>NC_083328.1:5912144-7112144 GCF_963455315.2 Globicephala melas | reverse complement strand
GGCGGCGCGGACGCGGCGGTGCATTGTGGGAGCCCCGCGCGGCAGCTTGGTGGTGGTTGCCGCGGGCCGCGCCACGCGCTTAAATCTGGGGCCAGGCGAGAGCGACCGCGGGGACTGTACGCCCGCAGTTAGCCCAAGACTCGGGGCTGAGAGGAAGCGCTAGAGCCCAGAGTTCTCCCTGGAGTTCGCTCCGCGCCGCCTGGAGAACGGATCTGCCCGGCCCGGCGACCGCCGCTCCCGCCCACCGCCCTGGAGCCGCTGAAGGACGTCCACCTGGGCCTGGCCCCGCCCGGCCGCGGTGGCGGCCGCGCTCGCCTGGCCCTCCTCTCGGGCCATTACATTTACTATCATTACGGCTGCGACGGCGTGGACGACCGGGGCTGGGGCTGCGGCTACCGCACTCTGCAAACGCTGTGCTCGTGGCCAGAGGGCCGGCCGGCGGGCGTACCCGAACTGGCTGCAGTGCAGGCGGCCCTGGAGGACATGGGCGACAAGCCCCCCGGGTTCCGGGGCTCTCGGAGCTGGATCGGCTGTGTAGAGGCCAGCCTCTGCCTTGACCACTTCGGGGGTCCCCAAGGGCGCCTATGTCACGTGCCCCGTGGAGCAGGGCTTCAGGGGGAACTGGAGAGGCTCTATTCCCACTTCGCAGGGGGCGGGGGACCTGTAATGGTTGGAGGGGATGCGGATGCCCGGTCAAAGGCCTTGCTGGGAGTGTGCCTGGGGCCAGGCACGGAAGCCTACGTCCTGGTATTGGACCCTCACTGCTGGGGTGCCCCGAAAAACCCCAGTGAACTACAGGCTGCTGGCTGGGTGGGCTGGCGAGAGGTGAGCACAGCCTTTGACCCCAACTCCTTCTACAACCTGTGCTTGACCAGCTGTAACTCAAAAAAGCAGCTGCCCACCCTGGACTGAGGCTTCTCTAGCGCCATACCCGTTGATCTAACCCATCTCAAAGGCAGAGGCTGCCTGATGTCAGACCCTCAGGAAGCCCCAGCAGAGCCTGGGATCTTTGGTGTCAATAAAGTGGCAAGGCCCAGCCAACCATGGCCCCAGCTAATTTTTGGGAGCATCTGGGGAAGTATATTACATATATACATTAAGCCAGGAGTCACCACGCAAGTGTTTTTATTGGCAGTAGGGCTGAACGTACAAAAACTTCTCAGAGCTGGATGGGACGAGGCAGTCACAAGTATAGATGATGACCAGGAGTGAGGAAACGTGTATGACTCAAAAGAAATCCACATCATCTGGAGCATCCAGGTCACGGTATTCCACAATGGCCCGTGGGTCTCCACGGACCATCCTGTGAGATTAGAAAGAGGTAAGAGGGGGTGAGATTTGAGGGTCCCTGAAAGGGAGTTTGAAGAGGGCCAAGAACACTTAGACATCTTAGCCCAGTCTCACCTGTTCCGGGGTTTCCCAGGATAACCTCCCTGGCCTCGGAAGGCATCATAGTTCCCTCGGCCAGCACCATAGGGAGCATGGGGATATGGAGGCCCTCCTGTGGGCACTGCAGGGCGAACAGCACCAGCTATGAAAAAGATCAGTGTTGAGTTGAAAAACTGTGACCTCAACTACATCCTAGCTAAGTTTTCTTTCTCCCAGCCCCAGTCCAGGTCCTTTCAACTCCCTCTTACACTTACCTCCATAGCCCAAGATGGGGGGCCGGGGCTGACCATAGGGCATCAGGCCCTGGGGAGTCTGGTGTGGGTAGGGGAGTCCCGGGGTCAGACCTGGGGGGAGTACAATACAGACAGGGACATGAATTACTGCGGGGGGGGGGGAGGGGGGCGGGGCAGTGGCGGGAGATGGACAGCTGGCTTTTTAGTAATATGGCCTGAGAGTGAGGTAGAAACTTCACAGGATACAACAAGTTAAAGAGAACCAGGAGGGGCTTCCGTGGTGGTGCAGCGGTTAAGAATCCGCCTGCCAATGCAGGGGACACGGGTTTGAGCCCTGGTCCTGGAAGATCCCACATGCCTCGGAGCAACTAAGCCCGTGCGCCACAACTACTGAGTCTGCGCTCTACAGAGCTCGCAAGCCACAACTACTGAAGCCCGCGTGCCTAGAGCCCATGCTCCACAACAAAAGAAGCCACTGCAATGAATGAGAAGCCCACGCACCGCAACAAAGAGTAGTCCCCGCTCGCCGCAACTAGAGAAAGCCCGCGCGCAGCGACGAAGACCCAACGCAGCCAAAAATAAATAAATAAATAAAACCAGGAGTCTTTGAACAGTCAAGGGAGAGGGAATGGGGCAGACCCTCATGGATCGTATCTTACTCTGGGCAGGGCCAGGTGGCTGAGCTGGCTTTATCTCAGGCAGAGCTGGTCGCTTGGCATCAGTGAGAAAGTTGTTAAAAAATGCAACCTCCTTCTTTACTTCCTCAATTTTCTCTGCATGCTTGTTGAAGATATGTTTGCGTACAAACTCAGGGCCCTGGTTGAATAGAGGAGGGGGTGAGAACTGAGTCAGCAATGAGGGTTCCCTAGCTCCCCAGACCCAACCTGCAAGGACACTCCACCTCCCCTCTGTCTCATCCCAATGAGCAGTTCCTCCCCAGGCTCTGAGGAGGCTTCCCGGCTGAACCCTCTCCTCCCACAGTCCTAACACACAAATGTCTAACATCCCAGACCTTGAATTTCTTGCCACTGAGAGGGCACAGCCACTTATCCTTGCCCAGTTCCTGGGTGTTGGAGGTCACAAACTTTTCCACTTCCTGCTCAGGGTCTTTGCGACCCATCTTCTGGGCCTCTTCCTCTGAAAGAGATTCCCGCACACTCAGCAGCGGAGTCAGCTTCTCCTCAAATGTCTTCTGCCATTCTAGCACTGTGGTTTTGGAACAGACGGAGAGCAAGTTGGAGAAGGGAGCCCGGAGGCGGGGATCAGAGGAGAGGGTGGCAGAGCATTGCTACCAGAGCAGAACTAAGGCCAGAGGCAGCTGGGAGAGAGGGAAACCAGGAGTGGGAAAGCTGGGAGGTCACCTTCTCCGTGACTGATGCGGTTGGGCGGCATGGGCCCCCGAACATGGATGATGCCACAGCGGTTGGGCATCTCATCCTCATTGGGGTACTCGCACGTGTTATAATAATCCAGGGAATGCACGATGCGCAAATAAAGGAGGAGTTTGTCCAAAACCTAAGAGAAATGAGAAGCTGAGAGTTCCCCATACACTTGCCCCTTTACCGCCCCGAGCCAGGCTCTCCCACGCCCCACACACCCTGCACCCACTGGCACCTTGATCAGCTTCTCATCCCGCTCCACGTTGATCTCTGCAGGGTTCCCTTCCTTAGGAGGCTCCTCAGGAGGGGCCCCCCCACTGCTCCCCAGCAGCTCCTCCTCCTCAGCGCTCACTTCCTCAATCAGGTAGTCAGTGATATTCTTCAAGATGGGGTTCTGCGAGGGCAGACTCTGGTAGGGTGAGAGAGGTAGAGCAGACAAAACTCCTCAGGGTAGCCTAGGAACCTTCTCATTTGAAAAGGCAATGTGGGGCAGAAAGGAGTTCAGGGCTCGGCTGGGCTGTTACATTTGCCTCATTATTTGTCTTAATTTGTGTACGTGTTCTGCCCTAGCCGATAAGTAATCACTAATACCAATCTGTTTTGATGGAAGCTGGAGATGCTGCTCAGGAGGAGAGGGGCAAATACGGGGGTGGGTACAAGGGGGTCAGTGCTACAGACCAGGTAAGGCCAGAGGCGCCCACAGCAGATGAGGGGGAACCAGCGGCTTTTTAACAAGTTCCACGAGGAGTCACTAACCGCTGGCAGAGGCGGCGTCCCAGGCTCAGAGGCCCAGAGCTGGGTCCTGTCATCCAGCGTGTGGATCAGCTTGGCCGCCAGCTTGATGTCGTTGCGCACTATCTGCTTGTGCTGGGTGATGCCGTTGATGTTGCGGACACGACGGGTCAGGTCTCTGTTCACACCAGGGCTCAGCTCACACTCCCGGAGCTGGAGGGAACAGAAGGCTCACCAACACTTGCCAAAGAAGAGCCACTCAAAGACTGGCCCGACCGAGCACGCTAGCGATCAGACTGAGCTCCCTATGGACAGGGACCGGGGTGTCTTGTTCACAGGAACAGTCTCAGAGCCAAACCGAGAGACAACTGCATACAATTCACGTGAGCAGACTAAATGGATGAAATAAGGAGCAGATGGATGAAGCCATCAATGAACGAAGGGATCAGAGACTGCGTGGAGCAGGGGGAGCCCCGCCTTCCCTCCCTCAACAGCCCCACTCCCAGACTCACTCGGATATTCTGCAGGTTCCAACAGATCTCTTTAATGTTAACGCTGCGGTCAAAGGTCACCCAGCCACGACGGAAAAACCTAAACAAGAAAATGTCAGCATAATCCTGGGATGGACGTGATGTTGGCCACCAATCTTCCCCTGCACCTTTTCCCCGAGGTATCCAGGGTCACACCTCCCTCCATTCCTTACCTCCTCTCAGGCTGGGGCTCCGATAATGCCACGCGCATAAAGCCGGGGTATCTTTTACAAAGCTGGAAAAGCAGAAACAGAAGCCCCACTTGTGATTCAAGGATTCACTTCTTCCTCCAATCCCCATGTCCTCAGAACCCTGGGGAACTGCCTTTTCATCCTTCCTTGGACTAGGAAGAAACAATTAAGGGCTTAAGAATAACAGCACTTGAAAGCAAACCATGCAACCAGGGCCAGCCTCTCTGAAGGGCGTGGGCCCATGGGAAGGGGGCCTCCCCATCAGAGAAACAGAGATGGAGGTCAGAAGCAGTGCCAGGTTATCTTCTCGCTGTCGCCCCCACCCGAAGGAATGGAGCCTGGGTGTCACCCCTGCCCCCAGTACCATTC
The DNA here is from genome assembly GCF_963455315.2 of Globicephala melas. Lineage (NCBI taxonomy): Eukaryota > Metazoa > Chordata > Mammalia > Artiodactyla > Delphinidae > Globicephala > Globicephala melas. The sequence goes on along the minus strand of NC_083328.1, from coordinate 7,107,321 downwards.
TTCCCACTCACAGAAATGATCTCAGCCCGGGAGATGTTGGGCGCGATGTTGCGCATGAAGAGAGAACAAGTCTTATGCAGCGGTCGGGGTTTACATTCCAGCCCAGGAGCGTCCTTAGGCTTCTCCCTCTCTTCTTCCTTGGGCTTCTCCTTTTCCTTGAGTGCTTCCTCTATGCAGGAAGTGGTGGGAGTTGGTGAAAATTTATTGTCAATTGAGGAGGGAAGGATAGAGAAGCTGTCAAACCTCCCCGCATCAGTCCCTCCCAAAAGGCCACCCTCCCATCAATTTCACAAACCTCTCACCTCCCCCCGCCACACCGGTCAGTATGAAGAGACTGGACTAGAAACAAAGAGAATAAAACCTACCAGCCTCCTCCTTCTCCTCCTCGGCCTGGCCACTCTCCGACTCCGACTCCGACTCGGACACACTGCCTTCGTCAAAGCTGTCATCACCACTATGCTTCCTATTCCGCTTCTTGCTGCTCTGTAAGAGCCGCAGCAAGGGGAGATGAGTCAGGTACCAGGACCCAGCGCCGACACCGACCCTGCGCAAAGGAGAGCCCACCTTTTTGGCTTCTTTCTCAGAGTCTTCTTTCTTCTCTTCCTTGTCCCCATCACCCTCGGATTTCTTGGTTTTGTCATCACTAGAACTGTCGTTTTCGGCCTACAGGTAGAGACAAATCACCAGGGATGCTGGTCTCCCCTTCAGCCTTTGCCAGAGGGCCCCGCCCACCCTCCACAGCTGAGCCCACAAGTTCGCCTCTCCCCCACCGGAGACACGACCCCTGAGGCAGCCGCATTCTCCTGCCCAGGCGGCACAGGCAGCACCCAGAAGCCCCGGCACTCAGACCTGTTTGCCATCCTCTTTCTTGTCATCCTTCTCATTGGTCTTGCGTTCTCCATCGCCCGGGCCTGGTCCAACCCGGCCTTCCTCTTTCTTGCTGGGCTCCCCAGGCTTCCCTGCCTGTTCCTCCTCCTCCTCCTGCTCCAGGATGCGTAGGTCATTCTCTGTACCTCCTTCCATCTTAATCACAGCTACCAACAAAGGGAGCAGAGGTCACCATCCAAGGGCCCTGGCCTTCAGCCTCTGGCTCTCTGTCCATCTATTTCCATTTTCAACCAAGACCTTGGTGACCAGACAATCCCACCCCTCCCAATCCACCCACCTGCATCCAGCATCTTGACAATGGCATCAGCTTTGTCTATGTCCAGCAGAAGATTATCAAACCAGCCGCTCTCCATGAGGGACAGGAATACCCTCAGTCGGTTTTGCAGGGCCCCCCGGGCCTCCTGCCGACGCTTCCCCACCTCATCTGGGTGGTACTTAGACCGAAACCTGGGAAGGAAGTGGGGAGGGAAGAGGCCAAACAGTCACTGGAGGCCAGAGCCAGGACATGGGGAGGGGCCCAGGAAAATCAGGGGAAAGCCCCCATCCTCTCAAACCCACAAAAGATCATAAAAGCAGAGATGAGGGGAGAGGGGTGCACTAGAACCACCCAATCCCCCCAAAAGGAACCAGAGGTTATGCTCTGAGAAGATCTAGGGAAGAGCCAGGAACTAAGAGCTCTGGATCTGGAAAGAGCATGACTACAGGGGGAGCCAGGGCTGGAGGCAGACTGACTGCCCTGAGTATCTGGGAAACACGAATTTTAAAAAGTGTAGTTTCCCAAAGCTTCCCAGAGGAACTCTAAGGAAATAGTAGGCCCCAAAGAACCTCCCTCTCCTTGCCAACCCCAAACTAGAGTCATTAAAAGGATTGCTCCCACCAGCTCCCTCCATCCCTTGGTGGAAGACAGGGAAACCTGAAATCACCAGAAAGGAAAAGCCAAAAAAGGCAGGATACCTTTCTCCCCCCTTGGGAAGATAAGCAGATGGTGAAGGGACAGGGAAAGAGCAAAGGGAGAAACTGAAGTGCCCTTATAACCTCAGGTACTGCCCACAGGGATCGAGAGAGGACAGGGTGGGGCGTTAGGATAGATCATGAAAAAGGAAACACTTAAATTAGGACCCTGGGCAGGGGGGCAGGAGTGGGGGGGAGGGACAGAAGAAATCAGGCTATGCAAAAAAGAAAGGAGAAAGTGAGAGAAAGTCCCAGAAGTCAAAAACAAAAAGGAAAACTAAAGACCAAACAGACTAGGGGGAGAAAAAAAAAACAGGAGAAAGAAGCGTTAGGCAGGAGCAAGAACAAGGACGGAGAAAGAAGGAAAGGTTCACGAGAGAGTGAGACAAAGACACAGATTAGGAAGAAAGAGGAGACGGTGACAGAACAGAACCACGAGTTGAGCGTAAGAGGAAAGGAAAGCCGCAGGCGTCACCTCCAGGATCTTTACCTTGGCCGCTTGGTCAAACAGAGCTCAAGATTTAACTAGCCGCGCCCAGGGCCCATGCTGGCTGGTGGGCCACCGGCTGGCTCCTGGCTGGGGCGCCCGGCCCGGATGCCCCACCCCCGCGGGACTCCGCGGAGGCGGCCCTGACTGACTAGCTGCCTGAGCAATCACATTCAGCTAAACCGCTGCATTGTGCACAGCAGTGCCCTGCCTGTCTGCCTGGCCGGGGCAGCGCCGTCAGCCCAGGGGCTCATGTATGGGCTGGGTATGGTGGGGGTGGAGGTGGGTTTGCTCCGAGCTCCGTCGATGAGCGGGTGTAGTTCCCAGTTCTGGCTCTTTTCAAGGAGGAGGAGCAGAAAGAGGATGAGGAGGAGGAGGAGCAGGAAGGGGGGAAAAGATGGTTGATTAAAATTAAAACATCCACAAAAGGAAAAAAATTAAAATTCTTTTTCTGTCAAACGACACTGAGATCTTTGCTTTTCTTGTCTGGATTCACTCGTTGCTTTTGGGAGGATGCCATGGCCAAACAGGGTCCCGGCGATCAGGGATGACAGTGACCCAGTATCAGCGAGTGGGAAGCAGTCTGCTGCCCCAAGGGAACAGGTGGCTCTGGCCAGCTGCCTGGAGGCGTCTCACTCACTGAGGACAGTGGGGAAGGGAGATGGCGTGGGGGCCGTGGTGGACGTGGAAGTGAGGAGGAGAACCCATCAGCCAGTGCTGTGACGCTTCCCATCCCCCACCCCCAGGAAGTTCTGGATTGGGGAAAATGGGAAGAGGACAGGGCTGCAGGCTCCGCTGGCGGGGCCAGGGGAAACATGCCAGGGAAAAGACAGCAGGAGAGGAGGGGCACTCACCACTCCTCATCTTTATGAGCCAGGAAGAAATCCTGCATCTGCTGCCTCCGGAAATCCAGCTTGTAGTCGTTATAGCGCTTAACTGCCTCTGTCTCATCCACAGAGTCATCCAAAGACAGGAGAAACTCCTTGAAGGTCTTCATCACAGGTGGCGGCACACCCAAGTCGATCTCTGCTATGCTGCCCAGCCTGAGGGGGGGGCCCGGTCAGGAAGTCTTGGTTGTGGGGGAAGAGGGTGGGGGGATGGCGGGCCGAGGTAGCCAGCTGCCCCCTTCCTTCGCCCACCAGGAACATGACCCCAGGCGCCAGCTGCGGCCACCCCCACGGGCACGCCAGTGTGCCTGACCCACTTCTCCTGGCTCCAGCCGTGGTCTTCAGCAGCCCCAATCCATCCCCCAGGCCCACCGACTCCCTTCTCCCAAGAACCCCAGAACCGCAGGTCTTTACCTGGCCTGGATAGGCAGAACATGGTGCTGCATGATGTGGACGTCTGGATGAACCCAGGGCTGAGGGGGGCCATAAGCTGGGCCCCCACCCCCCCCAGCATAGGGCATCTCATAGCCACTGTGGTATGGGTCAGAGCTGTGCTCATCCCTGAGGGTGGGGGACACAAAAGTCAGACAGAGAAGGCCATCATGTCTCCTGAGCGCAAAGGCAGATGGGACAGAGGGAGGGGCACACCTGCCATGTGGTCTCTCACCCAAGGGTTTAGAGGAACCAAAAAAGATGGGTTTATGGGAACTTTGAGAAAAGGAAATGACCAAGAAAGTTCTCAGCAGAAGTGAGGGAAGACAGCTGAGGCCCAGGTAGAACCGAGGCTGAGAAGAGAAGACAGAGAAACCGTGGCCATCTCACCAGTCTCGCCTCATGCGCTTCTGCGGGGGGCTGAGCTCGTGTCGGGGAGGAGAGAAGCGCTCTCGCCGATTCCTGTCATAGTCGCGATATTCACCCCGACTGCGGCGCTCCCGGCCACGGTCCCACTCTCTGGAGACAAGAACAAGTAGCAGTAAGTAAGACACAGTTGGATATCCCAAGATCACACTCTTGGACAGGCCCTTCCCATCATATTTGAGACACGAGGCTAAAAGCCTGAAATTATAAAACTTCCCTCTAAGAGGAAAAAGCTCTTGTCTACTTCCATCACTTCAGCCATTTCCCACAAACTGATGGCCTGCCAACTCCTCCAGCCTGGCCTTTCTCCTGAGCTTCAGACCCACGTCAACAACCCCTCCTCGACGGCCACTCTCACCTCAAGATCGACATGTCAGAATCGAGCCTATTATCTCTACCACTGCGGGCCCAAACTTGCTTCCCCTCTCCTGTTTCCCACTCTCAGTTGCACCAACAGTATCGCCAGGTATCCAGTTATCAAGTGTCACCCTCACCACTAATTTGTTGCTGGCTTGTTAATCCTCTGCCTCAAATGAAAGCTGCCCCACAAACTCTGCCCTAGTCCACATGCCCCGGTCCTGGCCATTTCTCCTTTAAGTGCAGCCTTGGTTTGTCTTCCCTACCTCTGGTCTCTCCCTTTCCTCCACTCCAAGGTCAAAGTGATCTTTCTCAAACACAAATCCAATCATGCCATGCCCTTGCTTAAATGCCAGTACAAAATACTATTCAAAACATTCCCTGGCTTCCCTGGTGGCGCAGTGGTTAAGAATATGCCTGCCAATGCAGGGGACAGGGGTTTGAGCCCTGGTCCAGGAAGATCCCACATGCCATGGAGCAACTAAGGCCATGTCTCACAACTACTGAGCCTGTGTTCTAGAGCCCACGAGCCACAACTACTGAAGCCCGTGTGCCTAGAGACCGTGCTCCGCAACAAGAGAAGCCACCGCAATGAGAAGCCTGCGCAACGCAATGAAGAGTAGCCCCCGCTCGCCACAACTAGAGAAGCCCACATGTAGCAACAAAGACCCAACACAGCCAAAAATAAATAAATAAATAAATAAAATTTATTAAAAAAAAAAAAACCTTGGTTCCTGGCTGTCATTCCAGGTTCTCTACCCGTTACCAGCCAACGCCATCTCCATCGAACAGAATAAAAAAGAAAATCCTCTGCTATAACCCAGTGGTTTTCAAACTGTTCAGTCTTGGGACCCCCTTTACACTCTTAAAAATTACTGAAGATTGAAGAGCTTTTGCTTATGTGCATGAGAGCTCTCAATACTTAACTGTATTCATAATTAGAACAGAAAAAAAACCTAATAATTTTGAAGTTATATAATAACATAAACTACCCATTTATACATTTTTATAAAAAATGGCTATTTTACAAACAAATTTAGTGAGAAAAGTTGCATCGTTATTTCATTTACAAATCTGTTCAAGGTCTGGCTTCATAGAGGCAGCTGGATTCTCATGGTATATACTTCCCCATTCAACCTATCATGATACGCTGTTTGGTTGAAAAATAAGAAGCTCTGGCCTCACAGTGATATGTAGTTGGAAAAGGGAACACTTTAATAACCTTTTCAGATAGCTGGGGCTATTCTTTGCTTTTGATACTACCCAAAACTTGGCAAGAGATAGCTGCTTAAAGGCTAGCTGCAATGTTGAATCTGAAACTAAATCAATGAACATTTTGTACTCTATATTAAAATTCATTATTCTACCTTGCTCTTTGAAAAGATCTTCACACATCTCATTACACGGTATCAAAATATCATAATCTTTAGTATCACTCCCTATCTCACCAGAAAAGTCTTTAAAGTAATAGGAAGCTGTCAAGCTGACACTGGTAGATACAAGTTTTCCAAAATTTTAGTTTACACTGGGAAGTTCCACTTCCTCACTGGCAACAAAACTGACAATTTTCCTTAAAGTAACAAGTTCTCTTAACTTTTTTCAAAATGTCTACCAAATACCCAGATATGAATAAGCACTGTTTGATAGCCTTTCATTCAGGTAACAAACCTGAAGCGGGGCGGGGGGGGGATGAGGACTGTTAGTTCAGCTCACAACTCAATCCCACAAATGCTCCTCCTCAAGGTAACCACCACACTACATGCAGAAGTGCTTTATGCATCCTTCCTATCATCACATGTATTGAAAACCATAGTCAGCCTTCCCTGGTGGCGCAGTGGTTAAGAACCCGCCTGCCAATGCAGGGGACACGGGTTCAAGCCCTGGTCCAGGAAGATCCCACATGTCGCGGAGCAGCTAAGCCCGTGTGCCACAACTACTGAGCCTGCGCTCTACGGCCCTCGTGTCACAACTACTGAGCCCACACACCACAACTACTGAAGCCTGCGTGCCTTGAGCCCGTGCTCCGCAACGAGAAGCCACCACAATTAGAAGCACGCGCACCGCAACGAAGAGTAGCCCTCGCTCTCCGCAACCTGAGAAAGCCCACATGCAGCAGCGAAGACCCAATGCAGCCAAAACTAAATTAATTAACTTAAAAAAAAAACAACATGTAGTCAAGAATCCAATTTAATAAAGTTTAAAATTCTATTGCTTCATTAATGACATGAAGTGAAACTTTTTTTTAACTGTCTGGTGCCACTGCCTTGATTTGTGCTAAGGCACCAGCAGTTTTACCCACCACTGCTATAGTACCAAATGCCAGTACAGTGAAACAACAATACTGTCTATCTTAATATTACTATGAAAATAGTTGTAAGCTAACAACAAATGCTGGAGAGGGTGTGGAGAAAAGGGGACCCTCCCACACTGTTGGTGGGAAGGTAAGTTGGCGCAGCCACTATGGAAACAGTATGGAGAGTCCTCAAAAAACTAAAAATAGTTGCCATGTGATGCAGCAATCCCACTCCTGGGCATGTATCTGGACAAAACTATAATTCAAAAAGATACACGCACTCCTATGTTCACAGCAGCACTATTCACAATAGCCAAGACGTGGAAACCACTTAAATGTCCACCAACAAATGAATGAATAAACAAGATGTGGTAAATATATGCAATGGAATACTACTTAGCCATAAAAAAGAATGAGATAATGCCATTTGTAACAACATGGATGAACCTAGAGATTATCATACTAAGTCAAGTAAGTCAGAAAGAGAAAGATAAATACCATATGATATCACTTATACGTGGAATCTAAACTATGACACAAATGAACTGTTATAAAACAGAAACAGACTCATAGAGAAGAGACTTGTGGTTGCCGGGGGGCGGGGGAGGAATGCGGTGGGAGTTTGGCTTAGCAGATGCAAACTATTTTCTATAGAATGGATAAACAACAAGGTCCTACTGTATAGCACAGGGAACTATATTCACCATTCTGCAATACACCATAATGAAAAAGAATTTTTAAAAAATAATAAAAATTAAAAAGAGAATAAAAAATAGTTGTAAGCTTAGGGGCTTCCCTGGTGGCGCAGTGGTTAAGAATCCGCCTGCCAATGCAGGGGACACGGGTTCGAGCCCTGGTCCGGGAAGATCCCACATGCTGCAGAGCAACTAAGTCCGTGCTCCACAACTACTGAGCCTGCGCTCTAGAGCCCGCAAGCCATAACTACTGAGCCCGTGAGCCACAACTACTGAAGCCCGCACGCCTAGAGCCCGTGCTCCGCAACAAGAGAAGCCACCACAATGAGAAGCCTGCGCACCGCAACCAAGAATAGCCCCCGCTCGCCGCAACTAGAGAAAGCCTGTGTGCAGCAACAAAGACCCAATGCAGCCAAAAATAAATAAAATAAATTAAAAAAAAAATAGTTGTAAGCTCAAAGACCTCTTAGGGATTTTGAGAACCACTACTCTAAAAAAACTAGAACACGTGCTTTTTTCTGTGCACAACATTATGCCCCCAACTCCAAGGTGCACCCTCCACCTGTGTCTGAGGAATCCCCACTCATCTTTCCAAGCCTTGCTAGGTGTCCCTTTCGTGTCGCTCTCCCCTACAACACCTCCACCACTTGTCCCCTCCCTCAGATCTGTTCCCTCAACATTTCACATCTTCATCATGACCTCTCATATATACTCATTTGCAAAATACACCCAAGGCCATTTTGCCCCACACTCCAAGCCCCAGACTGTAAACTCCTTAAGGGCAATAACTATACCTTAGCCAGCTTCAGAATTAAGAACACCTTTTGTTGTCGTCTGACATTCTTAGAAGATACTAAACAAAACAAAGTGCCACATAAAGTCTCCACAGTGAAGAGATATACTGACTGAACGATTTACTGAACTCACTTTTCAAAACAACACTGAATGAATAAATGCTATTGCAATAAGCCACCTCAAACTTTTTCCCTGATAACCTGTTTCCAAATCAAGCCTGCGCCATCAGCTCACCGATTAGATATTTATGATGTCCCTTAGATAAAAGTCTTCCACAGTTCCTTTAAATATCAGCTGTTTCTCTTTTTTTTAATAAATTTATTTATTTAATTTTTGGGTCTTTGTGGCTACGCGTAGGCTTTCTTTAGTTGCACTGCGCAGGCTTCTCATTACGGTGGCTTCTCTTGTTGCGTAGCACGGGCTCTAGGTGCTCGGGCTTCAGTAGTTGCGGCACGCGGGCTCAGTAGTTGTGGCTCGCGGCCTCCAGAGCGCAGGCTCAGTAGTTGTGGTGCATAGGCTTAGTTGCTCCTCGGCATGTGGGATCTTCCCGGACCAGGGCTCGAACCTGTGTACCTTACACTGGCAGGCGGATTCCCAACCACTGTGCCACCAGGGAAGCCCCTATCAGCTGTTTCTTAACAGAAACACCTCAACTATAATTAACTCAAGAACATCCCAAAAAGCTAATCACTAGCTGAGTCAAACCTAATCAATTAACCCAACCATCACTATTCAAAGAACTCTTTCAGTTTTTAGGTTAGACTATTACAAGAAATTTACATATCCTGCTAGGGTACTTGTCTGACAACCTCTCCAGTCAAGTCAATTCTGTAATACTACTTTTTTTGAATCAACATTTTTGGGGTATAATTTACAAACAATAAAACACACACAAAAACACTGGTTTTTCATACTTAAACTCTTACCTCTATTGCTTTGATCTGCTGGACATTTCAAAAATCAAGCCACAGCTAGCTCCTTGGCCAAGAGCAAATAGGCTGAACCACATGAAACGGTCAAGTATGAGCGATTTCATATGGTTCGCTCTAATAAAACCTTAAGGGAAATGCAACGAGACTTGAATGCAAGAGAATAAGACGGGGGACAAAATTAAGAAAAAGCAGTGTCTTACCGATCATTCCAATCATCCCCTCGACGTCTTTCATCTCTTTCCCGGGAACGGTCATAGTCGCTGCGCTCTCTTCTAAACTTGTCCCTGCGCCTTCGATCATACTCGTCATCACTGTCACCCATGGCGCGGAAAGAAGGGGCCTGGAGCCCGGACAGGAATAATCGGGGTGTTGAACAATGACGACAGGAGCAAAGGATTCCCCCCCACCCCTTGAGGCAGCACGCCCGCCTCCCTCCGCAAAGGCCAACCTTCCGCTGTCCCCGCCAGCCTAAGCCCTCGGCCCCGGGAGCTGTAGGGATCCGACTCTCCACTCTCCCCCAGGGGCCTCCACGCCCACCTCCCCGCCCACCCGCAGGCCCCTGTCCCAGCTGCCGGCCACAGCCCGGCTCTCCAGGCCCCTCCCCTCCCCCACCAGGGAGCGGTGGTGGCCGTTCGTCTCGCGCTCAGGCCAGCAGATTCTCCCGGTGACCTGGGCCCGCCCCTTGCCTCGGGCGCGCGACGGGGATTGCGAGTGTGAGAGGGAGACACGGGGCTCTCAGCGACGGGGCCGAGTAGACGCGAACAAAGTGGGACAGCAGAAGATGGGCGGTCGGCTCGCGCCGCCCGAGCTGCGCCTGCGTCACCCGCAGAACGGCGCCTCGGCTTACAAACTACAACCCGCCGTGCCTGATCTGGAACCAACTCAAAGAAGCAAAGGCGGGGAGCACCGGGGACTGATGGGAAGGGGCGGGGAGCCGGAAGTCTCGCGCTCTTTCCAGGACGAGAACTGCGGGCGAGAGGAACTACGGGAGCGGAGCGGGACCAAGCGTAGCTTCGGGAGGGAGATAGAACCCTCAGGGCGTGAGGGGAAGTTTCCTCCCGCCGAGGTCGAAGGTCGCGCTTTCCCGGATGTGCCCGGGGTCTGAAACAGTTCGCGTCCAGCCGCTTTCTCCCCAGCTTTGATCACGGTGCCTCCGGACCTCATCGGGGGTGGTTCCCCCTTCTTCTTGCGCAGGGCACGGGTTTGGGGAGTGAGGGCGTTTAGCGGATACGGCAACCATTTTAAAGCATTTTCTACCATTTTGTCGTCCCATCAGAGAACCAGTCTTTGTTGGTGCCTCAGCACGTGCTACCTGCAAAATCCATTGTTCCTGCTCTTCTTCCAGAAAGGCACCCCATCTTTAAGCAAAAGTGGCAAACCCCAACCAGTACTTCGATGAGATCGGTTATAGGTTTAGGGCCTGACCACCAAGCAGGATCTGGGTTGCCCCAGATTAAATGCACCGCCCCCCCGCCTTGTTCAGTGAGTTGAGTGTGAAGACTTGTTTAGAATAGGAAATGCTGCCTCCCTTGCACATGCTGCAGCCCTGCTCCCAGCGCTGAGAGGAGGGGTGTCTTTACAGAAACTACATTAAAAAGAGTGTACAGTGGAGTTGCAAAAAAAACTGGCCCAGGACTAAGAAGACCCTTCTGAACTTGCTTCTGCCATTTGGGAGCGATCGATGTAAGCTGAAGAAGTCACTTTTTGTTTTGGGGGGGTTTTTTTTGGCCGTGCTGCTCAGCATGAGGGAATCTTAGTTCCCAGACCAGGGATCAAAACTGTGCCCCCTGCAGTGGAAGCTCAGCTTCCTAACCACTGGACCACCAGGGAAGTCCCAGGAAGTCACTTCTTAGCCAAAAACGCAGGCAGTCACAACAACCGTGCTTGTGTTGTTCTGCTGTGAGAATCAGATAAGAAAACAGACTTCAAAGTGTTTTACAAACTCTCGAGGGATTATTATTTCATGATTGGAGGAAGAGGAGACAGCATTTGGTGACAAAGTTATAAAGGTAGATGTCGGGGAGGGTGGTTGATGGGAAGGGAACACAGCAGGTGCTCCTGGGGAGACTCAGCAGTCGGTGGTGACGGTGGCTGAGAGCTCCTGGATGCGCCAGGCACTGCAAGCCTTGCACAAGATGTGCCCATCCAGCGGGTAGCAGCCCTGACACTCACCCTCAGACGAGAGCAGCAGCCCACACTCCTGTTCGGAAAGAAGCAACAGCTCTCCATCACGCCTGGACCCCTGAGTTCCTTCTCCCTCGTGCTCAGCACCCCAGACCCCAAAAACCCTTCTTCCCTTGCCCAGCCCTCCTACCTCACACTTGTAACAGCCAATGTGAAAACTGCGATCCAGAGCTACGATTCGCACGGTCTCCTCCTGACCTGGCTCAGGCATGATGGCCCCACCACACACTGAGCATCTTGGGGCAAACTTCCTGGGGTGGAAGGGAACCAAGGAGGCTGTCAAGCCCCAGGGTTAGAGGGAACTAACAACAGAGCCCAGAGAAGGTGGGATGCAGGAGGGAACGGGAGAGGCCAGAGGTAGGTAGGGTCTTGGATCTTACGGAAAGAGAGTGATTTTAATGAGAAGGAGGCATGGCCAGGGATGTGAAACAGGAGCGGCTGGTACCGGGATATGAAGGAGAGATGAGGAAGGTGGGTTAGGCCAGGCCAGACATCTTGAGACAAAAGGCGGGGACCCCGCTGACCTGTGGAAGTCCTCAATGCAGTGGATCTGGCTGGTGGCATCCACAGTGAAAGGGATGCCATCGAGGCCGCGGTGGCACACCACACAGGTGAAGCAGCCAGGGTGGTAGGCCTTCCCCATAGCCCGCAGAATCCGGTCCAGGATGGGCTGGGAGCACGTGGAGCACTTCTCCAGGGTGGCCTGTCGGGAAGGAGGGCAGGAAGGTCGGGGGCTGGGGACACCCACGGCAGCCCTTACAGGCATCCTGCCAGCCTACCCATCTGTTTCTGTAGCCCCCTGCATGTGATTCAGTGAAAGGTGGCCTTGAACAGATCTGAGTGCAAGCCCCAGCACTGCAGCTTCCTGGACAAATTATTTAACCTCCCTGAGCTTCAGTTTCCTTCAGTAGTAATATCTGCCTCACATTCCCTTAAATCTAAAATAAATGCCTCGGGACTTCCTGGTGGTCCAGTGGTTAAGAATCCTCCTTCCAATACAGGGGACGCGGGTTCGATCCCTGGTCGGGGAACTAAGATCCCACGTGCCGTGGGGCAACTAAGCCCATGCGCCACAACTAGAGAGCCGGCGTGCCGCAAACTACAGAGCCCACGCACCCTGGAGCCCGAGAGCCACAATTGGAGGAGAGAAAACCCGTGCACAACAACGAAGAGCCTGTGTGCCGCAGCGAAAGATCCCATGTGCCGCAACTAAGACCCGATGCTGCCAAAAGAATCTTTAATTTAAAATAAAATAAAATAAATGCCTCACACGTATGAGGGAATATCGGCCTTCCTCTCCAGCAGCCCGTGTATTGCTACTGACTTCATTCATCTCCTCTTGTGTATCAGTTTTAGTTCCCCTGCTTCAAGCCCTATTCCTCTCTGGGGCTTGGATATCGAGTTCCCATCTCAGACTGGAAACCTCCCCCCGCCAGCCCCAACCACTCACCACATAGCAGCTCTCACAATATGCCCTCCTCTCCACGGCGTAGAAATGCTGGCCCCGGAGCTGGGCCCGGCACGTAGAACACACAAAGCAGCCAACGTGAAAGACGCGGTCCAGGGCCACGACCCCGGCCCCATCCCCGACCACATCTTCTCCGCAGCCACCACACCGGCCTGGGGACGGGCAGGGACAGGGTCAATCTGCACAGGCCGGGAAGTTGGATCCACGGGCCTTCTGACTCTCCAGCCCCATCTCCCCTTTCCCGCCCCACCCGGGGTCAGCTCACCCACCGAAGTACTCCCCGCTGGGTGGGTGGTTCATGTCGTGCACCAGCTTCTTGGTCAGCCTCTCCAGCTCCTCCTCGGGAGGCTGGCTCAGGGGGACCTGGGTGGTGAGAATCAGGGGCTTGCCCCTACCTCTAGCTCCTGATGCTGTCACTGAGGGTGACCGGGCAATTCTACCCAGAGAGTTCATCGGAGAACATCCCAGCTCAGGGGCCAGGGGTGCCCCTGCAGGAGCCAGGGTGCAGATCTAGACCCCTTCCTCCTTTATTTCCTGACCTGCCCCCACCCGCAGAGGATCCAGAGCTCCAGTGCCGCAGACCTCTGACAACCGGGACGTGAAACCCCACCCACACCCCACCTGGTCAGCGTCCAGTTGTCTTTGAGGACCCCAAATCCCAGTGCCCAGGGGCTTACCTGGGACCCGTACCCGCCTCCTCTTCCTCCGGCAGAGCTGGAGACCCCAGCAGCCTCTTCTTTGCCCCCCGGCCCTGGCTCGCGGTGGCTCCTATAGCCGGCCCCCCAGACTTCACCTCGGCCTGGGAGAGGAAAGTGGGGCCCCGGGAGGGGCCCTGAGGCCTGAGAGGCCCCCCGCCTGGGGGGGCCACAGCCCCTCACTGGTTGTGCCACCTTCACTTGCACAGGGAAGGCAGGGCCGGCGGGGGTGCTGGCCGTAGCATAGGAGGCTGGAGTGGGGCCCCCATAGGGGGATGCTGGGAGCGGCGGGGGAGGAACACCCCCTCCATTCGGCTTCAGGGAGCCTGAGCCTGAGCGGTAGGCAGGGGGCTGAGGGGGCTCGTAAGCCTGGGGAGAAACGCAGACCAGAAGGAGTGAGCTGGGCCCATTCTAGGACACACATCTGTAAAACCCCCTACCCCATGTGGCACCCAGGCAAGCACTGGTTTTGACAAGGGGCCTCCCTCAAGTGGTTGACAACCTAGTGAGTCTTGGTGACCCAGCTTCCTCCACGCTGGTGTGGGCATCACTCACACAGAGGGGGAGAGCGAGTGAGAGTTCAGAGTAGGGACCAGGCTTGGGAGGGGAGGGGGAGGGGCACGGGACAAGGACCGGAAGGGACAGGGGCAGGACAGGGGAGTCACCTGCCGGTCAGGCCGCCTTGGGGCGTGACCTCGACCCCCGTCCAACTCAGCCAGCATGCTGGTCAGGGAATCTATCTCAGCATCCAGACTTCCCGGGCGCAAGCCCCCCCTGTCTGCGGGGAGCCCCTGGGGATGGAGCAAAAGCAGGGAGAAAGCAAATCACACGGTCTCTTCTCCTGCCCTAAGCCCCCCCACCCCCCAATCCCCGTGCTCACCTGCGAGCGCTGGGTTGCTCCATGGCACCCCACCCAGGCCAGCCCCCGATCCTCCGGTCCCCCAGGGGCCTGGTAACACTGCTCAGATGGGAGGGGGCAAAAATTGACCCTGGGGTGGGGCTGGAGTGCTGGGTTGAGGGAAGAGAGAGTGAAGGTGGGGTTGGGGAAGGAGAGGGTGACACTTGTGGACGCCGCCGTCTTGGGTCCCTCTTCTCCCCTCCCCCACGCCCCCACCCCCGCACCTGGGGTCCGCGGACGGGGCAGGAGGCAGGGAGGGCCGCGAGGGGGCAGGGGCGGCGAGGTCCAGCCGGGCTTGGGAAGGGGCGGCAGTGGCGGGCTCAGCGGGAGGCAGCAGCCACAGGACAGAGGTGAGCGCTGGTGGCCCGGTGGCCTCCTCGGCCGCACTGGGCTGCCTTACCTGCTCCGTGGGCCGCCGGCGGCCCCGAGGCGCCTCGGGGGAGCCCTCTCCCCTGAGGGGCTCTGGCAGGCTCCGGCTGCTTCGGAGTGAGCCAGGTGGGCCCGGACATGGCCTGGAAAGGGGGACCCCAGACAGCGGTCAGGGCCCCACGGAGCCCCGGGCCTCTGACTTTGATCCCTTCTTCTGTCCCACACCTCGCTTGGGACTCCAGGAAAGAAACTTTTTCTGGCTTCTTTTTTCCCCTTCCTCCCTAATTTTGGGTACGGCCACGCCCCCGGTGACGTCACCGCATTCCTGGGGGAGGGTCACGTGGCCCCCTAGGCCCTAAACTGCCGTCCCTCCCCGAGTTGGGCCCCCTCCTGCGAGCAGGGAGGGCTTTCCTCGGGAGCCTGAGTCTGGGGGCTGCGGGCAGCCTCCATCTCCACCAGCTTCCCCCAGGCCCGGAGCCCCGGGTCCCGCACGTGGCCCCCTCGCCGCTGGGACGCTCCAGCGCCCCTCTTTCCCCATCCCCCATACAGATTTCTCCCTCTTTCCGTCCCAGCTACCCGCCCCCTCCAGAAACGCCCGGCCAACGCGTAGTGTTTTGATTTTTTATTCACGTTCGGCAGTTAGAAAAATAAAACAGAACAAAAACATCAAAACCCCAGTGGTCGGGGAGTCTGTTGGGCGAGGTGGGGAGACTGAGGTAGCCTAGAGTCACAAGCGGAGACCCAGCCCCCGTCAAGGCACGGCTGAAGGGAGGGAGTGCAGTGGGGGAGGGAGCCCTCCCCCGTGGTGGCGGGGACAGCTGCCCTGCGTTAGTTAGTGCACCGGGGCCCCTCTCCTAGAGACCAAGAGATGACAGAGACCAGGATCCCCTAATACCTCCACCAGGGTCCAAGTCCCACGTGCCAGGCGGGTGGAAGGCGGCCCTTCCCCTCCTCACCCCATAATCAAGGTGGGCCACCCGATTACGATTACCTAGACACTCTCTACTTGGAACGGGCATCAGAGATCAGTGCAAGTGACAGGGGTGACGCCATGAATGAGCAGCGTGGGGCCCAGATCGCGGCTCAGAACTTCCAGCAGCGCCAGGTAGCGAGGATAGCGAGCAGGGTCAGCAGGTGGCCGGGGCAGGTACAGGAAGGTCAGGGCGGTGGCGGGCCCCTCCTCGCCATCCCCACCCTCAGGGCCACCAGGCCCCCCTCCTCCGCCGCGCCCCTGCTGGGCCCGAACCAGGGCGTTGGCGCTACATGCCAGGGCCTCTGCCTCGGCGTCTCCCCGCCTGCCGTTCACGAAGTCCCCTTCCTCCTCCTCCTCAGGCTCCTGGGACGACGCAGACCCCTCGCCCCACACCACCTCCTGCACCTGGGCCCGGATCCTCAGCTGGCTCAGCAGTGCCCGCAGCCGCCCCTCGGCTGCCCCTGGCGCCTCGCGAGGCCCCAGGCACAAGAAGATCCGCAGGCGGGCACTGTGCCAAGCAGGCACCATGCCCAAGATGGTTGCCATCTGCAGCAGGAAGAGGCCGCAGACATCCACGTAGCCGGGCCCGCCCCGGGGCCGCAGCAGGTTGAGGGGCCACACGTCCACGTGATGCAGCTGAGAGGTGCCCCCAGATCCCCGGCTTAGCCGCTCGGGGGGCAGGGCTCCACAGGCCCGGGCCAGAACCACATTCTTGTTCATCTTCAGGGCGTCTGCCACTGTAGCCACGTAGTCCTGGGGACTGAGAGCCCGGGGGCTTCCTGGAGCCCGGGGTGGAGGGAACAGGGTGCTCAGGGCTGGGGACCCGCCCTCCTGGATGCCATCCGCAGGCTCAGAGAAAGCTGGGTCCGTCAGGAAGTGGTCCTGGGGTGCAGCATCGTCGTAGAAACCCAGGACCAGCGTGTTGGGCTTCATGCCACCTGGGGTAGGCAGGAAGGAACCCACAAGAGTCAGACTCATGGCTGAGTTCACACTATGCTAATAGGTGTCCACTCCCACCCGCTGACAGCAGCGTGTCAGCCATCAGGTGTGACATGCGCGTTATGCTCAGCCTCTCACGGCAACATAATGCACGTTTGCATAACGACTTTTAGTTTTCCCAAACACTTTCACATGCATTTATTTGATTTATCTCCATGACTAATCTCCCCCATTTAAATAGGCAAAGTTCGCCTTAGGAGTCTTGTAACTAAGAAGCGCTTCCGTTCAGGGGCAGTAGGATGTATTCACTCTGGCCTTCAACACCTTTTTCATGATAGGAGATACAAGTCTGACTCCACTGGCAGACGGGACCCCCTGATGAGTCAAGCTCCTGGCCTCAATCCCCAGGGAAACAGCGCTCAGACCCTGCTAGGGGAGGATGAGAACTCAGGGCTGGGGCTGCACAATCTGTTTCTATGACTGCAAAGCCCTAACGACAGCGTGTCCAAAGCACTGTCCCCTGTGAGCCACCATCTGCACGCTGACTGGAGCCCCCAGCCTGTTGAAAGCACTTGGTGTTTTAACTCATCTGATCCTTGAAGCAACAGTATGAGGTAGGGACTATTACTCACCCCCCTTTACAGATAAGGAACCTGAGACCCAGAGAGGTGAAGTCACTTGCCCCAAGGCTCATGGCTGATAGACACTGGGGCCAGCAAGTGAACACGATGTACCCAGCACCAGAGCCCATTCTCTGAGCCACTAAGCTGGTGTTGCACCAACCACAAAGTCCCCAGTCCCTGCTGACAGCTCCTGGGTTTTAGTATCTGAACAACGAATACGGAATCGGATAATTTCCCCTGTACCAGGGCTGAGTTTACAGGAAGACTCAGACCTCCTCCAAGACCCCTTCTCACGGGACAAAAGGTATACTCAACATCTGCCAGTATATCAAATTCTCCATGCTGGGGGATTAACCACTTAAAGGAAACCTTTTCCTTTTCATTTGAATCATTTTCTGCAGGATGAATTGCGTGAAAGGAGTGGTCTCTTGGTCCATAGACCAAGGGTCTCTCCCCAACAAAAGGTGGGGCTGAGGAGAGACGAGCCCTCAGACGCTCCAGGTTCTAGCTGACAACGCTTGATAACACCCCTAAAACACCTTGGCAGGTGGGAACTCCAACTGATCTTGCAAATTAAACTAGTCACACCTCCTCCTGAGCATTTCCCAGGGTTCTGATTGACACCGACCAGGGCAATGTCCAACACTTGAACTTTAGCCAGATTGTAAGTGGAGCAGGAAGCATGCGTTCAGAGACGGCACAGACGCCAGTCCCGGGGTTGAGAAAGATGGAGGCGCTGAGCAGGGATCTGGAGGAAGCTGGTGAGCTGGGCCGGAGGCCTTGGCACAAAGACACAGTCACGGAGCTGCGACTGTTCCACTCCATGCGACAGCGTCAGACCCACACACCCCTGGCATCCTTCGTAGTCTCTGGGAGCCACGTTACACGGCCCCCTACTTCTCTGCTGCTCGCAAGGCCCAGCTGAGATACCATCTCATCACAAAACCTCTGCCGGCCACATTGGTGACAGTGGTCTTCCTCTCTCTGAACTCTGGTGGTTAGAAAGCATCTACCCTAGATCTGATGGGGCAGCCCCACCTCAAATACTTCTCCCACTGCCCCCTGAAAGACGACGTGTTCTGCAGAGCCTGTGCCCCAAGCATGGGTCAGAAAGAAAACAAACAAACGGTGTCGCTCCATCTCTAGTCCTTAAGGCATCACCTCGGAGACCTTATCACACACTGTCTTTTATCTTTGAGAACCGAGTCCTGTCTGCACTAGATTGTGGGTTCCTTTTGGAGTTTGCAGTCTGTGGTTGACTCTCTGGGGGAGGGGAGCAGAGATTGAGAGGGGCCACGGAGTGGAGCAACTCACCAAGACCTGAGATCCGCAGCAGGTGCTGAGCCCCCTGGCGCACGGAGGGCGAGAGGGTGAGGTCCACGAAGGCCTTCACTTGGGCCCGGTCCACCAGGCTCAGCCACGCCCCGTACTGCGGCTGCACGGGGTCCGAGGGCAGGGAGTCTGCGGAGGAGGCAGGCAGCCCATGTGGGCCAGATTCACGTACTTTCTCCTAGAGTCCAAGTCCACGTGGGCAGAAAAGAAAGGTCTGGGCAGGGGTATGGCTGGTAGGGAGGGTCATCTGGGAAGAAGCACGAGGCTTCTGGGGCACAAAGAACACAAAGAGCTTCCGGGAAGGGGAGGGAGAGAGAGGTCAGGGCGGAGGGGTGAGTGGAGGGCAACTGACCGAGGTCTCCCAGGGTGACATGGCCCAGCACATAGAGGCCCCCTTTCTTGAGCTGGTTGGCCAACCGCAGCAGAGGCAGCGCGCCCCGGGGGTTCCCCACCAGCAGCAGCAGCTGAGGCCGCCAGAACTTCACGTGGTCCTTCCGGACGTCCAGCCGGAGCAGGTACTTCCGCACCTGGGGACCAGGTGAGGTGACAGGAGGAAGGGCTCCGGGGCGCGGCGCCCATTCACCACCTGGGCCGGAACCAGCGGCAGGCAGCCGGGGGCAGCGGCAGGCAGCCGGGGGAAGAGGAGGCCTCCTCCGGGCGTTCCCGTCCCAGCCCCCCTCCCCTCCCCCCTCTCCTCCCCCTCCCCTCCCCCCTCTCCCCGCTCCCCCCACCTGATGGAAAAGCAGGGCCTGGCTGACGTAACCCCAGCTGCTGGGGCCTCCTCGAGCCGTGAGCAGGGCAGAAAGCAGGCCCATGAGAAGCAGGGAGCCGCCAGCGGCCCCGGGGCTGATGAGGAACATCATGAGCAGGCAGGAGGCCACCCCCAGCAAGCACGTGTGCCAGGAGAAGAGGCTGAAGGTGGGGCTGGGGGCCGACACGGAAGGAAGGAGGCTCGGGGCTGCCCCGACGGCGAGCCGCCCCACTCCATCCCCAGCCTCCGCCCGCCTGGTCCCCGGCCTCCCCATTCCTCCCTCCCTTTCTCTGGGGACACAGGCATCTCCTTCGCTCACCGGAAGTTGGGGGCCGAGGCCCACTCGAGGCTCAGGCAGGACAGGTCCACGGCAGCATAGGCCACCAAGTAGAAGACAGTGACCACAGCGGCCAGCGTGTTCAGCTTCCCAGCCAGGAGCACCAGCTGGACAAGGACCAAGAGGCTGGGCGTTCATCCACGCGCCCCGCTCCCCATCAAACGCCAACACATACTGCCTTTTCAGGCACGTCTCCCAGTGCGCGTCTGACCCTTCCTGGTCCCGCGAGTGTAACGGGGGGGGGGGGCTTACGGTGAGGGTGAGGGTAGCTTGAAGAGGAAAGCTTACCTGCACTAGGCCCCAAGAATACAGCACGGCTCCCCAGGGGTTCCCCCCTTGGGATATAACCTTAGCTGGCGCCAGGATCACTCCTGTGCAAACGGAAATGCAGCAGACACATCAGCCTGGGCCAAGGGGGGGACCAAGACAGACACGGGAGGGTGCGCTCAGAGCCGGGCACGAGGCAGGGGACAGCGCACCAAAGAGGTTGTCCTGGGCCAGGGCGTGGAGGATGCGGGAGGCGCCGATGAGGGAGCTCATGGAGGCTGAGAGCGACGTGGCATAGATACCGGTCAGCACCAGCGGGGGCCACAGGCTGATGGCTTGGAAGAACCCGTAGTCCTCCTGCAGCAGGATCCTACAGGGAAGGAAAGGAGGAGGATGCAGATAATAAACGTGCCTCCATCCTAGGGGCCTGGTGAGAACAGTTCTCACAACACTGGCTGAGGTTAAGCACTGGGTATTCTGAGCTGACCCCAGCCCCGATCTCAAGGACCGTATTAACAGATCAAGTGTGCCCAGGGGTTAGACTTGGCATTCACTGGTTGTCGTTGGGCCGCTTTGGATTTAATCACAGGGTGGACATTCCCAACAGTACGTGCACAAGAAGCCAAATATTTATGGAAATACAAGTGGACTAGAAAGCTCTTCCCCACCCCACCCCCAAGCCAAGTACTTACAATAGTACCAGGCACAAAGCAAATGCTGGCTTCTGGTTGGCTGTTACCTTGTAGCCAGCCCTCCACATCCAGGGCAGCAGCTCTAACTCTCTCCCAGTGGGAGGAACAGGCCCCATTTTCTCCACACCGCCCAACAGCTTGGGTATCTGCCCCCACCCCGCCCTGGTCCGTGCTTCCCTGGGCGATCCAGGTGTGACAATGCCTCCATCCACCCCCTCAAGGACCAGGCTCACCCCCTCCCCAGGCACCTGTCGCAGGTGAAGCTGGAGAGGAAGAAAAGCAGGATGTAGATGAAGAAAGTATAGGCAACGGCAACAATCGTGCCCAGAGGAATGGCCCGGCTGGGATCCTTCAGCTCCCCTGGAGGGCAGGGAGCAGAGGGAGGGAGGTCAACCCTCCACCACGCCCTGTATCCCTGAAGCCTCAGTGCCCTGTAGGGGCACAAGGTGGCAAGGCAGCCCCCTGCCCCAAGGACTCTCACCTGACATGTTGGCCCCAGCCATGATGCCTGTGCAGCCGTTAAAAAGGACGGCAAAGACGCTAGCAAAGGTCATCGTGGCCCCCGTGGTGTAGTCCTTGGCGTAGCCAGCTGAGGAGAGGGGAATCGTTCCCAGGGAGGAGAGGGGATCAGCATCCGTCCTAGGGATCCGGGTGTTTTGGCCCTGCTACCCTCTCCTCACGTTCTAAACCTGCCCCCACTGCCTCTCCACCAGCCTCACCAGCTCACCGAGACCCCAGCCCTGACCCGTCTCTGGCCCTGGCTCAGCTGACCTCATCACCTCCTTCTCCCCACACTTCTCCGTTCCTCCCTCCAGGCCTTCATCCACGCTCTTTCCTCAGACGCCTTCCCTCCACCTCCTGTCTGAATTTCCCAACCCCGCTCACGCCACCTCTAGCTCCACCGGCCCGCGCCCTCCCCGGCCCAAACCCAGGTCTCCCTCCTCTGGACTCCTCTGTGCTTCTTGTCTACTTGAATTACACTCGGTCCTATTATGCAGTTTGTTTCCTGAATGTACATCTTATCTCTCCAACTAAACAAGTTCCTCTAAGGTAGGGACTGTCTCGTGGTCACTCTCGTGCCCAGCTGGGTCAAACAGACAGCGGCCAATACACGCCCAACAGATCTTAATCAACCTGTACTGCTCCAGGTCCAGACCTCCCGCCCCTGATTTTCTCTGACATCTCTTC
The DNA here is from genome assembly GCF_963455315.2 of Globicephala melas. NCBI lineage: Eukaryota > Metazoa > Chordata > Mammalia > Artiodactyla > Delphinidae > Globicephala > Globicephala melas. Next base: position 7,085,462 of record NC_083328.1, on the reverse strand, counting down.
TCATCCAGGGATTCCAAGCCACACACACACGCACGCACACACACACACACACACACACACACACACACACACACACCCGCCCCTCGCCCTGAGAACCCCAGGGCTCCTGCACCCAGCTCACCGCCCATCCAGGGATTCCAAGCCACGCCCACACACACACGCCCCGCCCCTCGCCCCGAGACCCCCAGGGCTCCTGCACCCAGCTCACCGCCCAGATTGGCCTTCAGGGTGCTGCTGTTGAAGCCGGTGAAGTGGCCAACCTGGGGCGGCAGGGAGGAGCCGTTGGGGCCAGGCCTAGGGGTCAAGGGGATGTCCCTGGGCCTCACAGCCACAAAGCTGACCAGCACAGAGGCCAGGGAACCAGAGACCAGCAGGAATGTGAGGAAGGAGGCGCGGGCGTAGAGGCCGGCCCCCAGGGTGCAGACCCCGCCCACCAGGCCCAGCAGCAGGGAGCCGTAGAGCAGGTTCCAGCCGTAGCCCTGCGGTAGGGTGCGGAGCCCGCTGGACCCCGTGGCATCTGTAGAGAGGAAGGAACAGAGTTAGAAAGCCAGCCCCCAAGGAGGGACCCCAACCATGACTCAGAGCAGGAAGGGACCCCATCTTTGGCCCACCAGTCCTCAGAGAGGCCATCTTTCCCACTCCCCCGCCCAACTGTACCCCAGCATCCTAGCCCTGCCTGGTGGGTACCACCAATCTTGCTCTGTCAATTTTAGGAGTGTTAATCTGGCCTCCCTGACTAGATGGGAAGCTCCTCACAGGCCAGGACATTCTCTCGGATGTCTGGATGTCTGCACGAGGCTGGGCACAGAGCAGGAGCTCAAGAAAGTTGAGCATCTCTCCTGGAGAGGGCTTCTCTCCCTGCCATGATCCCAGAATCCCAGACCCGGCAAATCCTCAGAGCTGCCCAGACCAGCGTGGGGAGCACAGACCAGCCCCGAAGACATCAAGCATGGCCTCCACCAGCCCCAGCAGGGAGACAGCACAGCCACAGACGTTAGCCAGGTAGAACATGAGGCCGATGCTGCCCCCGACCTCAGGCCCCAGGGTGCGACTGATCATGACTGAAAGTGGAAGCAGGGGGTGAGCGTTAAGGGAAAAGAAAGTGAACTGGAGCGTGAGGAAGGGCCCGGCACGAAGCACCATACAGCTGGCCCTCCAGGCCTCCTCTCCCTGAACACACGGGACTGTGCCCAGAGGCAGTGCGTCCCACTGCAGCCACTTCCAAGCCACGTGGCTTTGCCCAAGTCACTAACGCTCTTGAATGTCCTCGTCCATAAGATGAATACTACCTAACTGACAGGACGGTCAAGTAGAACCAAAATGGCAGCTGGGAAGACACCTGGTGAACTGGAATGTAGCACTACCGAGTCAGGTCGTGTTTGCCCCCTTCCCCATACCAACCTGTCTGCTGGACATTCATTAGAACTTGTCCCCTCTTGTCCTACCCCCCAGGGGATGCAGGGAGGGGCCCTCTCCTACCCCCTATAAGGCAGAAGAGCCCAGACCCCTGTCCACCGAGGTTGGAGGATACAGTAGGCTCCGCCCCCTCGCACAGCTCCATTGGTAGCGATGGCACAGACGGAGAGGACAGTGAGTGCCAGGATGAGGTAGGCAACCAGGAGCATGGCCAAAGCCTGCAGCAGTCCAGCGTGGCCCACCACGAACCCTGCGACAGGAGTGGCAAAGCAGGTGAGACGGCAGCTCACCCATCGCACCCCCCACCCCACCCCAAGCCCTTCATCCACCCGCGTCTCCCAGGGCCCTTCCCCAACCTCATCCCAGTCCCACCCCACTGCACCCCCAAGTAAACCCCTGCCACTCACCAATCCTCAAGAAGACAACTATACTGAACATGGACAGGACCGTGGGTACCACCACACCCAGGAAGGTGGAGAGCTTCCGGGCAGGCGCCCCTCCAGGACCCCCGGCTCCACTGGCAGGGAAGGAAACCCCCTCCTCCCCCAGGAGCCGGTAGGCCAGCAGAGGAGAGTTCTCATTGGCCATGGTCGACAGCGGGCAGAGGAAGCCGCCAATGGGTTATGAAGCCTGCAAAGAGTTTGCTGAGTGGAAGGCAGCTCCGTGGAGCCCCCCACAAAACACCTCTAACCAAACACCCAGAAGCTTCCCCAAAAAGGAAACACACACACAGACACACTCACGTTCACCAACAACTCAAAGAGTTAGTGGAGGGCAGACTGGTCCCGGCCACTGCCGCAACAATGGCAGACTCTTAAGCCTCAGCAATGGGTACCATGGCCCCTCCCAGCTCCTGAGGCCACCCCTTCCCCCGTATCCCTGAGACTAGGGATGGCAGTGGCTCTGGAAAGGTGCAAAGATCCTCCGCCTTCTTAACTAGCAGCGCAAGAGGAAGCAAATCCTCCAGAAGGGAAGTGAGTGATGGGCAGGAGGCCCTCCTCACCCCATCCTCCGGAGTCCTGAGCCGCCCCCCAAGATCCTCCATGCAATCACCTCATCCCCGGGCGATAAGAAACTTCCGAATCTTCCAAAGCCCCACCCTCCATCAACACTCTCCCTCAACCCATCTCAAACAGCCTCCTCTTTCCTTAATCTCACCAGATTCCTCCCACCCACACAGGCGTCCCCCAAACTCCACCGCCCCAACAACTCCTCGACGACCAAAACAAAAACACCGTCCGGCGACACAAGGTGGTCCTCCTCCCCGCACCGGTTCCTGCCCACTTTCTCCCAGGGCGGATTGGAGGGGGCCGAGATTCGCTCCTCCCCGGCCAGGCGCACCCTCACCGCCCGGGTGTGGCAGGGCGTTCACTTACCCACCGGAGGATGCAGCCGCTCAGGAGTGATCCCCGAGAGCCGGAGGGTCCGCTACTGGCGGAGGGGGCAAGGGTGCCGGAAAGACAGCTGTGGCTACCGGGATGCCAGGCCTCGAGCCTGACCCACCCCCAGCACACAAGCGCCCCATTGGTCCCCGGGCTCGGCCCCGCCCCGTGGGCGAGCCCGGGGAAGCCCCGCCCCACCCAGCTCTCGCTGCCTGCGAGGCTCCCGCCCCACGTGCGACCCGGGTGCTGCTCGGGGTCGCCACTCGGACGAGCGTCTCCGGCAGGGTGTGGGCCACGGCTCCCACTGCGCCTATCACCCTGGTGCAAACAGGCCCCCGCCGCGCGGGCGGGACCCCACTCGGAGCTCGGAGGTGTCCGGAGGAGACACTGCTGAAAGGGGCGTGTCGTGACGGCGGAAGGCCTCCGGCAGGTGGGCGGGGCCACAACACCTGGCCCAGGTGCGCCACCCGGAACGCGGGGCCCTACTCCTCCAGCCTCTCGGATCCTTGCAAAGCCCACCAGGTCCTGGCCTCAGCCCTCGCCCCTGCGGCGCCCTCCCCTCGCGCCCTGTCCAGCCCACTGGCTGCTCTCCTCTCTTCCGCCACCAGAGGGAGCCATTGGCCGCCGATCCGGGCGAGCCCGTGAGGCGCAAGCTGCCGTAGGTCGGACTGGTCCCCCGCCCGCTTTCGCGCCTCCCCGCAACGTTGTCCCCTCCAGACTTTTGAACCTCTGAGAGTTAGGACCCACTCCTCACTCTACAGGTGCCATCAACGTCGGCACCACCTGGCAACGTTTCCTCATCTGTAAAATGGGGATTAACTAGACCCTCCCGGTTAAGGTTGCTGTGAGTGTTCAATAAACTAATAGGCACTTGAGAACAATACCGAAATGTTCAACAACTTATTTGCATACGGTACTACATGAAATATGCATAACCACTTTGTGAGGTAGATCCCGCTATGATTTCCATTTTTCACATTAGCAAACTGAAGCTTGGAGAATTTCAGTAATAATTTCCTAACTTTATAGAGTCCTTCATGGTTACACTGTCATTTGAGCCTCAGGAAATGAACACCGCTTTTCCTGCCACTGGCCTTTGGCTGTAAATTATCTGCAACCTTTCCCTAGGAGAGGAAGGGGCTCAAAGCAGCACAAATGTGGCTTTGCCAGGAAGAGGTCTCATGAGCAGTTAATCTGGCATTTTCAGTGGTCATCTCTGCTACCCACAACACGGAGCTTGGCTCCTGGGTCTCTCCAACATCCCTCCTGTCACAATTTTTGGTGATTTCAACATCCACATGGATGAGACTTCCAACACCCTGGGCTGGCAGGTGCTTAAACTCCACTTCTGCATAGATCTCACCCTCCATCCCACCCAATGGTGATGCCTAGACTTTGTCATTACCAGTAATGTACCCTCTCCTCTTTTCATTCACCACTTCTAGTTATGCCTGTTGAGGAAAAAAAATAATCTGACACTTGCTAAAACAGTAAAGAAGACTTTATTCAGAGCTATTGAAATAGGTGTCAAGACTCACAGTAGGGGAGAGAGAACGGGCTCAACTCCAAATACAGCAAAAACAGCTGGGGATTTAGAGCCCACAAGCAGAATGAGGGGGTCAGTGAATGTAAAATTACTAGGAGGAAGCACCAAGCATTGGGGGATTCTAGCTAAAGGGACTTAACAGGATCCTTGCTGAAGGCAGGCCAGGGTGATCAGATATGAAGGGTGGGTGGGTTCTCTCTAAACTGAGCTAGGAAGGCCCAGCAAGGATGGGGGCTAAGGTCGAAGCCTAGTCCAGAAGAAGGTTCAGAGGAAACTGACTGAAGTTTGGTCAAGGGTAGGGTCTTTGTCATGCCCTGACCCGAACACTCCTCCACCTCACTGGTGCCTCAATCCATCGATCCTGCCCTCTGCCCACTGTCCCCCACTCACTTCCCTTCTTCCCCAGCTTAAAGTTCACGGTCACTGAAAAGCACTCCCTTGCCCCTCTCTCACTTTATTACACCTCCTGGCAAAATCACAGCCCTGGTAAATGCAACTATCCTCCCGTTCAGTCTCCTTTGCTGGTTCTTCCTCATCTCTTGTCTCAGCTGTGGAGCACTCCTAGGTGTTGGAGCCACAGCCAAGAGGCCACTGTGGACTGGAGGCTCCACTGAGCACTGGAAGCTCAGTCCACAGACATCTTTTCACCACTCACACCCACTCCCTTGGTGATCGCATCCAATCCTCTAGTTTTAAATACCATCTCTATAACAGTGCCTTAAGGGTGTATCTACAGCCCAGATCTCTACTCTGAACTTCAGACTTCCAAGAACATACTAACATCTCTGCTCGCACATCAAACGGGCAACTCAAACTTGGCATATCCAAAATCCAACGCCTGAACACACTCCCACAACCTACGCCTCTTGTGCTTGTCCCACTTGCCCAGGTGCTTAGGTCAAAAACCTTGGGGTTGTGCTTGAAAACTCTCTTACACCCCACATCCAACCCATCAGCAATTCCTTTGGCCTCTACTTTTTTTTTTTTTTGGCCTCTACTTTTAAAATACAACCAGTATCCAACCCCAATTTACCACCCTAGTCCAAGCCACCATCATCTCTTGCCTGCATTATTGCGACAGCTCCCTGACTGGTGGCCCCCTAACTGGCGTGTCTGCTTCTGTTCTGGCCCCTACATTCTATTCTCAACAGATTAGAGTGATGCTATTAAAGGAAGTATCCATTCATGACACTTCCCTTTTCAAAACTGTCCAGTGGTTTCCCATTTTCCTCAGAGTAAAAATCAAAGTCCCTTAAGGTAACCATACTTACCTTCTGATTCACCGACTACAGTCCAGCTACCAGGTTATGCCTACTGCCTTAGCATAAGTATTAACAGCATATCCTTCGCTCAGAAGTGACCCAGAGCGGTCTACATATTACATGGGCACCCTACGCATGAAGCCCTACCCGATCTGCATCCTGCCCTCACCTCTGCTCATCTCCTGATCTTACCCCACAACGACCTCTGGGCTGTGTCCAAGAACGCCCTGTGGGCACACAGGGCAGGAGCCCCCTTTGTCTTCTGAACTCAAATATTATCTTCTTAGTGAAATCTTCTCTGCCAGTCCCATTTAAATATTGAACTACACCTTCCTTCCCATCCCACTTTCCTATTTTTTTTTCTCCATAGCTCTTAACACTAATACATGTCGTTTACTTGTGCATCTTGTTCATTGTCTATTCCCAACAGAAAATTAAGCTCCACGAAACAGGAACTTGTCTTTTCTTCGCTGCTCTAGCTCCGGTACTTCTAACAGCCCCTGGCACTCGAGGGGACCTCAGGAACCATTCCCTGACGGTTCTGGGAACCATCGCGGACCTGACGGCTTGCTCCTCACGTGACTGCATTGGCCCCGCCCCGCCCACTGTGAAGGGAATATGGCGGCGCCCAGGGTAGCCTCAGAGAGAGGGCAACCAAAGAGAGGGCGCCTGCTTGCTAGAGCGTCCACGCCGCCGCCTACTCTGCGGGCGCGTCCTGGGAAAGCGTGAATTCTTAGGCGAAGTGCTGGTCCTCCTCCCCACCATTTTTAAAAGAAAAAGGAATTAGCTAATCCTCAGAAACTGCCTGGGCTGACCTGCCTACCGTCTCCCCACCGCTTGGGATTCTCGGGATTCGAGGCGTGTAGGACGAGGTTGTGGGATTCAGTATCTAGATTTTTCTCCCCTCGTGTTGGCTCCCACTTATTAGGTCACCTCGGGGTGTCCCTCCAGCCTCCAGTTCTAGGAATCCCCGAACACACACCCGGACCGCCCCTCGGAGATAGGACGTCCAATCCCCGCCCCCGGGTGCCCCAACTCCGAGTTCAGGCCCTAAATGCCAATTCCCCGGCGATCGAGCCTCCCTACCCGCGCCGTGAGCTCCCCAGGATTAAGTCTTGTGAATCCGGACCCCCCCCCTCCCCCAGGCCCCAGGGGCAGATGAGCCCTTGGCCACCGCCCCTACAGTTTCCTGCAGACCCAGCAAACAAAAGGCTCGGGAAGAGAGGCGAGGCTGAGCAGGGCGCCCTTCCTGCAGGAACAGCTGATGGAGCAAAATGACCCAGGAGGGAGAGGAGGGGATGGATGAAATTCCAGGGTTCCTGGAGGACCGCAGCGGGAGGCCAGACTCCTGGATCCTGGGGAGGGAGGGAGGGAGTACAGGAAAGCGGCGGTGGAGGGCCCAGGCCGGACCCCGGAGTTCGCTGGGCTCTACCAGCTCCCAACCGCCCTGGTTGGGGGGGGGGTGTCAACACTGGATTTCAGGTGAGCTCTCAGGCCCCCACGCTGGAATGGTGGGGGCTGGGAGAGGCCTGAAGGGCTGCGTCATCTCCTCTGGGCCCAGCCTACCGCCCCCTGGCCCGACCTGCTACCCTCGGTGCAGGCCCCACCCTGGCCTGGCTTCCTGCTCCTCTCCAGGCACGAAGCTTTCCCTGCCAAGCTCCACGAACTAGCCCGGGGGCTTCTGGTCCCATCAGGACCTCGGTAGCCTAGCCCCCAGCCACGAATAGTCCTTATATTCCCGCCTAGAGCCATTGCCCCTGCCCCCATCCCTGTCAAGGATACAATGGTAAGGGAAGGGCCCTGTCCAGTGGGTGGGGGGGATGCTGGCATGGAGGGGGGGGCTTGGCCTCATATCCTGTCAGGCTGCCAAGGGAAGAGAGGAAACAAAAGACTTCCCCCTGCTGGGACAATGAGCCTCCCATTACCTCTCCCCCCCACTCCCTCCCGCACTACCCACCCCCAGCCCTCCCTTTAAGCTCTGGTCCCCAGCCCCCTTGCCTCCGTTCTCTCTACCTCCTTGCCTTCTGGTAGCCTTGGCCTCTGTGGTGAGCTCTGCCCTTCCCCCACCCTCCTTCTTATCAGCTCGCACAGATGCTTTCTCCCAGTCTTGGCAGTTTCGGTCCTCTGCCACTCCATCAGTGCTCAGGGTCCTTCCTCTTCCCCATCACCAAGATTGGGGGCTGGCTGAGCCAGGCTCTGGTGACTGTTAGGGGCCAAATCACACCCCTTTAATGTCTAGTGGGAAGTAGGGGCTCCACAAGAGAAAGGGTCCAAGGCTGAGGGAGGGAAGTGCCCGGCCTGGCCTGGGTGAGCGAGGAAGGAGGAAAAGGACACGTGTGTCCTACAGGTCCTTGGGGGTGGGGCTGGAAGGCTGTCCTGTATGCTGAGTGCGGCGTCAGGCCCACCTGCTGGCTACTAGCTGAGTGCATTGCACAGGTCACTTAACCTTCCGAGCCTGTCTCATTTTTAAAGTGGATATCATGATAACGCCCATCCGCTTACGGGGTTCCTATGATGATTTAAATTCGATAATGCTTGTTTAGAAAAAAAAAAGGTGAAGTAGTAAAGCTTTCCTCAGTCTTCCCAATCTCTACAGCCTCCCCCACACCCCCATTCCCACTCCCCGCAGTTTCCATCGCCATCATATGCCAATAACTCCCAAACTGGTATCTCCAGCCAAAAACCTGTCTCTGAGCTGCAGACCCATTGAGCTCAGATCTAGCTCACTTCTGGCCCCGCCTGGATGGTGCACAGGGATCTGAAACGCAACATGCCCATCATCTTCCGGCCCGTTTCACTAGCTCCCACCGAGCTGCCCAGTCCCTCACCGTCCCAGCCAGGCTCCAGGTCCTGCCCACTCTAGCTCCTTGGCGTCTTTTGAATCCTCCCCCCTCCCCCCACCCCACACACTCATCCATGTCAGTTCAAGTCCTCACTGTCATTTGGAGAACTGCATTTGGTTTCTCTACCTTCAATCTTGATCACTTTCAATCGATTCTCCAAAGTTGTACAAGTGGGAACAAATCTGACGATGTTGCTTCTTTGCCAAAAACCCTTCGGTTTCAGGTCTCCAAGCTCACCCATTTTCACTATCCCTGCACCCCACACCCTGGCGATGTGAACGCTGGCAGCTTGAGGACAATCTCACCACATCCATGCTTTTGTACTTGCTGTTCCTTCTGCCTTGAAAGCAACCTTTCCCACCAGTCTCCTCCAGGACTCATTCAGATAGCATCATCTTCTCCAGAAAGCTCACCTTGAACCTGCAGGCTGGATTCGTGTGCTTCCTCTGTGATCCCATAGGACCCTCTGCCTGCCACCCTTTATGCTCAACACGTCGCCTCCTGTGTTCTGTTGAGGTTTTATGGCAATTTCTACCCCTGGGCTGTCAAGTCCTAGAAGGTAGAGGATAACTTTGTATTTCCAGGCCTGGTTCATAGTAATTCTTCAAAAAGTAATTATTGGGGCACTTCCCGGGCAGTCCAGTGGTTGGGACTCTGCACTTCCACTTCAGAGGGGCACGGGTTCGATCCCTGGTCAGGGAACTAAGATCCCACATGCCTTGCGGCGTGGCCAAGAAAAACCCCATGTGTGTGTATATATATATATATATATATATATATATATATATATACAAAAAATTATTGCTGAGTAAATTAAAGAATGACTAATCAATAAGGGGATAAATAGTCCACAAATATTTATTGAGCATTTACTATGAGAAAGCCTTGCGTGGGACTTAAAGCAGTGAACACAACGTATGTTGCACCTGCTTTCATGAAGCTTAGAACCACATACAAGCAAATATACAATCACTAATAAATTAAGGCATGTGTCTATTACAACTTTGCATATGATGAGTTCAGGAAGGTTTGTGGTGGTCATAGGAGCAGTGGATTCAGGTTTTTTGGGTCCTGATGCTTTTGTTTGTTTGTTTAATTTATTTATTTAATTAATTTATTTTTGGCTGCATTGGGTCTTTGTTGCAGTGCGCGGGCTTCTCATTGCGGTGGCTTCTCTTGTTGCAGAGCACAGGCTCTAGGCGCCCGGGCTTCAGGAGTTGTGCCTCGCGGGCTCTGGAGCACAGGCTCAGTAGTTGTGGCGCACAGGCTTAGCTGCTCCGAGGCATGTGGGATCTTACCGGACCAGGGCTCGAACCCGTGTCCCCTGCATCAGCAGGCAGATTCTTAACTACTGAGCCACCAGGGAAGCCCGGTCCTGATGTTTTTACAATTTGGGGGAACCCTCCTTAAGAAAACAAAAACAAAACCATGAATATAAAATTAGGTGTAAAAGTTAATGTTTACCTAGATTGAGAAATCACAACCAGTTGCAATGTTAAGGTGATAAAACACCATAAATATTACAAAATCTAGAAATATTTGTAGTTAATAGCTGCCAGCACATCGCTATAATAATTTCATGTCCTGTTTCTTAGATACGAACTCTTTGACCACCTCTTCATATGATAATGATTTTATAATATTATTTTCTATTCTCTTTGTCTCTCTGTCTTTCTCTAGTATGGCCAATTCAATTTTTTTTTCTTTCATTGTTGAGAGTTTATAAAAACCTCATTGAGCTCTACAGCTTATTATTGGTACTGTCAGAATCTCTATCAAATTCCTTTCGTGTAAGAGGTGCGAGATTTGGGGCCATTTCAAACATTCTCCTACTGTGAGTCACCTTGAAAACTGTTTAAATTGATGGCACTCATTAACCAGGGTGGTGAGAGGAGCCTGGAAGGTGAGGGGTGCCTAAATTTAAACTTGCTGAGCTCCCAGGTAAACTTAACTCTAGACTTGATGGGGTCAGGTGGGCCTTACAAGGGGGACTTGGATATGGGAAAAGGAGTGATGATTTCTACAACTGATGGTGAAAGGGGTGATTTGTTTGTTGTTTGTTTATTACATATAGAAAAAAGTCCGAACTCCAAGCCCACTCCAAACAACTGTAACCAGGTGGATAGCAAAGAGAAAACCCTACCAGCTGCTGGGGGAGAGGTGTGCTCCACACAGGCACTGCCACAGCAATATATTGATCATGGACAGGGAACAGGGAGGACAGCCACATATTTGAGCTGGGAGGACAGTGAAGTGCTCTAAGTGCTCTAATAATGAAGGAAGGAGGGCTTGAGACTTGTTTGGGTCTGTGGAGCAAGCATCAAACCAGGTAGTGACATGGGTGCTCGCCTGTGTGATGACACTCAGTGGAGACTGAATTCGCTTGCCTGAGAAGTGGTCCGAGGCTGGAGGAAATGACCTCACACCCCCAGGAGAGACCGAGGGTGATTTTTGAGGATAGGAGTGAAAAATCTCAGCTGTCGTCTCCATGGAAGAGGGAAATAATGGGATTTCCACCACAGTATAGACCTTTGAGGTGAGAAGCCCTGTTTTACAAATCTTGCAAACTGGCACGGTGATCACCTGGCACACAGTAGATGTTCAATAAAGGTTTCATTTTAATCATTCCTTGTTTGGTGTACACCAGATATTAGGAACTGAATTACCTGCTGGGGGATGGGGGCTGATGACCTATGATGCGGGACCAACTGGGTATCTTCTTAGCTGTGGTGCTTTGCTCGCTCTAGCTGAGGGAGCCCTGGTGCTCAGGGGGTCAGAAATACAGGGTTTGAATCTGCGGTGAGCTGTTGCATCTCTTCACCCCTCCAGTCTCATCAGCCCCTTGCTCCACCCAGCCTCATTTCTCCGTGCACCTGGGTTTCTCTTCAATTCCGGCCATGCACCGACTCCCCCCGCCCCAACCATGATGATGAACTACATCCCCCATCAAAGGAGACAATTCAAGCAACCAAGAGCCTGAGGTGGGGTTGAGGGCAGGGCCCAGGAGGAGACACAATCATAACTCTTAGAGGCTAGAGAATGAGTGCAGAGTGAGAGCAGGGAAAGGTGAGTCCGCAGGAGATGGATAGCCTGGAGGAGAAACTGAACAAGGGATACTGGGCTTGGATCGGGGAGGGAGGAGGGAATTCCCAGCCCTGGCCTGGTCTGCCTGGCTCCAGCCAAGCTGGCTGTTTCCTGCCCCCTGTGACCCCACCCCCACCCCGGAGCAGGACCCAGGCAGGGCTACGAGGAAGGGCAAGGGTGTGGGGAGCACCACTTGTGGCAGCAAGATAAGTGCACTGGGACAAGAGGTCACTGCAGGCCTGGCTGTCCTCGCTGTGGGTTAGAGGGGCTTGGCAACCCCCCAAGCACCAAGGACTCCTCTTTCCCTCTCTCGGCTGCTCAGCTCCTCTTACTCGCCCCCCCTTAAATACCTTCTGAGTCTAAGCTCTTTCCTTCCAGTTCTTCTGGGAGGAGCTGCTTTCCTGGACCCTCCCCTCTAACTCACGAGATTTGGTAGGGGGTGGATGGCGACGAGAGGAAAGGCCCTCCCAGCCATGCCGAGGGCCCCCAGGAGCCCGACAGGAAACAGCCTTAGGAAAGACAGACAGCAGCAGCCCCGGCCCGAGCCCCAGGGGTCAGGACTGAGGGTGTCGCGAAGCCCTCCTAATCGCGACGGAGAGAGTGTGGACCATGATCTGGGAATCCGTCTGGGCCCCTCACTCTCTCGGACCCAACTACCTTTTACTTACCCTTGCTTCCTGGGTTTTCTACACTCCCCATCTCAACCCAGGTGCCCCTCTTCCTCTGCACATTTTTCAGCGCTGCGTTGCGCGCACAGTAGGTCCCCAATACTTAATGTTTGTTGAATGATTGTGTGAACGTTCGCTCCAGGCGTATCTAAGCTGAGACCTCTGCCTTGGGGCCCGCTGGGCCACCCTCCATCTTTAAAATTTTCCCCCAAACACGGTCCCCTGCGCCAACCAGGGGGTGGTGGGAATCCGAAGTCCGCAGGAAGATCGGATAGGGCTTCGAGCGTGCGGCCCTCCATGCTGCGGGGTGTGTTTCTCTGCTCCCTGGTGTCTGCCGCGCTCGGACCTGACCCGGGGGTCCCTGGGCTCCGGCCCCGACACGCGCGGTCCGGATCAGGGGCGCACGGCCACGGGGCAGGTCTGGGCGGTCCCCGGGCTCCGCACCCGCCGCCCCTCCCCCTTCTCCAAACTTTCTCCCAACTTCCCGACCTGCTCAGCTCGACGCCCCGCTCCGCTTCCCTCATGAATTATTCAGCAGCGCGCGCTCCAATCAGCACGCCCCGGCCCCCTCGCCTCGCCTGGGCTGGGGGGTAACTCCCCCCGCCCCCCGCGCGCCCGGCCCTCCCCGGCCAGGCGCCGCCCGGCCCAGCCCCAGCCTGCTCGGCCCCGCGCCGCAGTCCCCTCCCTCCCGCTACCGTCCCCGCTCCGCTCCCACCCTCCCTGCCGACGCGGAGCGCACTCGGCCCGGCGGCGCGAGCAGCGCCACTCCAGGGAGCGGGGGAGAGCGCGAGCGGCCGGCCCACCCCCAGCCACCCGGGGCGGGACCCCGAGGCCCCGGAGGGACCCCGACTCCAGCCACGTCTTGCTCTGCTCGCGCCCGGCGCGGCCGCTGCCAGGACGCCCCCGCCCTCCCGTCTGCGCGCGCGGCTGGGACGCGGGGCCACACCTGGGCGCCGCCACCGGGTGCCCGGCGCGCCCGCATGGGCCCGCGCTGAGGGCCCCGACCGAGTTCAGCGCGGGGAGTCGACGTCCACCCGCTCGGGGGGGGTTTAGACCTGGGGGGGCTAGGGCCCCCCAAACTCGGATCGGATCCAACCAGAGTGAGGCGGCGCCATGGAGCTCCGGGCTCTGCTCTGCTGGGCTTCGCTTGTAGCCGCTTTAGAAGGTGAGTTTCCTTGGAGTCACCCCGCCATTTCTGGGGCCCCCCGAAGATGGGCCTCGGGGTGGAAGGGCCGACATCTCTCTCCCCCAAACCCGGCACCCCAACAGCGAACACTCCGGACCAATAGTGCTAGCCCGGGAGGGGGGCGGGGAGGAGGCGGCCCAGCGGGGAGTGGAGTTTTCTTTTGTTTGGGAAAGAGATGGAGGCGAGCTCTGTCCCGGGACATGCCCCGGTCCCGGCTCCCCACACTCTTACTCCGGACTCCAGACGCCCTTGGCAGCCTTTCCTTTTCTCTCCAATTTTCTACTCCCATCTTCAAAACTCTTTCCAAAGTTTCTGTCCTCTCCTCTGCCAAACAGGAGGAAACACTTCTGGAGGAACAAGAAGACAAGGCAGAACTTTGTGCTAGCCCATAAAACTACCCCACCCCCCCATTCCGGAGCATTCACACCTTGACCCTACAATTCCACACACCGCCGTGGGGATGGCCACCTTCTGCACTCACACTCCAAACCTCCAAATCTCTTCCAAAGCCACGGCCCCTGCGCCAGGGAGGCCCCTTCCCTGGTTTCCCCAAGCTGCACCCCAGCCCTTTAAATGCTGTCTAGACCCTGCCTCAGTCCCACCAGAGTCCTTTCCTCTAACCCTAGGCCGGCAGAAACTGACCTACACAGCCCTCGTGTCCCCTGAACTCAGCTTAACTGCTGTCTACTTGTCTCTCTTAAACTTCTAATTTTTCTGCATCCCCCCACCCCAGCCAAAATGTTACTTTATCCATGAGTCTCTGCCCTCCCCCCAACCCCTAGATGGGGAGCCAAGAGCCCTGTAAACCCTCCTCCCATGGCCCTAATCTCCTTTCAATGAGCTGCCTCCTTCCCCTCCTTCACTGCCTGGAATCAAAGGGGTCTCTGGGGAGTGGGCCATGGGGGGCTACTGAGGAGAAGGAATCAAAGGCAGTTAGAAACCCCTCTCCCCCAGGCTGGGCAGTGCTGCTCTGGGCTGGGGATCAAAGGCTGGGTGTGGGGGAAGAGGAGAGACTTGCTGGGCTCGGGGAAAGATGGGGAAAGAACTGTGGGAGAGAAAGGGGAAAGTAAAGCAGGGAGAAAACCCGGATGATGTGTGGTGAGAGAGAAAGAAAGATGCAAAGAGGAACAGGGAGTAACTTCTAATTTCTATTACCTCAGTGCTTTCTGGGCCCGAGGCCCATGCTGAGTGCTTTATGTTTTCAGGGTTCCAACAACCCTGTGGGTGGGATGTATTGTTGCTCCCATTTTACAGATGAGGAGACTGAGACGAGAGTTCAGTCTTTTATCCAAGGCTCTGTGCCCCAGGGATGGTGAAAGGTGGGAGACAGAAAGCAGAGTGACAGTCAGAAAGAGAAATGGAGGTGGACGGAGAGCGGGAGAGAGAGGTGGGAGGCAAAAGAAGTGACAGATCAAAGAGAGAGGGTGAGAGAGAGTGAGCCGCTCAGAGCGCCCGGGACAGCCTGAAACAGAGACAGTGTATAAATTGGAGACAGGAAAACACTATCCAGTCTGGAACAATGGAGGGTGGAGACGGCAGCCTCTATCCGCCCCCTTCCCAGAACCCGGGCATCCTGTCCCCAGCGTGCTGGGCTGTCTCCCGCCATCCATGGGGGCCCAGGCCTCACCCCCAGCTGCCTGGCCGGGGTCCCGCCTGACCCCTTGCCCTCCGTGGACATCACCTGGTCCCTGGGAGGAGGCTGCCCGCCCACCTGCCTTCCCTTCTCTCCTGCAGCTCCCACCAGGGAGGGGGGCCCTGGTCCCAGGTGTGCTGCTGGCTCCCCTGGGGGCCCCCTCTCGGCTCCTCCCAGGGCAGGCCTGCAGCACCCCACCCACAAATCTCCGAGGGGATTCCCCTGCCCTCCCTCCCCCTCCTCAGCCAGGGGCGGGGGGCCGGGGGGGGGGCTGTGCAGTTTCTCCTAATCCCCACCTTCCGCCAGAGCCGCGCCCCTCTCCTCCCCAGAGAGAGGCCAGAGCAGAGCCAGGTGTGCTCACCCCCCCGTACACACACCCCTAAAATCTCCTCCCCTTTTCCTTCCCGTAACCAAATCCAGATGTGAGGCCCCTGCACACAGGGGCCCAGGGCAGGAACCCGAGCGTCCCGGCCTCCAGCGCTTCCTCCTCCGAGGGCAGCTAGCTGGTGGGGAGGGAATGGGGGGTCAGGGCTGGGCCTCAGGAGGTCAGCACCACCTTCAAGGATCTGAAGGGCTGGGGTGTTCGGTCTGAAGGGGGTGGGGACGGAGGCAGCGCGTTCTTTGGGTTTGGGAACAGACTGCAGAGGCTGAGGCAGGCCCTGGTGGGAAGGGTGTCCCTGTATCCCACCTCGGGGTCAGGGTCAGTTCTGGGCTCTAGCTTAGTCCTTTCTGAGCTGTTTGCCTTTTTCCCCTTTCAGCATCTGTGTCCCCCCTTCTCCTCTGGGGCACAGCAGTTCACAGAGGCCTAGATCTGGGAGTCCCGAAGGTCAGCTCCGTGCCTGTCAGCTGTCAGGGGCGGGGCTGGCACTCAGAAAAGAGGCTGGGAATCTGGGCTTGCTGGGGGGGCAGAGAGCAGGGCTCGCTCCCCTCCTCGGCCTGTCTGTCTGTCTCAGCTCCCAGGGGTCTGGGCTTCCTGGTGTCTCTCCCAAGCGCTTACTGACTCTGTCTGTCTGTCTGTCTGTCTTAGAGACCCTACTGAACACAAAATTGGAAACTGCCGATCTGAAGTGGGTGACATTCCCTCAGGTGGAGGGACAGGTAAGAGCTGGGGCTTGGAGAGAAACCGAGGGAGGGGGTCCACCTGTGCTCCTGCTTCCCAGGCCCCCCCACACACACACACACAGCCGTCGCAGCAGCCGAAGCAGGTACCCTCTGAGCCCTTGCTCTCCAGGGGTCCCCCCGCCCCTCGTGGCTTTATGGCACTGACCTTCACCCACCCACTTAGCAGCCCCCAGGCTGAGCGCCCTTCTCCCCGCAGTGGGAGGAGCTGAGCGGCCTGGACGAGGAGCAGCACAGTGTTCGGACCTACGAGGTGTGTGACGTGCAGCGGGCCCCGGGCCTGGCCCACTGGCTGCGCACGGGCTGGGTGCCCCGCCGGGGCGCCGTGCACGTGTATGCCACGCTGCGCTTCACCATGCTGGAGTGCCTCTCCCTGCCGCGGGCCGGCCGCTCCTGCAAGGAGACCTTCACCGTCTTCTACTTTGAGAGCGACGCGGACACGGCCACGGCCCACACGCCAGCCTGGATGGAGAACCCTTACATCAAGGTACCCAGGTGCCCCAGGCCAAGGTGGGGTCTGGGGCCGGCCTGTGGTCTAGAGGTGCTGGGGGCGAGAAGCAAGAGGCCCAGGTCTGAGGAGGGGAGAGGGTGGCCTGCTGGGCGGGACAGCCGCTCTACTCCATGTGCTGGGCCCCTACACTTGCCCATTCTCTGAGTACACTTCGCCCCTTTCCAGCCCCTGCCTTCGCACCAGCTGGTGCCTCAGCCTAGAATGCCTTCTCTCTGCCTCTCCCACCCAACTCCTCGCCTTGTAACTTCCGGCTCCGAGGTGCCCCCCGGGACGCCTTTGCTGATGTGCCCTGCCCTGGGGTCCCGCCTGCCGTAGCACTCATCACACTTTTAATTTATCATTAGCTCATCAGCGTTGCCTTCATTTCTGGTTCCTTGGCGTGGAGTCCAGGGCCTGGCACAGAGTGGGTGTTGATAAGTGTCTGTAGGATGAGTGAATGCACAGAAAGGGGGTGCGGGACGGTGGCTGGATGCATCATAGGAGCTCGGCGGGTGTTAATGGACAATGTTGGGGCCTGCAGGAAAGCGTACGTTGGGAACGGTGGAGAGAAGGTTCTGGAACAGGAGGCAGGCAGGTCAGGGAGAGGGTGAGCTGGGAAGAAGACAGTCCAGCGGGGTCCTGGGGGAGTGGAGGACAGCGGCAGTGAGTCTCTTCCCCAACCTGGCAGGTGGACACAGTTGCTGCTGAGCACCTGACCCGGAAGCGCCCCGGGGCCGAGGCCACCGGGAAGGTGAACGTCAAGACGCTGCGTCTGGGCCCGCTCACCAAGGCCGGCTTCTATCTGGCCTTCCAGGACCAGGGCGCCTGCATGGCCCTGCTGTCTCTGCACCTCTTCTATAAGAAGTGCGCCCAGCTGACCGTGAACCTCACCTGCTTCCCGGAGACCGTGCCTCGTGAGCTGGTGGTGCCCGTGGCGGGGAGCTGCGTGGCCGATGCCGTGCCCGCCCCTGGCCCCAGCCCGAGCCTCTACTGCCGGGAGGATGGCCAGTGGGCTGAGCAGCCGGTCACGGGCTGCAGCTGTGCTCCAGGGTTTGAGGCCGCCGAGGGGAATACCAGGTGCCGAGGTGAGGGCCAGCACTTCCCCCACAAAGCTTGCCCCTGTCTGCAGGAGGCCTGGCTGGTACCCTGCTCTTGGATCCGCTTCTTAAATTTCCATTTTAAAAGTTCTTTATTCTCCTGGGCACTCAGTTACTGGAGGGTGTGTTTTCAGGGCCCCCAGCACAGTTCTGAGCTCTCCATCATTTCCACACTCATCCTTCTATCTATGTCCAATTCCTTTCTGGGCTGTGGGACTGTCCTCGGGGCTGGGGGACCTTATTGGACTCAGAGGACAAAGGCTTCACGGTCTGTAGTCTTTTTCGTTATGGTTTTGTCAAATTTACTGATATTGAATTCTCACGTAGCCTTTTCTCCAGAGCAGAGTTTCTTAACCTGGGTTTTGTAGGTAAAATGTAGGGGAATCTGTGAACTTTGGTGGAAGGGAAAATAAATGACCATTTCTTTGCACTCATCTTTACCTGAAATTGGCCACTCCTCTCACGGAGTGTCAGCCACAGCCCAGCGGTCGAGCAGGACCTGAGACTTGGGCCCCATTCAAATCCTGGGTGTTTTCACAGCCCATTAGAGATGACGCAAGACTGGCAAAATGTTGTTTTTCGCTCATGGTGACTTCAGTATTTCCTCGCCTGTCAGCCTTGCTGCTGTATCTTGTTGGTACAGAAACACACGTTGCTGTGTTGCAAAGTTTCTTCACGTTTCGATCACTGTTTTTAGTTATTTGGTTTGCTTGGTAATCTGTGTATTTTGTGGTGTGCATTAAAATCATTCCTCGGAGCAGGGGTCTGGGTTTCACCCGGCTGCCGTGGAGCGGCCGGGGGTACACGTCCGGGTTCAGACCCCTGGTCTGGAGGGAGGTCTTCTCTTAGAGGTGCGGTTTCTGAGCTTCTCCCTCCCTGTTCTCCCTTTTGCACCTCGTGCGACTTTAGTAGCTGCCGAATGTCCTTTTTTTGGTCCCCCCCCCGCTGAATGTCTCTGATGGACGCTTTCTCGCAGCCTGTGCTCAGGGCACCTTCAAGCCCCTGTCTGGGGAGGGGTCCTGCCAGCCGTGCCCAGCCAACAGCCACTCCAACACCATTGGCTCGCCCGTCTGCCAGTGTCGCATCGGGTACTTCAGGGCCCGCACAGACCCCCGAGGTGCACCCTGTACCAGTAAGTGGCCAGTGACCCCTGGGGTGGACCCCCGACCCCAGTCCCATCCTCCCACACCTTCCTCCTCTTGACCCTGGTCTGGTGCCCGGCCAAGACAAGACGTCAGTGTGGCTGCCTGTCTGTCCCACTGCCCGTCCCCTGCCCGTCTGCTCAGCCTCTGCCTGACGTCCTGGTCTCCTGCAGCCCCTCCGTCCGCCCCGAGAAGCGTGGTTCCCCGCCTGAACGGCTCTTCCCTGCGCCTGGAATGGAGTGCCCCCCTCGAGTCGGGAGGCCGAGAGGACCTCACCTATGCGCTCCGGTGCCGGGAGTGCCGCCCCGGCGGCTCCTGCACGCCCTGTGGGGGAGACCTGACCTTCGACCCCGGCCCCCGGGACCTGATGGAGCCCTGGGTGGCCATTCGTGGATTGCGTCCTGACTTCACCTATACCTTCGAGGTCACCGCCGTGAACGGGGTGTCCTCCTTAGCCAGCGGGCCAGTTCCATTTGAGGCTGTGAATGTCACCACTGACCGTGAGGGTGAGACTGGGTGCTGGGGGCAGGGGGCAGCCTGTGGTCGGATGGGAGAGGCGTTGGTGGGAAAGGCTCGCGAGGGATATGGACAGTCTAAAGGCCTGAGGGGGAAAAGGCAGCAGCTGGGGAGTGGGATCCCCAGGAAATATAGCGGGTCAAGGCCTTTGGGGCAAGAGGCAGAAAGAGAATTAAAAAGATGTAAAAGTGGGGCTTCCCTGGTGGCGCAGTGGTTGAGAGTCCGCCTGACGATGCAGGGGACGCGGGTTCGTGCCCCGGTCCAGGAGGATCCCGCATGCCACGGAGTTGCTGGGCCCGTGGGCCATGGCCGCTGGGCCTGCGCGTCTGGAGCCTGTGCTCCGCAACGGGAGAGGCCACAACAGTGAGAGGCCCGCGTACCGCAAAAAAAAAAAAAAAAAAAAAGATGCAGAGGTGGACTGGAGAGTTCAGGACGGGGCAGAGAGAGCCACAAGGAATTCCGGAAACAGCTGGGGGACCGAGACAAGTGTGGCCAGTAGAGGAGGAGCTGGGAAAGATGAGAGACAGACCTGCCACGATCAAGGGCCCCAAGGCATCTGTCTCTTGCAGTGCCGCCCCCAGTGTCCGACATCAGGGTGACTCGGTCATCACCCAGCAGCTTGAGCCTGGCATGGGCTGTTCCCCGGGCACCCAGCGGGGCAGTGCTGGACTACGAGGTCAAGTATCACGAGAAGGTGAGACCAGGCCCCGCCCCAGGGGTGGGGGTGGGCAGTGGGACCCGCTCCAGGGACCAGGACGCCTGAATTGCAGCCCTCTGCCACGTACTAGCCAAGTGACCTTGTGTCAACCCCTTGGCCTCTCTGAGCTTAATATCCTCATTGTAAAATGCTTAGGATAGGACTTCCCTGGCAGTCCAGTGGTTAAGACTCTGTGCTTCCACTGCAGGGGGCATGGGTTCGATCCCTGGTCGGGGAACTAAGATCCCGCATGCCACGCGGCGAGGCCCCCCCCACCCCCCAAAAATGCTTAGGATAATGGAACCTATCCCACAGAAGCACTACAAGGATTAAATGATATAATTAATGCAAAACACAAGGCACAGTGCATCCATAAGTGAGCACAAAGGCCGCACCTGCCAGTCAGCAGGACAGAGATGCTAGGGATGCAGGCCCGGGGCGGGGGGAGGCAGAAAGAGCAGTGGAATCTGGGGGCCCTGGCTCACGGCCAGTCCCCTCTCCCGAACAGGGCGCAGAGGGCCCCAGCAGTGTGCGGTTCCTGAAGACATCAGAGAACCGGGCAGAGCTGCGGGGACTGAAGCGGGGAGCCAGCTACCTGGTCCAGGTGCGGGCGCGCTCCGAGGCTGGCTACGGGCCCTTCGGCCAGGAGCACCACAGCCAGACCCAGCTGGACGGTGAGCCCGGGGAGCCGGATGCAGGTGGGGTTGGCTGACCTGACCAGGCGGGAGGCCTTGGCTCTGCCCTCAGGACCCCCAAAGCCACAGCCCCACGCTTCTCTTTCTCTCAACCACGAGGCATTTTGGCCTGGGGATAAGATGTAGAAACCAAAAGCAACAGCTGGGTGTGAAGGCCAGCTCAGCGGCTCTCCAGCTATGTGACCTTTAGCAAAAAGTTGACCCCTGAGCCCCAGCTCTCTCATCCAAAAAAATGGAAATACGAGGCCTCTCTCACAGGGCTCCCAGGATTAACTGAGGTGACACTATGATAGATTTTGTATGCTGGCTCAGTGGTTTTCTAAACTTTTGAACTTTTTTAACCATTTTATTGAGATATGACTCATACACCATGATTCACCCATTTAAAATGTATAATTCATGGGCTCCCCTGGTGGCGCAGTGGTTGAGAATCTGCCTGCCAATGCAGGGGACACGGGTTCGAGTCCTGGTCTGGGATGATCCCACATGCTGCAGAGCAACTAGGCCCGTGAGCCACAACTACTGAGCCTGCGCGTCTGGAGCCTGTGCTCCGCAACAAGAGAGGCTGGGATAGTGAGAGGCCCGCGCACCGCAAGAAAGAGTGGCCCCCGCTTGCCACAACTAGAGAAAGCCCTCGCACAGAAACAAAGACCCAACACAGCCAAAAATATAAATAAATAAATAAAATTTAAAATAAAATGTATAATTCATTGACTTATAATATATTCACAGAGTTGTGCAACCATCACCGCAATTAATTTTAGATCATTTCAGCACCTCAAAAAAGAGATGCTTATAACTCTTCCATTACCTCCCAGCCCCTGGCAAACACTAGTCTACTTTTTTTTTTTTTTGGCGGTACGTGGGCCTTTCACTGTTGTGGCCTCTCCCGTTGCGGGACACAGGCTCTGGACGTGCAGGCTCAGCGGCCATGGCTCACGGGCCCAGCCGCTCCGCGGCATGTGGGATCTTCCCGGACCGGGGCACGAACCCGCGTCCCCTGCATCGGCAGGCGGCCTCTCAACCACTGCGCCACAGGGAAGCCTAGTCTACTTTTTGTGTCTGTAGTTTGCTTGTTCTGGACCTTTCATACAAATGCAGGCACACGATACGGTCTTTTGGGACTGGCTTCTTTTACATGGCATGATGTTTTCAAGGTTCATCCGTGTTGTAGAACGTGTCAGGACTTCATTCCGTCTCGTGGCTGAAAAATACTCCATTGAATGGCTGCGGCACATTTTATTTATCCATTCATCCGTTGATGGACATTTGGGTTGTTTCCACTTTTTGGCTACGAACCTTTTCATTTTTAGCCTTTGGAACCTTCTGTTCAAGTGGAACCTTTTGTGGTTTCCAGTATTTATAACAGAACAAAATCAAACCCACCAAGGCTGGGAAACTTCTTTGCTTGCCCTGAGGGACTTGAGGGGAGCCCACGGGCCCGCCGGGTCCCCCTGATCACCAGTTCTTCTCCAGAGAACGAGAGCTGGCGGGAGCAGCTGGCCCTGATTGCTGGCACGGCGGTCGTGGGCGCGGTGCTGGTCCTCGTGGTCGTCGTCATCGCTGTCCTTTGCCTCAGGTGAGGGCTCTGGGCACCTGGGGGCCCCTGCGAAGCCCTGTGTAGCTGGCCACCTGCCCTCCTGCTCCAGGGCAAACCTCCCCCGATGTCCCGGGAGCCTGTTTTCACCTGGAACCTTCTCTGATTCCCATCCTTCCCCTCTGGAAACATTGAGATGCGTGAGTCAGTTTACCTCTTCTTTCCCATCGGCTACAGGAAGCAGAGCAACGGGAGAGAAGCTGAATACTCAGACAAACACGGACAGTATCTCATTGGGCACGGTGGGTAGGCCCATCCTGGAGGAGACAGGGCTGGGGTGCGAGCTGTGAGCCAGGGACCAGGGCATCTGAATGCAGTGGTGGCTGACAAGCCCCGCGTGATTCCTCAGGTACTAAGGTCTACATTGACCCCTTCACTTACGAAGACCCTAATGAGGCTGTGAGGGAATTTGCCAAAGAGATCGATGTCTCCTATGTCAAGATTGAAGAGGTGATTGGCGCAGGTGAGAGGAAGATGCCTGGGTGCCCGGGTCGGGGGGAGGGGTGGGGAGAGGGACTGCAGGGCCGGACCTGGGGTTGGGGCCGGGGAGGGGGGGGCGCGGGTCAGGAGAGCTGACCCTCGGCCTCCTTCCTGAAGGCGAGTTTGGGGAGGTGTGCCGGGGGCGGCTGAAGGCCCCAGGGAAAAAGGAGAGCTGTGTGGCCATCAAGACCCTGAAGGGCGGCTACACGGAGCGGCAGCGGCGGGAGTTCCTGAGCGAGGCCTCCATCATGGGCCAGTTCGAGCACCCCAACATCATCCGCCTGGAGGGCGTGGTCACCAACAGCGTGCCCGTCATGATTCTCACTGAGTTCATGGAGAACGGCGCCCTGGACTCCTTCCTGAGGGTGAGACCCCCTGCTCCCAGCTTTCCGCGTCCACCCTGTGCTCCCGTAGTGCAAGCAAGGAGCTCAGAACCCAGGACAGACAGTGGGTCCTGCGTCACTGCGCCTCTGCCCTTCATTCTCCACCAGGGAAGGTGGAGTCCTGGGATTGGTCTCCCTGTGGAGCTGGCTGACCCTGGGACATGGAGGGGTTGTCATCTGTCCTCGTGACAAATATTTACTGAGCGCCTCGTTGTGTAGCAGCCACTGTACTGGGCCTCGGGGGATAGAGCCGTGACCATCTCTGCTCTTGGAGAGCTGGTGGCGTAATGGGGGAGACTGAAGATTAACAAGTACAAACAAGGTTTTACAAAAAGTAAACATGATTTCAGATGTGAAAAAAATTAAACAGGATCATAGAAATGAGAGAGAAGAGCTCATTTTTGCTACCTTAACAAAACTGCATGAATTTTATTATTTTTTAAACTTTCCTATGCATCTTCTGTAAAAAACCAAAACTTTCTTTTTTTTGGCCGCTTCACGCGGCGTGCGGAATTTCCCTGACCCGGGATTGAAGCCGCTCCCCCTGCAGTGGAAGTGCGGCGTCTTAACCACTGGACCACCAGGGAAGTCCCCAAAACGTTTTTCTACATAACAAAGTAACATTGCGTTTAACAGAATTACAACAATTCCTTGGTATCACCTAATGCCAACTTGATACTCATATTTCTCTAGTTGTCCCCCGAATGTCCCAGCATCCAGTTCAGGATCAATCACTGCACCTGTGGTTTTGTTTTGAGCCTTTTCTACATCCAGGACAGTCCCTTGCTGGGGTTCTGATACACTGAAGGGCTGGGCCACTTGTCCACTTGAATGTCTTATCTTCGGGATTTATCGGATTCTTCCCTGTGGGGTCATCTAGCTTGTTTCTCTGTGTTTCCTGTAAGGGAAGCAATGTCTATTAATGTTGTGCTAAGTTCAAAATTAAACGTCTGTGGCCAGCCTACATCAGGGGGAGCCGTGTACTTCCCGTGGCACCGCATCAGGAGACACAGGCTACCCGGCTGCCAACATGAGGGATGCTGAGGCCTGGAGCACTGCCAGGATGGCCTGACCCTCCCTTGTGGATACGGGAGTCTGTTCCATTGTCCGGTTGCAGGAAAGGGAAGGGGGTCTATCTTAGAAGAGATGACGTTTGGGTAGATGAGAAAGCCGGCCATGAGAAGATGGGGGGAAGCGTGTCGGGGGCAGAGAGTAGCAACCCAGGGTGGGCGGGATCCCAGCCTGTTTGAGAAGCAGAGAGGCCGGTGAAGCTGAACCAGGTCAGCAGAGGAGTGATAGTGGATCACGTTGCGGTTGGCGGCTGGGCCTCGTGACCTTAGAAGTTTGGATGCGATTAGAAGTCTGAGGGGAAGCTTTTCAGCAGGAGAGGGAGGTGATTTAAGGAGATCCCTCTGACGGATGCTGGGGGATAGGAGCCGATGAGAACACTGGCATCATTCAGGCCACGGGGGCTGCAGTGAATGCGTACAAGTGGTTGGTTTGGGGTGCGTTGTGGAGGCACGGTCAGCAGAACTTGCTGATGGACTGTAAGCCGTGGGAGTGGGAGACTCCGAGGTCTCTACCCTGAGCGTCTGGAAGTGAGTCTACCAGCTGAGATGTGAGGCGTGGGGTGGGTGCAGGCTTGGAGGATGGATTCAGAGTTCGGTTTCTGAACTCTGTGTTGCTGGCCCTGGAGGGCTGCCGAGGGTCCCCTGCGTGCTAGCTGGACCCAGAAGGTGGGCTGAGTTAACTGTCCATGACTGGTCGGCTTACCTGGTGAGAGGCAACTCTATAGAGCTCAAGGTCGGGCTTTAGACCTTGGGTTTGGTGCTGTGGTCACTGATCACACCCGATTCCTCACTGTTCTCTTGCATCCTGCATACAGTTGGTCCAAGAGGGCCGAGCGAGACTGTGGCAGGTTCAGCACCGACGCACGCATCTCCACCTGTCGAAGGGCGGCTTCAGAGCACGCTCGTAACTGTCAGCGCTCTGTTGCTGTCAAATAAAGAGAACATAGATCAAAGGCATTTGTTGAGTATTTCCTGGATGTAAAGCACTGGATGTAAAGGTTAAGTGGAAGAAAATCTTAAAATGTCTCCTTATAATCTAATTACGAGAGACTGAAAGCAAATATTTGAAAGTGGGACAACTGTAAGCATTGTGTCACGATACCACAGTAAGAGCTGAGAGAACTCAGGGTAAAAGAAAGGAGGGAGGGACTTCCCTGGCGGTCCAGTGGTTAAGACTCCGCATTCCCAATGCAGGGAGCCCAGGTTCGATACCTGGTCGGGGAACTAAGATCCCGCATGCACGACCAAAAAATAAAATAAAATAAACCGTCTATAGATTTCAAATAATAAAATTTAAAAATAGAAAATAAATAAAAATAAAGAATTTTTTTTTTTTTTTTTTTTAAAGAAAGGGGGTGGTTTACCTGGGATGTCAGCAGGCCAGTCCTACAGGTGGGTCTGTGAGTTGGGTCTGGGAGGGACAAATACTGTTTAGAACATGGAAGGAAGGGGGAGCGGTGGGTGAGCTGTCCGAACCACGCCCCCGCCATGTCCATCTCCAGCTGAACGATGGCCAGTTCACCGTCATCCAGCTCGTGGGCATGTTACGGGGCATCGCTTCGGGCATGCGGTACCTTGCTGAGATGAGCTACGTCCACCGAGACCTGGCTGCCCGCAACATCTTGGTCAACAGCAACCTCGTCTGCAAGGTTTCAGACTTTGGCCTCTCCCGATTCCTGGAGGAGAACTCTTCTGATCCCACCTACACGAGCTCTCTGGTGAGGCTGGGGCGCAGGCATATGAACTAGGTTCTTAGGGCCAGGTGAGCAGGGCAGGTTGGAAAGTTGGGAGGCTGAGGGCTTGACAGCTCTGGTCCAAGACAGGTTGTAAGAGTAGACTTTGTGGGGGCAGGGGGGGCAGCTTAAGGAACCTGGCTACCGGGTGTCTAGGAAAAGAACAGAGTCGGGGAGCTGGGTGTTTGGGTCCCAGAAAGAAAGGAGGCCTGAGCTGGGGGAAACGCAAAGGTGGGGGGCAGAATGCCTGAGTCCTGTGAGTCCCCCAGCTCACCTTTTCCTCCCCCATCTTTAGGGAGGAAAGATTCCCATCCGATGGACAGCCCCTGAGGCCATTGCATTCCGGAAGTTCACATCTGCCAGTGATGCCTGGAGCTATGGGATTGTGATGTGGGAGGTCATGTCATTTGGGGAACGGCCATACTGGGATATGAGCAATCAGGATGTAAGTGTCCTACCAAGCTTTCCTGGAACGTCCTCTCTCTTGGGATATGGGGCGGTGGAGGGTGGGGGGTGGGGGGGGTTGGTTCTCAGAGAGCTCATCACTGCTTGGTCCTTGAGGTGGTGAGGGTGGCGCTGTGAGGAGCTGATCTCTGTATCCAAGGGCTCAATACAGCCTATCTGGTCACAGAAGGACACAGCGATGGAGGGCAGCCTTGGGAAGTTACATGTCTGGATCATAGCTCACGCGCTTCTGGGACGCTGAGCCGCAGCCAGTGGCCTCGGCCCTGGCCGGGAGCACCCCCCAGAACTGCCCTTCTGGGGGTGCTGTAGCAGCCATCCCAGCATCTGTTAAGTCGCCGTTTCCCTGGGGTCCTTTGGCAGCCTTGTTTTCCCTGACGTCCTCACCCAGTGCTTCTACCTGTCATTCCAGGTGATCAATGCCATTGAACAGGACTACCGGTTGCCCCCGCCCCCAGACTGCCCCACCTCCCTGCATCAGCTTATGCTGGACTGTTGGCAGAAAGACCGGAACGCGCGGCCCCGCTTCCCCCAGGTGGTCAGTGCCCTCGACAAGATGATCCGGAACCCTGCCAGCCTCAAAATCGTGGCCCGCGAGAATGGCGGGTGAGGACCCCAGAGGATGGGCCCTCTTTCCTGCACTCTGCCATCCCCTGAGAACCTCGCTTCCCCCTGAGAAGTATCCGTCCCGTTGGTGGTATGTGGGATGGTCCCTGTCCACCTCTCCAGGGCTGGGCTCTACGTCGCCACCCTGACACGGGCTGGTTCTCAGTGTGTCCTCCCCATCCTTGCCTCCCAGGGCCTCGCACCCCCTCCTGGATCAGCGGCAGCCTCACTACTCAGCTTTTGGCTCTGTGGGCGAGTGGCTTCGAGCCATCAAGATGGGAAGATACGAAGAAAGTTTTGCAGCCGCTGGGTTTGGCTCCTTCGAGCTGGTCAGCCAGATCTCCACTGAGTAAGTCGTGGCAGGAGATGGAGGTGGGGGAGTGGTGAGGGCCAAGCAGCCAGGAGGGGTGGTGCCTGGGGACCAGAATCAGGTCCATAGTTTCAGCAGGGGCCTTTGGGGTCAACTCCTGGTGCCAACTCTGTTTTCTAAAGCCCCTCCCCTGCCAAAGCAGTAACAGCTGCAGGGGCTGAGAGCCCCAGGATTCTTCCCGGTCAGCTGTGCGCGCCTCACCCCCTTGCACCATCTCAGCCCGGGGCCATCTCGCTCCCACCTCGCAATCTGTATGTATCTTCGTGCATCTGTCTGCATTCCAGACCCTGCTCTCACATTAACGACGTGTCAACTCTGGATGCTTTCCCACCCATAAAAGGAGAAGGTTGGACTAGGTTTTGGAGAGCCTTTCCAGCTTTAATGTTAAATGGTTTTATGATTCCAACGCCTCCCCAATACTGGTTTTCCCTAGCTGGCCTCTCCCTGGTCCTCCTTTCTGCCTTTCCATTTCTCTCCCAACGACTCTTCTTGCCCCAGGTTTGAATCACAGAAATAGAAGGAATATAAACCCAGACACAGAGGGTCCAGGAGGCCCTCCCTCTCCCTGGAAGGCAGGTCCTGGGCCAGTCTGCCCCACCAGGTCTGGGCATCTCCTCCCTGACTTGCTCTAGCCTCGCCTTGACACGGGTTCCCTGACACGAGCTCTTGCCCTCCATTTCTCACCTCTTCTTTTTTCCTTATCCCCGTCTCCCCGCATCAGGATGGGGCTGGGAGCAGTTTGTTTTTGTCCTCTCCCGCCCCTTCCTCTCCACCCACCCAGCTCTTTCTTTCCTTCTCCTCTCTCTCTCTCTCTCTCTCTCTCTCAGCCCGCCCCACCTCCTGCATCTCGACCCCCGCGGGTACCTAGCCCCGCTCCTTACTGCGGCTGCGCAGAACTGTGGAGGCTCCTAAATCCTCGGGAAACTGACTGGCAACTATTGACGTCAGCCCCCTTCCCCGCCGGCCATTCTGATTGGCGGACAGTCCCGAGGCGAGCATGGGGTTTTGGTAGGAGAGCCGCCCGGGAGCCCAGTGGCCTCACCTAGCTGTTCATTCTTCCCCAGGGACCTGCTCCGAATCGGAGTCACTCTGGCAGGGCATCAGAAAAAAATCCTGGCCAGTGTCCAGCACATGAAGTCCCAGGCCAAGCCTGGAGCCTCAGGAGGGTCGGGGGCACCAGCGCCCCAGTACTGACCTGCGCCTCCTCGCCTGGCCCCCCAGCTCTGGAGCGGCAGGGACTCCCACGCTGGGGACACCGCTCCCCTTATTCCCGGGGCAGAATCGGGTGGGGACCCAAGAGGCTCCCATCCCCGGGCCCCACTGGATTGCACTTTGAACCCATGGGGGCGGGGAGCTGGTAATTTGGAGAGAAGGGATTTGGGGATTCGGCCGTACGGGAGTGTAGAAATCAGACCCTCCCCAAGCGGGGAACCCCAAACTGAGGGTGTGGGAGCCCTTCCCTCGGGATTGGGTCTGACCAGAGGAAAAGAAGTGCCCAGAATCTGCCAACATCCCGGGGGGGGTTGGGCACAATCCCCACGGCCTCCCTCCGATCCCCAATTAGAGCCCCCAGGTGCCCCTCCTCACCTTGAAGGGCAGCGACCCTGCAGACCAAAGAAAAGGGGGGACTAGCCTGCGAGTCGTGAGGCAGGAAGGGGCGGCCTGGCCCAGTGACAAAATCATTGGACTTGGATGTCCCAACCTTGCTGCTGTCTCCACCGAATTCGGTTTTCCCTTGTAAATGCCCCTCCCCCATCTGCTGCCTTCATATTGAAGGTTTTTGAGTTTTAGTTTTTGTTTTCGGTCTTATTTTTCCTTCCCTTTTTTTTTTTTTTTTTATACCGTCCTTGTAACTTTTTGTGTTAGAGGGGACCTGTTTATCGCCTCCTTTGCCCAAGTTGAAACAGGGACCCATCGTTGTGTGTTTCCAGAACAGTGCCTTGGTCACGCCGCAACCCCAGACATTTCCCTGCCCCCCCAAGTACCCCTAAGCTGTGTCCATGAGGGGGTGTGGGGGGCAGTGGTGTTAGAAACAAGAGACAGACACTGGTGCTTGGAGGGGTTCTTAAATTATATTTAAAACAATTGTTTTGTATAAATAAAAGAAAATGGAAAGCGTCCTGGCTCTGGGGATGATTGGGAGTGGGGTGGGTGGAGGGTGGGGACTGGTGTGAAGGAGCTTTTGAGCCAGGCTGAGAGGGGTCGGAGGTCTGGAGACGGGGCTGGGCGCTTGGTTCCCAGCCCCACGGTGTGTTTGAGGTGGTAGGGTGGGGGCAGTGGAAGATGAGTCATCGGCAGCTGCTTCTAACGGCTCCAGACGGCTCTGCCAATAGCCTGGGGCACCTCCGGGATGGGGTTGCCCTCCCTCCCCTGCCCTGGTTCCCTAGCCCTGGCAGGGGGCTTTGTGAGGCAGGGGAGGCCTTGAGCTCGGAGCCCGGCCCTACAGCCCCCTGAAGGGGGGAGGGGGGAATCTGGGGTGGAGGTCCAGTCACATGAAAGAGACAGATGTGGGCCAGATGTTGACAGCTGGGGTTGGTTTAGAGGCAATGTGGGGGGAGTGTCTGCATCGGCTGTGGAGGAGGGGCAGAGGCTGGAGTGGAGGACGTGGACCCCCCACAAGTACACACACACACACACACACACACACACACACACACGTGTGTATAGATGCTGCGCTAGGTTGGGAGGACAATTCCCCCTTTCAAGATGCTGCCCAGGCAGGTTCTCCCAGCCTCTTGGGAAGGGAGGGGAAACCACCTGAGTGTCTTCCCCTAACTTCTCCCTCCCAAACAGGAAGATGAGATGAGGGTGGGGGTCAATCCCCCGAAGTCTCTCAGCATCTTTGGTTTCCCAGCCTGCCCGCCCCAGGAGACAACTGCAGGGGCAGCCCTGGACCGGGTCAGGTTTGTCAAGCTGGTGCAGCCCTGCCATTTCTGCATCTCAGCTGACCCCTGTTGTCGTGTTGGGGTCAGTACAGGACCCCAAATCACAGTCTCTGCCTCTCCCAGCCCAGGAAGCCTCCAGCAGTGATCCTGTCCCCAATTTCCTGCCTCTACAACTGCCTTCGGGATTCCTCCCTCGATGACACGGCCCAGGTGTTGTACCCTAAAAGCGGGTGGATGGGAGTCCGTCCTGCCGATGACAGCGGGGGTCTGGGTCCCCCTACTTCCAGAAAGAGGAAGTCTATCTCGAGGATGCTGGTCCAGGCCACCTCCTTCGCTGCCAACCAGACATCCAGGCTAGATAAGGAGACCTTAGCTGGGTGAGGGGAGGAACCGAGATCAAGGGGGCAGGATATAGATGAAGAACAGAGAGGCAGAGGATCAAAGAGCAGGAGAAGGGAGCTCAGTGCGGGCAGGCATGCCACCGGGAGCCCCGTGATGCCCAGGTTAAAGCACGGCCAGTCCAGTTCCAGAATGCCTGAGCCTTCCTGTCACAAGCTCCAGAGTGTGAGCTGCTCCCCCCAGCTAAGGGGCTGGGTGGCCTGGCCAGGGGCACCCCTCCCTTGGAGCCCGTTCCCCAGCCAGCTTGGGTCCTGCTTCCTTACATGAAGGTGGCTTCTGGGGTCATTTGGAGGACAAGCACAGAATAAGGATTCCTTTCTAGAACCCAGGGTCCTGCCTGTTTTGGCATCCCCTGTCCTTGGGGGTCCCACATCCTGAGCACCCCCGTTGACAACCTTCTTTTTCTTGGAGCCCAAGCAGGATGTCCCACCCCTTCCCCCAGGACCTGCCTGGTGAGAGGCACGAGGCACAGGGGTCAGGGTGGGAATGTTTGCACTTTGGCCTTTGGCTGAGGTGAGCTGCTCACTCCTAATAGGATGGAGCTCCAAACTCCTCCCAAGCCGGCCCTCAGACTCCACCCTCAGTTACCATAGGAACCCCAAGGCCCTTTTGGTCACAGGCCGGCCGGTTCACCCTTTGGAAAAAGCCACATCCCCAGTCCTTAGCCTCTGCCCAGCGCCTTAGTCGCATCGTTAGAAATGGAAAACCTCAGGATCACCTTTCACTACCTGCTGGTGGGGAGCTCTGAGGCCAAGTCCGCCAAGAACAAGGATTCCTGGCGTGAAGTCTTTTCTCCTGTATCCCCGAAGCAGAGGGCCGGTGGCCCACCCTCACGTGGCTTTGTCTAAGGGACAGACAGCCCCTCACCTCCGCAGACCTCTGTTCCCCTCCCCTCTGGACGCTCTGTGGAGCCCCCAGCCCTACATCCTCACACCCCGTCTCCCTCCTACTTCTCCCCTCAGGACCCCCCTCACAGAGCCTTTCTCCACCAGAATCATGTACAAATTCACGTCTCAAAAATAAATAATTTTATGTCTCCTTCTGTGGACAACTCAAAACTGAGCGACTTTGAAGGCATGGTCTGGAGCAAAATCTGAGAAGAAAGCGAGAAAACCTTGTATTAGAAGCAGACCCGACTTCCCGGAGCCAAAGCTGTGGACGGTGGGGCTGGTGCTCGCCGGTACCTGGCAGCTCGTCTCTGGTCTGGCCCTGCATTTTCTCCCTAGAGGGCGTGGGGAACAGACACCAGCTTGAAGGTCGGCGCCCGCTCCCCGTGTTTGCTCCCCTACCAGCCGCCCCTCCTCTTCCCCTTTCCTGAAACTCACCCCCTCCTCTTCCTGGAAATGCATTCTCTGGTCACTGCTGACACTATGACCAGCACAGTCACCAGCAATCCCAACAGGATGACCGCAAAGTTGGAGGCTTCTGGGGCATGGGGAAGAGAAATAGGGATGTGGGATAGGAAGAGGTGGCAGAGACACTCCCTTTCAGTCCTCGGCTGCCACCCTGGAGGGATTGCATCCCCTACATCCCTGGTGGCTGTTTCTCCCTCAAGGAGGCTGCTGCTCCCAGGGGTTGCAAGGCCTTGGTGCTGCCCTCCTGCTTCTGGACACACAACTCCCATGAACCTTCTAAGGGAATGTTTATCCAGTTGGTCCCCTAGAGTCCAGGGTATTATGTCAGTCCGTGCTTCTCAAAGAGTAGCCCAGGCATCACTTCCATCGGTCACCTGGGAGCTTGCGAAAAATGCAGATCTCTGGGGCCCCCTCCAGACCTACTGAATCCAAATCTCTGGGGATGAGTCCCGGAATGAACAAGGTAAACAAGACAGCCCTGCTCCACCCCGATCTTAGGCACGAGGATAAAGTTGGAGAACCGCTGGCCCAGAGGCTCACAGGAATTACAGTTTGGGATGGAGAATACCAATAAAAGGTACTGGAGGCTCAGAGGGACACAAGGGAGGGGAATAACAGCAGGGTGAGGCATACAGAGCTCAGAAGTGGGGAGCTCAGGATCAGACAGAAGATTCCAGAGTGTGTGGGTAGGAGATGGGCAAAGGGACTCTGAGATCCTTGAAGGACACTGACCCGGCTAATCTGTAGGGATCATATTATATTATTATTACATTTCATATAGTAATATACCACATTGATACTATACTATCTATTATACATCTATAATAGATATTATAGGGTAATACTATATTATATGGGATAATTCTGCGGCCATTGTTTGTGGGGAAGGGGCTGTGAGGATACAGGCTGGGATGAAGGATACAGGCTGGGATACAGGCTGTGAGGATACAGGCTGGGATGAAGGATACAGGCTGGGATACAGGCTGTGAGGATACAGGCTAGGATGAAGGATACGGGCTGGGATATACAGGCTGTGAGGATACAGCCTGGGATAAAGGATACGGGCTGGGATATACAGGCTGTGAGGATACAGCCTGGGATGAAGGATACGGGCTGGGATACAGGCTGTGAAGATACAGGCTGGGATGAAGGATACAGGCTGGGATACAGGCTGTGAGGATACAGCCTGGGATGAAGGATACAGGCTGGGATACAGGCTGTGAGGATACAGGCTGGGATGAAGGATACGGGCTGGGATATACAGGCTGTGAGGATACAGCCTGGGATGAAGGATACGGGCTGGGATACAGGCTGTGAGGATACAGGCTGGGATGAAGGATACAGTCTGGGATACAGGCTGTGAGGATACAGGCTGGGATGAAGGATACAGGCTGGGATACAGGCTGTGAGGATACAGGCTGGGATGAAGGATACAGGCTGGGATACAGGCTGTGAGGATACAGGCTGGGATGAAGGATACAGGCTGGGATACAGGCTGTGAGGATACAGGCTGGGATGAAGGATACAGGCTGGGATACAGGCTGTGAGGATACAGGCTGGGATGAAGGATACAGGCTGGGATACAGGCTGTGAGGATACAGGCTGGGATGAAGTTCTTGCCTGGCTTTTTGGGGGGTGGCACATCCCGAGGCTCCGTGCAGAGGTGTCCCCCGTAACCAAGTTCACACTCACAGGTGAAGTGGGTTCCCTGCTCCTGGCAGCGACCATCATTCTGACAGGGGTTCTGTAGGCACGGGCTGTCTGCAAGGTTGGAAGGGGTTGGGAGGGGGTTTCTGAGAGGGGCTTCTCCACAGCCAGGGAGAGGGGCCTGGGGGCTGGGACGCCAGGGAAGAAAGCAGCAGCTGACAGAGACTCGCCAGGTCCACTGGCCGGGTTTCCAGTCCTGGCTCTACACTCCCCGAGCTCTGGGGAAACTGCTCACCCTCTCTGAACTCCATTTTCTTTACCTATAAAGTGGGGATGCTGTGCTTACCCCCAGGTGGTGAGTAAGGACTAAAGGAGATCCTGGGAAGCTAACGCTGGGCAAAGGGCCCAGCACGGTGCCCGGCAGAGAGCAGAGGCTCAGAGAAGGCAAGGCCTGTGCCTTTGCCCCTCCCGAAGAAGACAGAGTGGGATCGCATGGCACGAACTTCCTGACACTGATGAGATGGAGTCCCAGGCACAGGACTGGGAGGGATGCTCCTCGGTCCAGGGACACCTCCACCCTCACCCCCACCCCCACCCGCAGCCCGCTGTCAAGGGCCGGTCCAGGCTCACCTCGGAAGCAGCCACGAGTGAGGTTCCCCAGGGTGCAGATCTCCCCAGGGCTGCAGCTGAGGGGCTCACACAGCAGGACCCCCGAGCTGGCACAGGTGCAGCGCTGGGAGCAATCCTCGGTCACGAAGCCGTCACCCTGCTGGAGAGGGAGAAGGGGCGGGAGGTGGGGTTCTGGTTCACCTCCAGAGTCTGGCTCTCCTTGTCTGCTCTCCCGAGGCCTCCCACTTCCAGCCCGGACCTGGTAGTAGATGCCATTGTTGGTGCAGCCGCAGTGGGCCAGGGGGAGGCTCTGGGCACCGCTGTAGATGTAGCCTGGGAGGCTGGCACAGCCCTCCACGCAGGGGCCCTTGCAGTCCCTGGGAGCTGCCAGGGTGGCACAGGAGGCTGGGCAGGGTGTCATGCAGCTCTGATAGACGGTATTGGCTGGACACGGCAAGGCTGAGGGGACAGAGGGGACAGAGTCATAGTCAGAAGAAGGTGGCTGCGCTGGGGCTGGCCCCCCACGTGTGGGCAACGAGGTCACCCAACAGAGCACAGAGCTTGGTAGAGGCAGGGGAGCCAGAAGAGTGGACCAGCTTTACGTGTCTTTTTGTCTGTGACACCAGCACATGAGGTGGAGCGAGGATGGGCACCGGCGAGAAGGAGCAGGACGGGGTGATGGGGTGACAGGGTGACGGGGTGACGGGGCTGAGGCTTCGGGTGAGGGCACAGAAGGAGTTAGTTCGGGAGGGCGTTGACAAGGGGAAAGTTCAGGGCTGGGGGAAGCAAGGCAGGAAGCCAAGGTGCGGGTACCGGTGGGGGCTCAGAGCGGAGCAGAGGGCGGAAATGGCCGGGGGCAGGGGAGGAGGCCAGGAGCCCGCGGCTGGGGAAGGTCAGGGCCTCACCGCAGTGGGTGTGGTTCCGCCAGCTGACTGGGTTGGCGCCCACCTCCTGGCAGATGATGGCGTACCCGCTGAGGACCTGGCAACGCCGCTCGTCCTGCTCTTTGGGGTCCCGGGCGGCACACAGATCAGACACACAGTGCCTGGGGGGATGGCAGGGACAGTTGGGTGCTGTCAGAGAGGGGGAGGCAAGGAGACCCGGCCCCACAGAAGAGGGCCTGGAAGCCCACCAGGCAGTGTGCGTGTGTGCGTGTGTGTGTGTGTGTGTGTGCGTGCGTGCGTGTGTGTGTGTGTGTGTGTGTGTGTGAGACAAGTACCAAGGCCACAGAGAGAACTGTGCCCAACAGAGAGCCGATCAGAGAACAGGCCCCAGGACCTGGAGAAAGGCCATTCCCACGTGGCCTGGGTCCCCGACTCACTCCAGGAAGGGTTCCGGGGCCACAGGCTGGTGGCAGGCAGCGAAGGGGCCCTGGGGGTCCACCAGCACACTACACGCCCGTGTGTGCTCGATGAGCTCCAGCTGCTCCGGGCTGCATTCTGACACATGAAGGCCTGACGCCTCCTCTTCTTTCACTTCCTCCTCTTGTACCTCCCTGGGGCAGAGATAGTGAAGGGCCAGGTGAGGCCCACCATGGCTGTGAACTTAGGAAGAACTGGGGGGGGAGGGGAGGGGAGGGCTCGGGCACAGACCGGGATCCACAGGGCAGGTGCCCCACAGTCAGTGGGAGGGGAAAGAAACGATGGGATTAGGAGAATCAGGCCAGTCTGAGCCCTTGACCTCGGGGTTCCTCCTCTGCTGAGGATATGGGGGTGAGCAGGGTATAAACAGATACTACGGTGTCGCTCATCGCCCCTCCAGCCCAGGCTGGGCCTCCCTGCTCAGAGCCCCAGGCCTTTCACCTTGAGAAGCGGGGGAGGCCTCCCTTGGTCTTCTTCACCTCCCAACTGTTGCCAAAGACAAGGAGGTTCTGGGTGAGGGCACCGTCGGGCAGCATAAAATCATTCCTCTTGTTCTGGTCGTAGTTGCCGCACAGGCCGCGCACAAGCCTTCGGTACGTGATGGGCAGGGAGATCACTGCAGGAGGAAGGGGTCCCAGCATCGAAACTCCCCACCTCGTCACTTCCCACCCCTCCTGGGTCCTCCCGTGGAGCTCGGGGGCCCCACTCCCAGGCAGAGGTCCTTTCACTATGTTCGGCCCAAGACGTGGTTTTCCCTACCCCCATCCTTGGAATGTCCCTGCGGCCCTCCGGTCCCCACGCTCAGGTACCTGCGTTGTTCTTTCCATTGAAGCTGATGACCAGCTCAAAGTCTGTGATCAGATACAGGCGGTGGCCTCGCATGGTGACCCGCAGCTGGTCGTTGGGCTCGTAGGGGATGGTCACCTTCTGACCGTTGACCTGGAGAAGGCAGACAGGAGCCGCACGGAGGCCTGAATCAAGGTGACCCTCTGCCGCTTTGGCCTCTGTCTCTCTGCACATCTTGGTACCTCTCGGTGCCGTCATTCCGGGCAACAAGATACCGCAGGAAGCTTTGCTACCCCGAGTGGCAAAGGCCTCCCTGAGGTCTGCTCCTGTTGCAGCCTCAGCCCCTTCCTTGCAAAGAAACTGGCAGGTGGGTGCCCTGGTACTTCTTCAGCACAGCTCCACCCTCACACTGCATGAGTTTCCCTTCTCTCTCTCCCCTGCCTCTCTCCCACCTTGTGTGTAATCCCACTGCCCTCCTCTGCCCTCCCCCCGACAAGGAGGTGAGTGTGGCACTGATTCTGATTTCCAAAACTAGGCAGCCTCTGCTGGGACCTTCCCAGGGAACACAGAGTCCTGGCCTCACCTGCTCCAGGTGGCCTCCCATGGCCCGACCTGCCTCCCCAGACCCTCCCGGCCTGGCCTGGCTCTTACTACAAGT
This sequence comes from Globicephala melas, assembly GCF_963455315.2. Taxonomy (NCBI): domain Eukaryota; kingdom Metazoa; phylum Chordata; class Mammalia; order Artiodactyla; family Delphinidae; genus Globicephala; species Globicephala melas. The sequence goes on along the minus strand of NC_083328.1, from coordinate 7,048,285 downwards.
CCCAGTTCCGTCTGGAGCTGGACTGTGTAGCCGTAGACCGTCACGATGATTTCGTGCAGGAAGATGGGGTTGAAGGACGGAAGCACCTTGTTGCGGCCCTCCACGACCAAGGGCTCCACCCCATCAGGGAGCACGTCCAAGGTCTTGATCAGAAAGTAGGTCATGCGGCCCTGGAAGCGGTAGCTGAAGCCATCAAATGTGCGGTAAGTGGGGTCCCCATAAATTGTGCATTGCTCCGACTCTGAAAAGAAGGGCCAACGCTGAGAAGGCACCCTGAGTGATGTAACTGCCCCAGAGCCCCTCACCTGCCTGGGGCCTCCCGTCACCTTCCCTCTTAGCCCTGGGCTCCCCGTGGACTTGATCGTCCACTTTCTCCCTCTCCCAGCTTGAGAGGATCTCCTTGTCTGGTTCCCTCTTTTTGCCCTGAAGATAGCAGATCCCAGAGAGGATCATGCAGGCGACCAGGGAGCTGGTAAGAGCCTGAGAGCCTAGGCCCACTCCTGCCCGCGCCGGGTCCCTCCCTCTCCAGAGCCCCCAGCCCAGGCCCCTCTGGCTCCACCTCCCCGAGGGCCCCCTTACTCTCGGGTGCGCAGTAGTCTTTGCCGTCCTTGTTGGGCTGGCACTGGGAGCCCGAGGGGCAGGCGAAGGGCCCGCACTGAATGACGCCCGCTCTGCAGGCACACCTCTTGGAGCAGCCTCCGGAGAACCAGGACTTACCCGCCTGCAGACGCCGCAGGAAGAACGGGGAGTGAGAAGCGAAGGGCCAGCTCCCTTTCCTCGACGACTTCAGCCTAAGCCTACAGTCTGATGGCTCACTGGGCACGGGCCAGAGGCAGTCCCCGCGCCATCTGCACCCTTATGGACCTGTACCGCCCCCTAGAGGCGTTGTGCTGGGTGTGTCTCACACAGGCTGCTCAGGAGGTACTGCTGAACCCATCTTACAGATGAGGAAACTGAGGTCACAGAGGTCCCCTGACTCGTGAGTGGTACCATCAGGATTCAAATCAAAGCCACCCTACCGGCTGCATCCCTGTGGTTTGCATTTCTCAGTCCCCAAACCCAAACCACACACCCTCTAGCCCACCCAGGAGGCCACCCTGCCCCATCACCAGCCTTCACACCCAGGGCCAGCGGTGGAGGCGTGGGTGGCCCAGGCCTAGAGAGGCACGGGAAAGGAGAACATGGCATCCCGAAGGTATGTTACCCCCACCCCTACTTCCTGGCCCCACTCACAGGGAGGGAGTTGCCCTGGGCGTCCCTGCAGCTGCACTGGCTCCTGGGCACACACTGCTGTCCACTGAGCACGTAGCCGGGCTCACAGTCACAGCCCTCCTCGCAGGTGGAGGGCACTCTGGAGCCTTTGCACTGGCCTTCCGGGTCCCAGCAGGAAGGAGGGCAGGAGGGAACGCAGGTGGTGTAGACGCTGTGGGCGGAGCAGTCCAGAGCTGGAGGCGGGGGCGGGGGGGGGAACATTGACTGAGCGTGGGCTGTGTGCTGGCTCCGAGGACAGAAGAGAGCAAGAACTGGTTCTCCCCGCTCAGCGTGGGAATCCGGGGTCAGCCCGCAGCCGCAGCAGCGCGACCCTGGTGCATCTGGTCAGTAAGCATGTGACTGGCGTGTGTGTGTACGAGGTGTGACAGGAGCACAGGGCAGGGGGGTATCCACTGTGCTGGAGGAGCTAAATAAAGCCCTTTAAGTAGAAGTAGTTGCAAACAAATGGAACTGTTCACAGATGGGAAGATGTCAGTCTTCCCTAAGTTAATTTAATTATTATTTAGTTTTTTGGCCGCGCCACGCGCCATGTGGGATCTTAGTTCCCCGACCAGGGATCGAACTTGTGCCCCCCATGGAAGCGCAGAATCCTAACCACTGGACTGCCAGGGAAGTCCCTCCCTAATTATACATTTAATACGATACCCCCAAAATACACCAACAGGATTTTGTTTTGTTTTTTAATAGGACAAGATGATATTAATGTGGAAATGAGGATCTAAACAAAGCAGAAAAGCTGGGAAAATTCTAAAACAAACCAAAAAAAAAACTGGGAAAAAAAAAAAAACCAGCAGTAGGTAGTGTATGTCCTTACCAGAAATCTAAACACTATCTAAACTCTCAATGACCACAACATTGTGCTGCTGGTAAATGAAGATAAATGGAGCAGTGGAAGCGGAGAAAAAGGCCCAGAGAGGGATCCAAATACGTGTGGGAATTTAATATAAATCATGGCATCTGAGTCAGTGGAAAAAGAGAGAATGGTCATTTAATAATACTGGGAAAAAATAAACACAAAGTTGATTCAGTTCTCATCCTACACACCAGGGTAAATCCCCATGGATCAAACATTTAAATATAAAAAAAAAGAAACAATACAAATACTAGAGCAAAACACAGGCAAATTCTTTTTTAACTTCAGAGTGGGGAAGCCGTTTGTAACTAAGGCTCAAACTGCAGAAGCCATAAAACAAGGATTATTATATTTGACCTCACAAATACATATATATATATATATTTTTTTTTTTTTTCCTGCATGGTAAAAAAGAGTGAAAGATGAAAAAAAGAGACCTGGACAAAATTTTTGTAACTCATGGCACTAATGAAGGGCTACTCTCTGCAGCAGACAAAGGACATCTATAAAACATTTCAACAAAGACCAACAAACCAGTGGAAAAAATGGTGAATGGGTACGAAGAAATCACAGAAAGGGAAATCCACATTGCTCCTGAACATAGGAAAGAATGCACAACTTCACTCATAATAGGAAAAATACAAATTAAGGCTCTTTTTATCTTTCACATATCAGATAGGCAAAAATCCAAAAGCACGATAATGCTGTGTGTTGGCCAGTCTGTGGGGAAATGGGCACTCTCGTATGTTGCTGGTGGGAATGTAAATTCCTCAACCCCTATGGAAGGCCATTTGGCAACATCTCTCAAAAGCACAAATCCACACAATCCTTGATCCAACAATTCCAGGTCTACAAATTTATCCCACAGATAAGAGACACACACGTAGAGAATTGTATCTGCATGAGGTTATCCTTGCAGCACTGTTTGCAATAGCCAAAGACTGGAAACAACTAGAAAGTCCATCGCTAGAAGACTAGTTAAAAAAATTATGATAAATGAATTATGACGCAGCTGCAAAAGAGAATGAGGATACTCTTTACATATCTGACGGGGAAGGACCGCCAAGCTAGTTTGTCAAGTGAAAAAAAATAAAGTGCAAACTACTGTGTCCCGTCTGCTGTTTGTAAGAAAATACAGAAAAAAAATTTGCATTTGTCTGTATGTGCAGAAATAAAAGACTTTTGGAAAAATACTCAGACGCTGAAAAGAGCAGGCTGGGACCAGGGCCCCTGGGGTCAGGGAGAGAGGGAGACTTTTCACTGGGGATCTTTTAATATTTTCAAAGTTTTTGAACCATAGGAATGCATCACATAGGAAAAACACCGTAATCACTGTTTTAAAATTTAAAATGTTCTTGGGAACTTCCCTGGTGGTCCAGTGGGTAAGACTCTGCGCTCCCAAAGCAGGGGGCCCGGGGTTCGATCCCTGGTCAGGGAACTAGAACCCACACGCACGCCGCAACTAAGACCCGGTGCAGCCTAAATAAATAAATAAAAATAAAAGGTTCTGGAATTAGATAGTGGTGCTGGTTGTACAACTTTGTGAAGATCCTGAAAATCAGTAAACTGTATACTTTTAAAGGGTAGAAGAATATGCTATGTGAATAATAATTTAAAAAAAAATTTTTAAAGGAAAGAGCTAGAGGAGGATGCCTCAGAGTCTGCCAGGAGGGGAGAAGAAAGAACCTTTCGGGTGCAGGGCATGGTATGTATAAAGGCAGGGAGGGGTGTGGGAAAGCGAGGCCTGTGTGGAGAATGGGATGGTTTGATGCAGGTGATGCTGGCGCACAGGAAAGTGGCGTGGGGGAGGGGCACAGCTTGCAGGAGCTCCAGGACATCTCAGAGAGGAGCTTGGACTTGCAGGTAACAGCCGTGCAGGGGCCTAACACGATCACATTTCTTTTGGAAAGGAGCTGCTGACAAGCAGCCCGTGCGGTCCTGGTGGTGTGGGGCACTAGCTAAGAGCCTGCCGTAAATGGTCCACATCAGAGAAAATGAGGTCAGAAATAGGTCGGGAACAACTGAAATGGAGAATGGGGGCGCTTTCGGAGATACACAGACGGAAAGAGGGTTTGGGAGCAGTTTGGGGGCGGCCCGAGGACACACTCACGGCAGAAGCTGCTGTTTCTCCAGATCGGAGGCTTGATCCCCTGGGCCTGGCAGGCGGCCCCGAAGGCTTGTAGGGACTGGCAGAGGGCATGGTTGAGGCCTCCAGACTCACAGAGGCTGTGGGTACATCTGAGCAGGAAGGGACTGGGAATCACGCGGGTGGCACACTTCGCCCAGGCTGGAGCCTGGAAAGCCGCCTGGCATTGCTCCCGGGCTCTTGCCAGGTCAGCTGCCCGGCAGTTCGTGTTTGGCTTCTCCTGAGGTTCTGCTTCAGTCTTCTTGTCATCTTCTTGGCAACTGGGAAGGGAAAGGGCGTCATCATAGGGACAGCCACTGCCTCATCTATGATAGTGACTTGGCGCTCCCAAACCACACCCTGAAGACGCCTCCTGTCTTCACCGGGAAGCTGGCCTGAGCTCTGGCCAGCCTTCCATGTGGCCTCGGTCTCCTCCCACGTTTCGAAGCCAAGACAGGAAGACTTTCTCGTTTCCCCATATAGGTTCCTGGGACCCAGACGCCATTGCCTGTCAAGTTACACGCACAAAGGACCACTCTGGTCTTCCCATCCAGGTGGGCCATACGGTCTAGAATCCCAACTCGTGTTCCTATGCAAAGGCAGAGGTTCTTCGGGGACAATTACTTTGGGTCGATCTCCTCGTCTTGCCAACTGTCCACATACATGATGTCATCCAGGGCTAGTTCGTCATTAGGCATCAATAGGTCGTCTTCTTCCTCGCCGTTGAAGTTCCCGCACATGCCGCAGGTCTGTGTGGGCAGAGGGGATCCAGGGATCTTCAGTGCCAGGGATGGCAGAGGGCATTTTTTGTCGGCATCCCCTTTAAGAGAAAGGCGCCCCCCTCCCTGCAGACTGACTCCCCCTACGAAGAGACCCAGGTGTTTTCCTCACCTTTTCATAATAGGCTTTGGGGATTTCGACCTCTAGGAAACCATTGCCGTCAAACTTGACTTGCACCCCAATGTTGATGGTGAGCACGGTGTAGCCGTCCCTGGAAATGACTTTGACTCCCCGGATCTGGGTGGTCGCCGGGAGGGTGACCCGTGTGCCATTGATCTACAGAGGAGGGCAGGACCCGTGAGCAGGAAGAAGGACCAGAGCCCCGTCCCCAGAGCCCATGTCCTCCCCGCCGGCCTCGCTCACCAGCACTTGGTCCTTCTTCAGGGTGACCAGGGTATTGAAGATGTCCACGTGGACCTGGCGGAGGTAGAAAGTGTGGGGCTGGTCTTTCCGCTTCCCATTCTTGCCACTGATCTTGAAGAAAGGCAGGTCCACGGTGGAGTGGCATATTTTCACCAAGACGTAAGTGCAGGTGCCCCTGACCGCATGGTAACTGCCATCGAAGCTTGCGTAGTGGGACGCGTTGCGGAGGTGGCACTCTCCCATCCCTGGAGGGCAGACAGGTAGCTGAGGAGTGGTCCAGCCTCTAGCGAGAACAGGCCTTCTCCCCTGCCTCAAGGAAAGGATGGGAGGAGAGGGAGCCTCAGAAGGGAAGGAGACAAAGAAGAGAGTCAAGACACGAGGAGGTGGGGCAGGTGTCATTCGGCCAGGGAGAGACTTCTACTACCCCGTCTAAGTCCACGGCTGCCACGGGGAACCATGAGTGAACCCCAAGGAGCCCTTCTTGATAGAGGGGGAGTTGGGGAGCGTTGGCCTTGGTGGCTGAAGGTCCTCCTCCACACTCAGTGGAGGCCTACCTGCCGCCCGGCACCGTATCAGCCCATCCCGGGACCCGCACGTATGGCCAGGCTCGCAGGCGGTCTGGAGGCAGGAGATGTTGTTGTGAGCGGAGCAGGTGCAGAGCCTGGAGCAGGTGTTGTCCGTGTACCAGCTCTCCCCGACCTGTGGGGCGCAGGCATCAGTGGAGCCGATAGAAACTTGGAAGCCAGAGGTGGTCGGAGCCACCCGCACCCCAGGGCCCGCATGAGGCTCACTGCCCTTGGCTGCCTGCCTCCATCGCTAGCCTTCCTCAGGCTCTTGGCTTCTGGATTTGCCCCTCAGCCCCCAGCACTGGCCCACCCTGCCCCTTTTCAGGCTCTGAGCCCTCTGGCCCCCAAACTCGGGGAGCTGGGAAGGGCAGGGCACCCCCTGTGGTCTGGCGTCTCACCGGGTGGTAGGAGCCCCTCTGGCTGGTACAGCCACACTGGCTGAGGGGCACACAGGAGGTCCCACTCAGGATGTGGCCTTTCTGGCACTCGCAGCCCTCGGCACAGGGCAGCGAGGACGGGCAGTATGATGGAGCGCTCAGGCTGAGGCAGGTGGCCGGGCAGGGGTTGGCACAGGTGCTGTAGCTGCTGCCCAGTGGGCAGTTCAGAGCTAAGAAGAAATCGGTGTTTAGGAAGGAAGAGTGACTTCCAGCTCTCTGACCTTGGGGCATCAGGAGTTCCTGGGAGGGACTTCCCTGGTGGTCCAGTGGTTAAGACTTGGCCTTCCACTGCAGGAGGTACGGGTTTCACCCCTGGTTGGGGAGCTAAGATCCCACATGCCTCGAGTCCAAAAAAATCAAAAACATAAAACAGAAACAATACTGTAACAAATTCAATAAAGACTTTAAAAATGGTCCATATCAAAAAACTCTTAAAAAAAAAAAAGAGTTCCTGGGAACGTCCATCAGACGAATGGATAAACAAAATGGGGTCCAATCAGACAACGGAATATGGTTCAGCCTTAAAAAGAAGGAAATTCTGGTACTCGCTACGACATGGGGAACCCTGGGAATATAACGCTAAGTGAAATAAGCGAGTCACAAAGAGATGAATACCATGTGATTCCACTTAGACGAGGTCCCTAGAGTCTTCGAATTCACAAAGACAGAGAGTAGATGGTGGTTGCCAGGGGCTGGGGGAGGGGATGGGGACTCACAGTGTTTAATGCGGACAGAGTTTCAGTTTGGGAAGATGAAAAAGCTCTGGGGGCGATGGTGGTGATGGTCGCACAATGAGGTGAGTGCGCTCAATGCCGCTGGACACTTAAAAATGGTCACAATGGTCATTTTTATGTTCTGTATGTTTTACTACAATTTAAAAAAAAAAGCGTTTCTGGGAAAGAAGAAAGGTCACAGAGCTGGCCCAGGGAAGAAGGGAAGGAGGCAGTAACCAAATGAGATCAGAACTTTTTTGGGGGCCACGCCCCATGGCATGTGGGATCTGAACCAGGGATCGAAACGGTGCCCCCTGCGGCGGACGCGCGGAGTCGTAACCACTGGACCGCCAGGGAATTCCTGGGAGATCAGAACTTTCTGGTGAAGTGAGAATCGGAGGGAGGCTCCCAGAAGAGGGAGACAAGTAGAGGCTGGGGGCTGGGCTCCGAGAGACCGGGGAGACGGGAACAGAGGAGGGTCCCACGTGGGGCCTGGGGGCCGTGCTGCGAAGGGAAGAGTGAAGGAGCAGAGTTTAGGGAGAGGGAGACAGGGCAGGGCTCTCGGGACTCCCCCTGGCTGTCAGGTCACTCACGGCAGAAGGTGGTGTTCCGCCAGGCGAGGGCCTGGCCTGCGCGGGCGCACAGGGACGCGTAGGCCTGCAGGGAGCGGCACAGGGTCGAGGTGTCGCCCTTGGTCCCACACTGGCCGTACACGCAACTGGTGAAGCTGGAGTGCGGGGCCACCACCCCGTGGCACTGGGAGAAGGGTCCTGGATGAAACGTAGGTGAGACTAAGCTTGGGGAGGGAGCAGAACCACGCGGCTGCTCTGGGGCAAATTCAACATCCATTTCCATCAGAACCCGTAATTATTGAGAACCTACTGCCTGAGATGCAAAAAACGCCACAGATCCGTCAGCGTTCCCAGGTGACCACTGCCTCTGCATTCCCTCTGCCTGCCTCTTGAGGGCCACTACTTCCTGTCTCACCCTTCCTCCCTCCCTGCTCAGTGCCCCTCCTCTGTCTCCTGCCCCCGGGGAGCAAAAAGGGGCCCCCTGCGTGGCTTACCCTGAGGGTTCATTAAGATATCACAGTTCTTATTCCAGGCCTCCGTCACTTTCTTCCCCAGGCACCTGGGGGGCCCGCCACCCGCAGCAAAGCAGCTGACAGAGGAGGAGGGGAAAGGACAGGAGTTTAGGATTGGAGGAAGCTTTCCAAAAGCCAGAGCAAAAGTGGAGAGGGAAACAGGGAGGGGAGTAAGGACGGGAGAGGAGAACAATGATGGCCTCAAGTAGTAAGGTCAGCAGATGCAGCAGGAAAGCACAAGGTTAGATCTCAGGGTGGACTTCCCAAGAGACAGATCAGTCATCAGCTCCAGGAAAGACTGGGGATGCACAGGGAACACCTCCAGGCTGCCCGCCAAGCCTGCGCCCCTGGTCCGGCTCCGCCCCCCCCCCCCCGCCCCCGTTCCGGCTCACCCAGGTTCAGACAACTCATTTAGCTTCCAGGAGGCCCCCAGCTTCACGGAGCTGACCGCAGGCCTTTTATCAGGCTGCAGATTGTCATCTAGGCTGTTGTTGTTGAAGTTCCCTGCAGGACGGAACAGTCAGCAGAGGCCTTGAACTCAGCCCCGGGACCAAGAAGCATCCCTGCCTCTTCATGCAACCAACCAAGATGAGCCCTTTCTCTTCCTTCATCTTCGGCTTCCCTTCATGCCTACCCTAGCGCACGACACCTTCAACCAAGTAAGAGGTCGACAAGCACCAAGGACACCTAATCAGATGTGTGGATGAGCAGGACCGGGACAGGCTCCAGCCCATGACCCCGGCCTCACCTGCTGGTGCCCTAGGAACTCACCGCACATCCCGCAGAGCCAGCCAGCGTAGGAGGAGGGCACGGTCACTTCCACCAGGTGGTTCCCATCATAGCGAACTTGAAGCCCGAAGTCCGTGTAGAGGAGGATAAAGGAGCCACTGGACCTCACGTTCACCCGGCCTTGTGCAGGCCACACGGGCAGGGCCACCCGGCGACCATCCAGCTACAGAGGCAGGGAGGACACTGTAGGGAAAGGCGCCTGGGACAAGGACAACAACGAGGCCAAGACCAGGGAGCAGGAGGGGGTGGCGGGGGTGTCTCAGAAACTGGGGCTGCGTCTGCCAGACAGGGCCTGCAGGCAAGGAGACGCGGAGAAGAGATGCAGCGTGGGCTGGGGGTGGGGCCGGGGAGGCCGGGCGCAGGCACGCACCATGACCTTGCGGCCTTTGATCATGGAGATTCTGAGGTTGAAGACCTGCACTTGGACGGTTTTGACATAGGAGGCCTCCAAGTTTCCGCCGCGGAACTCGTTGGTGGCACTCACGACGAAGTAATTTTCTGGGGACCTCAACCAACAAGGCTGGGTCAGGGTGTAGGTGCAGGTGCCCATGAAGTGGTGCAGGGCTCCGTCGAATGTCAGGTAATGGGGGTCCCCCGAGACAGTGCAGGTAGCGGACCCTGGGCAGGAGGAGATGGCGTTCAGAGAGGCACTGACCCTGAGCTGCCATCTTGGCGAGTCCACATTGGAATGGTACCCACGGCTCAACGGGGTGGTTGGTGTGACTTGGAGAGGTCAAGGTCAGGGACCGCCCCAGCCTCACTCTCTGGGTCCTCGAAGACGCGGCTTTGGCTCTGGGCAATTGCCTTCCAGCCCCCTGGTTATGCTCCAGCTCTCTGCGTTAGGACAGGACCATGCCTTTGCTCGAGGCCACATGGGCAGCCCCCATGAGCACCTTCTTTCGACTGCTCACCTTGAGCGTGGCAGCCATAGATGCCATCCTGCCGACCACACACCTCCTGGGCCTGGCACCTCCACTGCTCACAGCGAGTTCTGTTGCTGCTCTCGCAGATGCAGAGCTGTCTGCAGCCTGGCTTGAACCACCGCTCCCCTACCTGGCGGACGGACCGAAGGAAGGGAAATAAGTTATCCCCTGATCGATTAGCACTGCTATTCAGATCACCGGCCTGCTCACCAGGAAGGCATTCGTGTCATCCCAAAGCTCCAGGCTTGGTTGCAAAACCCTGGCATCCGCTCACTCGTTCAGTCATTCCACTGTTTGTTTGTTCACTAGTTCAACAGACAGTTATCATCTGCCTTGTGCCAGGCGTCAGGGATTCAGTAATGAGCTGGATGGATGAGGTCCCTGCCCTAACAGAACTCACAGTCCAGAGAGGGCAGTCAACACGTAAACAGATAGGTCACGTGGTCCAACACACTCTGCACCCAAAGACGATAATCAGGGCACCCAGGGAGAGTTTCGTGCCATTGACACAGGCGATCGGCACTCGCCGCGAGAGCTTAGAGATGCTTCTCAGGAGGGCTTTGAGGAAGAAGCAGCATTTCAACAGGGCCTCAAAGGAGGTGAGAGTGGCTAACAGGCATAGTGCCTGGGAGGCCGAGCAGCGGGGAAGGGCTGAAAAGAAGGTGAAACTGAGAGAGCAAAGCGCAGACGAGGAGAGTTCCGTGGGCCAGCCTGGAATGCGGCACCGAGCAGGGAGAGCCCAGGGGACACCAGGTGGGAGGGGGCTGGGATGGACATCAGTGTCACCCCAGGCCTCGGGTGAGGGACAGGCAAAGGAAGAGAGAGAGAAGTTTCAAGGATGAGAGTCTAGCTCCAAGTGCTGCCTCTGAGAAGATGGTGAAGATGGGGCCCAGGTAGCAGCTGAAATCCTTCAGCAGAGAAAGGGACCCTCAGTAGGAGAGAGAGAGTACAGGTGAGATGCAGACATGCCTGGGCCTTCAGAGGATGAGAAACCGGGAAAGTGACTCAGGGATGTGATGGGCGGGGAAGATAGGAGGGGAGAGACCTAGGGGTCCCAGGCTCTGCTGGGCAGCGTGGGAAATAACTGTGCTATGACTCCATCCCGGTCTGCAGGGATGAAAAGTACTAGAACTGAAGAAAGAAAAAAGGAAATTAGACCTAAGCCTGAAGTTCCTTAATCCCAGCCCGCCCCCCCGCCCCTCCCCCCACCCCCTGCTTTTTCTCTCCTGCCCACAAGCTGGCCGTAGACTTCAGAGCTGGGATGAGTGCCTTCTGGCTGCAGGGCTGAGAGAGTCCCAGCCCCAGCGGCTCACCTTGAAGTAGCCGGCCGTGGGGTCAAGGCAGCCACATTCGGACCTGGGGACGCACTGGAGACCGCTGAGGACGAAGCCCGGGTCGCACTCGCAGCCCTCCACGCAGCGGTTCTGGCAGGCCATGCCCGAGAGCTCGGAATGGCAGGTGTCGGGGCACAGCTTGGCACACAGGGTGTATCGGCTGTTGGGTGGACAGGCCAGCGCTGGCAGAGGGGGGGAGCACAGGTGAGGCGGGATGGGGAAAAGAGGAAAGAGGCAGCTCCCAGCCCAGAGTTCAGAAGGCCGGTGGCTAGAGTCTTCCGCCCCATCTCGAGAAGAAGACAGTGACTGGGAGAAACCACCGAGGAGCTCAGCTTCCACGTCCCGGGCCTGGAAGGGGGCCTGCAGGGAACCGCCAAGAGGCAGGACCACGGGAGCAGACTGACCCAGAAGCCTCAGCGGCACTGCTGTGGAGGGTGCAGGGGAGCAGAGGGAACCCAAGTGGTCCCATCAAGGCCCCAAAGCAGGCTCCCCAGAGGGCTGGGCCACGCCCAGGAGCTGTGGGGCCGTCACGACGCGCCATCCCCCCCACCAGTCTGCACTGTATCCACATTCTGTGTATTCTACGTGTGCATCCCTCGACCTGGGTGTGAATTTACACACACATGCATTGCTCTGCATACCCGTACCTTCAGGTAGCTGGGAAAGCTTTCTTTCTTTTTTCTTTTTTCCCCCAAAGAGCTTTAATTAAGACTTTAATAGAGCAAAAAGAGGTCGAAGTGTAGTCAGGGCCCAAATCAGAGGTAACAAAACCAAGCTGGATGCAGGCTGAAAGGGTTGCCTGGAAAATCCACAGCTGGGAGCAAACCCTGGGAAGGCTTTCTGAGTTTGCAGGTGACCGTGTGATTTTCTCAGCGCATGCTTCTGACTCTGCAGATTTCCCTGTCCTAGTGTGGAGGCAAAGGGGTTCCACCAGGGCGCCGCCCAGCCTGTGCCACCACTCTCAGATGCCGCCGGCCCTCCACTGCGTTTGCGTCTGAAAGAAGGGGCCCTTCATCTTGGTACAACTCACGGCAGAACTGGGGTCCTCTCCAGGGCTTCACCACGTAGCCGGCATCCTGGCAGGTCTCGGTCAAGGCCGACATGTGGGCACACAGCATCTGCTGCAGCCCCTGGAAATTACACATGTCAAACACGCAGTTGTCGAAGAAGGAAGAGGCCCTGAGGTGAGGCAGGCAGGCCCTGAGGAGAGAGGCCAGGTCAGAAGGAATGAGGGGGCAGAACTTCCCGCCTCCTGCCACGGAGGACCTGGTCCCCCCACCATGGCCCTTCCTGTCCCCCCACCCCGGGCCCCCCGCACATACTCAAAAGGTCCGTGAGCGACGGTGAGCCGTCCACAGAACTCTGGCCCTGACACAGTGTTCTGCAAGGCAGTGTCGCAAGATGGGGGAGATGCCCGGTTCTCCTGGCACCTGGAAGAGACCCACCCCAAACGCCCTAAGGACCGAGGCTCACCTCCACGCCCAGCCCGCCCCAACAGTCTCCCGGCTCTCGGCATCCCCTAGTGGAGAACATCTGAACACCAAGAGGTGGGAAAACTTGGAGCCGAGCAAGCAAGAGGCGGGGCTGCCCACAGTCGCCTGGGGACGACTGACTGATGGTGGGGCTGGGGGTGAACGTGGTGGCAATGAACTCTGCTGGGAATGGGAGTGGGGAGAAGAATGACAGACGTGGGGGTGTGCAGCAGAGGAGAAAAGGGGTGATGCCAGTCGGGATTCTTGGTTCCTCGAAGGGGCAAAGGAGCAGGAGGGTGGAGACAGAGGCGGGGAGGCCCTCACTCGTGGTCTTCATCCTCCGAGGCCCGCCAGCTGATACCCAGCTCCGTCTCATCTCGCGCTGGTCTACCATCCGGCTTCTGGTTGTCGTTGCTACTGTCTCCATCATAGTTGCCACAGAAACCGCAGAGTTTGCCAGAGTAGGTGCTGCGGGGGGGCCGGGGGGAGGGGAGGAGGAGGCGTTAGTGGAGAGAAGGGGCCTCCGGCATCTGAGGGACCACAGCAGAGAGGAGATGAGTCGCGGGGACCACTGGCACGAGGCGGGTGGAGGATGCAGAGGTGCAGACTCGGAACAAGGGTTCCACGCCAGGCACCAGGCACGCAAGGGCCCCAAGCTCTCACTCTCGAGCCACCTTGACGTCTCCCCTCGTCCTCTTCTGCTCACACTTCATCTTCCAGCCATAACAAACTTCTTGCTGGCCCTAAGACATTCTACTTTTTCCCTCGCAATGACTGTTCACTATTTCTATAGTCTTTCTTTCCCTTGTTTGGCCATCTGAGGAGCTACTCATCCTTGAAGACTGCAGTCAAGGGACCACTCTTCTGAAGGCTCCCACGACTCATTAGCAACCCCTTCTAGAACATTCCCAAAGCCTTGTGTATATATCCTGCTACTATCACACTGCCCTGAAACCATTTCCTCCCCCTCCTCAACCAAAGGGAGGCCTGTCTGTTGAGCTAGGTGTCTCCTACCCACGACTGAGAATTAGCGCCTGGGATGGCAGGGGCCGGGGATGGGAGGGTCCCGGGAGAGGGAGGGGCAGGGTGGGAGGAGTGGTAGCTGCCTCGCTGGGTCGCCCCCTCACCTGGGCACGCTCACAGACAGCTGCTGGTCACCATCCCATCTCACCCGCAGACCGAATGCCGTCTGCAGCTGCACAGATCGCCCGCTTGGAGTCAGGAAGATGCCTTTAGAAGGTATGGCTGGGAGGGTGACTCGCTGATCCCCAACCTGGAAGGCGGGGCCGAGGGAGGAGACCGAGAGACAGATCCGGGGGTCAAGGAGGACCCCCAGCGGACTCCCAGATCCCCACCGCCACGCTAATGACCTCTTCTGCTCCACGTGGAATGCTCTGGAGGAGATGGGCGGGACAAGGCCACAGCCAAGGCCGGCAGCCCTGCAGGGCTGAGTGGAGAACGGACTCACCAGCGTGTGTCTGCCCTTGAGCAGGGTGATGGTGGTTTCGGGCAGAGTCACGTAGACCTTGCTCAGGCAGGACACGCCCTCCTGTCCTCGCTCCTCATTCTTCACCGTCAGCCTGAAGAATGGCTCTGGGCAGGGAGAGGGGCGGAGAGCGCCCAGGGGCTCATTCCAGAAGCATTTCTGAGCACCCACTGAGGGTGCCACCCCCAACCGGCCCTGCGCCCTGCGAGGATAAAGGGCCACAAAGGTGGCGGCTCTACGGTTCAAGAGGGGAGGAAGGACCCTGGCAGGAGTGGGGCGTCGTCCAGAACAGCGTGGGGCTGTGTGCCAGGAATCTGTCCCCCCAGGGCACAGGGACCTCCTCTGCCAGGCACTCCCTAGTCCAAGCCAGCCAAGGAAGCGACGGATCCAGAGAGGAGTCCTAACCCGCATTTTCCCCATGGTCTGGTCCTCACAAGGTCCTGCTTGGGGATGGACGTGTCATCCCTTGCTCGACCGCCGGCCTTGCTCCCATCTTGCCCCTGCCAGCGGCTCTGGCCCTTTCCTGCCGGCCAGTGCGCCCCATGCCCAGCTCTTCTGATCTCAGACCCCACGCCCAGGCCATCGGGGGGCATCTCCAGGGGCCTACCCGTCGAGTTGCCACAGGGTTGGGCCAGGATGTAGGTGCACTTGCCCATGAAGCTAAAGTGCCTCCCGTCGAAGGTCAGGTAATGAGGGTCTCCGTAGATGAAGCAGGTGGCAGTGCCTGCCGAGGGGACACCGGGGACATGTGAAGCTGGTTCACCAGGCCAGGTCCCAGGGCCCACCTCACCCACCCAGTGGCCTGCCCGGGCTCCCCTGGTCGAGGGAGGGATGGGGACCCTGGAGTCACACCCACGTGGACAGGTGGGAACAGCCTGAGGGTCTCACCATAGGGGTGGCATCCGTACTGGCCATTCTTCAGCTGGCACACTGTATGTGTCCCGCACTTATAGGGCTGGCACTCCGTCCGACCGCCAGGCTGGCAGCGGCAACGTTCTGTGCAGTTGGGGCTGAACCACCCCGTCCCTGGCTGAGGGAAAGGGGGCCGGAGTCACGAGGCCGTAGCTCCTGGGCAGACTCTGTCATCCCATGCTGTAGTCCCCTCTCCTCCTGCAGACCTCACCTTGCTCAGACTCCTCTCCTCATTGCCTACCAGATATTCCTGCTCAACCCAGGCCCTTTGCACATGCTGTGCTGGAACGTGTCCCTCTCCCTCTCTCTAACCCATTCCTGTGCAACTAGCGGAGTTCAGCTCAAGGGTTGCTACCTTCTCAGGAAGACTCTCCAGACCTCCTTGACTACCTCTGGGTACCTTTCCTTCCCAGGACTTACCACAATTGCACTTTTATATTCATCTTTGTGAGTATTTGATAAGCGCCCCTGCGAGGGACCATGTCTATCTTTACTCACTATCTCAGCGCCAACACGTAGCACAGTGCCTGGCAAAGAGTTCTCATTTAATAAATACTTACTGAATGAAAGAACGAACCAACATCCTATGTGCCCCCCGGAATCGGAGAGCAAGGACATGCCCTATTCGTGGTTACCCCAATGCCGAGAGGTTTGAAGGTACCCAATAAACGTTTATTGAATGCATAAGTGAACATACAATAAGTTCGTATGTGTCTCCCGGGGCAGAGGGAAGAGATGCTTGGTACTGATGGTTGTGACAGATAGTTCTACCCAGGCTGCAGCTGAAGCTACTCCCAACACTGACGCAGGGACGCCCGGGAGACCGGTCAAGACGGCTGGAGGAGGAAGGGGCCCCCGAAGAGGCAAGCAAGAAACTCGGACGCCCCGTGGGGAGAATGCCGGAGCTGAGAAGAGGAACTGATGCTAATGAATAGCTGACTGAACTTCTGCTTCACAGGTCGCATATATTTACCATAAATTGCTAACAATGGTGATTAGCATTTATTAAGTAATTGCTCTGTGTCAGGATCTAATCTCACCTTCACAACAACCTAATGAGGTAGAAAATCTTGTTGTGCCCATTTTATAGATATGGGAACAGATCTGAAGAAGGCAAGAAAGAACTTCGCCCAGGGTCACTCTGCAAACGAGTGGCGGAGCGGGGATTTGACCTCAGATTGGCCTGACTCTTGGGCGGCTCTGTCCAATACAGTGGCCACCAGCCACATGCCACTGAGCTCCTGAGATGTGGCCGGTGCAAACTGACACAGGCTGTAAGTGGAAAATACACACTGGAGTTTGAAGACTTAGTAGGAAAAAAAAAAAAAAGGTACGCAAATGATCTCATTGATAACCATTGATTACAGGCTAAAACGGGTAGATGACTGGAGTTAACTTAACCTGTTTCCTTGTACTTTTTTTTGTTTTTTGGCCTCACTCGTGGCTTGTGGGATCTTAGTTCCCCAAGCAGGGATTGAACCCGGGCCCTCAGCAGTGAGAGTGTGGAGTCCTAACCACTGGGCCACCAGGGAATTCCCTCCTTGTAGTTTTTTTTTTTTTAATGTGGCTATTAGGACAAGTAAATGCTGTGTGAGGTTTGCATGCCATCCCTCTTAGACAGCGCTGGCCCAGAGCCTGTGCTCCACCAGAATCTCCCGGGGGGATGGGGATGGGCATCAATTAGGAGAGACAAGAACAGTATCTCCTCTCCTTTGACCTAGCCTATCAAAATTGGCAAGTTCCGTTGGAAGAAGGTTCTGGAATGCCTCATTCTGCCCTGAAAATGCCTGAACACACTCAGTGTCCAGGGCTCTCTGTATACTCAGGGACCCCTGACTTTCCTCAGGATGGAGATGAGGGCCCTGCACCACCTGGCTGGTCTATCGTCTAATGCATCATGGCTGCCAGTGCAGGACGGAGAAATACAGAAATATCAAAGCTGCCAGGAGCACCGAGGACAGGGCCACGGGCTGACAAGATCTTCCACACAGCCTAGTGTCAGGCTGGGCCAAAGCAGGTGCTTCACAAGTATTTATTGTGTGAACAGAGCTGAGGGACTTCCCTGGTGGTCCAGTGGTTAAGATTCCGCACTTCCACTGCAAGGGGCACAGGTTCAATCCCTGGTCAGGGAACTAAGATCCCACATGCCGTGTGGCGTGGCCAAGAAAAGAAAATAATAAAGTTAAGGCAAAAAACCACACACCGAATGAATGACTCCACCACCGTGTCACAGCTGCCGGCGAGCTGACCCCTTGGGAATGTCCCATGGAGCCAAATTCATGTCACCTGGGGAGCAGGTGGCGCTGGACCCCAGGTGTTCTGCTCTCAGTCTCCCTCAGAGGATCTGGGCATCCTGGGGTCTCACCTTATAGTAATTGTCATTGTAGGAGCAATTGCAGGAAGAGGCATTGATGCAGCGGGAGTCGCTGAACAGAAAGCCAGGATCGCAGACACAGCCGGACTTGCAAAGGAGCCCACAGCTGGGCGCGGGGCTCTGGCAGGATGCTGGGCAGGCGCAGCGCTCGTAGTGGGCATTCGGCGGGCAGCTCGCTGAGGGGAAAACAGCCTCCGTCAAGCCGCCGGCTTTCCTCCTGTCTCCCCTCTACCCCCCACTCCCGTTCTTCTTGAAGAAGGAGGTCCATGTTACTCCGCCATTCAAAGGAAGGAAGTCCTGACACAAACTACAATCTGGATGAACCTTGACAACAACATATGCTGAGAAAAAAGAAGCCAGGTCCTCGGTATGAAATGTACCGAACAGACAGAACGCAGATTCGTGGTTGCCAGGGGCTGGGGGGCGGGGGGAATGGGAGTGACCGCTAACGGGTACGGGCTTTCCTTATGGGGTGATGCAAATGTCCTGACATGGAAAAGTGAGGATGGCTGCACAGTCTTGTGGATATGCTAAAACCACCAAATCATACACTTTGAAAGGATGAATTTTTACAGCAGTGAATTATATCTCAATTAAAAAAAAAAGCAATAGTAAGTCTAGTGCTTGGTTCCCAACAACTCCCGCTCCCCCATGCCCACCCCACTGCAGCCCTCTCACTCAGGGTCGTCCTCATCATCCTTTCTAAAGTCATCGTGTCTGGTTCCCCTCTCCTCTGAGACTGCAGTTTTCTACTGGAAGTGTCCGTTTCCCCAGCCCTCTCCCCTCATCACTGTCTCTGACTTTCAGCTCTTTGTCCAATGCTCCACCACAAACCTGGAGTAGGTCTTGGGGTTGCAGTGGTGGCCGGGGTCACGGTGGTCATGGAGGTACTTGGCATCACAAAAACTGTTGGCCAGGTGGGTACAAGAGTTGGGCTGGGCTGGGGTGTCATGGGAACTGTGGGCCTTTCAGTGGGGACTGTGGGTTTTTCCGTGGGGATGGTGGTCCTTTCGGTGGGAACTGTGGGCCTTTCGGTGGGGACCGTGGGTTTTTCTGTGGGGATGGTGGTCTTTTTAGTGGGGAAGGTGGTCCTTTCTGTGGGGACCGTGGGTTTTTCTGTGGGGATGGTGGTCTTTTTAGTGGGGAAGGTGGTCCTTTCTGTGGGGACCGTGGGTTTTTCTGTGGGGATGGTGGTCTTTTTAGTGGGGAAGGTGGTCCTTTCTGTGGGCACCGTGGGTTTTTCTGTGGGGATGGTGGTCTTTTTAGTGGGGAAGGTGGTCCTTTCTGTGGGGACCGTGGGTTTTTCTGTGGGGATGGTGGTCTTTTTAGTGGGGAAGGTGGTCCTTTCTGTGGGCACCGTGGGTTTTTCTGTGGGGATGGTGGTCTTTTTAGTGGGGAAGGTGGTCCTTTCTGTGGGGACCGTGGGTTTTTCTGTGGGGATGGTGGTCTTTTTAGTGGGGAAGGTGGTCCTTTCTGTGGGGACCGTGGGTTTTTCTGTGGGGATGGTGGTCTTTTTAGTGGGGAAGGTGGTCCTTTCTGTGGGCACCGTGGGTTTTTCTGTGGGGATGGTGGTCTTTTTAGTGGGGAAGGTGGTCCTTTCGGTGGGGACCGTGGGTTTTTCTGTGGGGATGGTGGTCTTTTTAGTGGGGAAGGTGGTCCTTTCGGTGGGGACCGTGGGTTTTTCTGTGGGGATGGTGGTCTTTTTAGTGGGGAAGGTGGTCCTTTCGGTGGGGGCCACAGGTTTCCCTGTGGGGATGGTGAATATTTCAGTGGGGACGGTGGGTGTTTCCTCAGGGGCCACAAGTTTCTCTGTGCAGACAGGGGTTTCAGGAGGGCCAGTGCAGGTAACGGCAGGTTTGGAAGGAGGCGCTACTGATGCAGGTCCTGCAAAGAAAATAAATCCCTGGAGTTTAGTCAGAATCGTACCACCCCGCCCTTGACTCACATCTAATTGGAATGGGTGCGCTCAAAGCAGTAACTCATTCACGCCTCTCCTTCTCCTCCCCGCCCCAGCCTCCACTCAGGTAACACTGACCAACACCATTCCTAACATACGTCCGATCTTGCGCCGGGTACAGGAAACAAATAACAAATAGGATGTCAACCTTCCCTTCGGGATCACCATTCACTAGGTGAGGGATCTGACCCCAGAAATCCACGGCGTCAAAGTCCCACTCACTCAAGCAAGCATTCTGATGGGGCTGGGAAGGTACGGGTGGGCAGAATATAGGAAACAAAGCTGCGTGAGGACTCGACACAAAAGAGGACTTGCATTTTAAGCAGCTCACGCAGAGAAGCCCAAGAGATGGTCATCCTGGAGCATGGCCCCCTTTCCAGGACCTGGGGTTTTGTCTTACCATGACAGGTCCCGTGACTGATCGAGATGAAACCCAGAGCAACAATGAAGGCGGTGCTGGTGCCCCTCTCGGCCTCAAACATCAGCTGAAGGTACGAGGGAGAAAGAAGCAAGAGAGAGATGAAAGCGAATCCCCGTCAACTCAGCGACTCGCCGGGCAGAGGGTCTGTCCTCTGCTAAGATGTCGCCTTGTTCTGGCCTCAACAGTGCAACGGGGGCCCGGGCCCCTTCCAGGAGCCAGAGAGCCTCACAGGGAACACAGAGCACCCTCTGCTCTGCTGTTTTTCCGGTGTCTCATCCTCTCAGCCCTGGTTGTGCTCCCTGATCCCAGGCGTTATGTCCCCCTCACCTGGCCTCACAGTGACACTTAAAGAGCGACTCTCTCTGTCTCTCACCTGCATGGGCTGTTGATGTCCCGAAGGGACGGTGATGGAGACGTTCAGCCAGTCAGCGCTTTGAGACCCAACTCGTTCCCAGAGAGGAGTTGGGGAGCTGTCCGCAGGGCTCCCCAGCAGAAGCCTGAGCTTTGTGCCATTCCCGAGGCCATACATGTGGTAGGTAAACTCCACACAGATCGCACCCGGGGCACAGAAGGTCCGGCTCGTCAGTCTGAAAGACTGGCCTGCCTGGGAGAACTTGTCAGCCTCAAGGTAGACAAAGTGACCCTCTGGGCAAAAGAAGGGAACAGGCAAGGTGAGAAACCTGCAGAGGACAAGTCTGGTGCTTTCTTGAGCGACATCTTGCTTTCCAAATGGGGATCTGATGCAAACACCCAAACTCCCCACATTGCAGTGGGGTGTTTGTTTGTTTGTTTTGTTTTCTTCTCTGCTCATTTTAGACTTCTAACTAAGAAGGCAGGATCAGAAAGAAAGGGAAAACCAAGCCAGCAACCCAGATTCCTTTGTTGGCTGCACCAGTCAATGTCTTGACTGAAAACGACCCAGTGGATTTTGAGGCCTTGGGCTCAATGAAGCACTATACCTGGATCTTCTGGGGGTTTCAAGTGACCCCAGAACCACGAGAATCCTCAGCTCACTCTACCTCTGTGGCCTCCACAGCTCTGGCCCATGGCGGCTTCCCAGGAAACACCCGCTGGCTGACCCTCACCGCCCACACCTTGCGCCAATCATAGCAGTCCACCCCCTCGCTGGAGCAGATTCAGTAACTCGTTGGCTTGAGGGGTCCTCCATCTCCTCACCTCCATTAAGGGAGGCTCCCGAGGGGCCTGTACCCTGGATGAGCGTGTTTTTACTTCCCTGGGTCCAGTGTCCGCCATCCTGTAATGCCTGGACCCAGTCACAGAAGGGATGGGCCTCATCTTCAAAGTCACACTGAGGAAAGCTCTCTGGGGGATCAAAATGGGAGATGGGAGAAATCTGGGCCATGCTCTCTATTCCTCCCCCATCCCCAACCCCCATTCTCAGAGCTGCTCTCACCCCCGCAGGGAGCAATGCTGATTGCATCCACCGCCACCACTGGCTCTGGGATCTCTCCAAACACGCCCACCACGGTGAACTGAAGAGAGAGGGAGAAGGGGCCGGGAGTGAGCAAACAGCCCAAATGTTCAGCCCCCTCCATTTGATTTTACTCTCTTCAGGGACCCAGGCACCCGGCTTCCAGGGCCCAGATCTTCAGTCCTTGTCAATAACAGGTGCGTCTCCCACGTCCAAGGAGACCTGACACCTCCTGCTCCTCTGTACCTGAATCTGTCCCTGGCCTGTGTAATTGACAGAAACGGGCTGCCAGTTGGGTCCGGGTTGTCCTGAAAAGAGTGTGTGTTTCCGGCGGCTGCCTACAATGGAAGGAACCCAAGAGAGCAGTGAGATGACTGGGGGCTGGAAAATGACTTCAAACCTATACTCAGAAGGATGAGTAGCAGAGGGACCACTTGGAGTGGATTCCCCTCCCCGACGTGCAAGCACGTCCTTCTCTCTCTCACTCTCCTGGCGTTTTTATCTATTTTTCCAGAACCCTGTGCCTTCCGCTCCCAAATTCCACTCTGCAGAATCATCTTGCAAGTATCCCAGGTTTCCCCAGACCCCAAGAGATGCCCCCACGTTTCCTCGTCAACCCAACCCTGGGAGAAGAGCCTCAGGACAGTGTAAATGCCATGACGTTGTCACTCTCACCCAAGTCGGAAGCATAGACCGTGAGGGCTGCGCCAGGAGACTGGCCACGTAGGGTGTAGTGAAAGGACAGGCTCAGGCAGCCGAAGGACTGGAGCACAGGGCTCAGGAGGGCAGAGCTCTGCCTCGGTTTTGCATTCTTGGGGTCCAGGAGCATGTAGAAGCCACCTGGGAAGGAAAAGGCCAGTGAAGTGGGGGATGGCACAGGGATAGGGGCTGCGAGGGCAGGGAGCCTGGCCCTGGGGAGCCCTAACAGTTGCCTAGGATCAGCCGGCGCTGAGATGGGCCTAAACCCATCACACGACTGGCTGAGGCCTCGGTTCCTTCCAGAAGTGCTTGGCAGGTCTCGGTGAGGACGCGGGCGCCGCCCAAGAAACGCGGCATCCTCTCAGAAGCAGCCAGAATCCTGTCCTTTGGATTCAGACTTTTGAGGTCCCCCCACAGTCACATCCTCTTCCTTTTTTTAACCCACAGGACATAGCTGATTCACGCCAAGTGGTGAGAGTCCCGATCTGATGCGGACCGGCAGGGATCTCCTGCCCCCTGCCGCCAGCTCACGCAGCCAATCAGCCTGGACCTCGCTCCGTGACGCAACTGGTAGCCATGGGAAGGAGGGGGGAATTAAGGAGGCCTCCGACCGCGCGCACGCACGTGCCGGACGCCCCACGGGGTTCTGCCTGGAGAGTGAAACCCGGAAAGGTGTCCTTCTGAAAGGGAGAGAAGACGGCTGAAGAGGAGGGAGTGGGCAGAAGTGCGAGAGAAAAGAAAGGAGCCAACGGGGAAGAAGGAGGGAAAGAGTAAAATGGTGAAAGAACGCAACAAGTGTCCATACTGGGACGTCTGAGAAATGGAAAAGGAGATGCGGGAGAGAAAGAGGAAAGATGGAAAAACGTAAGGAAGGGAGCAAGATGGAAAAAGGAAGAGAGAGAAAATGGAAACAAACAAACAAACCAACCAACCCAACAACGTTTACTGAAACTGCTGGGCACGGGATTTGGTGCTAAATCTAAGGGGAATGCAGAGATGGGCTGGCCCTGCCCTGTTCTCCAGGGGCTTAGAATGGACGTGGGGTGGGGTTTTCACCAGGTCTTTCTAGAAAGCAAACCTCAGGCAGCAGGAAAGATCAGAGGAAGGAGAGCAAGGATTTGGGGGGAGGGAAGGATGGAGAAGAATGGCCTCTGTCCTTGCCCCATCCCTTCAGTGGATTCTCATACAAAAAAACCCAGGTGATTCTTTTAAACGTAAGTAGATAAGGTCACTCCTCTGCTCCAAATCCTGCAAAGGCTCCCCATCCACATAGAATAAAAGCCACAATCAGTCCTGACAATGGTCTGCCCCTCCTAGGACCCGTCTGAGCTCATTCTCTCCATCCCAGCCACGTGGCTCCTTGCTGCACTTCAACACCCACCCCCCAAGCCACTGCTACCTCAGGGTCTTTGCATGGCTGGCCCCACTGCTTAGAATGTTCTTCCCCTCGATAATTTCGTGCCTCACTCCCTCACCTCCTAAAAGTTTGTGCTCAAATGTGACCTGTCTGAGATCTACTCTGACCACCCTATTTAAAACTTACAACCCACCCTACCCTGCTCTCCCAATCCCCTTACTTCGTTCAACTTTTTTTTTTTTCTGATAGCGCTGGTCATCTTAAAGCTTATATAATTTACTTCTTTATTGTTTCAGGAACTGTCTCCTCCTTGTCCCCCACCATCCTCTGTCTGTTTTGTAAGCTGATGCATCTCAACGGCCTGGGACTTGGCATATTGTAGGTGCTCAATAAATATTTGTTGGATGAATGAAGAAGGAAGGGTGCCAGGGAAAAGAGGTGAGGAGTCGGCTGTGTTGGGTCTACCGGCTGTAGGGCTTTTGGGGTGGCAGTGGGGGAAGCTGGCTGGGTGCTTAGAATCTGTTTTCTGTCCTGTAACTTAAGCTGATGGAGGTCTGAGCTTGCTGACTTTCGCCCCAGGCCATCCCAAGAGAGTTATTGTAGGGTGGTCAGGCAAGCATCGTAAACTCCCGCAAAGGTCACTAGAAGCTCAGAAAGTCAAAGGCCGGAAGAAGCATGGCCATTACTCACTACCAGGGCTAGAGAAGTCATCCTCAGGCCCCACGTTCGGCACCCCTGTTGACCCCTTCTTCTGGACCCACTTGGCCCCAGAGGCCGTCGGGATCCAGCTCCAGCCACAGAGATCATTTGGAGTGTCAAAACTGCACGTTTGCGTCTTGCAGACTGAGGGAAAAGGAAAGAGGAAGGATTTAGCTTTTTCTAAGGGGAGGCAGCTCAGAAAAGTATGCCTCAAACACAACATTGTTAATCAACTATACTCCAATATAAGATAAAAATTTTTAAAAAAAGAAAAGTATGCCTCAGTCTGGAGTCAGAACTCTTGAGTCTCAGCCTGGGTCCTAACGTGAGCCACGGCCGGCTTGCAAGCCAGATATGGACTTGCTCCCCAGTGGCTGTGTTCCTGGAACGGATTACTTAGGCTGCCCAAACCTCAGTTTCCCCATCGATAAACTGGGAACAACAGCACTTGCCTGTTGTAAGTTACACCCCGTGTGGGAGCATCTGGCACAGTTCCTGTGCTCAGTAAGTGTTGGCTCCTTGCATGCAGCTTCTGGAATGTCCCTTCCCTTGAATTCGCTCCCCTCAAACCTCTAACATCAGCCTAGAGTGCTAATTCTGGATAGATCTGGGGTAACAGCCAGGTTGACCAAATGTCCAGGTTTGCCAGAGACTGAGGGGTTTCCTGAGATGCAGCACTTCCGTGCTAAAAGAGGGACCGCCCAGGGCAAATCAGAACGGCTGGTCACTCTAGGACAGGTGTCACCACAATTCTGTGTTCCAGGAGAACGTCTCTTTAGATGTGGCTGCTTCAGGGGTCAAAGGTGTGGGGTGTGGAAGTAAAGGGAAGCAAGTCGCCCCAGCTCTGGAAGAAACCAGGGTCTCGGTCCCTGAGCTACTCCTGCCACCT
Source organism: Globicephala melas (assembly GCF_963455315.2). Taxonomy (NCBI): domain Eukaryota; kingdom Metazoa; phylum Chordata; class Mammalia; order Artiodactyla; family Delphinidae; genus Globicephala; species Globicephala melas. Next base: position 7,023,348 of record NC_083328.1, on the reverse strand, counting down.
GGGCAGATGTATAGGCGTGGGGGGAAGAGGAGGAGGGACGGGGGCTCACCCCGACTGCAGGAGCCCCGACGGATAGAGATGGCATCCAGAGCGATGTCCAGATAAGCCGTGCTGCCCCTGACTCCTTCAAATGTCAGCTGCGGGAGGGAGGGGGGATCACCCACGCTGTGAGCCCCTTTGCCTCGGGCTCCCACTTTCCTGCCTGAATTCAGGTGGCCCAGCCCCCGTGCCCCTCCTTGTCCCAGCCCAGCCCCTCCTGGACCCCCCACAGCCAGAGTCCCACTGGGACCCCAGGCCGTGTCTTCGGCCTCACCCGACTGGGCAGGATGCGCCCGATGGGCACCGTGACGGCGGTGGGTATCCAGGAGGGGCTCTGGGTGTTCCTGTGTTTCCAGAGCACGTTGGGGCGCTTGCCCTTGGGGTCCGTGGTCAACAGCAGCTTGAGCTGGGCGCCCCACGACGGCCCGAACATGTAGTAGGCGAAGCGCACGCAGAGGAGGCCTTGCTCCCATACGGGGGGGCTGCGCAGGCGCGCCACCCCGCCCGGGCGGAAGGTGTTGGAGTCCATGCGCAGGTAGTAGCCCTCTGGGGGAGGCAGAGCCAGGGATGGTGAGGCCCTGCCGCTCCCCTTCCCAGAGCCCGGGTATCACTTCCGGCCGCCTCCCTGCACCCAGATCCACCAGTGTCCACCTCCCAGATGCCTCCCTAAACCTTCGGCTTCCTCACTTCCATTGGGGTACCCGCCGGGGGGCGCGGTGCTGCTGGTGGGGGAGGGCTCACTGGCCCGAGTCCAGGCCCCGTCATCTTTAGACACTTGGCTCCAATCACAGAGGGGTTTGGAGTCATCCTCAAAATCACACTGGGTGAGAACGGCTGGGAAGAAAGGGCCACTGTGAGGCCAGGAGAGGGCAGAGGGGAGGGGGTCGGCTGCAGAGCCAGTGGGGCTGGGGGGGGTTAGGAGGTGGGGGGAGGGAAGCAGAAAAGGGTTGCAAGGTGGCCACTAAGATTTAGGGTCCAGAGCAGAGATTTGGGAAAGGGAAGCTGAGAAATAAGTCTTCTCTTAGGAGAAATTCAGGGCTGGGGTCGGTGAGGGGCAGAATGACTAGGTCAGGGGTTGCAACCGGAGGTCGCAGGCAGGCAGGCTTGTCTGGGAAGCCTACATTTGTTGTTGTCCGTTTGAATGTGGATGTTTCAGGCAGGACTTGTACTCTACTCCTCCCCGGTTCCCTCCCCGCTCCATCCTCTGAGGGCTGCCCTTCACACATTTATTACATATTTATGTCATCACCCTGCCTGAGGGCACCTGGGGTGGCCACCCCTGGGAGGGACTGAGCAGCCCCGGCTTCCAACTCACAGTTTTCCCTCGAGCTGCTAGAGACGGGCTTCCAGTCCAGAGGCTTCTCTTTCCTTGGCATTGATTTGGAGACAGAGAGAAAAAAAATAAATGTGATCCTCATCGTTACCAAGAACTGTTAAGCCTCCAGGACTGTGAGCTTTCTGGAGGATTGTTCCTTTCTTTTTATCCATATTGTATCAACGTGTATGCAGTGACATGTATTTACTTGAAGGTTTTCAAATAGGTCACTCACAGCCTTCTCACCTTAAGCTGTCATCTGTCTCCTAGAAAGCATCTCCCCTCCAAGTTCCTCACATCCCCACTGGTCCCTCCACCCCTCTATGCCCTGGATGTCACCCGCGGGGTTCTCTCGCATGAGAAAGAACCAGTTTCTTTGTATGGGAATTCTCACGCAGCGCCTAAGCGTTTGGCCGTGAGCAATCTCCTTCCTTCAGGTCGAGCTCTTCCTGTGCTATAGCTCAAGTTTTCCCCGCAGAGTAGGGACTGTATGGGTCCCATGTTGCCAGGTAGGTGTCAGGGATGGTATTGCCCCAACTGAACACACAGATGAGCAACACCTTAGAAATTCCACAGAGAAGCCAGCTGCCCTTTTCCAGGTGGTGTGGGCCACGTAGAACAGCCCTTTGTTTTAGTAGTTCAAGTCCTGCTCGTTCAAATCCCCTCAAACAAGCTCCAGGACACCAAGCCACCCATCATTTCTTGCTGCTTCCTACTTGCTGTCTGTCTGTCCGCTGGGTCTGCTCTGGGTGTTGTCCTTTTTCTGAGGGCCCGACCTCTCTCTCCTCCCCTGCCATGCTCAGACCTGTCTCCCCGGCTCTGCACCTCCTTCCTCTCTCCTCGCCCTTCAGCTCTGTCCTGCTCGCACTGAGCTGCTCACGCATCTCAGGTCCAGGCTTGTGGGCTGCGGGGCTCCACCCATTCCTGTTCAGCATCCTTCTCACACCCATCACTCCCGCCTTCCTTACCAGGGCCGTGCCCTTCATCGCTAGCCCACTTGCCCCTTCCAGCTTCGCCCCTCGCTCTTCCTCAGAGCCACCCCCAGCTGCCCCCTGAGCCCAGCTTACCGGGCAGGGGTAGGCATGAGGCCCTGGCCCCAGGCAGCCCCCAGCAGCAGCAGCAGAGTCCAGACTGGAGGAGCCATGCGGGACCTCAGAAGCAGCTCTCAAGGGAGAGGAGAAAGGCGGAGTGAGGGGCCCAGGCCACCTTATTCACCCCCACCCCTCCTCGCTTGGCACCCTCCTGAGGATGCCATGAACACTGGACAGAGAACACAAGAAAGCTCTGGGAAATGAAAACTGTGAGCGCTGAAATTTAAAAGCCAGTAGAAGAGTTATACATTGAAATCAAGAGAAATCAAAATGAGAGCAAGAGAGAAGGAAAGGAAGAAAGAAAGGAGAGACTTGGAGGGTTGGTCCAGGAAGCCTAACATTCAACCAGAAGGGTTCAAAAAAGAAAGAACAAAGGAAAAGAAATTACTTAAGAAAAACCACAGAAGAAGATTTCCCGGAACAGATGTAGGAGCCTCTTGATTAAAAGGGGTCTGGTACGATGAATGCAGAGAGACCCATGAAAGGCACGTCATGAGATTTCAGAACATCAGGGCTGAAGAGAAGATCCTAAACACTTTCAGACAGAAGAAAGCAGGTCACGTACTAAGGATCAGGAATCAGCGTGACACGGGACTTTTCACTAGCAACCACGGATTCTATGAGGCAGTGGAACATTGTCTGCAGAATTCCAACAGAAAACCATTTCAAACCTAAAGTGCTATAGCTAGCAACAGTCTCCAAGGCGACGGAAAGATGGAGTAAAGTGAGGACTGAAAATGCTTCTTGGCAAAGAATTGAAAAAGACAAGTCACAGAGGAGGACCTACAAGCAGCCAGTATACGTTGGAAAAGATGTTCTGCTTCTGGGACTTCCCTGGTGGTGCAATGGTTAAGACTCCACGCTCCCAATGCAGGGGGCCCGGGTTTGATCCCTGGTCAGGGAACTAGATCCCACATGAGTGCCACAACTAAGAGTTTGCATGCCACAACTAAGGAGCAGGTGAGCCACAATTAAGGAGCCCACATACGGCAACTAAGGAGCCAGCAAGCCACAAGTAAGACCTGACACAACCAAATAAAAATAAATAAATAAATATGAAATAAAAAAATTTTTAAATGTTCTGCTTCTGTTATAAGAAACGAAATGCTAATCAAAACTACAACTTTCATGTTGACAACAATTTAAAAGATTGAAGCATTGAGTGTTGGCCAGAATGCAGGTAGACACACTAAAATACATTGATGCTAAGACTGCATGTTGGTGAAAACGTCTTAGAAGATAATTTGACAATGACCGTTTAACTTTCAAATGTGCTTATCTTTGACCCAGCGATACCTTTGTAGGAATCTTCCCACATAAATACGTGCGTATTTTCACAAAGATGTACATACCTTAAAGACGTTAATTGCAGCATCATTTACAATAGGAAAAGAAATCGAGGTTACCTAAATGTTTGCCAGGAGTTGTGTGTTTGGATCGTATTCAAGGAATATTATTTATACAAAGGAATATTATACAGGTATTAAAAAGAATGGCACTCCTCAAAAAATTGACAGTAGAATTACCGTATTGCCCAGCAATTCCACTTCTGGGTATATGCCCAAAAGAATTGAAAGCAGGGACTTGAACAGATACTTGTACACCTATGTTTATAGTGGCGTTACCAAAATAGCCGAAAGGTGACAGCAACCCAAGGGCCCATAGACAGATGAGTTTTTTTTTTTACTGAGATGTAGTTGATTTACAATGTTGTGTTAATTTCATATGCACGTGTTTTGAGTAGAGGTGTAGAGATGGAACTAGGACACACAGACAGCTGTTCATGGTGGCTCCCTCCGGGAGGGGGTGGCCGGGCTCTCCATGCATTCTGCATACTTATGCGCACGACAAGGATGTTTCCAGGCCTTCCTGTGTAACGGGTGTGGTTCATTATAGGGACCTTAGTGAAAGCCATTTGAGGAGCCTGGTTGGGAGGAAATCAGACTGGAGGGTTCAAGGAGGGAGCGGAAGTTGAAGAAGGAATCCCACCAGGAGGGGACAGCGTTTTGGGGCTGTTTGGCCATCTAGAGGAGACTCGGAGGGCAGGTGCTGAAGTTAGGACGAGGTAAGGTCTTTTCAAAATAAGAGAAATTTGAGCCTGTATAAATACTCATGGGAAGGTGGGTGGGAAGAGTTCAGAACGAAAACAGCAGGAGGGGCAAAAGCCAGCTCTGTGATGGGGGGCGGTGGGGGGATGCACCATGCCGGTGCACATCTAGCGGCTTCCATTTTATCTGTGAAGTGGCAGGTGAATGGAGAAGGTTCTGCTGGCAAGAAGGTCACAGGAGCGCCCCTCCCAGGCAAGCTCCCTGGTGGTGCTGCCCACAGCCAGCAAGTCCCTACCTCCCAGCCCTGCCAATGCTAGCCCTCCCTCCGCCGCCCACCCCTTTCCACCTTCTGCCAGGCTCGACAGCTGTATCAATGTGCCTTCCTGGGGCTGGACAGATAAGTGCTTTGCTACGGAGCGGAGCGTGGAAAAGGAATCCGTGACTCAGGTCACTGATGACGGGAAGGGAAGGGAGCTGGTTGGAGAAGGCTTTTGGCAAGAGGTGACACCTGAGGGGCTTTCTGAAGTATCAAGAGGGACTTCCATGGCGGTCCAGCGGTTAGACGCTGAGCTTCCGCTGCAGGGGGCGCAGGTTCGATCCCTGGTCGGGGAACTAAGATCCCCCATGCCACGCGTTGTGGCCAAAAAAAAAAAACCAAGAGATGGTAACTAGGCAAAGAAGTTGGGAAGGCATATTCCAGGAAGAGGGAATGTTCAAGCTTAGAGGGAGCATGACACTTGGAGGATAGCTGAGCGTGTGTGTGTGTGTGTGTGTGTGTGTGTGTGTGTGTGTGTGTGTAGGCAGGGGTCCTGTCTTGGAGGACCTTGAATGCCATAGCTTTGTGGAGCCACCAAAAGTTTTGAAGCAGTGGGTGAGACTTGATTCCACTTGCGTTTTCAAGAGGCTACTCCAGCATCCCCAGGTGGATATGGATGAAGGAGGGGCTGGGCAGAGCCAGGGAGATGGGAGAGGAGGTTGTGGAAGGTGAGAGATGGGAGGGGCCGATGGACGCTGATGTCAAGGTAGCGGGAGTGGGGGATGCAAGTGGATCGAGATCTTTCCAGGAGCCGCAAACAGCAATTCTTGCCGGCTCACCTAACTGAATCTCATGTTCTCCCTCTTTCTTAAAAAAATGTATTTTATTGAAGTATAGTTGATTTACAATGTTGTGTTAATCTGCTGTACAGCAAAGTGATTCAGTTGTACATATATATATACTTTTTCATATTCTTTTCCATTATGGTTTTTCACAGGCTATTGAATATAGTTCCCTGTGCTATACAGTAGAACCTTGTTGTTTATCCATCCTATATATAATAGTTTGCATCTGCTACTTCCAAACTCCCACTCCATTCCTCCCCCAGCCCCCTCCCCCTTGGCAACCACAAGTCTGTTCTCTATATCTGTGAGTCTGTTTCATTTGTTTTTGTTTCATAGATAAGTTCATTTGTGTCAAATTTCAGATTCTACATATGAATGATATCATATGGTATTTGCCTTTCTTTCTTTTTTAAAAAATATTTATTTATTTAGCTGCGCCGGGTCTTCAGTTGTGGCATGCGGGATCTTTTAGTTGCGGCATGCAGGATCTAGTTCCCTGACCAGAGATTGAACCCAGGCCCCCTGCCTTGGAGTCTTAACCACTGGACCACCAGAGAAGTCCCTGTCTTTCTCTTTCTGACTTACTTCACTTGGCATGATAATCTCTAGGTCCGTCCATGTTGCTGCAAATGGCATTATTTCGTTCTTTTTTATGGCTGAGTAGTATTCCATTGTATATATGTACCACATCTTCTTTATTCATTCATCTGTTGGTGGACATTTAAGTGCTTTCCATGTCTTGGCTATTGTGAATAATGCTGCTATGAACATAGGAGTGCATGTATCTTTTTGAATTATAGTTTTGTCCAGATATATGCCCAGGAGTGGGATTGCTGGATCATACAGCAACTCTATTTTTAGTTTTTTTTTTTTTTTTTTTTTTTTTTTTTGCGGTACGCGGGCCTCTCACTGTTGTGCCCTCTCCCGTTGCGGAGCACAGGCTCCAGACGCGCAGGCTCAGCGGCCATGGCTCACGGACCCAGCCGCTCCGCGGCATGTGGGATCTTCCCGGAACGGGGCACGAACCCGTGTCCCCGGCATCGGCAGGCGGACTCTCAACCACTGTGCCACCAGGGAAGCCCTATTTTTAGTTTTTTGAGGAACCTCCATACTGTTTTCCATAGTGGCTGCACAGGTGTACGTTCCCACCAACAGTGTAGGAGGGTTCCCTTTTCTCCCCATCCTCTCCAGCATTTGCTATTTGTAGATTTTTTTGATGATGGCCATTCTGACCAGTGTGAGGTGATACCTCATTGTAATTTTGATTTGCATTTCTCTAATAATTAGCTATGTTGAGCATATTTTCATGTGCCTGTTTCACGTGCCAATCTCATGTTCTCTTCATCGCAAAATTCTTGTCCTCATTTCCCGCATGTGGAAACTGAGCTCTAGAGAAATGATGTCAGTTGCCCAGCAGAAGGGCATGGTGCTGACGGTCCCTACGAGGTGTCCTGCCAAGTCCCATGGTTCCCTGAAGTGCATCTAAATGGGGCCGGGGTTCCATCCCAGCCAGAGCAGATCTGCCTTTGTCAGTTTCATCAATAGCAAGTCTACGTGAGAATGCAGCTAAGAGGGTGGTTTTGCCGCTTCTTAAACACAGCATTGACGCTTGCTCATGGCTCTGTCTTGGCTGGTGGGCTGGCCTGGCAGCAAGATGAACTATCGTGAATCCAGAGTTCCTGTATCCCACGCCCAGGTGTTCCTAGAAATCTTCAGTTTCATTCCCTTTACTTTGGCAGCCCCCGTCCCTACTGTCAAATCTATGCCCAGTGTGCCTGGCCTTGGCCCCTGACATGTGACAGGGTTGCCTGGGCCAGCCATTCTCATGAGCTGTCAGGGAGGGGCCGGTGCTGTCATGCCCCAGGTGTTGGAGCGGGAAGTCCCAGCCCCCTTCGGAGTCCTGGGGGCTCCTTCTGCCCAAGTGAGCACCCACAGAGCCCACGGAGGGGGTCAATCCCGAAAAAGAGAGATCCTCTGCCCCTTTATATCAAAGCTGGGGGTGTAAAGGATGTCCAGCCCAAACCCTGATCTCCCCTTCCTCCAGAGCAGGTTAGGAGAACATTCAACAAAGGGACAAAGCCAGGAAAGGGTTAACCCAGGGAAAAGCAGCAGAAGCCAATTGATCCCCAGCCCCTCCAGGTTAGGCAATAAGTCCTCTGAGGGCTGCTCTCGCTGACCTCCCTCTGGCGCCGCAGAGCTGGACGGTCACAGCTTCCAGCCTGTCTGGGGGTGGGGGGTTGGTGCTCAGGCAGGACAGGAAGGAATGTGGTGTGGGAGGGAACCATGGGCTCTGCCTTTTGGGGAGTCCAGAACGGGCAAGGCCCCAGAGGCTTTGTCACCTGACAAGACTGACAGGAATAGGTGTGAGGGACCCTGGGATGTGGAAGAACCTGGGAATCACTCCAGGAAGCTGCAGCCAGTCCTGGCTTCCCTGTGTGTCCTTGGACACTTTGCTCATCTGCTCTGGGCTTCAGTTTCCTCATCTGTAAGATGGAGAGACCAGCACAGCTAAGGTTTTTTAAAAACCAGAAATTGTGTGTGTGTGGTATAATTTTTTTAATAACTCATTTTTTAGAATCGAGGAGGGAGTTTATCGACATTTGGGCATGACTCACGTAGGCTGGGAAACCATCCTGCTGTCTGTTTTTCTGTTGCCAATAATCTTTTATAATGTCACAGTTTTATGATGGAATTTTAAGAGGAATGAGCCTTGACCAGCTGGAAATAACGTAGCTAACATTCAGCCTAGATTCCAGCGTCTGAGAGGCCTCATTTAGCTAACTCAGCTCTAGCAACAATCACCTACTGTGGGAGACCAGTAGACTGAGTAGTTCCAGGAGAATCCCAGGTGGCCTGGAGGCTGGGGTCAGGCGGATGCATTGGTCAGCCTGATGCTCAGGCCCAGGAAGACCGTTTGGGCCAGTGGTACCCAGAGCCAAGAGGCTGCAGTCGAGGTGGGAGCTGGCGCTGCAGGAGGCAGATGAGGTGGGCCCCAGTGCTGGGAGATTTGGTGGTGGGGGGGTGATAGGCACTTTCTGCCTTTCCAGGGAGGAAGTGGGCACCGGGGGCAGGGGATGGAGCAGGAAAGAGTTGGTAGTGAGAAGTGGATGGGACTCATGCCTCTCTGACTGAAGCTGTTTCCTCCCCTCTGTCCACTCCCTCTGCTTTCTCTTCTCCCCATGATCCTTGCTTCTAGTAGAAGAGGGACCCAGAGTCCAAGAGCCTGGCTCCTGGTCCTGACACGTCCTCTCAGTGTCTTACGACCTGGGCCAGACCCATTCATAATCTCTCCGGATCTCGGTTTCCTCCTCTGCAAAACGGGGATCCTCTCCTGTCTCTGCCTTCCTCATGGGGTTAGGAGAGCAAATGTGAGACTGCCCGGGAAAGCACCTTGGAAATCGCAAAGCACTCTACAAACAGAATGCGTCTCCATGAAACAGTTATGTAACCCGCTGACTCGGAACCGGGCTGAGCTGGCTCCTGTCCCACCCGGAAGTCGGAAGAGCTGGCTTGGTCACTTACCTGGAGGAACTTAGTTTTACTTTCCCTGTCTGACAAAAGAGGATGATGCCCTACTGTCCTCCTTTTTTCATGGAGTGATGGTGAGAATCAGAGCAGATCGTCTAAGTGCCAGAGATTAATATGTTGTTAATCATCGTAACAGTGGTGCAGAAGAAACTTTACACCCCTGGTCCGCACTTGAAGAACCTGGGAAATCTGGCCACGCCCTCCTTGCATATCTGTGTCTCTTCGCAGATACTGTGGGTGTCACCAGGTTCTTCCCATCCAGGCCTCTCAGCGCCGCACCCCCCAGGACCCAGTCACATGCCAAGCTGGCTCTGTCTACGCCTACATTCATGAGCACCTGTCTTTTTGCCACCAGGACTGCCCGCTCTAGGAGGACACTGGGCTGTGAGTGGCACAGACCGTCTTTCCAAGTTTCCTAGCATTTAGTGCAAAGGCTGGAACACGGTAGGCACTCCGTAAATGTGGAATAAAGTATTTTTTTTAATATATTTCTTTTATTTACTAAATCAGAGTTTCTAAAACTGTTCCATCTGTCCTGTAAGATGTTCCACGAAAAAGAAAAGGACTCCTGTCTAAAAGTTCATGAAATAGGAAACCCTATTCCTTCCTTAGAGATTTATCAAGCCCGCTAGCACACTAAAGTCTGTGAGAAGTCCTGTAGTCGAAAAAGTGATTTAATTTTTTTGTTTAACATCTTTATTGCAGTATAATTGCTTTACTAAAGTATGTTTTAAAATTACGTTCTTAACCTACTCGCCCATCACACCTGACCCAGGTCATATACTTCAGGTTCTGTTAACTCCTTTTTTTTTTTTTTTCTTTAATTGAAAGCAGTAAGAAGTCTGAAACGAAGTCGAGGAATAAGGTCAGGAGGAAAAAAGATCCAGGGGATGTTTAGGCAGCACATCAGGCTGAAAGGTGGACAGGACTTTGGGGTTATGAGTCCCAGCTGTTCAAGTCCCAGCTGTAACTTACCAGCTGGATTCCCTGGGCTTCAGGACAAGTCTCTTAGCTTCAGTTTTGCCAGCGAGAAAGAGAGATTCCTTCTTTCCTGATTCACAGCGTTGGAGCAAGAACCGGATGGCATGTGTGGAAATCATAACACGAATTTTTATCGAAATGCACAAGGTCAGAGTCCTCAGGGTTCTATAGCTTGTAGATTACTCTAGCATTTCCCAAGAGGGCCTGAAGAGGGCACTGTAGCCCAGAAGCAGGGTTGGCCAGAGTGAAAATTCTCCTTGGGTCCTGCCCTTGGCTGACTCCTCCCACCACAAGTTCACCCCTACCCTCTCACACACATATACTTGGCAAATACCTTCCAACCCCCCAACCTGCCCATATTCTTCCTGCCGCAGATTGCAAAACATTCCCTGCTTTGTGCATGTTTGCCGGGGTGCAGGCTGACTTCTCCGTTTTGTGATATAAGTGAAAGACCGATCCCCCCATCCATGTACGATAATGGCCAGGATCGGGGGTTCCCGCACAGTTCTGTGACAGCTTTTGCTATCTGCACAGGTCTCTCTCGGGCGTTACTTTGCAGCTGAAACATTATTTCTGGGAAGGAATTTGAAATTGATTGTCAGGGGAAAGGGTAAAATTAGAAGTACGAATTCCCTGGCGGTCCAGTGGTTAAGACTCTGCTTCCACTGCAGAGGACACGGGTTAGATCCCTGGTTGGGGGACTAAGGTCCCGCATGCGGTGTGGCCAAAAAAAAAAAAAAAAAAAAGAAGCAAGTAGGGATCAAGTGTGGAGTTGGAGTGAGTTTGTCCCATGTCCCCCATCCCGGGGGAACTGGGAGGGCTCATGTGGCAGAAATAAGAAGAGGGAAGGGGCTGAGTGCTGGGAGGATGGGGGATCCTGTCATCTTGGCCTCGGGCAAGGTACTTTACTTCTTCATCTGTACCATGGGAATGACTGCAGGGCCATTCTCCCAGGGCTGTGTGAGGAGTAAAATGAGGTCACATAAGTGAACTACCTGCAGTAGCTCTGGGCAGAGTGATCGATCAACAAGATGGTTGTCTGGGAAGTTGGTTCCCACTGTACCCCACTCTACTACTGCCCCTTTGGCAAGTTTCAGGGTAGAGCATTCATGGTAACCATCCCCAGGCAAGGAAAGTTCCACTGGATTTAGAGGGTGCTTGTGTGCTGAGATGGCAAAGGCTGGTGCTGGGCTTGTGGCATTAGAAGAAGCGGCCACAGAGAAGAGGGTCCAGCAGGGAGCATGGGCAGCTGCCGCCAGCCCCCAAAGGGGCCCCTCTTGCTGGCTCCTCTGTCCTTGCCGGCAGCCGAGGCTCACTAAAGACATCAGCCTGGGGACTTTCCTGGCGGTCCAGTGGTTAGGATTCTGTGCTCTCACTGCCAGGGCCCAGGTTCCATCCCTGGTTGGGGAACTAAGATCCCACAAGCCGTGCGATTCAGCCAAAAAAAAAAAAAAAAAGACTTATCCTGGGCCAGATGCCTACTGAGGACTAGCCTTGAATGGAGCCACGTTATTGACCAGCGTGGGCAGAGCTTGTGGCCTCAGGCCCAGTGGGGTCAACAGGTCAGACGGGCCATGCGAGGCAGCACGTAGGGCCCGGCCCCCTCCACCTCTGGTTTCCCGGACCTGCAGCCTGCTGCCAGGATGGGGGCAGAGCCAGGGAAGTAGGGGTCTCCCGGGAAAACAGAAAAGCCAAGAGCCAGGTTGTGGTTTCAGTTCTTGCCAGTGAGATTGAAAAATACACCAGACTTGGACCCAGTGAGAGCCAGGAGCCAGCCCCCATCCCATCTTCACGGCTCCCACCACCCTCCTTATCCAGCGGGCTCTGCTGTCACGGAGTCCCCATGAGACCCGGAGAATTCATGGCTTGCCCCCTAAATTCTCCAGTCCGTCCTGTCCCTGCTTGCTAGGTGCAAAAGGAATTATTTGCCCTCCAGCTTGTCCCAGCATCACGCAGCATCGCGGTTCTGCAAGGCACTGAGATGAGTATCAGTGTCTCCCCAGCATGGCGCTGTCCCCAAGTTTAAGTTGAACTCTCTGAATTCCTCCTGCTTTGGAGACTCAGGCTGACCCTGTGACATCCTTAGATCTGAGTTGAGCTCTGAACAGTTCCTCTAGCCCCTGAGATATCACCGCTGGCCCTGGAGTGTCCGTGGGACAGTCTGGCGCTGAGCTGATGGCCCATCGACAGGGGTTGGGAGTGGAGGTGCAGAAGGCGTGGCACAGGCAGTGGTGGTGAGCGAGGTGGTGGACGTGCCCGGGGTGGGAGCACCGGGTCACCTGTCCCCTCTCCTGCAGGCCTCCCCTGTGTACAGCGTCAGCTTTCCCCGCAGGAAATTGGAGTAGATTCGGAAAAGTTTGCACAGAGTATCAACAGTGAACGTTCGGAGCGGGGCTGCAGAGGAGGCTGCGTTTGGAAGGGGGACGGCTCCCTTCTGCCAAGGAGAGAACAGGAGGTTACCAGTGGGGACCCCGGCAGGAGAGGGAACTTGGGACAGAATTGCAGCAGGGATGCCTTGGCGGGGCCATTCTCCCATTTCACAGAAAGGGCAAACACAAGTGCGAGGGAAGGTCCTACACGTACCTGGGCTCCCAGTGCCCGAAGCAGGGAGGTGAGGCTGCGCAGGCCGCTAACAGCTTTGTCCACGTGCAGCTGCAGGGCCTCGGATGGCTGGGACAAGTTGGCCAACAGGGCCTGGCCCTGCAGGATGGCTTCTGAGAGCAGGGCCAGGCCCTGCCAGACTTCCACAGCCTGCTGCTGGACCTAAAGGGAGTGGAGACTTGGAGTTAGCTGGCCCAAGCCAGCCCCGCCCTCCTCCCTCTCGGCAGCCCCAAGCAAACAGTTTTGTTGAATGAATGAATGAATGAACAAATGAATAAATGAATGAACATATTCCATTCAGCCCTCATCTTTGCTGCTCTGTTTCTTCTCTCTATCATTCTCCTTCCTGCCCTAGGAGGTTCCCAAAATGAGACTCCCCAAGAGGAAGGAAAAAGTGAACTCACCTCCATCCTCTTCCAGGCATAGAAGTTAACCTTGGTGTCCGGGACAGTGATGTTCTCACTGAAGCTGCAGCCCTCAGCACAGCCCAGCTGAAATGCACAAGCCTGGAGTCAGGGGCCCCAGGGGCTCCTGCTGGCTTCGCCCCTTACCTAGCTTCCAGGTGTGCACTGGGGACTACCACTCTTATTACTTTTACTGGGGGCTCTGGCTCCCCGCTTCCACCCCTGAACCAAGTGCCGGGGGGGGGATCCAGGTTCCTGGATCTTGGGGGAGACCCTGGACCCCTGAGGGTGAGTTCTGTGGAAGGTCTTGGGGAGGGGGCCTCACCGTGGCATTTTCGGCCTCCCTGGCCTCCAGGATGTACCTCTCCAGGACTCGGCTGTCACAGATGAGGTGTGGGGGGGCGCCCAGGACTGGGAGGCCCAGAGGAAGCAGCAGCAAGGACAGCAGAAGCAGCAGAAGACATTCTAGGAGAGAGAGCTGGGCTGAGTGTGAGGCCGGGACTTGCAGGAGAAGGGGTGGTTTGGACCTGCACGTTCACCCATCCCGCTGCTCTGGCCCCGCGAGTCCTCCCGACCCGAACCTTGCGAGCGCTCAGGCTCTGCCTCCTTTGCCTTCATTCAATCCCGCGGCCGCGTGCACACCCCACCCCCCAGCTACCGGCATCCACTTCTCCCGGCCAAACTTCAATCCCGGTGTGACAGAGGCTTCCCCTCTCGCAGATCCGAGTTGTTGCTCCCAGACCCAGGTATCAGCTCCCTCGGCACCCACGTAGCCGCCCCTCTTCTCCCTGGACCCCCAGTCCTCCATCGCGTCTCCAGCTCAGATTCCGACTTTCCCGGGGACTCCCCCCAGCCCGGCCGGCAGGTGAAGGCTGCCCCACCCCCCTTGCCCTTCCGGGGCCCTTGGCAAGTCGCAGGTCCTTGAACCCGGCCACCCCGGGGCCAACAGCCCCAGCGGTAAATTCCTCCTCAAACAGGGGCCGGGCGGGCGGGCGCTCCCGCGGCCGGGAGTACTCACCGCGCACCCCCATCTCCGCGCCTCGCCCGGCCCCTCAGCGACCTGGGGCTCGGCGGGTGCCCGCGCCGGGGGCCCGCATCCCGGGAAGCTCGGCGGGGCAGAGCCACCCCGCCGCCCGAAGGAGGGGGCCGCCGTCCGGGGCGCCGAGCCGGGGTCGGGGCAGAGCGCGCAGGGCCCGGGGCCAGGGTCCGGAGGACGGCGCGGCGAGGCGGCCGGCCGGGGTTGGCCCGGGGACTGTTGGCCCGGGGAACTGCGGCGGCGGCCGGGGGTCGGGGCTGTTATCAGCTGTGTGCGTGCGTGTGGGGGGTTGGGGGGGGCTGTGTGCGTGAGGGGTCGCGGGAGGGGGGGGCCGGAGGGGTCAGAGCCGGGGGCAGGACGCCTGGGTCGGGGGCTCGCCGGGGCGGGAGCCGAGCTGCCGCCCCGTCGTCGGACCCCAGGGTCCCGGGAGGGGCGGCTGGGTGCGCGCAGCGGGACGGGCAGAAGGCTGCGCTGCGAGAGCAGTGCCATTCTGGGAAAGGCTGGGGACCCCGACGTCCCCCCAGGGAAGGGGGCGTCCCGGTCTTGGGCGGGGACTCAGAGCTGGGGCTGTCTGGGTTCTTGCGAGGAAGCTAGGGCTGGAAGCCCGGAAGGTGCCTGCGGGGCAAGTCAGTGGCCTCCTTCTCACGATCCTAGTTCTTGTTCTAGAAACCAGTGTTCTTGTTGAGAAATTTAACGGGGCCGCACAAAGCAAGAAACCTGAGGGGGTCTTCTCCCCCACTCCTCACTTTTGAAGACCCTGAAAACCCAGAAATTGAACTTTTAGGTTAGCCTGCATGGTAAAATTCTTAGGAACTCTGAAATAGAGTGAACCCCCAGAGTGATGGCCCTTGGGATTTGCAGCTAAGCCTTTGTGGCTTCTAGGAAGCCCTGAGGCAGCGGGGGAGCTCCCGGGGGGGCGGGGGGGGCAGGAGTCCAAGGCTAGCTGGCTTATCAAACCTTGGAAAGTGGCCTGAGTCCCTGAGCCTCAGTGCTCTCACCTGTCAAATGGGCCTCATGAAAGCACCAGTGCCAGCTCATGCAGCTTTCATAATAGACAGGGAAGTCCTACAAATACCGGCGGTTATTTATACGTTCATTCGCTCCCTCCCCAGTCCCATGATATTAGAGATACCTTATTCATGCGTTCAGTGCCTTCTTTGTGCAAGACAATTGACTAAGAACTTTTCAGGACAAAAAGGTGTTTTGAGCCCTAAGTCCTGCCTCCTGGAGTTTGTAGTTTACCATAGAGATAAGGTGGGGACACGGAACTGTGCACGAGGACTGGAGTGTGCAGATCCGAGCTGTGAGAGTTTGGAAGAGGGGGAGCTCACCTCTAGCTGGGAAATCAAGGAAGATTTGATGCAGGAGGTGACAACAAGCTCAGCCTTGAAGGGTGGGTAAGATTTCAATGGGAAAAGATGTGAGGTGGGTGCAGAGGCCGGTCCAGCCAAGTGCTTGGTGGGTCAGGTGTGTTGGGGCGAAAGGTGGGGTGGGGGAGGGAGAGGTGGAGATCAGACTAGGGTGGCGGTTAGGGAGAGGTCAGGTTGTGAAGGGCCTTGAATGCCCCTCTGAAGAATTTGGAGTTTGTTTGGAAAGATGGGAAGTATTCATTCATTCATTCATTCAAGAAATATACATATAAGAGTACCTACTCTTGGCCAGAGACCTGGGGATAGAGCAGTGAATGAAACAGACAAGAATGCCTGCCCCGGTGGAGCTGACATTCTAGTGGAGAGATGGATGATAAACACAGAGAATGAATAAAAGATAGAGGAGCTCCAATGGCTAAAAGAACTAAAAAGGCCCAGGAGTGTTGGAGGAGGTGGCAATTTTCGATGAAGCAGGCAGGGATGCCTGCTGAGAGGTGACAGAGGTGAGGGAGGGAGATAAGGGGTGGGGGGAGGAGCCTGATCAAAGAGGGGTTCAGAAAGATGAATGCGAGGGGTGGGGAGGCAGAGGCTTGTGGGAACTAACGAGGGCCCGAGTCGCTCCCCTGCCCTCCGCTCACTGCGAGCCTGCTCTCGGGGTCCTCCCCGAACCTGGTGTGCGGCTGCTGTGGCTCTGCACACCTCACTACGTCCTCTGGTCCCCGTTTCCTCCTCAGCACCCAGGCAGCCTCCCAGCCCCACTTGGCCCTCAGAGCCCAGCTCTGGGACAAGATCCCAGCTGTGGGACAAGCACACGCACACTCACGTCCACACACGTCCGCACATGCGTTCTGTCCCGACCCACAACACACCCCCCAGCCTCTGCTCTCTGGGTCCCCTGACTCCTGCGTCACTGCCCTGACCTGACCATGGAGAGGGGCCGGGGACAGATCGGGGGTGGGGGGGAGTAGACACAGCCGGAGGAGAGGAGGAGCCGTTCGGGCTGTGGGACCTGCTTCTGCCCTCACACCGGTTTGTCAGAGGTCCCCAGGCCCCTGCCTTCGAGAAAGGGAGATGGGCCCTGAGCACCCAGCCCCTAGCTGCTGGGGCCTGCTGGACAGGGGTGATGCTGGCTCATCCGCTGGGGCTTTGGGAGAGAGAACTGCGATGCAGCCTGGAAGAGAGGGCAGAGTAGAGGATCTCAGCTCACCCTGCACCCAATCCCTAAGCTGTAGTAATCCTACCAAGAGGGCAGAGGCTGGTTTAGGAGCCAACTTCAACCCAGGTGCTTGTGGATACTGCCCAGTAGGGTCCATGCATCCAGCCTTGACAGCAGGGGCCCCTGAGGAGCAGGAAGCTACCCAGGGCTCTCCCTCCGATGCCCACCACCCCCCTGCCAGTGCCCCTCCATCTGCCTGTTTGTATTTCTCTGGCACGGGGCTGGACCAGTGCCAGGACCACCGCGGAGGGTCTCCACACCATCCCCTCCAGTTATCCCCAGCCCTGCCACTAGAGCAACTTTCCCACTGAATAGCTCGTTCGTGGCATTCCCCAGAGCAGGAGCCTGCAGCGGCTCCCGGTTGCCTCTGAACTAAGACCCTCTGTGCTCTGCCATCCACCTACCTTTCCAGCCTGTTCTCCCACTTTGCTCACTCCCACTCGCCTGCATCACGTGAGCTCAGTTAGATGGTTTGCTGCTTCCTGCCCTTCGCTCACTATGTGCCTTCCACCTGGATCACCCTCCCCCTCCCACTATGGCTCTCAAAAGCCCATACCCAAGCATTACCTCCTCTATGAAGCCTTCCCTGATACCCCAGCAGGAAGCTGTCTCCCTGCTCTGGGCTGCCATCCTTTATGTACATGTCTTAGGCCTCTCCTGACCGGGCCACCATATACAGCTGTCACGGTTGAGCACTGCACAACTCCAGGGGGCGCCATTCATATCGACCCTGATGAGAATGGTACTCTCTGGAGTCATGCAGCACAGGTGCTCTGTTAACCGGAGGAGAGAGCAAAGGACAGTGTAGGCAGGTCTTGTTCACCTGGGTGGCACTGGGCACCCAGCATGTTGCCTGTTTATGGGCTTCCCTCAAGTGTGGTTTGCATTGTGTGGTCCCTCCACTCCAGACACCTCAGCCAGAGAATGGGAGACCTAGAGGGAGGAAGTGAGCTCCTCATCCTCTGAATGCTTGCTGGAGCCATGCCTGGACAACCTAGCTCTGGGTTCGTGGGGGCCTCAGAGGCCTCCATCTACTTCCTGAGCAGGCAGCCCCCCGAGGCGGGGTCTGAACCAGAGGATGGCGGGGGTGGAGGCAGGCTCTGTTCCATGGAGTCTTCCTGGCAGCCAATTCAGACTGAAAATCCAAGAAGCAAATTTACAGCCCCCTGAGCTGTCGCAGACCCCCAGGCAGCACGAAGTCCCAGCTGCCTGGAGTCGTGTAGGGGACGAGGGGGGCCTCTGGACTTCTCCTCCCTCCTCCTTTCCAAGCAGTGGCTTCTCAGCTGGGCTCGGGAGTTCAGCCAGCAGCCCAAAAGACCTTCTGTGCTGGGAAGTGAGGTGGCCGGGACCTTGGAGGGTGCGGTGGGGGAGGGCTTCCTGGCGCTTGGGGAACTGGGAAGGGAGTGAGGACTTGGAGAAGGGATTCCTGCCAGACAGCTAAAGGAAGTCCTGTGCGAAGGTCACTTTGGAGAAACTGAGGGAAGTTCTGCTTACTTGGCCACAGAGTAGCCAGTAGAACCAGACATCCGGGTTTCTGTTCTCAGCGAGCAGCTCTGTGGCTTCAGCAGGCTAATGGGGCTCGTCTGGCAAACAGGGGAGCCCAGATTGGAGGCCTGAGCTGTGCCACTAGCACCTGACGTGGACAAGTGACTTTACGTCTGAGCCTGGGGATGGTAAAAAACTCTAGTAATCGCTTGCCAGGGCCGTCGTGAGATTATGTAACGCCCGGCACGGGGTAATCAATAAATGCTAGCCATTATCACGGCGCCCTCCGCTTTGCTGTGGCTGCTACCTGGCTTTGGAGGCCTGGAGACCAAATCTGCAGCGTGTTCGCCAGCCCTCCTCCGGCGCCCTCCACTGTTCCCTCTGGGGAGCTGGGCGTGGGTTCACGACACCTTATCTCCGGTGTCGTACCTTTACCAAACAACTCACTGGTAAAGGTCATGGGGATAGTGGGGTGCGGATGGAGGTACCGCCGGGTGTACACATCCACTGCTCTTTGCAGAAACTTGCCACTGAACAAAACTGAGTGAAATGGCATCACTGTGGGAGCTGGGGGGTGGCGGGGGTGAAGACACAGATATCAAGACAAGTCTCACACTTAGTTTATTCAAAGCCTGGGGCCAAACAGGGGTTTCTTGTCCCATTAACATGGGTCTCCTCCCAAGGGAGGCCCGGAGAAGTCCCAAGGACGTTGGACTGCATGAGGCCTGAAGCATTACCAGGCCAGCTTCCTTGGTTACTTGTCTCTTGCCTCTCCTCCAGTGCTTGAGTCCTTGAAGGAGGGCGCCCACAGCACCAAGACCTCCACCTTGGGATCCAGAAACACTTCCCCAGATTAGGTTTCTGTGAAGTGTCAACCCCATCTTAGGATCTCTTGCTCACAAGTATGGCTGAATATTCCCAAGCTCCTTCCCATGGCACCCATCCTTTATCAGAAGACAGAGCTGCTAAGTTGGTCAGAGTAGCTTTCCTGTCCATGCAAAACTAAAACTAGAAAATCCTAACTTAAAACACTACTGGCCATATCAACGAGAGTAATGTTTTTCTCCCATGTAAGATCTTTGCAGGGGTGCAGTCGTGAACACAAAAGTTTCATTTTGTTAACATGGGGCTTAAGGATTTTGCATGAACTCTATTTTTTTTAATTTTATTTATTTAATTTTTGGCTGCGTTGAGTCTTCGTTGCTGCGCGCGGGCTTTTCTCTGGTTGCGGCGAGTGGGGGCTACTCTTCGTTCCTGCGCGCGGGCTTCTCATTGCGGTGGCTTCTCTTGTTGAGGAGTACGGGCTCCAAGCACGCGGGCTTCAGTAGCTGTGGCACGCGGGGTCAGTAGTTGTGGCTTGCGGGCTCTAGAGCGCAGGCTCAGTAGTTGTGGCACACGGGCTTAGCTGCTCCGCGGCATGTGGGATCTTCCCAGACCAGGTCTCAAACCCAAGTCCCCTGCATTGGCAGGCGGGTTCTTAACCACCGTGCCACCAGGGAAGCCCTGCGTGAACTCTTTAGGCTCTTCCTACTTGGAGGAACATAGGCCAAGATCTACTCAAGGTAGTTTATAGAAGCCTTAGACATACTCTTAAACCTCCAAGTTTAGCAAATATTTTCCCAAATTGTTCATGGTTCACTGATAACCAATGAGTTACGAGAACCTATTGCTTGACAGAGGCATCCTCCGATCTGTATATAAGCAAGACCTGCTGTTCATGTCTTATTTCATCAACCAGCAAGTAATTGTAGTACTTTCAGGAAAGTATATTTTTCTTGCAGCAAACAAGATTCATAGACTCTGAGCTGGAAGGGACCTAGGACATCCCATGAAGGTGAACTTCCACCCTCTGCTTGCACACTTCCAGTGAAAGATATTTGGTGTTTCTAAGGGAGCAGAGACTTGTTATAGGGTAGCCAATAACAAGCTGTCCTCCTGTGCATGCATACATCCAGCCATTCATCTGTCAGATATTTATCAGTTACTGGATTGCACAACGGAATCGCTGCTTCTCCTTGAAGTCGTCTCAGCAGTTTGATAAGGAACTCCCCTGATCACCCCACCTAGGGAACAGACCAAAGGAACAGGCTTTGTAAAAAAAAAATAATAACGTTTTCCTGTTACAAAAACAATACAGGATCACTGACCAACTAGAAAATATGGCTAAACCAAAACACATCAATTAAAAAGCACCCATAATGTCATTAGGAAGATGGAGTCATAAGTGGTCATTTTCACAGACTTCTCTCTTGGTGGGATAACATTTGCCTCACCCCCAAATCTGTGTAGCGGGATATCTCTTCCCTAAGGAACTACATTTGACACATGCCTCTAGTCCAACTTCCCTATAGGCTCCAGGGTTTGTTCCCCCAACTCCTGACCAAGCACTGGGAACTCACCTAGAAGGATCATCCGCCCATCCAAACCAGTTCATGAGCTCTGAGGGCCTCCCTTCTTCCCTGCCACGCGTGCCACAAAGTAAAAGCCGACAGGACTAATAACCCAGCCTTGTAAACCAAACACACACAGATCACCTTCCTTCCCCTCTCCCCATCCCCATGAAGAGGCTCAAACCATTCCTTAGCAAAATGGCTCAAGCTAACAATAGTAGCCCTTACTATTTTTTGAGCCCTTACTAATGCTAGGACAACTCCAAGCACCACGTAAATGATTTGTCTTTTTAAATCTGTCCTTTTTCCTATTAGTTTTTAGAGAACCAGGAGTTTATACCTCTCCAGGCAGACCTGGCGCCTAACACAGATTCCATACAACCAGTGGGTGCTCAATAATACTACGGATGATGAGAAAAGGTCTACACTCACCTCCAAGACGAGCATTTCCAATCTGGCCTCTGGGGATCTGTTTTCGAAGTAGGAGGTCATTTCGCACTCTCTGTGGGCTCCATAGTGGTTGAGCAAAAGGGAGGGAAACTGCACCTGGACACGCCTTCTACCCCCATCACCTCCCAAGCTGTGATGGAAGACACTTCAGAGAACCAAAGAGGGAGGGAAGCAGAGGCCAGCACTGGCCTCCCTGCAGAAGGAATGCAGAGCTCCCTGCCCGGTCCACCACGCATGGACTCCAACAGATGCGGGAGCTTTCCCCACGCCCCCTACCTGCCCTCACACCCCTTCTTCCTTCGGTGGCAATGACTAGGGGCTGTTTCCGCAGACCTGCCACTGAGGGAAGCCCCACTGGCAAGCAGTGAGAGAACTCGGAGTAGAAACAACAAACAAATAAGCTGGGAGACGTAGCTGCCAAAACAAACCAAATGCAAAAGGGCTGCTGCCACCACCTCTGCTGGGCCCAGGCCAGGAGCAGAGAGCGGAGCACATACGTGCAGGGACACACATAGTTCCCTCCAGCTCCCTGCCGGCTCCCCACCCCGTTACTGGGGGCTCCTGGACAAGGGAGTCTTGCAGTCAAGGCTGATAGGGAGGGACTTTGCTGGCGGCGCAGTGGTTAAGAATCCGGCTGCCAATGCAGGGGACACGGGTTCGAGCCCTGGTACGGGAAGATCCCACATGCCACAGAGCCCGTGCACCACAACTACTGAGCCTGTGCTCTAAAGCCAGCAACCCACAACTACTGAGCCCGCGAGCCACAACTACTGAAGCCCGCGCACCCAGAGCCCGAGCTCCGCAACAAGAGAAGCCACAGCAATGAGAAGCCCGCGCGCCGCAACTAGAGAAAGCCCGCGCAGCTACTTTCTAGCTGCCCGAGTGACCCTCCAGTCCCAGAACACACCCTGCTTGTTCATGAATCCCCTCTGTGCATGCTGACCCCTCTGTCTGATATGCCCTCTCCCCTCTCTTCTGCCTGGCAAGCTCCTTTTCATCCTTCAAAACCCAGGTCAAAAGGTGGAACCATCTGAGACCTCACCAGGAAGTTAGCCATTTCCTTCTCCACACTTCTGTATCGTGGCTATTCTTACTTCTTACGTAACACATCTTACTCATTTCACAAAAAATGGGTATATCCACCTTCCCAACTAAGTGGTGAGCTCCTTGAAGGCAGGGGCCATTTCATACCCATCTTTGTATCCCCAGGGCCCAGCCCAGGCCTTGGTTTACAGTAGGCACTCAGCATGTATTCAGTTGTTAGAATGAAGCGCTAGTCCTTCTGTAAGGAGTTCACTTTCCTGAGTGGCTGGCAGTCACTTCCGCAGCATGAATCGCTTGTCAACAGGAATACTCAAGCCAGAGGGAGAGGTTTTGTTAAACGAGGAGGCTAATTTTCAGAACCCCAAACCAAACTGCCTTCCAAATTCTGTTACTAACGTTTAGATCAAAGGCC
Organism: Globicephala melas; assembly: GCF_963455315.2. Classification (NCBI taxonomy): domain Eukaryota; kingdom Metazoa; phylum Chordata; class Mammalia; order Artiodactyla; family Delphinidae; genus Globicephala; species Globicephala melas. The sequence continues at coordinate 7,000,837 of NC_083328.1, read as the reverse complement.
TTCAAACTCCTGTGACCTCGCCCAACAGTAAAACTGATGTCATAACTAGCACGTATGTGTCTATATACACATCTATAACTGAAAGTGTCAACAAGATATTATCATTGAAGTTGTACTTTTTTTTTACTTGCTTTTTAAAAGGCTTTGACCCAGTAAATTGATTTCCAAGACCCACATATGGGTCACCACCCACTTTGATAAAAACTGCTTTAGGTGACTTGTTTGATAAACATGAAAAATCAGATCCTCCTACAAATATCCCAACAAAAAAGTACTTATGACCTGTGTGCCCAGGAATTCAAAGGGAAGGCAATCCTTTCCTGCTTAGAACAGCCCAGCCACAAGGGTCTGAAGGGCTCTGGACCATAGCTGTTTAGAACAATTTGGGCCCCACAGGACCAGGAATCAAATGAAGCAGTGTCTCAGTCCCTACCCCAGGCTGACACAAAGGAGGCCCCCATCTTTGTTTGCCCTCTTCACCCTTAAACCCTCACCTTTCCTGGGCCTGGGAACCGCCAGCAGAGAACCTGATGCTTTCCTAGCATACAACTACACCCCAGCTGCACTCCAGCAGGTAAGAGTATATACTTTATCTGCCCTGCCTTCTTCTGTGAGGATGAAATATTTTAAAGCAAACATTGGAATTGTCAGGCTTCTGCACTGTACTAAAGTTTGTTTTAGGTTGCAGTGTCCGTAGTACAATTTATGCTTTCTGTGACGGCAGGAAACACTGGGGTGCCCCTACTGTACCTAAATCCTTGTAAAGTTCTTTCCTACTCTCCTTTCCAGAATTTACACAGGGGAGAGGGAGTGCAGCGTGGTGGCAGGGCACCAACACAACTTGATACTTTTTATTGTATACGACAATGGTTACAGACCACAAAGGTTCAGGAGGCCCCACTGCTTGGGCCCAACAAAAGACAGTATTTGCCCTCTCAATTCAGAGTCCTCTGGGCTGCGAGGGGACAGGCTTTTTCCTACATGGCTCTGGAAGAAGGTCCAGGATAGTACTCAGTACAAGAAGAGCCACATCTGAGCCTAGCTGTACGGGGGTGGGCGGATAAGGTGGGCCAGCCTCATCTCAATCACTTGGGTGTGACCCTGAAGACACGGATGTGGATGGCCGAGTTGTTGCGGATCCGGGTCAGCGGCTCCCGCGTATCAATCTCTGGTTCCAGTTCATCGACAAGCTCCACGGTGGAGGTATTGGCAGCCACCTGCAAGGACCCGAAGCTGCCAGCCTGCAGCTGTAGGGCAATGTTGATGGCGCGGTTGATGGCCAGGCCCAAGCCGTGGATGTAGATCTCACTGCATGCGTTCTGACCCCGAGCCCCTCCATCCAGCAGTTTCTGGCAGCGGGCCAGCTGGGCCTTGAAGTCAGTCTTCATGTTGACATAAATGTCATTGGGCCTCCGGGGCAGGCGGTGGGGGAGCCGCTTCCGCAGGGTGTACTCCACCGGGTCCAGCTCAGCCTCGACGGCTCCGCGGGGCTCTCGGTTTTCGGCCATGCTGTGTGCCCTGGCACGAGGAAGAGACGACATCAGCCAGGGGTGACGAGCGACCAACGCTTCCTTTCCCACCCCGTTTCCTGCCCAAAGGGTGAAGCCGGGAGAAGGCGCACTCGACGCCTCTATTCCCTTCCACTCACCTCAAGCTCCCGCATCTCCCCCACCCCCAGTTCCTACTCATTCATCACATCGCCCCCAACCTCCAGGCCCCTCCACCGCCCCCTTTCCCCAGCTCTTCCGCGCCTACTCTCTCCGGTCCACAGTGCTCTCCACGCGCCGCGGCCCGCTCCCCTGCCAGGGCACTCAAGCGTTGCGCCGACCGGCCGGAATATAGGGCGCTTCTCGCGACCCCCAGGCCCCAAGAAGGAAAGGTGAACACCGCCGGAACGCTCGAGCGCTAGAACCCAGCCGGCTCCTGGCTCCTGGCTCCTGAAAAAGGTGCCGAGTGCGCACGCGCGCTCGGCCCCTGCAGCCAAGCCCGCGGGATCCACGAATCGCCTTCCTGGCCTCCGTTCTCCCGCCCCTTTCCTGAGAGCTCGCAAAACCGCGCGATGTGTTTGAGTAACGCGAGGCTTCCGGGGGGGTGATGGGATCTACCACGTGTACGCCTCCCAGGCGGGGCGCAGAGGCAGGAGGCGTGTACCAAGTCGGAGCTGGGGAGGGTCTGGGAAGGGGAGGTCAGCTTTCCTGGGCCAATCCGAGTCCCCGGTTCGCGGAGGTGTCCCGAAGGGAAGAGGGGAGGAGAGGAGGCTATTGTAGGGGCGTGGAGGATTTGGGGGTAAGGGTCTTCCAAAGATAGCAGGGAGGGCAGCGAGTTCCATAGAACGTGATCGCGAAGGGGTCTGAAGTCAAGTCTGCCCTCTCGCGTCCATCGCAGTTCCTCGGGTCAGAGGAGGTGTGGCAGAGTTGGCAGAACTGACCTCCCGCCCAAGGTTCCTGTTGCCCAAAGACCGAGGGCGGGTAACGAGTGGCGAGGCCCGGCCCTCGGCGGAGGACAGCTCTCCGGGACTCCTCGCAGTTCACGGGGACCCGTCCTTCTTCCCTGCGTCTGGCAGGGCTGACCTCCCAGGCCAGCCCCTGGGGACGCGAGCTATGAACCGCAGGTCCAGCCTTCACAGCTCCCCTGGGCCCCCCTGACCCACTCGCACCCCTCCACCACCCCCACCCGCCGCCAGCTCTTCGGTCACTGCCCAACACCTGGGAGTACGGACGTGCGCCCCCTGGCGGGAAAGTGCAGGGCAACACCTGGGGGTTGGTGGCTCCCCAAGACCAGTGGGAAGGGGCTTTCTGCCCAGATTGGTTTAGCTTCTGTAGAGTTCCATTTGAAAATGAGTTAGACCTGCAGTGAGGACCTCAGTTCCCTCATCACTCAAATGGGGATGAGAATTCCTGTCTTGCTACTGAGTTGCAAAACTCAATATAACCTTACAAACTGTAAGCCTACACGTTAGCTTTTTTTTTAATTAAAAAAAATTTATTTATTTGGCCGTGCTGGGTCTTAGTTGTGGCATGCGGGCTTTTAGTTGCAGCATGTGGGATCTAGTTCCCTGACCGGGGATGGAACCCGGGTGCCCTGCATTGGGAGCGAGGAGTCTTAACCACTGGACCACCAGGGACGTCCCTGAACTGGCATTTTTATGCACACCGCCCCCCCACCCCCACCCCAGACCTCTCTCTAGTTGCCTGGGGTAGAGTCTGACCCCATTTGACTGGAGGTTGGAAAGAGGCCAGGCTCCTGAGAACTTCTCTCCCAGCACCACTTAAATCCTGTGGTTCTTTTAGCTTCAGATTCTTACAAGTTTGGGGGGTTATTTGGGGTTGAAGAGGAAATGCTGGCTACAACCTTACTCCATCTCAGAAGTGACATCTGAACAGAGTTTTGATGGACAAACAGGAATTCTTCAGGGAAGCAAGGAGTATTCTGGAAACACTGAACAGTATTTTTAAAAGAATGGAAGCATAATCTAAGCTTCCACCTCAAGGAACTAGAAAAAGTAAGGCCAAAGGGAGAAGATGGGAGGAAATAATAAAGAGCAAATATAAATGAAACTGAACACAGAAAAACAATAAAGAAATTCAAACCAGAAGCTGGTTCTTTGAAAAAGTCAATAAAATTGACCTCTAGCAAGACTGACAAAAAAGAGAGAACAAGAAAAAGAAGACTCAAATTATGATTATCAGAAATGAAAGAGGGGATAGCACTAAAGATCCCATAAACATTGAATTATACTTGGAGAACAACACAAACAACTCTACACACATAAATTTCACAGCTTAGATAAAATGGACCAGCTCCTAGAAAACAAACTACCAAACTAACCCAAGATGAAATAGATCATCTGAATAACTCTGTAACTATTAAGGTAATTAAATTCATAGTTAAAAAAAAATTTAGAACAAGAAATATCTAGGCCCACATGGTTTTACTGGTGAATTCTACCACGCACACAAAAAAAGGAAGTAACACAAATTCTACACAATCTCTTCCAGAAAACAGAAGAGGAAGGTACATTTCCTAATTAATTTTATGAGGCCAAAACCAGACAAAGATAATACAAAAGAAGAAAAATCACAGATGGATACCTCTCATGAACAACACAAAAAATCTTCAACAAAATGTTAGCAAACTGAATCCAGCAGTATATAGAGAATGATATACCACAACCAAGTAAAGTTGATTCCAAAGATGCAGGACTGGTTCAGTGTAAGAAAACCAAACAGTATTATCTACCATATTAACAAGTTAAAGAAAAAAACACATACGATCATGTCAATTGATACAGAAAAACCACTTAACATAATTTAGTGCCCACTTATGATAAGAGCTCTTAGCAAAAAGAGAATGGAAGGAACTTCCTCAACCTGGTAAAGAGCATCTACAAAAAAACTACAGCTTCCCATCATACTTAATGGTGTAAGACTGGACACCTTTCTCTTAAAATCAAGAACAAGGAAAGGATGTCGTCTCTCACCACTCTCATTGTTGGAAGTCCCAGCCAGTGCAATAAGGCAAAGAAAAGATTGTAAAGGAAGAAAAAAAAACTGTCTCTATTTGCAGATGACATGATTGTGTATACATAAAAAGTCCCAAGGAATCTAAAAAAAACATATAATTAATAAATTAGCTTATTAGCAAGTTTGCAGGATACAAGATTAACATACAAAAATCACTTGTAGGGCTTCCCTGGTGGCGCAGTGGTTAAGAATCCGCCTGCCAATGCAAGGGACACGGGTTCGAGCCCTGGTCCAGAAAGATCCCACATGCCACGGAACAACTAAGGCTGTGCGCCACAACTATTGAGCCTGTGCTCTAGAGCCTGCGAGCCACAACTACTGAAGCTTGTGTGCCTAGAGCCCGTGCTCCGCAACAGAAGACACCATTGAGAAGCCCGCACACCACAACGAAGAGGAGCCCCCGCGCACTGCAACTAGAGGAAGCCCGTGCGCAGCAACGAAGACCCAAGGCAGCCAAAAAAAAAAAAAAGTTAAAAAAATCAATTGTATTTCTATGTACTGGCAATAAACAGCTGGAAACCAAAATTTAAAATCATTTACAATCACTCCAGAGAGAGAGGGGAAGGGGGAGGAGGAAAGGAGGGGGAGCGAAAAATATTTAAGTATAAATGTAACAAAACATGTACAAACTCTGCTTAAAACTACAAAATGCTAATCAAAGATCTAAATTAATGGAGAGATATACTGTGTCCACGTATTGGAATATTCAACATAGTATAGATGTCAATTCTCTCCAAATTTAATGCAATTCCTATGAAAATCCCAGCAAGAAGTTTTGTAGATGTAAATAAGTTTATTGTAAAATTTATATGGCAAGGCAAGAGAAGTTAAAGCAGTTCTGAAAAACAAAAAGTTGGAATCACACCACCTGATTTTAAGACTTACTGTGTAAACACAGTATCAAGACAGTGTGATATCTGCCAAGGGACAGACACAAAAATCAATAAAATGGAATAGAGAACCTAGAAATAGATTCACACAAGTACAGCCAGCTGATTTTTTTTTTTTTTAAGAAACTGTTTATTTTCCATCAACCTATTTCCATTTTAAGAGCTTGTGGAAGAACTGCTTAAGACCACTCAGTGCTTGTTCCTAACCACTCAGCGGCCTGAGCAGTGGGAGCTGCAGACCAGTGTTCAGTGGCAGGTTGAGCACTCCAGCCTCCAGTGGGGAACTGTTGAAGAGGCACGGGGACACCTGCACACCTTCGGACCAGTCCACCACCTGGACTGGTAGCAGTGAACTCAGGAGCTGGAGCAATCCATTCACCCTGAAATTCCTCCTTGGTCACAGCCTTCTCAGCTGCTGCCTGCTCATCCTTTTCAATCTCTCCAGGATCTCTGTAGAAGTAGAGATCAGGCATGACCTCCCATGGGTGTTCACGGGAGATGGTGCCACGCATGCGCAGAACTTCCCCGGCAAGCATCCACCACATCAGACCCACTGGGAAGGAGTGAGCTCCCTTGTTGTTGCATGGGATGGCAATGTCCACATTATCGCAGAGGAGAGTCTGCGTTACACAGAGCAATGGTAGACAGGTTAACGTAAGAGGCCTCTGGGAGAGGCAGGTGGTCAGCCCTGGGATCAGTAACCACCGGAAGTCTTGGCTCCCGGAAGGCTGCCTGGATCTGGTTAGTGAAGGTTCCAGGAGTGAAGCGGCCAGCAATAGGAGTGGATCCAGTGGCAGCAGCAAACTTCAGCCCAGCTCGCTGGCCAGTATTCCTGGAGGATATGACACTGACATCAGCTGGGTTTTCAATGGCAACAGTGGCATGAGCTGCCAACAGAAGCTTCTCCCAGGTTCTCTTCAGATTTATTATGTAGATGTCATCACTTTTCCTTTTGCAGGTGTACTGTTCCACTTGGAAGCCAAGGTTGGTGCCACCTAAGTGGGTTCCTGCTGCAAGGAATTTGAGGACATCCTCCTCCTTCATTTGCAGGACATCAAAGGCTCTGGAAATTGTGAAAGTTTCCCTTTAAGTTACGATGGGAGTCCAGAACAACGCCGTATGGACCCCTGTCTGGCTGGCGCGGAAAAGCCAGCCAGCTGATTTTTGGCAAAGGTGCAAAAGCAGCTGAATGGGGAAAGAATGAGTCTTTTCAGCAAGTGGTGCTAAAACAACTGAATAAATAGGCAAAGAACTGAACCTCAGCCCTATGCAAAAAATTAACACAAAATGGATGGTAGATCTAAACATAAAATGGAAAATTATAAAACTTTTAGAAGAAATATAGGAAAAAAGTCTTCATGACATAGGGTCAGGTAAAGAGTTCTTAGATACAACTCCAAAGGCATGATCCATTAAAGAAAAAAATTGAGGACTTCCCTGGTGGCACAGTGGTTGGGAGTCCACCTGCTAGTGCAGGGGACATGGGTTCGAGCCCTGGTCCGGGAGGATCCCACATGCCGTGGAGCAGCTGAGCCCGTGTGCCACGGCTGCTGAGCCTGCGCTCTAGAGCCTGTGAGCCACAGCTGCTGAGCCCACGTGCCACAACTACTGGGGCCCGGCGTGCCTGAAGCCCGTGCTCCACAGCATGGGAGGCCACTGCAACGAGAGGCCCGCACACTGCAGCGAAGAGTGGCCCCCGTTCGCCACAACTGGAGAAAGCCCATGCACAGCAACGAAGACCCAATGCAGCCAAAAATAAATAAATAAATATGTGAAAAGTAATATATGGTTTAAAAAAAATTGATAAATTGTACTTCATCAAAATTAAAAACTTTTACTCTGTGAAAGACCACCCAGCCACGGACTGCGAGAAAATACCTGCAAATCACATATCCAACAATGGACTTGTATCCAGAATAAAGAACTCTCTAAATTCAAGCGTTAGCAAACAACTCAATTACGGACTTCCCTGGTGGTCCAGAGGCTAGGACTCCGTGCTCCCAATGCAGTGGGCCCGGGGTTCCATCCCCGGTCAGGGAACTAGATCCCACATGCTGCAACTAAGAGTTCGCATGCTCCAACTGAAAGATCCCGCATGCCACAACGAAGATCCCGAGTGCTGCAACTAAGACCTGGCGCAGCCGAAAAAAACAAAACCAAACAAACAAAAATAGAAAATGGGCAAAAGTCTTGAACAGAGGGTTCTTTAGCAAAGAGGGTATAAGGATGACAAATAAGCACATAAGATGTTCAACACAGCCATTATGGAAATGCAAATTAAAACCATGATGAGATGCCACTGCCCACCTATTAGAATGTCTAAGATTAAAAATTTTGACAATACTAAGTGTTTAGGAGAATGCAGAGAAACTGGATCTCTCATACACTGTTTGTGGGAATTTTCAATGGTCCAGCCACTCCGGAAAATAGTTCAGCAGCTTCTTCTAAAATTAAACATACACTCACCATATGACCCAGCAAGAGCACACATGGGAATTTACAAACTCGTACACAAATGTCCACAGCAGTGTTTGTAAAAGCCCCAGACAGGAAACAACCCTTGTGTCTTTCAATGGGTGACTGGTTAAAGTGTGGTACATCCCTACCATGGAATACTACTCAGCAATAAAAGTTGGATCAAGGAGACCCATTAGGCTGCTGGAAGACTACGTACATCCTAGAACAATACTGTGCTGAGCAGCTCAGAGTTTACTGTGGAAGGCAAACAAGATGAGCAAGACAGTGCAACCGCTGCCCAGCATGGAGCATGGATGGGGTTCAGTGGACCCTCAAGGAGGTACAGCCAATATGACCTTGGGGGGGTGCAAGATGTTCCACAGGACGCAATGGCTAAGGTGAGGCAGTAACGTCTAGCAGTGGGGCTCAGATCCTGTGCAGTACCTCCTGTTACAATGGAGAGGTCTGGGAGGTCTGAGCCCTGGGAGATAGGGAAGTAGGAGGGAACCAGCAAAGGATTCAGAAGGAGCAGCTGATGAGGTAGGAGGAAAACCAAGGGATACGGTGATCTGGAGGCCAGGTGAAGAAAGCATTTCTTGGAGGAGGTAGTGACCAGCTGTGTCATATGCTGTTGGTAGGCCACAGGAGATAACAAACCAGTGGATTTAGCAATGTGGTGATTTTGCACTGGTGACTTGACAAGCATTTACACTTGATTGACCAAAGAACTTAGCTCGTTAGAAAAAAAAGGCAGAGAGTTTGGCTGTTTACTCTTACTTGAGACTTCCCTTTCATCTCGATAAACCATCTAACCACAACTCTTTGTTTAGTTCAAAAGCTTCCAAATTCAAAATAACACAGACCAAGGCATTTTACAGCATAGTCTTGAATAAACCTGAATAAACAAAAATATCTTAGGTCCAAGTGATTTTCTTCATTCAAATTCTTTTCTTTAATTTTGTATGGGAGATTCACAGTTCTGATTTGTTTCCTTTCTCAGAGAGGGTGCTTATGCAATTCAATTTCCACAGTGTCATCAGCAGCAAACGCATTCTCACTTTACGGCTGGGGGAGATTACTTGGCCAGGATCACAAGCTGGTATACAGGAAACCCAGGGCGACCGATCAATTACTCCAATCTTCTACCTTGGAGTCCAGCGTGCTCTCCCTGACACAAAGCATCTGGTAGGTAGGTAGGTACTACTGTCCAATCAAAAACATTTTCATGATAGCATTCGAAGCCCTCAACTTAAGTTTCACTTCACTTCTCATCCAACTAGCAATCCAGGTCCTCTTCTCCCATCAGCCTGGCTTGTCACTATTCTAAAGCTGATGCTCACTTTTCTTAAATCTACCCAAATCCTGCCCTTCCTTCCTGCTCAGCACAGGCCACCACTGTCCCTGACTGCTTCCCCTTCACAGGGGTTTCCCCCCTCTTTCCCCTGTACCATTTCTCCACTATAATTTACAATCTCACACTTGCTAATTAATCATTAAAACAGGCCAAAAGGCGAAGACCTTATTCAGAGGGTAGGACACATCTAGGAAAGTGGGCGGGGGGGGGGACAACAACAAAAGCTTTGGAGTAAGAAAAAACAGCTGTCATAAACTTGAGAACTTTGTTCTAGAAGAACTTGATTGGAGATTGGATTCTGTTGATATATTTTCACACAGTTAACAATGTGAATATTGTGGACCCAGAAGGCCCCACTAGCTAACATTTGTGGAGTGCCTGCCCTATACCAAGCACTGTGTTAAGTGCTTTACCACACAATCCAGAGACTCCGAAATGAGTAAAGTTGCCCAAGGCCACGGTCAGTATAGGATGGAACCAGCACATAAGCCCTCGCTTTAAACAATTGCATTTTCCAGCCTGTGAACAAGCAGCTTCACTGACTACACTGAGGCAGGAATCCTGACTGCAAGAAAGACAAGGGAACTGAAAAAAGCAGACACGAAAACTATAAGTGCATAGAAACCTGGGGTGTGCTCCGTGCAAGAACAAAGGGCCTTCCTGGTAGCTCCGGAGGTCGGCGCTCCGTTTTGGCGAAACACAGAGGACTCAAGTTCCAAGTCTGAATTTACCCTTCCCTGTCCTGAGGATTATATTGTTTTTGGTAACGGCTGTTTTAGGAAGCTGGGAAGTAGAGTATACATTCTGGCGTAACTTCCAAAGAAAACGGTGAAAACACACACAAGACTTTTTCATCCTAAAAAGTTCAGGGAATCGGAAAAGTCATTCTTGAAAACCTCCTTTTTAAACAAAGGCGGTGTCAATCTACTTCTCACATTTGCATAGTAGTTTCTCTCTTTCCGAAGCCTTTCACACTCACCTATTTTAATTCTTTCAGCACTCCGGAAGGGAGTGGAATGGGGGCCAGGGATGGGGCGGAGCAGAGCATCAATACCTTACTATAAAACAGAAACTGAGGCCCGACACCGTCAACTCCTTCGCCCCCGAGGTCTAGGGGGCTAGTCGGTGGCGGAGCCAGAAAGAAACTCCAGATCTCACCAGCCAGTGCTGCCTCGGACTTGTTTCTAAACCATTAGGTTCCTCGTTTATTTCGTATACCCCGGGGATGTCCGACGAACACACCTCTGGGTTGTACGTGGTCTCCTTCAATCCAGGCGGGCTTCCCGGAGGAAGCCGACCGTCCGGGAGGCGGGCGATGCCGCTAGCGGCGGCCTTCGTCGCGATGGTCGCGCATCGCGTGCAGGGGGGGGCAGCCGGGGAGCACCCCGGGGACACCCTCACAACCCCCCCGGCCCGCAGCAGGCTGTGTCACGTGAGGCACCGGGCTCCCAGGTCACGTGCCGGGGGGGGGCTCGGGGGAGGCGGGCATCCGGGCCGCGCCCGCCGGGCACGCTAGGAGCGCGCTAGGCCGTGCGGGTCGGAGCGGGCCGGAGTAGCAAAAGGGGCCAGTGGCGGTGGCGGCGGCCGCGGCGGGGGCGGAGGGGGCGGCCCCGCGGCCCCGCGTCCGCGTCACGTGGTGTGAGGCGGGCAGCCATCTTGCTACAAACACAAACAGAGAGGAGCGGCCGCCGCGGGAGCGCCAGCGCCCCCTCCCCCGCTGCCGCCGCCCCCCGGCCCGCCGCGCGTCGCCAACGCCCCGGGACCGGAGCCTCGCGCCGCCCGCCCGCCGCGGTAAGCGCCCGGCGACCCCGCGGAGCCCGGCCCGCGGCCGGGCCCGGGCCAGGCCCGCCCCCGACGCCGAGGCGGCCGCGCCGAGCCTGCGAGAGCCAAAGCGGGAGCGCGGGCCGCCGGCACGGACCCTCCCCCGTCTCCTCCCGAGGCCGCCGCCCCCGACGCCCGGTGTGCCCGCCCTCCGGCCCTCCCCGCTTGACCCTCCCCCGGCGGGGGCCGGGCCCCCGCGCCGCCCGGAGGGAGGCCGGCTCCCTCCCGGGGGCGGCCGCCCGCGCCCCCGCACCTGGCGCCCCCTCCCTGAAGGGCACGCCGTCCTCCCGGGCCGGCCCGCCTCCTTCCCACCCCCGCGCTCCTAACGGTAGCTCTCCGGCCCTCGGAAGCCCGGCCCAGGCCCCCCGCCTACCCCCGCCCGCATCCTCCGCCCGGGGGCCCGGGACCCTAATGCCCGGTTCTCCCCGGAGATATCCACCAACGCGCCTCCGGTTTCTTATCGGCCTGAGCTGGGCCTGGCGAGTCTTAAAGTCCAAGCTTTCCGTGACTTCTGGCTAACGTGGAAGCCTCTCCTCTTAACCACAGCACTTCGCCTGGGTCTTCGCCTAAATTTCCTTTCAGCGAGCGACATTAGTGCTTGGTCATTGGGGTCTTCTTCCTCCCGGTTGCCCGGCCGTGTGAAACACCTTAGTCTGTCCTGTCGCCAGGCTGGGCCCTTCCCAGCCTATCTCCCCTGATGCAGCAGCTCCCCAGTCACGGCCCCTCACACTTTGCCTTTTTTTTTTTCCAAGTTAACTTTAAAAAGACCCTCATCTCACACGTCTTACCCAGCCATTACTAGAATTCCCAGTGAGAGTACAGGTCTGGTCCATCATAGGGCCGGGCCTAGCCCCGGGGATAGATGCTCAACCAGTACTTGTTGGCCAGCTCTTTCTTCCAGTCACCCCAGTCTCACTCCCCTCTTGCTTCTCATTGCTGCTTTTCCAGAGATCAGCCTCCACAGCCTTTCTGCTGCCCGAGAGCTGACACGCGGTTGCAATTTAGCCCCCGCCCCTTGGCTTGCATCTGAAACACCTTGGGTACCAACAGGCTGGTCCCCTTAGCTTCTCACAGTGTGGGTGTTTGCTCTCTGGTCCTTCATCGGTACCGTTCCCTGTGCAGTCCCAGGCCACCCACCCTCACCCCAGACTCAGTTTTATTTCCTAGATGGTAGGTCTAGTGTGTCACTGGGCAGGGTTGGAACAGATCTGGGCGTTGTGTGGCTGCCATGGCCTGGACCAGGGACCTCGAGGGGTCCCACATGGTGATTACAGTCAAGTGAGTTCTGTTCTTAGACTCCTGGCCTGTCTTTCTCAGCCAGCAGATATGTCAGTGTTGTCTGTGGTTTGATGGATTAAAGGACCCCAGTTTGCCCTGGCTTTTACATCTGTAGTTGGAGTTTGGGATAGGAAAAAAAAAAAAAAGCCCCACTTTAGAGCAGAGGAGGTGAGAAGTGGCTACGGGAAGGATTTTTTTGTTTGTTTGTTTTGTTTTTTTTTTTGATGTGGACCATTTTTCAAGTCTTTATTGAATTTGTTACAGTATCGCTTCTGTGTTTTTTTTTGTATTTATGTTTTGGTTTTTTGGCTGCGAGGTATGTGGGATCTTAGCTCCCCAACCAGGGATCGAACCCACAGCCCCTGCATTGGAAGGTGAAGTCTTAACCACTGGACAGCCAGGGAAGTCCCTATGGGAAGGATTTTAAAAATTCTAACGAGAAATTAAAAATGGTTTAAAACTCACAAAGTGTGCTTGTGAATTCGGGGTGGTTCCTGCTGCACATGTGCCCCTTCTCCAGTCTCAGGTAGGGTGTCGGAGACGTCAGTGTCTCCTATCAGGGCAGCTGCAGCCTCTCTTCCTTGTTTTCTCTGCCTGGAGCCCAAGACTGGGCAAGTGGGCAGAAGGGATCAAATGAGGTAAAGTGTGAAAGTGTTTTGCAAACTGTTAACTACGAGACATGCTGCGGGGCGTTGTTATGATGGCTCAGAGGGCAGAGCTGGGAAAACTGACCAGCTGGGAAGAACATGGGCTTGCACCTCTTTTTAAGTCTCAAGAGTTCTCCTACCCCGCATGGAGAATCTTTCCATCCTGAGAAAGGGTGGAGTCGCCTCCAACAGGCTTGGGGCTGGGTGGTTGCTCAAATGTTGGGGAATTTGGTATTGTACTTCTGTTAATAGTGGTACCTTCCTGTGCCAAAGCACATTGCTCTGGATTGGGGCTAATTTTCGCGGTGATGGAATGAGGAAATAATGTTCTTAACTTAGTGTGTACTGGGACTGCCTATTCTCTGGATTTTTTCCTTCTCCTGTAAGTTCTGAACCCCAGAGAACAGGGTCCCCTCGTGTTCCCTCAAGCCTGTCGTGAGCACCCAGGACCAGTGTGTGTCCTCTCCCTTGGACTCCGGCAGGGGGCAGTCTTTTAAGAGCAGTAATTCAGGTGTTCAGGGAGTGAGGGTATGCTGAGGCTTGAGAAGGAGAAGGGGGCGGGGTGTGGATAGATGTGGCAGACAGATGCTGAGAGGTGGGGGCTAAGCACAACATCCTTAGGTCAAGTAGCCGGGGAGGGATGCTGTCTCCGTCTGCTGCCTGCCACCTCCTCCTCTTTCCTTCACTGGAAGGGGATCCAAATGCTGGGCTTTCAAAGTTTGTGATAGACTCAGGACAATTTTGTTTAATCTATTCTTTTCCCGAGGATTTCCCTCCTGGCAGGATTGCAGGTTTCTCTCATGGGACAGTGTAATTAGGGAATGATTTCCTTGCTCTTCAGAGGCAGGAATGAGCTGGAGTAAATTTGGTTTCTCTTGTCTTACATTCTTCCCCATAAACAGACAATAGGTATGGTTACCTTCTGCCTGCGGCACACAGTGGGGTTTCTTAACTGTGCCCCTGTTGGTAATCCGGGCCCAGACAGCTCTTTGCAGTGAGGGCCGTCCTGGGCAGCGTAGGATGTTGAGCAGCAACCCTGGCCTCTGCTCACTGGATGCCAGTGGCATTTCCCAGTCATACTGACCATAAATGTCCCCCGACATTGCCGCATGTGTCCTGGGAAGCAGAGTTGCCCCCAGCTGAGAAGCGGTGGCTTTGACGAAGGGCGTGGGAAAGACGCACGCCTGTTTGGAGCTAGAAACGGTGGGGCGCGTGTGTGCTGCCCACAGTCGGAGGGCCAGGCAGCCACCGGGCTTCTGGGAGCCAGGCCTCCCCTGGCTGGGCCCGCCTGGACGCTTGACCTTTCTCACCGGCCGCTCCTCCACTTCCTCTCGCCTGATTGCCTGTCTCTCTCGCCTCCGCAGTTTCCCTGCTTCTCACACCGGGAGCCAGCGCTTTTTCTCAGTTCGCTCCTTGCAACCAGGACAGAAGGGCGACGGCTGAAGTGGGAAGCGCCCGGCGGCCAGCCGCCTTTGCCACTCCCTGGAGGGGTGGGAGGGTGAGTTGTCCCCTTTCTGTCCTCTCACCCCGCAGCAGCTTTCCATGCTCGCAGGACTCTTTGTCCCATCCGTCTAGGATGGGGCTCTTCTGGGGTGGCCTGGAAGAGGCTCAGAACAGCCTCTCCTGAGTTTGTTTGAAGGAAGTGGGGTGTTTTTCTTGGAGTGACGAAGACTTAGTATGTGATAGCTATCCCCAAATGTCTTCTTTTCCCTCTAAGCCTTTTTTTTTTTTTTACCAGTAATGTTTATTTTATTATTATTTTTTTTTGGCCGCACCACGCGGCATGTGGAATCCTAGTTCCCCGACCAGGGATCGAACTTGCGCCCCCTGCATTGGAAGCATGGAGTCCTAACCACTGGACTGCCAGGGAAGTCCCCCCACAAACCTTTTAAAAATGGTCAAATATAACATATACCATTTTAGCTATTTTTTAAAAATTATTTTTATTTTTTTGTTTTTGGTTGCATTGGGTCTTTGTTGCTGCGCGTGGGCTTTCTCTAGTTGTGGCAAGCGGGGGCTACCCTTCGTTGTGGTGTGCAGCTTCTCATTGCAATGGCTTCTCGTTGTGGAGCACAGGCTCTAGGCACGCGGGCTTCAGTAGTTGCGGCGTGTGGGCTCAGTAGTTGTGGCTTGCGAGCTCTAGAGTGCAGGCTCAGTAGTTGTGGCTCACGGGCTTAGTTGCTTCGCAGCATGTGGGATCTTCCCGGACCAGGGCTTGACCCCGTGTCCCCTGCATTGGCAGGCGGATTCTTAACCACTGCACCACCAGGGAAGCCCCCACGCTAGCTATTTTTAAGGATACAATTCTGCAGCGTTAAATACATTCATCACGTTGTTGTGCAGCCATCCACCTCATCCCCAGAACTTTTTCATCTGCCCCATTTCAGCTGGAACTGTCCCTGTTAAACAACTCCCCACTCTCCTTGCCACCCCACCCCCAGCCCTGGCACCCACTGTCTACTCTGTTCTTCTGAATTTGACTCCCCTGGTAATCTCACGTGAGAGGAATCATCCAATATTTGTTCTTCCGTGACTGGTATGTTTTATTTAGCTAATGTTTTCAAGAGTCATTCGTTGGCCAAATTACATAAGGGTTGTAGCATAGACAGAACTAACCGGACTCGGCTGTTCTGGGAGGCCTACTCGAATTCAGTGACAGGAAGAGCTTTTCAACAGGCCTGTCTTCTCTGACGGCCGTGTGGGCTGTGGCGTGCTCCAGCTCCAGAAGTGGCTAGCTGAGGCTGTTGTAGAAGAGACGCCCGTGCCGGGGGAGGTCAGCCCTGCTCTGGATGGTCTCACAAGCTGCATTTCGCCCTAGGACGCTGGGATTCTGGGAGTGGGTCCCGTGGCTGTCGTGGAGTTTGCTCTGGGCTGCAGCTTTCCCCTGGCCCCTTTGGTGGAAACCCTTCTTCTTCCTTCCTTCCCAGAGTTGTGGAGTCTTGGAGTCGATGGGAACTGTGGAGGTGCTCCGGTCCCGCCTCCGCCCCAGCCAGTGAGGGAAGCCCTTACACGGCTCCCTGAGACCCTGCCCTCCCCCCATCTGCTTGGCACCACCAGGGATGTGCCGCCTCCTGAGAGCCGCCTCCGCTGTTCCTTAGAGGGACGGGTCGCTGCCACCACCACAACCGCTTCTGACAGCCTCAGTAACTCTGACCTTATTCCTGCTTTGTGGTGAGGGAGCCTTCTTCCTAGCTTGTATCACGGTAACGTCGTTCCCTCCTTGGCTCTCTGTCCTTACGATCGGGCTCTTCCAATCCCAGGGACCGGGCCTCGGTGTTGACTCCGGTCTGGTGAGTGAGCCCTGGGCACGCTGGCTGGAGTGGCCGGCCACGGCCTTCAGCGTGCCCCACCTCAGGCTCTGGAATAGCCCCCGCTCCCCTTGTACTGGGTCTCTCCCCAAACTGAGTCTCTGGATTCTAGCTGCCAAGCGGCCAGACCTGAGTGTTCTCAGGGGAGAGGTAATTTGGCTCCCAGACAAACTTCTCACCCTCTTAATAACTGGCCTTTTCTCTCTCTAGAACATTTGGGACTCCAGTGGGTTTTTTGCTTGTGTGTGTGTGTGTTTTATCTTTGTCCTGAACATCCACGTGTATCTCAGGCACCCTTCACTGAATGCTGGGCCACTTGGCGAGAGTGCCGAGCTGTCGGGAGGTGCCTGGCGTTCCCTGCCACACCCCCAGCACCTCCGCCGGGCTCGGCCGAGTGAACTGGCTGCTCGAGAGGCCTGACGAGTGGAGGGCGGCGATGAGGAGGAGCAGGGCCTGGGCCGCCCTGTGCCCCGTCACCAGCGGCCTCCAGGCAGCTGTGGGCCTTCTCGTTATGCAGGACGGAGGAGGGCTGGAGGCAGGGAGGCCTGCCTCACCTTTAATTTAACCCCACTTCCTTTTCTTCGCCCCTCAATAAGGATCTCTCCCAGACGTGAAGGTCCCTCCCTGGGCACTGCTCTGGTCAGACCAACATCCAGTTGCCTGGGGACCCTGGTTCACTCCAGCACAGGCCCTTGCCTGGAGAGAGCCCAGCCCCTGCCCTGCCTGCTTCCCTGGGCAAGGCTGCCAGGTGAGTCTGGGCCAGAGGGAGGGCGTCCCCCTGCGGAAGCTGGAAGGGGCTCTGCCTGCCTGCTTTCCTCCCCTCCCCCAGGCCTTCCTCCACCGTGACTGTTTGGTTAACTCATGGTGTGAGTGGCACGTGGCTGGCTTAGGCGAGTCCTTACAGAGCCCATTACTGTACCCACCTAGTCCTCATACCCTCGGGCTCTCCGGCTGTGCTGTCTCCAAGGCCCAGTGTCCCCCACGTCTCCACAGGTGTTTGGAGAGTGAACACCCGGTACCCCCTCCCCTGCTCATCCCCTCGACCTCTAGGACACGCCCAGCTCCACAATGGCAGCAGAGACCCTCAACTTTGGGCCTGAGTGGTGAGTCAAGTGTGCTTTGGGTGGCGTAGAGAAGCCGGGAAGGACGGGGCTGCTCAGATTTCTGTCCCTCTCCTTCTCGTGCCCCTTCTGCAGGCTGAGGGCCCTTTCTAGTGGTGGCAGTGTGGCCTCCCCACCCCCATCCCCCGCCATGCCCAAATACAAGCTGGCCGACTATCGCTACGGGCGAGAGGAGATGCTGGCCCTCTATGTCAAGGAGAGCAAGGTAGGGGTGGGCGGGCGTGGGGTGTGGCCCAGTTGCCCGCTTGGCCTTGGCCGGTGGAGAGGGCCCCGGAGCATGTGATACCTCCTGCCCCCGTTGACAGGTCCCCGATGAGCTGCAAGACAAGGAGTTTGCTGCGGTGCTGCAGGAGGAGCCGCTGCAGCCCCTGGCGCTGGAGCCTCTGACTGAGGAGGAGCAGGTGGGGCCCTGCCGGCGGGTGCCGCGTCTCCACCGTGGAGGGGGCTGGAGTTGGGAAGGCAGGTGGTGGAGTTGCGGTTGTGGATGGAGTGGGAGCGGTCAGGTGCCTGGGTCCTCACTCCCACCCCTGGCTCCCTCCTCAGAGAAACTTCTCCCTGTCAGTGAACAGTGTGGCTGTGCTGAGGCTGATGGGGAAAGGGGCTGGTCCCCCCCTAGGTGGCGCCTCCCGTGGCAGGGGCAGCACGCGGAGCCGAGGTAGAGGGGGGTTATGGCGTGTTCTGGGGCGGGCAGCGGTGGGATTCGCGGTCTTGAGGACTTGGAGGGGTGAGCCGGCAGGTTTCCCACGCGCACCTCATTCCTCCTCCAGGCCGCGGCCGCGGTGACAGTTGCTTTTACCAAAGAAGCATTGAAGAAGGCGATGGGGCCTTTGGCCGAAACCCCCGGGAGATCCAGCGTAGCCAGAGTTGGGATGACAGGTGCAGGCTGGGAGAAGGGGGCACAGAGGCAGAGCAGAGAGGGGCCCCGGGGTTAGGGCCCAGGGTCTCACGGAGGAAGGCTTGGGTCTTGTCGTCAGAGGGCACCAGGAGACCCACCAGATCAGCCCTAGTCAGAGAGCTCTCTCTGTGCCCTCTGACCCCCTATGACCCTGCCCTTTTCCTTCCGATTCTCTGGGCACGCCCTTGGGCTTCCTTCCAAGCCCCCCCGTCCCCCTGCCCCCCCCGCCCCCTCCCGCACCTCTCGGGGCAGAATGAACAAGGTGAGCAGAGATCCTGCAGGTTGGGGGCGGAACTGTCCTCTGACCCACACCTGTCCCTCCCACAGAAGCGAGAGGCGGTTTGAGAAGTCGGCCAGGAGGGATGGAGGTATGGAGAGTGGCGAGGGTGGTGGCCAGGCCCTGAGTTCGTTAAGAGGTGGGGGAGGACTGAAATGGGTGGCCCCAGTTGGGGGATGTTTCCTGGGGGAGGTGGTAGGGGCAGGAGGGCCCGGAGCTGGGCTCCTCTTTCCCAGCAAGGTGTATAGTAAGAGTCTTGCAGGGACCGTGGCCGCCGCCCGCTGACTGTGTCTTCCCCTGCTCCCAAGCGCGATCCGGGTTTGATGAGGGAGGGGCTGGCCCGAGGAAGGAGCATGCCCGCTCAGATAGCGAGAACTGGCGTTCTCTCCGGGAGGAACAAGAGGAAGAGGAGGAGGGCAGCTGGAGACTTGGGGCAGGACCCCGGCGAGATGGCGACCGCTGGCGCTCTGCCAGCCCTGGTGAGATGGGGGCCAGGTGGGCGCCGTCGGGGGCGGCGGGTGGCGAGAACTTCCTGTGAGGGTGGGCACCTACGGCCAGGCAGAGGGAGCAGAGAGTTCTGGAGCGGGGCGGGTGGGAATGCAGTCCCGGAAGTGCCGGTTCCGGGCCGGGGGTCCCAGTGGGCGGCAGAAGAGTGGGGACTCTGGCTTGACTGGGATACCGATTCTCCTTCTCCGACTTTTCCTGCCCAGATGGCGGCCCCCGCTCTGCTGGCTGGCGGGAACATGGGGACCGGCGTCGGAAGTTTGAATTTGATTTGCGAGGGGATCGAGGAGGGTGTGGTGAAGAGGAGGGGAGGGGTGGGGGGGGCGGCTCTCACCTCCGGAGGGGCCGAGGGCCTGACGGCTTTGATGACGACAAGGATGGGCTCCCGGAGTGGTGTCTGGACGATGAGGATGAAGAAATGGGCACTTTCGATGCCTCCGGGGCCTTCTTGCCTGTCAAGGTATCTGCGAGGCGGCGAGGGGGAGACTTTTCTTAGAGGTTGGTGGGAACCTGCCCTGAGGGGGTCCTCTCACTCCACTCTTTTTTCCTCTGCCGTTCACCTCCCTGTCATATCCCCTAACCTGTGCAGAAGGGCCCCAAGGAGCCCATTCCTGAGGAGCAGGAGCTCGACTTCCAGGGTCTGGAGGAAGAGGAGGAAGAGCCTTCCGAAGGGCTGGACGAGGAGGGGCCTGAGGCGGGTAAGCCTGCGCGGTAGGGCAAGGAGGACGCCTGCAGCCTCGAGCGAGCGGGGTCCGCGGGCAACACGGAGGGAGGCCGGTGCCGACACAGTGTGGGGAGGAGCCTGCAAACAGCAGGGCTGTGTCCAGAAGGCCAAGGGTCAGATGAAAATCAAAGCAGAATCAAAATGACCTTCGACAGTCCCTCGAATCTGTCGAACACGGTATGAAACCAGTGGTATTGTGTGTACAGCCCCGGACGGTGATACGGATGCGTGTCCATTACCGCAGGGGCAAGAGAGGAAGTGTGCAAAGTGGGGTTTGTGGTGTCAGTTCACCGAACCTTAGTTGTGTTGACCAAAGATACGTGGGTGGACTCAATACCCAGAGGCCCTTCTGACCACAAATGGAAGGTTTGTGCTAAATCATTTTGAAGGCCTTCCGGCTCTTTGGTTTTGAATTCTGGTAATTACCCTTCCCTTTCAGGTGGGAAAGAACTGACCCCACTGCCTCCTCAGGAGGAGAAGTCCAGCTCCCCATCCCCACTGCCCAGCTTGGGCCCACTCTGGGGAGGCAACGGGGAAGGCGATGATGCTCTGGAGAAAGACCTGCCGGCAGCTGAAGGTAGCCAGAGGGCAGGGCCGCCCTTTCCCTGGAGCCTGGGGCTGGTGGGGAAGATGCTCCCCTTCCCTGTGGGAAGGAGGTGCAAGGAGTGTTTGTGGGGGGGCCAGAGTTAGCGCCGACTTTTCTGGAATAAGGGTGGTAGAAGGGGGACTGTCTCGCTCCCTTCTCTGGACTCACCCATTCCACCTTCCCTTCTTTGCTCCTTCTAGGAGACGATATGAGGGCAGTGCAGCTGAGTCCTGGGGTGGGTTCACCCCCTGGCCCACCTGGAGATCTGGAAGATGATGAAGGCTTGAAGCACCTGCAGCAGGTGTGAGGGGGCCTGAGAAGGCTCTGGGGATCCTCCCCTCTTGGAGGGACAGAGAGTCTTTATTCCGTCTGTCGTTGCCCCGGTTCCAGGCTCTTCCCCATTGGTCCCGCTGTGTTAGGACCTGCTTTCTTGACCCCACCCCACCTTAGCCCCAGCCCCGTCCGATGTTGCTGGGCTTGGCCGGTTAAGGCTTCCCCTCTCTCCCTGGGTTCCCAGGAGGCGGAGAAGCTCGTGGCCTCCCTGCAGGACAGCTCCCTGGAGGAGGAGCAGTTCACAGCCGCCATCCAGGCCCAGGGCCTGCGCCACTCTGCAGCTGCCACCGCCCTCCCCCTCAGCCATGGCGCGGCCCGGAAGTGGTTCTACAAGGACCCGCAGGGGGAGATCCAAGGTGCCCGTGGGAAACAGGGCATGCAGGAGGGGCTCCTGGGGCGTGGGGACAGCACCGTTCTCATCAAGGGCTCCTCTGGCGCACCTTTCTGACCACAGCCCCCTTTCCCTTGGCCCAGGCCCCTTCACGACACAGGAGATGGCAGAGTGGTTCCAGGCGGGCTATTTCTCTATGGCCCTGCTTGTGAAGCGGGGCTGTGATGAGGGCTTCCAGCCGTTGGGTGAGGTGATCAAGATGTGGGGTCGTGTGCCCTTTGCCCCTGGGCCCTCACCACCCCCACTGCTGGTGAGCATACCCCCCTTTGCACAGAGCAGGGACGGGAGGTGGGAGCCTGGCGGATGGCAGCGGGTGCTGCAGAGCAAGCGAAGGTCAGAGCCGCCGGAACTCTCTGGCCCTCACTCAGGGAAACATGGACCAGGAGCGGCTGAAGAAGCAGCAGGAGCTGGCGGCAGCCGCCTTGTACCAGCAGCTGCAGCACCAGCAGTTTCTGCAGCTGGTCGGCAGGTATGGGGGGCCCAGCAGGGCTTGTCAGTAGGGCTGCACTGGCCCTGTGGCCGGCCCACCTCATGCCCGTCCACTTCTCGGCAGCCGCCAGCTCCCGCAGTGTGCGCTCCGGGAAAAGGCGGCTCTGGGGGACCTGCCGCCGCCGCCGCAGCAGCAGCTCACCGCGTTCCTGCAGCAGCTCCAAGCTCTCAAGCCCCCCAGGTGTGTGGGATGCTCCATCCTCGCTCCGTGTTCCCGTGGCCACGCGCACAGCCCTCGGGTGGTGGGGGCGTGGGGTGCAGGCTGGAAATGGCTTTAGGGTGCTGAGTGTCAGTGCTTTGCTCCCCAGGGGTGGGGACCAGAACTTGCTCCCGACGATGAACCGGTCCCTGTCAGCGCCAGACTCGGGCCCCCTCTGGGACATACATACCTCAGCCTCATCACAGTCAGGTGTGTGGCCAGCCACTGCCCGCCCGGCCCATCCTGAGCCCTGAAGTCCCCTCCCTATCCCCGACGGCCGCGGGTGAGTGGGTACCCTGAGGCCTGAGCTCCCTCCTGCAGCTGCCTTTGTTCCCTGCAGGCGGTGAGGCCAGTCTTTGGGACATACCAATTAACTCTTCGACTCAGGGTCCAATTCTAGAACAACTCCAGCTGCAGCATAAAGTGAGTGGGCGTCTGGGGCTGGAGTCCTCGGGTATCGGGGGCCGGGCCACGGCAGGGAAGGCCTGACGTCAGGTCTGATGTCGACCGCTGCAGTTCCAGGAGCGCAGAGAAGTGGAGCTCAGGGCGAAGCGGGAGGAGGAGGAGCGCAAGCGCCGAGAGGAGAAGCGCCGCCAGCAGCAGCAGGAGGAGCAGAAGCGGCGGCAGGAAGAAGAGGAGCTGTTTCGGCGCAAGCAGGTGGGGGCCCGGCCGAGCGCACGTCCTGCCTGGGCCAGGCGGGGGTGCCCGCCGGCCCTCACCGCGTCTCTGCCTCAGGTGCGGCAGCAGGAGCTCCTGCTGAAGCTGCTCCAGCAGCAGCAGGCGGTGGCTGCCGTCCCTGTGCCTCCTGCGCCCAGTTCCCCGCCCCCCCTGTGGGCCGGCCTGGCCAAGCAGGGCCTGTCGATGAAGACGCTGCTGGAGCTGCAGCTGGAGGGCGAGCGGCAGATGCATAAGCAGCCCCCGCCTCGGGAGCCTTCGCGGGCCCAGGCTCCCAACCACCGCGTGGTGAGCAGGCTGGGCCTGGCCCCTGCTGGCTGGCACCTTGGGGCCCTCGGGAACCCCTTCCGGTCAGCTCCCGGGGTGACCCGGGGTGGGGGGCACACTGGTCCCCATGTGACCCTGGAGGCACTCTCTTCTGTGAGGCCCTCACCTCACCTCACCCACCCGCCGTGCCACCTGAACGAACCTCCCACTCAGCGTTGAGTGTGTGTGTCCCGGCCTGGGCCACCCTGACTTACTGCCCTCTGTAGCAGCTCGGGGGCCTGGGCGCCACCCCCCTGAACCAGTGGGTGTCTGAGGCTGGGCCGCTGTGGGGCGGGCCCGACAAGAGTGGGGGCAGCAGCGGCCTGGGGCTCTGGGAGGACACCCTCAAGAGCAGCGGGAGCCTGGCCCGCAGCCTGGGCCTGAAGAACAGCCGCAGCAGCCCCTCTCTCAGGTGGGCGCCGGGGCCTGCGGGGGTGGGCGTGGGAGGGTGCGGGACTCCTGAGCTCATCAGGTGGGTCCCGGGGCCTGCGGGGGTGGGCGTGGGAGGGTGCGGGACTCCTGAGCTTCACCTCCATCCCGCTCAGTGACTCGTACAGCCACCTGTCGGGTCGGCCTGTGCGCAAAAAGACGGAAGAGGAAGAGAAGCTGCTGAAGCTGCTCCAGGGCATCCCCCGGCCCCAGGATGGCTTCACCCAGTGGTGTGAGCAGATGCTGCACACGCTGAGCACCACGGGCAGCCTGGACGGTACAGGCGGCTTTCCCCGGGAGGCCGGCTGGGGGTACCAGACCCGCATCGGTGGGCTCTGACAGCCCCATCCTGCCCCGCAGTGCCCATGGCTGTAGCGATCCTCAAGGAGGTGGAATCCCCCTACGACGTCCATGACTATATCCGTTCCTGCCTGGGGGACACGCTGGAAGCCAAAGAATTTGCCAAACAATTCCTGGAGCGGAGGGCCAAGCAGAAGGCCAGCCAGCAGCGGCAGCAGCAGCAGGTGAGGTTTCACAGAGCCCTGGCCAGAGGCAGTGAGGGCGCCCAGCACTCCCCTGACCGCCCCCCTCCCTCTCTTCTGCTTGGCAGGAGGCTTGGCTGAGCAGTGGCTCCCTGCAGACAGCCTTTCAGACCAACCACAGCACCAAACTCGGCTCTGGGGAGGGCAGCAAAGCCAAGAGGCGGGCACTGATGCTGCACTCGGACCCCAGCATCTTGGGTGAGTTTGGAGTGGGGAGGAGGCTCCTTGCTCAGCACTGGGCAGGAGCCTGGGTGGGTGAGCTCAAACCCAGCTTCCCCTGGCTTCAGGGTACTCCCTGCATGGACCTTCTGGTGAGATCGAGAGCGTGGATGACTACTGACCAGCCCGTCCCACCAGCACCCTGGGCTATAGGCCAGGGGCAGCAGCAACGGCTTGGACCCCTGGGTCCCCGGCCTGCAGGCTCCCCACGAGGAGCATAGGAGGAAGCAGGGGCAGGGTCCCCAGCACTTGTTACAAACCACACGATGCACCTTAACTCACCCACCACGAGGCACTTTACAGATTGGGGGGAAGGGTTTTTTTGTTTTGTTTTTGTTTTTAATTTTAAACAACATTGAAGAAAACATTAGAGACAAAAAAAAATTGTTAAGAAGGAGACTCTAAGCACTCCCTTTCCCTTTTGGGGATGGGGGAGCAACAATGGAAGATCCACAGAGGTTTTTGTTTCGTTTTTTTTTCTTTTTTTTTCTTTTTTTTTAAGAAAAAAGAAAAACAAAAAAAAATGGTTAGGAGACTGAAAGAAAAAACACACTGTTATTTTGGGGCAGTGGGGACACGGGCCCCACGGACCTGTCCTGCCTGGCCCCCGAGGCTGCACTTACCCTTCCTGCCCCACACGGTGGGCCACTGGGGTAACTGGAAGCTGGGGTGCCAGCAGTTTGCACAGCGAGGCCCCCTCAGCCCCGCCGGCCGGACCCGCTGTGAACGGCTCCCTTGTTGCTGTGACTGTGGCAGAGGTGTCTGAGGTGGGGGCCGAAGTAGCCCCTTGGCTTCGCTGCTTCTGGGGAAAGTTGCACAAATGGGCCAGGCCGCCTCAGCGCCCCAGGCTGCCGCCCTGCACTGGCTGACAG
Source organism: Globicephala melas (assembly GCF_963455315.2). Lineage (NCBI taxonomy): Eukaryota > Metazoa > Chordata > Mammalia > Artiodactyla > Delphinidae > Globicephala > Globicephala melas. The sequence goes on along the minus strand of NC_083328.1, from coordinate 6,975,997 downwards.
GGTGGATGGGAGAGGGTCGGCAGTGCCAACCTCATCTGGCTGTCAGGCCGGCAGAACTTCCACTCTGGCCCTGGTGAGGGGCTTCCCCCTCCGCTGCCATTCGGGGGGCCGGCCTGGGTGCGAAGCTGAAAGTTCCAGCTCCCTGCCTTGCCACATGAATGTATTCTCTGGGCCACGAGCCCCTGCTGCGCCCGCTGCCTCAACCCGAGAGAGGTGGGGGCGGAGCAGTTCCTCCAGGAGCTGGAGAGAGAGGCGCCACTTCATGACTGTTGTTCCTCCTGTGAAGGGGGCAGGCGAGGGGCCAAGGAGGCCACGGAGTGGGCCGCTTGGGGCTTCTGGTTGCAGTGCGGGGCTGTTATAAGGGAGCCCCCCACCTGCAGCCAGCTGTGTGGGACATGGACCACCCAGCTCGGCCCTGACCCCTCCATTGACCAAATGGGAGAGGAGCAAGCGGCCTCTCCCCTCCCTGCTCCCCTCATGTTTTTAAATGTTGGGTAGGGTGGGGTGTCAAGAATGGGAGTGTCTATCTCTCCTGGGTCGGGGGTAGGCTGCCCTTCACCAACTTATTCCCAATCACCTACCTGGGTTTGTCTCCATTTGGGTTGTTTTTTTTTTTTTTTTTTAAAGTTTGTTGTATCTTTTGGATTTCTCATTTAACTTCTCCCGTGGACCTCATTGCTCAGAGCGCAGTATTAGGGCAAGATTCTGCCACTGCCTCCCTCCATGAATGTATTTATCCTTCCTGCCCTGGGGAAATGGGGAGTGGCCCCAGTTTTCTTTCCCCATCTATCCCCAGAGAGATGATTTTTTTAACTTTTTTTTTTTTTTTTTTTGCACCAAAGTGGCAACTGGGTCAGTGTTGGGGGATAAAGCTGGCCTCGGGGGTGGAGGGGCCCCCTCCACCTGCTTCTCCCTGGTTTCAACAGTGTTAGCGTCCGTGAAAAGACAATATTCTCTCTAAAGCAATAAGGGGGTGATGGGCCAGGGGGAAATGTCTTGCTGCTGCTGGCCCCCCAGCTCCCCCTTTCCTCGAGCCAGTATTTGGTGGCATTAGAGGTGTTGGGGGAGTACTGTTGTGACTGAATGTAACTGCCCCCACCCCTGCCGCAGCCAATGCAGGGGGAGGGGGGATGACACTCTTCCCCGTCTCTTCCTTCCCCTCCCCCCCAGCTAAAGAGACTTTGAATTTAGGGGGCCCTTGAGCCTGGAGAGGCCTTAACCCTGTGAGGAAGTGTAGGGGGAGCCCTCTCCCACCCCCATCCCCTTCTGAGAGTGGTCAATGTTTACAAGCCCCTGAGCCCCCCAGCCCAGGGACTCAGGCCCCTTGCTGTCCTTTCCCAGCCCGTCTTCCTGGGCCCCGGCTGCTCCCCCGCCCTTCCTGGGGTTAGGGTGGGTGCAGGGGTCATTCTGTATCCTTGTCTGCCTTGTACCCACCATCTCCCCAACCTGTGTGACTCCCTTCTCGTCTACCTGCCTCTGTAAATACTCTGCTTCCCCCCAATAAAACTTGGTGTGTGTTCTCCCCTCCTGCGTCTGAGTTGTTTCTTGGGGTAAGGGGATGTTGGGAACGAGAGGCACAGCTCAAAAGAGCGGGGAACTGAAAAAGCCACAGGCAAGGGGTGGCTATGGTCGGCCAGCCTAACCAGGCCAGACTAAAAATGGGAGGGCTGTGTGTGTGGAACACCTGTGACCTGCGGGCCAGAGAAGGTCCTCCCACCTGTGACTCCGCTTCCGGCTGAGGAGGAGTGGTAGTCCCCACCCCACTATTTGGAGCCCCACATCCCCCCAGCTGGTCTGCCGCTGGGGACAGATACCTAGAGCGAGGAAGACATAAGCAAAGGTAGAGACCAGGTACAGAGTTGGAATTGGTTCCTTTATGGAAAAACTGAAAATATAATAAAAATTAAAATAAAACCAGTTTTAAAAAAGCCAGCCCCTGGAGTTTCCACCTCCTGCCTCTGGCCCTCCAGAGGGATGAGGCCCTGACCCCAGGGCAGCAAAAGGATGAGGGCTTTCTGCCCCTCCTCTTCCCCCATTCTATTCCCATCTTAATCTCCACAGTGGGGGCCCCGGGAGGAACCAAACCTGGGTAGGGGAGCAGGGACCCGAGGCCCCGTGGCCCGAGGAGGGAGGCTCGGTGTGCACCCAGCCCCAGAGCTCCCGACCTGTAGTGTGGGCATGGGCAGGGCCCCTCCTAGCCTGGGCCCAGCTGGGGTCGGGGCTGTTAGTTCCAGATCTTGAGGAAGGAGTCCCAGGAGCCTGTGGCCACAGCCATGCCATCGTCAGTGACCCCAAGGCAGCTCACTCGGTTGTCGTGGCCTGCGAGGACACCTGGGACGGAGCGGGACGTCAGAACTCCAGCCTCGTTTCCCTGTCCCCACCCACCCCCTGCTCAGCTCCCAGCTCTCACCTGCACGGTCGCCCTTCATGGCATCCCAGATGTTGCAATTGAAGTCGTCGTAACCAGCGAGCAACAGCCTGCCGCTGCGCGAGAAGGCAACAGAGGTGATGCCGCAGATGATGTTGTCATGGGAATACATGAGGAGCTCCTGGTCGGCCCGCAGGTCAAAGAGGCGGCACGTGGCGTCGTCAGAGCCCGTGGTGAAGGCATAGCCGTTGGGGAAGAACTGCAGGACACAAGACCAGAGTGGGATGAGGGTGCAGGGCAGGGCCTGGAGCCTGGCAAAGATGGGCCAACCCAGCTCGCCCAGAACTTACAGCCACGGCATTGATGTCGGACTCGTGGCCGATGAAGGTCTGTCGACACATCGAATCCCGCACGTCCCACAGCTTGATGGAGGCATCACAGGCGCCTGACACAAAGGTGCGGCCATCGGGGGCCAGTGACAGGGACATCACATCCCCACTGTGTCCAGCAAAACCCACCGTCTGCTGGCCTGTCTCAATGTCCCACAGGGCACTGGAGGGGTGACAGGAAGAAGGAATGGATCAGAGACGGGTGCAGGACAGACTCCCTCTCCCCTACCCCTCCACCCTGTGAGCCCAGGCCCAGTGAAGCCTCCACACAAGGGGCACCGGGAGCCACTGGGTGACAGAAGCCTGCTCCTGTCCCAGGTGAGAAGAGGTCCCCCACTTCCCCTCCTTCCTGCCACCAGAGCAAAAGGCTGAGTGTTCAGAACAAGGGCTCTGCCGGTGCTTGCGCAGGGTGGGGACTACCGCCTGAGCACTGAGGCGGTGCTCCCTCCCCCGGCAGGAAGTGTAGGTGAGTCCCGACTGCCTAGCCCTGGCAGGGCCTCACCAGGTGGTGTCCCCAGAGCTGGTGATGATTTGGTTGTCATCCAGGAAGCGGCAGCATGACAGGTACCCTGGGGAAAGGGGCTGGTCAGCCGGGTCTTTAAGGGAGGGCAGCACAGCCCCTCACCCCGCAACAGTGCCTGTGCCTTGCCAGGCGCCTCTCACCAGTGTGGCCAGGCAGCTCCCGGCTGACCCTGACATTGCCCTCACGGGTCTTGAGGCTGTAGATGGAGCAGATGTTGTCCAATCCCCCACAGGCCACAAAGTTTCCTGAGGGCGCGTAGGCACAGGTCATGACCCAGGAGGAGCGCAGCGGGATGGCATGGACCTATGGACGAGGGGCAGTGCCCAGGGTCAGAGCCAGCCAGGGCCTGCAGCCCAGCCCCATCCGGCCTCAGGTGCCACCTCTACCTTGTTGGTGGTGTAGCTGTCCCAGATGATGAGCTTCCCGTCCTGGGAGGCACTGACCAGCAGCCTGTCGGAGAGTGGATGGAGACGCAGAGGGGTCAGGGTGGGAAGCCCCCTCTGGAGGCAGGACACCCTTCCCCCTCTCCCATCTGGTGGGAGACAACTCCCGGCAGCAGCTGAGAAGTTCCTGTCGGTATGGCCCTGTTTCCCATCCCCTGGGGATGTCTGGGAGTCATGGGCTTCCCAAACAGACTTGGCAACAGGGGCATCCTGTTTCTGGCACCAGACGTGCAAGGTTACCCCTGCACACCCTGCCTGCCATAAACTCAGCCCAAGGCAAACACGACAGCTCAGCACACAGCCCCAGCCGCACCCACCTTGAGTCTGTCCCCCAGTGCATGGCGTAGATTTTTGCCAGGTGCCCACGGAGGGTCCTCCGTGTCCTCATTTGGATTCTCCCCACTGGGTCCAGCCCAGCTGTGATCTGGAGGTGGAGGCAGAATGGGCTCAGGAAGGTTCAGGCGGCAGGGCCCTCTGAGAAGTATGCTTCCAACCCGTGCTCCTTCCCTAAACCCAAGTCCAGCCCTGGATTCATCTCACCTGGGTCAGTGTTGAATCCCCACATGCTTTTCGGGCATCCTATAAGAGACGGCAGAGCCATTCATGGAGAGGCACGAAGATAAGACAGGAGGAGAGGAAAGAGAACAGGAAACAAAGGAATGGAGAGGATGAGACAGGAGTATATTAGGGTACCCCACCACCACCCACACACAAACCCCTCCCCTGGCCCGGTGCACACAAGCCACCCGGCCCTGCCCGCTCAGCCGCCGCAGCCCGGCGGCCAGGCCCTCACCCGGATCTGGTTCCGGAGCTGCTCAGCCTCCTGTCTCAGTTGCTCCAGCTCACTCATGGCGCCGGGCCCGTGGGGCGGGGTTGGGGGCGGCTGGGGGCCGCGGGACGGGGGCTGGGGGAGGCAGCTCCTCGCCGCTGGCCCGAGGCCTGGGGGATGCAGGGCTGACGTCAGGCCCAAGGCCGCCGGGGAAGAAGGGGGAAAGGCGGGGTTGACGCGCAGCCCGGAAGGGGTAAGTACAGGTCGGAGGGGGAGGGGGCGCCAGCGGTGGCCGCGGTCCCCTGGACAGAGCACGGGCCTCTGGCACGGGAGAGACGTAGCCGGGGAACAGCTGACTTCCCCAATCTTCCTCCCGCCCCCCGGAAACGGAGCGGGAAGCTCAAGAGGAAGCGCAGGGGAAACTCCTCCCTCGGACAGCAGCCCGGGCGGGACACCCGCGGCAGGAACTGGGGTGCGGGAAGGGGCGGGGAGAGTCCCTTCGAAAACAGACCGGGCGTCCTCCCCGGCCCGCAGAGACACCGCCCTCCTAGCACCTAATTTTAAAAGGGACGGTGCCTCTTTAAATTCACCCCCATACACCGCACACCCTCCACACACACATCCCCAGCTTCGACTGGGGGTGGGGGAGACCAGAGGGGAAAGCTGGGCTGTTCGTGGGGTTGCCTAGGCAACCGTCACCCGGACTGAGAGCACCTCATTGGTGAAGTGCCCCCACCCTAGCCCGGTTGCCGAGGCAACCGCATCCACGGCTGAGACCTGTAGGGTGGATGACCCCACCCCCGGCCCCATCGCCCCCGCCCGACCCAGCCTCCCGCCCCTCCCCAGAACCAGCCAGGGTGGCTGTTTACAGGATTTGGGAAAAGCCGATTGGGCACTAATAGGTTCGGGACGGCTCACCCCGGATTATCCCTGGGCCGGCTGCGCCCCATTAGCCGCCCGCGGCGGGTGGAGGCGAGGGTGGCGAGGTAGCCAGCCCCAAGCCGCTGCTCCCTCCAGCGGCTAGGCCGCCCGCTCCGGCGCGCCCGCAGAAAGCCCGTGGGAGCCGCTCTCGAGTAATTAGGACTCCAAAGAGAGGTCCCGGGCCCAGAGGCGCGGAGCTGCTCTCTCCCAGGCGCCGGCGGGCGGGCGAGCGGGCGGCCCCAGGCGGCCCGGCTCCCCAAGAGCCCAGCCCGCGGGCTCCGCGCCGGGGCCCCAGGGGCCTGGCTGGCTCCGCTCCAGGGCCCGGAGTCCTGCCCCCCCTCCCCTTTAGACACCTGTGTGATCTGGCCATGCACACTGCACTCTGCCCACCCAGGCGTCCCCCATCCTGCTCCCACTTCCCCCGTACCCTGGGCGTTCCTCTTCCCCACTGACATTTCCCCTCTGTTCAGCTTTTCTACACCCGCGCCCGAGGACGCCCCTCCAAAAAAGGGAGGGGGCAAAGCCCCCCACCCCACTTCCCCAGCTCCGGAGAAAGCCCCTTCCTTCCAGCTGCCGGCAGCCCAGGCGGGGCGGCAACGCCAGACGCCCGGGGCAGAAGGAAGCAGGCCGGGAGGAAGCCGCTGGGGGCGGGGGCGACGCTCCCAGACCTCAATCCCCATCACTCGCCAGGGCCCCCTAGGCGGCCCCGGGTTCTGGGCATACAGCAGCCGGGGGTAACACGGAGAAATGGGGGTGCAACCACCTCCGCAGGTCTAGTGGGGAGAAGGGGAAGGGACAAGGGAGGGTCCCCGGATCTGGCAACTGGAAGGCGCGGGCCGGTGCCGCGCTGCTAAGCGCAGTGGGCCTGGTCCTCCGGCCCCCACGACCTCCATTTTGCCCAAATGAAAGCTAGGCGGGGGGGTGGGGGCCGCCTGGGAGCTAAGCGTGGGGTTAGGACTACTAAAGGTAAGAGGGTGCCGAGGTGTCCGGTCTAGGGTAATGTGGCCAGAAAACACGGGCAGACCCCAAATCGAGGTGGCGACGAGGAGAAGGGTAGCCTCGCGGCCCTGCCTGCCTCAGTGAGGATTCTGGAGTTTTGCAAGGCGAATGCCGGCGGGGGTGCGAAATGGGAGGACACGAGGGGTGCTACCCAGGGGCAGGCAAGGGGGTGGTAGAGGTGGGGAAAGGGGGCGGGGCGGGGCTTAGAGGAAGCCCCGAATTTAGACCCCCAACTTCTCAGGGAACAAGAGGTAGGTGGGGCTGGCCTGGGATCTGGGGTCAGGCAAAAAAACCCCGATGGTGCAGCGAGAGCGTGCGTTATTGGAGGCGAGGGTCCCCCGGTTTCCCTTCCGGGTTTGGGAGCGACGGGGCCAGAAAAAGGGAGGGGAGGTCTGGAGAGTTACGTCCGCTCCCGAGAGGCCAGACCGGGGAGACAGACAGAAGAGAGGTTCCCCCCTGGGAATTTGGGGCTTAGGGGGGGAATGAGGACTCCTTTTATCAGCGGAGGTACCTGTGGCGGTGGGACTCTGCGAAGGGTCGCTAGAGGAGCGCGAGAGGTCCTGTCTTCCTCCGCGGCGGAGGCGGCAGCGGCGGCGGCGCGGATGGATTTCCTCAGTCACCGCAACTCACCGTCCAGCTCTGCTCTCCCTAGAGCGGAGGGATCCCGCCCGCCAGTGACGCGGCCGTCGCCGCCGCGCCCAGGGCCCGGCTGGGCGAGACCAACTACTTAGTGGGGGGAGCCCGGAAGGGAAAATACCACCTAAGGGGCAAATATTGGCCCTGTCACATCAAAGATATTACTCCACACTATTTCCACGCAAAACGGACCAAAACAGATGCTTTGCCTCCCCAAAAGGCGCAAGACATCTCCCCCGGGACTGGCAGAGATGGTACCGGCATAGGGGAGGGTGAAACCGCTGGATGATCACGTGACCTACCCTCCCGGATTGGGCGGCTCCAGACTGGGAAGGGGAGTTCGACGTCCCAGTTCGCGCCCTGGCTCCGCCCCCTGCATGTGAGGCCACGCCCCTACTTAGGGGGCGGAGTTAGAGAGTTCCTGACCCACGCAGGGCTAGCCCGCAGGCGTCAGCGCTGCAGAGGAAAGGGCAACGATGCCGAAGGTACCCGAGCAGGAAGGAGTGGGGGCAGCTTCTGCCCCTGGGAACTCAGGTGTGCTGGGAGAAAAGTCCTGCCCAGGCAGTGTCCCCACGTTGCTCAGTGGGCTTTTGTAGAACTCTTTACAGGGCTGCATGACACCGTAATAACAACTCATATTTATTGATTTCCATACTTATTTAACGCTCACGACAATATTATGAAGTTAAGTACTGGCATTGTTACCATTTTATAGTAGTGGAAACAGATTCCTAGGGCTGCAGAGTTAAGATGTGAACCAGGGCAGCTTTGTCGACTTTACTGTGTGCAGTGCTAGCCTCTTGATGAACCCCTGGACCATCCCTGTAAAGGGATGAGAATGTAAGTATAAGCCTCAGTTTCCACATTTACAAAATGAGGCTGTTGATAGCTAACTGCCCTGCAAGTCACCTTGGATTGTCATGAGATCCCCACAGATTGTGAAAATGTTTTGGTAAGTTCAAGTCAGTGAATAGCCTTCGCCTCCTCATGAAATTTAAAAGTATCAAAACAGACACTTTTCATGTAACCTCTGTTGAAGGCATTACAAATAGTTTTCAAAGCACCAATTTTTTTTTGGGGGGGGTGCAGATCTTAGTTCCCCAACCAGGGATTAAACCCGGGCCCCAGCAGTGAAAGCACTGAGTCCTAACCCACTGGACCGCCAGGGAATTCCCGTCAAAGCACCAATTTTTTAAGAAAATAAGAAAAAAAGTCATTCTTACTTAAGCACAGATTCCATGTATGTGCACTCACCAATTCAGTGATATATTAGCAGTAGGTAAGAGATGTCAATTAGAATTTGGAAAGGACCTTATATTTACTTCAGTTTCAATCTCCAGATGGGCGAAGAGACTTCCCTAAAGTCATTTAGTAAACTAGCAGCCGATGACTAGAACCCAATTTTGTTAATCTCTATAGGGCATCTGACACTGCTTCCTCTCACTTGGGTTCTGTGCTAATATGCTTCCTTGTTTTAACCCAATCAGCAAATATTTATTGAGTCCCAAAGATGTATCAGGCACTGTCTTAGGCCCTGGTGATACAACCTCGAATTTGTGCACCCTCCTCTGCCTGCAGGGAGCTTACAATCTACAGAGGAGACAGATGGTAGACAACCATGGAAATAACTATTAGTACTGGAGGCTTGAAAGTGCCATTTACTGAGAGCAGAGCAGTTGGAAGGGGACATATTTGGGGAAGAAGATCAAGAGTTTTAAGTTGGGACGTGTTAGGCTTGAGGTGCCTAGGAGAGGTGCAAGGCAGAATGCTCAGTAGTGGCTGTCGAAGCAGGTCTGGGGCTCAGCAGGAGTCTGGGTTGGAATAGAGCCTTGAGAATGAGTGGCATTTTAGAGCAGATGAAATCATAAAGAGGTTCAGGGAAAAGACAAGATGGCCTAAGACCAAGCCCTGAGGAACTCCAACATTTAAAGGTCAGGCAGAGGAGAACAGGCTGCCAAAGGAGAAGCCAGAGAGCTAAGAAGAAAATCAGGAGAACGTGGAATTCTGGAACCCAACAGAATTTTTGGAAAATTCTGTTCCGAAAAAGGAATGGTAAACTGTGCTGAATGCTGCAGAGAGGTGAAACAAAGCTGGACTGGGAAGAGGGCATAGGACTGACTACCGGGGAGGCTGCTGCTGGCTTGGTCTGGAGCATCTGCAATGGATGCTTTGCTAGCAGCGGGCTGAGGACAAGTGAGAAATGAGGCGGTGGAGACAACCAAGGTGGCCAAGGCTTTGGGAATCTTGGCTGCAAGGGGGTATAGAAAGGTGGGGCGGCAATGGGAGGAGAATGTGGAGTCAAGAAATATGTGTTTTGATGGGAGCTCCTGGAGCTTGTTTAGATAATAATGAGAAGGGCTTCCCTGGTGGCACAGTGGTTAAGAATCTGCCTGCCAATGCAGGGGACACGGGTTCAAGCCCTGGTCCGGGAAGATCCCACATGCCGTGGAGCAACTAAACCCGTGTGCCACAACTACTGAGCCTGTGCTCTAGAGCCCGCAAGCCACAACTGCTGAGCCCGTGCGCCTAGAGCCCGTGCTCCGCAACAAGAGAAGCCACTGCAATGAGAAGCCCACGCACCGCAGCTAAGAGTACCCCCCACTCGCCACAATTAGAGAAAGCCCACGTGCAGCAACAAAGACCCAATGCAGCCAAAAATAATAAGTAAATTTATTAAAAAAAACAAACCTTGTTTATAAAAATAATAAAAAAGATACTAATGAGAAGGACAGAAAGGAGAGAGAGGTGAAGATAGAGACAGGTAGGGGATGACCAGAGGATGACCAATCTCTCTGAGAAGGCAGAAGCCCTGGAGCACATGTGGAAAACCTGGCCCTGGTGGGTCATGGGACACTTTCTCCTCCCTCTGACTGTTCTTTCTCAGGCTTCTCCTCAGCCTTCTCCTCCTCTTCAGGACACTCTGTAAACGTTGATTTTCTCAGGATCCCAGCTTCAGCCTCCTCTTCTCACTCTCCATGTTATTCACTGGTGACTCCAGTCACTACTGGGACTTTCATTACCCCTTAATTGCTCATCACTCTCAGATCTCTGTCTCCACATGCAGACTTGGTGTCTGTCCAACTGCAGACTGAACGTCTCCACCTGCATGTTCATGGACAGTGGTGCACTGGAGTCAGCTCGTGCTAGCTTGGACCAGCTCACAAGAGGCCATCGTATACCTCTCTTCCCAACTCCTTATTCAATGATGTCATGTTGATAGTAGTAACTTGTAATCGTTGTGGTGAGAGTATTTACACCATGGAAGTCAGCAAATGCTTCAGATCGAAATTCCCCTTTCCCGAAGAGTTGATTGTTCAAACAGTGACTGCACATCACTGTTGACAGATGTCTCACATTCAACATATTCAAAACTAAAGTAATCCTCTTCCACCCTACCCCATCCTACCCAACCCTACTTCTCCTCTGAATCTCTTGGCCCAGTTAACAGCACCACCATCTGCCCAGGAGCTTCTCACCCCCTCATTCCCCATATCCAAAAGATGGTCAGTTAGTTAGGCTATAGTCCAAGCTGCTAGAACAAAGAGTCCCCCAAATTCAGTGGCTTAAGTGACAACCCCAGAATAGATCCTCCAGGACTGTGGGGCATCTCAGCCATCCTCAACCTGTGGCTTCCATCTCTGTGTCCAATGTGGCCCAGGCATTTCCCACTATTGTATCTGAATCCATCTCTTGGGAAGGGGGGTGGCATGGAAGCATGAGTTCTTTCCTGTTTAAGGACACCACTAACTTCTATTCAGAAGTTGGCCAGATGCAAGGAAGGCTGGGAAATGTAGTCTGTAGCCATATACCCAGTTAAAACATTGTTCATAAACAAAGAAGGGGGACTTCCCTGGTGGCACAGTGGTTAAGAATCTGCTGCCATTGCAGGGGACGTAGGTTCAGTCCCTGGTCTGGGAAGATCCCACATGCCGCGGAGCAACTAAGCCTGTGCGCTGCAACCACTGAGCCTGTGCTGTAGAGCCACAACTGCTGAAGCCTACGCGCCTAGGGCCCGTGCTCCACAGTAAGAGAAGCCACTGCAATGAGAAGTCCGCGCACCGCAATAAAGAGTAGCCCCCGCTCGCCACAACTAGAGAAAGCCCGCGCGCAGCAACAAAGACCCAACGCAGCCAAAAATAACTAAAGTAAATAAACTTATTTTTAAAAAAAAGAAAGGAGGGAGATGGCTATTGATGTAAGGCTAGCAGTCTACGTTATCAGTGAATACATCTTGTCAGTGCTACCTCTCCAATATTACTTAAATCTATCCGTGCTACTGTACGCCAGCTGCTATTACCTTGGTTCTTGCCTATTTCCTGGCCTTTCAGGATAGTCCCTCTCTAATCAACCTACCAAATAGCTGCCAGGAGGTATCTTTCTAAAATGCAAGTTGGATCGTATAACTTTGCTGTTCAAAACCATGCAGTAGTTCCCCACTGACTCCATGACGAGGGCCAAACTTCTTTGCAAGACAGAGAGGCTGGGTCTTTTCCCCTCTATTAAGAATGCCTTCCACCCCCCATTCCAATTCTACTTCCTGTCAGCTGGGAAATTTTTCATTTTCTCAGTCTTAGTTTAAATATTGCTTCCCTAACTACGTCACTGTTTGTGCCCCACTGCAGTGCTGGCTCCGTGCCTATTGCAGTCTTTACTGGACTTTCTTTCTGGGCACTTGCCACCTGCACTAGGGGCTCCCTGGGAAGCCAGGGCACTTGGCTTGTCTGGAAGAGGGCTGGGTGAGAGCTCACCAAGCAATAAATAGACACAAACAAGATGCCAAATCCTATCCAAGGTGTGGGGTCTGGGGGTCATGGTCCTACCACCTTCAATATCATTACCAGGTGCTCAGGTTTGGCCAGTGTGAGAACCTCCAGATGACTTTATTGAGCTAATTGTTTAATCATCCATCTTCTAAAATAGACATTAAACTCAGTGAGAGTCACATCAAGTTATATGAGCCATTTTATTCCCAGTGCCTATCAGGTACCTGGAGAACATCTATGAAATGAATAGAAGTATGGCAACGTTTTCCCCAGGACCAATACTCTTTACATGCCACAGTTCAAATCTCAGCTGTCCCTTACCAGCTGAGTGAACTTGGGCCAGTCATTTACCTCTCCATGCTTCTGTTTCCCTTACAAAATGGAGATGATGATCGGGTCATTATGAGGACTAAATTACTTAATATTTGTAAAGCATTTATACAGTGCCTGGCACATAGCAGATGCTTTGTGTGCTAAGTAAAAACAGGGTTCAGGCATAAACGAGTTAATTTTTTTTTTTTTTTTTTTCTGCGGTACGCGGGCCTCTCACTGTTGTGGCCTCTCCCGTTGCAGAACACAGGCTCCGGACGCGCAGGCTCAGCGGCCATGGCTTACGGGCCCAGCCGCTCCGCCGCGTGTGGGATCTTCCTGGACCGGGGCACGAAGCTGTGTCCCCTGCATCAGCAGGCAGACTCTCAACCACTGCGCCACCAGGGAAGCCTAACGAGTCAGTCTTTGACTATTTTTCTAGTTTCATCTTCCCCTGACGCTGGTCTCTGCCACCAGCTCATCTCCAACTCTCCTATTTCCACATATGGACCTTTGCTCACACTGTTCTCTGGGTGGAAGACCTTTCCCACCTTGTTCACCAGTGACCCCTATTTATCCTTCACAATTCAAACTTCACTTTTGGAAGCCTCCCTGGACTCTCAGAGACAGGTAGCCACTCCCTCCTCTGGGCCTCCATTTCACCCCACTTTCATGCATGTCTGAGCTCCCCACTGCACCAAGACTCCTTGAGAGCAGGGATATATCTTATGCACCTTAGTATTCCCATACCTTGTACAATGCCTGGCACACCGTAGGCATAAAAGATGTTTGTTGAATCAATGAATGGATGAATGAAATATATGAATAAACTTCACCTTAACCACTTCCATCATGCAACAGCATATCATGTCAGATCCTACGACAAATGGAAACTGGCCACAGTTGACTGGGCGGTAAATCAAGTCTAGTCGGTAGTTCGCTGACTTTAGCTTTTCTACCAACCATGAGAGGAAAAATCATTTTACCAGATAGACTACAGATTTCTATGAAAAAATGGATAATAATATTAAAGCCTCAAAAATGCCCTAGGGATTTTCTTAAGACCCAGTGTTTGCTGAATAGCCCTGTGTGCCCAGCTCTTAGCCAGGAACTTGATTCTTGAGTCCTCACCACCACCTGTCCTACAAATGGGGACGGTGAAGCTTGCAGAGGGACATAGAGGTGTTATGAAACAAGGTCATCTGTCAACTGGCTGATGAGAGATGTGAGTTCTAGTCCTGGCTCTGCCCCAGTGGGCTGTGTGACCCAAGACAGGGCCCTGCCTCTATCTGGGGAAATCCCTATAAAATCTAGGAGTTGTATCCAGGATCGGGTAAGGTTTCCCCTGACTGGGGTAGTTTCTGAATCTGAGATCCTGACTGGGATGGGGGAGGGGATAGTGGGAATTGACAAGGTGAATTTACAAGGGGAGAGAAGCAACACTATTCAATGTCAACAAAAAGGAGAGGTGCAGACCATGAATAGAATCACTTTCCCCTCCAGTGTTCTCCTTTAATTCTCACCTCAGCATTTTGAAAGATGAAGAAATGAGGCGCTGAGAGGTTAAAGGGGCTGTTCCAATTCATCCAGGCCTCAATTTATAGAGGACAATGGTTGACCTAGGCTCACGCTGGGATATTTCTGTTTCCCAACTCCTGAATCAGCTCACCCCTCCCACTGAAGCCTCCAGTCTGGGGAGCCAGGCCTGGGCTCAGAACCACCCCTGGGCATGCGAAATGCCACTGTCGCCAGTGGGTAACGGATGAGCCAGCTCAAACCATCTGTCCTTTGGCTAAGGAAGGGTGGAGTCCCTTACAGAATGAGTATCTGATGAGCTGAGAACCTTCAGGGGCATTCGGCCGGCCATCACACAGAACCCTCTTCCAATGCTATCTCTGGTCTTATTGCCCCCCACCCCTAAACAAGTAGGTGGGAGTGCCCCCAACACATGCACATAGGCATGTGCACACGAATGCTGACACACTCACATACGTACAGGCACACACCTACCCAGATGCTCACATAAGAGTCTCTCAGCTGAGCCAGGCTGTCAGAGCCACTCCTTCACCTTCTCTTTCAAAACTGCTGTGGAGATGGCCTCATGCCAGGAGCCAAGAAGGACCTAGGAGCCTATGAGGGGAAAATCTACTTGCTTGATAAATAACTCCTGAGAAGAACAGATGAAAAGAGAGGGAGAAGGAAAGGAAGCTAAAGCTGGGTTAGCTGAGCGCCATGTGTGAACGTGTGTACAGGTGCATAAACGTGTGTATGTATAAGGCCCAGGCACCAGAGGACCAGCGAGGAAAAGAGGGACCATCAGAAAGACAAGGGTGGCAAGAAACAGGGAGAAAATGGAGACGACCCCTTCCCGTACCTCTCCCCTTCCTTCCCTACCCTCCCTCTCCCAGTGATTTCATTCAGTCCTGGGTATGGCAGAACCTTGCTCAGGAGCCTGAGAATGGACGCGTCTCGGAGACGATGGCGCCCTTTTCTAGACCCCATTTTAAAAAGTAAGGGAGCAGGGGCCCAGTCAGTCACCCTACAGTCTCCGAATGGACAAGGTCTCCATCTCTTGCGTACTCCTGCTCTCTGCCAGCCTATCCCTTAGGGCCGGCCTCGAGGTCCTTGCTAATCCCCTCCCCGGCGCCTAAGGTTGAGGTTTCTGGCCCTTTAAAGCAGCGGCCCCCTGCCGGGTTATTGTCTGGCTTCTCAGCCTATCGGCGGCGCCGTTGGGGGCGGGGAACCTGGCCTCCCGATTGGCCGCCCCGCGCCCCGCCCCGCCCGGGGTCCCGGGAGCTGTCCGGCAGCCTCGGTGCTGATCCCGCCGCTGCCCACGGGCCGCGAGCAGCGCTGAGGGCACTATGAGCGGGGGCGTCTACGGCGGAGGTGAGCGAGCCTCGGGCTTCGGGCTCTCCAGCCTGGCGCGGCCTCGCCCGAATCCCAGCGCCCCGAACCCGCGAGACCCAAGCTCTGGGCACCCTGGGGCCTGGCACCTCGGCGCTCGAGCAGGTCTAGCCCCTGGTTTGTGTCCTGCGCCACTCCCACCTTCGACCCCCGCCCCCGGACGTTCGCGCGCACCGGGCCCAACCTCTCTACCATTCAACCCACCACCGCCCGGCCCCCAGCCCAGCAAGGAGAGTGGCCTGAAAACGGCCACTGAGCAGAAAGGGACTTTGGGGTCTTGACCCCCACTCCCAGGACCCTAAACTGTTGGCCGAGCTCCCACCCGCACCGTCCGGCGTTGAAGGTGGCTCTGCCCTGACCTCCTTTCGGAACAATCCAAGAGGAGAGAGTTTGGGAGAGATCCCCTCACAAGTCTGTCTCCCCGCACAGATGAGGTGGGGGCGCTGGTCTTTGACATTGGCTCCTTCTCAGTCCGCGCTGGGTACGCTGGGGAGGACTGCCCCAAGGTGAGCCTTCCAGCCCCCTCCCCAAAACCTAGGGCTCCCCTCCAGGCTTCCCAGTGATCCAGGGCTCTCGGAGCCCAGAGAGAAGCTTTGCTGAGTGGGAATGAGGGAGTAAACCCAGGGGTGGGCTGAGGGCCCTGCCATGGGCCTGGAACCGGGCAAGAGATTGATTTCTCTCCGCCCATGCCCCCCTCCAGGCTGACTTTCCCACCACAGTGGGGCTGCTGGCCGCGGAGGAGGGGGGCGGGCTGGAGTTGGAGGGGGAGAAGGAGAAGAAAGGGAAGATCTTTCACATCGACACCAATGCCCTCCACGTGCCTCGGGATGGAGCAGAGGTCATGTCACCCCTCAAGAATGGCATGAGTACGGGGCCCCCACCCACTGCCTCCTGACACAGACTCAGAGCCCACACCCAACAACCTGGGGCACAGCACCCCACATCCACAGAGTCTTCCTTGCAGCGACCCAAGTCCCAGGGATGCCCTTACTTCTTCCCACAGCTGCCTGGTTCCTAACCAGGGGCCACCAGATTCCTGGGAAGGGGGGACTTCTGCTGGAGCTTGTCTTATTTCCCCTCCCCCGGATTTTCCTTCCCTCCTTCCTTTCCTTCCTGTCCCTGGACTCCTGCCTGCCCACCCTCATCTCTCCACTGATCTCCTGGCCCCAGTCGAGGACTGGGAGTGCTTCCGTGCGATCCTGGATCACACCTACAGCAAACACGTCAAGTCTGAGCCAAATCTACACCCAGTGCTCATGTCCGAGGCCCCGGTAAGTGCCTCATCCAGCTGCTAGTCAAGCCCTGGGGCCCACCATTCACCTCTCTCCTCAAGCCATCACTCACTCCACTTCGCTTTTCAAACTTTCCTTCCAACTCCATCATCTTCAACCACTTTCCTTCCTCCCTGGTTTAGTCTCCATGCCTTCCTCTCTCCTCCAGCTCTATCCACTTGCCCTTCCCCCAGTCAACCTTATACACTGCCCCACCACCCCAAGTCCTTTTATGACCTTTTAACTTACATTCTTTGTCAATATTATATATACATGTAAAGAATCAATTTGTTTTATAAAGTATGTTAAGAAAAAAAATGCCATTCATAGCCTCCTCCTTCTATTGCCCCTTTTCCTTCTCTCTTTTAGCTTTTTTTTTTTTGCTATTACCTTTTTAAAAAATATTTATTTATTATTATTTCTTAATGAATTTATTTATTTTTGGCTGCATTGGGTCTTTGTTGCTGCGTGCAGGCTTTCTCTAGTTGCAGTGAGTGAGGGCTACTCTCTGTTGCAGTGCGCAGGCTTCTTGCGGTGGCTTCTCTTGTTGCGGAGCGTAGGCTCTAGGTGCGTGGGCTCAGTAGTTGTGGCTCACGGGCTCTAGAGTGCAGGCTCAGTAGTTGCGGCACACGGATTTAGTTGCTCCACGGCATGTGGGATCTTCCCGGACCAGGGCTCGAACCTATGTCCCCTGCATTGGCAGATGGAGTCTTAACCACTGCGCCATCAGGGAAGCCCCTGTTTATTTATTTATTTATTTATTTATTTGGCTGCGTTGGATCTTAGTTGCGGCATGCTGGATCTTTCATTGCGGCACGGGCTCTTCACTGTGGCCCACAGGTTCTCTCTAGTTGTGGTGTGCGTATTTTCTCTCTCTCGTTGTGGCATGCAGGCTCCAGGGCGCATGGGCTCTCTAGTTGAGGCGTGTGGTCTTGTTTGCCCTGCAGCATGTGGGATCTTAGTTCCAAGACCAGGGATCAAACCCATGTGCCCTGCATTGTAAGGCAGATTCTTTACCACTGGACCACCAGGAAGTCCCGCCATTACCTTTTATATCTCTAAATATCACACTTAAATTGCTAATTGTGAATTTTTTAGCTTTAAACATTATCTGTGGATTTCCCACTATAGAAAATGAGCATTTGGCTCTCTTTCCTCCCCAGCCCACACCACACACATTTCTTATTTCTTACCTAAAGTACAGTTGTAGTTTAGGGTTTTGGGTTTTTTTAAGATCAATATTCAGTATTTACACTCTTATTATTATGTATGCTAATCAGGCCTGAACCAGGCAATGAACTGTGGTTTATTTTCCTTTCCTGTGCAACTTTTTGTTTTCTCTAGCACTGAAAATTGTCTTGGTTCTGTTTTCCTTAGTTTTTCTGTCTACTTAATAATGTGGCCCTAAATTATTCATCAGTTATCTATATCTTTTCTCAAGACATTAATTCTTTAAGGTGTTCTATCAATTTCATCTTCAAGAAATCTCCTCAGGAGCCCACTGACCTGCTCTACTTTGGACAAGTTACCTTCTACACAGAAGATGTAGCTATCATCCTGACATCTCCCTTCACCATCATCTTAAGGAAACACTTTGCCCCTCTCCTGTATTAGAAGTCCTGTTTCCTGTATCACATGACTCCTTTCCTTTATTTTCTTCCTTGTTTTTATGGGGCACATTTTCCACTAACTGCCTTAGAAAGGTCATAAGAAGTAACATTTTTGACACCTTGCATGTCTAACCTTGGATTGATAGTTTAGCTAGGTATAACACTCCAGGTTGGAAATCATTTTTCTTTGGAATCTTGAAGGCACTTCTCCAATGTCTTCTAGCATCTACTGTTACCATCAAGAAGGCCAAAAACATTTATTTCCTGATCCTTTGGTGTAACTTATTTTTCTTTCTTAGAGTTTATAAAATTTTCACTTTGTCCTCAGTGTTTTACAATTTCACAATATTATATGGGTTTATTTTTGTCCATGGCTCTGGACACCCAGTGTGTCACTTTATTTTGGAAACCTATGCCTTTCAACTCAGTGAAAAAAATTTAATTACTTATTTGATGATTTATTTCTTTCAATTTTCTCTATTCTCTCTTTTGAGAAATCCTATTATTTGGATTTTGTACCTCCTGAACTGGTCTCCTAATGTTCTCGTCTTTTCTGTTATGTTTTCCATCTCTTTATCTTTTTCCTCTTATTTCCAAGATATTCCCTCACTTTGTTTTTCACCTCTTCTATTGAGTTTTTTGGGGTTTTTTGGTTTTTTTGTTTGTTTGTTTTTTTGCTGTACACGGGCCTCTCACTGTTGTGGCCTCTCCCGTTGTGGAGCACAGGCTCTGGACACACAGGCTCAGAGGCCATGGCTCATGCGCCTAGCCGCTCCGCGGCATGTGGGATCTTCCCGGACCGGGGCACAAACCCGCGTGCCCTGCATCGGCAGGCGGACTCTCAACCACTGCGCCACCAGGGAAGCCCCTATTGAGTTTTTAATTCATTCCTGCTCCTGTATTTTTATTTTCCGGGAGGTCTTTATTATTCCATGAATGTTACTCTTTAGAGCATCCTATTTTTATTTCATGGGTGCAATATTATTTGTTATCTCATAGGGATATTATTAGTTTTGTCTTTGGAAGTTTTCGTCTCCTTGTATACTTATTGTTCTTCCAAGTTGCTTTTTTTCCCTGCCCTTTCTTGGGAGTCTTTATCTCATTTCCTAGGTTTTTCTCAAATTTCCACAAATCCTTGGTTGTCCACATATGTTTAGGAATGGGGGACTAAAAAGCTGATTGGGCAGGGGGACTTGCTGACTGCAGTCTTTGTTATAGGATGGTCTGACTGGGGTGTTGCATCTTTAGATCTTTGATGTAACTCACAGGGAAGACTTCCAACCTGAAGACAGGACTGCCCAACCCCTTTCTGGAAGCCAAGTGAGCAAATAGGGCTGATGTTATCAGCATTCAATATGCATGGCATCACTTAATTCCCCTCTTTTAAGTATAGTGTCCTCACTCCCAACAGTGACAAGTGTCCCACCAGTTCAGAGACCTTCAGTTTTACTCTCTCCAGAGAATAAATTTCCACTCTTCTGCTGAGGTTGGAGTGGGCAATAGCCTAGTGCCATGGAATTAGGATGAGAGTTTAGGGATCTGTTACTTGAATAGTTTTAAACAATCTTATTTTATTTCCCCTTTCCTTCCACTTCCAGAGCTACCTGAAACTACCAATTCCCAATCCCTGTGAGGATTCTGCCATTTAGCACAGGCTGTTGTTGGCTTTTTCCACTACCAGTTTAGGAGTCAGCATTCTTGAATCTGTTAAGTCAGTTACTGCTCACCTAACTGATTTCCAACCTTCAAAAATTTGTTGCTGTTTTCTCATTTCTTGTTCTTCTGAAGCTTTAAGGGTTTATGCCTCTCTGTCTCTCTCTCAGGTAAAATTCGCATGACATAAAATTAACCTTTTTTAAGTTAAAAATTCAGTGGCATTTAATACATTCACAATGTTCTGCAACCATCACCTCTATCTAGTTTCAAAACATTTTCATCGGCTTCCCTGGTGGCGCAGTGGTTGAGAGTCCGCCTGCCGATGCAGGGGACACGGGTTCGTGCCCCGGTCCGAGAAGATACCACATGCCGTGGAGCGGCTGGGCACGTGAGCCATGGCCGCTGAGCCTGCGCTTTCGGAACCTGTGCTCCGCAACGGGAGAGACCACAACAGTGAGAGGCCCCCGTACTGAAAAAAAAAAAAAACACATTTTCATCACCCCCAAAGAAAACCCATTTTCATTTAGCAGTTTCTCTCCACTCCCCCTGCCCCCAGCCCTTGGCAACCATCAGTTCGTTTTCTGTCTCTATGGCTATATCTATTCTGGATCATTCATATAAATGGAATCATACAGTATGTGACGTTTTATGTCTGTATTAATGTTTTCGAGGTTCATTTATGTTGTAGCTGACTGAGTGATATTCCATTGTATGGATATACCACAATTTGTTTTACCGTTCATCTGCTGATGGACATTTGAGTTATTTCCACCTTGGCTGTTGTGAATAGAGCTGCTGTGGGCAGCTGTGTACAAGGATTTGTTTGAGCACCTGTTTGCAATTCCATTGGGTGTATAACTAGGAGTGAAATTGCTGGGGCATGTGATAATTCTATGTTAATTTTTTGAGGAACTGCCAATCATTTTCTACAGCTGAGCCATGTAACCTCCGCAACAGCAATGGACAAGGGTTCTGATGTCTCCACATCCTTTCCAACACTTGTTATTCTCTGTTTTTCGTTTTGTCTTGTTTTTAAATTATTATCACCACCCTAGTGGGTGTGAAGTGGAATCTCATTGTCCTTTTGATTTGCATTTCCCTAATGGCCAAAAATATTGAGTATCTTTTTTTTTTTTTTTTTGCGGTACGCAGGCCTCTCACTGTTGTGGCCTCTCCCGTTGTGGAGCACAGGCTCAGTGGCCATGGCTCACGGGTCTAGCCGCTCTGCGGCATGTGGAATCTTCCCGGACCGGGGCATGTGGAATCTTCCCGGACCGGGGCACGAACCCGTGTCCCCTGCATCAGCAGGCAGACTCTCAACCACTTTGCCACCAGGGAAGCCCTGAGCATCTTTTTATGTGCCTGTTGGCTTTTGTGAGTTTGGGGTTTTTTTGTTGTTGTTTTTAAAATTAATTCCCGCTCTATTATAGTTTTGCTGGGAACTTGGGAGGGAATAAAAGTAGATGTTTGTATTCAATCCAACATTTTTACCCAGAAATCTTCTTCCTCAGCTTTCTTGCCTCTGAGATGATTAGAGTGAAGAAGAGGGATGTACTGGCGGCTGGGGGTGGGGGTGCTGAAGTGCATAGTGCACAATCAAGAGTCCTGGGCTACGAGTCAAGAGACTGTGGCTCTAGACTCAGCTCTACCGAGAGCTTTCTGTGTGATCTGGGCCAGTTTCCCTCCCTGAGTTTTGTTTTCTTCAGTTGAGTTTGAATTGTGATCTTTAAAGCTCTTTATAGTTCTCACATTCTAAAGATCTCTGAGGGTCAGGGGACCTGCCCTCTGTCCTCAGCGCAAGATACGTGTTGGGGTGGCGGGTATGTACGTGGATCGGTGCCTTTCCCTTCCTGAATCTTCCCCTCTTGCACTTTCTCCTCAGTGGAACACACGGGCCAAGCGGGAGAAGCTGACGGAGCTGATGTTCGAGCAGTACAACATTCCTGCCTTCTTCTTGTGCAAGACAGCTGTGCTTACTGCGTATCCACTGGGTTAAGCTACTCTGCCGGAGTGGAGGGTCAGGGTGGGGTGTGTGGCGTTCTGAGCTGGAGGCTGGGCCTGATTCTATGGAGGGTAATATCCTGGATGGGCAGACAGCCCCCTGAGCCCCATTAGTGCAGAGGGCCCCTGGGGGCTAAGCGCCTTGGACCTTGGGGTGGCCAGCTCAGCGGCCCTTTCCCATTCCTTGGATCAGGCTGGGCATTGAGAGTAAGGACAAGTAGACAGCAGGGGCTGGGGCTGGAGGGAGGAGGGAAGGGTATATGACACTGAGGTGTTTGTTCCCTTCCCAAGCAACCAATCAGCATTTATTTTATTTAAGGATCTGCCTTGCATTGAACCCTATGCTAGGCGGTGGGGCGATATAGCCCCTAATTTCAGAGAGCCCATGGGACATAGAACTAAACCTAAAGAGAGGCTGGGAGCTCAAAAGGAAGGAATAGAGGGAGAGAGTGTGATTCGGACAAGAAAAAAGTGACAAGGGTCTCAGCTGCCTTTCTCTAGCAGATGGGTCGCAAACTAGAAGGAGAGATTTGCAGACTGGGAATGGGCTGGATCCAGGAAAGAAGAGAGTGACTAGGCCAGACTCGGGTCCCAGCCCCCTCTTGCTGCTGTCTCTTTGACCTACCCATCCCACACCAGCTTTGCAAATGGACGCTCCACAGGTCTGGTGCTGGACAGTGGGGCCACCCACACCACGGCCATTCCAGTGCACGATGGCTACGTCCTGCAGCAAGGTGGGGCCTCGGCAGGGGTCGGGGGTGCCTTGAGGGACCAGGTCCTGACACCCCCTCCTTTCCAGGCATTGTCAAGTCACCCCTGGCAGGGGACTTCATCTCCATGCAGTGCCGAGAGCTCTTCCAGGAAATGGCAATTGATATCATCCCGCCTTACATGATCGCAGCCAAGGTGGGGCCTCTGGGATGTCCTGGACACTGACCCGTCAGATATCAGGGTGGGGAGCAGCCAGGCCCCAGAAGGACCCTCAGCCCTCAATTTGCAATTGAGGCATCAGAGATCTGGACAGGCTGAGGGATATGGCCGAGGTCCCACAGCCAACTGCTAGCAGGATGTGTATGTGAGGGCCAGCGTGGTGGGTACTGGTGTCCAGTAGACCCAGGTTCAAGGTCTGCTTCTGCCACAGAAGAGCTGTGTGACCTAGAGCATGAGACTGAAGCTCCCAAGCCTCAGTTTCCTCCCCTGTAAAATGGAATAACAGCATGTAGGGCTGCCGCGAGTGTTAAATGAGACACTGCATGCAAGGGATCCCCACGTGGAACATGGATCCGTAAAAGGCTGTTTCCTTAAGGTCTGGCCGCCTACTGGATTCCCCAGGCCCTCAGTGTTCTCTGACCAAAGCCTTTCAGATCAGCTGTACCCGCTGCACACATGGCATCTGTGGGGATGGGCTCTCCCCGTTCTCTCTCCTCTAACAGGGAAGGGGGAGAAACACCTTTTCCGGGCAACAGAGCAGAGAACCCAGTGCCCATTAGCTGCAGAGCTGGCAGGTGTGGTCAGGGTAGGCTGGGCCAGTGTGGGATGGGGTAGGGTGCTCACAGGCTGTGTCCCCACAGGAGCCCGTACGGGAGGGCGCCCCCCCAAACTGGAAGAAGAAGGAGAAGTTACCCCAGGTTTCCAAGTCCTGGCATAACTACATGTGCAATGTGAGGCGCTGGAGAAATCCCCCCAAACCCCCGCGCCCCCCACCTCCTAGTCCCCTGCCATGAGCCGCGGGGAGGGACAGAGGCCCAGCAGGTGGAGTGGGGTGTGCCCTGAGATGGGAACCCAGCCCTCACCACCTCCCTGGGTTCTCAGGAGGTGATCCAGGACTTCCAGGCCTCCGTGCTGCAGGTCTCGGACTCTCCCTATGACGAGCAGTAAGTGCAGCTCATGGCTGGGGGGTGGGGGGTGGAAAGGGGGCAGGCCTGGAGCTCAGCGGGGACCGCTGGTCTTTTGGGAGCACCCCCAAGCAGAGTCTTGCTCCTTCCTGGGCAGGGTGGCTGCGCAGATGCCCACAGTGCACTACGAGATGCCCAATGGCTACAACACAGACTATGGTGCGGAGCGGCTCCGCATCCCTGAGGGCCTGTTTGATCCCTCCAATGTCAAGGTGGGGTTGGGTGGAGGGCCCTGGATCCCGGGGTGTGGGAGAAGCTGGGAAGGATCACAGAGGTCTGGGAGAGGGGACAGAGGGCCCGAAGCCCAGTCACCTTTCTCTGCAGGGCCTTTCGGGGAACACCATGCTAGGTGTGGGCCACGTGGTGACCACCAGCATCGGCATGTGCGACATTGACATTCGCCCGGTGAGGCCCAAGCCTGAGTCTTGGCAGAGGGGCCCAGGAGAAGCTGGGGGGGGAGGGGCTGTCCCGTGACTGCTCACTCCTCCTCCCTGCTCTCAGGGCCTGTACGGCAGTGTCATTGTCACTGGTGGGAACACGCTGCTCCAAGGCTTCACTGACAGGCTCAATCGAGAGCTTTCCCAGAAGACTCCACCGGTAGGAACCCACCCCTGGCCAGGGCCCTGGACTCCAGTCCTGGCTCAGCCCTTCAGGACCAAGTCCTTCCTCCTCCCCACACATCAAGCAAACGTTCTGGCCACCAGAGTGGCCCCTTCCTGCTGTGGCTTCCCAGTCTTCCCTACCCCCAGCCCTGTCCCTTCCCAGAAGCCAGGTGTCTGCTTCCCTCAGCCCCTCTTTCTCCCCAGAGCATGAGACTGAAGCTCATCGCCAGCAACAGCACCATGGAGCGCAAGTTCAGCCCCTGGATCGGGGGCTCCATCCTGGCCTCACTGGTGAGAGGGGAGGGGCCTGGCCTAGCGCTGAATGTGGGGAAGGGCAGATCCAGACAGCCCCCATCGCCTTGCCTGCCTCCTCATTCATTCATTCAACAAACATTTATGAAAGGGCAGTCACTGCTCCCAGAAAGGTGGATCCCACATCAGGACACAAATCAGGGAGCGGAGGACAGGAAGCCGGAGAGGTTGGCTGGGATGAGATTGTGGTGGCCCTGTGTGCCAGGGTGAGACCCTGAAGGTTTGGGGCAAGGTGATGTGATGGCCACAGGCACGTTTGGGAAGGTTATGTCAGACATGAGTCTTTGGGGATCAGGGTATGAGCCAGATGTGAGGGGACCTTGCCAGGAGGTTCTTCCTATTGTCCTGGAGTCATGGAATGGGTAGCAGTGGGGATGGGGTGGTGAGCAAGGGGCAAACAGAAGGAGGCTGGCAGGTTGGTTCTGGGGCGGTAGGTGGGGAGTTCAGTCTGGACCAGCTGCTGGGGTAGAGGCAAGACGCTGAGCGAGAGGTGAAGATGCAAACTGCATCTGGGGGTGCAGGTGTCAGCCACACAGAGTGGGACAGCAGGGCCATGACAGGACAAGGAGGATATCCACTAGAGTGTGTGCCCCCAAGGAGACAGAAACAATGGTCAGAGTGACAGGAGTCTGAACCCCTGAAATTAGCTCAGGGCTGAGAGTGTGTCAGTCACACAGTTGTTGAGGGCCTCCTGTGCACCTGAAGTGGACAGACAGCCCGACCTAGTCCCCGCCTCTGTGCGTGGGAACAGTCTGGAAGCCGAGACGATTAAACAGGAGGTCATCACAAAGTGTGGGGTGTTCCTTCAAAGGAAGACGTGATTTTGTTCAGGGGTCATGAAGGGCCTCTAAGGGGCACTCAAGCTGAGATGAAAGAGTGAGTAAGAACTTATGAGGCGAAGTGGGAGAGAGGGTGCTTGGCTCCTGGGGGGAGCTAGGCAAGGCCAAAGGCAGTGGGCAGATGCTGTGAGATCTGAGTTGAGTGAACTCACTTGGGCTGCAGAGCAGAGAGTGGATTGGAGAGGGCTGCTGTGGTCTCCACTGTGACCTGCGTTTGACGGCGGAGCAGATATCGGGGTGGAATTGAAAGCTTATCAGAGGTCTGACTGACAGAATGTGGACACTGTTTGGATATGCGAGTTAAGAGGGAACCGGCTCAAGGACGAGGCCCAGGATGCTAGATCCTGGCAGTGCTGTCCAAGAGGAATGTAATGTGAGCCACATAGGTCATTTAAAATGTTTTAGTAGCCATAATTAAAAAGAGTCCAAAGAAACACGTGAAATTAAGTTTTAAGAATATATTGTATTTAATCCAATATATCCAAAGTATTATCATTTCAATATGCCATCAATATAAAAGTTAAGATGTTTTACATTCTTTTCCCTGGGTTTAGTCTTCAGTATCTGGTATATATTCGACATGTGGAGCATATCTCATTTCGGACTAGCCACACTTCAAGTGCTCAATAGCTCCATTTCAAATGTTCCATGTAGCGAATGGCCACTGGATTTGGACAGGGCAACTGTAGAAGGTGAGAATGACCAGAGAAGCAGGTTTGGGGCAGGTGTGGGCGAAGATAGTGAACACAGTTGTGGACATGTTGAGGGTGAGGTCCCAGGGGACACTGAGGAGGAGGTGTCCAAAGACAGCTGAGTACAGTAAGTCCCCTACTTACGAACCTTCGGGTTTCGAACTTTCAAAGATGCGAATGTTCGCATGTCCAATCACATAGTTAGTTCACGTGTCTGGCGTACATTGTCACATGCGTGCATCCTCCACAAGTGATTTGCTTTTGTGTACTTTACTGTACAGTACTGTATAGAGTACAGTAGTACAGTACTTGTAAAAAATAGAAGTGTTCATTTCATTGGCACTAGTGCAGAACTTCTTAGAATATGCAACCTTAGCATAAAATATTTCTTTAAAAATTATATTTCAAGCCCATAAAATAATTTCACTCTGAAGAATTTTGAATAGGAATGTACATTAGATATTATAGATATTGGAATGATAGATAAAAATCAGATATCATCTTTTTAATCCAGTTACTCCACTGTGACCACATTTGTTAAAACTGCGTTCAGTATTATGTGTGGTCTTCATGATTTCTTTGGATCCCTAGTATCTATATTTATTTCAGCAGACATAATATACTTGTGGGAAAAGTATTATAAACCTATTGAAGTACGGTACTATATAGCCGATTGTGTTAGTTGGGTACCTAGCTAACTTTGTTAGACTTAGAAACAAATTGGACTTAAGAACATGCTCTCAGAAGGAAACTCGTTGGTGTATAGGGGCCTTACTGTATTTGGGTCTGGAACTCAGCGCAGAGATCTGCACTGGAAACCAGAAATGGTGGGAAGGGTGGGGCCTTGGCACGTGAGCAGAAGGGAGGGGAATGACCTGGTCCAGGAAGGTGTGTTCTTCCTGGACACGGCAAGGGACAGAAGCAGGGACACACACACTAACTTTCAGGCAGAGGCAGGACAACCACAGAGAGGGTACAGTCTGAAATGCCAGGGCTGGAGACCCTCAAGGCGCTTGTTTCAGCGGGAGGGTGGAGGTGGGGCGCCAAAGTGACGACATCCTAATATCCTGATGTTAGGTGGTGTCGGAATGGTGGGGAGGGAGGAGGAAAGATTTTTCTTGGGATGGAGGGCGACTTGGCGTGTTTGGAAGGCCTGACGGAGTGATAGGGTATCTGGTGGAGAATGGATGTGGAGTGTTGGGGCGCCGGTTGGCTGGCCTGGGGCTGTAAGCTCCACCTCCCAGCTCGAGAACAGCCCTCGGCCCCGGGCAGACTGGTGCTCAATAAATACTTGTTGAATGAATGAATCGTGGATTGAACGATATGAAGCAGGTATTCGCCCTCTGAATACGAAGGAGGGGACAGGAAGATGGGGACAGGAAGATGGGGCAAGTTGGTGGCTGCGGGAGGGCTGTGGGCTTGAGAGGAGGAGGTTCCGAGGGGTCGAGCCTGCGCGGGAGGCGTGTGGGGAGGCGCTTCTCCCTCTCTCCAGAGCCTCCCCGACCGCCGATGTCTCCCCCCGCGACCCAGGGCACTTTCCAGCAAATGTGGATCTCCAAGCAGGAATATGAGGAGGGCGGGAAGCAGTGTGTGGAGCGGAAGTGCCCCTGAGGGCGCCCGCTCCCCGTCCACAGGCCCGCCTGCAGCGGTGGGGGAGGGAACGCGAAAGCAAGGAGATGGTTTCCCCCACCTCTGCTCCGCCAGCGCAGACCGAAGCCCCCAACGCTGCCAGCGCCCGCTTTTCTTCCCTTCCCCACTCGTCCTCTTAGATTGTGATGTTTCTGGGTTGAAAGGAGTAAAAATGTTTTAAGAAAAAAAAAAGTTGGCCTCTTTGGGGGTGGGCAGTGGGGGCAGGGGTCTGGAGAGAGGAGAAGGGAGGACCACACCTATACCCATTCGGAATCGCACGGTGGACGCCAGGGCAAGGTCTGCGGGCGGGGGCAGAGCCGTAGGAGCCACGGATGCCTCAGGTTTCAAAGGGGCCGCAATCCAGGGAGGATCACGCAGCGAGAACCCAGGAGAGTCGCTCAATTAGGCGCCCAGCGAGGAGCTGAGTTGCGGCGGGAAGTGGGAGCCGGAGAGAGGATGCGGCGGTAGGGGCGGGGCGGAGCCGAGGAGCCGGCCCAGGGGCGTGGCCTGGGCGTAGCCGGAGGTGGGGTCTCGGGTGGGCGGGGCCTCGGGCCTCCCGAGAGGCCGCACTTAAGCACCCCTGGACCCACAGCTCAGGTGAGACGGGACTGCGCTGTCTTTTCCGGGGCGCGAGGCGGTGACAAGAGTGGGGCAGGGAATGTGGCACCGGTACTCCCCAGAAGCTCAGAACTTCTCTCCCAACTTGGGTAGGAACTGAGGTCTCCCAGGAAGACCCCGACAGCGGGCCCTTGAGCCCTTCCATTCCAGAGCTCCTTGCCCCCTGCCTGAAACTGTAGGTGAAACTTAGTAGTTTGTGCCTGTGTTCTGAGGTCCCCAGACCCCAGAGAGATAGAAACCCGTGTGGTCCAAGTCCTCTGGTAACCAAAGAGGCACAGGTGCCCAGGGAGGACCATCACTTGTCCAACGTTACCCAGCTCTGCCCGTGCCTTGGCCAGGATTCTTTCCACTGATGCCTGGTGGGCCTTGACCCACAGATCGCTGACTCCAGGCAGGATCCCCATCCTGGAGCACTCACCGGCCCTGCCTGACCATGTGCTCCCACCCATGCACCTCCCTCCCCAGCAGCTAGCAGGAGCCTGGACCCCCCTTGCAGCCTGATTCCAACGGGACAGGCACCCACATGGCCAGGCCAAACCCCAGGTCACACCACTGTGGCCCCTTCAGCTAAGGATCCCACTGGGAGGGCAGCTAATGTGTTACAGGGCTTGGGTATTGGGGAGCCCGCAAGGCAGATGAGGAAGGGGCAGAGGTGTTCATGGTGGGGAGCTTAGGAAGGGGTCCCCGAGGACATTGGGAAGGGAGGAAGCAGGAGGGTGGAAGAGGCATCCATATCTCCGCCTTCCCCAGCCATCAGCCCTCCTCCCCCAGCCTTGACGGGAACTAGAGGCCAAAGTCTGCCCCAAGGCCAAAAAATTGATTGTTTTGCAAGAAGAGGGCAGGAGTGGGACTGCAGAGGGATTGGCAGGGGAGGGCACAGCCCCTCATCCTCTAGCCTGGGCTGGGGTTCGTGTCTGGAAGGCTGAACTGAAGCCCGGACTGTGCCCCCACCCTGGGACGGGGGAGGCAGAGAAGGGCCTGGGCTCAGGCTGCCTGCCAGGGCTGATAAGGGGCCTCTTGGGGCTCCCACAAACGGTTTATCACTGGGGGTGGGGGACAGACTGCAGGGCTCAGGAGGGGCACGAGCATGGAGCGGCTTTGGGGTCTACTCCAGAGAGCGGTAAGATAGCGTGGGGCTGGGGGACCCTTAGGCCTTCTCTCCAGGTCCTCAGTCCCCTCCCAAACCCCAAGGCGGGCCCCTCCCCTTCCCTACCTCCTACTCTCCCCCCGAGCCTGCTTCTTGGGGCCCTCTCCCCTGCCTTGTGCCCATGGCACCCCGAAGTCACTGACCCTGTTATCGCCAGATTCCTCCCCATCCTCCAGGCCTCTTTCCCCGATTTCATGTCCACCACGCCCCTACAGCAAAGGTTGTCCCCAGGACCCTCTCAGACCATCTACAAGCGTGTGGAGGGCACCCAGCAGGGGCCCCTGGAGGAGGAAGAGGAAGACAGGGAGGAGGGGACCGAGCCACCGGCCCACTTCTTCCCCATGGAGCTGAGGGGCCCCGAGCCCCTGGGCTCTCGACCAGCTCGGCAAAACCCCAGACTCTGGGCAGCAGCTGGACGAAGAGCCACCCCCTACCTGGTCCTGACAGCCCTACTGATCTTCACTGGGGGTGAGAGTCATCCCCACCCCCAGTGGAGGGGCTGGGCTGGGGGAAATATCTGGGGTCCAGAGAGGGGCACAAGGAGACTCTCCATCTTGCCACCCACCAGCCTTCCTCCTGGGCTACGTGGTCTTCCGGGGGTCCTGCCAGGCATGTGGGGATGACGTGATGGTGGTCAGCGAGGACATGAACCATGAGCTGAGCCCGGACTCCCACCAGGGCACATTGTACTGGAGCGACCTCCAGGCCATGTTTCTGCGGCACCTGGGGGAGGGGCGTCTGGAAGATACCATCAGGTGAGGATCAGCCAGTCCCATTCCAGGCCCTCAAAAACCATCATCTGCTCAGACTCAGCCTCCCTTCCTCTTCACCCGGGACCCTGAGTCCTTCCACCTGCCGCCCTGGCCTCCCTGTTCAGTGGTCCTGGGAAGGATAGAAGGCGTTTGGAGCTGAGGGGAGGGAGGGCAGCAGATGACATATTTGGAAGCTGAGGGAGCTGCCTGAATGAGCACAGAGGGCTCCAGCATCCACATATGAAGTGGGACAGACCCAGAAAAGTCTTGAATGCCACGTTGAGGCGCTTGGATTTTGACCTGTGGCAGTGGGGAGCTCTGGGGGGCTCTGAGAAGGGGGGACTTAGGGAATCAGAAAAAGAAGCAAATGTATGTGTGGGCAAAGACCATCCCCCAATCTGTGGGGTCTGCCAGCCCAGCGTGAGCAGGCTAGCATTTCTTTTGTCCTGCTGAGGTCACCTTTTCCTACTGGGATGGAGCTGCTCGGGTAGGTCCAGAGAAGAGGTCAGGAATCATTTCTTCAGTGGGTTTTCCTGGGTTTCCTAAGTAGAAAATTGTATAATCTATATTTAGTGAGAGACGCATAGTTTCTTTTCCAATGCATATATCTTTTATATCTTTTTCATTTATTATTGCATTGGAGAGGACATGAATTTAGGTAATGAGATAGTAAATATCCTTGCCTAGTTCCTAACTTTCATAGGAATGTTTTTCTAATACTTTGTCATTGTCGCTTTTTTTTTTTGGGAACCCGGGCCCTCGGCAGTGACCGCCAGGGAATTCCCCCAGTTAGGTTTTTAAAAGCAAATTAAGGAAGTTTCCTTCTATTCCTAACTTACTGAGACTTTTTCTTTTTTTTTAATGATCAGGAAAGGAGGAACAAGAATCAATTTTTTTCAAATATTTTTCCAGAATGTATTGATATGATCACGATTTTTCTTCTTTAAAGTTTATGTAGTCATTTGTATTAATAGATTTCCTTGTCTTCATGAGATCAACATAAACTTGATCGAAGTGTATTATTATTTGTTGATACACTGCTGGATCCATTTTGCTTGAATCTGTGGCATCAACAACGTGCATGTTTTTTTGTTTTGGTTTGGTTTTTAAATTAATTAATTTATTTTTGGCTGCATCGGGTCTTCATTGCTGCGCGTGGGCTTTCTCTAGTTGCAGAGAGCGGAGGCTACTCTTCGTTGTGGTGTGCGGGCTTCTCATTGCAGTGGCTTCTCTTGTTGTGGAGCACGGGCTCTAGGCACATGGGCTTCAGTAGTTGTGGCGTGTGGGCTCAGTAGCTGTGGCACATGGGCTCAGTTGCTCTGCAGCATGTGGAATCCTCCTGGACCAGGGCTTGAACCCGTGTCCCCTGCATTGGCAGGTGGATTCCCAATCACCGCGCCACCAGGGAAGTCCCTACATGTATGGTGGTTTTTGTTGGTTTTTTTTCTGTTGAGCAACACTTAGTAGTCTGGGTACAGCCTGAGCAAGTAGATGGTTTGACAGATCTATGGGGGTGGGGGGTGGCACTGTGGATGCCATCAAAGGGCAGGGAGGCAAGACGGGAGCAGTGAGAGGGAGTGGGCAATGAGGTGATGTATGACTCTAGGTTGGTTGGGGAAGGAAGGGAAACCAGGGAGGAGCTGATAGACATGGAGAAATTGGACAGTGTGGAGTGCTCCAAGGAGTTGCAGAACAGGTATAGTGAGACTAAGGGAGTGAGTTCCAACCTGAAAAGCTCCGGTCAGGGAGTGAGATTCTGGAACTTTTAAGATTTATATGATAAACTGTGTCCTATTTATCTTGCAGTCTCCAGCACCTACCACCATGCCTAGCGCTTAGTAGGTGTTCAGTAAATTGGATCAGTATTCCAGAGATGGAGTTCTGGGGACAAGATCCAGGATGTGGCCAGGGAAGTGGCTGGCCAGATGCCAAAGTCTTCACTGAAAGTGGCTAAGTGACCAATTGGCTAAAAGATAACAGCAGCGAGGAAGGACAGAGGGTGGGACTGCTGGATGGCAGGGACTTTGACGGAAGAGAGTTTCGTGGTCAGAAACGTGAACAGTGGAGCCAGAAGCACACCTCCTCTCTGGGCCTGGGTGGTATGAGAGCGTGAGCTGCTTTTTTCACATGTCCCGAAGGAGACCTGGCCTCCCAAGGGACAGCCAGGTTTCTGCCAAGGCAAAAGGTAGAAGGGGTATTCGGTGCTGATGCTGAGAAGGGAAGTTTGTTTGCCATGGAAAGAGCACAGGTGGAGCTGGTTGAGAGAGAGGCCATGCAGGGGCCGTGCTGGCACAGGCAAATGGAAGATCAGGGAGCGTTCCAGTGACAGCAGGCTGGCTAGTTAGGTGGTGACTATGGAAGAAGACAGGGTGAGGTCTCCAACCAGACAAGTGACCCCAGATTCCACCGGCAACCTTGGTGCAAGGTGTCTCCATTAGGCCCAGCTGGAGGATGAGAGAGATGCAGGGCCCCTCACCTCTGCCCAGATAGCCCTTTGGAAGAAAAGTGTTTTCATGCCTGGGGCAATGCACAGGCTAGTTTGTGTATGTGTGGAGGGGACAGTAGGTAGACTGGTGAGTTTGGCCTGACCTGTGAAAAACCTAAGGGGTGGTGGACAGGACCCCTGGCTATCAGAAGCTGAGGTTTCAGCAGAAGGAGGCCCTGGAGACCCTCCAGCGCAACCCTGGTAGTGATGGCAGGAGAGCCTTAAGAGCCCCTCACTGCCCGGGGCTGGGGCCACCCCACACCTCTGGCATCCTTCCCCTGCTCCCGCCCTCTCCTCCAGGTCCCCAGAAGTCCCTGCCCCTCTCTCCTCCTGCGCCCCAATCCCCCCTCTCCCTGCGCAGGCAAACCAGCCTTCGGGAAAGGGTAGCCGGCTCGGCCGGGATGGCAGCCCTGGTTCAGGACCTCCGCGCGGTGCTCTTGAGCCAGAAGCTGGACCACGTGTGGATGGACACGCACTACGTGGGGCTGCAGTTCCCGGACCCGTGAGTGCATGGGGTGGGGTTGGGGGGCGAGGAGGGGTGGGCGGCCTGTGGGTGGGTCGCTCACCACCCCCGCTCCTCAGGGCTCACCCCAACGCCCTGCACTGGGTGGATGCCGCCGGGAAGCATGGGGAGCAGCTGCCACTGGAGGACCCGGACGTTTACTGCCCGTACAGCGCCACGGGCAACGCCACGGTGAGCGCCTCCTGCCCGGTCCCCAGGATGGGGCAGCGTGCACTTTCCCTGGCGGCGGAGCAGGGGCGCGCCTCACTGCCCTCCCCATCCTCCTCCCCAGGGAGAGCTGGTGTACGCCCACTACGGGCGGCCGGAGGACCTGCAGGACCTGCGGGCCCGGGGCGTGGAGCCGAAGGGGCGGCTCCTGCTGGTGCGCTTGGGGGTGATCAACTTCGCCCAGAAGGTGAGGGACCCTGGATGCGGGTTGGGGCGGAGCGGGGAGGGTGCCGGCTGGGAAGTCCGGGGATCGGATGGCGGCAAATAGGAAGCGTCTAGGAGGCGGTCACAGAGAGAAAAGGAAGAACCAAATGGGTCGTAAGAAACCGTTGGCAGGGAACAAAATCAGGAGGTTGGGGTGGGGAACAGAAACAGGAGGGGATGTGGGGTACAGTGAGGTCTGGGGGCTGCCGAGGCACTGCGGGAGGGCAGAAGGCGAGGTCCAGGGGGTGCCACAGCCTCTCTGTGGATCCACGGCTGATCAGAGGCCGTGCCATTCCACTTTCACTTGCTCCTTCAGCTTTTATAAATCCGTTTTCTCTGGGAGAAGGGGTCCTTTAGCCACCTCCCTTCCCCAGGTGGCCAGTGCCCAGGACTTTGGGGCCCAAGGAGTGCTCATATACCCGGACCCGGCAGACTTCTCCCAGGGCCCACACAAGCTTAGCCTGTCCAGCCACCGGGCTGTGTATGGACATGTGAGTCTCGGGGAGCCAGTAGTGCCTTCCTGTGGTCCCAGGGCTGCACAGCCTGCCTAGGATGAGGCTGGCGCCCTATTCTGGGGAGCCCGGCTCACAGTTTCAGTGTGGGCAACCCTCTCCCCACAGGTGCACCTGGGAACAGGAGATCCCTACACACCTGGCTTCCCTTCCTTCAATCAAACCCAGTTCCCTCCGGTCCAGTCCTCGGGCCTCCCCAGCATCCCAGCCCAGCCCATCAGCGCGGACACTGCCTCCCTCCTACTGAGGTGGGGGCCATGTGGGGACCAGGAGGGGAGGAGGCAGGGAGAGGTAGGCTGCAGCTAGCCCGTAAGGTGCCTTTGGGTGAACCAGAACAAGGTGGGTCTTCTGGGTGGGCATGGCCTCTTGCCATTTGGTGAGTGGAGCTCCAGCTGGATATCACACCCACCTCTGCTGGGCACTCTTGAGCAGGACACAACCTGCACAACTGTCCAAGGCAGCCCTGGCTGCACTGGCCCCTCAGGCAGAGTACAGATGCAGAGAGCTGGAGCCAGAGGGTGTGAGGGAGAGAAAGAGTGAAGTGGGGGCTTTGGGCTCTTCTATAGCCTGGGACTCTCTGCCACTTCTAACCCTTTCTGCTCTACCCCTCCCCAGGAAGCTTGAAGGCCCTGTGGCCCCCCAGGAATGGCAGGGGCACCTCCCAGTCTCCCCTTATCGCCTGGGCCCTGGGCCAGGCCTGCACCTAGGGGTCAACAACCACAGGGCCTCCACCCCCATCAGCAACATCTTTGGCTGCATCGAGGGCCGCTCAGAGCCAGGTGTGCCTGCTTATCCAGCGTCACCCACACCCTGCAGCAGGGGAGCTGGGGTTAGCAGGGAGGGAGGCTGGCAAGTTGGGGATGGGCTGGAACTGAGGGGGTGGCAGTGAGGAGACCTCACGGTTGAAGCTGTCCCAAGACAGAATGGGCAGTTCTGCACAGTAGTGAGTTCCCTAGCACCAGAGGTGAGCAAGCGTAAGTTGGGTGATGTTACAGCATGAAAGGGAGGTCAGACTAGATAGATGAACCTTTCAAGCATAACTTGTTGTGGATAACAGTGGGGAATCAAATTGGGTTCTTGAGCCAAAGAGTGTGGTACCTAGAAGCACTGAAGGAAGAGGCACAGGGAGGCCTGTGATGAGGCTCAGATGAGGATGCTGGTGGTGGGAGTGTGAGTGGGAAGGGTTAGAGAGACTTTAAACCTGTCAGGACTTTGTGAACAGAGGGGCACCCCGATCAGGCAGGTAATGGAGCCCAGAATGACCCCAGGCAATGTGATGAAGGAGCAGCCCACCCAGGAAGGGCCAAGGGGAGGAGAGGAACTCTCTTTAGGGGCAGCAGGGATTGCAGGGCTGGGGCTGCAGAGATGTTAGGGTCCTGCAGAAATGGACCCTCCCAGGGTCAAGGGAGAAGCCTCTGGGTTCTGCCCATGTAAGAGGTGGGCCCCAACATCCCCTCCCCCAGATCACTATGTTGTCATTGGGGCCCAGAGGGATGCATGGGGCCCAGGAGCAGCCAGGTCCGCCGTGGGGACCGCCATACTGCTGGAGCTGGTGCGGACCTTTTCCTCCATGGTGAGCAATGGTAAGGTCAGGGTCTGGGCCTGGGCCGGGCAGCTGGGGCTGTGGTCTGAGCTAGGACAGGGCAGAGAGGCAGTTACAAGCACAGGCTGGAGGGTGGCCACTGAGACCTGGGCTCCAAACCTGGCTCCTCCGTGTCCTGGCTGTGTGGCCCTGGGCAAGTCACTTCACCTCCATTTCCTCTTTTTTTTTTTTTTTTTGCGGTACGCGGGCCTCTCACTGTTGTGGCCTCTCCCGTTGCGGAGCACAGGCTCCGGACGCGCAGGCTCAGCGGCCATGGCTCACGGGCCCAGCCGCTCCGCGGCATGTGGGATCTTCCCGGACCGGGGCACGAACCCGTGTCCCCTGCATCGGCAGGTGGACTCTCAACCACTGCGCCACCAGGGAAGCCCCATTTCCTCATTTAAACATGAAAGTACTAATAGTCCATGTCTGAGTGAAGATTAAGCAGGAGATTCCCTATGTAAGCAATCCCCGTCACTGACACAGCTGAGTCAGGGCAGACCCGGGTGAGATGGGCTGGGATGGTGGCTTGATGGGAGGGAAGGAGAGATCCCAGGGGACCAGGACAGAGGAAGACAAAGAGGTGGGTCTTTGCCTGGCCCCCAGCCAAGCCCATCCTCCCTCCTTCCCCCCCTCCACCACCAGGCTTCCGGCCCCGCAGAAGTCTTCTCTTCATCAGCTGGGATGGTGGTGACTTTGGGAGTGTGGGCTCCATGGAGTGGCTGGAGGTAACCTGGGGTCCTGGGCAGGTAGTCAGGCAGTGGGGAGAGGCAGGGGGATTTCATACTCCACACCCCACACCCACAGGGCTACCTCAGCGTGCTGCACCTCAAAGCCGTAGTCTATGTGAGCCTGGACAACGCAGTGCTGGGTGAGCAGGGGCAGTGCCACCACCTGGGCCCCCTCTGGTGCACCCTGCCCTCCGGGCCAAGCCTTGAGCCCGGCATCCCTCTCCGCAGGGGATGACAAGTTCCACGCCAAGACCAGCCCCCTTCTGATCAGCCTCATCGAGAACATCCTAAAGCAGGTAAGAGCCTGGCCAGCAGTGGGGGATGAAGGGAAGCTGGTGGCCGCCAGAGCCTGACTGGTGCCCCCCACCCTGCCCCCAGGTGGACTCTCCTAACCGCAGTGGGCAGACCCTCTTCGAGCAGGTGGTGTTCAACAATCACAGCTGGGAAGCTGAGGTGTAAGTTGGGCAGGGAAGGGAGGGAAGAGAGCTGGGGGGGATATGTGGGGGGACCCTGAACCCACACAGCGCTCCAACCTGCCCATCCCCAGGATCCGGCCGCTGCCCATGGACAGCAGTGCCTATTCCTTCACGGCCTTTGCGGGGGTCCCTGCCGTTGAGTTCTCCTTCATGGAGGTGAGACTTCCGGGCCCTGCCCCAGAACAGCAGCCCCTGGGCCTGTTCGCACTGTGCCCGCGCGCCAGCCTCCGCCCTGTCCCGGCAGGATGGCCCGATGTACCCGTTCCTGCACACGAAGGACGACACCTATGAGAACCTGCACAGGGTACTGCGGGGCCGCCTGCCTGCCGTGGCCCAGGCTGTGGCCCAGCTCGCCGGGCAGCTCCTCATCCGGCTCAGCCACGATCACCTCCTGCCCCTCGACTTCGGCCGCTATGGGGATGTGGTCCTCAGGCACATCGGCAGCCTCAATGAGTTCTCTGGGGACCTCAAGGTCCAAGACGCCAACCCTGCTCCCGGCTTCTGGCGGTGGGGGGTGCTATATCCCATTAAAGTGCTGCCCGGGCCAGGGGATCTGGCCCCTCTCCCCTTGGTCTAGGGCCCCTCTGGCAACCTGGCCCCTTTACTCCTGCCCCAGTCACTAAGCCCCTAGGACCCAGCTAGCACCCGCCCAACAGCACAGGTCTTCTCTCTCCCTTCATTCTGCCCCCAGCATTCTGTCCCCCTATACCTCCCCACTCCTGCCAGGCCCGGGGTCCCAGCTCCGTCCCCCAGCACCTGGACCTCCACCCTAGGCCAGGGTCATGGCCCCTGCCGCTGGCTCCAGCCCGCGCCTTCGCCCTCAGGCCCGCGGGCTGACCCTCCAGTGGGTGTACTCGGCGCGGGGGGACTACATCCGGGCGGCCGAGAAGCTGCGGAAGGAGATCTACAGCTCGGAGGAGAGCGACGAGAGACTGACGCGCATGTACAACGTGCGCATTATGCGGGTGAGGCCCCGCCCAGCCCGGCCGCGGCCGGCGGCGCCGCCCCGCCCTCTTCCGGCGGCGTGGGGCCCCTCCTTTCGGCCCTGCGCCAGTGAGCTGTCCTACCCTCGTTCCGCTTTCATTTGTACCTGTCTTCGGGGCGTTCCCAGTCCTGGACTCACAGTGCTTTGCTCACAGACCCGTCAAGCTGGAGCGACCACAGAGGCGGGCCCGCAAAGTGATGAGACAGGGAGGGTCAGCCCCTTAGCCACAGTCGCCCGGCCACCGAATGGCAGAACTGGGACAACCGCGCCCCCTCCGGTTACCCACCGCCTCCTCTCCCTTCTGGAGAGAAGAAGCATGTCCACGGTGGTCCATGGTCTAAGAGGCACAGGATTATGGCTTGGGAGATGCAAATGGTGTAAACAATTCAGAGCGTAGAGAGCTCTCTTACTTCTGGTGAGATGGATGGAACCCAGAAAGGCTGCCTGGAGGAAGTGTCATGTGAAAGTTATACAAGATTATTATTCCCTCCTGCAGCCTGCACCCCAGCTCCAGTTCCAACCCATCCTCTTCCTTCCATTTCCTTACCCCAAGAACTCAACCCTGCGGCCCTTTGATCTCTGGAAATGGGTGGGTAGGGACTGTAGGCGAGGGGAAAAGTCTATAGGGCAAAATGATAAGCAGGGCCATCCTCAGTGAGTGTGGGGTGAACCGGGACCCCGCAGTGTACACATGCGCGGTTTGGGAAGGTCTTGTTCTTTCTCCCCCCTCCTTTTTCCTGTTGTGTCCCTGCCTGCTTCCCTTGGCATCACTCATACCGTCTTTCTGTTCGCAAGCCCACCCATCTTGCTCTTTGGTCCTGGCTCCTTTCTCCTGGAATGGGCGATTCATGCTCATTCACAGATCTTGCTTTAACCCCTGCTGTGCCAGGCTCTAGAGACAAAGAAAGACACCCCCTCACCCTATCCCTCAAGTTGCAATGTGCCCACCAAGGGATAAAGGGCCTCTGTGTGTAAGGGACACGATTCAGACTCAGGGCTGGAGAGTAAAAGATGCAGGGCTTCAGAACCTCAAACAGGGCTGGGCCAGACCCAGGGAACTTTGTGGTTCTAACCCAGGGGTTGGTAAACTAGCCAGCAGGCCAAATCTGGCTTGCCACCTGTTTTTGTAAATGAAGTTTTATTTTAACACAGCCATGCTCGTTGATTTTTCTATTGTGTGTGGCTGCCTGTGTGCTACAGCAGCAAAGTTGAGTAGTTGCAACAGAAACAGTGTGGCCTGCAAAGCCTACAATAGTTACGATCTGGCTTTTTCCAAAAAATGTTTGCTGACCCCTGCTTTAGACTATAATGTGGGTCTTGAGGAACAGACAGAACTTGGGTTGGTGCAAAAAGAGCATATTTCAGGATGGAGACACCAAGAATAAGGGCATGGCAGTGCACTAGGCCTGGCTTTCCTTGGGAGTAGTGTGTAGACCAGCAGAGCCAGAACAGAAGCCCTGTGGAGGAGTGGAGAGGAGTGGGTTAGGGATCAACTATGGGGAGACTTGAATGCCAGTATAAGAAGTTTGGGTTCTGGGACTTCCCTGGTGGTCCAGTGGTTAAGACTCCTCGCTTCCACTGCAGGGGGTACGGGTTCGATCCCTGGTCAGGGAACTAAGATCCCCGCATGCCACATGGCAAGACAAAAAAAAAAAAAAAAAAAAAGGATGTCTGGGTTTTGAGGGTCTGGGCATCAAGGAAAGTTGGAAGGTTTTCGAGCAGGCCAGTGATGTGGGCAAAGTGGAATTTTAGGAAATACCTGGCCAGAGTGTAAACGGCTTGAAAAGGGAAGGAAGTTAGTGACAGCTGAGCTCTGGGTGGGTGAGGGGATTGAGCTGGTGTGCGACATTTGGAAGGAAAAATGGACGGACTGGGTGTTGAGGGAAGAGGAGGAGAATAATAATAGCAGCTACCATTTATGGAGGGCTATCACGTGCTAAGGCTTTACTTCACTTCCTCCCGTAGGACTCCTCCAAATCCTGTGAGTTTGCTATTATTGTACACAGTAACTGAGGCTCAGAGAGGCTAAGTGACTTATTCAAAATCACACAGTAAGTGGTGAAGCTGAAATTAAGGACCAGGCAGTCTGATCCCAAAGAGAAACTGGAAACCAAAGTCTGACCCTGTGTCCACCCAACTCTTATTCACCTTTGAGGTTGAGAGCCTGGCACCTGGGGTACGCCATGGTGCTCATGAGGGAAGGTGGGTGCGAAGGTCAGGTTTTGGAAGAAGTTGGTGTCTACATGTGTGTGAGGCTGTGGCTGGGTACCCCCTACCCCAGTGGGGAGGTCCAGCAGACTGGGGGATAGGATTCCAGGCGATGATTTGTGGAGTAGACTTGGCAGTTGTCCCCATGAGGTCCCAGTTGAAGCCAGGGGCATGGATGAGCTCTCTGAGTGAAAGGTGGAGGACTTAAGAGACATGAGTGTGTGAGACCACCCCTAGAGATTCTGATTCTGCTGGGGTGGCACCCACGCAATGCTAATTTTAAAATCTTCCTCAAGTGATTCTAATGTGCAGCCAGGGTTGAAAACCATTGGATTGTAGGTAATGAGAAGAGAAGAAAGTAGAGGTCGAACCCTGGGCCTGCCCACAGGTGGGAACAGAAGGAACCGGAGAGGCTGGCAGAGAGGTGGGAGAACTGGGCTGGGAGCGCGGCCATCTCAGGAAAAACCAACAGCATCTGAGTCAAGAGGGTGAGGACCCAGAGTCAGGCACTTCATCAGGGCTGGCCTGTCCCCTTGTCGTTTGACTCTGGGTCGTGGGCATTCACGCAGGTGGGCAGGAATGACTGGGGTATGGGGAGGTGAGGAACAGCAGGACGATAGACGGTTCTTTG
Source organism: Globicephala melas (assembly GCF_963455315.2). Lineage (NCBI taxonomy): Eukaryota > Metazoa > Chordata > Mammalia > Artiodactyla > Delphinidae > Globicephala > Globicephala melas. Next base: position 6,935,405 of record NC_083328.1, on the reverse strand, counting down.
AGGCTTTGGGCAGGGAAGTGAATGGGTGAGGAAGAAAGATGCAGGCTTGGAAGCTCAAGGGGTAGAAAGAAAGGGATCCAACCCAAAACACAGTGGGAGGACGCATCCTACCTGACTACTGATGACGTTACAGAACGACCATTCCTGATTGGGTGGCCGAAGGGAGGTGGGACTTAAAGAGGCTGCTCAACAATATTTATTAAGCGCGCGTGAGGTCCCAAGGTTGGTCTGGAACTGGTGTTCGGGCTCCAACCACATCCCCTTCTCGGCGCAGGTGGAGTTCTACTTCCTGTCCCAGTACGTGTCGGCGGCCGACTCACCGTTCCGCCACATCTTCCTGGGTCGCGGAGACCACACACTGGGTGCCCTGGTGGACCACGTGCGGCTGCTGCGCTCGAGTGGCCCTGGGGCCCTTGGGGAGGAGGCCCAGGTGGCGCGGGGCCTGGGCTTCCAGGAGAGCCGCTTCCGGCGCCAGCTGGCCCTGCTCACCTGGACGCTGCAGGGGGCAGCCAACGCGCTGAGCGGGGACGTCTGGAACATCGATAACAACTTCTGAGGCCCGTGGTATGGTGGGGTCACGGCACATGCCCCTGACCCCTGCCGAGAGCGCCTGCTCTCCCTTCGAGTGATTTCTGGGTGACCGAGATGCCTGTGCACCACCTCCCATTGCTGACTCATTTTTAGCCCTTACCGTACCTCCAAGGGCCCCAGCAATGACGCCAGCGCAGACCCCCACACACCCCAGGCCCTGCAACGTAGGAGTAGGTGAGCAGTGCCTTCCATAATGGGATGGTCATACTGTCAGCTAATCAGGGAGCAGCATCTGCTCTCTCAGTCACAGCCCCTTCCTCTTCAGGAGCAGGGTCCCCCCTCTACAGCTAGAGACCACTCTGGAAGGTTTCCGGGGACCTGGCCAGCCTTCTTGGTGGGAAAGATCTGCTGCGACCATAACTTTATGGCCAACCCATGTCGTGCAGTGGGAGGGGCTGGGGTTTGAACCTCAATAAACCACCTGTGGCATCTGTTGTTTACGGGCACTTTTATGCGTCTTCCTCACCCTCACCTCACCCAATCATCCCTCCCTTGAGAGCTAGGGAAGGGTTGGGCAGAAGAGGCCAGAGAGGATGCAAGTGGGAATGCTGTCTCCATGGGTTAAAGAGCTGTTCCCGTTACCTAAGGAACTAAGGAAACTGCCTGAGGAAATAAGGAGGGCCCTTCTCCAAAGACCACCATGGGTGGGGGGCTGGCTCTGTACCTCCTCCTGGGACCAGGGACGGCTACATAATTTGCAAGGCCTGGTACAAAATGAAAATGTGGGGCCTTTTGTTCAAAAAGCAAGATTTCCCTGGTGGTCCGGTGCTTAAGACTTCACACTCCCAGTGCAGGGGGTGTGGGTTCAATCCCTGGTCATGGAACTAAGATCCCGCATGTTATAAGGCACAGCCAAAAAAAAAAAATTTGTTTTTAAAAAGCAAGAACAAAGCTTTTTTCTTTCTTCCACAGTCTCTCAACCTGTCATGGTGGTTTTTAAGTTGTTATTTAATGTCCAGATCCCTGAGACAAGGAAATACTCTGGGGCAGATCCCCTTAGGCACGCAGGGTTCTGCCCCATGACTTGCTACAGATAGCACATGTGCCCAACCCTGACCCAGACCCAGACGTGGACCCTCCGTGTGCCTGCGCCCAGGTCCCTACTGGGGAAGGAAGGTGGCAGCTGTGGTTGGGTGGGGGCAGGGAGCCAACAGGTGAGAACCCATCCAGGGGAGGCAGGACCCCCAGCACATGCTCCACTGTCTCATTGGGCTGCACTTCCAAAACACAAATTCAGAGGTGAAATCATTAAGAATTTCAAGATAGAGACCGCAGGGCACTAACCCCTAAGCACAGGGCCCCATTTGGAGCACAGAGCCCTGTGAGACTGCACTGATTACACAGCCATTATATTAGCCCAGCCTGGGACCTCTCTCCCCTCTTGGGTCCCCTTTGGCCAATTGTCGTCCACTGAGGTGGAAGCTGCAGGAGAGCAGGGAATTACAGGTGCTGCTGCCACCACCTTACCTTTAATCATGGTCTCAGGAGGCTATGGCCCTCGTTCTTCCCGGCAGCTGCATAAATCCTAGGGTCCGCCTCTCAGGCTCCTGGTCCTCTCTTGCTCCCAGTATGGCGTGAGAGGTCCTAGCCTGCTCCTCAGATGCTGGGAAGTGAAGACTTCTTAGTTTACGGCTTGGGATGCTCCTGGGTTCCAAGATGAAACTGCCTCCTCCTTACCTCCCTGAGTCGGACTTGGTGGGTTCTCAGGAGCCTGGACTAGGGGTCAGAAGCCTCCTCGACACCTTACTTCCCTGACATACTGTCCAGAACAAATTTCCCAAAGTTGTTTCTCAGCCCTTCTCCACCTTGTCCATTTGTTCCCTGTAGTAGACAGAATAAAGTTCTGGACAAAGATGTCCACATCCTAATACCCAGAATCTGTGAATGAACGTTACCTTACACGACAAAAAGGGCTTTGCAGAGGTGATTAAGTCAGGGATCTTGAGATGGGGAGTGTTTGGGGCTGAATTGTTTCCCCCAAGTTCATATGTTGAAACCCTAACCTCTAGTACCTCAGAATGTGTTTGTGTTTGGAGATAGGGCCTCTAAAAAGGTGATTAAAGGACTTCCCTGGTGGCTCAGCGGCTGCCGATGCAGGGGACACGGGTTCAAGCCCTGGTCCAGGAAGATCGCACGTGCTGCGGAGCAACTAAGCCTGTGCGCCACAACTACTTAGCCTGTGCTCTAGAGCCTGCAAGCCACAACTACTGAGCCCACGCACCACAACTACTGAAGCCCTTGTGCTCTAGGGCCTGCGTGCCACAACTACTGAGCCCGCATGCTGCAACTACTGAAGTCTGCACGCCTAGAGCCTGTGCTCCGCAGCAAGAGAAGCCACCGCAATGAGAAGCCCGCACTCCGCAACGAAGAGTAGCCCCCGCTTGCCGCAACTAGAGAAAGCCCACGCGCAGCAACAAAGACCCAACGCAGCCAAAATTAAAAAAAAGAAGTGATTAAGTTAAAATGAGGCCATCAGAATGGGCCTAATCCAATCTGACTGACCTCCTTATAAGAAGAGGAAATTGGATGCACGGAGAGACACCAAGGATGTGCGTGCACAGGAGAAAGACCATGTGAGGACAGAGTGAGAAGGGTGCCACCTGCAAGTCAAGGAGAGTGGCTTCAGGAAAAACCAAACCTGTCGGCGGCTTGTCTTGGACACTAGCCTCCAGAACTGTGATCAAATAAATTTCTGGGGTTTTTTTGTTGTTTTTTTTTTACCGTACGCGGGCCTCTCGCTGTTGTGGCCTCTCTCGTTGCGGAGCACAGGCTCTGGACGCACAGGCTCAGCGGCCATGGCTCACGGGCCCAGCCGCTCCGCGGCATGTGGGATCCTCCCGGTCCGGGGCACGAACCCGTGTCCCCTGCATCGGCAGGCGGACTCTCAACCACTGCACCACCAGGGAAGCCCTAATTTCTGTTTTTTAAGCCACCAAGTCTGTGGCAGCCTTAGCAAAGTGACACAGGGTGATTATGCTGGGGGTGGGGGTGGGGGACGTAATCACCAGGGTCCTTATTTTTATTATTTATTTATTTATTTTGGGTTGCGTTGGGTCTTCGTTGCTGCGCACAGGCTTTCTCTAGTTGCGGCGAGCAGGGGCTACTCTTTGTTGCGGTGCGCGGACTCCTCATTGCAGTGGCTTCTCTTTGTTGTGGAGCACGGGCTCTAGGCGCATGGGCCCCAGTAGTTGTGGCACGTGGGCTCAGTTGTTGTGGCGCACGGGCTTACTTGCTCCACGGCATGTGAGATCTTCCCGAACCAGGGCTCGAACCCGTGTCCACTGCATTGGCAGGCGGATGCTTAACCACTGCGCCACCAGGGAAGTCCTCAGGGTCCTTATTAAAGGAGGCAGGAGGATCAGAGATAGACAAAGGAGATGTGACAACAGAAGCAAAGGGTTAGAGTCAGAGATTTGAAGATGCTACACTCCTGGCTTTTTTTTTTTTTTTTTTTTAGTGACTTAAAACAGTGATCATTTGTTATTTCCACTCTTTGGCTTTAAAGATGGAGGAAGGGGTCACCACCCAAGGAGTGCAGATGGCCTCTAGAAACTCGAAAAGTCAAGGGAACATCCTCCCCAGGTGCCTCCAGGAACCAGCCCTGCTGACACCTTGATTTCATCCCCAGAAGACTCATTTTGGAGTTCGGACCCCCAAAACCATAAGAGAATTAATTTATGTTGTTTTAAGCCACTAGTTTGTGATAACCTGTTATAGCAGCCACAGGAAACTAACACCCACCCACTCCAATTACTGCCAGCTCAGTATTGTTTTCTAAGAAATTTACTTAAAATAATGTCTGTGGGGCTTCCCTGGTGGCGCAGTGGTTGAGAGTCCGCCTCCCGATGCAGGGGACACGAGTTCGTGCCCCGGTCCGGGAAGATGCCACATGCCGCGGAGCAGCTGGGCCCGTGAGCCATGGCCGCTGAGCCTGCGCGTCCGGAGCCTGTGCTCCGCAACGGGAGAGGCCACAACAGTGAGAGGCCCGCGTACCGGAAAAAAAAAAAAATGTCTGTGACCCAAGCCCCTCCCACCCCTATAGCTGCCCTTCATAGCTTTGTCTCAGAAAGCCTCCTGATCCCGCTGGCAGCAAGGCCGTTTCCTAGCAGATATCCACAAGATCATTAATGTGCGATACTTCAGATGCCTTTTGGGGTCCTGGGCACAGACAGTCCAGTGTGGATGATTTTGTGAGGGGTTTGCTGGACCGCGGGGAGAGCCCTCACATCCTAGACACAGGCTGCCATTCTCTGCACAGGATCAGGCTCACATGTCACCGGGGCCAGTTCTGGGTGTGGGAAGGGCAAGGTCCCCAGGGCAGAGGGGCAGCTCCCAAGGCCCCCAAAGTAAAGCTGGAACAACTGATAACCTTCCAGCAGCATAACAGACTGAGTCTGTCTTAACGTTATCTTGCTAATTCTTGTTCCCAATCAACAAACTTCCAGTGTCTTTGGCTTCCCTTCTTCCTTTCCTCCCCTCTCGCCTTACATCTGAAGGAGGGCTGGAAGCCTGCCTTTCAAGGAGTCCATTCTTTTCCTTTGCCCTAACTTCTCCTGCCTGGTTAGGCTGAGGTTATGGCAGGCAGTGCCATCTGTCCCCATCTTGTCAGAGACCTTGGTGTTTCTGACCCACAGGGGTTGAGGTCAAAGGAAGAGACAAAATAAAAGCAGGTAAAGGGACAGAAAGGCAGAAGAGGATTCTGGGGGTGGGGGTGGGGGGGAAGCCCCCAGGCAACCCTGGCAAGAGGCTCTGATGGCTCAGGATGGCGGGACCTGAGTTCTCTAGCAGGTGGGAGTAGGTGGTATCGGGGTTTGTTTCTTTTTAGTTTAAGGCATGTTGGCTTAGGGGCAGGATCCTATCCCGAGGATAGGGCTAAGGGGGATCTTAAGAATCAACTTTCCCAATTCCCTCATTTTAGAGGCAGAAACTGAAGCTCAGAGAAATTCAATGACTTGCTCAAGGTCACACAGTTTTTTTCGGGGCAGAACCAAGCCTAAGACTCTGATCTTCTAAATCCTCACTGGGTCTCTTCGCTCCCTGATGCTCGAGGTCCCCTGGGAGTAGGAGGAACTGGAGGAGAGAAGTGGGAAGAAAGGGGCATGTTCCTTACATTTCTCAGTTCAATTTTACAAATTTATTTTATTCAGCTTGGAAAATGAATACAAACCCCTGGGTTTTGGGGGGAAGGGGACGGGCAGGAAGAAGGAAGTAGGAGTTGAGGCAAGGTTATGAGCATCACAGTGAATGTCTCACGTCCACGTCCAGGTCCACGTCCCTGCCTGGGGAGGGGGCGTGGAGGTCGAGCAGGGAGCTCAGGTCCGGAGGAACACCATGGTCAGGAGGCCTGGAGAGGGGAGGAAGAGCAAGGTCCTATGTGTAGCCCGCCAGCTCTGTACGCCCTCTTTCCAGCCCCCGCTCTCCTCTCTTTGGGCCCGGATCCCCTACCACCACCGTGCTCACCCAAGACGTAGGCTGCCACCAACTTCTGTCCCAGGGAGACGTGAAGGATTTGGGGCAGCTGGCTGCCAAGTTCATCCTGGAGTGGCAGCAGCAGGAAGGCCACAGAGACTGTGCCCATCAGCAAGAAGAGGAGGAAGGAGCTGGTGGCCAGGTGCGGGAGGGGGTCTGGGAAACAAGGCCCATCAGGATCTCTAGCCTCCACTCCTGCCCAGCCCAACACCCTTCAGGGAGGAGGCTGAAGATGGAAGGTGTACCCACTTTCTGTTGGACATTGGAAGTGTTCTCTCCTCCCTGGAGCCTTCGTTCCCAAAGCCTCAGGAAACCCTCTCCCCTCTGGTCCCTCATCATTCGTTTTCTCTCAACTCTGCCTTGATTAAAGGCTCCTGTGTATCTGTGTGCCAGGCAGGGACCTCTGTCTCCCACAACTTGGTACATAATTGCTCAACCCGGTTTCTTATTATTTATTTATTTTTTATAAATGTATTTATTTATTTTTGGCTGCGTCAGGTCTTTGTTGCTGCGTGAGGGATTTCTCTAGTTGCGGTGAGTGGGGGCTACTCATTGCGGTGGCTTCTCTTGTTGTGAAGCACGGACTCTAGGTGCGCGCGCTTCAGTAGTTGTGGCACGTGGGCTCAGTAGCTGTGGTTCCGGGCTCTAGAGCACAGGCTCAGTAGTTGTGGCGCACAGGCTTAGTTGCTCCGTGGCGTGTGGGAATCTCCCCAGATAAGGGATCGAACCCGTGGCCCCTGCATTGGTAGGCGGATTCTCAACCACTGCCACCAGGGTAGCCGCCGGTTTCTTACTGAACTGAACTGAGCTGACACATGATGGGAAGTACTGAAGTCAGAGCTAAAGGAAGAATTTTTCTCTTTAAGTGGAGGCCAGAAACCAAGGAAACTGCAAAGTCTGCTTTTTCCCTAACCTGATATAAAATCTCAATTTCTAGAAATGTTTCCACCAAAAAGCAGAAAACTGAAACGGAAGGGAATTCCCTGGCGGTCCAGTGGTTAGGACTCCACTCTTTCACTGCCAGGACCCTGGATTTGATCCCTGGTTGGGGAACTAAGATCCCGCAAGCCACCAGGCACAGCCAAAAGAAAAAAAAAAAAAAAAAGTACTGAACCAGAAGACCTCTTCAACTCCAACTGAGCTCATGTCTAGGGTCATGCTAGGTCCTTCCTCCTTACAGAACTCAAGAATTCCCATCCCTAAACTCACTCTCTGGGAAGTGCTGAGCCGTGGGTGGTGCTGTCCAGGAAGGAGGCTCTGGGTGCGGCGTTGGGTCAGGCTGTCCCTGAAGCTCAAGGGGGTACGCTGGGGCCCTCAGAACCGAGGTGATGTCCTTGCGCCCCACCACTCGGCCGTCTGTTCCCTCCTCAGACAGCTCAATGCGGAAGCGGTCCTGGACGTCATAGTGGCTGGGATTGGGGGCCACGTGGCGAATCACACTGGTCCCAAGAAAGGAGAGCGGCCCATTGAAGGGCAGTAAGAGGCAGTGATCCAAGAGGATCCAGGCCCCACCCTCCCAGGAAAATTTCCCTTAGGGACACAGACAGAGGGTGGGGTAAACAGGTGGAAGAGGACCTGGTCTGAGGCTTAAGCCACGGCACAGTAAATGAGAGAAAGGTGGCAGCGACCCCTGGCTTCCATCAGCCTCCCCACCCTCTCAACTCACATGTCAATGCAGGACTGAGGCTTCACATATCCTTCCGCGTCAAACACTGTGTATTTGGCAGGTGCTGTGCACAGGACTGAGGGGAAAAGGCACACAGACAGAGACCGACTATTGCCTCAGACAACCTGCACAAGCCCCGCCCATGGAGTCCCCCCCTGCCTTCTACCCCAGGGCTGGACATCCGACCGTACTCATCTGACTGCTCCAGCCCACCCAGCTCCCCAGTGTTCTACCGCCAGCCCCCAGATCCCTAGCACGAAGCGCCCATCCCCATCACCTCGGAAGCGAAGCGCTGCTCCCGTGGGGTTATAGAGGGTCAGCAGCTGCCGAGATCCACTCCGCTGGTCCGCCCTGAATACTAGATCCGGGGGAAAGACGAGGACCGGGACAACAGGTCCCGAGGGCGGAGGGGCGCCCCGGGACCCCCGCCCAGGAGCCCCCGGACCCACCAGCTCCTGGTCCTGGGGCGCCCCACGGCGCATGCAAGCTCTGGGCGGTGGAACATCCGAGGGCAGAGCTCAGGGGACAGGGCCTGGAGTATAAAGCCGAGGGGCGAGAGGGGCGAAAGGGAACGGGATGAGATCGTAGGGCAGGGCCTGGACTGATGCCGCCGCCGCCTCGGAATCCCCCTAGATGAGGGCCCCGCAGGCCAGGCCCAGGCCCCCCAAACCCTTCCTCTCCACAGCTGTGCCTCAGGTCCCTTTAGGCCCCGCCCCCAAGGCCTACCTCGAGGGTCACGCCCACCCCGTAAACCCAGCCCCTCCCGGCTCCCAGCCCTGGCCCTAGTCTTCAGCCCCAGTTCCCGATCTCCATAAGCCCCGCCCCTCCCCGCCCCTTCCGGGCCTCCCAGGGCACCCGCCCCTCTCTTCGGCCCAATTCCGCTGGCCTCCGCGCCCTCTTCCGGAGTTGCCTTTTCCGTCTCCTGCTCTCCCGAGACCTGTATCTGTGCCTCCGATCCCCCCCTGAGTTCGGGGCCGCGCTTCTTCGGGCTTCCGCCTCCGAACGGCCGCTCACGCTATGAAGCTCACCTCTGGTCACAGCACCTGCCAATCAACCTGTGGCCGGACCAGGGCTGCCATCTTCCCGGCAGACCGTTTCTGCTCTTCCGCCGTACGACCTCTGTCATTGGCCAGGGCGGCCTCGTTTCAGCTCTAAGTATACACCGATTGGTGCACCTAAAGAGGTGATTGGCTTGATCCCAGTGACGTAAAACTTTACGAGCGTCTCTGGCTAGAACGCTAATCCTGGAATAAGTCGGGCGGCGAGGTCGGGGGGAGGGGCCCGGGCGAGGATGGGAGTCAGGCTTTGTTCCTTCCTCCCCACTCTGAGGCCGTCCAAATCACTAGAATCACATCCCGCAAGGGAGCCCTCTTTCTCCACTTCAGTCCCAGGTTCTCCTAGACGCTTAAAAAGCAACGAAAGCCGTTTTCTGTAGTACGAGTTGGCGGTTGCTCCCAGTTGGACTCGGTTCGTAGCCCAGGGCACTTCTCTTGATTCCTTCCTGCACGGAACTCATATTTGAAATCACTCATATTTGCAGAGGGAATTAGTATTCAGAATCTTCAGCTCCCCTTACAGACGAGGAAACAGCCTCGACAAGGTGAGGAATCTCACGCATTTGGTTAGCAGCGGAGCAAAACAAAGTTACCCGAAAGCCTTCTCTAAGCACCCTATCAAATGTAGAATCTCCCTTTGCCTGTCCTCTTATCATGCTTTTGTTTTCTTCAGAGCACTCCTAGAGCTACTTGACATCATGTTTATTTTAGTTTATCTCTGCTCTGGTAGAATTTACTCTCCTGTCCACAAGAGCAGCGACTTAGTTTTGTTGTATTTTCAGCACCGAAAACAGTGCCTGCCATTTGGAATGCACAAATGAATGGGTGACTAGGATGAACTTCTGAGCTGAGATCTCACTGAAGTTAGGAAGTGAGCCAGGAGATGTCTGTGGTAGAGAATTCCGGATAGAGGGAACAGCAAAGGCAAAGCCCGGAAGCAGGTGTGTACTAGAAATGGCCAAGGAGCCAGTGTGATGGAAGAGATTGTAAGGGAGACAATATTCAGAGATGAGATGAGGTGGGAGGGAGGACACAGATCACCTAGAGCCTTAGAGCCCACAGTAGGACTTTGGATTTTATGCTGAGACTGATGGGAAACTATGGAAGAGTTGTTTTAATTCCTTTTTTTTTTTTTTTTTTTTCTTTTTGGCTGCCCCAGGCAGCTTGCAGGATCTTAGTTCCCCAACCAGGGATTGAATCCCAGCCTTCAGCAGGGAAAGTGCTGGACTGCCAGGGAATTCCCTTAATTTCTTTTTTTTTTAAACAGCTTTATTGAGATATCTTTGACATATAAAAATTGTATATACTTAAGGTGTACAACTTGGTGTTTTGATATCTGTAGACATTGTGAAAAGATCAGCACAATCAAGCTAATTTACATATCCATCACCTCCACGTAGTGAGCATTTTCTGTGTGTGTTGAGCATACGGGAGAATTTTGAGCAAAGGGGTGACAAGATTTGACTTACATTCTTCTGTATAGTAACTGTTGAGTTTAATGAATGAATGAAAACAAATCCCCAGAGGAGCACCAAAACCATACAAATGGACATGTGACCCCTTCCTCAAGTCTAGAAACATTTATTTGGATAAGAAAGGGGTCCCTAGGGCCAGGGTCCGGAGGCTGGCCTAGGCTCAGGCTTGGGATCCAGCAGCCTGAACAGGCTTGGAAGGGCACCTCTTGCTGAGGTTGGTGAGGATCTGGTGCTGGGTGGGCCGGTAGAGAACCACGAAGCTCTCTGGAGGAAGGATCGGACCTCTGTTTTCTTCCACCTGGCCCATCAGCAGATAACTGATTCCTAGGGAAGAGGAGGAAGGGATTGAGAGTTTGTGTAACTGAGACCTTATAGGTGTACCCCCTCGTCCCAGTCCCTCAGATTCTACTGCCTCCATCATTTTCATGAGGCTAAGTCCCCCTCTACATTTTCCCACATCTCCGTTACCTTTCTTCATGGGGGGGCACTGCTTGCAGGGCACATAGAACTTCAGGGAGGTGTCAGTGGGGGGAGAGGGCAGGTCCAGGCCTCCGGTTTTGTAAACACCAGTGAGACTGACAGTGACTGTGAGGCCCTCCCCTGGGCCCCGAACCATGGACTTCATCATTCCCGTCACCACTGTGGGAGAGAGAGGGAGAGGTGAGGAGACAGGAGGCCAGGGCAGGGCTGGAACCAGAAGGAGGGGGGCTTTGGGGACAGGAGGGGAGGTTAGAGGAGCTGGAAGGGCAGAGCTGGGGGATGGGGCTGCTTACCCAGGTCGCTGTTACAGAAGTGGCTCTGCAAGGTGCCTGCCCGCCGGCACTGTTTTGGGCAGGAGACACTGGGTGCATCTGGTGGGGGGGGGGGGAAGGGGGGCACTGTTTGTGGAGGGTAACCTACCCAGGAGGTAGGAAGGACCACTTTCCCCACAAAAACCTCATTGCTTTGAACTTGTTCAGAGCTCTATCCAGCTTCGTGTCCCAGCACCCAGTACCAGCCATTAGCACGGAGGCGGCACCCGTGGGTGCTGTATTGAATGAATGAATGAGCGCAGGAAGGAACTCGGATACAACTCCCTCCAGCCTGCGGCCGCTTCCTCTGCCTTCCCAGACTCACCGGGGCCCACCGGAGTTGCCTCTGCCTTAGGCGCGGCCTTCGGTTTCTCCTCAGGTGGGACTTCGGGCTTGACTTTGGGCCCGACTCCGGGCTTGGGGCCCGGGCCTGGCCCTCCTTCGGTGGCGCCCCGCGGCAGGGTCCTGTAGGAGGCCGAGAAGCCGTCGGCCGTGACGCTGAGGTCCGAGACGAACTGGACGAGGAGCTCGTTCCCTTCGGAGGAGATGGGACTGCGGGCGCGGGGCATTGGGGGAGGTGTCAGGTGGGCAGCGCATCCTGCCCCCTACCCAGGCCGGCGGCCTTTTCACCTCTGCCCCTCGGTTGTCTGCGTTAGCTTCCCGATTTCGCAAGCCCCTCTCGCCTCTCCATCCACGGACCCCAGGCCTGGCGTCAAGCCTCGTCTTCTGCCTGGGCCGCTACCCGCTCCGCCCACCCGTTTGGGGCCGGCAGGTTCGCCTCCTGCGGCTTCAGCTCAGCCCCGCCCCTCCCACCAGCAGCGCTGTCCCCCCGCTCCCGCACCAGGCGCGGCGGAGACTCCCGGACGCCGTCACCCACCCAGGTGCCGCCCCCTCACCCCGGGGCTGTGTCGCCGCAGAACTTCCCCAGCCGCTTGGCGTCGTCGCTCACGGCGCCGTTGAACACGCTGACCGAATCGTAGCGGCAGTAGGAGTCGGGCTCCAGGTCAAACTTCCCGAAGGTCAGTGAGATCACCTGGCGGCGGGGCAGAGGCGGAGGCTGCGCGGTGGGACCCCGGGCAGCCGAGGGAGCGGAGCTCTCACCTCTCACCTCCTCCGCCCGGCCGCCGCCTCCGGGACGCTCGCCGCGGCCTCCTCGCTCACCTCCCGCGTGCCCTCCAGCCCCCCTCTTAATGCATTCACACCACAGCTCGGAGGAACACACACATCCACGGGGGCCCTGCAGTGGCCTCGGTCGCCGTAGTCCGCAAGGTCAAGTCCTGGCTCATTCTCAAGGAACAGACCCAGAATCCACCTCCACCACCACTACACACACACCCACACCCACACCCCCACGCACAAATCAGTTTATATATCAGCATCGGGTACCTCGCTCTCGTAAGATTCGTCACAGTCGTAATTTGACATTTTTTGTTTGGGTGCAAGCAGGTCTGGGTCTGTTTTTGCTGCCCACCATGCAAGCTCAGTGCTCGGGACATTGTAGATGTTCAATAAATCTTTGCAGGTTGCATACTGGAGGACGCCGCCTGGGTCCCCGAGGGCAGCCCGGGCAGGGGGTCAGTACCTGGTCCGGGGGCGCGATGATGTGCCAGGAACAGCTGATGCCCGGGGGGTAATCGGACTCGGGCCAGTTGGGCGTGGTCAGGGTTCCCTGGGCCTTCTCCAGCCGCCCCCCGCAAAATTGGTGCTCTGGGGAGGGGAGAGAGGAGTGGGGGTGGGGGGCGGTGGAGACCCTCGGTCAGCTGGAGGAGAACTCTAGGCTGGGAGCCCGTGCAGAAAGCTCAGATGTCTGGGTCTCGGGATGATGGGGCGAGAAGAGAGGGAGGAAGAAGGGGGGTAGGTTAGCAGAGATGGGGCTCGGAGGAGCGGGGCTCCGGGAGGTCTTGGACCGCGGGGGGTAAGTCTTGGACCGCCGGGCACCCAGGCGGGCGGTGGTAGGGGGAGGAGGAATTGACTGGACACGCTCCCTTCTTGCCCCTCCCCCTGACCCGAGGCCACATCGCGAAGCCACATCGCGAAGCCACATCGCGAGGCCACATCGCTCCTCTTCCCCTGGAAGATCCCATCTCCCCGGCCCGGCAGAAAAGTCCCCGTCGCAGCTGGAGAGTCCCCATGTTGTGAGGGTGCCCTCAAATTGGGGCACAGCCCCGAGGCTCCTTTGGGGAGGTCCCTCCTTAAACATTTTAGGGGAGACTTCTGCCGCCAGGAGGAGGTGATGGGACCGCAATCGGGAGCCCCCGGGCTGGGTGTAGGGGGCTCCGGGTCGGGGGAACCTAGTCCCCCAGCCCGGGGGTGCCCCCTCGCGCCCGTCTGAGGGAGCCCGATTGCGGACGGGGGCGGGCAGTTACTCACCGTCCCAGTAACCCCAGGCCGCCCATTCCACCCGCGGGTCGGTGACCCATTTCCGCCTCGCGCCTGGGCGGGGGCCTGGAAGAGGGGGGGGTGGGAGCGGGAAGGAGGGGAGAGAAGACGGGGAGGAGGGACTGAAGGGGCGGTTAGTGAGGAAAAAGGGTAAGGGAGATAATGGGGGTCCCAGGCTCTTGGGGTGGAGGTTAAGGCTGGGGTGGGGCCTGCGCCGGGGGCGGGGCCAGGAGAGGGGGACAGCGGAGGTGAGGGAGGTCTCACCAGTGCCTGAGGTGGCCCGCCCGCTGTACCAGAGCAGGAAGCCTCGTCCTCCCGTGCCCTCGTCCGATGTCATCCTCAGGGTCACCTGGTTGCCGGGGGCAACTAAGGGCGCTGGCCGGAAGGTCCCGCAGAAGCGTCCGAGCCGCTGGCCTGAGGTTCCAGGCCCGGCAAAGACCTCCAGAGCGTCATAACGGCAGGATGGGTGCAGCTCCAGGTCAAAGACTCGGAAGGAGAGGGACACAGTCTGGCCCTCAGGGACCTGATGGTGGGGACAGGGTCGGGGACCTGCAAAGTCAGGCCGGACACAACCAGGCAGAGGGGACTCTTTTTCCCCAAGCATTTCCTACAGAAACTGGGCCTGAAGCAGAGGGGACCCCATCAGGGTGCAGAGCAGAGGGCTTGTGGCTTGTGCAGGGGACAAGACCTGAGGTCTGTGGAGAGACCAGAGGGGATGGGGATGAAGGTGGGAATGGAGAAGCAGGCTCTGAGTTAAGGTGTGAGGATGCTTGCCACGTGTTACTGTGGGCACTGATGCTGTCAGTGACCAGAGGGGAGGGGGCTGGGACTTCCCCAGGGAGAAGCGGCGGTGCTTGCCAGGAGGGGGGTTCCCTTAGCAGTCTGGCCTCTGGCTGCCTGGACCCAGGCCTCGGGGAGACTTGGACAAGGGGACGGCGGCCAAAGGGGCCTTCTCACCGTTATCGTCCAGACGCACTCCTTATTGGCGGGGTAGAGGTTAGGGAAACCCTCGCTTGCCAGGTAACCCGACTCCCCAGTCACATCCCCTCCACACAGGAACACAGGTCTGCAGAACAGAAGAGAGGTCAGGCCTGAGTGGGGGAGTAGTGCAGGGACTGGGGTAGGGCAATGAGCATGGGGGCGCCAAGAAGGGCAGCCAGCGGGATGAGGAAGGGAGGCCCAAAGGATTCGAGGCGGCCTCAGCCAGCGGGGCTGGGACTGGGGTGGGAAATACTCCAGCAGGGAATCAGGAAAAAGTGGGACCAGCAACTTGGCTGTCCCTCCAGCCCCTCAGAGTTCCCACCCCCACCCCAGCAGGAATTCCCGGAATCCTCCTCGGCCCCCCTCCATCATTCCCCCTCCTCGCCCTGCCTGGCAGTCAGGGCCTGGAGCGGCCTAACTACTTCCAGATGTGGACACAGCCTCGAGGTGGGGGGGTGAGGGGGCGGGGAGATGAGGGAGAAGCAGCAGCCAGGGCCTTGCGCTCCCAACCTTTGCCCTGCTCCGGCTCCAGCTAACTACTGCGGTGACTGACTCCCACGTCTCCCACTTGCAGCCCCCTCTTCCCCCCACAGTCTCTGATTCCCTCCTGGAATCCAGATGTACAGCTACCAGGCAAGTTCAAGGTCTTGGTGCTCTCAGGTTCCATGGTGGGGCCAAGGGTCTGGATAGGTGGGGAGACTTAGAGGGCAGAGGACGGAGGGTGGAGGAGTGGGGAGCAGTGGTGACCGCAGGAGACAGTGGTCTTGCAGCAGGGAAGGAGGACTTGGGGGCCAGAGAAGGGTGAGGGCTGTGGAAGATCTGCACGGGTGGTGTGTTAGCAAAAGAATCTACAAGCTCCACAGGCATAGCCCCCCAGGAATCAGGGATCTGAAGTTAACTCAAGCCATCTGGAAGGTGCCGAGAGACCTACCTGGTGTAGTTGGGGCTCTGGCCCTGGGTGAAAGGCAGCAGCAGAGCCCAGGCAGTGAGGAGGGGCCCCAAGAGGGAGGCTGTGGTAGTAGGCAGCATGGCCCGAGGGAGAGGCACTGGGGTCCTCAAGACAGAGGCAGCAGCTGAGTGTAGCAGCAGCAGCAGCAGCGGCAGCGGCAGCAGCAGCAGCGGGGATAATCAGTGCCAGATGAGGCAGCCTTGGGCGTGTGGGCGTGGGGACTGGCCAGTGGGGCGGGCGGCGGGGAAGGCGGGACAGGGAGAGAAGAGCCGGGACAGTGGCGATTCCAGGGGCCTCTCTAGGTCCAGGACACATAAATACTGACCCAGTGTGGGAGCGGGGGTGGAGCAACGAAGGGCAGAGGGAGCATCAGACTCTCAGCATATTCCAGGCAGTCCAGTAACATCATCTGCAAGCCCACTCTGTCCAGTGCCCGAGCATCCTTCCAACACAGCCTCGGGTCCTTCCTGAGGACTCTCCAGCCCACCTGTGATCCTCCCCATTCCTGCTTCCTCAGCACCCAGAGGAAGTCCTTCCCTGGACTCCCAACCTCTAATCACTTACCCACTTCCTGACCACCCCCTGCTCCAGTTTATTTTCCACTTCAAATGTCTACTGTCCTCTCCATACCCGGGCCAGACTAGGCCACGGAGGAAGAATTCTGCTCACCCATCTTCTCTCCCAAATATTTGGAGGTATGGGTGGGGGCAGGGAGGCATGCTCTGTGGGTAAAGGGAGTGTCTTCCTTATTGAGGAAGAGGAGGATGGAGTAGAAAGTAAGGGAAAGGACATGTGAGATCAGATCTGGAAGGGAAACAGGAGGAGGAGAGCAGGGGTGGGGGGGGGTGGGGGGGGGTTGGCTTCACAGGGATGAAGGGAAATGGGTAGGAAGCTTCCTGAACTCAGAGGAAGCGCCTTTCTCAGCCTGATGGACGGAGGATCCAAGTGACGGAACCAAGTAGGCATCGGGTCTTGGCGTTGGAGGGAAAAGGAAGCTGAAGGATCCAGGTGCTGTCAGCTCTGCAGCAACTGACAGCCTGAGCTGCGTCCACTCTGCCTGCCCACCCCTCCCCCCGCACCCCGCCCCACGTTCCTCCCAGGCCCCAGGGTTACAAACCGGGCCTCAATCAGCCTTTTATTCTATTTGTCCATCAAATCTTTTGTCCATGTCAGGTTGGGGGCCCCTCCTGGGCAGCTCCCTGAACATTTTACAAAACAGTCCCACCCTGACATGTCTAGCAGGCCCTAGCCCACTGCATCCCCCTCCCCACGCGCAGCATTCATTGCTGTCATTCCACCTCTCCTTAGCCCCTGGCCCAGGGCCAGACCCTCCCTCCAGGGTTGAGACCAGGAGAGGGGGGTCAGCTGTCAGGGGTTGGGGGGCCTTGGCCAACCCCTCCAAAAGCCCTCTGCAGCATGTCCAGGGTCTCCCAGAAGAAATCCTCCTGTGTGGCCATCAAGGGCATCCAGCCCACGATCACCTTCGTCGTTTCCATGCATTCCTGCAATGTGGGGCAACTGTGGATCTGGCCGAGGTACGGCTCACAGGCCTGCGCCGCCACCCCCTCAGGGTCCTGGGCTGCTTCGGCCCCCAGGCTGGGCTTGGGGGTCCCCGCCACCCTGCTGGCTGGTAGGTCCCGGTAGGCGGGATGGTGCTCGATGTCATGGCCGGACAGCACGTAGAGGCACTCTCTGGTAGGACAGAGGGAGCTGGCATACAAAGGGACCTTGGAGGAGAGACAGGGGGGGAGTGGCTGAGTGGGGCCCCGGGAAGGGGTTCCCAGGAAGCCCCAGCTGTTGTGCTTGTCCTGCTCAGACCAGCCCTGAGCCAGCGAGTGAGCTGGCTGGCTGAGCCCCAAGGTTGTGTGAGGTCGGAGCGGGCCAGCAGGGGCAGCTCAGGGAGAGAGCCAGGAGCCATGGTACGTGGCAGGAAAGGGCGGTGGGTGGTGCTGGAAGATGGGGTCCCTGGGTCCCTGTGGGAGCCCCAGCTACAGTCCTGTGGGCTCTACTGCTCTGGCCCTCCCTGGACGCCCGCTCCCTGGACCCTGCTCTGACCTTGATGTGGAGCTTAACGAAGGAGGCACTTCCCCTAGGCCAGCCTGGCAGGCGGCCTCTGGCCCCACATCCACAGCCCAGCAGCTCCTTGCTGAAGTCTGAGCGCTGGCTCAGCACCAGGGAGTGGTTGAGGCCACACCACAGGGCGACGGGACGCTGCAGATAACGTACCTGAGAACACAGGGCAGGGTCCCTAAGTGGGGAACACCAAGGCACCGTGGGGAGGGGCCGGGTTGGAGAAGGGTGACAGCTTCTCCTAGGGAAGCTAGGGGGAGGGAGGAGGTGGGCCCCAGAGTACCCTCCCCCTCCCCAACGAGGTCCGCCCTGCCGACTGCAGACTGGCAGCTATCACTCCTCCTTGGTTCTCCTGCAGCCCGTCTGACCACAGGGGCGCTAGCACGGCTGTTGGTTCCTCCTCTCGGTTCCCTGGAAAACAGGCCTCTTGCCTGAGGCCAGGGCCTGCTATCTGCTCCCTGGTCTCATCCCCCAGGCCTGGGCCTGTCCAGTCTCTCATTCTGCCTTCCAGCCTCGGGGGAGGAAGAGCCTTCCTCCCTGTCCCTGTGTAGTTCCAGGTTAGGCCCCTGGAAGGGCCTGCCTCCCACTGCGTCCTTCCTTCCGTCTCTAGCATTTTCAGTCTGTCATATCTTTATCTTTCAAAATGGCCACTCTTTTGGAAAAACATTTCCACCTGATTTCTGCTGCTTCCTACCTCTGTCTTTTAGGCAGTAGGACTGGCTACGTGATCAGTCTGAAGTGGACCACATTCTTGGTCTCACCACAGCCAGTCTCGCCTGAGACTCCCCACTCCCCACTACACTACGACTTCTCTCCAAAGGCACTGGACCTCCCAGCAGCCAAATCCCAGGGCCTCTCCTGCACGCTTGCTCCCGAGACTGTGAGCGCTTTACTTTTGAAGACATAGATAAGTAATTTCACGGCCATTACAGGAAAATTATAAAATACTGGCAAGCAAAAATTCATTTAAAAATCACTGGAAGCCCCACCACCCACTATTAACATCTTGCTGGACACTCTTCCTCACTGTTGCCTCAGCAAATATATACACGCAAGTTGTATATTTTTAAACCAAGATGGGATTGTGCTGTGTAAACCATTTCACGAATTTTTTTTTTTTTTTCACTGAAAAATATGGTATAGCCATCCTTCCATGTCAGGGAGCGTATTCCTTCACTATCACTGTCACCACCCCCTCCTGGGTGAAACTTTCTGTGCCCGTGGCCTGTGAGACGTGGCATTTGAGGGTGTGTCTCTCTCTCAGAGACAACTCTTTCAGTCCCTCCACCCACAATCATGGCGACCACCCAGCTTTGCCCCTCTGCCTCTACTTTTGTCATTTCAACCTTGTTCCAACTTGGAATCCAGCTAGACATTTCTACTTTAGTGTTTTACTCTCACTGCAGAAGAAGCCTAAATTCACATTCTCTCCTCAAACCAGCATTCCTCGCCCACTGGCATGTTTACCATGTCTATTGCCAGAGCCACCTTTGTCCTACCCCACTGTCCTCATATCTAGTCAGTTTCCAGAGACTGTTCGTTTTCTTTCACTACACCTCATGTCTCCATTCCTCTCTGTTCCCGCCGCCACTGTACCAGCCCCAGTCCCCTGTCTCAAATGCTGGTGTCATTCAGCAGCCTCCCGGTGGGCCTCTCACTGTGCCCTCTGGCCACGTGACCCGTTCTCCATCATCCAGGGGGTTGCCTTCTCCTGCTCCAGAACCTGCAACGGCTCTTTCCCAAATCGATACTTCTGTAGGCTCGCAAACACCTATATACCACCTCGTAGCTACTGAGTTCCAAAACACACTCTGCTCTGGTCAGGCCGGGCCTTCCACCGTCCCAGGGATGTGCAAGCTTCGTCCCCATCCCCATTACATAGGATGCCTTTCCCTGTACCCACCCGAATCCTATCTAACCCACTAGGCCCTGCTTACATCTCACCTCTTGGAGTTACTTCGGCCCACCCAGGTCTCCCTGCTTCACTAAACTCTTACTGCACTTGTAGCATGAGCCACACAGCATGCACCTCGTGGTGCCAACCCCGGGTGAGATACAGTAGCACAGGCGTTACAAACTGGTTGGCTTAACATCCTAGGGAGTAGAAAGTGGATTCTATGGAAAGTAGAGATGTGGAGAGATCCAGGGGTCAGGGAATTAGAGGAAGGGGGGCAAGATGAGAGTAGCTGGGAAGCAATCTCACCTGTGTGGGTTCCCCTCGGTCCATTTTGTCCCCGGTTCCCAGCTGCCCATATCTGTTACTTCCCTGCATAAAGATTCGGCCAAATTCATCCACCAGGCCAAGGTGATTGTAGCCAAGAGCACAGAATAGGACCTAGGAGGTAAGGTAGAAAGGAGAAGTGGGCCTTCAGTCGTCTCCAGGGGAACTCTGAGCTCCAGTATCTCACAACTGCTAACCTGCCACACACAGCTGATCGCTTTTGGTCTTGCCCTCTAGGTCACCCCACTCCCTGGGTCCCTTGTCCCTCGCTGATCAATCATTTGATTCCTGCTCCTGTTTCAGACCTTCAGTACCTTGCGGGCCCCCTAAGGCCCCGCCCCCACTGGTCTGCCCCCAACCCCCCACCCCAGGATCCTACCTTGGCAGGCAGTGAGACCGGAAGTGGCATCTGCTGGTACGTGGGGTCAAAGGCTTCAAGGGTTCCAAAGAGATCACGATACACCCCTGGGGTATGCACCTCAAAATACACTCGCCCCTGGTCTGGGGGGTTTGGAGCCCTCAGCTCAGCAGCTCTGGGCACCCATTTCCTAGGGATCAGGCCCTACTTGGGATGAAAGATGTAAGATCTGGGGAGTCTCACACCCACTAGAAATGCACCAGCTATGATGTCTGGGAGCTTAAACACCTCTTTTGACTAGGATGCTCTATGGGTACCCCACAGAGCTGGAGTAAGGATAAGGGAGGGTTCTGTATCTGGAAGGTCTGTCCAAGGCTGGGGTCTGGAGAAGAAGGGAGGTGGCTCTTACCCGTAATGTAGAGAGTACTTCCCTGGTTGGAAGCCATGCAGGCCACACACAGGTGAGGGAGGTCATGGGACACCTTCCTCAAGGTCAGCTGACCTGTATAGGAGTGTGGCTGGTCCAGCTGGGCTTCATTCACTACCAAAGAGTAGATCTTTCCTTCCTCTGGGGGAGGGGGCGGGGAGGCAGACAATTGTGTGGGGGAGGGGACCCTCCAATAACCACATTAACCTCCCAAGAGACTCCCTAAGCCATACAGCATGAGACATTTGCTGCCCTAGAGTGGGGCTGGAAGGAAAAGGGTAGAGATGAAATAAGGGGGCAGTGACCTCAAGTATCCCAGCCTCCAGCCTTCACCACCGAAAATCAACCAGGGGAGCTCTTCAGTGTGAGGGATGAGTGCAGAGAAAACCGAGCAGTTGGATTTGGCGGAATCCAATTTGAGTGTTGGGAAGAATGATGTCTGGGGGTTCAGGGCCCTGCCTAGCATTAAGAAGTTCAGAAGCAGGGAATTCCCTGGCGGTCCAAAGCTTCCACTGCAGGGGTCCTGAAGAAGCTGCAGGAAACAGTTTGCAAACCACTGCTCTAAGCCTCACCTGTGAGGAGCAGCAGGGTCCGCTGGCTCTCCAGACCAACCAGCACCATCTGTTTGAAGCTCATGGCGCGGTGGAAGGTGATCTTGAAGACCCGCTGCCCGCTGGACTGCAGGTAGACCTCGACACAGTCGCAGGACTGGCTGTGGGCTGTGTCCACCACTCCCGGCTGCTCCCGAGTGGCCAACACATAGAGGTATTTACGGTAAATTGTGTCACCTCTCGGGTCCGAGGCAAACTGTAGGAAAAGACAAAGGTGTCCGGGATCTCCAGCCTTGCAGTGGGATGAGGCTGGGGCAGCTGGATCCTGGGGTGGGAGATGAGATACTTGGGTCCAGGGCTGGGAAAGGCAAACTTGGTTTCCAGTTCCTGGTATCGGAGGGTGGCTGTCCTAAGGATGCCACCTCAGGACTGGTGTGGGCCCTGGGTTCCCGGAAAAGAGGTGGGGTCTCAGCTGCTGGGGTCCTGGTACTCACATCCTTGGCTCCGTGACACAACACAACATAGCAGCAGGCCCGCTTCTGGCCAAGGGTGGAGGAGACCAGGGCATTTTTCAGGAAGAAGATGGTCCCCATGTAATCAAGAATGAAGATGTGGTCCTTGGTAGGCAAGAAGCGGCGGTAGCCATGGGCCAGCACAGGGGCTACACTCTTGCTGAGACAGCGGCGGCGGCCCCCAAATGCCTGGAAATACAGGCCCTTCGTGTCTGCAGAAGGGAAGGAGAGGGAGGTTTAAGGGGTCGGGGAGGCACAAGGGAGATGAAACAGAGCTTGGGAAAGCTAGATTTCTCAATGGATGGGTGTTTAGCTCCTCTCCATCCCCAGGCCTGGGGAAAGACCTCTTCCAAAGGGCACGTGGAAAGCTCAGAAGATATCTGAAATTATGCCCCATGTCTGAACTAAAGTTCTCTGCCCCACCTCAGCCCAGGGCCACACACATGCTTCTAAGTGAGCACTTCTTTGGTCCAAACTTGCATCAGAGACATCAAAGGAAATATAAGAATGCATAGAAAAGCAGAAAGAGGTGTGAAAAGGAATGACTGGGAAAGGCCAGTAACCCTTCCACACCCCTAGCTCTGGATCTGCTATCTGCATCTCCCTTCATCTCCGTTGTGTGAGACGAAGTTATTGGATAGGGGCTCCCTGGGAAGGGAGGGGACTAGAGCATATTTCTCAACCTGGGGGTGATTTTTGTCCCTCGGGGGACATTGGCTGTCAGAACTGGGGGAGGTGCTACTGGCGTCTAGTGGGTAGAGGCCAGGGATGTTGCTAAACATCCTACCATGCAAAGGACAGCACCTGACCCCTGCAAAGAATTATTTGGCTCAAAGTTTTAATAGTGACAATGTTGAAAAATCCTGGTTTAGAGGAGGGAAAGCTCCAGGTTTTGGGAGAGGAGGATATCTCAAGGTAAGATATGGAAGAGCTTGAATATGGTGGGCAACTTGGCAGGGATGCTAGGAATGGGGGCTCTGGGTGACAATGTCTGTCCGAGAGCAGCTTTAGAGACTTGGAGTAAGTCCTTGTTGGAGTATGTTTAAATCTAACAAGTTTCTTCCAGAGAAAGGGGCCCATTAGGCAATTTTATGGAGTAGGAGGGATCCCAGAATACGGTAGGACAGAAGCAGAGAGAACTAGAGGTTCCCGGGAAGGTGTACAGTTCAGAATCGCAGCTCTCTTCCAGGGCTGGACCCCAGAGCCCTGCTCTCGAAGTCGAGGACTGAGCCGGTGACAGATGCGTTTCCACACGCCCTCAGAGTCGCACACTTCGTGGAAGTAGTGGCAGGTCTGACCTAGAGAGACTACATCTCTGACTGGGAGGAATGAAATGATGTGCTCCACCTGTGGGGGCAGGAGGGGGAAAGCAGGGGTCATGGAGGCCCCTCAGCAGCCCCCAGTCCTTTATTCTCAGCACCAACCCGCCCCCCCCAAGGACTCACCAGCTCTGGGGGGAACAACTGAATAGATATAGGGTTTCCTCTCCCCTTCTTCTCTTCACCCCCAGGCTCTGGGCCACATGAAGTGCAGCTCCGCTTCACCTACCCAAGGAGAAGAGGGTGCACAGGGGTTCCATGAGGGTCATGCCTCTTCCTTCTGTTAACTACTTATTAACCACTACCTTGGGGGCTCTGGGCTGTCAAATCCTCCCATCTTTCTCTCTAGGTCCGTGGGTTTACCCTTCCCTGTCTGCCTTGTTCCCTGTCCAACTTCTCCACATAACCCCTCCCCTGATCTCTGGCTGCCATCTTGCGGCCTTTGCTTCGCCCCCTGCCCCCTCACCCTGAGCCCCACCTCCGGTCTGCAGAGCCCGGTGACTTTTTGCAGCTTTCGTTTCTGGCTTCTCCTCACCATCCTGACTGCCCCCTCACTGCTCCTGCCCTCAAATCTCTGGGCCCCTTGGCCCCTTGTACTCAGCTCCCTGGCCTTTGTCCCTGCTGCCTTTCCCACACCATGCCCCCCCGCCTGGGCTTGGGGAACCTCTGGGGCCGCTTTGCCTCCTAGGCCCCTCCCCTATGTAGTCCGGGTCAGACAAACCTCTCTGTGACCTCACCACCCAGCCACTGTGACCTATTTCCCCCAACCTTGCCCGGGATTTTCTCTCTTAGCTCCTTGGTTCTAGCCCAGTTCTAGCCACCCAGTGGCTCATGGGATATGCACAGGACAGGAGCAATAAAGTGTGAACTACTGGTAGACGAGGCCTTTACTTTCAGGGAGTAGTAGGAGGTTTTTCCACTTGATACCCTTTTAGCACTAAGTGTAGAGAGACACTGGTGAATTCTTCACATCTCCGCAGTCCAGAGCCTCCAGGGAATTTGTAGCTCAAGGATATAAACTAAAAAAAAAAAAAGGTATAAACTCAGTTT
The DNA here is from genome assembly GCF_963455315.2 of Globicephala melas. Taxonomy (NCBI): domain Eukaryota; kingdom Metazoa; phylum Chordata; class Mammalia; order Artiodactyla; family Delphinidae; genus Globicephala; species Globicephala melas. The sequence goes on along the minus strand of NC_083328.1, from coordinate 6,911,541 downwards.
GACAGGTGAGGGGGCAAGGTGACCCTGCTAATTAGACCATCTATCTCATGAAAACAGGCATCACATGAAAGTGGGCACAGCTGAGCACAGACTCAGGCAAAACACATCCAAAAGCAGACTGCTTTCCTGGGACAGTAACATGACTGCATGTATGAAGGGCAACCTCTTAAGGTGGAAGAAAGGGATGGATTTACTCTGAAAGCTTAGGTTATCTCCCGAAGTCTAAGCTATTAACTTACTCTTACGGCGGGGGTGGGGTGGGGGGGTGGGGGGTGGGGAGAGGGATGACATGGGTGAGAAACAGCAGGAGCTGGGGCTGTGTCTGTCCACATAGGGGCAGAGGATCTACACCAATCCATCCAAGGGGTAGCTGGCTCTCCCATGAACTGAGGAATCCAGGCCTGGACAACCAGCCCTCAGCTGCATAGTATTACAGACTCATTTGTTTTCCGTGTTAGCTAAAAGACGGTCAACCATCCAATCAAACTCCCTTATTCAGAGGGACTAGTAAACAGCTCGTTTGGGACACGTAGGATGGAATTTTCATAATTCGATAAACGTTTCGGAATGTCAACGTGTGAGATGTGACTTATGGGAAAGAACCTTCAGCTATTTGTGGCTTGGCAACTATTAACCAATGAAGCGGATTATATTAGGTCCTATGCCACCTAACAGGATGCTAAGATCTCTCAGCAGACGGAGCGAGTATCTGCAGCTTCCTCTTGTAACTGGGTCCCGTTGATCCACTCCATTTCACCTCGGGAGGCAAAGAAGAGGGTACGAACAGTAAAAGTCCACCGCAAAAGCTGCTGCAGGGGGAAGCCTGGCTTCTAGTGTGAGCTGTCAGTAACCTGCTGTTTGCTCTGGACAGCTCATCGACTTCCCTCCGCCTCAGTTTCCTCATTTGTAAAACGGAGGACTTCTTCTAGGTGGGGTGGTCCCTCCTAGACTAACCCCCCAGGTCTGATCATCACAATTCCTGCCCAGGCGCGCTCCTTTGGGCAGGGGTGTAGGCCGGGCGGTATTTTCGAGGCTTTCCCGGTCTCCCTTAACCTTCCCTCGAGGCGTTGAAGCTGGGCCTTTCCAGCCCCTGGGAAGCCACAGGTCCGCCCGGACTCCGGAGATTGTCGCGGGGCCTCGGTCTCCGCAGCCAGGATGACATCCAAGGTCCCTTCGGCTGCAACGACCCCCTGTACACTAGCCTCAGGCATCACCTTGCCTCCCGCTCCCCCCATCCCTACGGTCACCCTGGCGCCCGCAAAGCTGGCTCGCTCCCTAACACGTCTAGCTCGCACACACTACTGCAATCCCTGCACTGCTTCCAGCCAGCCCAGCGTGCCGCACTCACATTCTTTACCTCTACCTCAAAGTTCTAGTTCACCCATCTCCTCCTGAGCGAAGGGACACACTTCTCGCCCATGCTATTGGTAGGTAGAGCAGTCCCTCAGAGAAGAGGCCGGGCCAGGTTCCCTCTGGAGGGTCTAATTGGCCTTCTTTACAGTCACTCGGCTGTATCTAGCTTGCGATTGGTTTTCGTTGGAAGAGGACAAGGGTTTGCGTTTCTCGGCCTCTATCCCTTCTAGTGGAGGGCCGACGTCCCCGCCTCCTGATTGGACCTGATTGGCTCCATCTCCACTCCTAAGATTTGTGATTGGATGCGGCTGCGCGGGGCGGGCCGGCCTGGAGAGTAGGCCGTTGGCGAGCACTCTATTCTAGTCCCCCTCCCTTCTCTCGCCTCTCTTCAGCGCCGGAGTCTCCACCCCGCCGGCGGGTTCTGATTAGCCACGTCCGACGCGTCTCGGGATCCCGATTGGTCCGTCGGGTCCCTGAGCCCGCTTCCTCCCCCTGGAAGCGACTACGGCGGCTCCGAGGAGGGGGAGGGGCAAGGAGGGACAGCCGGTCCCGTCAGTCAGGCAGCGGGAGCCGCCGGGAGCGGATGGCGGCGGCGGTAGCGGCCTCTCTCGCAGCCGGGGGTGAGGAGGCGGCGGCCACGACCTCCGTTCCAGGGTCTCCGGGTCTGCCCGGGAGCCGCAGTGCAGAGCGGGCTCTAGAGGAGGCCGTGGCCACCGGGACCCTGAACCTGTCTAACCGGCGTTTGAAGCACTTCCCCCGGGGCGCGGCCCGCAGCTACGACCTGTCAGACATCACCCAGGCTGGTGAGTGCACCCGGCTCCGAGCCCGGCCGGGACCCTCATTTGCATAGCCCGGCCCCTCGCTTGTTTCTTCCCGGGCCCGGGAGTCTGGCCCGCCCCATCACCTGGCCGTCGGAGTTCTAGATTCTGCTGATTTGCATAAGTCTGCCACCACCCCCTCCCCACCTTAAGAACTACTAGACAATGAGCGCTTTTCTGGTTTGCACGGAACGGTCAAGAATCTCTGGCCGAGCGTCGTGAGCGCCCGCCTACCCCGCCCCGCTTCTCTTTATTTGCATATCTGCGCACCTGTAGAATGGTCCTGCCCCTCACCTGCTTGGCTCATTTGCGTGATCTCTTCAACCTCAGTTCTGATCGTTCCATAAAGCAGCCCTCACGAGCCCCCCCCATGACTCCTTTCTCTTTCTCCACTTAGTCTCCAACTCTTTCCCCTGTTCCACCAAAGATAAGAGCAGCCCCAGGCCCCCGCTTCCATGCGTTTGCCCCTGACAGCCCCAAGTTTCTGTTTCCTTTGCTTGTAGTCCCGCCCCCTAAGGCCGCTGACTCTCTCCATTCTTCCCCCAGCCAGCCTGTGGGAAAAAAGCAAATCTCCCACCTCCCCCAACTCTTTTCTCCGCGAGCTCTTCCTCCTATTATCCCTGACTCCTTTATCTGCGACTCCTCCTCCTTCTTGCGTGTGTGAGGTCACTGTGGAGCCTGTGATCTCACAGAGACCCTAGAATTCCCATTTCAGTTTCTGCTTTCCCCACGGGGGAGGGACTTGAGGCAGCTGCTGAAAGGAGGGAAATCTTATCTCCCAGCTAGGAGTGCTGGGAAGCTAGAGACGGCCCAACTGTCCTTCCTAGTCCCCCACCCATAGGATCCCTCCACCCTGGTGTCTGTTGATGGTAGGGTGCAGGGACTCCACTGTGACGAGTGAGTCAGGCTCAGCTGCTCAGGAGGCAAACTCTGACCTTGGGCTGGCAGCTGGGGGGTGGGGATTGGAAGAGGGGTGGAGGACTGCATTCCCAAAGCCCCACCCCAGCCGAGCCCAGGGTGGGACTTGGGGCTGGATGAGAGTGTCCCCCTGATGCCACTGCCCTGGGACTGCACTGCCCCCCTAGCAGGTGCCTGCTCGCCTGCAAACACCCTAGTGGGCGCCGACGCACACTCTTTCCTCGACTGTTCTGGAGAGAACCAGTTGAAACCACTCCCGTTGTCTTGGGTTGCTAGGTAAACTCACTCGCCCACTCTTCGGCGAGTGAGTTCAGGGCAGCCTGAGTTCAGGGCAGCCGAGAGCCACTGCTGTCCCTCTCAGTCTCCCCGAGCCGCCTAACCCCCCAGCTCCAGACTGACCTCAGCAGCTGTGTGACACTTGCCGTCTGTTCCCTTTCCCCTCCCCCTTGCTTGTTTTTTGACAGAGACCAAATGTTATACTTTACTTCCTTAGGGCTCTGTCTGTGTGAGTGGACTCCTGGGGAAAACTCCCAAGACCTCCCGGGCCCCCTCCCAGCTCCCACCCCCTCTCCGCCTCCTCCCCCAGCATTCCGGCTCAGGGTGCAGCCCGTTCTCCAGGGCAAGCGGGACAATCCCAACTTCCTGAGAACCTCTCTCTACCCTGCTCTCCACACAGGAATCCTCAGTCCTTTCAGGGCCCAGGTTCTAGGCCAGGTGGGTCTCTCTCGTCCAGAACTCTCTCCTCCGGCCCCTCTCCCCAAGCAGGGTGCCTGTAGCTTGGGGTGGAAAGAGGAAGTGACAGGAACCCAGTCTGTTGCCCATACCCTGCTCTCCACACTTCCTTGCCCTTCAACCCTGATGGACTAAAAACTTCAGCTCTGCTGACTGAATCTTGTGGAACCTCTCCTCCTGCTTCCGCAGCTCTTTCTGAACCAGCGTTTCCCTTGCACGTGTGCTGTGTGGAAGGTCCCTGCTGTCCCTTGGACTCGGTCCCCGGGCCCTGATAGTAGGATGAATCCTGAGGTGGGGGGAAGGGCTGCTCTCACAAAAGAGAAGTGCAGCTCATTCTCTCGCAGACCGCATCCTGTGCCTCCTGTGCACCGCTCCTCCAGCCCCGCTCCCTTCCGCTCACTCGCTCTGAGCTTTTGCCCCCGCTCCCTGGCCCGCCCCATCACAGCTTGCCCTCCACCCCCCTCATCCACATGCGCGTGCAGCACACACATTTGTGGATGCAGAGGAAGCGGGCAGGTGGAGGGGGAGGGCGGGAGGACTGCATCGCACCCTCCAACCCTCTCTGGAACTGTCTTCTCCTGTGACAGGTCTTTTTTCTGTGCACACCAGGGCTGGGAGCAGAGAGGGTTCTTGGGGCGTCAGGCTGTCGTCCGCCCTGGTAAACACAGGGCCCAGAGACAGAACCTGACAGGTTATTTCTACCTCATTTCCTGTCACAAGACTCATTTCCTTGGGGGATATACCCCCGCTTCCCCTCCCCTCGGCTTTTGCTTGCCCCTCCGTGGAGAGGGCCCTCTAAGAAGCTCACCCAAGCTCTGTTCCCTGGGACTTCCCCAGCAGGCCCTGGGCCCCTCCCAATACAGGCTGGGCAGAGGGAGCAGAGACCCGGGCTTGTAGCAGTCTAAGCAGTGAGAGCCTTCAGACTGGCAGGAACCCCGTACTGGACGCCTTGCACTGGTCTAGCAAGCCGCTGGTTGAGATAAAAGGATGCTAGTAGACTCTCCCGTCCTTTCCGCCCTGTCCACTCCTCGCCCGTGCCCAAGACTCGAGGCAAAGGAGCTGGTCTGAAGTCCGGGTCAGCAAGAGAGGAAGTAGAAGCAGGCCGTTGAGACTGTAAGAGGGCAGGAAGGAGGCCAGCTCTGAGGAAGGTGTGCCTGGGACTCCACCTGCCACCTCCAGCTTGGTCCATTTGCCTTTCTCTCCAGGTCCTTGGGAATCTGTGACTTCATAGTCCCTTGGACCTGGCTTGCTGATCCCAGGGGCTGGTGAAAAACCGGTGGCCAGTGTCAGGTCTCCAGAGCCAGGCTATGATAACCCTTGGTGGCCAGTGTCAGGTCTCCAGAGCCAGGCTATAATAACCCTTGGTGGAAAATAGGTAGAGGTTGGGAGACAGGGCGCCTAGGAGGGGTGAGCTTTCTCGGTCGTGTCCCCCAGGGGTTGTTCATATTCTTACCTTGAACCTCCCAGCCCATCACCTTGCTAGTTCCTTTGGAGCACCAACCTTCTCCTGTGACCTTTGCCTTCCACCTCTCCAGGCATCACAGAACAACAGAAACCACAAGAGTTATAGAATCCAGCCACCCTTACAGGATAGCCCTGCATTTGTGCGTTTGAAGATGGTGTTCATGGCTCGCCCCCTTCCCCCAAGTCTAGGCTTCTCCAGCCCAGAGACCCCAAGGCCTTTGCCTTCCCTTTGCCGCTCTGGCTACGCTTGGAATGGGCTCCAGGTTACGGAAGGCTTTCTTCTTGCTCCAGAGGGTCCAGGTTTATAGGTCTGATTCCTTGGCTCTGGGGAAGTTCAAGGTCTTCCTGTCCAGGGCTGGGTCTTTGCAAGCTCTCCGCTGACACTTGCTTCCCCTAGACCTGTCCCGGAACCGGTTCCCCGAGGTGCCAGAGGCAGCGTGCCAGCTGGTGTCCCTGGAGGGTCTGAGCCTCTACCACAATTGTCTGAGATGCCTGAACCCAGCCTTGGGGAATCTCACAGCTCTCACCTACCTCAACCTCAGGTAGGGAGGCAGGGCCACTGCAGGGTAGGGGGTGGTCCTTCTCGGCCCCAAGTACCAGTGAACAGCACCCTGAGTGACCCTCCCGGTGACCCTGAAAGGACAGCGCCATGCCTGGAGGGTGAGCCCACTGCCCTCCTCCCTCCCACAGCCGAAACCAGCTGTCATCGCTGCCGCCCTACATCTGCCAGCTGCCCCTGCGAGTACTCATTGTCAGCAACAACAAACTGGGGGCCCTACCTCCCGACATCAGCGCCCTGGGAAGCCTGCGGCAGCTCGTGAGGATGGGGAGCAGGGTGACAAGAGGGACTGATGAGCCAGGCACTAGGGACCTCTGGGGGGCGGGGGAGGGCAGGAAAAGGAGGGATGCACCCTAGGGGAAAAGCCGAGACTAAAGCAGGTGGCCAGGTCCAGGAGGTGGTTTCTGATGCTCGGGGTCTGTGGCTCCTTCCCTACTTCCTTCCTCCTCCTAGGATGTGAGCAGCAATGAGTTGCCATCTCTCCCAGCGGAGCTGTGTGGCCTCCCTTCCCTGCGGGATCTCAATGTTCGGAGGAACCAGCTCAGCGCCCTGCCTGATGGTGAGGAAAAGGAAGCACTGGAGGGGTGTGAGGATGTGTGTGTGTCTGTGTGTGTGTCTGTGTCTGTGTATCTACCTTGGAGGAGTCACAGACAAGGAATCTTCAAGGAAAAATAATGCCTTAGTTGCCTAGGGTTTTGCAATGCATGAGACATGCTGTAAATTATTTTCTTTGCTCTTGACCAGCAGCCCTCTGAGGCTGGCAAAGCATGGGTTATTAGCCGTGCTTGACAAATCTGGGGAAGGGTACAGGAAGGGGAGTGGTGAGTGCATTGGCACCCTGTAGAATTTCACAGTCAAGAGGAGCCCTCAAGGTCACCCAGTGTTACCATTTAGCGCCCACGAAGCTCTCAAAACCTGAGTCAGGTGAGGTCCTGTGCTGCCTCCCCAGAGATTCTGAACCAGTGAGCTGGAGCTCAGGCAACCCCATTTTAATGGGCTAATTGTGATGCACCCGACACTTGATAGCCTTTGCTCCAAAGCAGGCACACCTTCCTTTATTCAGCCAACATTGTTGTGTGTGTGTGTTTCCTGTGTTTTAGGTGGGGAACAGGTAGATGTGAGTGATGTCACTCAGATCTGGGGCCAACTCTTAAGATTTAGTGGCTTAATGGGGAGAGACAAGCAGAGGGAAGCGCTAGAACAGGAAACTTAGCGCCGTAGGGGCTAGAGGGAGCCGTGTGGCTCTGCTCAGGGACCCGGGGAAGCCCTCAGTCAGCCCAGAGGTGCAGCAGGAGCTGACCTTTGAAGGAGAGTTCTCCATCCTTCTGCAACCCAGGCAGAAACAACCCTGTGTGTAAAGCACGGAGGTCCAGCACAGACGTGGTTAGAAAGGCAAGCCAGGGCTAGGTGGGAAGGCTGGGGCCATGCTACCCATGGTTTTGAAGAACAAGAGAGGGGAGTCAGGTGGCCATCCATTTTCTCTAGGCTCCCCCCCACTCCTTCTTTCCTTCTAAGACAGTAGGGGTACAAATAAGCATTTGATCAGGGCTCTCTCTGGGCCATAAAAGAGACCCCAGCAAAATGCCCTGGGGGCCCAGAGGAAGGAGCAATAAATTCCAACCTAGTGTTTAGAAAGATTTCATAGAAGAAATGACCCTTAAGCTGAACCTTGAAAGATGCATGGACAGAAAAATGGGGTTCTCCTACCTGAGCAGACAGCATGTGGAGAGGCCCAGAACAAAGGGGGTGGAGGGTTGTCTGATGTGGTGTGAGGGTGGGCAGCGAGGTGCGAGACATGGGCGGAGCCAGATCATGAACTCCTTAACCAGGGAGGGGTGCTTGACCAGAGAGCAGTGATTTTTTCTTTTCTTTTCTTTTTTTTTTTTTGCTTTTTCCCCACACATGAACATTTATTAAACATTTTGAGTATTATACACAGTTTCCTTCTTTTACTTAGCAATTTTTGGCATTTTCCTGTCAGTACTTCATTGTTTTTAACTGCTGTAGATGTTACATTTTATAGACATATTGGTTAGTTATTTCTTATTAATCAACATTTGGGCTGTTTCCAAGTTTGAAAAAAAAAAGTTGCAACAAATACTCTTGGGTCCATTTCTTTGTTCAGGATTAATTTCTAGAAGTGGAAGTTCTGGGTCCAAACCCAGAATATTTTGAATTTTAATTGATGTTGCTAACTTACACTCTAAAAAGCTTGTACCAATTTATAAGGCAGAAAATGCTTTTTTTTTTTTTTTTGGATACATAATCTGAATCTTTGCTAACGTGTTGGGTAAAACATGTTTTAATTTTCATTTTTTAATTCTGTGAAGTTTAGTTTCTAACTTGCTAATTTTGGTTTCTAGCAATATTCATTCTCAATTTATTACCTCTTTGAATTTTTAATTTTAGCCATTATGCTTGATATTAGATTATTCTTTTTTGTAAAGAGCAGCCAATTCTTGTTCTGTCATTGTAACATCCCATGCAATGTTACTGAAGATCAGAAACAAAGTTTTTTAAGGTCTCAGACCTTCTCCTTTAACCACCAAAAAGGTAGTCTTGTACCTGCCTCTTTACTATCCCTGTGGAATATCCTGGATTTTTCAACTTATTGATTCCTGGTCTGAGTGAAGAGAATTTTTTTCAGAAGTGTGATATAAAGTAATTCACAGTCCCTCTTTTGATCTGATTCTAATAACTGAATGCTAGCTCTTCTGTTTATAATCCATTTCTGACCTTGCACCCATCTGCCTAGCTCCTAGCTCTATGGGCTCTGCTTTCAGCTCATGCTGCCAGGGCGCTCTCCCACTTCGGGCTGTCTTGGTAGACGTTCTGCCCTAGGCAGGTGCTGCTCACCTATTCTTGACTCTTGGTGGACATTCAGGAAGTTACAGCAAGAAATGTTTCACAGATGGTATCTGATACAGTCTAGTTAAGATTAATGGGGAATAAAAGTACTTTGCTTAGAAATAATTATCCACAGATCTAAAGTCAACAAAAGTCTCTACAACAAAAAATACATAATTTTTTCGGGGGAAGGAGGAGGCTTGAAATAGATCAGAAAACACTTTCACGTTAATTGTTCTTTTCATATACTTCAAATTTGTACTTAATGCCTTTCTCCTCCTGGACATCAGAAGGAACACCTGGATATTCTGAGATAAGTTTATATTTTTCCAAATCAATTTCTGGAAAAAATGTGTCACTTTCAAATTCCTGCATGGTCCTTGTCACAAATACTCTAAGATGGCCTGGCTTGTTCATGGCTTCCTTATAAACAGAACTGCCTCCCACTATCCGGACCATGTCCACTTTATTTGTTAATTCTGGTCGCTCAGTAAGTTTTAAGGCATCATCCAGACTTCTGGCAAGAAAATGAGCTCCCTGTGGAGGTTCCGTGAGTTCTCTACTGAGAACTATATTAATTCTGTCCTTTAAAGGTCGATTCTTCTCTGGAATGGAGAACCAGGTTTTCCTACCCATAATCACCGAATTCTGTTTCCCTTCTACTGAAGAGGTTGTGGTCATTCTTTGGAAATACTTGTATTCGTTCCTGAGCGAGGGCCAGGGCAGGTCCCCGTTCTTGCTGATGCCCATGTTCTGGGACACAGTGATGATGCAGTTTAGCGGACGAACCATGATAGCGGCAGAAAACACTTCCGAGCTAGCATGTCACACTGACACGGGGATTACCTGCCAGCTTGGCGCGAAATTTTTCAGAGCAGTGATTTTTATTCTTATTCTGTGTCTCAGGGCACCACTAATCCAGCTGTGCCTTTCTGAGAAGTGGAGAAGGGTACCCTCTCCTGCGGGTGGGCCAGGGCTTGGCTAGTGGAGCGCTGTACGGTCGCAGCAGCCCCCTCTCCCCGTGCCTTTGTGCACGGTGCAGCCCGCTAACCCGCAGCAGCCCCGCCTGCAGATCCTGGAAGGCTTTTGAGCAACGCGGTGGCACAGCTTGGTTTGGGCCCTGTGACGGACACTTGAGAAGGAGGAAGTGGTGGTGGGGTGGGAGGACAAGGCGAGGGAAGCACGTGGGGTGGGCAGCAGCTGAAGTTGGTCTGAGCGGGAAGAGGAGCAGGGAGGTGGGTCCTGGGGAGTGCCCTCAGCCAACCAGGGCGGAGGCGCGGCGGCCCCAGGGGTGACCCACTAGCCAGAGCAGGGGGCAGAGGAAGTGAGCACAAGGCCCCGCGCCGGGGCATGCTTCTAACTCTTCCCTCACCCACCGCCAGAGCTGGGAGACCTTCCTCTTGTCCGCCTGGATTTCTCCTGTAACCGTGTCTCCCGCATCCCGGTCTCCTTCTGCCGCCTTAGGCACCTGCAGGTCATTTTGCTGGACAGCAACCCCCTGCAAAGCCCGCCTGCACAGGTGAGGACGGGCCTGAGAATGGGCAGGAGTTGGGGGCATAGGTCCCTTTGGTAGCCAAGCAGGATCTGGGAGGCCCCCCTCTCTTCCCCTAACTACCCCCCATGCGCCTCCACATCTAGATCTGCCTGAAGGGGAAACTTCACATCTTCAAGTATTTGTCAACAGAGGCTGGGCGGCGCGGGGGGTCTGCACTGGGGGACCTGGCCCCTTCCCGCCCCCCGAGTTTCAGCCCCTGGTAAGTTTCAAGTGGGAAGGAAGGAAGCCCCTGGATACTTAAACCCCTTCCTAGCACCAGGGACCCCATGGTTTCTGGAGGGCGGATGACGGGGTTGCTGCCCAGAATGGAGCTGACCAGCTCTCCCTGGCTGGCCCCAGCCCCGCTGAGGACTTGTTTCCGGGACGTCGGTATGACGGAGGGCTGGACTCAGGCTTCCACAGCGTTGACAGTGGCAGCAAGAGGTGGTCTGGAAATGAGGTAAGGGCCTCCTTTCCAAGGATCATGGGGGATCTCAGCCCCAGGGGAGAACCTCTGAGCCGGGACCCTTCGCCTACTACCTCTGAAGCTCAGAGTGACTGGTGATGGCTGGAGTCCTCTTCCTTCGCTCGCCCAAGTGTCTCGCGGGGAAGGGCTGGCTCAGCAGCAGAGCCTGGGGCCCTGAACCCCATGGGCCCCGGGACTCCAGAGAGGCTGTCTCCTATCTCTGCATTTCTGCATTTACAGTCAACTGATGAATTTTCCGAGTTGTCGTTCCGGATCTCAGAGCTGGCCCGGGAGCCTCGGGGACCCAGGGAGCGGCGGGAGGATGGCTCTGGTGTGTAGTGGGGTCACGGGCTAGGGGCCGGGGGGCGGGGCATGGACGAGGGCCTAACGCCCGCATTGGCTCGCTGATGCGCACTGCTCTCTCTAGCTGACGGAGACCCTGAGCAGGTTGACTTCATCGACAGCCACGTCCCTGGGGAGGACGAAGAGCGAGGTGCTGGCGAGGTGAGGGGAGCCCGCGTCCGCCTGTCCATCCACCATGAGAGAGCTGGAGGAGGGGAGCCAGTGCAGGCTCGGGCAACCCCCTCAGCCCCTCTGCTGTTCTTTCTTCAGGAGCAGCGGCCACCAGAATCGAGCCCTGTGGCAGGGGATGGGGAGAGGGCACCAAGCAGCAGGTACCCGGAGCCACCTGAGGCGGCGCCTCCTCCCTTTACTTACTTCATCGCCCGCCCCCCTGTCCTCTCCTCCGGCCCGCTCCACCTCTCATCCTGCCTCTGCCCCGCAGGCGGGAGGAGCCGGCAGGGGAGGAGAGGCGGCGCCCAGACACCTTGCAGCTGTGGCAGGAGCGCGAGCGGCGGCAGCAGCAGCAGAGTGGAGTGTGGGGTTCCCCAAGGAAGGACAGGTGTGGGCGTGGGAGCAGCTGCCCTGGCGGTGAGGCCTCCTGAGCTTCCCTGCCTCTCGGGGTTGGCGGAGCCCCGCCTGGCACTGCTGACCCCACACCTTCATTTTCTAGTTTTCCGAAGCTGGGGGTCAGGGCTTCTGGCGGGGGTGCTGCCGCCTCGTCCGCTCAGGCCACCTACAAGTATGTGTCCTCCTGGACCCCGCCTCTCTCGGTCCTCGCCTTACACGCCCTTCCCCTGAGCATCTCCTCGATTCCCCTTCTGTCTCTCCTCAGCGGCAAGCCCAAGTCCAATGCCACCCAGCTGGGAGCTTCGGGGGGGCAGGGTGCTCCCACCCCCGCCTCCACCTCCCAGGAGCCCCTTCCTACAGCGGGACCAGGTGGGACGGCGGCGCTGGGAGGAGGGTGCGGGCCTGTGTAGGTGGGGGGGCGGGTTGAGACCTGGTGGCCTGAGGGAGGAGTAGGACACTGAGGGGATGCTTCTCCTGCCCCCTGGCTCCGGCCTCCAGCAACCGCACCTGCTCCCCGGCCACTCAGCTCCATTCAGAGACCAAACAGCTTCCTCTTCCGTTCTTCCTCTCAGAGCAGCTCAGGTGGGTCTTCCCTCCTCCCCAGTACTAACCCGGTGCTAATCCAGCACTAACCCCGGCGCTGGGGCCGTCCCTTCTGGCCTGGGAGTTCTCTGGTCAGTTGTCCCATTGTGTTGAAAATCCCACAAGCGCAGAGGCAGGTGATGTGGGTGCCAGACCCTGCGACCGGGCTGCAAAGTCGATGGTGCGTAGTGGAGGCGGCCCCACACCCTCCTCTCTCTCCAGGCCCTTCCTCACCGGACTCTGTCTTGAGACCTCGGCGATCCCCCCAGCTTTTGGACGAAAAGGAGGTGATGGCTCAGCTGCGCCAGGTATGAGAGGTGGGGTCTGCGTGGGTGGAGCCTGGGCTCCGCGTGGTGCCTGGAGGTTCCCGGCTTCCCTCAGCAGCCTTTTTGCCTACCCTGGTACCTCCCCTGAGACGGAAGGGGCAGGAGGGCGTTCCCTGCTGACCCTGACCTCTCCCCCTCCTTCCCCTGCCTCCCAGGTGCTTGAGTCCCAGCTGCAGCGGCCCCTACCCGAGGACCTGGCAGAGGCTCTAGCCAATGGGGTCATCCTCTGTCAGCTGGCCAACCAGCTGCGGCCCCGCTCCGTGCCCTTCATTCACGTGCCCTCACCTGCTGTGGTCAGTTGGGGCCCAGGCAGGAAGTAGGGGTTGGGACGGGGCCTCCTGGGGCCTCCCCCTTACTCTCTTTTTCCTTTCTTACCCACCCCCAGCCAAAACTCAGTGCCCTCAAGTCTCGGAAGAATGTGGAGAGTTTCTTAGAAGCTTGTCGAAAAATGGGGGTGCCTGAGGTATGGGGGTGTGTTCTCAGGGGCCCAGGGCTGGTCTCTCCTATAAAGGGTGCAGTGTCCTGGGCTCAGCGGGGCACCCTGCATGGATGGCAGGGTTCCATTCACGGGGGTGTCTGCTTCTCAACAGGAAGCACATCCGCCAGCCCCTGTCCCGCATGTCTCCCCTGCATGCCTCCCTTCCTTGCACTCTGCATGTCGGCGTGGCTCTGGCCCTGGCACGTGAGGGCAGGGGGTGGGAAGGATTGTCCTGCTGCTGCTGCTGCTGACGTCCTTTGTCCTTGTCCATCTGTCCTACTCTCCCTTCCCAGGCTGACCTGTGCTCGCCCTCGGATCTCCTCCAGGGCACTGCCCAGGGGCTGTGGACCACCCTGGAGGCTGTGAAGCGGGCGGGGGGCAGGTCCCCCCCGCCCCTCTGGCCCCCCTCTGGTCTGGGAGGCTTCGTCCTCTTCTACGTGGTCCTCATGCTGCTGCTCTGTGTCGTCTACACTCGGCTCCTGGGTTCCTAGGACCTGACGTCACCCCTCCCCCTACCCCCTTGCCCTACTTCTATTTATAAGACTCCTGTGCAAACCCCCTTCCCCGCCGGTGGTGCCTTCAGCCCCTACCAAAGACACTAGTGAACCCCCCTCCCCTCATAAACACTGACCTCAGAGGCCCCACTCTGGTGCCCCCAGACCCTGGGTCCCCAGCCTCTGGCCACCCTCCTGTAGCCCCTCCCTTCTCAGTGCTGATGGTGCCTTTTAAGTCCTCTCCCTGCCCTGCCCTCTGCTTCCCTAGAGGGTGGGTCTTAACCTTCCTTCTTGCACCATCCCCCCCCCCCAGCTGCTATAGGGGGCTAAATTATCTATATTTTGTAGAGAGAACTCTATATTTGTAGGGGATGCAGGGGCCCAGGCTGGGTCTCTGTCTCTTGTATAAATTGTACAGACCGTGTGTGTGTGTGTGCGTGCGTGCGTGCGTGCGTGTGTGTGTGTGTTTGCGTGCGTCTGCTCCTGCTGTGCCGGGGGCCCATCCCTGGCCATGTCTCCTGGGCTCTATGTGCCAGCTTGCCTACTCCAGCATTTCCCTCTGGAAATGGCAGGTCTGTCCTTCCCTCTGAGCCTTGGCCCCCTGTGTCATCTCCCTTCTGTTATCCTCTGGCAGCTTCCTTGCATCTCATTTGTCCCCAAGCCATGTCCAGGGTGCCCTTGACCCTTGCCTGCTACATTCTGTCAGCTTCCTTTGCCCAGGCTCCTTTAGGGTGTCTCCCACCCTACAGCTGAGAGGAGGAGGTGACAAGGAGAACTTAACCTGGGCCCCTCCCTGTAGGAGTCCCTGTGCCAGCCCCACCACATCCTGGAAGAGGAGGGGGCCCCGGGAAGGGGCCTCCCCTACATCGCTGCTGTCATCCATGCACTGCTGGAACGGCCTTAGGGGTTGAGGTCGGGGTGCAGGGGCCCGACCCGGCGGGAACCCCAGGAACAGAGAAGACAGCCACACCTGGGCTCTGCTCTCTAGCGAGGACTGGTGAGGGCGGCCTCGGGCCTGGCCCTGTGCCTCGGGCACCTGTCTGCCCGGGAGCTTGGAAGCAGGCTGGCCCAGCAAGGCGCGAGGCCGCCTCTGGGCGTGGTCGAGGGTATGGGATGGAAGACTGGGGGCTGGGTGTCGTGTCACGTGCAATAAACGGAAGCCGGAAGCCCTCTAGGTTGCCCCTTAGCTGTGTGTGTGTGTGTGTCTGCGAACGAGCGGTGTGTGCTGGGGACGGTGTAGCTTCCACGTGCGGGCGCCGCAGTTCCCTCTGGCCGTTTTCACCCTTCCGTGCGGCCCCGCTGTCCGCGCCGCCAGGAGGCGCTCGCGGGCTCCCGGCGGGACCGTGCGCCACGTGGCCCGGAAACGCGCTGGACGCCTGCGCCGCGAAGCCTTGAGAGGTGGGCCGCAAGCTGGGCGCGCAGGGCAGCGCGGGCCGCTGAGGGAGGCTGCGCCCGAGTGGGAGCCGGGAGGTGCCAGGCGGGCGGCGCGGGGCCCTGACCTGCTCTCCGCGTGGACGCGGCATGTTGCCCTGGACCCCCCGGCGGTGGGGCGCGGGTGAGGAGCAGGCGCCCGAGGAACAAGGCCCCTCGGCGGGCAGCGACCCCGGCCAGGCCTGGGACTCTGGAGAGGAAGCCCTGCGGGAGCCAAGAACAACCCCACAGGACAGGTGAGGGGCTCTGCCAGCGGCACTTGGGCGAAACCCGACGGGGGCCCACAGTGTGAGAATATCTCAGTTGTTCCTAGTAGCGAAGAAAGGGTATGATCAGCTTCCCCGCACCGGGGACCCTTGGCCCGGCCTTGGAAGTATTCAGACTTGGAGCAGGGAGGTGATTGCGGGAGGCTGTGACCGAAGCATCTCAGTACCGCCCCTTCCCAGTCCTCAGCCCTGGTCCCGAAGGCCTTCCTGGACCCAGAAAGAGCAGCAGCTGCCTCGGCCGCCCCCAGGCCTGGCTGCCGAGCGGTCACCGGGAACCCCAGGTAGGTACAGGGTCCTGCCATCTTTACCCCCAAGACCTTTTTACCGACTCCTGAGCCGATTTTAATCTCTTCAAGTCCTCCCCCCCAGTTCCCCTCCCCCCCCAGATGACCTGGGAGGTGGCCCCGTCAAGGATGACCCTGCTGGCGCCACAGGACCCCAGCTGTGAAGCTAAACCGGGACCTCAGCTGGTGTGGGTGAGTTGGGGGTACCTGTGGCACCAGCCTCGGGTGGGGCAGGGATGCCTTGGGAGGGGGCTGAAGCTCCAGGAATCTTTCCCATCCCTCCACAGGGGCTCAGCTGTGAGTCAGGCACCTCCTTCTCAGGCCGGACCTTGCGCCATCCCTCATTCTGCCCTCTGTACGAGGCAGCCTCAGGCAGAGGCCTCAGGCCCAGTCTAGCAGGACGTCAGAGTGGAGAGCAGGTGCCCAGGGATGCAGGTATGGCCCTTGGTCCCCTCAGGCTCCGCGGAGAACCAGTGCAGCGCTTGCCACCCTAGCAGCTTCTCCTCCCCAGGGTTCCCGGTGATGTGCCGTGAAGATGTCTTTCTTTCTGACCATGTGCTGCCCTGTGGGCAGCGTGTTCCCCTGTACCGGTCTCAGGCCCGTCAGCAGGTGAGCGCTCTTCCTGCCCTGGCCTCACCCCAGCCTTCACGCAGGGCTCGGGGGGAGACACTTGCCTCTCCTTTCTCCTCAGGTGATGGGCTCTCTGAAGCTGCTGCTCCCACCCCCAGTCATGTCCCCCAGGGTCCTCCCCGCTCCATCCTCTGGCTGCTCCACCGCCTGGCTCAGTGGGCCTGAGCTGATCGCCCTCACTGGCCTCCTGCAGATGAGCCAGGGGGAGCCAAGACCCAGCTCCCGGGGGGCTCCCATGCCCCCTGCTGGCCCCCCAGACCCTGCCTCTGACCACCCAGGTGCCAGTGGTGGCCAGAGCTGTTCTCACTGCATGGACCCATCTCTCCCACGGGCCCCAGACAGCCAAGGTCCATAGCCCCTCTGGGGGAGAGTGGGCCCCTTACTTCCCCAGGCAGGTTCTGTTGACAATAAACAGCGTTGGTTTGCAAACTGGCTCCTTGTGGCAGATAGCAGAGTGGGGCGAGGAGGCAGGGATGGGGTCTCTTCTTCCACCACGGCTTTGGTTGCTCTCCCCTCAGATTCTTGTTACTCATTCCCCCTACAGTCGGGCAGGGGAATCCATGGACCTAAGACTTTTCCAGGCTCACCCAGCAGGGAAACTTTAATGGGGGTGGGGTGCACAGTATAGATCCCTAGACTAGATTAAGTATATTAGAAGCAAGGACTCCATCAGTTCTGCCAGGCCCGGGAGAAGGAGAATTGTGTGAGCACGTAGCTGGCGTTGGGAGAGGCAAAGTAGGGGGTAGGGGGTGTCATCACTTCGGGAGGGCACTAGTGTAAGATACCTGTTGCTCTCATCCTTCTTGCTCTGGGGTCCCAGGAGTTCAGCCGACACCAGGCAAGCACAGCAGGTGTGTGTGTGGGGGGGAGGGGTAGATCTCTGTCTTCGTGGTCGTCATCATTGGAGGCAGGGTGTGGGGCCAAGGCTGACTTGAGACTCTGGAGCGATACTGCAGGAACTCTGTGGGGAAACAGAGGGTCAGGGCTTTGGCTGAGAAGGTCCAGAAATTTGTAGGGGTTTTGTTTTAAGGGGGGAAGAGTTCTAGAATTTTCTCCCTTAAAAGAATCCAACTTCTTGGGGAACCTCTTCCCGAAGACTTCACAGGTGCCACAGTTGGAAGGGGCAGAGCCCTTAGGCAGCCCGTCCTAAGGGGCAGCTCAGCGCTTCTGCTGGTCACACGTCCTAGGGGACATCTGGGCTGTAGAGCCTCTCCATCGGGCAGAAGGGGATTATGGGGTTCAGCGGGGTGGGCAGGAAGGCATTCTTAACTTTGCCCTTTTTTTCTTCCTCCACTCCCGTCTGTCTCTCCATCCATCAGCTATACCCAGGGGCCACGGGGGTCTCCTCACCGGGGCCTCCCCGAGGTTCTGGAACTCGATGTGTGCGTAGCTGTGTGGGCGGTTCCTGGCCCCGGGGGCGTCGCCTTGCACCTCCAGGGGAGGGACCAGGTCCAGGTCTACATAGTTGAGGCCACCGTCAGGGGGCTCGGGGATGTCAGTGCCCATTCCTATGTAGTCGGCGGCCGCGTACTCAATGCACACGTACTCCCCTGCTAACTCTGACGGCGGCTGCAAGCAGCGCTGAGCCCCTGCGGATCCCCAGTCGTCTCCCACGCCTAGATGAGGGCCTTGGAGCCCGGGTCCAGGCTCCCCGGCCCCAGGCCTGTAGGAAAGAGGCAAGAAGCTCGAGGAAAAGGACCGTGGTGCACAGAGGCTCATGGACACATATTCAGTGACCCCTCCATCCTGGAGCAGCTGGTGGGAAGTGGCTTTGGCTGAGGCAGGAAGGCCCGGGGTTGCCATCACCACGTAGCCACTGGCTTGGCCGCCCCCCATGGGTTCGTAGTCACTCCTGGCTCCCTTGGTTATGTAGACCCCGCCCAGCTCCAACCCCTCCGGGTGTGAGGCTGCTGCCCCCGGCCTGGCCAGGGTCTTGAGGGTTGCTTGCTCGCTTCTCTCACTCAGGCGCCCCGGACGGTACAGGCTGCTTGATTGGGCCGCAGAGGCTGGGGTCTCATAAGATTGAGGGACAGAGGGTGTGGAGGCGCTCGTCGGGGGCTTTCTTGGCAGTGGCTCAGCCCTGCCGCCGGCACCACTGTCCCCGATTCGTTTCATGGCGGCCAGGACAGTCTCGTGAATGCTTTGGGCCACGACGGCGTCGGGCGCCTGTAGCCACAGCTCCCCGGGACCCGTGGGTGCCGAGCGGCCAAGCTCCAGGAAGAAAAAAGCGTCGGCATGGCCACAGCGGCGCACGCTGAGCAGGGACAAGCGCAGGGCCGGCGGCGGAGATGGCCGGGAGGCCCTGGAGCTTCTGCCCCCGGGCTTCCGCAGCAGGCTCAGTACCCCAGAACCCAGGCACAGGCAGTAGTCGCCGCTGCCCAGGCCTCGTGCCCGCCCCAGCCCCTTGGGCCGCAGCGTCACGGGCCAGACGTCCTGAAACGGAGCGAGGATCCAGGCCCCTGGGTCCTCGTGGGAGTCGGGACCTGGAGAGACAATGGTCTGGTGACAGGGGCTCCCGGGCCGGCAGGCTGGATTCACTGTGGCCCGGGAACTGAAAACGTGTAAACCCTTCACGTTTGGTCTTGATTTCGGAGAGCGGGGGAAGGGACAGACTACGGATAAACCAAATCCACGATCATCCACCTCCCCCGCACTCCCCCCCCCCCGCCGGGGCTCGGGCCTCACCGGCGGCGGCGGCGGCGGCGCGCGCCTGGAGCAGGGCGCTGTACCACGCCTGCTGCTCCGCCTCGCTGGCCGCCGCCACGCCCAGGCTGCGGTCGCGCGTGTACAGGACGATCAGGTGTCGCTGACGCGCGTCCACGCGCTTACTGATGGTGCACGCGCCCTCCAGGCTCACGCTGAACTTAGGCGGCGCTCGGCCGGCGCGGAACTTCTTCTCGCTCTCGTAACACTCGAGGCGCTGCGGGTAGGCGCGGAGCACAAAGAAGCGGCGGCGCTGGGACTTCTGCTTCCGCAGGTGGCCGCAGAGCCGCACGTCAGCCGGGCAAGCCCAGGGCCGCGGCGGACCCAGGGCCACGTCGGCCGACTCGAACTCCGGGGTCGTCGTGGGGCCTCCGGGCTTCATCCCGGACCCAAAGCAGTAAAGTGTCCGGAGCAGGGGCTGGAACGGCAGAGGTGGGGTAGACGTAGCGGCCCCTGGAGAGGGGGGCGGCATCCTGACAGGCGACCACCCGTCTTGATGCCCAGCGTCTTTCCCCCCACTCCCGACTTGAAGTTTGGGGCAGGGGGTCCGCACCGTGTGCCCCAGTGGCTGCCCGGTGGCCTGAGACACCCGAGGCTCCGACAGACTCTGAGGCTTGACCCCTGCGCCTCTCGTCGCCTCCTCTCCTGTCCTCTCCCCTCCCTCCCAGCGCGGATCGCGCCGAAGTCCCCACCCCTGCGAGGTTAACCCTTGCGCGCCCCGGAGCTGGACGCCGGGCGGTGGGAGTGGAGTGTGAGTGGGGAAATCCAGGAGAGGCGGCCTCCGCCTCACCCCACCCCGTGTCCTGGGACTGGGCTTTTGCAGGGGCGGGGGTGGGGTGGCGTCTCTACTGGTCTGAGCTGCCGGCCGGCCGAGAAAGCGGTGAGGTGAGGTGAGTGTGCGTGGAGCCACGTCTGTGGTGACCGCGCTGGTGGCGTCTGCAGTCCTGGAGGTGAGCGGGCCACTGAGCCGGGCCACCCTTACAGTGGCACCCCCTTCCGGCCTCTGCCACTCCCCACTGAGAATGGTGTCTCCTCTTCCCACCCAGGAGTGGCTCTGTTCTCTGCCTTCCCAAGTAATCCCAGGAGCCAGGGCTACGGAGCACTGGCCTATGCTGATCTTGGAGGAGCTGGAGGTTCAGTTTCTCTGCGGGGTTGGGGCCATAGGAGGTGTCTTGGGGTAAGTTAACTTCTGGATCGGTCCCTGTGCACAGACCATACCCACCAGGGTTCCAGTCAAGTGGCACTGAAGGAGAGCCAGTAGAGGAAGAGACCATCTCTCAGGGGCACTGCCCTCTTGCTGCACCATTGCCCTCAGCCCCTTCTCACCACCTCTGTTCAAAAATAACGCTGCCCAGGCCAGCTGAAGGCTCTGATCACATAAGTGCAGACTCTCTGCACTGGCGGAGGTACCCTTTGCCCCTTGCATCCCGGGAGGCTTGAAATGGGGTTGGGATTCAGACATTTTTACACCCCACTTCTGATCCTTCCAAGGACCACTGACTCACGTTGGGGGCGATGGCGCCGGTCAGTGCGCACTCTGTGAGACAAACCGGTAGTTGACACATGGGTGGGGGCCTTAGAGGACCTTATGATTTCACTGTCATGGTAAGTAGGACACCTACAGTGGGGGAGCTGAGGGTTTGGGAGAGGGCAGCTGTGGCCCCTATTAAAGATGGTATTTGGGGAGGAGTGCCTTCAGGTGAGTTAGGAGCTGTACCAGGAGTACTGAAGCAAGGCCACCTGGTTCTTTTTCTCCAGCTAGTCCAAGGGCCAGGAAAGCCTGAGTAGGAAGGGCTGGGCTTCCCACCCCGGCTCCTCCACTCCCCAGGCGTGGGAGGAAGGGGTTGGTCTATGAGCTGGAATACTGGAGAAGCCAACAGTGCGTGCGGTGTGCAGGAAGGCTCAGATTCTTGAACGCCCTTTAAGGGTCATGCTGAAAGTGTGATGCAGGGCACCACCTGGTATCATGAGGATGGGCATCTGGCCAGCAGGCAGCAGCGCCCAGGTTCTGCTCCAGGTGCCCCCCCCCACCCAGGTCAGCCAAAGCCTCTCCAAGGTGCCAGAGAGGTGGCGGCAGCTCAGGTGGTGCACGTGGGCCAGCGGCAGCCTCCACCGTTGATGGGTGTTGGCCAGGGAGAGGCAGGTATGTGAGAGATCCTGAAGTGGACACCAGAAGTATATTCAAGGTCATAGCCTCCAGTGTGGCCTCAACATATGCGCCATGGAGAAGTGGCAGGGACACAAAAGACATCTGCAGGCCTTTCCCCTTCCTAGTTTTGGTGCTGCCTTGAGGAGCAGGGCACCCATGGGGGCCACGTACCTGCTGCGCTCCTGCCTGGAGCCTTACTCCCCAGGTTTGATTTGAAGCTACGCACAGGAGGGTCTCTTCACATCTGCTCCTTCCTGCTTCCCACCAACCAGTCCACCTTGGAGCACCCCAGTCCTTGTGAAATCACAGCCGCTGTCACAGAGACCAGCTCCAGACAGCCTTGTGTCATTGAACCCCTAAGTGCTGGGTAAAGATAAAGCAGGAAGCAGCAGGGATTGGACAAGCAAACGTGGTCGGGTGGGTTGGTAATCAATGCCAGGTGATTTAGCCTGCTGGGTACCAGGAAAAGCCTGGAGCCTAACGACTGACTTAATCAGTTGCCCTGGCAACAACATTGCCCTTGGCTCTACCCAGACAAGATTGATTTGAGCCTGTTGCCCTGGTAACTCGTGTTGCTCCCCCGGGACAGGAAGTAACAGAACTTCAGCTCCATTGGGTGAGAACACCTCCCCCAACCTGAGGAGGTCCACCTGTGCATCCCGCTGCCAGGTGCAGGGCAGCAGTGGGATGGGCTCTCCACATTCTAAGTGCCTATGGAAGACTCTTGTTACCAAAGGGGAGCCCCCAGGAAGGAAGCTGGGGCACTAGGGCCAGGCTCTTCCCGTGTGCCCCTCTCTCCTCCCTCCAGGTTCTCACTCCTCTGGAGGGGTCTGCAGGGACAGCGCCAGCCCCTTCCTCCATCGGAGAGCTTGATAGAGGTCCTGGGCACTGGCTCCTGCTTCCTCACCCGCAGAGGCAGCCATCAGTGACCTACTGAAGGCTGGGGTCAAGCCAGAGGACTGTTGCCTGCAGAGCATTGTCACAGCATTGGCCAGGGGGACATGAGCACTTGGTCAGAAGCCTGGTGGCAGTCTGGGTGAGTCCTTCCAGCCCCATGGTGTGGGTCCAGATTTGTAACCACCAGGCAGGGCCTGCAGGGAGGCCCTGGGTGATGGGGCGGGGGGAGCACAGCCCAGTCATTTAGACATTTCCTGAGGCCAGGGGTTCTTCCATCTCTGCTGCCTGCCTGGAGAGAGGACGCCGGGTGGAGGCAGCACCAGGCTGTTCCACACCGAGACAGGCAGCTGCAGTCCCGGTCTCAGCCTACGCCCTGTGAACTCTTGATTTTTCTGCCCTGGAGTTGGACGCTGACCCGTTGTAACTTCTCTGACTGGTCATCCTGCCCTGGCCAGTGAGCTGGTGGGGGTCCATGTCGGACAGAGTGACTGAGAAGCGTGGAGTGGGGACTGCAGGGAGGTCCTGCGCCCAGGCACTGAGCAGTTGAGGAGATCCCTGGGAAACAGCGGCAGTGTGACTCAAACAGTAAGAAGCACTGCAGCTGCTGGTCCTTTAAATCTCACCTCCAAACCTCAGTGTTTTTGGTTAGGAAAGGAGGCGCCAGGGAGCTGGGGAAAAAGAAGGCTCCTCCTCCCCCTCCTTCTCCACCACAAGATTCCAGCTTCTCTCCTGTCCCTGGCTCTGAGCAGAGAATGGGGAAGACACAGATAATCAAGGGTGACAGAGAATACCCAGGGAAAAAAAAGATGGTCCACCCTGGGAGCGCCACCAGGAGATGGAAGGAGAGTAGAGGCTGGAGAACGGGAACCACAGACACAAGACAGGATGAGGACTGAGCCCTGGGAAGGTGGGGAGGCCACGCCTGGCTGTGCAAAGAACAGCAGCTGAAGGTATTTACAGGAAAAATCCTCAAAGTAAATCAGTGATAAGACTGTCCCGGCCTCTCCTTGCTGTCAGGTTAAAGGTCATTGGGTGGAAAGACTCAGAGAAATCCCAAGAAGGGAAGACTGAAGGGGCCAGAGTTCCCAGGCAGCCTTAGGAAAGGGAGAGGCGCTCACAGCAGGGCTGAGTTCGGGGCCTCTCCTCCCCCAGGTGAGGTGTCTAACCCAAGCCGGCTGTCTTGTTACCACACACACAGCCTAGACACTGTTGACACAACATCCCCAGGTGGCAAGGGTCTGGGGAGGGGCTGAGGAGGCAGCTGACCTGGGACAGCTGGACTTTGACTAGGCCCTGCCCGACCCCCATGCCGGGTCCTCCTCTGCACCCTCTCCCCCGCTCCCTCCACTGCTAAAACTGGACTCCAGTTCAGACAGGGACTGGCTCTGTCCTTGGCGAACAGCAGCATGGGCACCGACCCAAGAAGTCACGTTGACTGACATGGGGCCCCTCAAGCTGGCCCAAAGCAAGACCACGAGAGCCGTTTTTTCCTTTCAAATGCAGTTCTTTTCCAACATTGCCTGCAACAGCTTCGGTGCAGAGATCTGGGGCCAGGGGGAGGAGCGGGGGAGGCACAAGGGAAGAAGAAAGGAAAAAAAAAGCCAGCTGCACAAAGCCTTTCTCTGGAAAAGCCCAGGCTCGGGGTGGTCGAGAAGTGTGCCTCCTTCCCCACCATCCCCTGGAGCTCCGGCTTTGCGAGGCACAGATCCCATTCCCCGTGTGAAAGAGCTGTCTGGGAGAGGAAGAATGGCTGCATCTGGATACGTATGTGTATGCATATATATAGATATATATATATAATAGGCTATATTAGAAAATTCTCTATGTATAAATATAAAACACTGGTATCCAAACATGACACCACAGCTAACTAAAGTGCTTGACGGAAGTTGGGCATGTATAAGTATGTAGGTAAAACTATTCATCCTGAGGGAGCTGGGGAAGCGAAAACATGGAGAAAGGGGTGCTGTCCCAAGCCAGGGCCCCAAGGGCACTCAGGCTCCCCAGGACCTCCACGTCCCGTCTGATCGCCATCCCATGTCAACACCATGCACGCCTCATCCCCACCTCCGCCCTGCTTTCCCCACTGTGCTTCCTCCCACGAGGAGAACAGTGTTAGACAGCTGGGCAGTGGGGAGTTGTTCCCACAAGGAGCACAGCTCAGCCTGTGCCCCCAGCTTCCTCTGCTCACAGGGTTCGGAGTGAAGGGAGCGCTGGGGGCAGGAGAGGAGGACTCTTGTCATCATAATTAGTAATTTGAAAAATAAAACACCAAGGCTCCTCTAGGCCAGGCTCTGCCAGCCCGCCTCCCGGGCCCCCTGCCTGGGTGGGGGCTGGAGGAGGAAGGAGGAAGCCTTGGGGTGGCTGACCCGGGAAGCTGCCCTTTTATCTGCAAGCCCCAAGCAAAGCATTAGCACCTCCACCATCCCCAGACCCCTACCCTTCGAAACAAGACCCATCTGGTCTCAGACCCGCAAAACTGCCACAGGCAAGTGGTCATCGGAGCTCCAGGGAGTAGAGGGGCCCCAGAGAGCAGCCCCCCGGACACAGTGCTACAAGAATGGGTTGGTGTTTGGAGGGTTGCAGGCAAACGGGCTTGATGAGGATCCAGTCTGGAAAGAAACAATCACCACAAATTGTTAGATTAGGGAGGAAAAGCTGGAGGCCACAGAAGAAATGCAGCTCAGGATTCTTTTCTCCCTCAAAATTACTGTGCTGAGGGAAGAGGGAAAATAAGGGAGCTAGGAGGCAAGCAGAGGGGCGGGGCGCGCAGAGGCTCCTTAACTAGCCCACTCATCCCTGGCTGGGCCAAGGCAGTCTCGCGAGGAAGGGGCGTGGTTCCGCCCCACATTGCCCTCTTCTCCTGGAAGGATTCTGTCCCAACCCCCAGAGTGAAAGGCCACACCCACACCAGGCCCGGGCCCTGCACCGGCCACTCACCATGAAGGGGTTGGTGGAGATCCCAGCTGGCTGGCTCAGTGGCCTCTGCCCCAGCTTGGCAGATCCCTGGTCTCCGAAGGAAGAGCCTGGCAGGAAGAGCAAAAACTCAGCTGACGGGAACCCTGCCCCTCGGGGCTAGTGCTGCCTAGCTCGCCTGCCTCCCTGCAGGGCAGGCCCAGTTACATCCCAAGGTGGTCAGGCAGCGGGGGCCTCCCCAAAGCCAGGAAAAAATCTGTGGAACAGTCAGAGGACACAGGCAGGTCTGTTGCTTCCCTGGTCTCCCCCTGCTGGTCCAGAAGGGAACTAGCTCAGATGTCTGGCTCCCTAATACGTCTTACACACACACACACACACACACACACACACACACACACACACACACACACACACACACACACACACACACACACACACACACACACACACACACACACACACACACACACACACACACACACACACACACACACCACCCCCCACCCCCAGAGTCCCTGGGGGTGGGAATGGGGTAAGAAAGGAGGGCGCGCGTGCGCACACACACACACACAGAGCAGAGTCCCTGGGGGTGGGAATGGGGTAAGGAAGGAGGGCGCGGTCTGAATCCCTTACCATTCTGCTGCTGAGTCACTGAGGTCGGTGGGGGGAAGAGCGGTGGGGGGAAGAGCGGTGGGGGGAAGGGGCTGGAAAAAGCCCCGGTGGGTGGCACCGTCTGGGGGAAGCCAGGCCCAGCACCGCTCATCCCAAAGCCTGGCCCTGTGGCGGGAGGGAGGGACATGAGGTAGGTGAGGTTCTGGAAGGTGGGCAGGAGAACAGTTCTTCCTAAGTCCCTCCAAGACACAGAAATGGGATATAGTTTTTCACCACCCAGAGGTGTGGAAGTACCCGAAATGAGCACGAAACCCTTCAGCGTCCAAGCATCGTGTCAACCCTGCCCTCTCCGGCCTGTGGCCTGTGGCTCGGACAGCAGGGTAGTTATGATCATGGGGTCAGCTTTCTGCCACCTCTTAAACTGCATAAATCAAAGCAAATTACCAGCCCTCTCTGCCTCAGTTCTCTCATCTCTAAAACGGGGACCATGCCTATCTCCTCGGACTGCTGTGAAAATCAAATAATGGATGTAAAGCCCTAAGTGTTGGGCCTGCCACGTGGGTCAGCTTGGTAGCAAATATTATTCTCTCTTCCTGGCCTGAAGGTTTTAGAGGAACAACAAAAAAACAACAAAAAACAAACAAAAAAACGAAGGGGGGCATGAGTGTGAGTTTGGAGAGAGAAAAGCAGAGGCAGGGGCTGGGGAGGGGCAGGAGACCACAGGACTCCAGCTGAGGAGGGCAGGGAACAGGGCCATGGTTTCAGGTGGGACACAGAAGGGAAGGAGGCTGGGCTCCCAGAGGGAAACTGAGGATTGGAGAAAAAAGAATCACCACCACTACCAGTCAGCCTTAACCCTTCGGAACTGGCTCAGGGAAGGGGCAGCCTGTCTTTTCTAACTCCGAAATTCTGATTTGGTGACTTAGGGGCCTCTAGTTTTTGCCCACTAGGTGGACTGGAAATTAAACCGGCCTGGCCTGGGCTGGTGACTATGGAGAGAGTCAGGGCCAGGGGACAGTCTGGGAGGCTTACCTGTGGCCAAGCCATTGGGCTGGAAAGGGTTGGTGGAAGGCAGCTGGGCGTGAGCAGCAGGTGTGGTGAAAGGGTTGAAGGCTGCTCAGGGTGGAATGGGGTAGAGGAGGGATGAAGAGCTGGTTATTTTTTTCTCATTTGGTTAATATCGTGATAACTGAGCATTCCTCTAAATCCTGGTGTGCATCTCTCCCCACTCCCCTCCCTCCAGGGTCCCCAATTTCCTCTTGGCCTTAGATCCCCTCCCTGGGTCTCTACACACAAGACTCACCTCCAAAGGAGAGCCCTGTGCTTCCGCCTCCACCAGTGGTGGCCGACTGGAGCGTGGGGACCTGGCTGGCCATCCCGAACATGCTGTGATATGGGGAGAAAAGTCGGCGTGCACATCATCTAGCACCAAGGAGGTGAGCTGGGCAAGGAACTAGGAGATGGCAAACTCTGTCCTGCCGGACGGGAGGAGCCGAGTGGCTGGTATAAGCAAGGCCAGGCTTTCCTGGCCGGCTCTCCTGCCCGATGGCAAGCTCCCCAACATCTGGACCTACCTGCTAGGGATGCCTCCAGCTGATGCCCCGGGTCCCAGGAGGCTGCCCGTATCTGCAAGGCTGTTGGGCTGACTGGCAGGTGCCAGAGGAGAGGCACCAAATGGAGTCCCCTGGCTGCTCCCTGGGCAGGCACAGGAAGTAAAACAGGGGGTGCTGGCATGAGACAGGACGGAAAGGGCAGGAGGAGAGATGGAGGCAGAGGTGCAGTGGAGGGGGAGGGGAGGGATGGCACAAACGGGGTCCTCTGAGGCAGCCCGTTCTTCCCCCGATCGGATCACCCAGTTCAGGAGGGTTTGTCTCCCACCGAGAATTCTAGGCGATGTGAGACTCAGCCCTTCTTAATCTCCCTAGCGCTCAAAACCGCCACCGCAGAGAGAGAAGCAGTTCTTCCTCCTCGTCCAGGTCACCGTCCCTCCTGCTCTAGTCTGGATTACACTTCCCATTTTTTTCCTTAAGAGATGGAAACGTCTGTCTTTTGCCTAAACCAGCATTTCCATTTATGAATAAATCATATGAAGGGGCAGGTAGAGGGGTGGGGAAGGAGCTGTGAAGGGCAGAAAGGCTCAGGGACACTTGGGTGACTCGGGGAACGCGGAGATGGCACTGGAGGTGCTGAGCATAAATCTCCGGCCTCGCCAGCACCCTTCTCACTCCCATCGAGCCACCTGCTCCCCTCTCAGGAGCCCCCTGACGCCAGGACCTCAGATCAGGGCTGGGACGCACTGCCCACGGCGCAGGGCGGACAGCAGGGCTCTCCTGCCCTCCCTGGTCTTCATAGTCAACATGGAAGAGCCTCACAGGGGAAGTTTACAGAACAGCCCTCGGGGCGGGTTAGGGTTAGGGTTAGGGTCCGGGTCCAATCAGCAACCTGGTCTCGAAGGAAGAGGCCTGAGGCCCTGTCATTTTAAGAAAGCCTCTTTATCTGAGTGTCTAAGTCTCATTTGTAGTGTGGGGTCCTGCCAACTACTCTGGGCTACAGTGAGGGTAAAATGAGGCTACAAATGGGGAAAAGCTTGATTTTTCTGAGTGCTGGAAGACTTTTTGTTACCGAAGGGAAACACACTTCACATAGTGCCCGCCTCCTGACGGTGCTCCGGAAGGGTTTGCTGAATGAACAGCTGAACAGGCAGAGGGAGAAGAACTGGATTCCAGTTGTGGTTCTGCCACCTGCTACCGCTGTGACTTCAGCAAACCATCTCTCTCACTCTCCGGAGCCCACTTTTGTTCTTGCTCCCCAACCCCGCCCCCTGTAGGGTGGCTGTAAAGGCCCTCTGAGATGAAGTATTTTGAAATCTACAAAGCATAACACAAATGTGAGGTATTATCATACCTATGAGATACTACTTCCAGGGTCAGAGAAGCAAGACAAGGTCTCAAAGGAAACACAGGATGGCTGGCTCAGATGGTAAACACGAGCGGAAAGGGCCCGACCCACAGCCCTCAGCTCTGGCCTTTCCACGCTGCCTTGAACAAGAGGCCTTGCCCATGGCCTTGGCCTGCTACCTCCTACTCACCCTGCAGGCTTAACAGAACCATGTCTTCCATGGGCCTTCCTGACTCCAGTGTTTGATCCTGGTTTTCCTCTCCTAGCACCTTGTTCTTTTCCTTCCTAGCACTTGACATATTTATAGTGATGTATTTTTGTTTATTTCTGTATCAACTGGGTCCCCACTATACCAATTCCACTGCCAAGAATTCCCTTACAGATATAACTTGCCAATGTGCCGAAGCAGGGTTATTAACTGCAGCGCTGTTTAACAGCAAAAGACTGGAACATCCTAAATATTCAACAACAGGGAACTGAGCAGATAAATTATGGTCTAGACATAAGTTGGACAGTGGTGCAGCTATACAAAAGAATGAGGAAGCTCTTAATGTACTACTAAAAAAAAATCTAGGGCTTCCCTGGTGGTGCAGTGGTTGAGAGTCCGCCTGCCGATGCAGGGGACGCGGGTTCGTGCCCCAGTCCGGGAAGATCCCACATGCTGCAGCGCGGCTGGGCCCGTGAGCCGTGGCCGCTGAGCCTGCGCGTCTGGAGCCTGTGCTCTGCAACGGGAGACGCCACAACAGTGAGAGGCCCGCGTACCGCTAAAAAAAAAAAAATCTAACAGTACTGTTATTTTATTTATTTATTTTTTTGGCCGCACCATGCGGCTTGCAGGGTCTTAGTTTCCCAACCAGGGATCAAACCCATGCCCCCTGCAGTGGAAGCGTGGAGTCCTAACCACTGGACCGCCAGGGAAGTCCCTAATAGTACTGTTAAGTTAAAGAAAAATCAAGGTTCAGAACAGCTTGTATATTATGCCATAAAATGCTCAGTAAAAAAAAAAGAGAGAAAACAGGACAATAAAAGATGAGTAAGTGAAGGCTACTGACTCCTTTCCCCAGAGGCACAGCTGTGGAGAGGTGAGACGAGAGACCAGCGTGGGTCAGGCTGCAGAGACATTTTGTAGGACGGGAACTTGAAGTGTATTTGTGGGAAAAAGGGGCATGCCGGTAGAGGTGGAGAAAGTGGAGGTGAAATTCAGATAGGAAAGCTGATGGGACCAAGCCCTGCAGAAAGTGGGAAAGGACGAGGGAGGTAACCTTCACAAGGGAAGATACTTCTCTTTCTCAGACACGAGAGGAAGAAGAGGGAAAGGAAAAGATAAAGACACAAGGCAAGGAAGGAAATGGCAGGGCCGGGGTGGTTCTCAAATCCGCGTTGCTCCCTGGTCCCCTCAAACCTCAGCCCTCGTTTCTTGTCAGTACAGTTGTGGGCTTTCTTCTGAGCACCTCAGAACTGCAATGTGGATCTTCCTTTTCTAAGGGGTGAGGCTGCTGTGTTCATCCAAACCCCTCTGTTAAGGGTATCTTCCTGGTGCCAGGCACAGAGCATACCTGATGGGGATGGGGGACCGGCTGTAACGTGGAAGGGCTGAGAAGCCAGCAGGGAAGCCGAGTGCCCAGGGCCTGCCTGCGAGGTTCCAGGGATGGGCCGCTTCTTGAGAGCCAGCACTCAGGGGACAGTGCTCTCCTCAGCCCCTCTCCCTCCCCAACCCCTGGGCTTTCCTGAGGGACAGTGCTAGGCTGTGGCCACTGCGAGCCCTGGTCTTCAGTCCTCTCGCACCCACAGGCTGTGAGGAAGGCTGGGAAGCCACCAGGGCGGTGGTGGATCTTTGGCTTCTCAGACCCCAGGGCTTTCCTTTGCCCGACGGACTCGAGGTACATGGACTTTCCCAGCGGACACAGCTCCCCGTCCTTACTGGGGTCCGACTCCTCAGTCTTGCTCTGGGCCCTTGGGTCAGGGTGCTCCCCTCAGTGAGGACCAGGCTCTCCGCCGAGGGCGGGGAGAGAGTGCTGTGTGCCTCCTGGCCGGCGCTAGAGGGCAGAGCGGCCCTGGCTCAGGCAGGCTGGGCTCCCTGCACCGAGGGCACGTCCTCAGAAAGGAGGCCGCCGCTCCCAATACCTGTGCTCCTTTGCTTCCTATCCACTGCCAGAGCCTCACTCCACACAGCTGGATTAGTAGACTTGCCTTCTAACAGTTTCAGGGGAAACCGCACTTTTAGAAACCCCCCTTCTCCATACTCCCCCTCAGATATATAACAATACAACCAGCCTTGTCAGAAGAGACATCCACCTCTCACCCAAATCTTCCTACTTCCTCCCCAGTGGTTCCTCACGTCACACTCACAGTAACCCCCTCGTGGTCATGGTGTGGCTGGGAATGAATGGGATCTGCCACTGATCACACATTTGATTTTGGCCAAGCTGAGCCAGTTTCCTCAGCTGCAAAACAGAGATCTTCCTTTCCTCATGGAGATGATACGGGGGTGCTCCCCAAGCACCGTCAGCGCTGGTGGGCTCTGGGTCCGGCCGTGGGCTGTCTGCTTCTTGAGATGAGCAGACACTGGACAGACGGTCCATCCCAGGTTCAGCCTGGGATGGCTCCAGGGCTGACGCCTCCCTTCTCTCCTTTAAAGCTTGGCACTTTAAGCACTCCCTTTAAACTAATCAGTTGCGCTAGGAAGGCATCTCTGAACCAACCAATTTATAACCACCTTGTAATAGGCTGTTTCCTTTCCAGATCCCATTCCTGGGAATAGTTCCCTCTTGCTAAATTGATTATTCCTGTACCAGTATACACGTTTGCCAACAGCATACAAAAGGGCCTATTTCCCCACACAATACTGGCCATTATTCATCTTTAAAAATTTTGTGAATATAATGTGCAAAATTACTATCTTATTCTAACTTGTGTTTCCCCTGATTAGTTAGGTTGAGGACATTTTCATGTTTTTTTCTGGGTATTATCTGCTTCTATCCCTTGTCCATTATTCTAGTCTTTCTTATTAATAGGAGTTTAAAAAGGCACCTTATGGTTATTAGCTTTTTGTCTCTTTTCCATGTTGTAAGTGTCTTCTCCTCATCTGCTTCATGCCTTTAAGGACATGAAACATTGTGTGGGGACATTTTTTAGGACATCTTTTACCATATAGAATAACATGTTATATAGAATAACATGTTATATAGAATAACATGTTATATAGAATAACATAACAATTTCTCCTTGTTAGAGTTTATGGAGATTTTGTTTCCCAGTATATGGTCAAATTATAAAAGGGTTATATGTTTGAAAATAATGTATATTCTGTATTTTTGTTACAAAGTTCTACTTATACTTCTTAGGTCAAACTTGTTAAAGTCTTCCTCAAATGGTCAACTCTCTTCCCTCCTCGTCTATCTATTCCACCTATGAATCTTGTGAGAGAATCTATTATAGTCTCCATCTGTTGGTTTATCAGATTTTCTTTCTGTCTAATAGTTTTTGCTTTATGGATTTCAAGGCTACTCTGTCAGTTACTTTAAGTTCACAATGTGAGAACTCTGTTGTGAATTTTAAATTCTGTCAATATAAAATGTCTCTTCCTGTTCCATTCAAAAAATTAAAGACAAGAGCAACAGTGGGAGGTGGGGGCGCTGTGGACAGAGCAGAGAGTCAGGAAGTCTGCGCTGTGGGATGGGCTCTGCTGGGCTGTGGGCTGCATGACTAGGGAAACTGCTAACTGCCTCCTTTGTTAAAGGCTAAATTTGAGAGGTTCCTTCCAGACCTCAAAACTCTAGGGTCAGAGGACCTGAGACAGAGGCTTCTGCCTTGGGTCGGCTGTGGAGTGGGAGGAATAACTTACCGAAGCTGTGACTTCCAGTTAGCATCCGACTGGCTGGCAGTGAGGGTGGGGCAGGGAAAGGGCAGGTAGGTGGGGAGGAGAGAGAGAGTGTCAGTCACTGGCCGGCCCCAGACATCTGTCCTCACAGCGCTCCGGCTGCCCTCCTGTGTGCAGGGTGTCCAAAGGAAGGAGGCAGCCCGAAAGCTCTGAAGCCTGATTGATGTCTGGGAGCTTCGGGAGGGACCGAGTGCTTTAGGGGCCTTTAGACTCTCCTTCCATCCCACAGGAACAACACGACGCAGTGTTGGCAGGCTTCTGCTCTAAGAGGGATGCCTGAGGACTTCTGGAGACCACCTAGGACGCTGACCCAGACCTTGCCCTGGGGGCCCTCTCGGGGAAAGGTCATGTCCATTCTCATGTTTTCTAGGACTCGGGTCTCCATTACTTCCCAGTCAGCGACCTCCTAGTGCACAGCCTGCACAACTCCTGATGCAGTTTTAGCCATTTCCTTACATGAAGAAAGAGAACAGAGTCCCTTCTTCCCGACAAGAACCTCATTAGACTGCCCTCATCCTTTCCTGGAGCTTCTCCTCTTTGTGCGGTACTTTGGGTGGGTGCAGATGTGAATGCAGGGTGATGTATGGGTGTGGACAGTGGGTCACAGTTGCAAGCAAGGAAGCCAGAGGGGCAGAGCTTACCTGGGGGTGCTGGCTGCGCCTGGAACGGGGCTTGGCCAGCTGGAGGCATGCTTCCAAATGCAGAAGAGCCAGGGCTACTGCCAAAGGCATCGAAGTTGGCAAAGCCCCCATGGGAAGGCGTCTGACCTATAGGTGGAAAGAATATAAAGGTTATGTTTATATATGATGTATATGTAATCCATACCACACGGACTAGTTCTGAAGGCCAAGGGCTGCTCAATGGGACATCTGCCTTCCTGCAGGGTCCTCTTCAGAGGGAGCTGGCAGGAGCCTGGGGCAGAGAGCCGGACACATGCAGGGGAAAGGGCATCTCAGAGGCCTCCAAGTTCACTCCCCATTTTTTGTCCTTACTCCGTGAGGCATTAACATTTTTGTCAGGGTCTAGTTTAGGCGGAATCATGGGAAAAGATTTTGCCGCGGGGAAGGGCTTTAAAAAGGAAAAAGGGAAACTAGATAATCACTTTGTTCCACCCTCTACTGGCTACTACTGATCTTCTGGAAGAGGGCAGGGGAAATGGAACCTGTGACAATCCCCTTGCCCCATTTTAACAGAGAGAGAAACTAAGAAAAAGGCTCTTTCCAATGCTCTAAGAGGGAGGGCTGGGAGCCCCCAACTGCCATGCTTTCTGGTCAAACTCCCAAAACTAATCCCGGCTGTACTCATCTGACCCACACCCTCCCAGCCGTGATACTTCAGAATTACCATCACATTCATTCCTGTGCAGAGAGCTAGGGCCGAGTGAATTCCTTGTGTGATGCGGACATATGTTGTAGGAAGGTTCTCTTCCCAAGTCCCACTTACCCCCAAAGGCTGGGAATGCAGCAAAAGCTGGTGCCACCTGGGGAGCAGCAAAGGGGTCTCCGCCGATGTCGGCCAGCAGGTCAGTACTGGCTTTCTTGACCGAGGAGGGGGGAGGTGGCTGAGAGCTCCGGGGCTGGGACGTCCGGGGCTGAGACTGACTGACAGACTTGGAGGAGAAGGCAGTACATATAGCACTCGGAATCCCAGCCATGACCCAGGCCCTTGCATGGCTCCCCGGGCTGCCCCCAGATAGGCGAGTGGAGAGAGAAGAGAGGCAGAAACTACCCTCAACCCAGAGGGTTCCCGGGCAGAAGGTGCCTGAGCCCTTCTCATCCCTAATTCCTCTGTCCTCTCAGTGCAGCAGCTCCCAGAACCACATATTTTAGAGCACGTTAGTCAAGGCAACCCTGAGATACACAGGGATGTCACCCAACAGCCCCTCCTCATCTTTCCCAGGCGCCTGAAGCAGTGTCCTGGCCCCTGTTTTTCCTTGGAGGAATGGTCACGTTTGAAGTTGATACTCTGACTTCCCTAAATACCACTTCCTGTTGGGGTCTTTCTTCCAAAACATACAGATCCAAGGTGAGAGATGCAAGACATGGGAACAGCAGGGCTGAGAACCTGCTCACACCTCTTGGACCGTCGTCTGCTAAGTTCAGGCGATTGGATTTAGGAAACTGATACCCCTGCCTCCCAAATCCCAAAATAAGTTGCAGGGCACATCTGAGAGTTACCTGGCTGGAAGTGGAGGCAGCAGCCGAGAGAGATGGCACAGGATCCCCCAGAAGTGTCCGCGGGGGCTTCCCTTCTGGAATGGAGCCCTGGACGGGGGTGGAGGTGCCACCTTTGGTATAAGTGGGCCCTTTCACTTGGTCTGGGGGGACATACCTTGGAGAAAGAACAGTTAGGCTAAGAGGAGAGGGGTGAAACCTTGGACCTTGCTCAGCTTAGGTGCTTGAGAAAACACAGGTTACAGCAGTCAAAGTCCTTTCTCACTTTCCCTACTGATTCTCTTTTTTGAACTAAAGGGAATTTAGCAACTTAGCAAAGTTCTGCCTAACTTGAGCTTCCCCTTTACTGTCAGGTGCTCATTTTTTTCCTGCAGGGATGTTCAGTTGGCTCTGGCTTGTGCCGGTCTTCCCCTCATCTCTCTCTCCTCTTTCTGACACATCAAACCATCTGGGTTTCAAGTAATAACACCTGGAATCATGCTGAGCAACAGGTGATCCTATTTTCCAACTTCCTACTCAAGGGCCCCCTTTTATTTCCTGGGAGTATCTTCAGGTTCCTCCTCCTCTGCCACCTCATCTTCTAAGTGCTCACGGTCTATCCTGCCGGCTGCTGCGCCTTCTGATCAAATCCCCTTCCACTCCAGTGGATGCGGTCTCTACTCCGGATGTATTTTCTTTATCCCAAGGACCGCCCCCCGAAGGGACTCCAAAATTCTGTTTTATCCACACCAGTCTCCTTGCTCCCTGAATTCTCTTCTCCACCCCAGAGTTACCCCCAACCATGCACACCCCCCCACCCCCCAGAAATCGAACAATAGGAAGTGACACCTGGGGAGAGAAAAGGCAAGAGAGAACAGAGATGCTGTTTCCTCAGCAGGAAAACAGGGGACATATGAATCACGGGTTAAAAGCATGAAGCTAGAGGACATGTGCTCCCAGCCACCTCTCTCCATAAATGAGATCAGCTGAGCTATAAAAATGAACCCAGACTCCCTAGTGGGGGCCCTAGCTCTCCCCTCCAACCAGTCTACTGTCTCCCCAAAAGAGGGGACATCGAATCTGCAAGGTTAGTGACCAAGAGCAAGTTGTTCTTTCCTGTACCTTTGTTATTTTGAAGTCAGAATTCGGCCCTAACTGAATCTGAAGGGAACAGACTCAACCCTCGTCTAGCCTTTGAGAGAAGCCCCAGTTCAGCTCTGGAAACTGGACTGTAAGATGAAGTGTGTCTTGGACACATGTCTCCAGAGCAATCTCTTTCCTCCTCCTTACCATCTCTTCTTCTCATATTTTTCCTGGAGAAACTCCTTCACCTTCTGAGGATCCCTGGAATCTGGTATTAAAGATGTGCGAGCATCGAAAAGACCCAGCCAAATCTTCCTGCAAACCTAAAGGAATGAAGTCAGGTGGCAAAGAAACTGAGGCAGAAAGCATGAAATGGGAGTCAAACCATTTCCAGCTCGTTCATCAATAGACGTTTATCGAGCATGGACACAATGTGAGGATCTGGGTACACCTACAAAACAGACATGATCCCTGTCCTCGCAGAGTGGATCATCTAACGGGGAGGTCATGCCTTAGATAAATAAAAATACATTTATAATGACACACTGTGACACATCTTATGAAAGAAAACAGAGGGCCATGAGAACTAAGAGGGACTAAATTTGGATGGAGGTGGGGTCAGGAGCCATTTTCAGAACTGTGGCTTCCAGAACACCCCCTAGAGGCCCTTGTTTGCACCCTCCAAGTTAAGTCTGTCACCCATAAGCTAGGGATACTGCTGACACCAAGGCTGGCATCTTCCCACCAGCAGATTTAGCTGGAGAAGGGGTTTAACTCCCTTTCAAGTAAACGACATGGCTTAGACCCAGTTGCCAAGGCTCCAGTCAGCAGAGCTGGCTCCAGGAGCTCTTGCTCGGAGGGCCTGGCTCAGTCAACCCTGAACGCTCGTCACTGTGGAGCATTTCCCCCCTCGAGTGCCCAGGAGCCACCCCCGACAGAGATTTTGCTTCTTCCCCTGATTCTTCCAACAAGGGGCCTGGACAAACCCCAAATTTTATAACTAAGTCTGTAAATGTACACCTGGACATAAGTTAAGATACCTTACATATTAAAAAATAAGGGAAACTCGAACAAAAAAGAAAACTGTAGGGCTTTTCTATACTCTTGAGGCAAAGCTCCACCGACAGATAGGGCAACTGCAGCCTGGAACCCTTCCGTCTGGGGTGGCTCACCTCGTTTCCACGGGATTGCAGGAACACTACTTCAGGCTCAGTGAAAGTTGTCATGGAGATGGACTTGACACGATGAGGGGGGTTCAGGCCTCTCCTGTGGGAGACAAATAGAAAAAAAGAGAAGTAGAATGCCACTAGCACTGCAGGTCTGTTTATGGGAGGAGAGGGAGGGGGAAAGGATAAAACTACACGTACACGAAACTCTCTGACTGAAGCTACTTCCTAATTCAAGGAAAGAAGGGAGGCAAGAATGTTCTGGAAGCTTCTCATGAGAGACAGGGAACCCCAGTCATTCTGGAGAGAAAGGTAGAACCTGCCCATCCAGAAGCCTCCTCTACCTCAGCTCAGACCACAGCAGCTGAGTGTTCAGACTGAGGGGTATTTCTGGGAACTCTGGCATGGGCCCACTTCCCGTTTCCTGCTTCATCACTGTTTGAGACCTATAGCACATCCTCAGGGTCCCAGAGCCCATGGAGACACAAATCCCTCATGCATGAGGGAAAGCAAAAACGAAGGCCCGTGACTATCCCTGATAATACCAACACAGATAAGATTTGGAGACAAGAGTCCCTAGGCTGGCTGCTCCCCCTCTTGACTACACAGGAGGGCGGTGTGGTGGAGGGATGGAGCGGGCCCCCCTTTTTAGGGAGTGATCTCTGGGAAAAGAAGTATTCCAGACTTTCTTTCACTTCTAGATCTTTCAATGAAGCAGGAGGAAATCAGGTTCAATCATGAGTATGAGACGGGCATGAGTCAGGAACATATACCCTGTAGGGATGCTTTTGTGCCAGCTCTGTGTATTCTGTTAACTCCCTGGGAGTCCAGCTCTGCCCACAGATGCCCTGTGGAGATTACAGCTGAGAAGGCTTCCTCACCCCCATTCAGCTGCCCTCCAGAGTGCTCTAACGGGAGCCTGGGGCCAAGCCAGGCAGGCTTTCAGAGGTTCCCCTTTCCTTACCTTCAGTTTTACTCTAGTCTGAACCTATGGCCCTCATCACATGAAAACACAACTGGCTGAACCAAAACAAATAAATTAGACCCTGGGGTCAGGAGTGAAAGACCACGGGCACATGCAAGAAAGACAGTCTCAACTGATAAGCCCTCTTCTGGTTTTCACTCCCCTGGAAAAAATGGGCAAAGCAAGACGTGAAAATAAAAGTAACTCTAGAATACGGTCCTGGCTGACGCCCTCAGGAAAGCGAACAAAATTTACCAGATGGAAATCTTAGGGAAAGGTGGAGAAATCACACATGCAGGCTTACAGGTACACACGATGAATACAGGTGCCCAGGCGAGCCTGGCAGAACGGCAGTGCGTGGGTTAGCATAAGTGAAGGCAGCCTGGGCGGGGAGAATGGACAGAGGACAGAGTACAAGGTAAACAGTGAAGGACAGCTGCTCTTTTGGACAAGTTACCGATTATGGGATTCTAACCAAGGACAGGAAGGACACTGGAGGCTACAACTGGGGGCGTTTTCAGCAATTCTGCTACTAGACTTGGATGGGTTTCAAAATACCCCTTTAAAAGATAAGCAATATCAAAGAGGACGGATGCCCTGAGGAAAGATGAGAGCCGGGAAAACCAAAAGCCAGGCTTTGTAACTCGGTGTCAAACCATAGCTCTTAAACCTGATTTGACCTGAAGACTCTCTTCTGATTGCATTTCAGAGACTTCAGTTTTCTCTCCTAAAGTCTCTCTTACCAGTGGCTTGGTTCTGTTTTGGTCCTGAAGTCCAGACATCCCACTTTGATACTCTTTCCCTTGCCCTTTCTCACCTTAACCACTGTGCCCTTCCCCCTGGGAATGCCAGGCCTTTCCGAGGTCTAGCCAGAGCAGACCTCTCTGTTCCTATGATCCCGGGCCGCCCTATCACCTCCCACTGACAAATATTTACTTTGCTAAATAAAACACAAGGCATTGCGTTTGGCACTGTGGGGGATGCAAAAATTATAGGACCTAGTCCTCGATCACTTGCTTCCAAGAAGGAGCCAAAGAGCCCGGAGAGGGTACTTCGCAATGCAGCAGGCGCACAGTCAGATGGGGGAGGACGTGGCACCAGGATGCAGCAGTGAGGGAAGAGAAATGGTCATGGGAAAAGTAAAATGTATTATGTTTACACTAGAAAAACAGATTCTAAGCCTATCACAAAAAGGTCATTGACATTTCCTGACAGGACAACCAGGAACTGTTAGCAAAGTATAAACAGGGAGGTGTGCTTCCTTGGCAGGGGTGGGGGGTGGGGAACTTGACCCACTCATCAGTCTAGAGGGGATGCTTAGAGCAACAGAACTTCCTCTGGCTGAGCTTGGATTGGAGGGATTTTGAGGTGGGGTGGAGAAAGGATAAAGGAAAGGCAGAGAAAAGAAGTGATTTAGGTGCTTTGGGCCAAATGAATCTTGTGGAACAGGATGTTTCCATAGCACAGTACAAAAAGCAGTGCTCTGACCTTGATGTCTGTAGACTGGATCATGTATAACCAGAGCCACGGTTTGGGGGCAGGGAGAGTCTACAAGGCAACACTGCAGTCCAGGAAGAGGGCCTCGTTACACGGCCTATGAGTCAGAGCGTTTGTCTCTGAATCACAGGGAGGCCACTGCTGGCCAAGAGAAGCAATTTAGAAATGAGAGCCCCTCTCCTCCCAGGAGCCGAAATCAAATGGTCTAGGAGTGTTGTGTGTTACCGGGTACAAACCAGGGTCATGCACTGGGCCAGATGGGAATCACTGGCCTGGAATTAAACAGACCCAACTCTCCAACTTGCAGCCAGTCTCCCCAACATAACTCTCAGGTTCTCCCCGAAACAAGAAGAAGTGAGAGCTTGAAGGAGGCACTGCTCTTTGGTTATCACAGCAAATTTATTCTATTATTTCTAACCAGGAGGAGCTGGGGAGATAGAGATAAAGGTATTTGCCCAGAATAGGGCAAGTTTCTCTAGTTGAAGGCAAGTACATTACTAGGGCTCAAGCCTTCAGCCCAGTCATGATGTCTTCTTCTACTTCAGTTTCCTTTTCACAGGGCACCTAAATGGCACTTGAAGTACTCTGACTCACTCTCTGAAGCACTCTGAATCACTTGGCAAGTGAAGCGACTTGCAGAGATCCTAAAGTCTGCCCAATCCTCCCTCTCTTTGCCTCTCTCCCTTCCCTTTGCTTGTATTAAGCATACTACTATTTCTGCAAATACCACATCTTTTGTTTCTCTGTGGTCATCACCCTCAAACTGGCCCATGTTTTGTTTCTATCTTGCTTCATAGAAGCCTCAAACCTGCTCAGCTGCTCAGATAAGAAGGGTTCTGCCAGGTCGACAGTGGAAAAAACCAGTTCTACCCAGCACCCAAGTTCCTTCATTTGTGCCAGATTTGGACTCGGGCATTCCTTACCTCTGAATATTTGTGTTCAAATTCATACACTCTAGATTGTGTTTCTTTGCCCCTGGGATTCCATTCCTCTGCCTCTGAGCAGGGTTCAGCTAAACCAGGTTAGCTTTTATCTTGGACCCAAACATTACCAAGAAGAGTTCCTCTTAGGAAGGCTCCCCATTACCCTGCTCCAGGGTCAATTTCACTAATTTTAAGGAACTCCTTCCTAACTGAAAGTCCCCTGCTTCGACCCATTTCCTGAAGTTCTTCCTCAGTGACAATAATAAAGAGCTGCCCTCACGTAGAGACACGTGGACTCCTGATACTACCAGCTACCTTCCTCTTCAGGCTCAATCTCAATCCTTTCACATTTTGCCCCCTTTCTTCTCACCCCTTTGTTAAGTTGTTATTTTCTTAGGAGCTTTTCAAGTTGTCCAAAGGCCCTATACAATAAAATGCCTAAATCTGTAATTTTAGAGACTCTGTCCATCTCTGCCTGGCAGAAGTGAATATGAAAGGAGAGGTGCGGACTTCCCTGGTAGAGCAGTGGTTAAGAATCCGCCTGCCAATGCAGGGGACACAGGTTTGATCCCTGGTCCGGGAAGATCCCACATGCCGTGGAGCAACTAAGCCCATGCGCCACAACTACTGAGCCTGTGCTCTAGAGCCCGCGAGCCACAACTACTGAGCCCTTGTGCCTCAACTACTGAAGCCCGTGCGCCTAGAGCCCGTGCTCCATAACAAGAAGCTCACATACCGCAACGAAGAGTAGCCCCCTCTCGCCGCAACTACAGAAAGCCCGCACGCAGCAACAAAGATCCAGCCAAAAATAAAATAAAATAATTTTTTTTAAAAAAGAAAGGTGAGGTGCGAGGGGATGGAGGGACAGGACTAAAATAAGGGCAAGGCATACGTCTACCTCTCCAGCCCAGACAGATGGAAAAGTACTGAATTATTGAACAACATACTATACCTTTCCTTCCATGGAGATAAAAGTGTTTCGGTTGGGAACAGCTATTAGCGAGCCAGACAGGGAAACTAAGGCACCAGGAGGGTAGCAACTTGTCACAAATAGAGAGCTGTCAAGCACATCTCTTGACATCCAGTCCAGGGCTCCGTCCACCTCAATCCTGACTTAATCCCACTGTCAGAATAAAGTTGTAAAGAAGTAGAAGAGACAAATAGCCACTACTGAGACCTGAAAGATGATGGATTAAAGGATAGACTCAGACAGACAGGTCAGGGAAGCATGTCACATACTTGGCTGAAAAACTGGGTGTCAAAGATAGTGCCTAGCCCAGATGCCAATGAGATCTCAGGCCTCTCCGTCTATTTCCTTTTTAAAGAAAAGTTGAGGCATTTTTCTTTTCTTTTCATTTCTCCATTGAGGCATCCAAGCAAACCAGAACAAGAAGGAACACTGAGGCACTGCTTTGGAAAGAAGTCCTTTTCTGTGGCAATTTTTACCCCCCCTAGCTTCAAATGGCAGATTCGTCTTCTAGTTGAAGAGTTAGAAGTATAACTGAAAAGACAAGCGCATGAATAGATTAGGGAGAGTAAAAGGATCTCTATCCAGGTTAAGGAAATTCGGTATTGGAAGAAAACCAAATGAATAAAACTAGGTCAAATTTGGGACCTACCACTGTGGCAGCATGTATGTAAATTTAGAAACGGCAGAAATTAGCAGCCTCTCTCTCAGGCCCTCACACCAACACTGTGGGTTTCTGCTTGAGCTGAGAAAAAATTTCTCATTGAAAAAGACAGAAAGAATGAGCTCGCATATGCAGAGCTGAAGGCACAGCCATACCCACCCCCACTATTAAAATCTCAATTTTTCTTCAGCTCTTGGGAAATTCAACTTTGGCTGGAACAGT
Organism: Globicephala melas; assembly: GCF_963455315.2. Lineage (NCBI taxonomy): Eukaryota > Metazoa > Chordata > Mammalia > Artiodactyla > Delphinidae > Globicephala > Globicephala melas. Next base: position 6,869,756 of record NC_083328.1, on the reverse strand, counting down.
CAACTTTGTTATTATCAGTCAATCCAGCCAGATGGGAACCCTGGCAATTCTGCTCACTGCCCCAGAACACTCCAGCCCCCTAAGTGGTCGACATATTTGTAACACACTCAACAGAAAACTGGCTTTCAGAAGAAGGCCAAGCCTCTGTCTCCTTTCTCTGGCTATGGTGGGAAGTGTGATACTTCAATTTCCTCCCCTCAGTATCCTCTTTAAGCATGAATATTTCTTCTCTTTTCATCATCATAGCTGAATATGAGCTCTCATCACTCTCTAGCCCATGCTGAACTTTAGTTTACTTCGTAGCACTTATCACTACCTGAAATTATATATTTCATGATTTATTTAGAGTCCAAGGCCTCCCCTAGGATGCAAGCTACATGAAGATAGGACTTTGTCAGTTTTGTTCATTACCACAACTCCAGTGCCTAAAACAGTGTCTGGGGCTCAAAGACACTTGACAAACATTTGTTGACTGATAGACTGATGCAAGATATTGGCCTACTACTACGATTTTCACTAGCACCACAAAATCCAAATCTGTGGGCAAGCAACCATGTGGATTTAAGACGTTGACTGGTGTGTGGGTCACCGTGGAGCCACGCCTCTCCATTGCCTGCTGGGCTGTGTGCCCCCTCCTCACTCTACAGCCAGCAGTAAGCACGCCCCACCTCACATTCTGCCTATGGCCCACCTGCCAGCTCCCAGCCCTTCCCAAGGTACATCAAAGGACACTGGTAATACTTTGTGAAGACCCCTTTTAAAGCTTTACATGCTTTGCCCTAGTCCATGCTATTACGACTCCAGTCAGCAAAGGAGAAGTACCAAACCACCAGAACAGATGGTCACAGCCAGGGCAACTAAAGCTTTCTTGTAGAGTTTCTTCTGAAATTTGTCTCTTTATAATCTCAACATGCCTTCAGTTCAGCTTCATTTATTGGTCCAGCTTCTTGACCCTTCACTCTACCCTCACTTCCTGCTAACAAACAGTTGGCCTAGCTTCTGATTTCCCCACCACCAAAATGCGTTCCCTAAAGTCTACCACCTTGAGAATCACTCCGAGTGATTCCCATAATGCTTTACCAAAACACTAAGCAAAAATGTCCTTTCGAGAATCTTTTGAAACTAAAAGAAAAGGGGGAGGCTGGTAGACTCCCACCACTTGGTCCTATAGGAACTTAGCTTCCTAAGGAGCTAAGCCCCTAGTTGGAAGTTACGTGCGCCACAGACAGAGACAGGCCTCTTGAGGTACTTCTCTATTAAGCAACCTTAGGCCATCGTCAGCCCCACCCACTGTCTGTCCAGATCACAGGTGTTTGACTTTTCACCAGTGAGCTCAACAATAGTGACCACAGGAGGAAGTGGTAAAGTTCTGCAAATTGTGCACTGATGTTTAAGGAGTTAACTTGTCCAGCAAAAGAAACCGGGTTTTTAATGTGAGCCAGATCCCTTGGCCCTCCTTCTGTCCTGATTGAGGGACATTCATTATAGAAGGGAAGTGTTGTCTATGGGATACTTTAAACCAAGATCTATAAAATAATGATAATGATGTCAGCACTTTCCATTTATTCAGCGTTTTAGCTTTCACGCCTTCGCAGCTGACTAGGGGAATGAGTTAACACTGCTTCCTGGTATTTTCTTCCTGGGACCTAGACTCTGATATGCCATCAGTGTTATCCCCCTGCTTCCTTTGACTTCTCTCCAGACTCTGTAATCAGATTTGCCTTCTCATAACAGGATCTTCAGGAATCTGCTCTCTTTGTACTCTGCACTATAAATATTCCTAAACTTTGCTCCTATTCTCCTCAAAGTACTTGTCCCAGTCTCGAGTCTCTATCCTTTGACTTCCTTTGAGCCTCTATCTCAACTTTTGACACGTTACTGTTCGTGTTCTAAACCACTATCCCAAGAGCCACAATGCTTTTACTTAGACGAAAGTCAAGTCTATCCTCACAACACACAAGTAAGGTTGATTAAAACATAGAAGTTTGGCTAAGGAAGTAAGAATCGAATAGAGAAATAATCCTAAACTGCATGAGGAGACCTGGACCCTCATTTCTGCTCTGCCATGATCATAACTAATATGGAACAACAAATGCTGAAAACAGCAACCCCCATCTGGCATTGGATAAGTTACTAAACCTCTCTTTGCTTCTGTTCTCCCATCTGTCACGCAAGAACAATACCACTCCCTCCTCAGCTCCTAAAGATGTAAGAACAAGGAAAGCGCTCCTAGTTAAAAATGAAACCAACCAAACTAATGTATTAATACTAAAAAAGTCAAAATAAAGCCCCTGATAAGCTTATAAAGATAGACATGCAGGCTTGGTATCAAATGTTAGTCATGCATCTAACCAGATAACTCCCTTAGGGGGAAAAAAGAACCTTACTATATAACCAGAAATCTGGGCTAGAAATCTGTGGCTCTAAATTAGCTCAGGCATGACCAAATTCAGTGCCAGTGCCAAGGTAGCACTGCAGATTATTCAACAACGCCCCCCCCCAAATCTAGAAAGAGTCGCCAGATGTTACTACCACGAGCAAGCCATGGTAACAAGGAGCTTAAAGGTGTAAATTATTACACTTAAGGATGGCTCATCCAGACCCCCAAACCTCTGGAAAAGTTAAGTTCTCTAACAGGGCAACCCGTCAGCATTCATCTCTTAGAATTGTAAGAAATCTCCCTCTGGGTAGCATTCTAAAGCCCTGCAAGATTAGGATCTGTTCCTGAACACTGGAACGTGGCTCTTTACCTGCCATTACCGTTGTGCTGTCAACCTGGGTTAACTTACCTATTTTAAATTGGTTTCTCCGTCTCACAATCCAGGATGGGCACAAGCCAGAAGGAAGAAAGGTACCCCTTCATGTTGAGTCTAGCTTGCTCTACCTCTTTCCTGTTTGCCCTCCACCTACATGAAGTTCCCTTTCAAGGTGTCTATCATTCTCTGGCCCCTTAAATCTCTAACCCCCACCCGACCCCAGTTTCCTTCAATTCTCCCCACTTTCGGATCGCCTCGCCTCCTTTAGGGAGTTTCTCCAGTTCTCACGCTGTCTTTCCTTTCCCCTGCATCGCGACTCCAATCGTTTTTTGTCGCCCCTGACCCTTCGCCTTCCCCGTGACACCCCTGCAGCAGACGACCCTCTCGGCACATCCTGCGCGTCCCAGGCCTCCCCACCGCCCCCGACCTCGGCTCTGTCCCTTCGCCCCGGGTCCCCGCTGTCCTCAACGCCAACTCTCCGCCGCTCCTTCCCGGTCCTCCCCCCGCGCCGGTCCACTCACAGGAGGCCGGAGCAGGTGGTGCAGACGAAGCTGCCCACGGTGATATCCACGTAGGTGACCCCGCGCTGGGCGCACTCGAAGCAGTGGCGGTTCCCGGCCTGGCTGCAGCCTCCCAGCTCCCGCACCCGGCGACACCACACCTCCGAGGCCGCCTCCGCCTCCGCCTTTCCCCCGCCGACCCCGCCACCCGGCCCTGGGCCCTTCTTCGCTGCCATCACCATGGCTGCTCAACCCCTCGGACCTCCTCCCTGCAAGTCAGGAATCGCCCCTTCAACCACTGCCGCCTTCCCGCCTCCTCAACCGCCCCCGCACGCCCGGCTCCCCCGACAGAAGCTAGGGAGCCGGCGGCAGCCGCGCGAGACTCCTCAACCCCCTGCTTCTCCTGTCCTGCACGCTAATTGGCTAGCCTCCTCCACCTCCTCAGTCTGATTGGCCCGGCATTGGACGGCCTCGAGTTGCGGGAGCTGCCAACGCCACGCCCCACTGCCTTCAGACCTCAGGCCTCTCGGATTGGGCTGCTGAGACCCCGGCTGCGAGAACTGTGCGTGCTCTCTCCTTGTTCCCGCCCCCTCTCGCCACTGCCTCCAGGGCTGACCGCCTCCCACACTCGATTGGTGAGTCTTCGGAACTCGGCTCCGACGATAACTCTGATTGGCTGTTGAGGCTGCAAAGATTGCTGACGAGAAAGAGTGGGTGTCCTGCGCGTGCGCAGCTATGGTCCTCCTGAGGGATGATAATTCCCGCTAAATTTCAAAGGACTAGTTTCAGCTAGAGTGTGCCGAGAGGAACGCAAAGCCGAAGGGAAGTGGCCAAGTGAGGGGCCAAAGAGAAGGAGAAAAGACGGGAGCTCTCAGAGTAAGGAAGGGAGAAGGAGAGGGAGTGCTTTATAAACGCTATATATGTATATATTTTTTACTCCTACCCTATGCTGTAGGAAATCTCATTTTACAGAGAGTCTTAGGTATACAACTTAGGTAGGTCACACGACTGATTCGTGGCCCAGCCAGTGTTCTGTTCTGGGACGTCTGACTTTAGAAGTCCTGCTTTTAACCACCACCCTATCCGTGGAACAGTATTTGAGCATTCATTTGACAAACACTTATTGAGTAGTTTACTAGGGTTCAGGAACTGTTGTAGACACTTGGACTACAGCAGTGAACCAACCAATCAAAATTCCTATCCTCATGGAATTTACATTCTAGTAGGAGAGGCAGACAATAAACAAAGAATCATCAGCTCTGGTAAGTTCTATGCAGAGAACCAAAGTAAGGTATTGTAAAAGAGAGTGACTTGGGTATTTCAGATTGGTCAGGGGACCATCTCTGAAGCAGTGATATTTAAAGCTAAGACCTGAATAACACAAAAGGAGCAACCCAGGCAGAAGGAAAAGCAAGTTCGAAGGCCCTAAAGCTTGAGGAAGCTTGGTGTGTGGAAGCAGCAAAGAACAAAGCAGGTTGGAGTGATTATACTGGAGTGGGACCTGATCGTGTAGAACCTTACAGACTTCAGTAAGGAACTTGGGATTTTCTTCTAAGTGTGATGGGAAGCTGTATTAGAATTAAGTCCCACTATGACAGAATACCTCACATAATCGGGGCTTAAACAAGATGAAGTTTATTTCTCTCTCATGTAAAAGTCTAGGTAGGTGTTCCAGGGCTGGTGGGTTGCTCCACTGTGTCAGGGACCCACACTCCCTCTATCTTGTTGCTCCACAGTGCATGACCTCCCCTCCCAAGTTCACCTCATGGTCTATTCCAGCTTTGGCCATCATGTCTGTTACAGCAGCAGGAAGAACCTGCTCTTTTTAAGGACATACACACAACCTCGTTGGCTCACCCTGGTCAGAATTCAGTCACATGACCACACCTAAGTGCAAGGAGGGACTCTGGAAAATGTTTTCTTTATTTTGGGCTTCTATGTGCTCACCTAAACTTCAGAGGTTCTATTACCGAGGTGGAAGGGGAGAAAGGATATTAGGATAAAACCACAGCCTCTGCCACAGAAACCATTGGAAGGATTGTAGCAGGAGCAAGAGATGATCTGATGTTCAGTTTCAAAAAGAATCATTCTGTCTGCTATAGCGGAAATGGTTACAGTGGGGATGATTGAAACTAGGGCAATTAAGAAGTGAGTTCAGCAGTCGGGGTGAAAGGTGATGGTGGCAGAGACTAGGGTTGTAGGAGTAGGTTGGAGAGTAATGGATTGATTCAGGGAATGTTTTGGAGGTAAAATCCATGGGGTTTGTCAATGGATTACATGTGGGAGGTGAGGGAAAGAGGAATCAATGGCAACCTCTCTAGAGAAGCACTGTCCAATAGATCTCTCTGTGATGATGGAAATGTTCTGTATCTGACTGTCCAGTATGGTAGCTACTAGCTACGTGTGGCCATTGAGCACTTGAAATGTGGCTAATAAAGCTGAGAACCTGAAATTTTTATTTTACTTTATTTTAATTAATTAAAATTTAAATTGAAGTGGTTACATGTGGTTAGTGGCTACCATATTGGACAGGGCAGCTCTAGATTTTTGTTTTGAGCAACTGGGTGGCTTATGGTGCCATTTATTGACCAAAAAAAGGAGGCTGTGGCAGAAGAAGGTTAGGGGATGCTGATAGCCAGAAATCAGTAGCTTTGCTTTGGATATATTGATTTGAGACACTTGTGAGGCCTCCAAGTAGTTGATCAAGTAGGCAGGTGGATATATAGTTTGGATTTGCAGGTGAGGCCGGAAGTGAAAATGTAGGTTTAGGAGTCATCGGTGTACAGGAGCTAGTTAAAGCCATGAGACTGGGTGAGGTTGCTTAGGTGCAGCACGTAGACAGAGAAGAGGGCCCAGAACTAAGCTCTGGGCACCCCGATGTGTACTTGGTTTCATCTCTCCAGTTATCACAGCCGCAAATGCACTTAAACGCTGCCCCCACCCTGCCCCCCAGAAAAAAAGATGACACCAAGTCACATCCAGATACGCAGCTGTGACATCTCGGACCACTTTAAACATTCCTTCTGGAGTTCACAGTTTCCAAGTGCTGCCCATTCCTCCTGTATTTCCCGTCAGCCGAGGGTTGTTTCTTACTATCCTGAAACCTTGAACAAATTGGTAGTCTTAGCTACCGCAAACCCTGGTGTACAGGATAGTCGTGGGGGAGGAAAATTAGAACGTTAATATGCACTGTGATCGTTTTCGGTTAATTTGTGCCACTGGGTGTGGTGGTGCAAGGAGGCAACCTCCTCTGCCCCTCCCAAACCCTATCGGGGAGTAACAACCCCATTTCCCCTGTATAATCAGAGCACAGCTAGCACGGGAACACCCTTTTCTGCCATTAGCCTGTGGTGGGAGGAGTCCCAGATGGCCAGGTGGAACCCTCACCGGGTTCCCTGGTGAAAATACCTCGCCCACTTGGACAGTCAAGTCCACAGAACATGAGTGATTTGGGGGATGGAAAGGAAATATTTTTAGAGATCAAAGTAATAGTGAGAGCTGCCACCTTCCACCCCCGACCCCAGCCCTTGGTTTCTGAACATCTAATATCGGCTGAGGGAGAATTGACACTGCGTTTCAGTCACTGTGTGAGATCACATATCATTTTCTTTTCTTTTCTTTTTTTTCCACGTATCATTTTCTACAAGAAAGTGTCCCAGCCTCACAGGTGCAGTCTCCTGGGTACTGCTAGATCTGCTTTCAGAACACCGTTTCATTGTTCTATAGGACCAGCTGCTTCTTGTGGATGGGAAATATGATCATGGTCCATGGCTGGCCAACTGTCTTATTTCTCTCACTAGGAAATGAGTTTCCTGGTTGGAGAGATTTTGTCTGGACCCCCCTGTGTTATGCAAAGTCAGTAATTCCAGGGTTGGTGAAATACTCAGAGGCATGACCTGCTGGGAAAGAAAACCCAAATACAGAATAAGTGTTTCTTCCAGAATGTTTAAATGACCACACCCTCAGTGAAGGGATCTGATAGACATGACCTGCCACTACATTCCTGACAGTTTCCCAAGAAACCTGGTGCTCCATTCGGGCCTCAGGACTGTATCCAACCTCCTACTGATTTCACTTACTGTTTATAATACTTTTTTTTTTTCGGTTATTTTCTTCATTTTTTCTAGGTAGAGATCCCCTGATATTCAAATAGTGATAGTTTTAACTTCTTTTGATTTTTTAAAATCTCTAATTTCTCTTGTGTAATTTACTTTTTGAGCATCTAGAACTAGTTAAATAATAGTGGATATCTTTTCTCCTTCTTTAAGGAGAGAAATTTCAGAAGAAACTCTACAAGAAAGCTTTAGTTGCCCTGGCTGTGACCATCTGCCGGGGTTCTGGTGGTTTGGTACTTCTCCTTTGCTGACTGGAGTCGTAATAGCATGGACTAGGGCAAAGCATGTAAAGCTTTAAAAGGGGTCTTCACAAAGTATTACCAGTGCCCTTTGATGTACCTTGGGAAGGGCTGGGAGCTGGCAGGTGGGCCATAGGCAGAATGTGAGGTGGGGCGTGCTTACTGCTGGCTGTAGAGTGAGGAGGGGGCACACAGCCCAGCAGGCAATGGAGAGGCGTGGCTCCACGGTGACCCACACACCAGTCAACGTCTTAAAGATCTTAATTTCTTGCGTTGGATGCTTACTTATTTTATTTTAATTTTTTATTAATTGAGGCTAAAAACATTTCATATAAGCACTGTTTTAGGGAATTCCCTGGCGGTCCAGCGGTTAGGACTCAGCGCTTTCACTTTGGGGGTCCGGGTTCGATCCCGCAAGCTGCATGGTGCGGCCAAAAAAAAAAAAATTTTTTTTAAAAGCACTGTTTTAGCTGTATCTCATAGATTCTGTAAGGTTGTGGTTTTGTTATTTTCTAAATATTCTGCATTTTGATTTGTACTTCTTTATTGACTCAAGTTTCTTTTAAAGAAATATATGTAGAAGCTATAGAACTTTTCTACAACAAAGCTGTAGCTGGTATGAATAACCTCCCTTCTTCACCAGCCGGTTCATGTTTCCTTTGCCTTCAGCCTGAAAAAAAAAAAAGAGTTCTTTTAAAAGAGAAAAATAAAAAAATATTCAGGTCATAGGGACATTTTTTTTCTCTTAGTTTTAATCTTAATGTTTAGTGATACTACACAGTGATCAGAGAATGATGGATGTGTATTAGTTCTATTTTTTCAAGCTTAACAAGGCTTTCTTTGTAGCCTAATATATAGCCAAGTTTTGTGAATTTTCTTTGGGTACCTGAAACTAAGGTGTGTTTGATAATATCAGACCTACCTTATTATGCTGTTGAGTTCATCCAACTCCCTGTTTACTTACTTGTAGAGTTTTTCATAATGTAAAGTGTCTCTCTCTCTCTCTCTTTTTTTTTTTTTTTTAGCTGCACCATGTGGCAAGCGGGATCTTACTTCCCCGACCAGGGATCCGAGCCCTCATCCCCTGCAGTGGAAGCACGGAGTCTTAACCACTGGACCACCAGGGATGTCCGGTAAAGTCCCTCTTTTACCTTGCTACCCCAGAGAGAGAGAGAGAGAGGGCCTCATGCCAGGACTTGCCGGTCTGACTGTCATTCACTCCAACTCTTCTGTTTCTCTGAGTTAAACTGGGTCCAGGAAGCTCCTCTCTGACCTACTCAGTTCCCCATCTCAAACACCTGAGACAGACCCTCAAGGGCTTTTGCGTGCCATGGTATGCCCCTCATCCTTGAGAACTGTATTGTCCTGGCTGTTTTTGAGATCTGCAATAGCAGTGACCTTGCTACCCTTCCTTCCACACACACCTCTAGAACTCCACTACTTTCGGCAGCCATTCCATTGGAATTGTGGTTTGAAGCTGGAGCTAGTTGATTGTTTTGCTGAAATTGGAATTTGTGTTTTTGTTTCTTATTCTCTCCATTGCTCTTGGATGGTTGCGAGAAGGTAGAGAGGAAATGCTGCCTTTATGCTACCATCTTCAAAATGAAACTGTCTATGGGCTTTTGATTGAATAACTCTGAACCAGTTCACTTCTAGGTAGTACTAGCATACTACAAGGAACCATCTGTAAATCTGGCTAGAGTCTCTTTTTACCCTCGTTTACCTCGTCATAGGGGACTCCCTCCCAAATGGGCCAAGTGAAAACATATGTGACAGGGGAGGGGAGAAGCATACAAAGATGTAAACGATGTCTCAGGTAGCTTACTTAGGCCTTCAGAATCTGGAGTGTACTTAGTTATGGAAAGCTCTGGGTTGCCCCATTCTGAGGCGAGATGGATAAACAGTGCTCAGTTCAGGTTTCATGGTAAATTTCTATCCCCGATATTTACACCAGACTTCAGGAGCACAATAGAAGATGCTTCCTGAAGGGAGAATAGTTATCTGCTGAAATGTCATCTTGCTTCAAACCCGCAGGAGCCCCACTGTGATGCTCTGTTGGCCATGCCAAAGTTCAGTGGACTAGACACCTCCAGCACTATGCTTGGCAAGGCCATAAGGGCATTTTGCTCTGCAGTCTGGACAAAACTTCCTTTTTTGTCCTCTCCTCCCTCGAAGTTTCAAAACTTCCTTTTTTGTCCTCTCCTCCCTCGAATGGACATATTTTCAGGCCAACTGGTAAATGAGTCAAAGAAGGAGTCCTAAGCAGGCTCACTCTACGCAAGTTGGCCATGGGCCCATCCGGGCTCACAGATTCTTCTAAGGAAATCAGCCCCGTCTTCCCATGGCCCACACTGAGTGGGCAGCCCACTGTAGCAGTAGAATTTTGTGCTTAGGGTCACTGACCGCAACTGATGGGAAAGGTGGGAAGACGCATGATCCTAAGACATACAAATCATACCATGACCTATGGCCTTTAAAGTTGTCTGCTGTGATGAGACAAGCAAGGACACTTCATCTCTGCCCATGATGGAGTAACAGGGACTGCATTCACCCTCCCACTTTAAATGACTTAAGAATGGGCAAAGGGGAATTCCCTGGCAGTTCAGTGGTTAGGACTCCGCACTCTCACTGCTGAGGATCCGGGTTCAATCCCTGGTCTGGGAACTAAGATCCCGCAAGTCGCGCGGTGCAGCCAAATTGAAAAAAGGGGCAAAGTATATAAAACAATTGTTTTCAGATATTGGACAGTGGGCAGCACAGGACATTGGTACCTGAGAAAAGGGAAAAGAACGAGGTCAGCCCTATCATTGCCCCAGCTTGCTGTCTGGATAGAGTTCCCAGGCTGCAGTACAAGAAGGGGGACCTGACACGCAGCCCACTGGGTTCCCTGAGTTGAGGAGATAGAGCTTAGGCCAAGAGAGCTTGAGTTTACAGGGCAAAGTATTGGAAGGAGAGCTGCACAGAGACAGAGAAAGAGGTCCTGAAATCTTCAGAGGGTTCCTCTTGAGTCTTTGGCTGAGTACTTATCATCACGTGTGGATGAAGAAACTACTCAAGGCTGGATACTGAACCACCAGAAAGGAACAGGTGAAACACTTTCTAGAGAGCACACAAGTCTAGGAATATTTCACATTCCTAACAGCCAGAATGGAAAACCTCATAATACACAAGGCATTGAGAGTACTCCGAAAGGTATTTGCTAAATAGTACTGTAGCCAAATTAGCCCTAGACTAAAGACTGCTTTGGTCCCCACTGACAAATCTTAAAAGCAAGCCTTGAAAAAAAATTACAAACTATTTCCAAATAGCTTAGCTGCATCCCAACAGAGAAGCCAAAAATATTTAAAGGAATACAAAGAAATTCAGCACCCAGATGTAAAATTCACGGTGTCTGACATCTAATATAAAAAGAGTCAGATATGAATTCTCTGGCGGTCCAGTGGTTAGGACTCCACGCTTTCACTGCCAAGGGTGCGGGTTCAATCCCTGGTCCGGGAACTAAGGTCCCACAAGCCATGCAGCATGGAAGAAAAAAAAAAAAAGAATCAGTGATTCAAAAAAGCAGGAAAACAACCCATAGTGAGGCAAGAAAATCAAACAATAGAGACAGACCCAGAAATGACACAGATGATAGAATTAGTAGACAAGGAGAGCAAAACAGCTGTTCAAAATATATATCTTATGTTGAAGAAGGTAGAGGAAAGTATGAGCATGATAAGAGGAGATAAAGAGGATATAAAAAGGCCCAAATCTAAGTTCTAGAAATGACAAATAAAATGTCTGAGATGAAAAGTATGGTGAATGGGGTAAACAGTGGACTAGACACTACAGAAAAAAAGATTATGAACTTGAAGTCATACCAATAGAAACTACTGAAAATGAAATACAGGAGGGATAAAAAGATGGGAAAAACACCCACAAACAGAACCCCAGTAAGCTGTGGCACAACTTCAGGTGCACCCCTCAGGAACTGGTGGCAGCAGGTACCTCTGGAAGTGGGGTTAATATAGAGACTAAAAATAAGATGTGAGATTTAATTGAAAGTCAGTTTACAAAGGCATTAGACTCAACAACAAAAAGAAAAACCACCCAATTTAAAAGATGGGCAAAGGACTTGATTAGACATTTCTCCAAAGAAGATATATGAAAAGCTATAAGCACATGAAAAGATGGTCAGTGTATCATTAGTCATTAGGAAATGCAAATCAAAACCACTTCACCCCCACTAGGATGACTATAATTTTTCAAAAAAAGGAAAGATAAAAGTGACAGTTGTCAGACAGGATGTGTAGAAATTGGAACCCTTGTACACTGCTGATGGGCAGCCTCTGTGGAAAACAGTTTGACAGTTCCTCACAAAGGTAAATATAGAATTACCATATGACTCAGTAGTTCCACTCCTAGGTACAGGCGTACCTCGGAGATATTGTGGGTTTGGTTCTGGACCACCGAAATAAAGCGAATATCACAGTAAAGTGAGTCACACAAATTTTTTGGTTTCCCAGTGCATATAAAAGTTATGTTTACACTATACTGTAGTCTCTTAAGTGTGCAATAGCATTATGTCTAAAAAACAATGTATATACTTTAATTTAAAAATACGTTATTGCTGAGACTTCCCTGGTGGTCCAGTGGCTGAGGCTCCATGCTCCCAATGCAGGGGGCCCGGGTTCGATCCCTGGTCAGGGAACTAGATTCCACGTGACACAACTAAGAGTTTGCATGCTGCAACTAAAGATCCTACGTGCCGCAACTAAGACCCGTGTGGCGCAGCCAAATAAATAAATAAATATTTTTTAAAAAGAGCGGGTGAGAAACATTTTTAAAAAAATACTTTATTGCTAAAAATGCTAACCATCATCTGAGCCCTCAGCAAGTCATAATCTTTTTGCTGGTGGAGGGTCTTGCCTCAGTGTGGATGGCTGCTGACTGATCAGGGTGATGGTTACTGAAGGCTGGGGTGGCCGTGGCAGTCGCTTAAAGTAAGACAGCAGTGACGTTTGCCACATTGATTGACACTTCCTTCCACAAATGATTTTTTTTGTAGCCTGCAATGCTGTTTGATAGCGTTTTACCCAGAGTAGAACTTCTTTCAAAATTGGAGTCAATCCTTTCAAACCCTGCCGCTGCTTTATCAACTAAGTTTATGTAATATTCTAAATCCTTTGTTGTCGTTTCAACAATCTTCACAGCATCTGCACCAGGAGTAGTTTCCACCTCAAGAAACCACTTTCTTTGCTCATCCAGAAGAGAAAACTCTGCATCCATGAAGGTTTTATCATGAGATTGTAGCAATTTGGTCACATCTTTAGGCTCCCCTTCTAAATCTAGTTCTCTTGCTCTTTCCACCACATCTGCAGTTGCTTCCTCCACTGAAGTCTTGAGTCGTCCATGAGGGTTGGAATCAACTTCTTCCAAACTCCTGTTAATGTTGGTATTTTGACCTCTTCTAATGAATCATGAATGTTCTTCATGGTGAATCCTTTCCAGAAGGTTTTCAGTTGATTGCCACGATCCATCAGAAGAATCACTATCTGTGATAGCTATAACCTTAAGAAATGTATTTCTTAAATAATAAGACTTTACTACTATATATAAAATAGATAACCAACAAGGACCTACTGTATAGCACAGGGAACTATACTCAATATTTTGTAATAACCTATAAGGGAAAAGAATCTGAAAAAGAAGATATATATCTGAATCCCTGTGCTATACCCTTGAAACTAACACAACATTGTAAATCAACTATACTTCAATAAAATTTAAAAACAAAGCAAAGGGAAGAAAATAAGACTTGAAAGTCAAAATGACTCCTTGAACCATGGGCTGGATGTTATGTTAGCAGGCATGAAAACATTAATCTTGTGGTCCATCTCCATCAGAGCTCCTGGGTGACCGGGTACATTGTCAATGAGCAGTAATATTTTGAAAGAAATCTTTTTTTCTGAGCAGTAGTTCTCAACAGTGGGCTTAAATATTCAGTAAACCATGTTGTAAACAGATGTGCTGTCATGCAGGCTTTGTTGTTCCATTTATAGAGCAGAGTAGATTTAGCCTAATTCTTTATTTATTTTTATTTATTTATTTTGGATGCATTGGGTCTTTGTTGCTGCATGTGAGCTTTCTCTAGTTGCGGTGAGCGGGGGCTACTCTTCGTTGTGGTGCGCGGGCTTCTCACTGCAGTGGCTTCTCTTGTTGCGGAGCACAGGCTCTAGGCACGTGGGCTTCAGTAGTTGTGGCACGTGGGCTCAGTAATGTGGGCTCCGGAGCACAGGCTCAGTAGTTGTGGCGCACGGGCTTAGTTGCTCTGCAGCATGTGGGATCTTCCCAGACCAGGGCTCGAACCTGTGTCCCCTGCATTGACAGGCTGATTCTTAACCACTGTGCCACCAGGGAAGCCCATGGAGACAACTTTTTTCCTTCAACGTCCTGAACCAACCTCTGCTAGCTTCAGATTTTTCTTCTGCAGCTTCCTAGCCTTTCTCAGCCTTCACAGAATTGAAGAGAGTTGGAGCTTTGCTCTGAATTAGGCTTTGGCTTAAGGGAATGTTGTGGCTGGTTTGATCTTCTGTACAGATCATAAAACTTTCTCCATATCAGCAGTAAGGCTGTTTTGCTTTCTTATCATTCATATGATCACTGAACTAGCACTTTTAATTTCCTTCCAGAACTTTTCCTTTGCATTTACAACTTGGTTAACTGTTTGATGCAAGAGGCCTAGCTTTTGGTCTGTCTTGACTTTCAGCATGCCTTCCTCATTAAGCTTAATCATTTCTAGCTTTTGATTTAAAGTGACAGACATGTGACTCTTCCTTTCACTTGAACACTCAGAGGCCATTGTAGGGTTATTAATTAGCCTAATTTCAATATTGTTGTCTTAGGGAATAGAGGGGCCCCAAAAGAGGGAGAAAGGTGGGGGAATAGCCCGTCAGTGGAGAAGTCAGAACACACACAACATTTATTGCTTACGTTTGTTGTCTTATATGAGCGCAGTTTGTGGTGCCCTAAAACAATTACAATAGTAACATCAAAGATCACACATCACTGTAACAAGTATAATAATAATGAAAAAGCTTGAAATATTTCGAGAATTACTAAACTGTAATTTAGAGTTTAGAGTAACATAGAGACATGACGTGAGCAAATGCTGTTGGAAAAATGATGCAGATAGACTTGCTCAGTGCAGCGTTACCACAAACCTTCAATTTGTAAAACAAAACAGGACAAAACAAAAAAACCCCCCATACCTGTGAAGTGCAGTAAAATGAGGTATGCCTGTATACACCCAAAAGGATTGAAAACAGGTACTCAAACAAATACTTGTACACAAATGTTCATAGCAGCATTATTCACAATAGGCAAAAGGTGGAAACAACCCAAATGTCCATCAGTGGTTGAATGGATAAAGAAATTGTGGTACATACATATGATGGAATATTGTTCAGCCATAAAAAGGAATGAAGTGCCGTCACATGTGACAGTGTAGAGAAATCTCAAAAACGTTATGCTAAGTAAAAGAGTTCAGATACAAAAGGGCACAAGTTGTATGATTCCATTTATAGGAAATGTCCAGAATGGGTAACTCCATAGAGACAGAAAGCATGTTGGTGGCTGGATCTGGGGGAGACGGGAATGAGGAGTGATGGCTTAAGGTCTGTGAGGCTTTCTTTGGGGGTGATGAAAATGCTTTAGAACTAGACAGACACTGTGAATGTACTAAATGCCCCTGAACTGTATACTTTACAATGGTTAGTTGTATGTTATGTGAATTTCACCTCAATTTATAAAAAAGACATTAGACAACTAGGTTCCATTCCCCTTTAGGGCCCGCAGGTAGGTGACTGTCCCTTCTCTACCTCGAAAGAACACTGGAAGTTTATTCCTGGAGAAGGTTTCTGGACTGTGGGATCCAAGCCCAGTTGAAGATGAAGGTACCTTATTGAAAATATGGGGATTTAAAGAAAGCTAAAGTGCACCAAATGTTGGGACACCAAACCCACCTCCGCCCCAACCTCTGCTCCCAAAATGCTGGTAGCCAGCCTTGATCCTCCAGGCAGAAGCTTAAAAGTATATTTTGAAATATGACTAGCCCCAAAGAAATATTTTCTGAAATATGACTAGCCGAAGAGAATAGACTTAAAGACATTGCGTTTGGAGTTTCTCCATGGAAATGGTTGAGCTGGATCACCCTACAGTGAACCCCACAGGCAGAAAGCTCTACCCAGGCACACAGAGCTGCCAGTCACCTTTTAGTACTCACTGCGGTGCCCTGCTAAGGATCGCTGGTATTTCTGAGGGAAACACCTTGTATGAAAGGCATAGATACAAAAACAAAAACAAACAAAAAACCAAAACCGAAAACAGAAATAAGCAACCTGAAAGAAACAGATACAATGCAGAGAGAAGATTTTACAAAAAACCCCATAATTAATATCCTTAGAGAGATAAGATACTACTTTCATGAAACAAAAATAAGATGCTTTTTTAAAAAGAATAGTCAGAGAACGAGAAAGAAATGTTGGAAATTAAAAATACGAAAAAATATGAGAAGAGAAAAAAACGGAGGGAAAAGTGTAACTGAAAAAATTTAAGAAATTTCCCAGAATAGAAGGGCATGAGTTTCTAGATATAAAGGGCCTATCAAGTGTCCCAACACAACTGAGAAAAACCAAGAACCTCACCAAGGCTCATCCTTGTGAAACTGAAAATAGTGGAGATTAAATATATGTATTTAATACATATATATTTCTAAGGATACAAACAAATGGTCCAAATTAGTATTTATAATAGCACCTCTGGAAGCTAGAAGGCAAAGGAGCAATGCATTAAAAATTCTGTCAAAAAATAATTTCCAACCTGCAATTCCGTACACAGCTAACCTGCAATTATGAATTACTCTGGAATAAAGGCATATTCATTAATTCGAGGTTCGGATGCAAGCGACAGAAAACCCAAAACAATAGTTACAATTTTCTTTCTTTCTCACATAAAAATCCAGGTCACTAGAGTGGTTCTGTTCCATGAAACTCTCAGCAACTCAGGTTCATTCCAGCCCTCACTCTGCCATGCCCAGAGTGTGGGCTTCATCCTCATGGTCCAGGATGGTAGCATCTGAGTACCAGCCACCAGATGGAGAAAGGGATGATGAAGAAGGAGCAAGGGGCATTTGCCAGCTATGTCTTTAGGAAGTTTCTCAGAAGCTGCTAAATGACACTTCTGCTTACATCCCATTGGTCAGAATTTGGCCACATGGCCACACGAAGCTGCAAGGGAGGCTGGAAATGTAGAAATAAAGACTTGATTTTGGATGATCTTGTGCCCAGCTAAAAACTTTATTACTAAGGAAAAATAGAAGACAGACGTGTGGAATAAGTAGCAGTCTCTGCTACACAGTCGTGAACATTTCCTGAGCACTCTTTTTCAGAAGCCACTTGTATACAGTTGTCCCTCAGTATCTGCAGGGGACTCAGACCAGAACCGTCCCTACCAAAACTCCATGATGCTCAAGTTCCTTATATAAAATGGCACAGTATTGTTGGCCCTCCATATCCGTGGGTTCTGTGGAGGGTCAACTGACCAAAGTGAAGGGCTAAAGCAAGAAAGAGGAAGACTTGGGATCCATGAGTGAGGGTCCAACACCAGAAAGATAAAGGGACTCCCCGGGGTGTTGATTAAAGGAGATTTCAAGATGACAGCTGAGCTACAGGCCTAAATGGCAGCCAGCCCAGAGTAAAGAAGGTCAGATGGTTCTAGTAGGGATTTCTTTAAGAAGATGAAACTGACAGAAGACCTCATAATTAACCTTCACCTGGCAGGCACAGCAACGTACCTTTACTTCTGTGACAGTCTACTCCATATGTTTGAATATAATGAGAAGACATTTATGTATCAGGGGGTCAATTAGGAATAAATGCTTAGAAAACGAGGCAAACGAAAAGATGAGGCAATTATGAACTCCTAGGCAGTGAACTCCAAGGAAAACATGTGGGAAAGTAATAACATTATAACATATGGCTCAGTTGTGAATAGCATTTACATAGTTATAAAATTATAATCCTAAATATCTTTCTAACTAAAATTCTAAATGTATATTTGGAGCATGGTGACATGGGGTGTGTGTAGGGGGTGGGTGGGCGTGGAGACTGGGTAATGGAAGAGAGCTAGATCTCCTTGTCCCACAGTGGTAAGTCAATAGATAATGGTTAAAACTGGAAAAATCAAGAATTCTAAATATAACCATATTATTTGGAAATATGGAGATAAATACCAAGTACCAAAATAATCAGCTAAAGAACTGAAAAAGTGCCTACTTCCGAAGAGCTGGAAATAAAGAAGGGTTGAAAGGATTCTTCCATTTTTTTTCTAACAAGCCTTTGGAAGTATCTAACTCTTTAAATTATGTACACGCCAAACTTTATTAAACATAAAACATAAATTTTTAAAAAGAAAAGGTAATCAGATTCTCTTTCTCGGGCTCTTCAGGTGAGAAATGTGGAATCAGATGGTAGGAGACAAACACTAACAGGAGTGGTAGACAGTGGCTAAGCCACACAAACAATCTGGGATAGAAGAAAATCCACAAATTCCTATTCCCAGAGTTCTCCTGGACTCCACACTTCCTTGGGTTTCAATTTATGTGAAGCCTGATCCCACTAGAGCCTCAGATCTGGGAGACTTCATCTCTCTCATCAATGTTTCCCTTACCTGAGCTTTGTGAACTTTTGTTTCTTGCAATGATAAAAAGCCCTGCTAAAATAGAGATATGCGGTGCTTCCAAAACTCCTTATTAGGTGAAAGGGTATAAAATGTAGCAACTTGTCCTTCATGGTCTCCCCCTGCCCCTTCATTTTGAGGGAGAGATTCCATTATACTTTGACCCCCTAAGAACTTCACTGATGTGGCAGGTCCTTTTATTTCTGCAAATTTTCGCTCACACCCCCATTACATTCATGTCCCAAGAAGATAACAAAGATGCTTGTTCCTTTGTAATGTCCAGGCCAATCAGCATGATATCATCAATGTAGCAGATTAAGGTGACATTCATGGAAGAGCAAATTAGTGTGATCAAGCATCCCTGTTTGCTAGGGACCCAGGGGTTTCCTGGGATGCAGAACTTTCAGACAGCCCTGGGCAAACCCGATAGTTGGTCATCTTTGCTAAGGTGGACTAGGTCCCTGTGAAGATATGCTGTTCTACCTGCCAGTGGAAGAGAAATAGCTTCTGCTGGTATGGGTAAAGAGATCAGGAAAAAAAAATTTTATCATATATCAAGTACCCACCTAATTAAGCTTGAGGTAACCCTCCATTATTTTTCAAGTCCTGTCAACCTTTGGTACCAACCAGCCTGGAGAATGGAATGGTGCTTTAGCAGCCTTGCTCCAAGGTTCCCAAGCTCTAGGTCAATAACTGACTCAGGGATGTTTACGGTCAGAGGGCATGTGACTGTGTAGTGTGCTGGCTTGAGTTACATCTTTGTTTGTTAAACTAAGGAATTATTTTGCTGTACAAATCAAGCAGAACCCAGACCTGCCCATCTGTCCTGTTCCTGCCCATGCCTCAAGCAGGAGCCAAAACCTCAACTCAGTGAGTTAGGCCATTTCTTGTACCAAAAGTACCACACCTACTTGGCTTTGGCCTTTTTTGTGGCCACAGCTAGGGGTGATATTCAACATATTTAGCAGCTGGTTACCACATGGCCACCAGCCAATTAGAATAGGCACTGACTTTAGCACAGAGATAGATTCCAGGAGGCCAAGAGCTGTGCTGAGTGTTAACCCTTTAGAAGCAGGATCAGAGGGAGGTCCAGTGGCCTGGAGGCAGGTAGGTGGGGGTGAGGCATCAGGGGACTCTAGGCTGCTATTTCCCAATTGATAGGAGAGCATTTCAATCCATCAACAACGAGTGTGGCCACAGGCAGAAGGTCAGCCTGGCCTCAGCAGAGAACAGAGACTGGTTGGTCCACTCACTTTGCTATTTATTTATTTATGATTGCGTTGGGTGTTGGTTGCTGCGCACAGGCTTTCTCTAGTTGTGGCAAGCAGGGGCTACTCCTCGTTGCGGTGCGCGGGCTTCTCATTGCAGTGGCTTCTCCTGTTGTGGAGCATGGGCTCTAGGTGCACGGGCTTCAGTACTTGTGGCACATGGGCTCAGTAGTTGTGGCTCGTGGCTCTAGAGCGCAGGCTTAGTAGTTGTGGAGCACGGGCTTAGTTGTTCCGCGGCATGTGGGATCTTCCCGGACCAGGGCTCGAACCCGTGTCCCCTGCACTGGCAGGCGGATTCTTAACCACTGCGCCACCAGGGAAGCCCCTCACTTTGCTTTTTACACCTGCCTCCCTTTGAGTCTGCCTCCTTTTTTTTTTTGCAAATATATTCTCTTTTTATTAAACTCCAATGGTTTTGACTCTTAACGGTTTATCTTAGTCAAATCAAGCGATCAGCCACCATAGTCTAAGACTATAAACCAGGCAGTGATCTGTTGTTCATTGGTAATGCTTCTTTTCTCCTGTGGTCCTGAGTCACTGACTCCTGGATGCCAGCAGTGTGGGGATTTCCGGCTAGAAGGAGGCGTCATGCAAAACAGAACCCAATGCTGGCTCTCCACAGGGAGAAAGCTTCATTACTGTAGATGCTGTAAAAGTGGCACGTGGAAAAGGCAGACCCCACACAAGTGGGACTCGGCATGGAATTCACTCTGCATGATAAACCATTGAGTCCTATGAAGCAAATTAAGAGTTCATTTTTAGTGACTGCCCATCAATAAGAGTCTCCAGCACAGAAAGTGAATCCTCCACCCCAGGCATCAGCCTTCCAGGTTCTTTGTAAGCCTTTCCCCAGAGGCTCTTAAGGCGACGTCTCAATAAATCTGTCATGGTCCTCGTGTCTTCTTGGACCTCCCAGTCCCTGGAGAAAGTTGCCAGTTGCTGCCCTTGGGAACAGTTTGAAAACTGGAAAAGGCTGGAAAACATCCTGTTCTCTTGAGTGTCTGGAAAGATGGCATCTTGGAAATTGACTCCATGAGGCAAGAGGTGCTTTCATTGTGGTTAATCACTGTCCTTGCATGTTCCTGGCTGGCACAGCTCTTCTGGTGTACCACCCTGACCCCCCTCAACAGAGAGGCTGTACTAATTAGTGTTTTCATCAGTGGTGAATTTTTCTGAAGAAGACGAGGTTTGTGTGTTGTGGGGAGGGAGGGAAGTAGCCATCAGCAGGTCACTGGTGACATACTGTCACTCCTTCTCCTTCAGTCTTCGTATTTTTTTCATCTAGGATGGTGTACCAAGAACCGTCAAGCTCTTCAGTGTCAGCTCAACAAAGTATCATCAGCCAAACTCTGTGCAGGAAGAGAAGGAAAATGGGGGCGGGGTGGGGAGGAGGGAACAGAGACAGAGACAGAGAAATAAAGGGACGAAGGAGGCAGGAAGGGAATGAAGTCATAGTCTAGCCTCCTTTATTCCATCTTTCTTGATTATGAACCCTTAGAATTCAATTCCACATAGTCACTCCGGCAGCAACTCCCTAGAAAATTTCTGCAGTTCATTTTGCCTGTAATTCCTCTTTTTCCTCCTCAGATTTTGCACACCATCCTTGGTTTCACAGTTTTTCCAAACTCCTATGACCAGATGTTCCTCATTAAGAGGTGACTCATCACATTTGCTTGGCAATCGTGGTGAATGAAGTAGAAATTATTTGGAGGGGCCCAGGAGACTGGGGAGTTCCATCCCTTAAGATATTGCTATTCCAACTGCCAGGATTTCAGTGTTTGATAATCAAGACCTTAATTTTAACCATAGAAACCCAGGACAGTTGTGAAGTTAGCAAACACTGTACTTTGGCAATTTACAATATCTTTTTTTACTGTAAAATATTTGGCAGGAAAATTTCATGATAACATATTTGAAAATATGCAAAGAATACATATTACACATATTATCTATGATGCATTAAAATAAATGAACACTGGTAAACCTGCCACTCAAGCTGAAAAATAGAATATGATCAATATTCACTTTAGAGAGAATATGATAAAAATTCACTGAAATTTAATTTTCAGTGGTTTCCAATAGTAAAATGGTTTCTCATTACAGGGCCACAAAGTAGCCTTGAATATTGTTATCTGGTTCTATCCAGGTACCCTGGGTCTAAAATTTGTTCCTTCTTGATTCAAATCACCTAATGCTGTGAAAAATGTCCCTACAGTCCTTACACTCCTTATTCCCTTAGAATGTCTCTCAAGCTGTGGTTCTTAAACTCTGATGTACTTTAGGATCAGCTGGGGAGATCTGAAATATCTTGATGCCCTGCCCCTGCCCCAGAACAAGTAAATCAGAATATCTATGGGTGTAACCCAGGCACCCATGCTTTTTAAAGTGCTTTAGGTGATCTAATGTACTTTAAAGGAATAGCAATAATGTCCACCAAAGCTTTACTTTCAGTGGACATAATATCTGAATACCAAGACTTCATTAACTGTTTTATTAATCTATGGAATTCTAACTTCCCATTCAGGGATGTAGAAATTGTCTCTGTCTCTTCCTCCAGTGTATTGCTACAGAAGATTCCATAGCTCTTCTGAGAGTCTGTTGCTTGCAACTCCACTCCTGGAATAAACTTCTATGTTTGTTAGGGTAGTTTGGTATTTTGTTTGCAAGAAATAGGGCTAACTCTGAAAATATTAGGAAAAAAAAGTGTGTGGGTATACTGTGAGGATATAGGTGGGCTGGAACTGGAAATCTACCCAGAATCTGAGGTTGGGCTGGGGTCTGGTTAGTGTCTCTTCTGTGTCTCAGTAGACCTGTAACAAGAGATTGAATCACAAAACAAAACAAACAAACTACACACAAAGAAAAGCCCAGGTCCCTATATCCTCACTGGTGAATTCTACCAATATAGACAAGAGGATTAATACCAATTATTCACAGACGCTTCAAAAAAAATAGAATAGGAAGGAATACTTTCCAAGTCATTCCATGAGACCAGTATTACCCTGATACTAAAACCAGGCAAAGACATCAAAGAAAAGAAAACTATAGACCACTATGAATATGGACACAAAAATCATCAACAAAATATGTGCAAACTAAATCCAGAAACATATAAAAAGGATTACATAGCATGGCTAAGTGGGATTTATCTCTGGAATGCTAGATCAGTTTAACATCCAAAACCCAATTAATGGAATACACCGTATCAGTAGGATAAAAACCAAAAATCAAAATATGACCATCTCAATAGATGCAGAAAAAGCATTTGATAAAATCTAACACTCCTTCATTATAAAAGTACTAAAAAAAACTAGGATTGAAGGGAACTTCTCCAATCTGATAAAGGAAATCTGCAAAAAAAACCTACAGCTAGGATCACGCTTAATAGTGAAAGACTGAATGCTTCCCTTTAAGTTCAGGAACAAAACAAAGATGTCCTATCTCACCACTTTTGTTAAACATTATACTGGAGGTCTAGCCAGGGCGATTGGGCAAGAAAGTGAAATAAAAGTCATCTAGACTGGAAAAGAAGAAGTAAAACTATCTCTGTACACAGATGACATTATCTTGTATATCAACAATCCTTAGGAATCCACTAAAAAACTATTAGAACTAATAAATGAGTTCAGCAAGGTTGCAGGATACAAGACCAATAAACAAAAATCTAGACTATATAAAGATCTATTTATATACAATAGCAATGAACAGTCTGAAAGTGAAATTAAGAAAACAACTCAAGGGCTTCCCTGGTGACGCAGTGGTTGAGAGTCCGCCTGCTGATGCAGGGGACAAGGGTTCGTGCACCGGTCCGGGAAGATCCCACATACCGCGGAGCTGCTGGGCCCGTGAGCCATGGCCGCTGAGCCTGCGCGTCCGGAGCCTGTGCGCCGCAACGGAAGAGGCCACAACAGTGAGAGGCCCGCGTACCGAAAAAAAAAAAGAAAACAACTCAATTTACAATAGCATCAAAAAGAATAAAATACTTAGGAATAAATTTAACAAAAGAAGTGTAAGTTTCATATACTCTGAAACTTACAAAACATTGTTGAAAGAAATTTTAAAAAGAATGAAATAAGTGGAAAGACATTCTCTATTCATGGGTTGGAAGACTTAATATTAAGATGGCAATACTTCCCAAATTGATCTTCAGATTCAATACAATCCCCATCAAAATTCCAGGTAGCTTCTTTGCGGAATTTGACAACCTGATTCTAAAATTCATATGGAAATTCGAGGGACTCAGAAGAGCCAAAACAATCTTGGAAAAGAAGAACAGAGTTGGAAGACTCACACTTTCTGATTTCAAAAATTGTGACAGGGACTTTCCTGGCGGTCCAGTGGTTAAGACTCCACGTTCCCAATGCAGGGGACACGGGTTCAATCCCTGGTTGGGAAACTAAGATCCCGCATACTGCACGGTGTGGCCTAAAACAACAACAACAACAAAAAATTGTGACAAAGCTACCGTAACCAATACAATGTGGTACTAACATAAGGATTAGACATATAGTTCAATGGAACAGAATTGAAAGTCCAGAAATAAACCCTATATTTTTGGTAAATTGATTTTTGATAAGGGTGCCAAGAAAACTATATGGGGAAAGAATAGACTTTTCAACAAACACTAATGGGACAACTGGATAACTACACGCAAAAGAATGAAGTTGGACTCCTAACTCATACTGTATACAAAAATTAATTCAAAATGGAGCAAAGACAGAAATGTAAAAGCTAAAGCTATAAAACTCTTAGAAGAAAATATAGGCATAAATCTTTGTGACCTTGTATTTGGCAAAATTTCTTAGATATGACACCTCAAGCATTAACAACCAAAGAAAAAATAAACAAATTAGACTTCATCAAAATTAAAAACTTCTTTGTTTCAAAGGACATCATCAAAAAGCAAAAAGACAACACACAGGATAGAATGAGAGAATATTTTTGCAAATCATATATTTTGCAAAGGATAAAAGATTTGTATCTAGAATATATAAAGAACTATTACAACTCAATTTTAATAAGACTAATAACCTAATTAAAAATGGGAAAAGGACCTGAAAAGACATTTCCCTAAAGAAGATATACAAATGGCCAATAAGCACACAAAAACATGCTCAACATCATTAGTCATTAGGGAAATGCAAATTAAAACTGCAAATCAATGAGATAGCATTTCACACCCAGTAGGATGGCTATAGTAAAAAACGATAGAAGTATCAGTAAGGATGTAGAGAAATTGGAACTCTCATACACTGCTGATGGGAATGTAAAGTGCTTTGGAAAAGAGTCTGGAAGTTAGTCAAAGAGTTACAACAGTCAAAAAGTGGAAACAGGGGCTTCCCTGGTGGCGCAGTGGTTGAGAGTCCACCTGCCGATGCAGGGGACACAGGTTCGTGCCCCGGTCCGGGAAGATCCCACATGCTGCAGAGCGGCTGGGCCCGTGAGCCATGGCCGCTGAGCCTGCGCGTCCGGAGCCTGTGCTCTGCAACGGGAGAGGCCACAACAGTGAGAGGCCCGAGTACCGCAAAAAAAAAAAAGTGGAAACAATCCAGACGTCCATCAACTGATGAATGGATAAACAAAATGTGGGACAGCCAAACAGTGAAATATTATTTGACAATAAAAAGGAATGAAGTACTGATACACGCTACTACATGGACGATGCTTGAAAACATTATGCTAAGAGAAAAAAGCCAGACACAAAAAAGACCACACATTGTATGATTTCATTTATATGACATGTCAGAGTAAACAAGTGTATAGAGACATAAAGTGAATTAGTGGTTGTACAGGGCTGGGAGGGGTTGAGGGCATTGAGGAGTGACAGATAAGGGTATGGGGTTTCTTTGGAGTATTATAAAAGTGTTCTAAAACTGATGGCTGCGCAACTTGCGGAGCACAGGCTCCGGACGCGCAGGCTCAGCGGCCATGGCTCATGGGCCCAGCCGCTCCGCGGCATGTGGGGTCTTCCCGGACCGGGGCATGAACCCGCATCCCCTGCATCCCCTGCATCGGCAGGCGAACTCTCAACCACTGCGCCACCAGGGAAGCCCGATGGTTGCACAACTTTGTGAATACCCTAAAAACGATTGAGATGTATACCTACAAAAATAAATAGAGCAAGGCTGCTTTTCTTCAGTGGTTGGGAGCAGTGTAACTGCAAGGTATCGTGAAGATTTACAGCCTGCCCCAGGCAAGAGACCAGGATGGGGAAGACTGAGCTGAGGCCTTAGCAATGAATGTGCTACAATCATGTGGTGATTTGATGCGCGTGAGGACTGAGAAAAGGAACTGATCCAGTAAGAATCTTGTTCACTCTCCATGTTCAATTAGTTACCATGTCCTGCTGGCTCCTAACAGATCTCCCTGTTGCCTCCCTCTTCCCCTGCAATTGACTGGATGTCGTGTCCCCCCAGTATTCATACAGTGAAATCCTAACCCACAGTGTGATAGTACTCGGAGACGGGGCCTTTGGGAAGTGGGCCCTTTTGGCATGAGCCCTCATCAACGTGATAGTTCCCTTATAAGAGAGACCCCGGAGAACTCCCTCGCCCCTTCTATGAGGACACAGTGAGAAGACAGCTGTCTACGAGCCAGGAAGGAGACCCTTACCTGACACCGAATCTGCCAGCGCCTTGATCTTGGACTTCCAGTCTCCTGAAGTGTGAGAAATAAATTTCCTCTCTATGGGATTCTGTTATAATATAAGGGACAGACCTTAAGGGATACCCCCTCCCCATTCAATCCATCTTCTAAACCAGAGTTTCCTTCCTAAAACTCAAATCTAACTATATCACTTTCTCAGAATCTTTCAAGTAATCTGTACCCAGTTTACCTCACGCAGCTCTCCCACAACCTCCCCTCCCCCACCGTGCACACATCTTTCATTAGAGCCACAGGGAACCACGTGACTTCTTTGATGTCAGCACATCCCTCCTCTGCTCACCCCGTTCCCTCAAGTAGGAATGTTCTGCTTCCACATCTACAGCAAGGGTGGAAATTCTCTCCATTCTTCAAGACCTGGTTATAATTATACCACCTTCGTGTAACTTTCTTTTTTTTTCATTTTACTCCCTGCTCTTGGAGCACACAATCTGGTAGAGGAGATAAAGGAGACAATTGAGTTCTGTATTACCAGGCGATAAGACTCTGGCTGTGAGCACCGTGTCTTAGGAGGCCAGGGGTGGAGGGCAGAAACTGTTCCATCAGCTGAAAGACTGAAAATTCCACACTCAAGTTGACTTCCCAGTCCAAGGGCTGAGAACTCGGTGAGGAGGCATTGACTTAATCCTAATGGATACCTTGCCACTAATCTGCTATTTTCTTAAGAGTAAGGCCGATGTTTTTAAAAATTGTTATTATTATTATTGAAGTATAGTTGATTTACAATGGTGTGCCAATCTCTGCTGTACAGCAAAGTGACTCAGTTATATACATATACACATTCTTTTTTTTAATATTCTTTTCCATTATGGTTTATCCCAGGAGATGGGATACAGTTCCCTGTGCTATACAGTAGGACCTTGTTGTTTACCCATTCTAAATGTAATAGTTTGCATCTACCAACCCCAGACTCCCACTCCATCCCCTCCCTTCCCACCTCCTCCTTGGCAACCACAAGCCTGCCTGAACTCTATGTCTGTGAGTCTGTTTCTGTTTTGTAGATATGTTCATTTGTGCCATATTTTAGATTCCACATATAAGTGATATCATATGGTATCTGTCTTTCTCTTTCTGACTTACTTCACTTAGTATGATAATCTCTATAAGGGCTATGTTTTTAATTTCCGTACCTACAGCACCTAGGAGGGGTCCTAGCCTACTGGTGACAAGAAATCTTTACAGAAGGCTGAATGAATGGGAAGGGTTGTTTAACTCTCCTTGGAGAGGGAGCAGGAAGTACTTCCTAGAAGAGGTAACACATGGGTTGGATCCTGGAATGTGAGTGGAGATGAGCCCCCGGAGGTTAGGGGAGGAAAGGGGGGTCCAAGTAGAGGAAACGTGACAAGGGCATGGAGGTATGAGAGACCCAGACCCCTCGGGGAATTGGAAGGAGGCCAGCAGTCCTGAACCAGAGGTAAACTGGCTTCAGATTATCTGAAAGATTTTGAGAAAGTAAGTGACACAGTTAGGTCTGAGTTTTAGGAAGGAAACTATGGTGGTGGTTTAGAAGATGGATTGAATGGGAGGTGTCTTAGTTTGTTCGTGCTGTTATGACAGGATATCTTGGGCTGGGGAGACTTATAAACAACAGACATTTATTTCTCACAGTTCTGAACCAGAGATCTTGGAAGAGAAGGCAGAGAGAGAGAGAGAGAGAGAGCTGAAAAGGACTGGATCACAAGGGCTGTGAATGCTGTGTTGATGAATTTGAAATTGATGCAAAAAGCAGTGAGGAGCTGCTCAAGGATTTTGTGAGAGAAGTTTGGCTGCCTGTGAGTGATGTTAAGGAGATGGAATCTAAATCCATCGATGCCAACCTATTTGGAGGACTCTCCTTTCTTAGAATTTCAATTCAATTTGGTTTTGAAAAATAAGCAAGGGACTTCCCTGGTGGTCCAGTGGCTAAGACTCCACGCTCCCAATGCAGGGGGCCCAGTTCGATCCCTGGTCAGGGAACTAGATCCCGCATGCCGCAACTAAAGATCCCACATGCCGCAACTAAGACCCGGTGCAGCCAAATAAATAGATAAATAAATATATATATATATTAAAAAAAAAAAAAGAGGAAAAGCAATACGGTCACACCATTCAAAATACAAAAGATGCTGAGGGTATATTGTGGAAAAATGTCTCTGCCTAGCCCTCATCTCCAGACTGTGTGGTCTACAGCTCTGCTTCCATCTTTCTTCTCTGGGGGAGACCATGTGTACCAGAGTCCCCAGTGCTGTTACGGGCATGTATACAACTTGTAGCCCACCGCTTTTGCAACTTGCTTTTTCCAGTTAACAATATATCTTAGAGGTCATTCCATATCAGTTCCTAAAGTACTTCTTCATTCTTTTTCATGGCTATCTAGTATTCCATTGTCTGGTTATTCCATAATTTATTTACATTTTTCACAGGTACAAGTATATCTGTGGCACTAATTTTAGGGATCTCTCTTTAACACCAAAAAGTTTCACGGATCCCTATGAAGATAACTGTTGATGGAAAAAAATACGTATTACCAAAGACTTCTCTGAATTCAGGAATACTTTAAGGTGAATTTGTACTTTAACATGTTATTAACATGTTATTTAAATTTGAAACTATGTATAAATGAGATATCATTTATCCAATCCATACTCAGTGTACATGTGGATCCAAACACCCCCCTGCACTGAGTGTTTCCCCCTGGGTCCTTGCCCCTCATTGTAGGACTTAACATCTGAGTGGTTGGGGGGAAAAAGCAGAGGTGGGAATACAGAATGGTGCCCAGGCTTTTGATGTCCTTCACTGGAATGATGACACGACGGGAGCGGCAGGTTTGGGAGAGAGACAGGCACACAGTTTGGGAGAGGGACAGGCACATATGTCTCTAGAACGTGTACGTTATATTTTAAGCTCTATAGCATTGTACTAATATCGCACCCTAAACCTTGAAATATCCTACCCAAGCCTGAGGGATTTGCTAGGAGAGTGTTGTGGGCACTTGGAGGACACATCAGACAGCCTGGACCACTGAATCCAAGTTTCTTGAGTCCATTCTCAGAAGCCAGAGAAGGTTCAACTGCTCTGTCATCAGGGTGATTAAATTCTCTGATATCCAAGCAATAGCTAATTATCTTTTGAGTGCTCCCTTGGTGCCAGGCCCTGTGTCAGAGCCCTGTTACGGGGGTGCCCACAGAGAAACGTGTAATTAAATATTATGTAATGCAAAATGGTTGTGGTGGTCCTAAAATATGTCCACATATTCTGTGATGCTCCTCCCTCCAAAAAGTAGAATCTAATTCCCCTCCCCTTGAATGTTTGCTAGCCTTAGGAACTCACTCCCAACAGATAGAATGTGATGGAAAGATAGTATGTGACTTCTGAGTCTGGGTCATAAAAGACTCTGGGCTTCCTTGCTGTCTCTTGCACCTCCCATTCTGGGGGAAGCCAGCTGCCGTATCCGGGGCCATCCAAGCAGACAGCAGAGAGGCCCGCACAGGGAGGATCTGAGACCTCTGCCAATAGCTAGCACCAACTCACCTGCCATGGGCCGTGACCCATCTGGGAAATGAATTCTCCAGCCTCAGTCAAGCCTGCAGGTGACTTCAGCCCTCCAGGCTTCTAGTCTTCCAGCTGAGGCCCAAACACTGTGGGGCAGAGACAAGCCATGTCCTGAATTCCTGACCCACAGACACTGGGAGATAATAAATTATAATTGTTTCAAGCCACTATGTTTTGAGGTAATTTGTTATAGCTCATATACAATGATGGCAGGTGGACACACAGAACACTAAGGGAACACGAATTAGCTCAATAAGAGAGGCCAAGGAGGCTTTCTGAAGGAAAGGAAATTTGCACTGAGTCTTGGAGGATGCATAAGAATTGTCCAGAAAGATTGGAAGGGTATTCAGGCATAGGGGGACAGGACAGGTAAAGGCCAGGGAGGCTTAAAAGAATGGAGCGTGGGAATGAGCTACATATATAACTTACCCCCTTCGAATAGGGTCCCAAATGGATGGGCTTGACACCTGGTTCTGCTCTAGAATAACTATATTTGTTACAAGTTTCCTATTGGCAAATATACTTAGCATACGATCGGGGGTCTGAACTTTTTAATCTGTTGACCTTTCATACAAAGAATTTCTGAAGTTCAAGAGTCTCAGACTATACACAGTTTGACATAATTTTTTTTCTTTTAACATTGGAATACTTCATTTTCTCAAAAGAGGTTTCTGAACCTAGACAAGCATCAGAATCACGTGGGAACTTTTAAAAAATCAGATTTCTGGGCCTCAACCCAGAGCTGCTAAATCTTATCTGGGTAGGGCTCAGGATTTAATCCAAACTTCTCACTTTACAGATAAGAAAAAAAGACTCAGGGACAGAGTTGAGACTCGAATCCTGGCTTTTCATTTGTTTGCGATCTTGCTGCTGTATTCCTCTGCTGTCACCAGAGTTTCTTCCTTTCTCAGCATCATGGCCAATCCCAGCTGTGTGTTAAATATTGTGTGAGCGTCAGAGGTTTAGCCCACAAGGTAGATCTTGATCTTAACATTCCGCCTCTCCACAATCCATAACAAAAAGAGAATTTGATATACTATTAAATTTTTAGGTCTCTTACTTTAAATTTTTTTGTCCCTGCTAAGTGGTTAGGGCTCCTCGTTTCCACTGCAGGGGGCATGGGTTTGATCCCTGGTCGGGGAACTAAGATCCCACAAGGCTCGCAGCGCGGCCCGGAAAAAAAAAAAAAAAAAGAGATGTAATTCCTATACCACAAAATTCACCATCTTGAAGTATACAGTTTGGTGGTTTCTAGCATATTCATATAAATGGACTTATACAATACGTAACCTTTTTGTGTCTGGATTCTTTCACTTAGCACCGTGTTTTTAGGGTTCATCTGTGTTGTGTGTGTCAGTACTTCATTTTTATGGCTGAATGATATTCCACTGTATAGATAAACCACACTTTGTTTTTCCACTCATCTGCTGATGAACATTTGAATTGTTTCCACTTTTTGGCTATTATGAATAATGCTGCAATGAACATTCATGTATACGTTTTGGTGTGGACATATGTTTATTTCTTTTTATTTTTTATTTGCTTGCGGGATCCTAGATTCCTGACCAGGGATTGAACCCGGGCCCTTGGCAGTGAAAGTGCATGCAGAGTCCTAACCACTGGACTGCCAGGGAATTCCCTGGACATATGTTTATAATTCTCTTGGGTATATACCTGGGAGTGGAATTGCTAGGTGATATGATAACTCTGTTTAACTTTTTGAGGAAATGCTAAACTGTTTTTCATAATCATGTATATTTTTACATTGAGGAAATAACACTTTTTAAAAAATTGAAAGCCACTTACCCACAAGGGGAAAAATAATCAGAAATTATATCACTCAGAAGTAACACAATTTAGAGACTAAGTATGGAGGTACACTCACATTTACCTCTTCTCCTTCCTGAAACCCCACTGAAAAAATAGTTTACAAATTTCTTTAAGATGTGAACCCTCATGGATAAAGAAGACAAAAAGGAGAAAATGATAACAAAATGTTTTGAAATTGAAAAGCAGATGGACCACGGCACGTGACTCACAGCAGACCAAAGAAAGCTAAGACCTAAGCTAGCAATGGGGGAGCTCAGTAGAAAGCTGACATGGGTTGCACAACAGTGTGAATGGACTTTTCACTACTGAACTGTATGCTGGTTAAGGTGGTTAAGATGATGAATTTTTTGTTAAGTGTATTTTACCCAGTTAAAATTAAGTTGATAAAGAAATAGATTCTTAGCTCCCCTTCTTCACCCTGAACAAGATGGCGGTCCCTCCTTCAATCGAGGGTGAAGATGTGATGCTGACTCTCTGGAGAGGTTGAGCAAGAGGAACTCTGGGCCAGAGGATGTAACACAGCTGAGGGCAGGGGGCTTAACAGGGCCAGCGAGACCTCCAGCAGCCCCTCTCCCTTCATTCACATTTCTTAGTGCTAGAAGCTAAGATTATGACCTCTGTTCCCACTCCCACATCCCCACTGATGATCGGTGGAGTCCCTTCTGGATTAACTGATGGCTCAAGAGAAAGACCTTCGGATACTGACATATAAATGGAGAGCTGAAGGTCACACCAGCCTTTGACCATAAAAGACAGAAACCAGGGCTTCCCTGGTGGCGCAGTGGTTGAGAGTCCGCCTGCCGATGCAGGGGACGCGGGTTCGTGCCCCGTTCCGGGAAGATCCCACATGCCGCGGAGCGGCTGGGCCTGTGAGCCATGGCCGCTGAGCCTGCGCGTCCGGAGCCTGTGCTCTGCAACGGGAGAGGCCACAGCAGTGAGAGGCCCGCATACCGAAAAAAACAAAACAAAACAAAAAAAAGACAGAAACCAAAGCAACAAAGAGAGAGAGAGAAAAAAAAATGACCTTGGCAGGAGCAGAGCAGAAGAAAATCTTAGAGAAAAAATTAATATTGTTAGTTGTTGGCTAGATAAGACTGATACTTCATCCTTGAAATAAATTAAAAATACCATGTAAAAGGAACATTCAGAGAACAAATGAGAGAACAAAAAATCTCTTAAAAATTAAAACTATGGTACTGAAAATGAAAAATTCAGTAGAAGCGTTGGAAAGTAAACGTGAAAAAAATCTCCTGGATAGTAGAACAAATAGCAAAGACACAAAACAATGAGAAAATTCAATATGGCACAAATGAATCTATCTATGAAACAGAAACAGACTCACAGACATAGAGATCAGACTTGTGGTTGCCGAGGGGTGACGGGGTGGGGGGAGGAAGGGATGGGCTGCGAGTCTGGAGTTGGTAGATGCAAATGCAATAACATCTAGAATAGATAAACAACAAGGTCCTACTGTATAGCACAAGGAATTATATCCAATCTCCTGGGATAGATCATAATGGAAAAGAATATTTAAAAAAAGAATGTATATATATGTATAATTGAGTCACTTTGCTCTACAGCAGAGATTGGCACACCATTGTAAATCGACTACAGTAAAAAAAAAAGAAAAGAAAAAGAAAAGTCAAGGATCTGTTTAGGAGATTGATCCAACATCAAAAAACTAGACAGGAAGAAATTATCAAAATAAAATAAAATAAACCTCTAGAAAAATTGCCAGAATTGAAGAAACTAAATTTCTAGGTGGAGAGGCCCCATGTGTCATTGAATACATTGAATTAAAATAAACCCATATGAAGACAGATAATCTTGAAATTTCAGAATGCAGAATCCGAAGCAAAGATCCTGCAAGTTTATAGAAAGAAAGAACAGGAAATCAGAGTGACTTGACTTTTCAACATCATTGAAAACTAGAAGACAATAAAGCAATGCCTTCAAAATTCTGAGGAAATATGCTTACAAAAAATCATTATGCTGTACACCTAAAACTAACACAATGTTATATGTCAATTACAGCACAATTTTTTAAAAAAGCAAGCCTTCCATGGAAAAGCATGATATTAGTCTTAATACAGTTTATTGAAAAACTATTATCAAAAGAGACTGATAACGAAATTTAAGGAAAAGTCTGAGGAAGGATGATTGAAAATCTAGAATTCTGTACCTCGCCAAACTATCAGTCCAGTTAGGGTAAAAGACATTTTCAGGTATATGAAGTCGCAAAAAAATTATCTCCCTGGCACACTTTCCCAGGAAGCTGTTGGAAGAGAGGCTCCAATAAGATGAAGGAATAATCCAAGAGAGAGGAAACAGGGCTCAGGAACAGGAACAGGGGAGAGAGGTGAACAGTGTCCTAGGATCACAACTGTGTCGCAGCTTACAGCAAACCACCTAGAGCCTCCTAACGGGATGAAGGGCTACAAGACAGATGTCTTCAAGAAGATTAGCCTGGGGGACTTCCCTGACGGCGCAGTGGTTAAGAATCCGCCTGCCAGTGCAGGGGACACGGGTTCGAGCCCTGGCCTGGGAAGACCCCACATGTCTCGGAGCAACTCAGCCCGTGCGCCACAACTACTGAAGGCTGCAGGCCGAGAGCCCGTGCTCCGCAACAAGAAGCCACTGCAATGAGAAGCCCACGCACCACAACGAAGAGTAGCCTCCGCTCACTGCAACTAGAGAAATCCCTTGTGCAGCAACGAAGACCCAACGCAGCCAAAAATAAAAATTAAAAAAAAAAAAAGATTAGGCTGATCGATCACCTTTGCGATAGGTACCTGGAAAACTAGACAAAAACTTGTTAATTTGACAATTAACTCCAGGGGAAGAAAACTCCAAGAAAGAAAATACAATCATAGTCTATCACGTGGCTCAGCTGTAAATAATATTTGTATAATAATAATAATGTTATAAACACTGTATTCTGCTCTGACCAAAAATTAGGATATAATTTTTTTCAGGGAGGACGAGGGAAGGGGAAGAGTTGTGTATGTGTGTGGATTCAGGTGCCAGAGTTAAGCTCTCATTTTCTGTTTTAAGAAATCATATCTAAAACTGAACAAAATGGAGAAATAGCTGCGCAAGCATGCTGTTTAGAAACAGGGAGGTACATACCAGAAGGAACGGCTGAAAGACTTGAAAATGATTGAATCTGAGAAGCAGGTGGAGAGTGTAATGAGGTGAGGTTGCCTTTATTTATTTATTTTTGGTCACAGCATACGGCTTGTGGGATCTTAGTTCCCCAACCAGGGATCGAACCCAGGCCCTCAGCAGTGAAAGAGCAGAATCCTAACCACTGGACTGCCAGGGAGTTCCCTGGGGTTGTTTTTCTTCAGGATTAGTCTTTGACTTTGTATTTGAGTATTTGACTTTTAAAATGATGTACGTGTCTAACTTGATAAAAATAAAAACAAATTAATTAAATCGAAGGCCAGGGGAAGGAGCAATAAAATGAAGGAGAGACTTAGGTGGAGCCATGGAACATTCTGTCCCTTTGCATTTTAAGTAGGGGCAGGGCACATCAAACTATATAATATGTGCAATGCATAATAAAAGATAGGATTTATATGGGACCAATTATAGAGCAAAGATGAGGAGAGACAGATGATGAGAGAGAGCAAGTGATAGAGAAAGAAAGAAAGGAAGGGGAGAGTGAGAGAGAAACAAATGCTAAGACACAGAAAGACAGAGACGCAGAAAGATATACCCAGATGCACATACACAAGCGAGAAACATGAAGAGATACAACAGGAAGAAATCCACAAGTACACTACTGGAGTATATACCCCACATGTGTGCACACAACCAAGTAAGGACAGAAACCCAAGTCTTCATAGGTAACATCTCAAGCTTTTGTTAAATGGCACAGAATTCGATTATTACCGCTAAATATCACTTCCACCACCACCATGAAACTGAAACTCCTCCACTTTCAAGACTCAGCTGAAGACTCCTCTTCTTGGGAGCCTTCCCGGCCACACCCGTCTGGAGCCACTGTTCTGTCTCCTCAACTTCTAGAGAAAGAAGGTCTTGCCTTGCCACTCACTTGGGGGAAAAACATAGATGGCCTTGTGACATTCTAACATAGTTATATTAAGCTGTTGCTCTTTAGCTTCCCAACGTTCACACGTTGCTCTTCAACTTGGTTATAAGCATATGGCGGTCAGAGGAGCCAATCCTTACTCACTGAGGAATCTGCCACAGGCCCAGCTCCCAGGGAGGCTGTGAATTGGAATACCTTCTCTGCCATTCACTTGCCATGTGACTTGGGGCAAGTTACTTGACTCCACTGTGCGTCAGGGTCCTAAATCTATAAAGCAGAGCTAGTATGGGGTTGAGTTATACGATATTGCCAATATTCTACCGTATTTGACCAACAAAAATGGCAACTTTATATGGTCCAACCTAATAAAACTGCAGCCTCTTAGGTGGTTTGTGGATTATATGCAGTGCATGTTGAATCGTAAGCAAGCACCACCCTGCTGCATGAAATGTGGACCTGGTAGTAAGCCACTCAGACCTTGTGGAACAAAGGCAACACCCTTGGAATGCAGAGCAACCAAGCAGAAAGAGCAAGAGCCTGGCCCTGGATATCCTGCAGCCTTCAGATCTGCTATGGACTGCTTATGTCTAGATGCGTATATGAGCAAGAAATAACTTCCCATTTAGGTTAAACTGTTGTTTGGGTCTGTTTTGAAGCAGTTAAATTGATATCCTAATGAATAAAGGGTGTGTGTGAGAGAGAAAGGATACCAGTATCTCTGCCTCCGGAGACTGGATGTGATGCTGTTGAGGCAGCAGCCTAAGACACCGCAGGTGGCTTGCGGGGAGGATAACGAGTGCAGGAAACTGACCTGTTCTCTTGGAGCCCAGGAGAGAGGTTGGAAATACTAGTTTGGGAATCACATGTGTATATATGATTATTGTAATCTTGGAAAGGGTGTGATCATCCTGGGAAGACATGTAGATACAGAAAAAAGAGACTGTATTAGCCAAGTATATCATGAAACGGTGAGGACGCTAATGACCATGATTATTATGACCACTGCTGAAGCCCTTCGACGTGAGCCAGGCGGGCTCTGAGCTAAATGCTTCAAGTGTGTCAGTTTAATTCTCAGGATAACCCCTTTGGTGGATGTCATTAATCCAATTTTACTGACGAGAAAACAGGCTTAGTGGATGGCAGAGCTGGGATTTGAACTGAGGTCTGATTGACTTCAAAGTCCACATTTCTAATCCTTACTCCATAAGTCTAAAACATAGTTTGGGTTTTTTTTTTTTAAACTTGTGGATGCAGGCATATAGAGTTGTCAAAACTCATCAAACTGTAGGCTTGAAATGGGTACATTTTGTTATATGTAAATTATACCTCGATAAAACTGATCTAAAAGAATAGAAATGTGATTTCAGAGTTTTCATTGTGCATGCATCAGGGGTCAATAACCAGTTGTTAACAGGACAGAATATAAACATAAAGTGTTAGCAAGTGATAAAGGTTAGAGCCCAAGGAAGATTTTGTGTAATTCCCCACCCCCACCCAATCTGAGTTTGAAATAAGTCTTATTGGCACACTCAAAAACATACAAAAACTGGTGGATGAAATAAAGTTGTTAGGTTTTACCACAGGAATCTCAAGGTACCACATTCTAAAGGTTAAGATCCTCTAACTCAGGGCTTCTTAACCACAAGGCGCAAGGTTTTTGTTTTTTTATTTACTTTATTTATTTTTGGCTGTGTTGGGTCTTCATTGCTGCACACAGGCTTTCTCTGTTGCGGCAAGCGGGGGCTACTCTTCGTTGCGGTGCTCGGGCTTCTCATTGCTCTGGCTTCTCTTGTTGGGGAGCATGGGCTCTAGGCGCGCAGGCTTCAGTAGTTGTGGCTCACGGGCTCTAGAGCGCAGGCTCAGTTGTTGTGGCACATGGCTTTAGTTGCTCTGCAGCATGTGGGATCTTCCCGAGCCAGGGCTCGAACCCGTGTCCCCTGCATTGGCAGGCGGATTCTTAACCACTGCACCACCAGGGGAGTCCCAAGACACAAGGTTTCTTGATCTCAATGCTATTGACATTTCAGACCAGAAGCTTCTTTCAGACCAGGTGCTGGTAGGGGGACTGTCCTGTGCATTGTAGGATATTTAGGCAGCCCCTCTGGCCTCTACCTGCTAGATGCCAGGAGCAACTCCATTTTCAGTTGAGACAACCAATAGTATTGCCAGACGTCCCCTGGGGGGGCAAAAGCGCCCAGTTGAGAACCATGCAATTAGCACATCAGCTGGGTGGTAGAGTCTCCTCTTGGGCCGCAGTACCACCAGAGTCAGGGACTCTTGTCCACTGGGCCTACCCAGGGTGCCACAGTCACTTTCTGGCCACCTGAGCTCATCCCACTCACCCTTCTGGGAGGGACAGCTGTTGATTGCCTCCTTGGCTGGATGCCTCTACAGCTGCACCCCGTCCATCCTCTCCCTGAATTGATCTGGTGGTTTGATGCTGTTTCTTCATCTGCACCAGCAATGGCTGGCCTCGCTGCTGTCCTCTTGTACCTGCCCCCATTGCATACACTGTAAAGCCCAAGTGGACTCCCCTTCCAAGGTGTAAAGAGCAGTGGTCTGTTGGTGGACGGGGCAATGCCCCTTCTCCCAGAGAGGCACCCCCACACTTCAGAAGGGCAGTGGAAGGGCAATCCTCCATCCATCATGAGAAGGGTGGGCTGGGGGCAGGCCTCATTCAAAGCAATGATTGAGGGCAGCAATGTTGGGTAGGCAGCCACCTATTCTCTTCTTGGGAAGGATGCGGATAACCCCCACCCCAGCAGGGAATTCTAGAAGCCGACTCTCCCTGTTCAGGTCTGTTCTGTGGTCAGGGGCCCTTCCCTCCCCGGGTGTATGGCTTTGCCTGTATAAGAAGTTCCTATTAGGAGCTGTCTTCTTTCTCTTGCCTTAGGACCTGCTAGGTGGGAAAGGAAGAAAGAAAAAAAAGGAGAGCAGGGGAACTTTTCCCCATAGACCTTTCCACTCACCCACCCCAACCTCAAAATCGAGGGGGGAGGTGTCCTCCATTTTTTAGATTTCCTTATCTCTAAGTAGACCAACCATGACAGTTTTATGACCCAAATGCAAGGATGCATTTTATGTTACTAAATGAGCAAAGTGACTTCAGATCTGAATGGGCAGTGAGATAAGTAATATATATAATTTAAAAATTTCCCTCTGGTTGCTAATTTTTCCAGAAAGTCTCCCCTCATGACTCTGAAATTTCTGGAATGTGTACATCTCGCCGTTCCACCCATCCCTGGGCTTTAAGGCAGGAATGTCAAACACAATCAGCATAAGGTCACCAGTTGGTCAGTGGAAATTTTTTGAAATGGTGGTGACACCAACCTCTGGTGCCTCCAGCCTGCGGTTTCTGGCTCCCAGCCATTTTTGGTAGCAAAAGATTGCCCTGGGGTGGTAGCAGAGGCCAGTGGGTGGCCTGGCTGAGTCCCCAGCCAACAATGCTCCTCACTTCATCCTGGGGGCAGTTTGGACCGGGCAGAGGAGCAAGCAAGAATGGAAGCTGTACCCTCAAAACAGGCTGCCCCTCTGAAGGTGCGTCTATTAGGGG
Source organism: Globicephala melas (assembly GCF_963455315.2). NCBI lineage: Eukaryota > Metazoa > Chordata > Mammalia > Artiodactyla > Delphinidae > Globicephala > Globicephala melas. Next base: position 6,830,528 of record NC_083328.1, on the reverse strand, counting down.
CACCCGAGTCTGAATAGCAAGCGACTCTAACTCTTTGTGCCTATAAACCTTAGAGGCACCCTGAGGAAACAACCAAGCACAATGCAGGGAGTGTGAGTTATGGGAACAAAGGAAGCAAAGATAATGTGTCAAATTAGACGAGACAAAGAAACATAACCACCGGTTGCATTGCCTGGTTCTGGATAGAATCTCGGTCTGAAAATCACATGTTGAATATGCTCCAGTGTGATAGCATTTGGGAGGGAGATCTTTGAGAGGTGATTAGGTTTACATGATGTCATGGGGGTGGGGCCCTAATCCTTAAGAGGATTAGTGTCCTCTGAAGAGAAAGAAAGACTAGAGCTGCTCTCTCTCCACCAAGTGAAGACACAATAAGAAGGTGGCTGGCTGGCTGCAAACCAGGAAGACACCTCTCACCAGGAACGGAATTGGCCAGCACCTTGATCTTGGACTTCCCAGCCTCCAGAACTGTGAGAAATAAACGTCTGTTGTTTAAGCCACTCACTCTATGGTATTTTGTTATGGCAGCCCATGCTGATTAAGACACCAGGACACTTTGGGGCACAATTAGGGAAATGTATATACAACCTGGATATTAGATAAATTGAAAATCTATTGGGACTTCCCTGGTGGCGTAGTGGTTAAGAATCCGCCTGCCAGTGCAGGGAACACGGGTTTGAGCCCAGGCCCGGGAAGATCCCACAAGCCATGGAGCAACTAAGCCCGCATGCCCTAACTACTGAGCCCACGCACCACAACTACTGAAGCCCAGACGCCTAGAGCCCATGCTCCTCAACAAAGAGAAGCCACCGCAATGAGAAGCCCTCGCACTGCAACGAAGAGTAGCCCCCGCTCACTGCAGCTAGAGAAAGCCCACGCACAGCAACAAAGACCCAAAGCAGCCAAAAATAAATAAATAAATTTATTTAAAAAACAAAAAAAGAAAATCTATTGACATGGGGAAGTGGAGACCATTAATGGAGAATAGCGGCTTTCAAAACAGCATGTGCAAGATAATCTCATTGTTAAAAAACATATATATGCATAGGAAAAGTCCTGTAATGTTATACAGTAAGCTGTGAAATGGTAACCTCTGGGTGGTGGAATATGGTGTGTATTTTTTTCTTTTCAATATTTGATGACTTTCTAAAATGCATATATATTGCTTTGTAAAAATAAAAGGTTATTTTTAATTAGAGAGGGAGTGTGGTCTGGGAGGGGCTTCATAGATTGTTTGATCACAACCCTCATTTTTTTTCAAAGGAGGAAAATTTTTGACTCATCACACTGACTTTTAAAAAAACAACAACCCTTTTTATTGTGGAAAATTTCAAACAGACCCAAGTGTAGACAAAACATTCTACCAGCCTCAACAATGATCAACTCATGGTCATTCTTGTTTCATCCCCCCTCCCCTCCAGACCCAATGCACTTTCTCCCTTTCCTTTTTATTCTGAAGCGAATCCCAGACCTCACATAATTTATCCCATTAATATTTCAGTACTATCTCTTTAAGGACTCAAAAATACACAACCACAATACATTATCATGCCTAAAAAATTAATAATTCCTTAATATCATCCAATATCCAGCCAGTAGCCATAATCCCAATTGTCTCATAAATGTAAGAAGTCAGTTTATTTGGTTGAATCAGGATCTAAATAAGGTCCATAAATCACAGTGGATGATATGTCTTTTGCAGTCTCTTTTAATCTATGGGCTGTTGCTCCATCTCTTTATTTTCCCTGGTGATATATTTGTGGAGGAATCCAGGTGGTTTGCCCCGAGGTGTTTCCCACAGTCCTAATTTTGCTGGTGTTCAATGTGTTCTCCTCTCCTCTGTATTTCCTGTAATTGGTAGTGGCATCTAGAGGCTTGATCATATTCCTAGGTTCGATTTTTAGGGGGCAACAACACTTCATAGGTGGTGGTGCATTCTTCCATCAGGAGGCATAGAATGTCTGGTTGTCTCTTATGATGTGCTATGTGATGTTAGCTGCTGTTGAAACTCAACACCTGGATCCACTCCTTCAGGGTGATGCTCCAATTCTAAAATTCTATCTTTGTTCATTAGCTGGAAGAGTTCTATAAAGAAAAACTTCCCTTCACCGGTGATCTGATAAAGGCAGATAGATGCTTGATTTTTCCCTTTACTTACGAGTTTTCAAAATAATGAAGTGATTCTCTGGCATCCTCCAAAGGCGAGCAATTTTTCAGCCATTATGTACTCATGAATTTAACTCAGTCCATTGCAGTTCTTACCCTTCCTGATGCTCCAATTATCCCATCCTTTGGCCATTGGGAGCCTCTTCAGATTTGCTCCTGAGTCTTTTTGATGTGATCCTAGTAATCTTTGATAGAAATCTCTCATCAGAGCTGAAACATGATCTCAATGGGTAAAATGGGCCATGAAAGATAAGGCAGGTGTTATTTCTGAGGTCTTTTTTTTCTCTCCCCTTTGGTTCGAAAAGCATTCCCTCCCCAGTAAAGGTCTCCCCGACCCAGCTCCTGCCTCCCTCTTGACTTCAATGTTCCAGGGCCTTCTCACCTCTGGCTGTGCTGCCCTAGAGTTCCCTGCTTTGCTGGGGTTTCAAAAAGTAGAAAGTCAGCGTCGGAAGTGCCTTGGTGACCCCAGGAAGGGATGTGGAGTCCCAGGTGAGTTTTACCAGGTGTCAGGCAGGCAGGGCTGGGTCCAGGCTGACTTCCCAGGGGACGCTCATTCCTCCAGATGCTATGTGAGGTTTATAATTCCAGCACACCCTGTTCTTTCAACTTCTAACTCTTCGCAGGCCTTTGATCTTGTACACCTAGCAGAAGGGCTGTGTACCTCTGGCTCATGGCAGCCTCAGCTGCCTGCCTCTGCCTGAGCCCCTCCTACCCTGACTCTGTCACTCCAGCCTTGCTGAGGTTCTGGTCTCTTTCTCATCTCCCCCATCTTGGTCTGTATCCCTACCCATCTCTCTTCAGCCTCAAATGAGGTACTGTGCTATCTTATTCAATCTCCTCAACAACCCTCTAATCATTCCCATTTTATAGATAAGGAAAGTGAAAAACTTAGCTGTTAGTGCTGATCTGGGACTTGAACCCACACACGCCAGCTCCACAGTCCCTGACACCTCGTGCCTGCCTCTGCTTCTTGTCACTGAGCACTGTTTTTCTTTTTTAGAAAATAATATCTATTTTCTGATTTCAGAATGAAGACATAAAAATTCAAGCAATATAAATGTTACTATTTTTTAAAAGTAAACTTAGGTCCCCTCTCTTCTCAGACCTCAAAATCATCACCATCAACTATCTGGTGTATTTCCTTCCAGACCTACATAAACGTTTATGAATAAATAATTTTTCTAAAACTGGGCTTTCTCTGTATGTCCTTTTCTGCACATTGCTTTATTCACTTATTAATTTATTGGGAACTGCTTCTTGTGTTTAGAACATCTATATTTCCTGCATTCTATTTAACAGTTTTAGTTTTCCATTGTTCCCATAATTATTTAGTCAGTGCCATACTGATGAACTTTGGGGTTGTTTCCAATTTTTCATTATTTCAAACAATGCTGCAATTAGCACCCTTGTGCATTTAGCTTTGCACACCTGTGTAACTATTTCCGTAGGATAAATTCCTGGAAATGGAATTTCTGAGTCAAAACCATGCACATTTAAGATTTTCATAAATATTTTTAAACCAACCTCCAGAGAGACTGTATTAATTTACATTTACACAATGAATGCCTGTCTTCTGCACATACTTGCCAGACTGATGTTACGAGTTTTTTTCAGTTTTGTCTGATGGGTGAAAAGTGTTTTATTATGGTTTTATTTTGCAGTACTTATTGTTAAGGTTGAGCACGTACATTTGTTGGTAATTTCTCTTTCTTTGGTGAATTGTCTGTTCATGTCCTTTGTTCACGTTTGCTGGGGTTGTTTTTTCTTTTTCTTATCAACTCACAAATCTTTCTTATATATTGTATCAATCTTTTTAATATGTGTTAGAAATAACTTCCTTGTTTAATGTTTCTAGTTTGGATTTGCCATATAGAAGTTTTAGCTGTGAATGAGATCAGACTTAAATGCCTTTTGGTTTATTTGTTACTGTTTTTTTTTTTTTCTAATTTTTATTGGAGTATAGTTGATTTACATGTTACTGGTTTTCATATCATTTTAGAAGGGCCTCCTCCCTCCCAAGGTTATAAGAATGTTCACCCACTTCTCCCTTTTAATATTTTGTTTTTACATTTAAATCTTTCGATGTAATGAATGAAATAGAAATCCAGCTTCCCACACTCTCCCTTGACTAGCTAATTGTTCAAGAAACAATTATCAAATAATCTTTTCCCCACTATTCAAGTGCCACCTTTATCATGTACATGCTAGATTCCCATGTGCCTTTGCTGCTATTTCTGGACTCTGATCTGATAGATTGTGCCATTCCTGTGCCAATCCCAGCTCACTGTGCTTTCAATATTTGATAGGCCAGGTCCCCCCCTTACTCATCTGTTTCGGAATGTTCTGGTTTTTCTCATTATCATTCTGGATAAACTTTTGAATAGTTTTGTCAAGTTTCCCAAATTATCCTTTTGAGATTTAGAGACTTCATTGAATTTACTGATTTAGGGAAGACTTACATCTTTTACATTACGGTCTTCCTATTTAAGAACTAGTTATTACTCTGCCTATTCAAGTCTTCCTTGCTTGAGAAACTCAAAGTACTTTAGTTTTATTGATTAATCGAATAGAGGTCCTATACTTTTCTTGTTAAAGTACTCTTAGATATTTTATGATTCTTGTTGCTCTTATAAATGAGATATTTCCTTCCATTAACTTCCTAACTAATTATTAAAAAGCTATTGGAAATCCTGCCATTTTCGACAACATGGATGGACCTTGAAGGCATGATGCTAAGTGAAATAAGTCAGACAGAGAAAGGCAAATACCGTATGATCTCATTTATATGTAGAATCTGAAAAAAAAAAAAAGAAAGAAAACCAAACTCATAGATACAGAGAGATTGGTTGCCAGAGCTGGGAGGTGGGAGGTGGGGAAAAATGGGAGGTGGTCAAAAGGTACAAACTTCCAGTTATAAGATAAGTAAGTCCTGGAGAGGTCATGTGCAGCATGGTAACTATAATTAACAATACTATATTCTATGTTTGAAAGTTGCTAAGAGGGTACATCTTAAAAGTTCTCATCACAAGAAAAAAAAATTGTAAGTATTTGTGGTGATGGATGTCAACTAAACTTATCACGGTGATCATTTCACTATATATATATATATATAGTGAAATTGAAAAGAAACATAAATAATTTAAAAGCTATTCCTTGTTCTTAACTCTTATCTCTGTCCACACCCTCTCTATGGAGCTCAGTCTTGGCCTTGAGTACCATCTCTATGTTGATGACTCCTAACATCCAGTCTTGTCGGCTCTCCCAAACCATCATCGTCTTATCTCTAACTTGGTATTTCCTAAATTTCAAAAATTCTCACACCACTGTCATAATTTTTCGTATTCTGTATTCCATCTGTACTGTTATTTATTTGCTTACTGTTTTTCTTTAAACCAATTCATTAAAAATAAATTTAGCCTTATCTTGTGCAATAACTGCTGTGACATAACAAGTAGTGTTCTGATGTGCTGATTAGAATTTCTCTAATATGCATCCGTATAAATACAGAACTAAAAGGCATCTCTGGTATCATCCTTGCATTTTTGAATCTCTGGTCTAGCTGGTAACAAACCTGAATATTCGCCATTGCTTCCCAGTCAACATTCTTCCCTCACGGCCCCTCTCAACCCCACTTTCCATGCTGTGTCAGGCTGATCATTTCCTCAGCCACCTGAGCGCCCAACTTGGGCTTCGTGGATACCCGCTTTGGCCCCTTCATCCCCATCAGAGGATGTTTTCTTTCAGTTGCATCTTGCAAACTGTCCCTTTGCCTTCCATTCTCCCAGACACTCTTTTTATCCTCCTCCCTGGATTCCTTCTTGAGGATCAGCCTCTTGCTTTGAGGCCCCTCCTTCTCCACCAGCTTCATCAAGGTTGACTCACTGCCCTCAGCATCATTTAAACACAGTTGCTGTGCCCATCCCACCACGGCAGATAATCATGACACGAGCTTGGGACCTTCCCCCTGCTCATCCAAACCTTACCTGTACTTTTAGGCTCACTGTACCTTGTCGGAGGAGTCCAGCTCTCTCCCTCTCCTACTCCTGGAGCACTGCCTGGTGTCGGCTCAGGTATCTCACCTCCCTGAATAGACTACAAGCTGCTTGAGGACAGGCTTCAGTCGGAACGTTCCTTCTGCATCGGCGCACGGCCACGCACACATCAGATGCTCAATTAGGGTTTGCTGAGTCACTGCACGGTGGCGTTCCCAAAGACTTTCCTCCAGCTCCACCTCTCCCTCTCACGTGCCATAGTAACCCGCCCTGCACAACCTCTGGCTCCCACCAACCAGGGGCAAGAGTGAAAACGGGACGGGTATATGAAAGGCGGAGCGCACTGAAACATAAGAAGCCAGTTCTAGGATCGTTAGTCTTTTAATATATTATTCTGAAAAGAAAGGAATTAAAAAAAAGTTCCTGACATCTCTTCTGAGTTTTTTGTTTTGCTTTTTAATTTAAATAAATACCCTGCCCGCCCCCCACCCGCGAAAATTTCCCTCCTTCCCCATCATCCCCCCCATCCCAGGTGCCAGACCCTCACCCCGGAGCTAAGTAAGATGCCTGCTTCAGAGCAGGCCAAGCTCACTACCAAATACTGGCGACTTGTAAATACTGTAAATGAGCCCTCTGGCCCCCGGGCTCCCCGGAGCCCCTCCCTTCTCCTGCTCCACTCCCCACTCCAGACCTGTCCCTAGCTTTGGCCGGGCGTGGATAGCAGGGCCTTTAGGCGTTGGGGAGAGTGCCAGCTTGGTTCCCTTTACTTGCCTGCAATTCCCCACTCCCTGTTCAGGAGTAGATCAGAAGGGCCAAGAATTGCCCCCCAGCCCAAAATAAATAACAAAATAAACAGCACCTCCCCCACTCCCCACTCTCTAAAAGAGCCCCTCTACCTCTCACTCTCCGGTCCCTGTCCCTCGCTGACCCGCCCCCCCTTCTTCCTCCCTGACCCTTCCCTCCTTCCCCATGCTGACCTGGGCTTGGCCTTCGCCCCCTCAAGAGAAGGGGTCTGCTTGGCTCAGTGGGAAGAGCGGCGGAGGGCCTCACTCCCAACCTCAAGCCAACCCTCCCCCAAGTTTCTGGGGGTGCTGCTTGGCGCCCCCAACCCGATGGGCCCGGCCGACTCCCCGTCTCGGGGGCTAGGGTGGAGGGCAGAGGTTCTCCCCGGCTCTCTCTCACCTGGTCCTTCAAGCGTCCCTCTTTCGAGGCCGGTCTCCCCCGCCCCGCTCCCCGGTCCCGGCGCCCCGGCCTCCTCAGATAGCGGTGTCCCAGAGGACTGTGTGCTGCCGGCGGCAGGGCGGGGTGCCGGACTTGCGGGGCTCAGGCCCGCGCCGCCAGCTGGGGAGGATGGGCATGCTCTCCTGCTTGCAGAGGCCGCGGTCGGGACGGTGGCGCGCCTTGATCTCCTTGCACACGCAGCGCTTGCGCTCGATCACCTCCAGCAGCTTGCCGTCGCGCTCGCGGGTGGCCTGGGGCGGCAGGGGCAGCGGCAGCGGCAGCGGCAGCGCAGGCTGGATCTGTGTCCCTTCCTCCCGCCGCCGGCCCCGACGGGGATGGGGGGGGAGGGAGGAATAAGGGGGTCAAGGACCTCAGAGTCACCCGGCCCTGTCCCCACCGCCGAGCGCCGAGGCCAATGCTTGGCCCAGAAACAAGTCCTCTCTTGCCCCCAAGGCCTCCGTCCTCTCTCCCTGCGCCCTGGTGCCAGGCGGTGCGTGTCTCACCCCAGGAAGGGGCGCCTTTTCAAAGCTGTCTTCCCAGCAGGATGCATTTTTCCACCCAGAAGGGATGTCTCTTTCTAAACGCAACGCACAAAGGCGCACGTCGGCCAGTGGCGGCCCTGGCTGGCTACCCAGGATCTCCCCCACCCCCTCGCTCTCCAGCCGTCCCCGTTAGTCTGTGGCAGGCCCCAGCCTGAAGTCTTGCCTTTCTTCACTCACCCGGGCCTTCTTGCCTACCTGTTCCTTCACAAATAAAATGCCCAACCCCGTCTCCCTCCTCACCTGGCTCGGGGCATCCCTGGGCTGGCTGCAGGGCCGAGGGGTGTGGAGCGCGGCCTGCCGGACTCCTGAGGTGGAGGCGGAGCGCCCCAGGCGGTAGCCTCCCGTGAAGTCTGAGGCAGAAGACAGAGGGGTGAGAAGGGAAGGGGCTTCCACGTTCCCCTCCCCCAGTTCCCTGAGGACAGCCCGTGCCAGGCCGCCCCCACCCCCAGCCTCATTAGAGGAGGAAAGGGGTTGGAGATGTGGTATTATAATGTAGGGCCCACGGGCTTCCCGGGTGGCACAGTGGTTGGGAGTCCGCCTGCCGATGCAGGGGACGCGGGTTCGTGCCCCGGTCAGGGAGGATCCCACATGCCACGGAGCGGCTGGGCCCGTGAGCCATGGCCGCTGGGCCTGTGCGTCCGGAGCCTGTGCTCCGCAACCGGAGAGGCCACAGCAGTGAGAGGCCCGCGTACAGCAAAAAAAAAAAAAAAAAAAAAAGAATGAAGGGCCCCGGATGAGGACCCTGAGAGATTCCCCCCAGCCCGCCCATCTGTGTGCTGGTGTACGAGGGCTTGAGCGTGTCACCTCCGTTGCGGTGGCAGGCGGGGAAGGTCTGGCAGGGTATGGGCAGCGCGGGGCGGCTTCCTCCTCGGTCCCCTCCGTGGTGGATCCTGGCCAGCAGGCCCTCTGCCCCCTGGCTCCTCACTGGGATCCCTGATGCCACAGAGCCTCTGTCCTCACGCTCCACCTTGCCTGCACCCTCGGCACTGCCATTCCAGGCCTGGACACTGTCCTCGACCTCTCCTGGGTGACAAGGAGAGCTCTGAGACTGTACAAGGAGAAGGGTCTTGCTGTCCCCCCAGCTATACACACCGCGGCCTGGATGGACCATAAGTAACTTGCCCCGTTGCAGGTCACAGCTGGGAAGTGGGGGGGGCCCTGCTTCACACAGAACATACACAGAAGGAGGGACGCCAGTCCTGGCACCACCCCTGGGCTGAGAATCATAGATATTTACTGCTGCCAAACCCTCTTCCCTGTTCAGAGGGGTCTCCCCTACCCCAGTTTAACTTCAGAGCCCCTCCAGCCCCAGACAGTGCCAGAATAAACACCGTCTGAAACAGAGACCGGGGGGGCTGTTCCCTAGGAGGGGGAGAATTCCCAAAGCCGGGAAGTGAGAAGGGGGGCATTGGGGGAAGGGCTGCATGTGAACTAAGCTCATCTCCCAGAGTAAGCCTGGCAGAGCATTGCGTTGCCAAGCAACGGTAGGGGCCTCCCTCTCCTCTCCCTCCTGTCTGGATGGGTTGCCATGGTAACGGCTGGGAGGCAGCTGTGTTTAGCTCCTAGTGTGTGCACACTCACAAACACACACCCCTGCAGCCCAGCGAAGGGAGGGGCAGGGAATAGAGCTGGACAGGGCAGGAGGAGGAGACCAGATTCTACCCCGTCCCCATCCCAGGTCTTCCTGCCCCTCCAGAGCACACACGGGGACCCCATCCCTTCAGTCTGCTGCATGCCCCCATCCCTCTTGTCTCCCAGAAAAGTTCCCAGTTCAGGACAATGGGCTGTGGCTTCCAAGTATGCCCTTCAACACCTCCCCCAAATCATCACGGACATCCCCTGTCCCCTCCCCGTCACCCCCTCCTCACTCACTGTCCAGCTCTTTCGCCTTCCTCCCGCCATACAGGACCTTCCTCTGCAGAGCCCAGCCTGCCCCAAACGTCGAGGCGCCCATCTCCTCTTCTTCCTCTTCTGGTGTCCCCGCGCTGGCGATGACGTGGGCACAAGAAAGGCTGGCAAAGGCCCCCCCGTCGGTCCCTTGCTCCTGCAGCTGGATCTTGACCACGGGGGATGGAGCCCCCATTCCACAGCCCTTATTCAGCACCCCCCCAGCCTTGAGGCTCTCATAGGCAGGGGGTCTCTTGAGCCCAGCTGCCGCAGCTGGGTAGGTCCAGAGGGGGGTCAGGGGGCCTGCAGTTGGGTCCGGAAGGCTGTGTGGGGAGGCCAGGCAGGCGCGGTGGTGGAGAACCCCAGCTGCTGCGCCCATAGCCCCGCCATGGGGGCTGGACTTCCCAGGCACGGGGGGTCTCGAGCGGGTGCACAGCATCCCGTGGAGGACTGAGATCTCCTTCTCCGTCTTTGGCTCCCCAGCGCCCAGGGGCGGACCGGTGGGCAGGACGGAGTGCGTGGTCACCTTGACTGCTGAGTACACCATGGTGTAAGACACGGCCTTGTCCTTGGGGGGGCCGGGGAGCAAGGCAGCCGGGGCAGGAGGGGCTGCCGGCACCCCTGCCGCCTTGGGGCAGATCATGCTGTGGGAATTGGGGAGCTCCCTCTCCCCCCGGGGCTGGCCAGAGCCCTGGGGCGGCAAGGGTGTCGAGTGGCTCCGGGCTCGGCCCGAGGGTCCCAGCAGCAGCAGGTTGGCAGCGGGAGGCGGAGGCGGTGGGGGAGGCGTCTCCCGCTCCCGGGCAGGCACTTGGGGAGCTGGGGTGGAGCCGGCTGGCTCCTTGGAGTGGCAAAGGACTGGTAGCCTCGAGACCCCATCGCCAGGGGCTCGGGAAGCAGGCTTGGCCTGGGGGAAGGCCAGGAGTGGAGGACGGTGCTGGAGGAGGTTGGGGAAGGGCGGCGGGATTTCACAAGGAGTGGTCTTCGTGGGCGTCCCCTCCCTCCGGCTCGGGAGGGCTGAAGCTGGACGGCGCTGGGTGTGGAGCTGAAGGGCGTGAGGCTGGTGCGGTGTGGAGCTTGCCGTCAACGGAGGGGCCCCATTGGCGCGGCCTTCCCCGGCCTCCTCGGGCAGCGGGTACTTCATCTCCTCGTATATGGCCTCGCTCTCTTCTGAGTCCGAGTCAGCGCCAGCCGTTGGGGTCGGCCCCCCCCCACCCCCAAGAGGGGGCCCAGTCAGTCCCCCTCCACTCCGCCCTCCTCCCCTGAAGACATCCCCCACCATCTCAATGTACACCGGTTCCTCTTCCTGGGCACCCACCTCAGGGTCCCCAGCTACACAGGACCCCCTACTGAGGCGGTGAAGGGGCGGGTTCCCCCCTCGAGGAGAGGCGGCTGGGGGACAGGACTCATCAAAGGAGACAGAGAGCTGGGTGTTGGGACTTCTCCTGGGCTTCTGTGGAGGAACCTTCCGGCTGGACTCGCGGCCCTCCGGGGTTGGCTTTTGTGAGCCTGGGCAGGAGTGGGAAAGAGAACAAGAAACCGGGCTGTAAGTCGAGGAAGGAAATGGGGAGAGCCAGTGTGACCTCTTGACTCACCGGCAAGGACATTTCTGCCTCTTCATTTTCCCCACATCCCTCAACTTACAGCCCCAGTGGGTTCTTTTCCTACCGGTCTGCCTCCTGTCCTTCTAATGAACGCCCCAGAATCTGCAGCTCCCACCCTCAATTCTCCCTGACCCTCAAGGCCCTCCAGGGCCACCCCTTTCCCAAGAATGAACTTTTCAAGGATCTTCCCCTGCCCTTGAATGGTTCATCTCAGGCCCTTCCAAAAAGGAACCCCCCCACTCCTTCTGAGAATGGAACCTTCCACTTCCTCGGTTCTTCCCTGAATGAACCCTCCCGGCAGGCCTCCCCTGGCCTGGAATGGATCCTCCCAGCTCCCGGCTCCCGGCTCCTACTGGGCAGGGGTGCTGGTGTCTCACCTGCTTTCTTGCTGGGGGGCGTCTCTGCCCCCGGCCCTGCCATGCTGAGCTTGGTGCTGGGGTGTCTCCGGGGCTTGGCCGGGGGTCTTCGGGTGCTGCCGTCCTCTGTGAGGCCCCCCCCGCCCCCCCCAGGCACGCCCCCCACGCTGTCCATGCTGCCCACCGAGTGGCAGGAGAGGGAGCGTGGGGCCATGGCGCTGCGGCAGGGGTGGGGGGTGTGCTCTTGGGAGGCGGGCATCGTCATGAAGCCCATCCTGAGCGAGCGGCGCAGCGAGGCAACGTCCCGCACGCGGACCCCCGGCCCTGGGCCGGCCCCGGGCCCCGAGGAGCCTGCAGGAGCCCCCTCCTTACTGGAGCTGGGGAGAGAAGGCCCAGATGGAGCAGAGGTCGGGCCTCAGGCCTGGGCCTCCGGCTCCCATACCCCAAGAGGGGTTTGCAACCCTGTGGCCTCCCAGGTAGGAGGAGGGGGGCCGGGGTGGAGATGGGGGGAGCCTGAGGGTCCAAAGCACTAAAGAAGCTTCAGACTGAATTTCTAGGCTTTGAAAAAGGCAGGGATGAGAGAAGGGGTGAGCCTGTGTGCAAGGGAGCATTCCTGGAGCTGGCCGACCCCAGCCTGGGCATCTCTGGTGCACACACACGTGTGGACAACCTTCGTACATAGAGATGCAAACCCAGGCAGCGCAGCCCCGCCTGGCACATGCTTCTGCCACCCTGGCTCTGCTCCTTCTCACCCTCACGCTGGCCCACACCTGGCCTCTGGCCTCCCTTCATGTCTGGCTGCTGCGGCCTCCACTCCCACACCGCCTCCTTTCCCAGACCCGGGCTGTACCGCCGCATCCTCAGAGCGGCCTCCCCCAGCTGATCCTTCTTCCTCCCTGCCTCTCTCTCTTTCTTTCTTTCCTTCTCTTTCCCTCTCCCTCTCCCTCTCCCTCGGCGCTGTCCTCTCTCTGTCACCCTCCCAGGCTCACCCCCCATTCCCTTTCACTGTCTCTGAGCTTCTGTGTAAGTGAAGAGGGGGTGCGGCTGGCAGGGAAGAGGGGAGAGCTGCGGTGGGGTGGGCTCTCATTAAGGCCCTGTCTGCTAACCCTTCATTAGGGAGAGATCAGTGCAGTGATAGCTCTGATTAATCTAATTAACAACAAGAATTAAACTCCACAGTTTTGAGGAGGGAGAAGGGAGCAGGGAGGTGGCTCTGACTCAGGCTCCGAGCGGCTGTGCCACCAATGGGAATGAAGAGAAAGGAGCAAGACAGAAGAGGCCAGGTGCCAGGTCCCCGGGAGGGCAAGGAGAGGGGGCGAGCTGTGTGTGTGTGTGTGGTGGTGGGGGGGGGGTATTGGTTCCCAGCCCTGGCTCCTCTGCAGGGCCAGCCTGCCCCCCTCCCACACACACACAGCCCCATCACTGGGAGGGGGCCAAATGGATCATCTCTGGTGCCCCTCAAATGACCCATCCCTGGACTGTGAGGGCAGCAGGGCCTGCCCCTTCCAAGGTCAGGTGACAGGGGAACCAGGAGCCAGGCCCACACTGACAGAGAGGAGGACATCACAGGCCAGAGGTGAGTCAGGAAGGAGTGTCTTGGGCCTCTGGGGATGGGGAAGAGCCCCAGGGTGTCCCTGGGCTGGAAGCCCCCTGAGAGGCCAGGGCAGGGGCTGGAGCCAGGAGCCAGGAGCCGGGCAGGGACAGGGCGTGTGCAATTCCAGCAATTCTGTAGTGAGCACGGCTCTGAGATCAGACTGATGACCAGGCTGTTGGAGTCAGGAAGGGCAGAGGGATGTGGCCCCGCCACGAGGGAAGCAGAGGTGGGACAGGTGAGGGGGCAATCTGGGATGCGGCCTTACCTCCTCTTGGCCTCCTCTTCCTTGTGCTGCCTCCACTCCAGCTTGGTTTTTCGGTAGAGGAGGTTCATGTCGTGGGGCAGGAGGCAGGTGCTGGGGATTCCTGCTCAGCGCCACCAGGCCCGGGGGGCGACCCTCCCTGGGTCCCGGATCCACTTGGTGGGGGGGAATGGAAAGGAAAAAAAAAGAAAGATGTGGGGTGGTCGGGGCCAGGAATGAATGAGAAAGAGAGAGAAGGGAGCAGAGATGTGACTCTGGTCCTCAGAGAGAGGAAAACAGATGGAAGCACAGAAAACCCAACGCCGCCTTCAGGACCCACACACGTACAGACACAGACGGACATGTATCCAGAGTCACACACCCTGACAAAGGTGTTCAGAGCCACAGATACACACTCTGGAGAGATCAGACTGACACAGAATCCCATCCTGTAAATACATCCTGAGCCACCACACAGACAGGCCCCACCAACCTACAGCAACCCTGCGGCCACACAAACACACGTTCAGACCCACAAACCACCAGGCCACAGACCCATATCTACCAACAGAGGACCAGACACGCTGATTGGCACAGGTAAACACAACCTAGGAACAGCCAGACACACAGACATAAACACCCCGACACACCCACAGCACACACAGACCTCCAGACACACACAAATCGGCGCACCGAACTGGACGTACCTATAGACAAGGAGTCATGCCGGGGCCTACTTGCCTACACTGCACCCCGCTGGGGAAGGGGGAGACGGTCAGACTCCCCACCCCCTCTTGGGGCCTGAGGCTGGGGGGTGTCATGAGGGCAGGGCGGGGATGCTGGAGAAAGGGTGGGGGCATTCTGAGTTGGGCAGCTACAAGACCACCCATCCATGTCTCTCCATTCCCTGCCGACCCCCTCACCAGTCCTTCGCCTGGGCCCGGGCTTCCGTCCACCCCTATTCCTGCACCCTGGCCCCTCAGCGAAGGTCTCCGCCTCCCTCGCTGAGCGCCCAAATCACCTTCCTCCTCAGGGATCTGGGAGGCTCTCGGCTTCCCTCTCGCAGTCCCCGCCCCTCCATCCCACCCGGGGGTCTCCAGTCTGGCCTCATAGCTACCTTCTGAGCTGCGGCCTCCATACCTGCCCTGGTTTCCCTTCCCCCAAACACACTCTCCTTTGCGCTTTCTGCCTCACCTCTCCTTCTAGGCGCCCCTCCTCACTGCCGTCCTCTCCCTTCCCTGTTTGTTCCAAACCTGGCCGGCTTCATCCCCCTCTCCATCCAAAGGCCCCAGGTTCCCGGGCACCCCTCCCCTTCCCCTTGTCCTGCTACCCTGGGTTTCTCCGTCTCTCGCCCCGCCAATCCTCCCTACCCCTTGTGCCCCCATCCCACCTCCCCGCACCAAGCCTCCCCAATTTCTACATCACCGTACCTGGCCTGCCGGGCGCCGGCCCCCCCATGCCGGGCTCCGCCCGGAGCAGGAGGAGGGAGGAGGAGAGACAGAGAGAGACCGGGGGGGAGCCGAACAGGGCCCTGCCGCAGAGACAGCCCCGCCTCCGGGTCCGCCCCCAGACCCGCCCCCGGCCCCAAACCCACCCTTCCACACCCTCCAAGGACGGAGCAGGAGTGGCCGTGCTGCGCTGCGCCGCTAGGCTGGGGTGGGGGGCACTGGGCCAGCGGAGCCGGCGGGGGGACTCGGAGAAACGTCGTGGGGTGCAGGGGACCCGGCGCCAGCCCGTCCCCGCTTTGGGGCGTCCGCTCCTTGTAGCCCCTCGCCCCTGCCCGGCAGGGCCGTGCTGGGTTTGGTGTCCAAGGCCCCGGCGGAGCGAAGCTGGGCGCAGCGCGCAGCGGCGCCTCCCAGCGGCGACCCGGGGCCTGCGCCCACGCGCGTACCCCGTGCAGCCGGCGCTCCCCGGGTGCGCACACCACGTCCGGCCCGGGCGAGGTTGCGGCTGCGGGGCCCGGGGTGCAGTGAGGCGGCGAGGCCGGCAGGGGGGGCCGGTTTCCGGGCTGAGGGGCTCTGAGAGTCGGGAGCTGGACCATCCGCGTCTTTGTCCAGCAGGGGGCGAGCTCCCTGGGCCGCGCCCCGTCTTCCAGCCGCCCCCCAGGTACAGGGAGGGCACTGGAGCTGGCTCTCTTGGTGCTCGTCGCCAATCCCTGCAGGTTCCCAGGGGTCCAGGCCTGTTTCACCGCCAGGGCTCAAAATCTTTTGCCCGTCCGCCCCCGCGGCCCAAGTCATCCTCCCAGTAACCTTTGACTCCGCAAAGTAATGAATATAAAGAGTAAGTCGTAAATGGCCCCATATATTAAAAGGCTATTACAAATGCCCCTGGGAGAGTTAACACATTAAAATACATAACTATCCTTTCACATTTACACCTTAGTGTGAATAAACTCTTATTTATTCATTCAACAAACATTTCCACAGAGACCAACAATGTCCCTGGGACTGTAGACACGGAGGAGTCCAAGATGATGTTGATTGTCTGAGTTGGTGGGAAGAGGAGGATGCAAAGATAAGGTTGAATACTTTGTAGCGAGCTATCGCAGAGGGAAGGAGGATCTAGGGGCGGAGCAGCGGGGCTGTGTTCTGAATATTGCCAGAGGGGAGAGGGTCTGGGGGTGGGGGTGGGGCCGTTGCGTGGGAGGCTGCTTCCTGCACCTCACCACTTGGGAGGCCTCAGGATCGAGCTCCGGTAGTCATTGTTACCGTTTGAAGGGAGAGAGACAGGCAGATGCATTTTAACAACGAGATAAAGATAAACTGGGGGCAAGGGGGTTTGCATTATTTTGTTTTTGTCTAATCCTAAAGGGTGGTTAAAAATTTCCATGAGCTAAAGCTGAGGAAGGAAGGATGTGTCAGACAGCCCAGAGCCAGTCTCAATGCCATCAAATGCTGGCTCTGAGGCCTTGGGCAAGTAACCCAAGCCTCAGTGTCCTTAGCAGAGCCACTGGAGCTCAAAACCCACCCCATTTCTGCCCAGGGCTGTTTTGAGAATCCATGAGATAATTATGTAGAGTGGACAAATATGAAGAATTTTAATATGCTTGAAAAGAGTTCCATATGACCCAAATTAATTAGAATCCATTTCCTTCTGAACCTGGGAGTGAAGGCAGATACGGTCGTTAGACGCTGCTTTTGCTAAAATAATTCTTGTCAGAATGTTGTTGGGGGGCGCAAAAAAGAGAAAATGGAAGTTGGAGGTTTATTCTTTCATGCCAAGCACATAGTAGGCCCTTTATGAGTGTGTGTGGATTCTCCACAGTGAGCAGGGGATGGGATGGAGAGGTGGGAAGAGTGAGAGGTGGGTGTGTGGGGAAGGGTCCAGGCTTGTGGCCAGCCAGGTTCCTCCTCCGGCAGGCACATCTGTACGGGTGCCTGTGTGTGACCCGCGGTTGGAGAGAAAATGCAAGTCAGCACGTTCCTGAATGTGTCTCTGTCATTTCTCTATCCCGATCTAGGGAGCCAGACAAGGACACACCTGAGTGTGAGAAATGTCCCTGCTCTACCACTGATAGCCTTTCTGAATGTCCTGGGTCTCAATTTCCACATCTAACAAGAGGAACAGTACGATGTTTGGGGTTTGATTCAAATACTCCAGCACACTACAACAAAAGATATTGAAACAAGATTGAGTTTCAATTGTGAGTTGACAACTGTTGAAACCCCCTGCTGGGTCCCTAGGGGTTCATTTTACCATTCTCTCTAGTTTGGGGCATGTTTGAAAATTGTCATAAGGATCCACTTGAAAAAATAAGGACCGGGGAGAAAAACAGTATCTTCCTCGTACGGTTGCTGTGAAAACCAGCGACGATATGACAATAACAGCTGCAGCAGCACCAGAACAATTTAGTGGGCGCTTACGGAGTAGCAGGCACCCAGCAGGATCCTGGTAAGTTCCTCCCCACTCTTCCGTGCGTCCGTAGGCCAATGGCAGCAAGTGCCTACAAGTAAGGGAATCCCGGGCCTCCCCGCAAACTCCTCCCCTTTCTCTCCGCCCTCCGCGGCCCCTCCCTCCGAGGAAGAGCTGGGCTGGGGCCCAGCAGGTGTGGGGTTAAGGCATCCTGTTCCGGGCCCCTGGAACAGCAGCGGCAGCGGCAACTGCACCAGCAGTGGTCGGGGCAGACCTGGCCCCGGGCCAGCTGGCTGGGAGCCCCAGGAGCGAGAAAGGGCGGAGGAAGGGGAGGAAGAGGGGAAAGAGGAGGAGGAGGAGGAGAGGAGCAGTCAGCAGGCCCGAGGAGGCAGGACTTCCTGGCGTGGGGGTTGTCAACAGCCCCGAAAGAGAAAGACCGAGAGGAGCGGAGGGAGACCCAGCGGTGCCACGCGGAAGGAGACTTGGGAGAGCCACTCGCCGCGACGACCACCGAGGCGGCTCCACCTGCAGGGTCGGGGGCTAAGGCGCCCCCTCCCGCATCGGTCCGCAGACCCTTGGGGCTTCGGAGGCCGCGCCTGGGCTCCGCCAAGGAGGCGGGGGTTCCTTCTTTTCTGGACAGCAAACTTTCCGCGGAGATGCCTTTCGGGGCGAGGTGCGGCCCCCGAAGAGGACCGGCCAGCCTCTAATTGCCGCCTGCGCCCCCGAGCTGCTGGGGCCACGAGGCCCCGGGGAAGGGACAACCCAACATCTTAGGCGGCCGGGACCCCCGGCCCAGCTCGGTGGCCGCGGCCGAGAGGTAGGGCTCTGGGTTGGGCGGGGCGGCGGGGCGGCGGGGCAGGGCCTGCCTCAGGGATGGGGGAGCTGCGGTGCAGGGGGCCTCGGTGGCCCAGCACAGGCCTCCCGGCGGCCTGGCCGGGCTGAGGAGCGGCTTCACTCCTGTTCACCCAGGCCTTGGAGCCCTTGCTCTTGGGACGACTTGGGTCCCGTGAGTTTGAATCCCAGCGAGAAATGCCCAACTTTGGGTCTGGGCCGCCTCTTCCTGCTCTCTGCGCCCGCCCGGATCTGTCCCCTCTGCTCTGGTCTCTGTCATTTCTGTCTCTTTGTCTCTGGCGGTTTCCCCTTCCTCCCCCCATTCCGCTCCCCAGAGAGGAAGCCCCGGAGGTGGCCTGCCCACTGCTTTCTCACACATTCTCTCTCTGTCTCTCTCTCTCTCTCTCTCTCTCCAGTTTGCAAACTCAGCTCTGGAGTTCGGCGGTGGCAGCGACAGCAGCAGGAAAAACCTGCCCCTGCCCCCCCAGCTCCCGCCACCTCCCCTACCCTGTTCTCCCTTCACCAACCAGGCACCCCCAGTTCCCGTAAGGCCCTCCTGCCATGTCGGACCCAGACATCCCCAGGGGCCCTGATGTCCCCACCATGTGGCCCCCCTGTTCCAGGGGTGCCTGAGCCCCTCGAAGAGCCACCACCGCCCCCCTGCCCACCTTGGCCCAGTCCTGAGCCCCAGGGACCATGAGTGGGGGCAAGAAGAAGAGTAGTTTCCAAATCACCAGCGTCACCACGGACTACGAGGGTCCGGGGAGCCCAGGGGGTCCAGATCCCCCTGCCCTGCCGGCTCCCACTGGGCCCCCGCCCCGCGTGCCCAACGAGGAGCCCAACCCCGAGCCAGGGGGCAAGGGCACCCCCCGGAATGGCTCCCCACCGCCTGGGGCCCCCGCCTCCCGTTTCCGGGTGGTGAAGCTGCCCCAAGGCCTGGGAGAGCCTTATCGCCGAGGCCGTTGGACATGTGTGGATGTTTACGAGAGAGACCTGGAGCCCCCTAGCTTTGGCCGGCTCCTGGAAGGGATTCGAGGGGCCTCAGGGGGCAATGGGGGCAGGTCTTTGGATTCCAGGTTGGAGCTGGCCAGCTTAGGCCTGGCCACCCCTACCCCACAGCCAGGCCTGTCTCAGGGCCCCACCTCCTGGCTCCGCCCGCCCCCCACCTCCCCTGGACCTCAGGCCCGCTCCTTCACCGGGGGGCTGGGCCAGCTGGCAGTGCCCGGCAAGGCCAAGTTGGAGACAACCCCCCTGTCAGCCTCCGCGCCCCAGCAGCGCCCCCCAGAGGCCGGGACGGGGGATAGCGCGGGCACTTCCCGGGCTGCCACGCCCCTGCCCTCTTTGAGGGTAGAAGTGGAGGCAGGGGGCTCAACAGCAGGGACCCCTCCACTGTCGCGTACGAAGGATGGAGCTCTGCGGCTGAGGATGGAGTTGGTTGCTCCAGAGGAGATGGGGCAGGTAAGAGCTGGGTTCAGGGTTGGGGGAGACACCTGAGGGGTGGTGCTTGTCGATTTCGACCTTGGCCTCTGCTTCCATACTGACCTCTCCCCGCTCCATTGTCACCTGTCCGTCACATCAGACAGCCCCGTCTTTTTTCTTCCTGCTCTCTCACTTGGCCCTTGTTTTCTCTCTTAGGCTCCGTCTTCCCCACGTTCTGCACTTTCTTTCTCTTTGGTCTTTCATTTGTTGCCTTTGGCCCGAGTCTCCAGCTCCAGGTAGCCCAGTCCTGTCTCTCCATCATGGAGATGTGACCTCCTCACTTTGGCCTTCACCTTCTGTCTTGGTCTCACTTCTTCACGCACTGAGAGTGGAGGCCCCAGGCAGGGCTGGGGTAGTTGGGCCTGCTGGGGTTGGGAGGGAAGGGCAAAAAGTAGGCATTCCACTGTAAATTTCTCCTTTGCAGTTCCATCTCCAGTTGGGTGTGTGTGGGGGGGTCTTCTTTCCACTCACCACCCAGCCCCACCTCCAGCTTTGTCCCAAAACAAACTTCCCCAAGACATTGAAGAATTGGGTGGGGGTGAGGGAACCCATTACAAGGACGGGACGTTGGCTGGTTCGTCTTTTCTACTCCCAGTTGTCAGCCTGCGTCTGGGTCTCTCCAGGATCAATCACTGGGGGTGGCCACCATGCGGTGGGAGAGAGGTGGGGAGCAGCCGAGAAAGAGTTAAATCCTTTGCTCATTCTGCTTCCTGCCTCCAAAAGACGAACAAGTCCGGGCTGGGGGGCAGGATGCCTGGGTCCTTGGGGTGGGGGGTGGGCAGCAAGGGGTGTTGCATGTGTCTGTCCTGAAGGAGAAAATAACACGTTGGATGCAGGAGGAAAGGCAGGTAGTGTGAGGATGAGAACTTTTCCCCTTCTTGGCCTTGGGCACAAACCACAGTATAAAAATAACCTGAGACTGTGTGTCTGGGCCTTTTCAGGACCGGCTCCCCCCACCCGCTCCTGGCCTCAAACTCACGTCTCTCATGCCACCCCCCACTTTTCTTGAGTTCTTTCATTCAGTTCCTACCCCAGGGGAGAAGATGCGTTTTCTTTACTGGTCCCTGTGCACACACTCTTCCAAAGCAAGCTCCCTTTGCCCCCAGCCTCAGCTCTCTCTATCCTTAAGCCCTGCCTGAGCTTCCCTTGGGCCCACAGACCCTGCCCCTCTCCCCTCTGTGCCCCCAGTTCCCTTTCCTTCCCCCACGTCCTGATTCCTTCTTATGCCCCTGCCTCTGTGCTGCTGTTTCCCTGCCCCAAAGTTTGTCTTCCTCCTACACTCCCCCATGCCTCTTCTCCCCGGGTTGCCTCTAACAGGGGCCTGGAGGAGGGCAGGGGGCACCACCTGGGCCCCCTTCCTCTGTTCTGTCCCGCCAACCACCCTGGACTCTCTGTTCTTGGCTTTTTCCGAGAAGCTGGGGCCTCCTGGGGCCTCACAGAGGCGTCTTGTTCCTGTGGCCCCCGCCCTTTTGCAGCCACCCCCAGCGCCTGTTGGGCTGTGTGGGTCCACACCCAGGCTCCGCCTCTCTCCATCTCTGTAACCGCTCCGGTCCCCAACCCCCAAGAGCCAAGCTCAGGAGCAGAACTTCACCTGAGTCCCTAGAAGTTTGAGAGGAGAGGCTAGAATGGGTAGAGGAGTGGGGAGGGGGGAGGAGGGGGAGGACCAGTTTCTGAGGATTCATTCTACAAATGGCTGTTGAACAAACTACAAGCTCTGCCCTCTGGAGCTTACCTTCCAGCAGCAGGGAGGCAAAAATAATTTCAGATAATATTAGGGGCTATAAAAAAAAAAGAACAGTTCAGTTGAATTCACGAGTCACAGGATGGAGAAATGCCTCTCTGAGGAAGTGACATTTGAGTCGCCTTAAGAAGTCAGGTAATAGAAGGCACAGTCTCTGACTGGCCTCTGATTAGGGGTCCTAGTTCAGGTGGTGGAAGGGTACTGGAGTGCAGACCAGAGCCCCTCTCCGATACCCCATGAGCCACTTTTTCGAAGCCACTCACCCAGTCCTCAGGATGGGTGCTGTTTCCCTTGTCTCTAGTACCTCCCCCCAGATCCGGGGGTAAGAGGGGCTGCGGGGGCAGGACGCCTGGGTCCCTTGTCTTCAGAAGATGGGGGTGTGTGGGGAGAGCTGGGGAGGGAGGAACACTACTAGGCAAGTTGTAAGGTGGCTGGATCCTTTCTCTCAATGTGACAGTTCCCACCTGTCTGTCTCCAGGTGCCCCCACTCGACTCTCGCCCCAGCTCCCCAGCCCTCTACTTCTTCCCCGATGCCAGTCTGGTTCACAAGTCTCCAGACCCCTTTGGAACAGCGGCTGCCCAGAGCCTCAGCTTCGCCCGCTCCATGCTGGCCATCAGTGGCCACCTGGACAGTGATGACGATAGGTAGGTGGGCTCCGGTTCCCCACCCAGCACCTGGGAAAGCTGAGTGAAACTGCCTGGTAGGTGTCCTTCCCTCTACTTGAACTTGGGGAGGACCCCTTAAACTGAGAAGCCTGGCCTGGGCATAACACATTGGGCAAAGCTGATTTGAGACCTACTCCCTCCCTGTGGAGAGAGCTGGGTGGGACTCCCTGGCTTAGGACTGTCAAATGGTAGACTTTTTTAGAGTTTGAAGGGAGTCATTGTTGTCAAATTCCAGAGCTCTTGCAGATTTAGCGATCATCTGGCCAACCCGAAGAATTTACTGGCAAGTGTTCAGGAGACCAGAATAGGGAGTTGGTCTCCTCCCAGATCTCCCTCTCCCTACCGAGGGGAATGGGACTCCTGCAGGGTCCACGCAGCCTACTTTAGGACCCTGGGACCTCTGGGACCAAGAAAGCATGTCCCTAAGGTTCGGTTCTCTGTGCTAGGATCACCATGGGGGCTAAGCACTCCCCGGAGGCCAAGGCCAAGCCAAGGCCAAGCCAAAGCCGTGGAGAGGCTGGCTGTCGGCCACAGGGAAGGCACAGGAGAGCAGGATCTCCTGGGGTTCGCCCTTCAGGGGAGAATGTCCTGTTCATGGCACGGTGGGCAGAACTTCCTGTTTTGAGGGCCAGGTTTCAACGTAGCAAAGTCAGCAAGCTGAAAGGGGAGGAACAAAATCGCGAGTCAGATGGCCTAGCTGCTCCCTTCTGGCTGTGGACTGATACGAACCCAGGAGAGGGGCCAGGGAGTTGCCACTTTTATTTTGGAGGGAGGAGTGGGACTTCCGGTTCGAAGCCTGGGGGAGGGACTTCCTGTTTGGAAGGCACTAGGGGGCGGGGCTTAGTGGGAAGTGGGGGACTTATTTCAGCGGAGTTTCTCCTTCCTGCCTTCCAGTCACGTGGCGACCCCGCCCCCCACCCCCCTTCTCCAGTCAGGGACTGAGGCCTTGGGGGGGGGCAGAGAGAAAAGAGAAGGGGGGATAGGGGCCGGTGGGATGGAGGGCAAGGGGCCTGGTGAAGGTACTTGGAGAATGAGGGACAGAGCAGGGCTGGGCAGGGAGCCGCATCTGAGCTCCCTGCTCTAAGGAATGTGTGAGGTGTGAGGTCGGCCAGGCCCGGGAGAGTCACCTGCCCCCATCGCTGCTATTCTCAGCGCTTCCCACCCGCTCCCCTCCCACTTGGGAGGTTCCCTGGCACGGAGGGCTCCCTGTCCCTCCCCCACCCCTGTTGATTTGAGAGGCCAGCTTCCAGCTTTCTCTTAGAGAGTTCTGCCTCTAGAAGCCTCCTGAACTCTATTCTTTTGGCTTGTCCCCTCCCTCCCCTCCTCCCTCTGTCCCACCCCCTCAAACACCCCAGTCTGACCGGTCTGCCTCCCAGCCTCCACTTTACTCTGCTGAGCTCCAAGCCTCTGGGGCTCAGGCCCAACCCCTCGTGCTCCACCCTGCTGGGTCAGCGTGTTTGGGCTGGGCCACCTCCTTGGCCCCCTGGAATGGGGCGTGTAGCCCCCACCTCACCTCTCTGGTGTGCCGGGAGCTGGCAGAACAGGGTCTGAGTGGCATGGGACCTCCCTTTTGAGAGGGAAAGTGGACTGGGGTATTAAGTGCCTGGATCCCAGATGGGGAGTTGGGGATGCCTGACCAATCCTAAATCTGGGGATGGGAGAACAGAGGGTACATGGTGAATTCATGCCCCCAACAGGGCCTGGCAGTTGGGAGGTACTTGAATAAGTGGATGGATGGATGCATGAGGGGATGGTTGCATAGGTGGGTAGATGGCCAGCATGGGGGATCCAGGCATTACGGGGAATGAATTCCAGGAACTCAGGAAAGAAAAGGTATGTTTATCCAGTGCTTCCTTGGGGTCAGATGCTACCTCTTATGTCACATAATTCTTAAGAGCAACCCCAGGATCCCCACTATCCACATGAAGAAACAGAGAGGAGGAGGGTTTTTAGAAACTTGCCCACTGTCACCAGCTAGTAAGTGGCAGGACTGCTGTTGGAGCCTGGGTCGGACCCCAAAGCCACTTTCTCTGCCCTCTCCTCCTGGAATGCCTGTGTCCCAAGAGAAGAGGAGGAAGCAAACATCTCTGCGATGCCCTTTCTCTCCAGGACAGAGGCAGGGACAGCTCTCCCAATGTGGGCAAAGAGCCATCCCCCGCCAACCCCCCCTCCCAGATCCAGGAGGGAGTGTAGACGGGGCAGCCAGGCTCCTGGGGGCTCATCAAAACACGGTGAGGGAGCAGGGCTGGCCCTTGTCCCTGGCATCAGAACCTCCCCACCTCTCCCAGATGTCCTGTTTCTTCATCTGATCCTCATTTTGAAGCTGTTTCATTTGACCTTCAAAAAGGAAGACGAGCCTCTACAGCTGTCCTTGCCCCAGGACCTAAGAGTCCTGCAGGGCCAGAGTCCCCAGGTGTGCATGTCGTGCTCTGCACAACTCCAGGGGGCGCCACTCACATTTGAAGTCACTGTTGACACTTGAAGTCATGACAGTTTTCGAGAAGATGGCAATAAGTCTTGAAAATTTTATTCTGACTCATACAAAGTTGCTTTGGGGGCTTGTGGTGAAGGCTGATCCCGTCCAGTCAACCCCAAACTTCCCACTCCTGACCCTGCTCAGAGATCCCAGCACAGCGCCAGGCAGACCTTCTCTCAGGGGTTCTCAAAGGGAGGACTTGGGTTGCCAGAGTCCTGGTCCCTTGAAGCGTTAATGTTAGAATGTGCCAGTGGAAAGTGCAGTCAGAAACTCTCCAGTGCTAGTCAAACAGGAGATAATCATCTGTCAGCCGACAAATGTTTACTGTTGTATTATTCCTTTATTTCTGGCAAGAAGGAACAACTTACTTGGCATCTTTACTGAGTGTTCGCCAAGCAAGGCCAGTGTTCCTATTCCTGTGAATCTGCCCCTCTTTGGTCTCTGTGTGTCTGTGTACCGGTGGCTGGGGGGAGAGTTCTGTGGTGGCCCAGTCTCCACCCAGGTGTCTCGGTTTGAAATAGCTTGAAAACTGCTTTGACGCTGCAGCTGGCTGGCCTCGCTCTGCTCTCAAACTTGTTTCCTCCCCCCAACCCCAGGAGTCCCAGGTCTCCGTCCCCCACCTCATCCTGTCCTGCTCTCTCAGGCCTGGTCACCCTCTTCGTTACTCCACCTGTCAGCGCCTTCTGCACCCAGAGCTTGGATGGGAAATGGAAAATTCCCAGTGCCCTCGTGCTCCCTTCCTGGCTGCAGGGCCTCATCCAAGGGTCACCTTGGATTGAGCGCTAATTCCCCCCACAGGAAAGCAAGTTGGAACTGACAACCAGGAGAGAGGGCTGGACAAGGGAGCGCAAGGGTGAGGGAGGCGGCATGTTGGGGCCACCTTCCCTGAGAGGGGCAAAACTGGGGGCTGGAGGTCAGGACTGGTGATCCTGCGGTACTGGGAGGCATAGGTGGAGGGCTGGCCCCGGGGCCGAGGCAGCTGAGGCAGAAGCTGGACAGGTGTGGGTGGTGAGCCGCAGGGTGAGGCAGGAACCTGGGGCCTGAGTGGTGGGGAGAGGGAGCTTTGGAGGAAAGGACAGGGTGCAAAGGACGGTGCAGGTTCTGGGACCCAAAGCCTGGGCTTGGGGACTCTTGAGCCAGGCCTGAGTCGACCTCTGGTGGCCACTTAATAAACTGCAGCCAGACCTGCTCTCCCCTCCCTGTCTTCCGTTCCCAGGACTCTTCAGAGCGCCTGCACTTACTCCCAGTATCCCACCTCCAGCCTCACCTTCTCACCTCTCCTTATGCCCTCACTCCCTCCAGGATCCCAAACACCAGACTCGGGTCCCAGGTCCATAGGCTGTACTCGTGTTTCAGGCTCTGTTTCTGTTGCCGTGGTAACTTGCCCATTCCTCCTCACCCTCACTGTGGGAGGAGGGGAACTCTCTGGCTAGGCCCCAGGGGTCATCCCTGCTGTGGGCTTTGTTTCAGGGAGCTGTTCATAATCCAAGGAAGACCACAGGCATATCAGAAACACCCCCCACCGTATCGCCTTCACTCCCTTTCTCACCTCCCGGCTGAGAGCAGCTGAGGCCTTGAGGGAGGCCAGTGTTCGCCCAGAGGGGGCAGGATGGGGTCAGAGGTGGGAAGAGGCCTCCTGGGGCCAGGCTGTCCCTCACCCTTCACACCCTTCCCTGCCCCAGGCCTCTGGCCCCGCAGCCCCTCCCCCGACTCGGCCCCCCAGCTGACTGTTCTCAGCCGGCCCCCCTCCCCTCCGCTCTGGGATTGGTGCCAGGGTGAGAAGGGGACACTGGCACTGACCGTGTCGGGGAATTCCCGCCCACCATGGAGCTGGCGGGAGGGGGTCCCCGTGTCCCTGAGGAGCCAATAGCAACCAGGCTTTGCCCTGGGGAGTGGTATATAGCTTTCAGGCCAGCACCCCCTAGGCGCTGTCTCCTTTCTGCCTGCCTGGCACCAGCCAGACTCTGCTCTGCCCGGGGGGGCTTTGAGCCCCCCAGGCAGTCCTTATGATACAGCGCTCTCCCTCTGGGGAGGCCCAAGGATCCTTTCCCCTTGGGGATGGCCCAGCCAGGGGTCTCAGTCAAGTCCCTGGTATCCTCGTATGAGACCCGAGTGGTGGGGATGGCTCCGGGGCCTCCCCGGAAGAGGGGCTGTGTCTCCTCTCCTTGTTCCCCTCGGGGAGCATCCCCCATCCGAGGGGCATCTGGACCCCCACCGCACCGGGGCCTGGGGGGGCCCGGGCAGCGGCCCTCACCCCGTCGGGGGATGGACAAAACTCTCCTCTCCCTGATTCTCTACTGTCACAGGTACAGGCAGGGGTGTGGGTGGGAGGCTGCAGCAAATGGGGCTTGTGGAGGAGGCCAGAGGCTGCTCTGAGAAGCACCTGGAAGGCAGCAGGCTGGGGTGTCCAGACACCTGGCTTGGCACCTGTTCCTCCTCCTTACCTCTCATCTCCCTGTGTCTCTCCAGTGGCTCCGGAAGCCTGGTTGGCATTGACAACAAGATCGAACAAGCCATGGTAAGAGAAGCCATCTTGGTCCCAGCAGGTCCCGGCTCGTGTGCTGATGCCCAGGCCCCTGCCTCTGTTGGCCGGCCCAGTACTCCATCCCTGCTGTCCTCATTATTAGGGAATACTGGCTTCTGCTCCTCGGCCTGCTCCCAGCTGGGTTCCCCGGGGTCCTTCGCCCCCTCCTGAACCCTTGACATACCTTGCTTCCTAGCCTGCTCCTGGCCCCCGTCTCCATCTTTGAGCCCTGACCTTGCCTCTGTCCGGCATCCGTGCCCATCCCGATACCCCACCCCCTGCGCCTTCCCTGTTTGACTTCTTCCCCGGTGGTCCCCCATCATCTGGGAGCAGGACGCTCTCCCACACCTGGCTCCTCAAGGCACTGGGCAGGGGATGAGGTTGGGGTGGCCTGGGACCCCTGACGCTTTGCCTGTCCCTGGACCCCCAGGACTTGGTGAAGTCCCACCTCATGTTTGCGGTCCGGGAGGAGGTGGAGGTGCTGAAGGAGCAGATTCGGGACCTGGCCGAGCGGAATGCCGCGCTGGAGCAGGAGAATGGACTGCTGCGTGCCTTGGCCAGCCCCGAGCAGCTGGCCCAGCTGCCTTCCTCGGGGGTCCCGCGGCTGGGGCCCCCAGCGCCCAATGGGCCCTCAGTCTGAGCCTCCCTTCCTTCACAATGTGCCTTTGGGGGCCGCCACAGCTGCTAGGCCTTGAGCCAGCTGCCTGCCCCCTCTTCCTATGCAGCTTTAATGCCCCCTGATCCCCGGGGATGGGAGTTGAAGGCTCAGAAGTGGCCTGTCCCCCGCCCTTCCTTGATCTCCCCATAGTGCCCAGGGACTGGGCTGGGGCATCCCTAGACCTTGATGGAGGAGGGAGGGCATCAGGACAGGGTGTTAGGTGGAGCCCCCCTCCTCCCTCCCTAGGGGTCAGTGTTCTGGGACCGCCCCGGCAATAGATGGCTTGGGGGTGTTGGAGGCCGCCTGGCAGACGTCCCCCCCTTGTTCCCTGGAGTGGCCCCCTCTCCTCTGCCCAGGGGAGGGAGTACGGAAAGTATTTGGAAGTTCTGGGATTCAGGTTGTTATTAAAATAATAATTATAATTAAAAAATCCGAAGAAACTTGAATCTGGAGGTTGGCATCTCGTTGCTTGTGTCCAGATGCGGGACCTGCACCAACAGTTTCCACCTGTGGGAGAGCAACTTGAGGCTGTGGGCTCCCCTGGAGATCTTGTCCAGACTGCGGAGGTTTAATGTGGCTCAGAGTGGAGATGCGGAAGGAAAAGGGAGCCAGCGGCCTGGGTCCTGGGAAGGGGCAGGCGAGGCGAGGTGGGGGGGGGGGGTGGGGGGCGTCGGCCCACGTGCTGGTGGGGGACAGGAGAACAATGGAGCCTTTGGTGATTGTGCAGGATCCACCCCCGGCTTCCCAGCGTGTCCCCTCTGCGGGCTGGATCTGGGTGGCTGCTTGGGGGTGGGGCGGGGGGCCCTGAATGGGCCCCTTGTCTCAACCCTGGGTGTGGGCCAGGCTCCCCGGGCACACGGTGCCCTCGCCAGGCCTGGCTGGCCTCCGTGGCCTCCACCCCCAGCTGGCTGAAGATGGGGCCCTGTGGGTGAGCAGGCCCCTCCCCGACAGCCTCGGCTCCGGCCCAGGCGGAAGAGGCAGGTAGGGAGACGGACCCCATCTAGTGGGGAAGCGGGGAAAGCGGCAGCCTCCACTTGAGGAGAACCCTGGCCCCACTAGGGGGGACCTGCTGAGAGTGGGATCCTGGAGGCAGACCTGGTTTGTACTCCCCGCCCTGTGGCTCCCTAGGTTTATGACTTGGGCAGCTTCTTTGGTTTTTCTGAATCGCAGCTTCCTCCTGGGTAAAATGGTGCTGACAATAATACCTCCCTGAAGGGCAACTGGGAGGGTTACGTGACATCAGACATGGGAAATGCCCAAGGAGTACCAGGTGCTCAGTAAATGTTAGTTTTCCTTCCTTGGATTCCGGGGAAGGAGGGCCAAGGGTGCAGGGATTGGCTCCGGGCATCCTGGAAGGGTCTTGGGGGTTGGGGTCAGGGCCAGGCAGGCTCTCACAATGGGCTAGAACTCTCCCTCCCTCTGGGTTCTCATCAACTTTGACTCCTCTCCCTGTCCCAGGGAGGGGAGGAAGGGCCTAGGATGAGTCACCGGGGGGAGTTTTCCTCCTGGATTCTCTCTTTCTTTCTTCACTGCTGTGCTAGAGGCTCCCCAGATACCCCTTAGGTGGCGACCACTGGCCTGCAGCCTGTCCTCCCCACTGAACTGAATGCCGGTTCTGCCCCCTGCTTGGGGCTTGTGTATCGGAAGAAATGGCCGTGGTCCTGAGGTTCTTCCGATGGATTTGGCGCAAGATTAGTCACTCGGTGAGTTTCAGAGATTGCCCCTTCCTCTTGCCCTGCTGGGGTGGGAAGTGCTGGTCAATGACCTCTAGGTCACAGAAACCTGCACTTCCTCACCTGGCCTCCCTCCTCTCCTGGCCACCTGTGGCCAAACAAGATGGAGAGGGAGGTGGTGAGGGACAGGACAGCTGGGGAGGAGGCCCCTTCTCCTCTGGGCCTTCCGTTCTGACTGTTGTCTCTTGCTCTGCCCCTCACTTCTGTCTGTCCTCTCCCTGTCTCGGTTCTTAGGTCTTCTTCTGGAAACACAAAGCTAAGTCAACCATCGCAGAATTCACTGACTCCAAGAAAAATGAGTTGAAGGAGAAGGAGTTGGAGTTGAAGGAGTTGAAGGAGAAGGAGAAGGAGTTGAAGGAGAATGAGTTGAAGGAGAAGACTTCCAAGGTGTCTGAGACTTTCAAGTTGGTTGAGTCCCCCAAGGAGGCTAAGGTCTCCAAGATGGATGTGTCCTCCAAGGCGGCTGACCCCTGCGTGTTGGCCAAGACCACCACGGACGGGGCTGCGGTGGAGGTGGGCCATGGGCCGAGATCGCTGTTGCAGCTGCTCCGGACTGCCGTCAAATCTGTCTCCACGCTCATGGTCTCCGCCCTGCAGTCTGGCTGGCAGATGTGCAGCTGGAAGGTCAGCACGTTGTCCCCCTTGTCCCCAGCAGCACCCCCCTCCTATCCCCCATGACTCATTCACGCTGGTGGGAATGTAAAATGGTGTGGCCACTCTGGAAAAACAGTGTGGTCAGTTCTTCTAAAACTAAACATGCAGTTATCATATGGCCTAGTGATTGTACTCCTGGACATTTATCCCAGATAAATGAAATTTTATGTTCACACAAAAGTCTGTACGTGAACATTCATAGCAGCTTTATTCATAAGAGCCCAAACCAACCCAAATGTCCTTCAATGGGTGAGTGGTTAAACTGTGATATATCATGGAATGATACTGCTCAGCCATAAAAAGGAACAAACTATTGATATATGCAACAACTTGGATGGATCTCAAGGGAATCATGCTGCGTGAAAACAACCAATCCCAAAAGATTATATATCGTATGATTCCATTTATACTATATACCATTGCAGAAATAACCAAATTAGAGAAGTGGGGATCCAGTTAGTGGTTTAGTGGTTGCCAGGGGCTGCGCATGGAGGGAGAGACGGGGGAGATGGGTTGGTTATAAAAGGGCAACATGAGGGATCCTTGCGACAATGGAAATCTCCATTGTAGTTGAATTCATGAACCTGCACGTGTCATGTAAAATTGGGAAGAATTCAACACACACACACACACACACACACACACACACACACACACGAATACAAGTAAAACTGGAGAAATATGAATAAATTCAGATCAGTGGATTGTATTGATGTCAGTATTCTACAATACTACTAGAGTTTTGAAAGATTTTACTATAGGGGGAAAATAGGTAAAGAGTATAAGTATTATTTCTCACAAGTGCATGTGAACCTACAATTATCTCAGTCAAAATTTTAATTTAAAAAGGGAAGTGTCTAGGTTACTACCAAGTCAATTTATTTTGGTTTTGAATTAGGTATTACTGCATTAATAATAATTTTTGAAAGTTCACCTGGGGAATTCCTTGGCAGTTCAGTGGTTAGGACTTGGCGCTCTCACTGCCGAGGCCCAGGTTCACTCCCTGGTCGGGGAACTGAGATCCCACAAGCCGCGCAGTGTGGTCAAAAATAAAATAAAATAAAATAAAATAAAATATTCTGGGCCGGGAGAGAGGCATCAGGTAGAACAAGTTAATGGATTGGAGTGATATTTAAGAGGTAGAATTGTTGTCCCACGTGGTTGATTGCATGACGGTGAGGAGCGAGGGAGAGACAGACATGAAAACAGGCTGGAGCCATTCACTGGAAGGAGAGCCGACTTAGGGGAGAAAGTAACGACTTTAGGGCGTTGGGACAGGATGAGTTGAAGTGTCAGAGGGACATCTGCAGGGAGGCGCCTAGGAGGCAGTGGGATATACAGGCCTGGAGGTCAGGCGAGAGCTTTGGGTTGGAGACAGAGTTGGGGGTGTCATTCTGGCCTTCATTTTAATGCACTCTCCATGGAACCCTAGTGGGGACTCAAAGGTGGGTCGGACATGGTCCCTGTCTTCCAGGAGCTTGCATGGTGGTATTGAAAACAGATGAGTCCGCAGAACAAATAGTGCATAAAATGTGGTGTGACAGGGTGAACACCAGAGTAGAGACAGGCCGAGAAGGCTTCCTGGAGGAGGCGTTGCCCAAGCTGAGGCTTGACAGGGCAGGTGGAATTAGACAAGCCTTTGCCGTTTATCTGCAGGTGGTTCCACCAGTGGTTTCCCCCTAGACCAAGCTGTTCATCTGTGCTCATCTTCTCTCTTTCACAGTCATCTGTGAGTTCTACCTCAGTCACCTCCCAAATGAAGACCGGGTCCCCTTTGGAGTCGAGAGGGACTGAGATGCTGCAGGAAGTGTACCTGGTGCTGTGGGCCGTTCGGAAACGACTGCAGCGGCTGGCCCGCAGGCAGGAGAGGCAGCGACGGCGCCACATCCGGGCCCACATCTGTCCCCAACCTGACCCAGTTCAGGGCTTGAGACAGGATTCCCAGAGTCCCCTCTAGGGGGGAACCCCACATCCTCAGAAAGCCCCCACCTCACTCTTAGGTAAGGTTGATAGGAGAGGTTAGGGCAGCAGGCCAGGAGTTGTGGGTGAGGAGAAGTTTTCAAACCGTCACCTCTCATCGGGACCCCAAGGCCTGGCCTGGGGGCCCACGTACTCTCCTTCATTCCTTTTATTCAATTTGTAAAAAATTATCAAAATGTTGGGAAATAAATATCGGAAATTTCTGAGTAGAGGTAGAGTGTGTTTGTGGATGGCCCGAGGCACTGAGGGGAACTTGGGTGGGATAGGGAGGGGCACCTGGGGCGCTGGCCCAAATATGTGTGGGAGTAACGGGGGTCGGGGTGGCGGGCAGCCCCACACACACTTTTAGGGGCTGAATTGCCTTTGGCAACTGTGCCGGGCCAGTAACGATAGTCTCAGAGGCACCGGTTCATTGAGGACATGCTGGGTACCAGGTGCTGAGCCTGGGCTCTCGCTGGAAATCCTACAAGACAGACTATTGCTGATGTTACGGGACTTGTCCAGGGCCCTACGGAGAACGAGACCTCGCTGGAAATTCCGCCTCCTCAACTGGTCCACTGCCCTGCCTCTCTGCCGCTCTTGGGCCCGGCCATGGCGAGGGTCAGGGTCCCTCACTTGGCGGACGCGCACACGCCTCAGGCTCTGTGGGCCCCGCCCCTGCCGAGGGCGGCCGAAAACTACAGCTCCCAGGGTTCCCGGCGGTGAGGCTGGGCCGCCGGGCGCAAAGGCCCCGGGCCGGGGGCCAGCAGTGTCGGCGGTCGGAGAGCGCGGGAGGGTGTCTGCCTGGCGCCGCGGGAGCAGAGGCTGGAGACCGTGGCGATCTGGTGCGAGGTTGGGGGGCGGGGGCAACACGAGGGGAGACCGTGGAGCCTCAAGTCCCCTCTCCGCCTTAGCCTGCCGTCTTGCCGGGCCACGCGAGGGCGCAGAGGTGGCTCCCCAAGGAAAAGCAGGGATATTTCACGAGACGATAAAATTCGGGGATGTCAGAATTCACAGGGCTTGGAGGTGGGGGAAGGTGCAAGGGCTGGCAGCCGCGCCCGAGCCTAGGGGGCAGCAGAGGCCCTGGGAGCGGGGGAGGGACGGCTGTGCTACTGGGTCTTGCTCACCGAGAAATTAGGTGTGAGCAGGAGGCGTTAGCAAAGCTGGGAGCCGGTGAGCAGCAGGGATGGTTTGCTGGAAGCGCCCAGTTCACTAGAAAAGTCAGCAAACTCTCCTCCTGGCCCCCAACCCCACCCCCCGCAGCTCTGGCAAAGTTGGACACCATTGCTGGGAATTTGAGTGGCCTTTCCCAGAAGTCCGGAGCAGCCCCCGGCTGCCGTGCCCGATGCCCTACAGCTCTGCTACCCTGAGCCTGTTAGCTGTGCACCGCACCCCAACATTTACAGCCCTCGTCATACCACCCACCACTTATTAAACACCTACTGTGACTATTTTTATGTCTTGTTCTAAGTACTGTAATTCTCACAGTGGCTTTATGATGAAGTATTATCACTTCCATGTTTTGGAGAGGAAAACCGAGGGACAGAAAGGTCATGTTTAAGGTCGTGCAGCTTTCATTCATCCAACGAATGTTTAGCTCACACAGGACATGTTACATACATGTTACACAGCAGGTGTTCAATACATGAATGTGGTGGCTTCTCCAGGAATCAGTTCTGAGCTTAGCCTGAAGCCAGTCAGGCCCTCAAAACATTCTAATACACAGTGGCTCAATTCTGGGGCTTTCAATCACCAATTATTCACCACATCTCCATTGTGTGCCAGGAACTGTTCTGGGGCCGAACAGGCCATGGTGGGTCTGTCCCAGGAAGCCTGGAGGACTAATGGGTCCCAGGGTTTTGGAGTAGTGCCTCACTGTCTAAGGTCCAGAACCAGCCCCTCCAAATCCTTAGAGATATGCTCCTCTTCCTACTGGGGACCTAATAGGAAATTTCAGTGAGAGGAGGGTAGGAAGGCTGGGCGCCCTGAGGGTCACTAGTAAATAGCCTTGCAAGTAGCTACAGGCCCAGGAGCCAATGGGCTTGAGGCTGTGGGCTTGTGGGAAGGAATACACCTCCCATTTTTCTCTGGCTTCTTCAGCGTCGTTAGGAGGCAAGGGGAGGAAAGGAAGGTGAGTTCAGCCAGCAGCCACGGGAGCTGCTGGCACCTCCCACCGTCTCTCCCTCCCCAGACATGATGGAGTCCTGTCTGGGCTTGGCCAAGCGGGGGCAGGAAACTCATAAACTCATGGGAGAGAAAGGGATGGGACGGAGGGAGAAAGTCCATAGAACTTGCTTTTCCTAGATGTCCCAGTGCACCCAGGCAGCCTCCTTCCTCCCCATCCCAAGTAATCTAGTCCAGAGCCCTGGAGAAGGCCCGTGTTGGGACGTGAGGACGATATTCCCAGCTGGGGGGAATATAGGATTATATAGGAATATAGAATTATAGGATTATATAGGAATATAGAATTATAGGATTATTATAGCATATAGGATCTCCTGGGGTGGAGATTTGTGTGGGGGGTGGGATTCTTACCCACCCAGCCCTTTCCTGGTAGAGAGCAGTGGGGGGGACAGTGTGACCCCTGGGGAAATCTTCCTCCTGATGAGTCTTTTTTTTTTTTTGGCGGCGCTGGGTCTTCGTTGCTGCACGTGGGCTTTCTCTAGTTGCGGAGAGGGGAGACCACTCTTAGTCGCAGTGCGCGGGCTTCTCATTGTGGTGGCTTTTCTTGTTATGGAGCATGGGCTCTAGGCGCAAGGGTTTCAGTAGTTGTGGCATGCGGGCTCAGTAGTTGTGCCACATGGGTTGCTCCACAGCATGTGGGAAATTCCTGGACCAGGGCTCGAACCTGTGTCCTCTGCAGTGGCAGACGGATTCTTAACCACTGTGCCACCAGGGAAGTCCCCTGATGAGAGTTTTAAGCAGAAATCCCACCTTGGCCAAAAAAAAAGAAAAAGACAAAAAAGGGACTTCCCTGGTGGTCCAGTGGTTAAGAATCCGAGTTTCCATTGCTGGGGGCGCAGAACTGCTGGTTGGGAAACTAAGATCCCGCATGCCACGTGGCACAGCCAAAAGAAAAAAAAATCTCGCCTTGGCAGCTCGGTGCCTTATGTCCACCTAGGGGGTGGGATAGGGAGGGTGGGAGGGTGATGCAAGAGGGAGGAGATATGGGGATATATGTATATGTATAGCTGATTCACTTTGTTATACAGCAGAAACTAACACACCATTGTAAAGCAATTATACTCCAATAAAGATGTTAATTAAAAAAAAAAAAAGCTCGCCTTGGACACCTTGCCCTCCTGTCCCCATCAGACCCCAAGCACTTCCCCTCCCCCAAGGCTGCTGGACTCCATGAGGCAGAGGTGGTAGGGCTATAGGTGGGCCCAGCTGGAACCAGGGGTCTTGATTTTCAAATCCCACCCATCCTAATGGGGCGGGGGCCCCTGGAAGTGTGGGGAGCAAAGGAGAGTGCTGGTCCCGGATGCCCCTGCTCTATTCTCAGTCCTGCCTCATCTCCCCTCCACCCCTTCATCATCAGATTTCCTGAAAATGTCAGATCTCTTCTTTTTCCCTGGGATCCCTCTACAATCTATTCATCACACAGCAAAACATGTCACTGCCTTGCTTAAACCTTCCAATGGCTTTCCATCACCCTTGGAACAAAACCCAAACTGTCCCCTTTGTTTAAAATGCCCTTCTCTCAGATCTTGTCATGGTGGGCTCCTTGCCCCTCTGGATTCTGTACAGACGTCGCTATGTCTTTGTGGACTCTTGCCCTGACCACCGGACCTGCAGATTGGGAGAGAGCCACTGTCAAGGTCATCCTCTATCTCTCACCATGTTTTATTTTTTCATAGTACTTAACAGTATCTGAAATTATCATATTGATTTGTTTACCAGTATACTTGGGTGGCAGCAGTGGAATGCAGTAGTTAAGAGCATGGGAAGTGGTTTAAGCGAACACTTCCTTGATGTGTAATCTTGGGTAAATTGGTTAACCTCCCTGAGCCTCGGTTTCCTCGTTTGTGAAGTGGGGCATGGTAGTAGTATTGGTGTCATAGGTCTGTCATGAGGGTCAGGGAGGTGATGACTGGCACACCATAAGGGCTCAGTAAATGTTATGTGCTATTATGATGCTAATGGTTATGATCTATTGTTTATGATTATTATCTCCGTGGCCTAAAACAGTGCTGAATGAACCAGAAAGTAAACCTTCACCTAGTGTGTGGGAAGCACTTTCCAAACAGCTCTCTGGTGGAGGGAACGCCAGTTTTGGAAGTGACAAAGAATGGCATGTGCCGTGAGTAACAGGAAGAGTACTTGAGAGAGAGTCAGG
Organism: Globicephala melas; assembly: GCF_963455315.2. Classification (NCBI taxonomy): domain Eukaryota; kingdom Metazoa; phylum Chordata; class Mammalia; order Artiodactyla; family Delphinidae; genus Globicephala; species Globicephala melas. The sequence goes on along the minus strand of NC_083328.1, from coordinate 6,794,016 downwards.
AGATCCTGGTCCTGGTCTCAGTACTGCTGCCACTTTGCTGTGGGACTCTGGTGAATCCCTCTCCTTCTTTGGACCTCAAGCTCTTCAGATAAAATGATGGGTTGAAACGGCTGGTTGATCTGTCCCCAGCCAGCTTCCAGGGGGTTCCAGTCGGGTCCTGTGCTCCCTTTATCCACTGCATGCTTTTCAGTGTTGGGGACACATGGTGCCTTTAGCTCCCTCAGCTCTGCTTGCTAACAGTTCAAAGCTGCCACAGAGAGAGTTGACCCAGGGTAAAATATTCTTGGTTTAAGCCTTTGAACCCAGAGACAAAGTCCCAGCCCTGGACACTGGATCATCTTTCTACCCCTGTCCTTCCCTCCTCTTCAGCGTCATCCACGTTCGTATTTGAGCCCTGGGGGAGGAGAGCGAGTCCTGAGCCCCACTGTGGGCTGGGCAAAGGCATGAAGGTCTTGGCCTCAGACACGCAGGCAGGGTGTGTGTACAGCTGGAAGTACACACATGGATGTGCCTGTGTGCACTTGTGGGTCTCTGTAATATTTTAACTTGTTCCTGTTTTCCTCTCAGGAGTGGCAGGACTGCAATTAATTAGAGGAAAAGGTTGTAGGATGGCAGGGATGGCATTCTCTACCCTCTACCTAAGGGAAGATGTCACCTGTCAAATGAGATATTAGTCTCTAGGCCTGTTGTAGGGCTAGCTTCCTTTGTCTACCCCCTCCCCCCCAAATAGGCACATGGTCCTCCAGGACTTGAGGGAGGAGGGGGATGAGAGGGGAGCACCTTTGGGATTCAGAGGGCTGGAGCTCTTCCAAGGGGCCAGGAGGGCTGCAGGCCTGGGAGCAGGTGTTTCTGGTGGTGGCCTCATGCTGAGTCCTTTGTCCCCTGGGTCATTGCTGCCCAATTTGCCAGCGCTGTCTACTCCTTACTGGAGCTGCCTATCTGCTCACTGGGTCAGTCTGCGGGGACAGGGTAGACTGGCTGGTAAGACCTCCAAGAGAGGGGCTCTTTTCTTCCCTTTTCTGTCCTCTTTGTTTCAAAAGCTGAGCCTACCTGCCCCACACCTGTCTCCCAGCTCACCTGGGATGCTGTGTCTGTCTCCCTGCTAAAGCTGAGTCCTGGCCTGCCAGTCTCCCTTTCCCTCAGTTCCTCCTGGAGCAGGTGGCTGCAGAGGGGCAGGTTTTGGAAGGCGGGGATTGGTCTTTTTGTGTTGAAGGAGGAGTCTGTGCCTTGTGTAATGAGGTGTGACGTGGGCTGGGCTTGCCCAAGCTGGGGCAGATGGGGCCCTTAAGAAGATTGGTTCCCAGGGTGCAGGGAGGTCTGCACCACCCTTCTCTGGATTTCTCTTCTCTCCTGTAAGACCCAGTTGTTTTTCTTTTACCGTTTCTATGCTCTGACAATATTTCTAGTCTTTTCTAGAGACCCACAGAGTTTAAGAGTTTGCATTCTGGAGCCAGACTGCTGGGTTTTGAATCCTGGCGCTACCACTTACTAGCTCTGTGGCCTTGGGCAAGGTGCTTAACCTCTCTGTGCCTTAGTCACCTCACCTATAAAATGGAGATGATATGGGAATGATGTGAGAATTTAATGAATGAATGCATTGAAAAAACTTAGAACAGTACTTGCTACATATTATGTGCTGTATACATGTTTAGTTTTGTTATTATTTCTTTGTCGAGAAACTCTTTAAATGTGAGCGGCATCAGCCCTTTATGATATGAGTTGCAAATATTTTAACATAGTCCTCTGTTTTCTTTTTTTTAACTTTTATTTAGAAATAACGTGGATTCATATGCAATCGTCAGAAATAATAGAGCTCTTGTATACCCTTCATCCGGACGTTACTCAGTGATAGCATCTTGCGTAACTGCAGTACAATGTCACCGCCAGGAAATTGACATTAATGCACTCCACTGACCTTATCCAGATTGCACCCATTTTACATGTACTTATTTGTGTATGTGTGTGTGTGTATTTAGTTCCATGTAATTTTATGACATGTAGATTCCTGTGACCACCACCACCAGTTCAGTTCCATCAAAGGGTTATCTTGTGCTGCCCTCTTATATCCTTAGCCATATCCTTCCCTCTCCCCTCCCTAACCTTTGGCAACTACTAACCTGTTCTCCCTCTGTATAATTTTGTCATTTCAAGAATATAATATAAATGGAATCCTGTAGTACATAGCCTTTTGGGATTGGCTTTTTTTCATGCAACATAATTCCCTTGAGATTCGTCCAAGTTGTGCATGTATCAATAACACGTTCTTTTTTATTGCTGACTAGTATTCCATGGTATAGTTGTTCCATAGCTTGTTTAACCAGCCAATGAAAGACATTTGGGTTTTTCCAGTTGGGAGCTCTTCCAAATAAAGCTGCGAACATTTGTATGCAGATTTTTGTGTAAGTTTTCATTTCATGCACAAGTGTGCAATTGCTGGGTCACAAGTTAAGTGTGTGTTTCATTTTGTTAGAAACTGCCAGGCACTTCCCTGGTGGTGCAATGGTTAAGAATCCGCCTGCCAATGCAGGGGACACGGGTTCGAGCCCTGGCCAGGGAAGATCCCACATGCCGCGGAGCAACTGAGCATGTGTGCCACAACTGCTGAGCCTGTGCTCTAGAGTCCATGAGCCACAACTACTGAACCCGCGTGCCACAACTACTGAAGCCCGCGTGCCTAGAGCCCATGCTCCGCAACAAGGGAAGCCATTGCAATGAGAAGCCCGCTCACCGCAACTAGAGAAAGCCTGCGCACAACAACGAAGACCCAACGCGGCCAAAAATAAATGAATACATTTATAAAAAAGAAAAAAAAGAAACTGGCATACGCTTTTCCAGAGTGGCTGTTTCATTTTACATTCCCATCAGCAATGTGTGAGTAATCCAGTTACTCCACATCCTTACCAGCATTTGCTCTTATCACTATTTTTAATTTTAGCCATTCCGACAGGTGTGTAGTGATATCTCATTCTGCTTTTAATTTTCATTTTCCTAGTGGCTAATGCTGTTGAACATCTTTTCATTTATGTTCAAATAATTACCATCCGTTTAGCCTCTTTTTTGGGGGGGGGCGGGCTGTGGCACGCAGCATGCAGGATCTTAGTTCCCCGACCAGGGATTGAACCTGTGCCCCCTGCAGTGGAAGCGTGGAGTCTTAACCACTGGACCGCCAGGGAAGTCCCCATATAGCCTCTTTAGTGAAATGTCTGTTCATGTGTTTTGCCCATTTTCTGATTGGATTGTTTGTTTTTTACAGTGTTGAGAGTTTAAAAAAATATTCTTTATATATATATATGTACTTTGTTGGAGATGTTATTTGCAAATATATTCTCCCAGTCTGTAGCTGCCATTTCATCCTCTTAGCAGGGTCTTCCACAAAGTAAAAAATTTTAATTTTGATGAGGTCCAATTTATCAAGTTTTCCTTTTATGGACTGTGCCTTTGGTATCAAGTCTAAGAACTCTTCCCCTAGGTCTAGGTTCTGAAGATTTTCATCTGTTTTTTTCCCTATATTTTATAGTTTTGTATTGAAGTCTGTGATACATTTTGAGTTAATTTTTGTATAAGGTGTGAGGTTTAGGGCAAAGTTCATTTTTTTGCTTATGAATGTGCAACTGCTCCAGCACCATTTTTTGAAAAGATCATCCTTTCTCCACTGAATTCCTTTCACCCCTTTGTCAAAAATCAGTTGGATCGGGTCTTCCCTGGTGGCGCAGTGGTTGGGAATCTGCCTACCAATGCAGGAGACACGGGTTCGAGCCCTGGTCTGGGAAGATCCCACATGCCGTGGAGCAACTAGGCCCGTGAGCCACAACTACTGAGCCTGCGCATCTCGAGCTTGTGCTCCGCAACAAGAGAGACTGCGACAGTGAGAGACCCGCGCACTGCGATGAAGAGTGGCCCCCGCTCACCGCAACTAGAGGAAGCCCTCACACAGAAACGAAGACCCAACACAGCCATAAATAAATAAATAAATAAAATAAAATTTTAAAAAGTTGGATCATATATTCACTTTTCTCTTTAAAACAAAAAATCAGTTGGATCTAATTCTGAGTTCTCTATTCTGTTCCATAGATCTATATGTCCGTCCCTTGCTAATACCCCACTGCCTTGATTACTGAAGTAAGCCCTAACTTCAGGTAGTGATTCCTCCCACTTTATTCATTTTAGCTGTTATTTTCTTTTTCAAATATACAATACAGTATTATTAACTATAGGCACCATGCTGTACATTATATCCCCAGGACTTATTTTATAACTTGAAGTTTGTGCCTTTGGACCCCCTTCACTCAGTTTGCCCACCCCCTACCCCTCTGCCTCTGGCAACCACCAATCTGTTTTCTGTATCTATGAGTTTGGTGTTTTTTAATTTCACATATAGGTGAGATCATACAGTATTTGTCTTTCTCTGTCTGACATTTCACTTAGCATAATGTCCTCAAGGTCCATCCATGTTGTTGCAAATGTCAGGATTTCCTTCTTTTTTATGACTGAATAATATATACACATTTTCATTATCCATTCATCCATCAATGGACACACTTAGGTTGCTTCCATGTCTTGGCTATTGTAAATAATGCTGCAATTTATTTATTTATTTTTATTTATTTATTTTTGGCTGCACTGGGTCTTCATTGCTGCACATGGGCTTTCTCTAGTTGGGCGAGCGGGGGCTACTCTTCTTGCTGTGCACGGGCTCCTCATTGCGGTGGCTTCCCTTGTTGCTGAGCATGAGCTCTAGGCGCGCGACCTCAGTAATTGTGGCTCGCGGGCCCTAGAGCGCAGGCTCAGTAGTTGTGGCACACGGGCTTAGTTGCTCCATGGCATGGGATCTTCCCGGACCAGGGCTCGAACCCATGGCCCCTGCACTGGCAGGCGGATTACTAACCACTGCGCCACCAGGGAAGCCCAGTGTTTTTATTTCTTTTGGACAAATCTCCAGAAGTGGGATTGTTGGATCATATGGTAGTTCTATTTTTTTAAATTTTATTTCTTTGGCCACGCCACGAAGCTTGTGGGATCTTAGTTTCCTGACCAGGGATCGAATCCAGGCCCACGGCAGTGAAAGCACCAAGTCTTAACCACTGGACTGCCAGGGAATTCCCTGGTAGATCTATTTTTAATTTTTTGAGGAACCTCTCTACTCTTTTCTATAATGACTGCACCAATTTGCATTCTCATCAGTGCACAAGGGTTCCGTTTTCTCCATGTCCTTGCCAACACTTGTTATTTCTTGTCTTTTTCTGATAGCCATTCCAACAGGGGTGAGGTTATTTTACATTCTTTTATTTTATTTTTTACCACACAGATATATTTTTGAAAATTTTTGTGGGGTTAGGTAGAGATTTCAGTGTAACTTGGAGCATGTCATCTCTCCACTTAAGATCTTTTCAGGGCATCCTGTAGCATTTAGGATGAAATCCGAACTCCTTGCCTCAGCGCCTGGCTGTGGCCCCTGCCCACCTGCCTGGCCTCATCTCTCCAGGTGTCCCTTTGCAGTCACTTCTGCTGTGCTTGGCTAGTCTCAGTTCATTTCCTCTTGCAAATGCTGATTGTTCTGTTTTGAAAGTGGTTCCCCCACATTTTTCACTTGGCTTGCTCTCATTCCTCCTTCGGATTTAGTCTCTAGCTACCTCAGAGAGAGGTGCCTTCCCTGAATTCCCGTCCCCCTGTCCCCTGGGCTTTGTTCAGGGCTGTGTCCCAGACCTCACCTCAGCACAGTGCCTGGCATGCACAGGGCAATAGGGTTTGGGGTAAGGAAGGATGACTCAGGTAGGTAGTATGTACCCCTGGGTCCTAGTCTGCCCACCCGATGGGGTCAGACTCCTTCCGTTTGGCGTCCTGTCTCTGGCCCCCCAACTGTGCTCCCTTTCCAGGCTGTGCTCCCCTCCCCAAGGGAACCTTTAAGACCCAGGAGCCAGTGAGGAGAGGCAGAAAGCTGGGGGCTGCGAGGAAGAGGCAGAGGAGAATGAGCACAGTCCCGAAGGGCTGCTGACCCCTGTCTCAGGCCCGCTCCACAGAAGTAGGGGTTAGGGGGTGACGAAGGAGAAACCCGGCTCTGAAGTAGACAGGAGTAGGAAGTCCCAGGTGGGACTCCTCATCCGTAACAGCCCACCTACATTTGCTGTCTTCCTCACCACCCTGTCCTTCACCTGAGATGTGCTATGCAACTCTCCACCCCGTCAGCAGCTGTGGCTTGACAGCTGTGGCTTGACCTGTGGCTTGACCTGTGTGTCCCTGCCCCCAAGGAAAGTCTTCCCCTGGGGCCTGTCGGGGCAAAACCTCCAGGCAGGAGTGACCAGGTGCCCGGGCACCTGTGTGGCTCACCCCCCCCCTTTTCCTCTCAGGACCCCATGGTCCTGCCTCCCTCCTGCTCTTCCTGTAACAGCCAAGTGTCCTTCCTTCTCCTAGTCCCCGCGATCTAACCAGGAGACTCTGGAGCCGATCAGAGAGAAGTCAGGGCAACTTCCACTCCAATGTGAGTGGGAGCGAAGGAACGAGGGGTCAGCACCACGTGAGGAATAGGCTTCTCTGTCTTTTCTTCATGAACTCTCTGGGCAGAAAAACTGGTACCCAGCAAAGACAGTTCCTTGAACCTAAGGCAATGCGGGAGGGGGGCTTCAGAGCCCCATCCTGCACTTCTCAGCAGTGCATGGGAGGCTGAGCCAGCCCAGCCTTTGGATTCAGAAAGACCTGGTTCAAATCCTGCCCTTCCTGGCTGTGTGACCTTGAGCAAGTGAGTTAACTTGTCTGAATCTCACTTTCCTTATCCGGGAAAAATGGTAAATATTTATTTCACATGGCTGTATGAATGTGAAGCGCCTTGCACAGGGCTTGGTACCCAGTGAATTGACAACAGGTGAAAACTCTTCTCCAAAATGTATCATTAAAGAAGTGGTTCTCCCAGTGTGGTCCTGGACCAGCAACATCAGCGTCCCCGGAGACAGGTAGAAATGCAGACTCTCAGACCCCACACCTCCTGAATCAGAAACTCTGAGGATGGGGCCCAACAGCCCATTTTAACAAGCCCACTGAAGTTTGAGAACTGCTGCCACTTTGAATGAGAATGTGGACAATGAGATTCTGAAGCTTAGAAGACATCAGAACCACCTGGAAGCTTGTTAAAAATACAGATTCCTGGCCTCAAAGCCAGAGACTGAGGTGGGACCTGGGAATCTATATTTTAACCTGCGGTTAGTTTGATGGGGGACCCTGCACCAGAGGCTGCCCTGGGGGAAGGTCATGGAAGCCGCTTCGAGTCATAGAAGGCTCCAGCCTGGGGAGCTGAGGGCTTCCCGTGGGTGGAGAAGGGGATTTCAAGCTGGAGAAAGGAGGAATTTGGACTTTACCCTAAAGTCCCTGTGGAACGGGGAGGAGTAGTGCCCAATGAGGGAAGGGCGTGCCCTCCGTGGACATCTGCCCAACCCCGTGACGTCACCCCACGAGCCGGGAGCCCTAGCGCTCCGAAGGGGCGTGGCCTCTGGGAAGGCGGGGGTGTCTCCCGCCTCCGCCCTCCGTCTAGTCGGACCTCCCTTCACGACAGGTGGGTGCGGGTGGGGAGAGGCCTGGCCCGAGGGCACCGAGCGCAGGGTGGGCCCTGTGGGGGCGGAGGGGTCAGCGGGGCGGCCGCCGAGCTGGGGCACGTGGAAGACCGGTTGCCTCGCGGTCCTGAGCTCCGGGGGCGCTGCGGTGCGCGGACGCCGTTACTCCCGCGTCGTCTCCATGGCCGTCTCGCCGAGCCTCACTGGGCCTCGGGTTTGGGAACTCGCAGCAGCCTTGCGGGGACGGCGGCGGAGCTGCGGGTGGCCTCGTGTTGGTGTCCGCGAACAGGGAGAAGTACCATCGTGAGCCCTTGAGCCCCGATCGAGGGGCCGGCTCCCCCCGCAGCCCCGATGGCGTTAGCCGATGGAGGATTATGGAGGAGCTCCTACCCCGTATCCTTAAACACTCAGGGTCACCCGTGGTGACACGGGCCATTGGAGACACTGGTTTCACGGGACAGCTAATCTCTAGTTAAAACAACTCAACAAGCTAGTGAAACCATGTCCTTTGGCCTGGAACAGCCGGCCTCTCTCTCCCTCTTTCCCTCTCTCTGTGTCCTGCTCTTGTTGCCAAGTCCACCACCATCGGGGCACTTACTTCATGTCGAGCGAGATTTGCATCAGCTTCTCATTTAATCCTAAGGGCAGGCCGTCCCTTAGGCCCTAAAGGCATCACCCCCATTTTCCAAATCAGTAAATTGTGGTTTAGAGGGGTTCAGTAACTTCGGCAAGTTTCCAGTTAGTGCTATGAGAGTGAAAAAATGTCTGCCAGGCCGGTGCCCTTGTCACGGACCACTGCTTTCCCCACCTCTCTGATTGGACCCAGGGGTCCCTCCTTCTCTCTCCCGGAGGCCCCCTCCTCCATCCCTCTGCTTGCCATTGTGCAGGTTGTACACGGCACAACTCCACAGTCGACAGATGTATAGAACCATTAGGGCAATTTTCCATCAGATGGCATTAAAGAGCTTTGAGGAAGGGGCACACTTTTCTCATTTGCACAGTCTCCTTCTAGGCTGCCCTGCTGTCCCTGCAGCCATCTCCTCACGTTTCTTTTTCCTCTCCCTGGCACAGAACTTGTTCCTGGTGGGGGATCTGACCTCATCCACCCCTTTAGCTCTCATTGCACCCACTTCATGCTTCTAGGGTTTTCTCTCCTGCCAAGGAGCAGCTGATCTTCAGCATCCAGCATCCCCCAAACCTGCCACTTCTGAGCTGTATCAGGAGACCTGCTGCTTCCTGCTCTGTCTGGTAGGCCTTGCTGTTGTGGGCATGCTCTCTCTACACAGTCATCCTGAGCTGCTGCTGCTGCTGGGAGTGAGGCTGGTGGAGGCTGGATGGGGAGGCTGCTTCGGCCGATGGGGAGTGGGGGATGCTGGAGTCCTGGGGAGAAGTGGAAGTCCTGGATAGGAGAGAGGAAGGGGCTGGCTGCAGGAGATGCCAAGGAGAGGGGACTAGCCCCTGGTAGTGGCAAATGACTGAAATTAGTGTGTGTGTGTGTGTGTGTGTGTGTGTGTGTATGTGCGTGTGCTGTTGGGGAAAGGGATGTATTGTCTGAAACAGAAGGTGCTCAGAGATCAACTAGTGTAGCTCCCCTCCCCCCATTTTACAGATGAGGAGACTGAGGCCCAACGAGGAAAAAGATGGTGTTGCTGGAGGTCTGGGGATCCTCTGATTTCTGGTCCCAGGCCCAGTCCTCTGTCTAATGTGAGTCCCTCCTACTCCTCTCCCTGTCCCCCAGGGGCAGACTTTGGACCTGGGACTGTAGATGTGGTCTCAGTGCTGTGGTCACAGCACACTGCTGATTGGTGTCAAAAGGCCTCTTTCTCTACCGATTTCACTTCCTGCTAGACTACCCAGTCCCCGCCTGCAGCCTCCTCTGTCCCTCCAGCCCAGAATCAACCCAGCCTCAACCCTTTTTTGCCCAAGTAGCAGCCTTTCTGCGGCCTGGGATGCCAGCAGGAAATGTACTGGGCATTTGGGGGTTCTCTCAGGTTGAAGGACTGACACCATGTGTGTGGGGAGTAACTTGCAGAAAGGGGGCTGGTTCCTGATTCCTAGGTCTCTGCTAGCAGCCTACGTTTCCTAAAACTTAGTGTCTAAGGCTTCAGTTTCTTTAGTACCCTTCCTGGTTGCCTCGGCAGCCTGACACTTGCTAAGTATGATTGGTGACCAGCTGGGTGGCCACCCCCAGAAGTTTAAGATCTTGGGGGCCCCTGGGTGGGCATGGCTGGATGTAGACCTACCCCCATCAACTTCTCCACACAACAGACCGCCCCATGGCCACCCCTCCCCCCTGTGCTGTCAAGGCTCCTGCTTCCTTCTCCCCACACAGAGGGACTCACGGGGGGCCAGTCATTCCTCTGTAATCCCAACACCAGGCTCCCCTCTCCAGTGCCCCCAACACTCCACCTGTCTTCCACCACCCACCCTTTCTCCTCCTGCCTTTGCCCTGGTTTCCCTTGGCAACTCTCTGGAGCCTGGAGAAGCCCTCAAAGGAAAGATGGTCCTTGATGGCCAAATCCTTCCCACCACAGGGCCTCCAATCCCAGCCCTCCAAGGATGGGGATGCTGCCAAGGCGAAGGTGTGGGTGAGATCCTGGGGGACATGGTGGCCTGAGCCTGAGGGGCAGCCCAGACCTTTCCTTCAGCTACATTAGTTTTCTGAGGCTGCAGTAACACATTGCCACCAACTTGGTGGCCTAAAACGACAGAAATTCATTCTTTCAGGGTTCTGGGGGCCAGAGGTTGAAAATCAGTTTCACTGAGTTGAAACCAAGCTGTGAGCAGAGCTGTGCTCCCTCCAGAGGTTCTAAAGGAGAATCCATTCCTTGTTTCATCCAGCCTCTGGTGGGTGCTGTCACTCCAATCTCTGCCTTTGTCACATTGTCTCTTTTTCTTCTGTATCAAGTGTCCTGCTGCCTCCCTCTTTTAAGGGTAATTGGGATTGAACCTGACATCTTTGAGAGGTCAGTTATTACACCAGCCTTCCGCCAAATACACACGTAAGTGTTGATCGCTTAGTCCAGCAGTCCCCAACCTTTTTGGCACCAGAGACCGGTTTCGTGGAAGACGATTTTTCCACCAGCGGGGGGTGGGACGGTTCAGGAGGTAATCTGAGCAATGGGGAGCGATGGGGGCCGCAGATGAAGCTTCACTCGCTCGCCTGCTGCACAGTTCCTGCTGGGCGGCCCTGTTCCATTACCGGTCTGCGGCCCAGGGGTTAGGGAGCCCTGGCTTAGTCTACAAGTTGTGGGAAACAGCCAGGAAAGGAGTTGAGAAGTAAGGAGGAGAGGTCCCAGGACCAGCTCTAGGCCAGACTCTCAGTAGCTTCCAGGTAGGCTCACCTGGGGGTGGGGATGAGGGGCGTGAAAGACCAGAAGGGCGATTGCATTTCTCCCCAAGTTGTGCAAACAGAACTTGCCTAAAGGCCTCCTTCATGCCACCTGCCCTGCTCTCAGGTTAGGAAGCACTAGGGATTGTGGGTAAGAGCCTGGGCAGTCACACCGACCTGGGTGTAGACCAACACCTCACCCATTACCAGCTGTGGTTCTTAAAGTGTGGACCAGGGGCCAGCAGCATCAGCATCTCCTGGGAGTTTATTAGAAACACAATTTCTAGGGCCCCACTCCAGACGTACTGAATTAGAAACTCTATGGTGGAGCCCAGCACTGTGTTCAACAAGATCTCCAGGAGATTCTGATGCGTGCTGGAGTTTGAGAGCCACTGTCTTAGACTCCTCAAAAATGTGCATGATAGCACCCACAGCAAACACACAGTGATTGGTAGGATTAAACAAAGCTGTGTCCACAGAGGACTTAACTGCAGCCCTAGATTTTCAGAGTAGGTGCTCGGTACATATTTGTGGGATGAATGAAAGAGCTTTACAATGAGTAATGGAATACAAGTGGTGTGGTTTTCATTCACTCAGCAAACTTTTACTGAGTGCTAGGTCCTCCCTGGGGCAGTTTGGAAGGTGATTCACTCCAGCCCAGTACACAGCTGAGAGAAGGTAAATTGATAGTCTCAATGCGGGGTGAGAAATGCCCCAGCTGCGGGATGGTCAGATGTACTGAGGGAGCCCAAAGATGGAAGGAAGGAAACCATTGTTGACTTAGGTGCTTTCACACATGCATTATCTTTTTAGATGTACGAGAAGAGCCTTAGAGTGTAGTCCCATTTCCTGTACCTACTTGCTGTGTGACTTTGAGCAAATCACTTGGCCTCTTCGTATGCGGATGTATTTCCCCATCTGCAAAATGGGGATGAGAATACCACACAGGGTTTTGTTTCAAGCAGTTAGCATAACCCCTAGCATGTAGTGGGTTCTGAAAGATGTTAAATGTCTTCTTGTAATCCTCCCAGCAATCCTGTGATGCAGGTGTTCCATTTACTTTTTAAAGTCTCAAAGGAGCTAAATGTGCTAGAAACCTAGGCCAATGTCAGTTACTGCAATCTGGCCCAACTTTAGCATTGAGCTCCCTGGCAGCCACAGAAAAGGAGGAAAAGTGATGGTTACCTGGAGAGCTGCTTAATTTACATAACAAAAGGAGACCACCTGGCTCCTTGGGGGACCCTCAGCAGGGCTACTACCCCCAGGCTGGCTGTCTCACCTGCCCTCCCTCCTGCTCCAGTTCCCAGCTAGTGTGGTGATTGGCTTGTGGGGAGCAGAGTTGTTTCAGTGAAGGCGGATGTGAGTCAGATTCAAGGGGAGGGAATGTACACTGCACCTCTCAATGGAAGGAATGTCAAAGAATTTTGGGCCAATTAAAAAAAAAGTCATCATATTAGTCAAATCCTAAATTGTCAGAATCAGGGATAGTGTTTAAAACCTGAAAAGAATACTTTTTTCTCATTTGGCAAATATTTATCTTCTCTCTCTGTGGTGGGCCTGTGCTGGGCTCTGGGGAACATGGCCACCCTCTTGCCTGAGCATAAATGGCGGGTGGGGAGAGGAAGGCTGGGCACCACACAGAGGAGGGTGCCTTGGGCTCAGGCCCTGGCTCTGCACCTACCAGCTGCTGGCCCTGGGTCAGTTTTCTCATAGACTCTAAAATCCCCTCTGCATTGCAGGTCCTGGGAGAGGGCTCAGTCTGGGCCTGGGCACCTCTTGGGGGCAGCTTAGGGGAGATGGGGAGAGTGTGGAGGCAGAGACACAGGTTGAGATAAAGGGGAAGAGTTTGGGGAGCTGGGTCAGACTTTGACAAGGGAGGGTGGTGGTCTGCGGAGGCTGGGACCCCCTGTCCCAGTAGTTTTTGGGGAGGAGAGTCCTATTGCCCCACCCAAGCTTCCCATAGCCTCAGCAGCGGTGGACACCAGTGGGCTCTGGGCCAGGGTTCCTTCTCCACCATCTTGGAACCTCCTGCAGCCTCAGGACCAAGGCAGGACCTCAGAGCTTCAGTTCCCTCTCAGGCCTTCTCCCTTTTACCCCCGGCCCTGGTCCCTCCTCAAGTTTCTGCACAGCTGCCCAAGCTGAGGTTATTGCTGGGGAACGTGGCCCCTGCCTCTTAGTCACTTAATGATGTCCCAGCCCCCAATACCTTGTCTCTGGCCCCCTTGACCCCCCGTCTCTCCTCTTCGCCTAGAGCACCTCTCACCCCTACCTGGAAACTTTATGTTTCCCATCCCTCCCAGCATGCCCCCTCCTCTCCTTCCCCCGCCCCCCACCCTGTCTTTTCCTGTTGGGTTGACATTTGGCAGATGGTCCTGGGACCACGGCAGAGAGTGGAGTCAGAGGGACTCTGATCCTTCTCTTCCACCAGCCAGCCTTGGGCTGTGCAAAGACCTCACACCAGCATCTGCCTGTTTGACCTAGAGGTTCCCGCGGAATCACCCTTCACCCTAGGGATCCCCCAGCATATCCTGTGTGCCCTCCCTCATTGAGTAGCAGACTGCCCCCATCCCATTTTTTTGAGGTGCCGACTCTTAGCCAGGCAGAGATCTGTTAGGACCTGTATCCTAGGTTAAGGCCAGCAGTTTACCATGTGTCCCTCTGCATAGTTAAATTTCCCCTACCCATGGCCCCATCTTCCTGGTTTATGGCCATATGTTTTGTGGCTCTAACCCCACCCACCTTGCTCATGGCCTCTATCCCCTTTCTTGTAGCTCCAGTGGTTTTTGACCAGCCTCTCCCCAGGCTCTTTTAGGCCCTAACCAACGGGCATCAACTTCTGTTCCCTATGTTGACATCAAGGACATCCCCTCCCCAGCAAGCCCAGGCTCGCAATCTAATACTCTCCCCTTTGCCAAGCCCAACTCCACTGAATTCTCCATACCTCCAACCCTGAAAATCTGTTTCTCTCTGTTTTCCTAGTGTCATCCAATTTCCCCTTCTTCATTCTCTACCCCACCCAGACTGTGGACAGCTTCTTCCGAATGAGACCTTATTCCCTACCCTCAAATCTCCATCCCAGAAGCTGGTCTCATCCCATATCCCTGGAGACTCAGACATAAGGGGTGTCATCCTGGCCCTCCTGTTCCTTTCCCTGCTTCTGGAGGGGCCAGGCCGAGGGGCTCAGAGTCAGTGCGTTGGCGGGCAGCCGGACCTGTGCCCTCGCCTCCAGGTGTCGGTCTGTTCCTTCTGGGTTGGGAGAAAGGAGTGGAGGGCTCAGGCCCTCTGCTGGGGGGTGGTTTACCCTGCCAACCCCTGAGATTAGGTAGGATGGGAAAGTACACTGGGGCTGGGAGCCTGGACGTGTGTGTGGCTGAGGGGTGGGTTACAGCTGTTGAAGTGCAAGGTCAGCCACTCCCATCCTCCAGCATCCCCTGTGTGACAGGGACACAGTGAGGAGGTGTCTCTGGGTTGACCCCTCGGCAGCAGCCAGTTTGGGAGTGGGAGACGGGAAGTGAGGGGTCCCTGCACGTGGGGTTTGCAGAGGGTGGTGGTGGAGGGCTGCTGCCTCATCTCTTTGACGTGTCTGGGCCCTATTGGAGGGCGCTTTCCTGGATGGAACCATGGCTCTTCCCCTGCCTTCTCAGCTGGGGCGGGTCTTCCTAGCTGCCTGCTGCCATGGTCCCAGTCACACCACTGTGCTGGATGCATGCTGGTACTACTCAACAGCATGGTCCCTTGAAGGACCTCTGGCCCTGTCCTGTCTGCTGTCCCACCTTAGCCCACCTATACTGTCTGGCCCAGCAGAACCTCAGGAATGACCCTGAATGACCCCTTCCAGCACCTAGCCTTGTCTGTCCCAAGCCAGGATCCGTGTCTGGGATTGCCTGTCCTAGATGACTAAAGGGAGCACCACTACCTGGTGAGTGTAACCGATCAAGACAAAACCCAAGAACCCGAAGCATGACCTCTTCCTGGGGGTCTTCTTGTGCTCCTTTCCCTCTTCCTTCAGCACTGTTTCTTCTCTCCTCTCCCACCCTCCCCAGGATGGGAAGTGATGCAGAGGTGGGACCTCCCCAGCCTGGAGAGTAGAGGGAGGGGCTAGTTGATGAGGGCTCGGGCAGGGCCCCCTCACTTGGCAATCTCAGTTAACGGGGTTCGGGGAAGCTTCTCTGTTCCTCCTCCCCTTTGCTTTGAGTAGGTGGGGTGTGTATGTCAGTTCCTGGACCACATTTACAATCTCTCTCCTCACTCCCTCCTCCTGGGTTCCCCCTTCACACTTTCTGCTGCCCCTAGTCAGGGCTTGGTTTTCTGTGGTGTGTAACTGGAATCCATCTTTGCAGAAGAGGGTACAGCTCTAGAACATGCCGCCACGAGGGGACTCTGAAGTTCAGGATAGAGAAGGAATCTTCCTTGCTTATCAGTTCCATCTTAAAGGAGGGACTTTTTTTTTTTTAGAGAGGAAGAGCAACATCAAATTGTATTAACATAAATATGTACATGATAATTAAAAAAAAAAGAAGAGCACAAGCAATTCCAGCCAAAAAAATCCTAGGCAGAGTGGAGGTTGGACTGAGACCCCTCATTCCCTCACCTCCACTTACCCATCCTCATATTCATATTGTTTCTTTAAAGTTGTTCGGTGAACTTTACACTTCTTGGAGGCCCATAACATAAGCTAGCAAACAGAATGGCTTGGGGTTTTTTTGGCCCGTGCTGCATAGCTTGCGGGATTTTAGTTCCCCAACTAGGGATCAAACCCAGGACCCCGGCAATGAAAGCGCCAAGTCCTAACCACTGGACCGTCAGGGAATTCCCGGGAATGGCTTGTTTTAATCTCTGTATCCAGGCCTAAGAAGAGGTAGCGGCCAGATTTCTAAAAAATGTTTTATAGTTATTCTTTTTGCTTAAAAATCAATTATTTAATTAATTATTTTTAACGAAATACAGTTGATTTACAATGTTGTGTTAGTTTCAGGTATACAGAAAAGTGATTCACTTATACGTACATTCATTCTCTTTACATCCTCTTCAATTATAGGTTATTATAAGATACTGAGTATAGTTCCCTGTGCTATATAGGCTGTACAGTAGGTCCTTATTGGTTACCTATTTTATACAGAGTAGTGTGTATATTTTAATCGCAAACTCTTAATTTATCCACCTCCCTTTCACCTTTGGTAACCATAGTTTGTTTCCTGTGTCTGTGAGTCTATTTCTGTTTTGTAAATAAGTTTATTTGTATCATTTTTATAGATTTCACATGTAAGGGATATCATATGATATTTGTCTTTCTCTGTCTAGCTTATTTCACTTAGTATGATAATCTCTAGGTCCATCCATGTTGCTGCAGATGGCATTATTTCATTCCTTTTTATGGCTGAGTAATATTCCATTGTGTGTGTGTGTGTGTGTGTGTGTGTGTGTGTGTGTGTGTGTGTATATATACATACCACATCTTCTTTATCCATTCATCTGTTGATGGACACTTAGGTTGTTTCCATGTCTTGGCTGTTGTAAATATTACTGCTATGAACATTGGGGTGCATGAATCTTTTCGAATTATGGTTTTCTCCAGGTACATGCCCAGGAGTGGGATTGCTGGATTATATGGTAGCTCTATTTTTATTTTTCTAAGGAACCTCCATACTGTTCTCCACAGTGGCTGTATCAATTTACATTCCCACCAACAGTGTAGGAGGTTCCTTTTTCTCCACACCCTCTCCAGCATTTACTGTTTGTAGACTTTTTTTTTTTTTTTTTTTGTGGTACGCGGGCCTCTCACTGTTGTGGCCTCTCTTGTTGCGGAGCACAGGCTCTGGGCGCGCAGGCTCAGCGGCCATGGCTCATGGGCCCAGCCGCTCCGCGGCATGTGGGATCTTCCCGGAACGGGGCACGAACCCGTGTCCCCTGCATTGGCAGGTGGACTCTCAACCACTGCGCCACCAGGGAAGCCCTATTTGTAGACCTTTTTTTTTTTTTTTTTTGTAGACTTTTTGATGATGGCCATTCTGATTGATGTGAGGTGAAGTGGCTGGATTTTAAGACTGAGGAATTGAGTTTACTGAATTCATGGCTAGGGTTCCTGTAGGGCATTTATATCCATTGTCACAGCCCAGGCCTGAGGGTTGGGGGATAGGGTGCAGTTTCAAGTTTCAGCTCCAACACTTCCTGGGTGCCAAAGCTATCTCAGCCTCCTTTAAAAAAAATAAACCCAAAGTTTTTTTTTTTTTTCTAAATCATAGAAATGTTCTAATATATACAAAAGTAAAGAAAAATATTATGATAAACCCCCATGTACCCATCACCCAGCTTCACCAATCACCCACATTTGGCTAATCTTGTTTCCTCTATACACCCACCCTCACACACTGCCCTTCTTCCCAGCCCCAGCATTACTTTTAATTAAAATTTTTATTGAGATCACTGTAGATTCACATGCAGTTGTAAGAAATAATACAGAAACATCCCTCGTACACTCTCCACAGTTTTCCCCCATAGTAACTGCTATAGACTGAATAGTTGTGTCCCCTGAAAGTTTCTATAATGAAACCTAATCCCCAAAGTGTTGGTATTTGGATGTAGGGTCTTTGGGAGGTGATTAGGTGATTAGTGCCCTTACAAAAGAGACCCCAGAGAGCTCCCTTACCCCTCTCGCCATGTGAGGGCACAATGAGAAGATAGCTACCTGTGAACCAAGAAGTGGTTCCTCACCAGACATGGAATCTGCCAGGACCTTGATCTTGGACTTCCCAGCCTCCAGAACTGTGAGAAATCAAGTTCTGTTGTTTATAGCCACCCAGTCTGTGGTATTCTGTTAATAGCAGCATGAACCGACTAAAGCAGTAACATTTTGCAAAACTATACTATTCTGTGACAACCAGGATGTTGCCATTCACATAATACACCAATCTCATTAACATTTCCCAGTTTTGTACTCGTGTGTATGTGTGTGTGTGTGTGTGTGTATGTATTAAGTTCTAAATAGCTTTTAAAAAATTTTTTAAATTTAATTTTTTTTATATTGGGGTATAGTTGATTTACAATGTTGTCTTAGTTTCAGGTGTACAGCAAAGTGGTTCAGTTATACATATACACATTCTTTTTCAGATTCTTTTCCCATATAGGTTATTACAGAATATTGAGTAGAGTTCCCTGTGCTATACAGTAGGTCCTTGTTGGTTATCTACCTTATATATAGTAGTGTGTATATGTTAATCCCAAGCTCCTAATTTATGCCCCCTCCACCTTTCCCCTTTGATAACCATACGTTTGTTTTTGAAGTCTGTGAGTCTGTTTCTGTTTTGTAAATAAGTTCATTTGTATTATCTTTTTAGATTCCACATTATAAGTGACATCATATGCTATTTGTCTTTCTCTGTTTGACTGACTTCACTTAATGTGATAATCTCTAGGTCCATCCATGTTGCTGCCAATGGCATTATTTCATTCTTTTTTTTATGGCTGAGTAGTATCCCATTGGATATATGTACCACCTCTTCTTTATCCATTCCTCTGTCGATGGATATTTAGGTTGCTTCCATGTCTTGGCTATTGTAAATAGTGCTGCTATGAACATTGGGGTGCATGTATATTTTCAAACTATGGTTTTCTCCAGATATATGCCCAGGGGTGGGATTGCTGGATTATATGGTAGTTCTATTTTTATTTTTTTAAGGAACCTCCATACTATTCTCCATAGTGGTTGGACCAATTTTCATTCCCATCAAGAGTGTAGGAGGGTTCCCTTTTCTCCATACCCTCTCCAGCATTTATTGTTTGTAAACTTTTTGATGATGGCCATTCTGAGTAGTGTGAGGTGATACCTCATTGTAGTTTTGGTTTGAATTTCTCTAATAATTAGCGATGTTGAGCATCTTTTCATGTGCTTTTTGGAGCACTGTATATCTTCTTTGGAGAAATGTCTATTTAGATCTTCTGCCTTTTTTTTTTTTTTTTTCCTTTTTTTTTTGCGATATGCGGGCCTCTCACTGCTGTGGCCTCTCCCTCTGCGGAGCACAGGCTCCGGACGCGCAGGCCCAGCGGCCATGGCTCACGGGCCCAGCCGCTCCGCGGCATGCGGGACCCTCCCGGACCAGGGCACGAACACGCGTCCCCCGCATCGGCAGGCGGACTCCCAACCACTGCGCCACCAGGGAAGCCCCTCTTCTGCCTTTTTTTGATTGGGTTGTTTTTTTTGATATTGAGCTGCACAAGCTGTTTGTATATTTTGGAGATTAATCCCTTGTCGGTAGCATCGTTTGCAAATATTTTCTCCCATTCTGTGCATTGTCTTTTCATTTTGTTTATGGTTTCCTTTGCTGTGCAAAAGCTTTGAAGTTTCATTAGGTCCCATTTGTTTATTTTTGTTTTTATTTTCATTACTCTAGGAGGTGGATCCAAAAAGATATTGCTGTGATTTATGTCAAAGAGTGTTCTGCCTATGTTTTCCTCTAAGTGTTTTATAGTATCTGGTCTTACATTTAGGTCTTTAATCCATTTTGAGTTTATTTTTTTGTATGGTGTTAGGGAATGTTCTAATTTCATTCTTTTACATGTAGCTGCACAGTTTTCCCAGCACCCCTTATTGAAGAAACTGTCTTTTCTCCATTGTATATTCTTGCCTCCTTTGTCGTAGATTAATTCTATCCTGTTCCATTGATCTATATTTCTGTTCTTGTGCCAGTATCATACTGTTTTGATTACTGTAGTATAGTTTATAGTATATTTTGAAGTCAAGGAGCCTGATTCCTCCAGCTCCATTTTTCTTTCTCAGGATTGCTTTGGCTATTCAGGGTCTTTTTTGTTTCTATACAAATTAAATTTTTTTTTGTTCCAGTTCTGTGAAAAATGCCATTGGTAATTTGATAGGGATTGTATTGAATCTGTGGTTGCCTTGGGTAGTATAGTCATTTTGACAATATTGATTCTTCCAATCCAAGAACATGGTATATCTTTCCATCTGTTTGTGTCATCTTTGATTTCTTTCATCAGCATCTTATAGTTTTCAGAGTACACGTCTTTTGCCTCCTCAGGTAGGTGTATTCCTAGGTATGTTGTTCTTTTTGATGTGATGGTAAATGGGCTTGTTTCCTTAATTTCTGTTTCAGATCTTTCGTTGAAGTTCTGTGTAGTTTTATCACCTGTGTAGGTCCCTGTATCCACCACAGTAAAGGAAATGAACAGTTCCAACACCAAAGAAAAACTCTGGGGTTACACCTTTTATGACCACACCCACCTCCTTCCCACCACCTGCATCTCTTCCACTTCGTCCCTAATACTTGGCAACCACGAAATCTGTCTTCCATTCCTAAATTTTTGTCATTTCCAAAATGTCATATAAATGGAACCATATAGCATCTAATTTTTTTGAGTTGACTTTTTTTGCTCAGCATAATAACCTGTCAATTTATCCAAGTTGTTGCATGTTATCAATAGTGTGCACCTTTTGATTGCTGACTAGTACTCTATGGCATTAAGTGAACCATAGTTTAAGTCCTTACCTGTTGGAGGACACTGAGTTGTTTTCAGTTTTTGTCTATTATGAATAAAGCTGCTATGAACATTGGCGTGTAGGTTTTGAAATGCCCAGGGATATGAAATTAGCTACCACATTCTGGAGGCCAGGGGTGCTTACTGGGTCCATCATTGCTTCTAAGGGCTTTTCAGTAGACAGAATTAGTATATGCTTTTAAATTTAAACTAAAATATTCCATGGGTTCATAAGATACTTCCTAAATTCAACAGTATAGGGAATTTGCATAACATCATTGATTTTATATTTGTATGTCTTTTCTCCTATGCCAAAATTCCAGTTCTGATAACATCAACATAATTATGTTCTATCCTACCCATTTTCACTTATTCCCAACAATATGACTACTGAATATAATTTAAGATTTTATGGCAGTTTAAAATTTTTTTAAACAGCAGTTAATTTTGTCTTTAGGGTAGATTTTTTGGATGTATAGCTAAATTACTGTGTTTTTCAAGTCATTCAGAAGAGTTCCCATCTGTGTAGTTAGTTAGTTCCCATCTGTGTAGTAAATATACATTTAGGTTCATTTGTTTCATCTTGCTTTCAACTTTTAGGGACTGATTTTTAAAAATTAATTTGTATCATATAATCATGTAAAACATATAAGTTTCCAAAGTCAAATATACAAAACAAAGTATACAGATGGTCCCTGACCTGTGACGGTTTGATTTACGATTTTTCAACTTTATGATGGTGTGAAAGCAATAAGCATTCAGTAGAAACCGTACTTCAAATTTTGAATTTTGATCTTTTTCCCGGGCTTGCAATATATGGTACCATACTGTCTTGTGATGCTGGGCAGAGGCAGTGAGTTGCAGCTTCCAGTCAACCTCGTGGTCATGAGGGTAAGCAACGTGATACACTTAAAACCATTCTGTACCCACTTTCAGCACAGTATTCAATACATTACATGAGATATTCAACACTTTATTATAAAATAGGCTTTGTGTTACATGATTCTGTCCAACTATATGCTAAATTAAGTGTTCTGAGCACATTTAAGGTAGGCTAGGCTAAGCTATGATGGTCAGTAGGTTAGGTGTATTAAATGCATTTTCGACTTAACGATATATTTCTCTCAACATAACCCCATCATAAGTGGAGGAGGATCTGCAGTAGAGGAAATGGGCATACTTATTCCTGACTTTAGCAGGAAAGCCTCTAGTTTCACCATTGAGATTCTCGAAAACTTTTTTTGTAAAATATGGGTAACGCCATCCATTCTATCTGATCTTCCACAGCATTTCTTGGAAGATAAAGTATGTGAAAACAAACTGAAAAGTGACACAAAAACATGCCTGTTGACTGTTAACGCATTTTGGGAGAGCCTCAAAAGTCTTGAACCCAACTTAGTACATTTTACAGAAGAAGAAACAGAGGCTCACAGAACTGAGAGGGCCTACCCCAAGGAACATTAGGGAATGAGGCGAGAGCTCCCGTTTCCTGCCCTGCAGTCCGGGATAAATCCACGGAGCCTTTTTTTAAAAAACTGTACTTATATGCAGATATTTATTTTTTATATAGATGAATATTTTAGTGGATCTTCGAAGGGGAAAAAGTCACAAAAGGCCGCAAACTGAATGAGGCTGCTGTCGCCCAGGCAACCACGGTCACCTAGGAGGGGGCCCGGGGCTGGAGTCAGCGAGCCACGCCCTCATTCAAACTGGGGAGCTCCGGGCCAAGTTTGGGGGCGACGGAACACCCGGAGATGCTGTGGAGGCACGGAGTAGGGAGATCCAGTATGGGGACGCTGGACCGTTAATAGGGAGGACTGACACACTCTGGATTCCAGCGGAGGCCACGTGGTGGCGATTGGATAGGGCAACGACGCTGTAGCGCAAGTTTCTAGATGAAAATGGTCCTAATGAGGACCCGTAGAGCTTCCAAGGGCTTCAGCTCTAAAACCCCGGCCTGGGGGCGGGGCAAGGGTTTGCGGGCGGAAGCTTTCCGGGACGCGGGGAGCGGGGCAACGGAAATGACGCTTAGGCGCACCAATAGGGCGGGGCGGGCGCTAACGGTTTTCGGTAGCGCTGTCTTAGAAGGGCGGGGGAGAGGAGGTGGCGAGTCTGTGTTCCCTGACCCTTGGGCCCCAGCGACCCCGCACCCCTGCAGACACCCCAAGATGATGGGCTGTGAGGAGCCAGAGCTGGAGTCGGTGGAAGGGGGAGAGGCCGTGGCTGACCCAGGGCCACTCCCAGAACCCCGAGCCCCCGTGCCCGGAGCCCCCGTGCCGGAGCCCGGCCTGGACCTGAGCCTAAGTCTGAGCCCTCTGTCCGAGAGCCCCGGGCGCGGGCGGTCCAACTGCAGCCCGGGACGGCGGAAGGGGCGGGCGGACCGGCGGGGCGGGGCCCGCAAGGGGCGGCAGGTGAGCTGGGGGAAGGCCTGGCCGCCAGCCCGCCGACGACCCCGCGCCTACTTCTTCACCGCCCCGCTCTCTGCTTCCAGGTCCGCTTCCGCCTGGCGCCGCCCTCCCCCGTACGGTCCCAGCCGCCGCCGGCCGCCACCGCACCGAGCGAGAAGCTCGCGGCGCCGCAGGACCTGGGGACGCCCGCGCAGCAGAGCAGCCTGGCCCTGAGCTTCGAGCTGCAGGCCGCGCGGGCCGCAGCCGGGGGCCAGTTCGATGCCGCGAAGGCCGTGGAAGAACAGCTGAGAAAGTCGTTCCAGACCCGCTGCAGCCTGGAAGAGAGCGTGGCCGAGGGTGAGGGGGGCAGGCGGCCGGCCGGGCGCGGGAGCGGGGGTGCGAGGCGCCGCTCATTTCCGCTCCCGCGGTCTCAGGGCTGAACGTGCCGCGCTCCAAGCGGCTCTTCCGAGACCTGGTGAGCCTGCAGGTGCCCGAGGAACAGGTTCTGAACGCCGCGCTGAGGGAGAAACTGGCGCTCCTGCCGCCGCAGGCCCGAGCCCCGCCTCCAAAGGTGAGGGACCTGGGCTTGAGTCTCCCCTACCCCGTCCCCCCTCCTCCCCAACTGCCAGGGGTTCTGTCCCCTCCCCGAGGGTAACCTTGCTTTTTGCTCCAACTCCAACAGGAGCCATCTGGGCCAGGGCCAGACATGACCATTTTGTGTGATCCAGAAACATTATTTTATGAATCTCCACACCTGACCCTGGAAGGTCTGCCCCCTCTCCGGCTTCAACTCCGGCCCCGCCCTTCAGAGGATACCTTCCTTATGCATCGGACACTGAGGCGATGGGAAGCGTAGACTTGGGAGGCTCCCTGGATTGCTAGTTCATATCTTTTTGTTTTTAAACTATGAGAATAAAGTGGTTTTGCTAACAAATGGGACTCTTCTTGGGAGCCTTGAGATGGGGTCAAGCCTCAGGTTGGAAGCTGCCAGAAAGTCAAGGTTTTGGCCCTCCTTTAAAGGAACTTGGTAGTGATGAGAAATAGAGCAGGCAGGTGGTCTGGTCCTAAAAGTGCCTTTTTCTAGTTCCACTTCGACTCCACGGTTAACTTCCAAAGTTAGCTTTGTGCCCAAAACTTACGTAAAAAAGTTTTGTCAGTGTTTCTTTGGGGGAGGATAGATTCTTCAGGTTTCACATCAAAGTTCACATACCCCTTTTTCCTGGCCTAGGGTTCTGTACACTTGGGTGTGGGTCTCGTTAGCATTCAACAGCCTTCCCAACCATTGAAAAACCTGCCCTCTTCCTTAAGACTATAGTTTGGGCAGAGAGGAAGCACAGGTTCTACCAGGAGGCACCGTGTCCCCCCCCCCCCGCCCCCAACTAGAATGTGCTAGACAGGTGTGTGGGCCACTGCCCTAAACATCAAGTTTATTGTGCTGTTCTCACATTCCAAACCCAACCCCCTCTCCCAGTGAGGGACAGCAGAGGGAAGGATTTTCACAGTACCTGCATGCCTCCCCAGCAACGTCCCCCTTTTAACCCTCAGTCCATCTATCCGTGGTCCACTGAAACGCAGCTAGGGACAAGGGCCGAGGAGAAATGGGAACCTCTCCTTGGGAGAACAGGAGGAAGAGGCTAGAGAACTTGATACCCCCCAGCTCCCATGCCCTCGGAGAACAGAGGGCAGCAAACAGTCCATGCCATCCAGCCCAGTGGGCTAGGGGAGAGGAAGATGATGGTGACTCCAGCACAGCTGGGCTTGCTGCTTAGGTGCCAGAGGTGTAGGGAAGAGGCTGGGGCAGCAACACAGGAAAAGCTTTCTCTGCAGATCCAGGAGAGGAAACTATTTTTGGAGGCAGAAAGAAAAGACCTTGGGATACTTTCCTCTCCCCCCCCAGGTCCTCTGGAGCAGCGGGCAGCTTCACACTTTCTGTTCAGGGGGCCACTTAGTGGCTGGGGGAATGGGCCTTGTGGAACAGGTACACAGGACGCTGGAAGCCTGAGGGAAGAGTGTGCAATCAGGAGGGGTTTTGGCAGGACCTTAAGACTCCACAGGGTCTGCACCCTGCACCAGGACTGGCCTCCCTTCCTCCCCCAACAAAATAAGCCAGCCTTACCTCTGGAGGTGTTGTGGGGTGTGGCCACAAGCTCATAGCTGGAGAAGCCCACCTCTGGGGATGTCAGGTAGGAACTGAACTGCTCTGGCTTCAGCTGAATTCGATAGTAGTTCTTGTAGATTGCTTCCTAGGGAGGACGACAAGGGATCACTTTAGCTCGTTGCCTTCTCTGCTGGTGGAGGATGATGCCCACCCAGGGGGCCTTTTCACCTTGTTCAGAAAGTCCTCTTTCTGCTTTGAGGCCTTCCTTGCCTCAACTAAAGGAAGGATAGGCCCAACTTCCAGAAACCCCAACTCACCGTGAGAGTCTTTCTCCTGCCGTAGGATGACCAAGGCTGGGGCTCCAGGACCAGGATGCCCCCAGGATGTAGGTGCCGGTAGATTCGACGAAACATGCGCTTCAGCCCCTCGTCTCCCCAGTTGAGATGCACCCACTTGGTGAGGCTGAGGCAGAGCACCACATCATACTCAGGTTTTTGGGCCTCCACCAGCTCATCTCGATCCAGCACATAGTTACCCTGAGAGCAAGAATTGGGGGTGAGGTCAACAGAGGCATAAAAGAACCACTGCCCCCTCACAACCCACTCTGCAGCCTCACTTTAGTCCTTGGCCACAATCTGCTTTGACACTTCTCAAAATAACTCCCAAATGGTACCCTGTTTGAGTCTCATTTTCTTGCTTTCTATTGGTGGTAAGCCAATCAAACATAAAAAGGGAGCTTGGGTAACTTTATTTTTTTGCGGTACACGGGCCTCTCACTGTTGTGGCCTCTCCCGTTGCGGAGCACAGGCTCCGGACGCGCAGGCTCAGCGGCCATGGCTCACGGGCTCAGCCGCTCCGTGGCATGTGGGATCTTCCTGGACTGGGGCACAAACCCGTGTCCCCTGCATCGGCAGGCGGACTCTCAACCACTGCGCCACCAGGGAAGCCCGGTAACTTTAAATTGAGCAAATTATCCACGAGATCACCAAAGCTGGGGTCAAATTGCAGAGAAAGAATGGTGGGGTTCTCCCAAGACCCTGTCCGCTACTTATTCCCACCCCACAGTCATTAAGCTGAGAGATTCAACGTTATGCAAAGGGCCCCAACCCAGGTTTGAAAGGGAGACCTGTGGGTTCCTTCCCTGTAGTTGGGACTGGCAAAGTTTCAGGCCTATTCTTTTTCTCCCAGAGAAATGAAGAACCCCATCCCGCAGGAAACCTTTTCTAGATGATAAGCTCATTACCACCCTCTGCAAAGTCCATTCTTCTAGGTTGTAACCCAACACACTGCCAACTATTCCTGTAGCTGGCCTAACTGGAGCATTTTACGGGAATCCACCTGCAGTCAGGGGACAGACACTGAAGACATGGTACTCTCTCCTGCTTCCCCAAGGTACTCTTTCTGACACTTCCCCATCCCACCATCTTGGGTCAGTGTGGAGATGACCTTAGGCCAAGCCGCTTAGGTTCCTGGCCACTGACAATCAATTCTGCATCTAATGCAAACAAGGTCCCCATCAAAGGACAGAAACTGTAATTAGTCAGCCACTACCCTAATCCTCTCCCCCATCCCAAGACATTGCATGTCTGAAACCCACCCCTTCATGCACCTTCAGTAGGTTGGAGGACAAGTTTTCATCTGGACCACATCCTCTAACGGGGAAGGTGGACAAGTCTGGATTACAGTACTGGCCAAGAGCAGGGCAAGAGGAGTCTGCCCCAATTCTGGGGCTTGCAGTCATGAGAAAGGACTCCAAGTAGAGCCACCGCCACCGCCCCCCCGACCCAGGTTATAGGGGGGGAGACACACCCAGTGGAATCAATCGCAGATTCAGACCCTTCTCTGGAGGATTTGGTTTTCCTAGGGAGGGGTGCATGCATAGACACCCTCTGGGTTATAACCTTTCCCTGCCATGTTCCCATTTAACCTCATCTTCACTCCTGGTCCCTATCCCAAGAGCCTGTGAACCCTCTTACCGTGACGAAGACAACATTGTTGGGGAAGACGGATGTGTCTGCTCCATCCAAGGGCACTTGGGGTGCAGCAATGGGACCCCGGCTGGCCGTCAGTGAGGCCGGGAAGTAGCTTCTCTTTCGGACGGTTGTGGTCCCTTCCTCACTCTCTGCTCCTGGGGCCCCGTCAGAAGTCTGGGGTGGCAGACGCAGCTCTTCGGACAGGTAGTGTCGGATGTTTTGGCGGGCCGAATGGATGAGCTGGGCATCAATATCCAGGCCCACCATGCGGGACGGGCCCCACTTACAGGCAATGCTCAGGGTCAAATGGCCCACATTGCAGCCCAGATCTAGGACGTCCCGACCCCGAAACCACTCAGGCTTCAACACCCGAAGGCGCCCGTCCTCACAGGAAGGATTGCGGTACCCATAGTACTTGCAAAAATTCCCATACTGGAACTTGCACTGTTGCTTTTTGAAGCCCGCAGCAGGTAGTGGGTGGAGGTGGTGGCGGCCTCCCCCACTCCCTCGGCCCTTTTCCTTGGGACCCTGGCCTCCACCCCTAGCCCCTGCCTCTGACTTGCTGGAAGTCCTGCGACGTTTGCGATGTCGTGAGGAGGAAGACGAGGATGCAGAGGTAACTGAGGCAGCTGGAGGGGCTGAAAGGGAGCCTGAGGGACCCTGTAGGGCAGATGGAAGGGGAGACACGACCTCATCCCTGCAGTTGATGGCTGTGTTGAGTTCATAGGGTTCGGGGGCGTCCCGGTTCTGGCCTCTATGCTGCTGCTGCTGCTGCGGGGTGCCCTCCCCATGGAGTGAGGAAGTGAGGGGGGCTGTGGGCAGCACGGAGTGGCTATCATTCCCTCCAGCTGCCTGCTGCTGCTGCTGCTGCTGCTGGTGGTGCTGTCCCCGGTGTCTATGCCGCTTCCGACCAGTCTTGAGTGGCGAAGCAAGGACTACTTGGGCCTCATCAGTGCAAGTATTGAGACTGAGAGGGTCTGTAATATCTTTGGGGATGAGGATCTCCACTGGATCTCGCCCCTTGGCCGGAAGTGGGGATGACTTAGGGGTCTCCGCATTGAGTGCGCGGCTCACTTCCTCATCCAGGAGACTATTCAGGTTCAATGGATCAAAGATATTGCCCCCCAGGAGGAAGTTGGAGGGTAAGACAGAGTCACAGTCCGAATTGACCCGCCTGCGCCTCTTGAAGGCCGGATGTTTGAAGCCTCCACCACCTCCCCCTACATTACAGCTATTTCTCCTCTTGCCCCCACCTCCCCCAGGGGGCCGGTGGGGCTGATAGCCATTACGGGGTCGAGGAGGAGCAGGGGGGCCCAGTTCTGTTCCGCCCCCTCCCCGTCGCTCCTCCCCCACGTCCGGGGGAGCGGCTCTCCCGGGGGGATCCGACAAGCAGGCCTCCCCGTGCGACTGCGCCTGGGGGCCGCCCCCTCGTTGCTGCTGCGACTGACCGCCCCGAGGGGTGGGTGCAGCCCCGGGGCTCTCCTTGCCGGCCTCAGAAGCCGGGGATCCCGCCGAGTGTGCGCGCGGGCCCGGCCCACGCTGTGTTCCGCCGCGGAGCTCCCCGGAGGCTGCCTCTCGGTGCGGTTGCACAGTGGGGCCGCCCCCTCCGCCCGACTCATCTTTAAGCGGCGGCGGCGGGGCCGGCACCAGAAACGGCTCCTTCTCCGCCGCCATCTCGATCATTTCCTCCCCTTATTCCGTCCCAGTCGAGGGCAACCGGGGGGACAGGGGGCTTAACCCCCCTTCCTAAACCCCGCTCGCTTCCCCCCCTTTCGCGAGTGCGCGCGCAGTTCTGCTCTTCTCCCCTAGTCTCGCGCCCAAGCGCCTCCCCCGAAGCGCGCCCTACTCGCCCGCGAGACCAAAACAAGATGCCCGCGAGACCCGAACAACTCGAGGAATCAACCGCGCGTGCGCCGACCCCTTTCTCCACTACCACTACCGCTTCGCCGCGAGCGCGCACTGCTGGGGCGCGTTCCTCGCTCCCTGGAATCACGCATGCGCACTCCGCCACCACCCTGGTTGCGCGCGCATCGGAGTACGAACCAACTTAACGGCTCCGGGAGTTTAAATATAGCCCCCTCAGCCCCCCCAAAAGCCCACCACCCCAAACTGACACCCTACTTCCCTTCGCAGCTATGTCCGTCCCTACTGATATCCTTTGTCTCTGCCGCGCGATCCCACCCACCGTAGGCGGGGGACGGGGAGCTGGTGTGAAAAGGTCTCCTTGACACCCGACCCTTGTTCCTGAGGAATGAGTCTCAGCGGTCTCCGCCCGGCTCTAAACCCAGCAACCTCCCTACCCCGCCTCCTTCCTCCCCCTAGTGGGCAGCGCCTGCGCACACCCTTTTGGGCTTGCGCGGGTAGATGCAGCACGTGCTGGAGATGACGCCCCGCCCTCCGTCCTAGGGGCGGGAACTGTTACGTTGCTTCCTCAGGTTTGGTACACGCATCATGCGTCAGCATGACTCGGAGGGGTGTGGCGAAGGAACGGGGCGGCCCTCATGAATTATTCATGACCTGGTTGCCCCCTGTGTCCACCTATTTAGAAGGGCTTCCGAGGGAGTGGAGGGGGTGAACCTAGAAGTAGGGGAGGGGAAGGAGCGGAGCGTACTGCCCGTCTTCCTACTAACTGTTCTCAGTATAATACGACAGGTCATTTTAACTCACCCCCTTGAAAATATTCTCTGCTGAACTGGAAAAAAAAAAACTAAAACAGGCAATGTTGTCCAACTTCCTCTTCCCTCGAAACCGCCGAGTAGTTCTCTCGCTCCTCCGCCTTCCCCCAATCGCAATCACCTGGGGACACTACGCCCTCTTCTCAGCCTCCCCATCCACCACCCGACGTCTGTGCACGAGCCCCCCAGCCCGCGGAGAGCGACCCCGACGCCCACCACAGCCACCAATAGCAGTACACCCACCACCACCGCCCCCTCGTACGCAGGCCTTCCCAAGCACACGTTGTGGCTTCGCGCCGCCTTATATAAAAACGAATGTGGGCGGAGAAGAGGCTTTGGCCTGCTTTGGGGACCCCCTGCCTCAGTCAATGGGGAAGAAGCTACTCGACGGCCTTTCCAGAGGGTGCTTTGTGGCTCGTTCTCCTTGCCAACAGCGCTTGGGGTGCGGGTCCTGTGGCTGAGAAGAGGGAGGAAGAGGCGAGAATGGGGTTAAGGACAGTCTCAAAATAAAATATCAAAATAAGGGCATGAAGGAGACTAAGAGGAAGAATGGGAATCAGGGCACGATTCCCAGAGGAAGGAAAAGGCAGTCTCGAGCACAGAGTAAAGTTAGTAAAAGGAATATGTGCATCTTGAACGATCAGGCGCTATTGCTGCCACCTAAAAAAAGTGAGGCCACCGAGGATTATGGGATTTGTAGTTTTACAGGGCGTTTTGTTGGAAGATGGCGGCAATAACTCAGCTGCGCAGACGCAGAAGCCGATTCCAGTTGCGCATGCGCCTTACCTCTGCGAGCAGGCCGCCGGTGGGGGTGGAGGTGGAGCTTGTGCGCGGCCTCGCGCCTTTCCCTGGTGGCGGGAAAACTGGCTCGAGGTTTGAGGGGCTTGGAGAGTCTCTGCATTACCCCACTCTGCTCCTCGCCCTTAGGTTCTCATCTCTCCAGAAGGTAGTTCCGCTTGCAGCTGAAGGTGCTAGGCGTGGCCAATCCTGACACCTGTCGCCTGAGAAGTTTTCTCTTCAGGGTGCCGTCCAACTCTTAACCCCTGTCCTCAGAATCTCTAACCGCAAACTTACTCCCAACAAACAAACAAAAGTAACTCAATATCACGGCGGGCGACGACGGACCTGAGGGAGAATGCGGATCCTGGTGCTTCCGCGGGTTGCGGGTGGGAGCTGAGGGGAAATTCTCTCATGGCGGGGGAGTTGTTGATGGGGAAGAGACGCTAGAAAGCCACTCTTTTACCCTTTGAGGGGAGTCAAGGACTTTTGGCTCTGTGGTACCTCCGGTCTTAAATGTTGTGCGTAAGACGGAATTGGTGAGGGAAGAGAGAGGGAAATATGTGGGTCCGTCAGAGTTCTTCCCTCTGGTTTATAAGGTGGAATCAGGCCTTTTATTGTTCCAAACGTCACCTTGGTGCTCTGTGAGTCAAAATGCTGCCGGAGTCTGGGAGTCCATGGGCATGACCCCTTTAAGCGAAAGCAATACAAAAAGGCTAGTTTGAGGTCGGCAATAGTTTGGGGCCAGTATGCAAGCTTTCCGGGAGTTAGATAGCAAGGGTCTGAACCAGGATCAGGGTCCTAAAGAAAGAGTCTGCTTTGGTGATAAGTCCCCGTATCTCTGTGCTTCCTTGCACTCTCTGAACCGAGAAGCTTTAGTCACCATTAATTTATTTATAAGATTATGTAAAAGGTTTAGTTCAGGTAGTTATGACAGTAAATGTCTTGTTAGGTAGTCTGTTATGGGCAGTAAGCGTAGTGGGGATCATTTTTTCCTTCTGTCTTGTTAAAAGTTTTAAATCATGCTTGCTGAGTGCACATGAGAGAAAGAAGGAAGAAAGAGACAGGAAGGAAGGAAGAGAGAAAGAGAAAAAGAACTCTTACTGACGGAGGAATGATAATGAGCAGGGATCTACATACCGTTAGACATTAAGACAAAAATCAAACTCCAGCTTAAAGGATATTTAAAATATAGTCTTTATTTATTTATTTAAGAGTTATGTTTTATCTGGTGGCCATATGGAGGACTTCAAGCCTGGGAGGCAGCATCTCAAGTAACCCTGAGAAAACTGCTCCCAAAATATAGTCTTTATTTATTTAGTTTACAATATATATTTTCTTATTTTTGTATGTGTCTATCTACTCCCACTAGAATGTCAGCTCAGTGAGAACAGAAACTCGATCTTTCTTGTTCTCTGCTCAAAATATAGTCTTTTTTTTTTTTCAAAATATAGTCTTTAAATACAGTTTTTTGAGGCTCACGGAGTCTGTGTTAGAGGACAATTCTAAAGCGTTTCTTTTGTTCTTTTAGACCAAGGATTCCAGGGACAATATAAAGAGGGAATAATTGGATACTTAAGAGGGGAGAAATTTGTGAACATATTCTAAATGGGGGAAAGGGAGAGGAGGATTAATGCTTTTTGAAAAATATTGACAAGACTGAATTTATTTAGCTAGATCAATTCTCAAACATTTTGGTCTCAGAATCCTTTTATACTCTTAAAAATTATGAAGGATTCCAAACATTGGTTTATATCTATTTATGGATCTATTGATACTAGTATATTAGAAATTAAACTGAGAAAAAAATTAAGCATTTATTTATTAATTTTAAAATAACAATAATAAACCCATTACATAATGTTAACGTAGATAATATTTTAATGAAAATATATTTTCCTAAATGAAAGAAAATTTAGTATGAAGAATGGTGTTTTACATTTCTGCAATCTCTTTCATGTCTGGCTGGATTTTCATCTGTTTCTGAATTCAATCTGTTATGATATCTTGTTTTGGTTGAAGAGTATGAGAAAACCCAGCCTAACACAGATAAGTAGTTGAAAAAGGGAGGGGGCCCTCAGGGGTCTTTAGATCGCACTTTGAGATCTGCTGAGCTAGGTGATTTCATTCTATAATCAGTGTCATGATTTTTAGTGTTCTAAATGAAAGAAAACTATTTTTTGGAATAGCTCATTCACCTTCCCTTGGTTCCCTTTATTATTTCTAAGTTATTTTCCCCTCCTTATTCACCCTTCTTTCTTATGTCAGTTCAATAGTTAGGATCTGGTTATGGAACTTTCACACTTAAAGCTTTATTGGATTTTTTTTGTCTCTCTTTTTTCATCTAAGGTCAGAAAAAAGAAATTAAAACCTCAAATGTTATTCCTGGGTCTAGAGCCCCCAGTCATTTCCTAGCTGGCCAGGTGAAAGTTGGTGGTATTTTGTATATTTTTTAACTTCCTTAAAATTGTTTTTCTCTCTCTGAAGTAGATTTCAACATTCGTTATTGTGGAAGAAAATACTTCGCCTGAAACAGAGGAGCAGAGACTTGACTTGTCAGACGGTGACTTCCAGATTTTCCCTTCTCTATTGATCAGGTTAGAGATTTTATTTAAAAGTAATGTTCTTCATCACACCCTCACTGTAGGTTAAGGAAAACCAGTATTCATTGCTGCTTGTATATTTACTACATCTTATTAACTCAACGATGATCCACAATTTTATCTAGTTGCTTGGGGCTCCAGTAACACACTTTTGCCTAGAGAGGTCAGTATAGGTTTAGATAATGATTTGAACCTAAATATTGGAAAAATTTTGCCTTTTTAGGTTGATTAAAATACTCTTTTTATTTTAAAAAATCATTTTGAAATGGTGGTATATGTATAAAATGCTAGAGTTACACAAGAGGGTACAGTAGAGAGCTCATTTCCACCCCCAGCCACCCGTTTCCAGTCTGCTGAGACACTTTTGTCAGTTTCTTGTGTATTCTTCCAGAGATAGTTTACGGATACACAAGGATCTTATATAGAGGAACATTTAAAAAAATCAAATTTTGTCATCTCAGGTACACTAATTTTCATTTTGTTTTTCTCATTTAGTATAGTTTTATAATTCTGATTGTCTTCATAGGGACTTCTCAGGATCATTTTTGGAATTCTAGAGTCTGGGAGAAGATATGTTTGTCATTTATTATTATTATTCCTTTTGCAGCCTAATTTTATCCAGTTTCTAGCTTCTATTTAGGATTATCGTAAAGAAGGGACCAGTTTGCTGCAGTGATTCTCCCCCAATGTCCCACTTGCTTTTTTTCCAGTGTCAAATAAGTTTGGGAGTTGGTGGTGAAAAGTTAAGATGGAAACAATGATAAAATGTGCTCCTTAATATATAGGAAAAGTAGTTACTGCAGAATAGCACATATCAATTATTCGCATTTATGGAATGAAGAAAAGGAACAGAAAAATACCAAAAAAAAATTAAAAATACTTTATATTCAGCCATGCTGTGGCCACACTAAGTCAAGTCTCCAGTACCTTTTGAATTCATCTTGGGATCTGGAGGGAGGAATTCTACACCCTGAACAACTGAGTGTTTAGCTTGGACATTTGAGGGTTGTAAAATTTTCAGCCCCTTTAGAGGGAAGACTGTATGAACCCAAAGATCCATTTTATGCTGCTTTTGGATCTCTTTATAGTGGGAGATGGCAGAGTAGGAAGATTGAGTTTCAGGTCCAGGGCCTTCAAAGCACTCAAAACCAACAGCCAGAAATAAGATCACTGAGAAGAACAGACATGTTATTAGAATTCGGAAGCCAAAACCTGGGTTCATCTTGACTCTACCATGTATTAACACTGAGGTTTTGGGCAAACCACAGCTGGGTAGAAATAATATTAATGGTGGAAAGTGAAAACTGGAAAAATGTACAAGTTCTTGGAACATCACAAGATGAGTCTTGGCACTGTGCTGGGTCACAAATGACTTATAGCTGTGTAGAGATGTTAACCTCTTCAGCCTTTAGTGTGGCTGGAGGCCCCCCACTCCCATCCCTCAGTTGTATATGGATGTGGGCAGCCTGGTCCTTTTACCCTAGAGTACCTAGAAATATTTTCTGTGTTTCAATGTGTACTTTTAATGTATGCTTTACATGTGTGC
This sequence comes from Globicephala melas, assembly GCF_963455315.2. Lineage (NCBI taxonomy): Eukaryota > Metazoa > Chordata > Mammalia > Artiodactyla > Delphinidae > Globicephala > Globicephala melas. The sequence continues at coordinate 6,759,599 of NC_083328.1, read as the reverse complement.
TGTGATATTAAGGTTATTGTGAAGCACTGAACTACTGAACTAGACGATTGGGATGTAGTGTAGCACAATTCATAACGCAAACTTATAAATCAGACAGATTCTAATCCTGATTTTTACCACTTTATCGATTACTTAATGTCTCTAAATCCCTCTAAGCCTCAGTTTCCCCAAATGTAAAATGGTATCAATCTCACAGATTTATTGGGAGAATTAAATGAGATGACATATTCAAAGATTATAGTGAGTGCTCAATAAGTGTTACTCATTATTATTAGTCACAACTTTGGTAGAAATAATGAAGCATGCTGATATAGAACATCTGTGTTCTACATCTGTAGAACATCTGTGAGTAGATAGCTACAGATAAACTATGGATATAGAGTGAATATGCTAGATTCTTTTTACTAGCTTCTCTGGGGACCTTTGCTGATTACTAAATACTTCTGAGCCATGAATAGAAATTGCGAGAGTCCGGCACATTCGGAAATTTATTAGACTAGAAGATTTAGGTAAAGGGAAGATATACATTATAGTGATGTTAATAAAGGGGGTTCTCTATGCATAGGGATGTCTGAATTAGGTAGGAGAATTTATAGGTTATTTGTCTTTTAAGTATTCGGGAGAACCTTGTGAAATGAGGTTATCCCTCTGAAGAAAACTCTCACTGTTTAACTCCCAGGACTGTCCACACCCTACTACCACTACTCTGCTACTATTTATACTTCTGGCTGTTAAAAACGTGTCTTGCTTTAATAAGAGGCACCAAATGGGGTTGCTTATGCTAAGCCCCAAGTCACTAAACCAAGACAACTTAATTACAATGTTAGGTCTCCCAGAAATGGAATCTTAAACCAGTCAGTCAGGAATTGCCTGATCATCACTAGTTGGGTAATCTGCCTGATAGACTCCAATAGTCCCTTAAAGGAAAGTAACCTTGTATGACCAACCTGCTTTTTTTTTTTTTTTTTTTTTTTTTGCCTAGTATTACTTCCTTCTTCCTGCTCCCTTCTGCCTGTAAAAGTCTTTAATTTTGCATAGCTCCTTGGAGCTCCTGTCTATCTGGTAGATTGGATGCTGCCCAATTCGTGAATTGTTGAATAAAGCCAATAAGATCCTCAAAATTTACTCAGTTGAATTTTTTTTAATTTATTTTTTTTTTGGTTGCGTTGGGTCTTTATCACTGCACGCGGGCTTTCTCTAGTTGTGGTGAGCGGGGGCTACTCTTTGTTGCGGTGTGCGGGCTTCTCACTGCAGTGGCTTCTCTTGTTGCCAAGCACGGGCTCTAGGTGGGCGGACTCAGTAGTTGTGGCATGCAGGCTCCTAGAGCACAGGCTCAGTAGTTGTGGTTCACGGGCTTAGTTGCTCCGCAGCATGTGGGATCTTCCCTCACCAGGGCTTGAACCCGTTTCCCCTGCATTAGCAGGCAGGTTCTTAACCACTGTACCACCAGGGAAGCCCCTGAATTTTGTTTTTTAACACATCACTGCCACTATCATTTCTACCTACTTACAAGTGCCTGCCTCATGTTGCACATGGTTCTAGGCACTTAAAACACTAAGGATTGTTGCTGATCTTTAAAACAGCAACTTTTATTATCCTCCAGCATGTAATTGGCACTGCTGAGGAGTAGAATTGTAATCAAGAAGGTAGAAAATGTAGTTCAAGTGTCCCAGGCAAAGAGACCCTGAACCCAAGAAGACAGGTAGAGGAGAAAGTTTAAAATCATGTTCGATCAGGGCTTCCCTGGTGGCGCAGTGGTTGAGAGTCCGCCTGCCGATGCAGGGGACATGGGTTCGTGCCCCGGTCTGGGGGGATCCCACATGCGGCGGAGCGGCTGGGCCTGTGAGCCATGGCCGCTGAGCCTGCGCGTCTGGAGCCTGTGCTCCGCAACGGGAGAGGCCACAATGGTGAGAGGCCCGCGTACCGCAAAAAAAAAAAAAAAAAAAAAAAAAAAAAATCATGTTCGATCAGCACTGTATAGCACAGGGAACTATATTCAGTATCCTGTGATAAACCATAATGATGAAGAATATGAAAAAGAATATATATAAGTTTAACTGAATCACTTTGCTGTGCAGCAGAAATTAACAACATTGTAAATCAACTAGGCTTCAATAAAATTTGAAAAATCATGTTCAGAGTAATAGCAGTTCATTTCTTTTTTCTAACAGAGGCATAAAGAAAAGTGTAGCTTCTGAGCTGAATGATGACAACCTTGCAGAGTAAAGGTGAGTCAAGAGTCACTTTCCTCTTCTTTCTCAGCCGTTGGTCATCTGGACATCTTTCCCCCCAAAGGGAAGCTCAATTCACATGTATTTCCTGTCCACTTTGTTAAAGTTACTACTTTTCTAGACACTTTGAGTGAAATACATTTGACTTAGAAACAGTCTTATTCAAGAAATGTATGAACTCGTAGGGAGAGAAGAGACATTTAGATATTTAAAACATAAATTTGAATGTGGTAAATGCCACAGGACAGGTACAAAGTATTATGGAAGCTCAGAAGAAAGATACATTACTTATACCTGGGAGGATCAGTACAATTTTCATTGCATCGTTTGTAGATTTTGACTAGGTTTTTAAAAATTTCTCTAATTTCCCCTAAAATTTTGTGAAAAGTTAAAACAAGCAAATTAAAAAAAAAAATTCACATTTGAATAATTCAGCTTCCTGCATACTTATATTTATCACCTTTGACTTACTCAGTGGTTCTTAAACCTGGTAGTGCATCAGAATCATCTAGATAGCCTCATAAAATTACAGATTCTTGGGCCTCACTTCAAACTACTTCATCAGAATCTTAGGGCAGGGATGAGAGGGTGGGGGGCTGGGAGGGTTGGGGAAGGAAGGCCTAGGAATCTGTTAAATAATAATTTATTTTTTTCATATTATAATATTTCATTATAATATTAATATTTCATATTATAATATTATTAATATTTCATATCCAGATAATTCTGATATGGTCAATCAATGGTAGTGTTTGGCAATTTCTGTGTTAGATTCTATATTTCATAAATTCCATTTGATGATCAAATTTCTTTCAGAATGCGGGAAGGGACCAAAGAAAACCTTTGCCCCACCTGCACAAAAACTGCATAGCCTGATGCCCTATAACCTTAACTCATCGAAGGAGGAGATCCTGGGAATCAGTTCCCCAGAGGCAGAGACCAGGCCAAGCCTGCTAAAGGCCAGGTTAGAGAAGAAGAAGAAGAAAACAACCAAAGAGAATGGTACAAGCAGTGGCCAGGAGATAAAAGGAAAGGCTCAAGACAGCAAGAAAGCAGAGAAGAAAGAAAAGGTAAAAATCACAATGATGGGCTCTAGTGGGACAGTTTCTCCTAGTCACCCAGCCTGGGCAAACAGGATCTTTTCATTTCAGAAGACATTTAAATATTTATAACATAAATTTGAATGTAGTAAATCCCACAGGGAAAATTCATCCTGTAGTTTCCGTTTTTGATTTCTTTTTGGGGCTTCTATTTTCTTCTCTAAGAGGTAAAAAGTGTTTTGATGAAAGCGTTTAGCAGGGCATACTGGGCAGGGAGGGGCTGAGGTGGGATGGAGGTGAGAGTAGAAGTAGACAGAAATTTTATGAACTTTTTCCTTTTCTTTGACTCCTTTACTCCCAGGAGATCTGGGATAGAATTTATGGAATCCTTAGGTTGACTTTATGCTCTCAGTCGTGTGAACTTACTGCCTTATCTAAAGGAGGCTTCCTTGACTAGTCACAGAGGAGGACTGGGGAAAGATGAGCAGTTTTTCTCCCCTACCCTTCTCTCTGCAGGGAAAATCAACTCTTACAAATGCAGAATTTGAGGAGATTGTCCAGATTGTGCTACAGAAGTCCCTCCAGGAGTGCTTGGGTATGGCTTATAGTGAGAGTAAAAGAGTTTCAGTTTGGCAAAGAAATTGTTATCTGAGGGGTAGAATAAGTCGATAGCTTCTCTCCTTCCCTCCATCTTTCTAAGTAAAGAAATATTAGATGAGACTTTGAAATATTTTTAAATACTTCATCTTCTATCAACAGGACTATAGCTAAACCACCTTAGACAGAGGGTACAGACTTTTAGAAAAATAGATTACATTGACTTCAGAATATAAAAATAGTCTCATCTAGATTTTTAAAATGTAATTTAAATTTATTTCTATATGTTTACAATATTCATAGAAAAGATAACTTATTTTTCCCAGATTTGAAGAACTTAGTCTCCATCTCCATCTACCGTTGTATATTTCTGTTTCTAATACTGCTTTAACATGTGCTCAGGAATTTGATTTTAGAATAAGGAACTCTATAGCATAGGTCGTGAGGCCTTCTCCATAAGGTCATGAGGCTAAGGACAGTGGTTTGACATTTTCAGCTATTCTTAGGTATACTTCCATTCCTAGAGAAAGTTTGAGGAGCAAATGATATAAAACATGGTACATAAAATTTCTGTTATGTACACAAAATAAAGTTAACATTACCTGGCTATCCTAGAATAGGCAAATCAATCTGGAAAGGCTTGCAGAAGGATATAGATTTGTAGTTTTTCCTGAGAATTAAAAAACTTGAAAGTTGGAACTTCCCTGGTAGCACAGTGGTTGAGACTCCACGCTCCCAATGCAGCGGGCCCGGGTTCAATCCCTGGTTGGGGAACTAAATCCCACATGCATGCCGCAACTAAGAGTTTGCATGCCACAACTAAGGAGCCGGTAAGCTGCAACTAAGTAGACTGTGAGCCACAGCTGAGGACCCCGCCTGCTGCAACTAAGACCTGGCACAACTAAATAAATAAATAAATAAATATTAAAAAAAAAACAAAAAACTTGTAAGTTCTATGGTGTGGCAAAAGTCCAAAGGTAAGCTCTTCCAGGCAACTGATGGGAGATATTTTAATGAAAGTTTACAGTTTGGAAATAATGGAGTAGCTGTTTTCTTTAATTGCTTCTCTGCTTATAGTATTTTGTTTTGGGAGGGATGGAATCTAGCCTCGATTTTGCAGAGACTTCCTGTGCCCAGCCTACAAGATGTACCCAGTTAGACAAGGAACCAGGAATTGCTTCTTCTACTACTGATAATAATAGTGCTGATGGGTAAGTTTATCCCAGTGAGGCGAGTTGATCACAGGGTAGACTTTATATTGATAAATGGTTATCCATCTATCTATCTATGTAGTCATTTTTCATATCTCTATAGCTTTCTCTCATCTCAGGAAAGATACTTGAGTTGAGTTGGGAAAAATAGGCCAGTAGATGGATAAAATGACCTCAGGAGGCCATAGAGAGCTTACAATTCTTCTGTCCTCCTAACTTTTATCCTTGGGTTTTTTCAAAAGAGGGGTACTACAAATTGCCCCTTTATACCTTTTAATTAAAAATCTTATTTGCAGAGAGAGGGTAGTGGTACCGCATATTCTAGAGATTTCAGCCTCTCAGGAAGGTGGAGTAATCCCTGAGATAAAGACATCTAAGCCAGGCCAGCCAGATCCTGCACCCTCTGAGAAGAAATTCAATAAACTCTCCTTAAGCAAAAGAAAGAAGGCCGCTCGTAAGTATAGTCAGATACATTTTGACACCTGGCTCAAGTACTTACTCCATGAAATTAGGGAATTGGACAGTGGGCATACTGAGAATTTTCAGCCCAAGACTTGAAACTATTGAGCTATGATTCTTCTTCCTTCTTTAACTGGCCTCTACTATCTACAGAGATTCTCTTCTTCATCTCCCTACCCTACAATGTTTTCTTATTTTTTTTTTATTTTATTTTTTTTGCGGTACGCGGGCCTCTCTCTGTTGTGGCCTCTCCTGTTGCGGAGCACACGCTCCGGACGCGCAGGCTTAGCGGCATGGCTCATGTGTTTTCTTTTATCTTCCCAGAAAATGAGAAAATGGAGAAAGCTCAAAGTGGACATGAGCACAGGCAGAAAGATCAACTGAAGAAAACAGTTCAGGATCATTCTCAGATCAGGGACCAACAAAAAGGAGAGGGAAGTGGTTTTGGTGAGTTCAGCCATGGTTTGAAAAACCTACCTTGGGCTTGAAAATTGGAGGTGGAGGAGAGAGGTAAGGGTTAGGATGTTAGAGGAAATTCTGCAAAGACTATAATTTATCCCTCACAGCTGCTTGTTAGAGGATATGGTGCTGAGGAAGAGAGAGAACTATTTCATTCATTCAGTTATTAAGTCATATAATCCACAGGTGTTTGGTGCTTGCTAAATTCTAGGCATTTTAGGAGGTACTGAGTAAATGCAGAGGAAACAAATAAAAGCCTGTCGCGCGCGAGAGAAGCTTGTGAGGAAGGCCAACAAGAAAGCTACAAATTGGGAGTAGTCCTGGGAAAATTTCCAAGAAAAAGATATCACTTGAGCCAGATCTTGAAGTATAATTTAGTCAGACGAACTAAGGTGGGAATGGGGGTCAGAGTGATAATTATTGGCAGAGTAATGGAGGAGGGCTAATGTTTGTAGCTTTTGGGTATTTTGGGGAGTAGGAGGTTGTAGGGGTGGGGGAGATAAGGTTAGAGGCAAGTAAGCCCCAGATCTTAAAGGACCTTACAAGTCAGGCTAAGGAAGTTGGATTTTATTTTAAAAGTAAAGAGGAACGATTGACATTAAGTAGGCAAAACTTGATAAGATTTGCATTTTAGAAAGCTTGCTCTGACACTAGCATGGAAGATGGATTGGCAGGAGAAAGACTAGACCCATAGAAATAATTATCCAGGCAAGGAAGACAGACAATAGCAGTGAAGAGGAAGAGATAAAATTGAGATCTTTAGGACGCAAGATCAATATGATACGATTGCTGCTGGGTATGAGAGCTGAAGAAGAGTGAGGCCTCTAGGATGGTCCTGTTTTCCGGCATGAGTGACTGAGTGGATGAAGAATCATGATCTGAAGTGGAAAATATAGAAGAAAGAGCAAGTTGAAGATGATGGATTGAGCTTTGCCTGAGTTAGGGGGTCTGTGATGAGATTTAGAGCTCAAGAAAGGGGTCTGGGCTCTCGGAGATACAGATTCGGGAGTCATCTGCATCAATAGGAATAGATGAAATTTTCCAAGAAGAAGGTGTAGAGTGAAAAGGGAATATTGGATAAAAACCCTGGGGGAGCATAATGTTTAGGGTTGAGCAGAGGAAGAGGTACCCAGGGAGAAAGCTAAGAAGAACTAAGAGAAAGCTCAGAAAGGTAGGAGGAAAACTAGGAGAGTGTGGTATCACAGATTCCAGGGGAGGAGAGAATGTCAGGAAAGAGGGAGTGTTTAGCCATGTTAAATGCTACTACAGAGATAACAAAAAGAATAAAGATTTGAAAATCAACAGATATCACAATTAGGAAATCATTAGGGTTGATTAGAGCAACCATAGGGGTTGGTGAGGGTGAATGGCAGGTTATTGTTGGTTGAAGAATAGATACTTTTTTCAATTAGTTTAGATGTGAAAACTAGGAGGGAAAAAATAGTAAATAAAGGGGAGTGGGTATAAAGTAGATGGAAGATTTTTCTTTCTTTTTTTTTTTAGCTTTCTTTTAAAAGAAAGACACTTGACCTCTTTATTGTCAGCATATTTATATGCTGAGAGAAAATTGTTTATAGAGAGGGAGAGATTAAAGAAGAGAATGAGAAGAGAATCAGAGGGTTTATTTTGAGTCAGAAAGGACCCAGCCTTTCAGATTGGATGGAGGGAAATAAGGATGCATATAGATTTATTTATTCTTTTAACAATAGTTTTTAATGCCTTATATTATATGCCAGACATTGTGCTGGGTACTAGAAATATATTAGTGAACAAAATAGATAATCCTTGCTGTCATAGAATTTACAGTTTTAGTGTGCTAGATAGATAACAAACAAATACATTATATGAAATAACCTTGGTAATATTGGGAAATTTTAGTATGATAAATAAAATAGATCATACAATATATTAGTATGTTTAAAATTTTGAAAATAAGTAGACTTAATCTGGGGGAAAACAGGCTTGCACCAAAAAAGAAAAAAACCAAAAACCAGAACCCTAAGATTAAGGAACAGTGGACTAAACAATCAGCTGGTGTCTAATAGGCATGCGTATATATATATATATATATATATATATATAAAATTTGGATTATAGAAGAATAATATGGTTTGTACATACTGGAAAGAAAACTCTAGGAAGACTATGCAGGTACGAAACAAGGTAGTCTAGGGCAGTAAACCACTCCTCGTGTTGTAATGACATGGCAATCAGTATAAAGAGCTGGAGGTATAAGTCTAATTTGGGTAGTCGGGTGGTCTGGGTAGTAGTGTTCCATCTGTAACTCTCAGTATTAAGACGAGGGATAGATTTTAGACTGGGAGATGGAAATTCACTCCTTTGGCAGTGCTCGTGAGTTGAATTGTGGTTGTAGTGACTGTGTAAGCCTCTTCCTATTAATGAACCACTCTTCCTGTTTTTCACAGTTGCCAAGGAGAGGTGGGTGCTCCTGGAGCAGGAAGTAGAAAGGGAGTATCCAGTAAATAAAATTTGCATTAAGTTCTGTGAAGGGAAGGAAAAGAATGTCATGAGAGGAAATGGTGGAGACCTAATTAAGATTGGGTCAGCTAGAGAAAGCATTTGTAAGGAAATAACATTTAAGCTGAAACCTGGAGCAAGACTAGAAGTTAGCAAAGTGAAGCGTAGGAGACAGTTTTAGGTAAAGTGGAGATTGTCTTACTCCAGATACTAAAAGAAAGCTGGTATAATTGGGATTCAGAGAGCAAGGGAAGCAAGGCTGGAAAGTGACTCTGGATAAATGTAAGGAGGTAGGCAGTGGCTAGATCAAAGACCATGTTACAAAGTGAGAATTTTATCTTAAGTGTAGTGGGAAGCCCCTGGTGGGTTTTAACCAGGGAAGTGACATCATCAAATTGATGTTTTAAAAGTACCCCTTTGGTGATTAATTGGAGAATGGAGTATGGGGAGACAAGAGTAGACCAGCTAGGAAGTTAGCGCTAGGATTAGATATTTTGGTGGCTTGGATTAGGATGATGAAGGAGACAAGAAGTGAATGGTTTTAAGATATATTTTAGAGGTAAAATTTTCAGAACTTGGTAATGAGCTGGATATTGGGAGGTGAGAGAGAGGAGAGGGTTTGTCAAAGATGATTGGCTTCTGGCTTGAGCAGTTATGTGAAAGGAGGTGGGAAAAGACAGTTCTGTAGGATAAGATCAAGCATTTGGGTTTGGGCGCAATAGGTTTGAGATCGTTGTGAGACATCCAGATAGAGATACCAAAGAGCAAGATGGCTATAGGAACCGGGAGCTCAGAACGGAGGCTGTTAACGTACTTCTGTGTGTTGTCAGGTGTGAAAGTGGATTTCAAAGCTGAGGGAATGGATGAGCCGGCCTCAGGAGAAAGTGCAGCATGGGGAGTGAAGACCCATGATTAGGCTTTGGAACTCCAACTCAGGGATTTAGAGATTGGACAGAGAGCGAGGAGAATTCAGTAAAAGAGACTGAGGAGGGAGTTACCAGAAAGATGGGATGGGGGAATGGGAGAATGAGGGATCACAGAACCCAAGAAAGCTAGTGTTTCAAGAATGAGCAGTCAACTGAAATGCTCTTGACCTGTGTCTATGACATCAGCCTTCATTATCACGGAGGCACATCGTGAGCCTCAAACACTGTTTTCAAACACCTCTTCTTTCTAAGTTGCTTAAGAGGAAACTTTAAGGAACTGTATGTCTTTAAAAACTGTCTTTGGAAAGTTCATCCTAAACCATAAATATCTAGTTTTATAGCATTAGGATGATTTTCCCCCACTCATTTCCTCTTTAATATTCATTATTTTTACAACCACCGTTTATTTGATTGATCTCTGTTCACTTTTATGGTCCCTGGCCCTTTCCCCCACTCTTTTCTTCTAGTCTTTCCAGGTCACCTCTGTAAACATCCAAAACTATCATTGGAAACTGTCTCTTCAGACTAATATATCATTCTCAACCAGTACTTTATTCTTCAAAATAAAGTAATTGAGAAGGTGATCCATAATATGAGATATTGTGAAGGGACCCAAATGTAAGCCAACTGCTTTTCTGAGGGATGATTTTGGTGGGATGGAGGGCACCCTTATGTTTCGGCATTCAAGGTAAAATTTGACAGTGGGAGAGTGAACTAACTAGAGAAACATATTGGTTGATATTGTTAGCTGTGAATATATAGTATACCTAGGTGGCTGGTCAGTGATTTTTCTCTAGCAATGCTCAGTCAAATGAGTATAGGCACAGAAAAAGGAGAGTGGGTTCATTCAGAATTGTGTTTGCTAGCTGGGCAGGAGGAAGGACAGAGGGAAAGGGAGTTGTTGATGTCTGCAAGAGAATCTAAGGAAATCAAACCTGCGTAAGTACAGAGTGAAGAAAAACAGTTAATCTTAATTGCTACTAGATTGAGAGAAAGGTAGGGACCAGTGGATTGGAGATCTAGATAAACTGAAAGTTGCCACAGGGGTCTTGGAGCAAGTAAGGTGGAAGAATGGGGCATTTTTATCAGAGAGGGGTTTAGATAAGTGGTTCAGGGGAGTGTGCGGTCCCTGCAGATGACTGGGTGTGGCATGCAGGGTGGGAGTGGGTTCCTGAGGTGAGGGGGTGACCGAGGTGGCATGGAGGAGAACATACGGGGTGCCTTGTGAGTTTACTCCTGTGGCTGTAGTGGTCATCTACGAGGGCAGGAGGTGGAGAGAAGACTGAACCAGATGCCAGCATCGTGACAAGGGTGATGAGAGGGCAGTGTAGTCCCATGGCATAGACCTCGAGGGAGGAAGGATTTTATAGGAGGGAGGATAGTAATGGTCTGCAAGTGTCAATGGGGAGCAAGGATGATGCTGACCCCACTTTCTGGCGTGGGGTGTGTGAGAAGGACAGGCTCTTCTTAAAGGGCTTCAGCGGTGGGGTGGGGTCGGGTTGGGGCAGTGTCATTAGCGCATCACCAGATTTCAGAAGGGAGGCAGAATTTCAGAGAAGAGATTGAAGACATGTGGACTTTTGTTGCTTTTGTTTGGAATCCCAAAGACTATAGTGGAAGAGTTTGGGAGGGAGAGAGGAGAGGCTGTGTGGGACGTTGGGTCAACTTAGAAGATGTGGGGGTAGAGAAAGGTGGGGATGAGAGTTTGGAAGGTAATGGATAAAAGGAGTGTTTGGCCATTGAGCACAGCCTGAAGTAAACAGTTTGAGAAACGATAGGCTTAAACCTGTCTTTTGGAGAGGGGTGAACTCAGGGCTGTTGGTCCCAAAGGCTGCAACTTGGTGATTTGGTGTCAGGTTAATTTGTTGAGGTTGAAACAGGAACTCCAGATGCTGTGCACAAAAGAAGTGCTGGTTAGTCCTTCAGAAGAACTTTTTAGTAGTGACATGCCCTCAGAGAAATGAGGCACTAGCCAGAAATATGCCAGACAACCTTTTTAAGAACTGTCAATACGGGAAACACTCCTTTCTGCCTTGGGGGAGGAGAGGTGATAGCATGGTATAGGAGAAAGATTGAGATGTGAGACCTGGGCTCTTAGTTCAGCTTTGCCACCACTTTAGACTGATCTTTAGCAGTCAGTTATCTCCTCTGAGCTTTTGGTTTTACCATTTATAAATTAGGGATTGGATGAGTTGATCTCTAAGGCTTTGTGATTCTGGCAGAGGTGGTGGTGGCAGGGAGTATATTGATTTTAATTAAATTGAAGAAGGAAGAACATATTTTTGAGTCTCTTATATCAGGCTTTTTCCTGTGACAGGTCAATGTCTAGTCTGGGTCCAGTGTTCCTCTCCAAACTGTGAGAAATGGAGGCGGCTACGTGGGAACATTGACCCCTCAGTCCTCCCAGATAATTGGTCCTGTGACCAGAATACAGGTAGAATGGAGTGGAAATTTTTTTTTCAGTTTTTATTGTTCGTCCCTTTCTTTCCCTGCTTCCATCCTTTAGATTAAATATGACAAAAGTATATTTAGGACTCCAGGGGTCCTTGTAGTTAGTGTTTGGGGAGAGGGAGGGATCTTGCTGTCATGACAAGATGAATCTGGCATAAAGGGCTAGAGGAAGACACCCTGAAGAGCTATGTTGTGAGGAGAGTCCTGGAATCTAAACATATGTTCTGAGTGAATTCCATCTTCTTCAGCATTGGTTTGAGCCTGTCAATCTGATTAGATTGTTGGTATTGGGTTGGCAGATAGGAAGGGATATGGGATGTATGGGGAAAAGCCAGTGAGAGAGATTCAGTGTCTTAGAATTCTAGAATGTTTGAAACTACTTGAAAGAGATTAGGAAGCTCTAGTCTAGCCCAACTATTTTACAGATGAGAAAACAGAATATCAGAGAAATTACCTTCATGATGTTACACTGATGGAAGCAGGGTCAGACTCGTGGGATGTAGGTAGAAGTTTGGAGTCTCTTTCTACAGAGCATAACGAGGCAACTCTCCTACTTCTCCAGGCTCTGGCTGCATTTCCTTCATGGGTCTCCCAGGTGTCCTTTTGGTCCTACCTGCTGCATATACCAATTTCTTCTTGTCCTCTCCTCTGCCCTCATCCAGATTTTCACCTTATGAGGCTCTTTCCGTCCCTTCATTCCTCCTCTCCTTTGGCAGATTTGGAGTATAATCACTGTGATATCCCTGAGGAGACCTGGACAGGGCATGAGAATGAAGTGGCCTATGCCTCCTACATCCCAGGATCCATCATCTGGGCCAAGCAATACGGTTACCCCTGGTAGGGCGCTATGGCAGAGTCAGAGCATCCTTCATGAACTTGGGAGTGGTAGATTCAAGCAGGGAGGGAGGAAATGGAAGGGATTTATAATGGAAATGGTACCTGCCTTAGAAAGAGCATGGGTGAGGGAGAATATAAAGTGCTAAGCTTGGAGGCTTTGAAAGAACCTGTTTTCTAGAGGTTTCACGATGGAGGTGGTATCTCCCTGGAAAAAAGGGTTGGACAGTTCTACCCTGGATGGGTAGAAAGAGAAGAGTGGCTCTAAGATATTTTCTTAGACATTGGAAAATGAGAGATATACAAAGTAAAGAGAACAAGGAAGGGTGGAATAGCTTCTTTTTTAGAGATGTCCCTAGTCAAAAGATTTTTTTCTCAGGGTTGCCAGAAGGCCTAGAAGGATAAGGTATTTTTACTAGAAAGATTCTGAGCTTCTTTGTACATTGATGAAAGTCACTTCAATCATTTGGTAGTGACCACTGTGGAGGGTTGACAGAGGGGTCTATTTTGGGGGTCCTTTATTTGCGAAACATATTGCCCTTTTATGTACATGTATATTGATGAGTTTGTGTTCTGTTCACCTAACCCCTTCTCTTCCATGCCCTACACCCATCTGTCTTCTCCAGGTGGCCAGGCATGGTAGAATCTGATCCTGACCTGGGGGAATATTTTCTTTTTGCATCTCATCTTGATTCCCTGCCGGTGAGTTCTCCTGATTCAGGGTGGGTAGGTGCTCAGGCCAAAGTAATGAACAAATCCATCCTAACAGATGTACATAGTTAGAAATATAGACATAGCCAGCAGACACAAGCAGAAACAGATTCTTAGCTAGAGTGACAAAAAGATATAGAAACAAATTTGTATCTAATTAAAATTTATTCATTACTAGGACATTCATGTTTTGATAAGTATGCTTTGGTTAGGACTCCTGAGGTCAGGATGGAAGAACAATGGAATGAGGTGGGATATGTGGGTCAGGTTTAAAGGAACAGAGAAGGCCCAGCCCCTGCTTCCTTGTAAATCCTCAGTTCTTCTCCTGCCTTTTCTGGCTAGAGAGCCAAAGCAAGAAGAAGGACAAGAGTCTATAACAGAACCATCTTTTATTACAGTCCAAGTACCATGTGACATTTTTTGGAGAAACAGTCTCTCGTGCTTGGATCCCAGTCAACATGCTAAAGAACTTCCAGGAGCTATCCCTGGAGTTAGCTGCAGTGGTGAGCAACCCTCAGGGGTCAGTTGTGATATAGGGAACTTGAAAAACTAAATCTTCTCTTTATTAAACCTGATTTCTCCCAGGGGAAGCTGTGTGAGGAGAAAGTACATATCTGACCAAGTATGCAAGGGTGAGGTTATTCATGAGGTACACTTCTTTCTACCAGGATTGCAGCAGGATAATGATTTTTCTTAGTCTCTTTCCCTGTCTGCAGATAGAGGGCCTTCCTAAAGACCATGGTTTTCTACAGTTTAGCCAAAGCAGGTGTGATAGAAATGAAGGCACAGATTAACTTGGGGTTTCTCAGTCTTGACACTTGACATTTTGGGCCAGATAATTTTTTGTTGTGAGGGGATTCCTAGGCATTGTAGGAGGTTTAGCAGCATCCTACTGGCATCTAGCCAGTAGGACCCCTAACCCTAGCTGTGACAACCAAAAAATTGTCTCTAGACATTGCCAAATCTATTATGGGGGGGGAATCTCCCCTGGTTGAGAACCACTGAATTAACTAAATAATATTTCTTCCCTATAATCAGTTTGGGCTTGATGAGCCTTGCAAATGAGCAGAGGTTTAGGAGCTCAGGGACCTTAGAAAATCAGGCAGTGAGTACTAAATCAAGCAGCTGGATCTAAAGAAACTTGTGAGAAGCTTAGAAGTACAGTCATCCGAACTCCTTTAATTTTGCCTTTACAAATTTCCATGGGCTTTACTTTGGAGAGGACACCAAAATGTTGGTTGAAAATTTTGCTAGGAATTGATGAAAGGTTTGTTTGGGTATAAGACGGGATTGTGTCTCTGAGCTCAAAAGATTAAGAATAGGAGTATCATATCAATACCAGAAACTGGAAATAAATGTAAAGGTAATGTCTGGTGAGTAGCAGTTTGTTGGAGTTACTTTTCTGAAATCTTTCATTTCAGAAAAAGTGCAAGAATAAGGACTTCAGCCAGAAACTGGGGGCAGCCCTGATGATGGCTCAAGAGGCAGAGCAGATCAGTATTCAGGTGGGAAAGTTTAGATCACATACCTGCTTCTCTTTGGGACTTGGGACACAAAGCTAGTTATGCATTTCCTACTGTGGAAAACCGGCTGTCCTTCCCCATTACACAGTCTTAGTGCTAGAACTAGTCTTTTCTTCCCAGGCCAGCTTCCCTTGATGCCTTAAATCATCCATTCTTTTCCCTACCCTTGGACAAATGGGATCTTTTCTCAGTCCAAACAGGGACTGTTAGTAGGGGGAATCCCACCAACCTATTTAACTTCGAGTCTCAGGTGTATGTACCTTATCTTCTCTCTTATGTGGAGTCAGTTTTTACCCTCAGATTCTGCTTTTGGGTGTGGTAGAGAATGACAGTGAATTTCCCCTTCCCAGTTATTAACTGAATTATAAACAAACTGGAAAAAGAAGTTATAATAATATTGTATATTATAATATTATAACATTATAATAGTTAAGCTCTACAAAATCTAGATAGAAAGTATGAAATTTCAAGTGAAAATGGTATGGAATATTAATACAAATTCTATAACTAAAAACCTTGAAGACAGGACAAAAATAGCCCCTGGGAGAGTAGTAGATGATGCTTTTGTTTCTTGGTTCCCTCAGGAGCGGGTTAACCTGTTTGGTTTCTGGAGCCGATACAGTGGATCTGACTACAGTGGGGAAGGAAAAGGTAGGATAAGTAGGAGGTTAAAGACTAGAGAGAGAGGGAAGGGATTCCTTCATGAGGGCAGCAACTGAAGCTTTTATTTTATATCCAATATCATCAACCTAGTTCTGGATTCTACAATAGGAGGCTCTTCATGAATGCCATTGACCAAGTGTCCAGGATGGATGGATGCACAGATGGGTAGAGAGAGGAGTGGAGAAAAAAAGGGAGTAGGGAGGGAGGGTGCATGTTGAATAGTGACAGGACTTTGAAAAGGGTGGAACCATGATAATCTAGGATCAGATTTCGTGGAGAAAATGTGACTTGGACCTGAAAGGCAGAATTAGAAGACTGATTCTCTGGGATCAGCTCCACTAACTCATCACCTATTTTATCGGATAAATTATTTAGCCTTTCCTTCCTATTCCTGTTCTAGATGTAATGCTCTCTGGGGCTAACAGCTTAGATTCCTGCTTGGAGAAAGAAGAGGAAGAGTCAGAGGTGGAGGAAGAGGAGGAAGAGCAACAAAAAAAAGTAAGATTGATCTTGGGGATTCCTTTTAGGAGATTGCTGTAGGCCATCTGGTTAGCATGGATTTATATTTTCTAAGGAACCGTCCTGTCCCTGCATCAGAGTAGCCCTGACTGGCTGACTGGTTTTATCTCTTAGGGGGTCTTCAGGGAAGGAGAGTCTCCTCTTTCCTCAGTTATTCTCTCTAATATCTCATATCTATAGGAACTTATCTTTTTTTTTTTTTTTTTTTTTTGTGGTACGTGGGCCTCTCACTGTTGTGGCCTCTCCCGTTGCGGAGCACAGGCTCCGGACGCGCAGGCTCAGTGGTCATGGCTCACGGGCCTAGCCACTTCGCGGCATGTGGGATCTTCCCAGACCGGGGCATGAACCCATGTCCCCTGCATCGGCAGGCGGACTCTCAACCACTGGGCCACCAGGGAAGCCCACTCCTGCTTTCTTTTGATTAGTGTTAGCGTGGTATATTTTTCTGCATCCATTTACTTTTACAATCTATATGTGTCTTTATATTTAAAGTGGGGTTCTTGTAGGCAATATATAGTTGGGTCTTGTTTTTTGATCCATTCAGACAATCTGTGTCTTTTAATTGGTCATTTTAGACAGTCATTTAGACTGTTGATGTTCAAAGTAATTATTAATACAGTTGTATTATTATCTACAATATTTGTTACTGTTTTCTATTTGTTGCCCTTGTTCTTTCTTCCTACTTTTGTCTTCCATTCTTTTTCTGCCTTTTGTGGTTTTGATCGAGCTTTTATATGATTCCATTTTCTCCCCTTCCTTAGCATATCAGGTAAGATTTTTTTTTTCCTTTGGCTTCTTTCAGGACTTTAATTTTCTGTAGTTTGAAAATAATATGCCTTGGTGTGACTGTTTGGCATTTATCCTTCTTGGTGTTCTCTGAGCTTCCTGGATCTGTGGTTTGGTATCTGACATTAATTTGGGAAATTCTCAGTCATTATTGTTTTCAATATTTCTCTTTTTCTTATCCTTCTGGTATTCCCATTACACATATCTATACATTCTGTAGTCATCCTACAATCTTTGGATATTGCATTCTTTTTTCCAGTCTTTGTTCTCTTTGATTTTCAGTTTTGAAGGTTTCTTTTGAGATATCCTCAAGTTCAGAGATTCTTTCCTCAGCTGTGACCAGTCTACCAATAAGCTCATCAAAAGCATTCTTCATTTTAGTTACAGTGTTTTTGATCCTCAGCATTTCTTTTTGATTCTTTCTTAGGATTTCCATCTCTTTGCTGACATTGCTCATCTGTTCTTGAATGCTGTCTACTTTAGCCTTCAGAGCCCTGTGCATATTAATCATATTTGCTTTAAATTTCCAAAATGATAATTCTCTAGCATGTTTGGTTTTGATACTTTTTTAAAATTAATTTATTTATTTTTGGCTGCGTTGAGTCTTCATTGCTGCACGCGGGCTTTCTCTAGTTGCAGGGAGCGGGGGCTACTCTTTGTTGCAGTGCGCAGGCTTCTCATTGCAGTGGCTTCTCTTGTTGTGGAGCACGGGCTTCAGTAGTTGTGGCACGTGGGCTCAGTAGTTGTGGCTTATGGGCTGTAGAGCGGAGGCTCAGTAGTTGTGGCTCACGGGCTTAGTTGCTCCGTAGCATGTGGGATCTTCCCGGACCAGGGCTCGAACCCGTGTTCCCTGCATTGACAGGCGGATTCTTAACCACTGTGCCACCAAGGAAGTCCCTGATTTCGATACTTGCTATGTCTCTTCAGGTTGTGTTTTTGCCATTTGATATGCCTTGTAGTTTTTTTCTTGATTGCCGAACATGATGTGCTGTAAGTATATCTTTAGTAATGTGGTGGTAAGGTGTCAGGGGAGGGGAAGTGTTCTATATCCTGTGATTGGGTCTAAGTCTATTAATGAACTTATGCCTCTGGACTGTAAACTTCACAGTGTTTCTTAGTTTTTTCCCACCCCCTTAGGTGGGGCAGGGTGATTAGAGTGGGCTGAAGTTGGGTGTTTCCCTATCCCCAGGACAGTTAGGCTCTGTTAACACCCTAGTAGGTTAGGCTCTGGTTAACTGGTTTCTCCTGAGGGTAGGTTTTGTTAAGAAGAACAGAATGCTCTGGTATATTTCAAAATGGTTCTTTCCCCCTCTCCCTGCTGGAAGCATGAAGGAGTTTTTCTCTGATATTTTCTGTGAGAATCTGGTTGAGCTCCTGGAAGGAAAACTCACAAAAAGTCTGGAAGTCCCCCATGACTGGGTATCCCTGGAGTTTTTAACTCTCAGACTTGTCCACACTGAGCAATTCCTTTATTACTGTTGAGGTTTTCCTATCCTGACACTAGTTCTCTTGGTGGTTTCTGCTTGTGAGTGTATGTTCTGATACGCATGACTCCCTGTATTTGCCTGTGTATCTTCAGTTTTGAGGGCAGAGGTTTTCCCTGTGTCCTCACTGTTCTTATGGATCTAAGAAGAGTTATTGGTATTTCAGTCTGTTCAGCTTTTTAGTTGTTGTTAGAACACAGTTACAGCTTCCAAGCTCCTTGTGTGTAGATCTGGAAACTAGAAGCTCTGAAGTGTATATTTTTCACTTTCTCTTTTAATTTTTAATTTACCAGTTTTTATCATGTTTGTGGCCTAACTTTATTTCCTTCTGTTGTGCATAAAGCCTTGCATTGACTAATAACAAATAGAATGGGAAGGATGAACATTTTTATCTTTGTTGTCATTTACTTATTTATTTTTAAACATTAAAAATAATTATTTATATATTTTTGGCTGCGTTGGGTCTTTGTTGCTGTGTGGGGGCTTCTCTAGTTGCAGTGAGGGGGGCTACTCTTCATTGCGGTGCATGGGCTTCTCATTGCAGTGGCTTCTCTTGTTTCGGAGCACAGGCTCTAGGCGCATGGGCTTCAGTAGTTGTGGCATGTGGGTTTTAGAGCACAGGCTCAGTAGTTGTGGCACACGGGCTTAGCTGCTCCGCAGCATGTGGGATCTTCCTGGACCAGGGCTTGAACCTGTGACCCCTTCATTGGCAGGTGGATTCTTAACCACTGTACCACCAGGGAAGTGCTGTCATTGATTTAAATAGTATCAGACTCACAGAACCTAATTTGAACTCCCTTAAGTGCACTCATCATTTCTGTAGCGTCCCACTCTATTAAATCACAATTATGTGACTTCATTTATATTTTCTTATTTTTCTCTCCTTATTTTTCTCAGGATCCAACTTTGCCTGGTCCCAAGCCAGCCAAAATTCAGACAAAAAAACCCAAGGCAAGAGGTAAGCAAGTCAGCTGGAAATCAGACATGTGCTACAGTTAAGGCAAGGCAGAAGCAGAGAGTGGGAGGGTCTGCATGTGGCTGGGCCTTACTGATGTCTCAGCTCCAGAACCTGAGAAAATGAGCAAGACTCATGCTAGGGGCTTCCCTGGTGGCGCAGTGGTTGAGAGTCCACCTGCCGATGCAGGGGACACGGGTTTGTGCCCCGGTCCGGGAAGATCCCACATGCTGTGGAGCGGCTGGGCCTGTGAGCCATGGCCGCTGAGCCTGCGTGTCCGGAGCCTGTGCTCCACAACGGGAGAGGTCACAACAGTGAGAGGCCCGCGTACCGAGAAAAAAAAAAAAAGAAAAAAAAGACTCATGCTAATGTTGTCAGGGAAGCTGTAGCCTTCTCACTTCTGTGAGTTGAATTACAAAATCTTAGGTTAAAGGTGGAATGAATGTTTTAAATTCTTAGCCAAGAAGGATGACTTCTTGGAGGAGGCAGGTTCTGAGGTGAACTATAAAGAGAAGACCCAGGGGGAAGAAAAAGGAAATATTTGGGGAAAAGAAAGGAACCACGAGGACTCACTAGATTGAAAATGAGCAGAAGATGCAAGGCGGAGGACAAATGTGGGGAGTCTATGGACCCTAGGCATGCTGTCACTCAGTGAGAAATAAACCAATGTCTTTCACGGTTGGGGGTTGGGGGTGATGCAGGTGGAGCACATGGACGAGATGGAACCCCGCAAAGGAAGACAATGAAGAGATCTCTGGGAAATGAATCTGCAGCTCCATCTTTACCCATCATGGGAAGGAAAAAAGGGCATGGGAATTCAGAACCTGAGCAGCCAGGTAAGGCTCAAGACTTGGGGAGAACTGTGGGGAAATGAGGTTCATGTCTGCATTTTCCCTCCTTTGATCATTTTTTAATAATTTCACAGCTTTTCATTACTTAAAAAAAAAAAGTTTGGCCAAAAGGGTGTCATCCAAATTGTAGAACACAGCACACACTGTAGAAACATTTAGTGGTTATTATTCGATTTGATTCAGGAACATTCAGGGATAGGAGAATGGTAAGGAGGTGGGAATTAACATTTATGGATATTTCCATGGGCCGGCTAGATAGATACTTCTATACTTGTTCCCTTTAATTCTTTCAGTATCTCTATGGCTGGATATTTGCCATTTTACAGATAAGGAGACTGAGGTTTAAAGGGTTTAAAGTTTGCTCAAGACCCATGTCTAGCCTGTGGATCCAAGTCTTTCTGACTCCAAACCCCATTTTCTTTCTTTTAAGAAAGGTCATCTTTTCCAGAGATTGTTTTGGTAATAGAAATTTAGGAGTTTGACTTGTAAAAGGTGAGGACAGGTGACCCAATAAGTCTCTCAGTTTTATCACTTTTTCATTTAGGCCCTAAGAAAAAATTTAAAGCTCCCCAAAGCAAGGCCCCAGTAAGCAGCTCATCTGAGGAAAAAGAAGCTAGAATAGTGCCAGAGGTCCTGACCCCACCAGCTCCTCCCGGGGCCTGTCCCGTGGTGGGGAAAAAAGGGCCTGCACCCCAGGAGCCATGGCCTCAGGAAGCTGGAAGTGTCCTCTCTGATGATGGAGCCTCCAGTGACCTGGACCTGGACCAACTCATGGAGGATGTTGGAGAAGAGCTGGAGCAGAGGGAGGAGCCACAGCACAGAGACGACGCAGGGGAGCTCGCCGTGACCTTCTGTGAGGAATAGCCGTGGGCTCGCACCTCCTGCCTGCTCTCTCATCCCTTCTGTGGGAGCAGGAGGCAGAGCCTCTCAGAGGATCCCCGAGAAGCTGATAAATGTTGGGGTTGTTCATTGGCTGTGAGGTTGGTTGGCTAAGGTCAGAGTTGTGCAGTTTATGTTAATAAACCAGGTTACTGGTTTAGTTGGTTTGGTTCGTCTCAACCACTTGCTTTCTTTTGGCTTCTCTCCCTCCTCCTCCGTGTCACTGTGGCACGTCATGCTTTCTGGTGGGAGGCCTGTCAGTATAGGGATCTGGGAAGGCGATGACACCCGAGTCCTAGGAGAAGGACACTGAGAAGGACAGGTCTGGGTTCAAATCCTGCCTCAGCCACTTACTAGCTACATGACCTTAGGAAAAACACTGTAACCATTCTGGGTCTTGTTATCCTGCCTCAGATGGTACATCCAGTGCCATATAGGGTTGTTGATGATGCTGAAATGAAGTAAACCACTAACACAATGCATGCTAATTATTATCATGAGGGAAGTAGAATGGTTAAATTAGGAGACAGACCTTGGGTTCCAGACTGACTACCAGTGTTTGGGGATTTACTGGTCCCTGGCCTGAGGCAGTCACTGAACAAAAGTACTAGGGGAGGGATCTTGGGTGTGAGCTATCTATTATGGTTCCTTTATGGCAAGAAGGACAGAAGTTGAAGGTGATGTCAGCTTTCTCCTTAGATGCATTCAGGCAGATTGTACAGGGACTTTTATTTTTGTGGTCAAGGGCTAGGAAGTTGAAGAGGGAACTGGAGCAGGTGGCGGTGTGTCTCTCAGGTCCTTGGTGGCCTTCAACACCTGCTGGCTTCTGAGTTGTCTGTGTCTGTCCAGGGTGATTATGAGAAACTGAGATCCCTGTGTGCAGCTGACTCTAAGCAGGTCCTCACTCAGTCTCACTCCTTAGGCCTCTATGACAGAGTATAGGGTCTCTTCCTGGGGGCCCTCTTGGGGAGGCGGGTGGGGAGGCGCTGCTGGTGAGGTCAAGCTGGAGAGGGTGAGGGAGGCATACCAGATGCCGTCATCCTGGGGGAGAATGGAAAGGGGAAGGGGTTAGGCAGCAGAGGGGGAGCTGTCCCATCTTAGAGCCGCAATCCCACAGCTGATGCCCTGCCAAAACCACAGTCCCTCTGTTCTTCCACCCCACCTTCTCCAAACGTTCCTTTAATTCTTTCAGGCCCTAATCTGAGCTGCTTACCTTGGTGTCCAGCTTGGGGCCTGTATGTTGTCCTAGAAAAAATCAAGATGTGCCAGGGTTAGGTGGCCTGGCAGCAAGGGGGCTCCAGTGGTGAGGTCATCTTTAGGTCAGGAACAGGGTCTGGGAGAGGGTGGGTGAGGCGGGGGAGAGAGGAGGATGCTGAGGGCACGTGTGTAGGGAGGGGGTGTGCGGGGGGAAGGACGGCCCAGGTGGAGAGCGGGGATGATGGCGGCAGGACCTACCTTTATTCCCAATGTTCTCGTATTTCTCCTCTGGGTTTTGGAAGGATCCCCTGTGTGGGAACAGGAAGGGGGCGATGTGTCAGAGGCTGGGCAGAAAAGAGTTACCACCTGCATCGGGCTGGTTCTCTTGGTGAGGGCTCTGTGACCTGCCTGGACACACTCGGAAGATGAAGGCAGAGGTCTGAGGCTCTCAGAAGGAGGCCGCCTGGACGGGGTTGAGGGGTCATTTGCGGTGTAGCCCTGTCCCTGAGTGCTGACTGAGGTGGATTGTTCTGGAGAAGCGGCTTTACTGCAGGGGCACAGGGAGGAGAAGCAGGAGGGGGAACTTCTGTTCTCTCTGCCGCAGCGCCTCAGTTAAAACTGGAGCCTCAGTTAAAACCAGGAAGCTAATCTCAGGTTCCCTGGCCATCGCCATGGGGAGGGGTCCGAGGAGGGCAGCTATCAAGAGTCAGGAGGGAGAGGAAAGAGGGAGGGGCTGAGAGAAGGAAAAGCCTGGAAGTGGAAGGAAAGATGGAGAAAGGAAAGAGGTGGGCCATGAGGAGGGTAAGAGCTCAGGAAAGGAAGAGGAGCTGGGGCCCGAGGAGAGGGAGCCAGGCTGGAAGCCAGGAGGGAAGTTGATCTGAGTAAAGACAGAGGGCAGAGCAGCTGGAGGTCCCGCCTCACAGGGGAAAAGGACAGATCGGATGAGGGGCAAGAAAGAGGACAGAACGTGGAGGTGGTAGGTGTGTTCAGGAAGGATGAGGTGGAGAGAAACCAGGATGAACGGAGGAAAAGGCTGAGAACTGGGGATGAAGGAGGAAAGGGGCAGCCAGAGAAAGACAAAGGGAGATGTTCTGGGAAAGAATCAGAGAAAGTGCTGGTCCACTGTTCTCGATTTTTTAAAGAGCTGGAGCCTCCGGAAGTGAAGAGTCTGGCCTGTTAGGGGACTTGGGAGGGTGTGGATGGAGAGTCCAGGAGGGGAGGGGCTGTGAAAGGCTCCCTAGTGCTGTTCTCAGAAAGAAACTTCCTGCTTCACAAAACAGCACCCCCTCCCGCCTTGGAGGAGAAGCGCTCACCTGGCTGGGGTTCTGGCTTTAGTCTGCAGACCTGTAGGGGGACCAACAGTGTGTCAATGTGTCATCCATGGAGGCCTGTCTCCTGCCTGCCTTCTCTGCCCCGCCCCACTCTGAGCTAATCCTTGGAGAGACCAGAGCAGCGAAGCGGCTCGGCTGAAACCCGCCTGGGAGGGCCTGGGACTCTGAGCCTGCACCCAGCAGGCACCCTGAGGCTGCCCACACCGATCCTGCCTTGTCCTCAACACCCATCAGGAGAGCAGCTCTTCCCTGCACCCTGCGCCCCTTCACCTTCTGAACACATTGGACTTGCCCACTTCCCCCAACTCCAGTGACCTCTGCTCCACTCAGCCACACCCTGGGCCTTTTTTTTTTTAAATCACTCGAGCTGAGACCCCTGACCTAGTAAATGCTAGTATCATAGTTATGCTACTACTGTCTTTCCTTCCAGCTCTCTTTTGTCATCATCCCTCTGTACCTGTGCTTAACCTCACTAACTCTTGTCTCTTGATGATCCACTTTCTTTCAGGTTATCCAGGCTCCCTGCTGAGTCCTCTACTCTCCATCTGTGCCCTCTTACTCGCTCCTTGACCTCCTGTGTTCCCCTGTCCTTCTGCCACACTTGCTGACACATCTTCAATCCTGGATGTGTCCTAAAGCAGGGAATGCTATTTGCTTATCCCAATATCCATTTGATTCTTCTTATTCAGTTACAGAACCTTGATTTTATTTGGAGTGGCAGTGTGCCCCCCTACAGATAGATGTGGGACCTATGACTAAGGGGAAGTTGTAGGTAGGACTTTCAGGAAAGCTCTTTAAAGGGAGGACAGAAAGCTGGGTCATAGTCTTTTTGTCCTTTCCTCCTACATCCTGTTTCCTGTTTAGATTCACAAATCATGCCTGGAGTCCTAGCAGCCATCTTGCACCATAAAGCACCCTTCAGGATAGAAGTCAGTATTCAGGACAGTGAGCAGGAAGTTAGGAGCCTGAGTGCTTAAGGACGGTGTCGTCTGCTTTCTGGCTCCAGATCCTTTTAGATGAGGAAAAAAGAAACCCTCTGTGTTACTTAACCCACTGTTACTTCTGTTCTCTGATGCTAGCAGCTGAACACAACTTTTTTTCTTTGGCTGTGGCACGGCTTGCGGGATCTTAGTTCCCCAACCAGGGATCGAACCCAGGCCCTCGGCAGTGAAAGTACAGGGTCCAACCACTGGACCGCCAGGGAATTCCCTGAACACAACTTTTAATCAGCAATTCCTAAAGGTTTCTAAACCTGCATGGTTGAATACTGCTGAAAAAAAACAGTCATGTGCAATGATGCTTTATGGCTTCTCATCTGAGTTGATCCTCAAATACCATCTTGCATTTCCTCAGTGACTATGTCACATTTTCTCTACATCTTGAACGTTCATCCTCACTCTCAGGACACAACCACTGTGGTTTTTGCTCTGCAGAGCTAAAATAACAATTTTAGACTGACCCCAGCCTGGCCCACCTCTGGCCCTTCCACTGCAGACACTGTATCTGCAAGGCCAAGCTGAGGTTGCCACTTTGCTTTATCACATTGCTGCTGGGATTAGAGGCTCTGGGGTGTGATTTCCAAGGTCTTCTTCTCTCATCTCCTGCCTCCTCCACAGCTGTGAGCTACTTAGAGTTCCCAGCATGGTTTCCTTCCCCTGGAAGGACGGTGACCTCTACAGCACCCTCACCACCTGGCTAATTCTTTTTCATTCTTTGAGACTTTTTGCAGGTGTCACTTCCTCTGGGAAGTGCTCCTTGATTACCCCTCCTTCCTCCCAACCTACCATAGCTATTTGCAAATGAGGCCATTAGCCCTTGAGGCATATCCCCCAGTTATATCCCCATATCCTCCTATCCCCCAGTTCCTTGAAAGCAGGGCCTGTGCTTTATTTACTTTTGCATCTCCAGTTATAACCCAGACCCTGAAAAATGGGTGTCCAACCAGTGCTTGCTGAGTGGAGCCACCTTCCTGTCCCTTCTGTTCTCTCCTTACATTTCCCAGAGCAGATCCTCCCTACCCTTGCACTAAAAGGTGAGGACAAATGAGAAATGATTAAGTCAAATGAAAAGAACTGGAAACGACCAGATTTGTGGAGAGGGATTGGTCTTGAGCGGTGGTTCCCAAACTTGATACACAAATACCACCTGAGGAGACCATTAAAAATGCAGATTCCCAAGCTCAGATCTCAAGCCCAGCAGGGATCTGCATTTTTAATGGGCATCTATGGTCATTCAGATGCAGGAGTGTTCTGAGGAACACCCAGTTGGGAATCTTGGGGAGAGATTGGGGGTCCCAGACCACTTACCTTTGCTTCTCTTCCACCTGAGGTACACAGTCAGTCCCACAATTGCAGTTATGAGCACAGCGCTGGCCAGTGCCAACCCGACTGTAGCTTCAGTACTCAAGGGCCAAGACCATGAACTCCTTTTGCCCTCTGGGACCCTGAGGCCAGCTGTGGTGGTGATGGTGGTGGTGGGACCTTGAGTGGTTGTCTTGGTGGCTGGGAAGACATGAGAAATATGCAAATTCTTCACTAAAGGGCTGGAGGTATCTGGGTGAAGCTGTCACATCTTGTTCCCTAGTTTGGGGAATGTGGGGGTGTGGGGAGCAAGTCTCTGAAGCTCTCCCACAGGGAGGGGAGTAACAAGGGCAGATACTGGAAGCCCTGAATCCTCATCACTCTGTTTAAATCCTGACCCTACCACTGATCAGTGCTGTGATCTCAGAACCTCATTTCATCACCTACAAATAGGGACAACTAAGTCACAGGATCAAAAAAATTAATGTGGTAAAATATACGTAACACAGATTTACCATTTTAACCATATTTAAGTGTATAGTTCAGTGACATCAAGTGTATTCACATTATCGTGCAACCATCACCACCATCCATCTTCCGAAATTTTTCATCTTTCCAAACTGAAACTCTGTCCCTATTAAACACCAACTCCCCATTCCCCCTTTCCCCAGCCCCTGGCACTCACCATTCTACTTTCTGACCCTAAGCATTTGACTACTCTAGGTACCTCATAGAAGTGGATTCAAACAGTATTTGTCATTTTACATGATTGTCTTAATAAGTGAGAAAACATCTGTAAAGCACCTAGTGTATCCTGGAAATATATTATTATGGTTAAATTAATATGTATTGAACTTTAGTTCCTACACACAGATTGTATCTTTGTAGATGTTTAAGGCACCATTAAAAAATTGACATAGGGCTTCCCTGGTGGCACAGTGGTTGAGAGTCCGCCTGCCGATGCAGGGGACACGGGTTCGTGCCCCAGTCCGGGAGGATCCCGCAGGCCACGGAGCGGCTGGGCCCGTGAGCCACGGCCGCTGAGCTTGCACGTCCAGAGACTGCTCCGCAACGGGAGAGGCCACAACAGTGAGGGGCCGCATACCGCAAAAAAAAAAAAAAAAAAAAAAAATTGACATAATACTAAGCCACATACAGAAAATCCAACTCCAATAAAATCTTCAGGTTAGTGTGGACTGAATTTTCTGTCCACTTGTAGAAATTAATAATAAAAGTGTGAATCCCATCACTCAGTTGAGATAAAAAATTTTAAGTTCTTAGTCAAATAAATATATATAATGACATGCTATTTAGAAAATAAAAACGAGCAAGATGTATTTTTTAAAAACTCCTGGAATATGACTAAACCACACTCTAAGCTAAATTCATAGTATTAAATGCTGTAATTATTTAAAATGGGAAGAAATTTTTAAAGTGAATGAAAATTTCCAAAGAAAAAAATTACCAAACAGAGAGGAGCCAGCTCTAAGGAAACTCATAGTTTGAAAGTAATGAAAACCTATGTTGGAATAAATGTTTTTATGAAACAGAACAGCAGAAGGAATAACAAATACAGGAAGTGGTTAGAGAAGAAACAAACAAGAAGACAGATAAGACTCCTGCAGATTTAACAACCACAAAGAGTCTGTTGAAATCATGAGTGATGTGTGCTCAATCATAGGTTGATAATTCTAAAAAATTTCTGTGAAATTGATGATTTTCTGAGACAAATAATAATTTTTTTTTTTTTTTGTCTTAACTCCTTTATCCCAGTGCCCAGATTAGGACCTGACATATAATAGTCACTCAGTCAGTGCTTGTTATTTCATTTGTTAAATGAATAAATGAAATAATTTTCCCTTGGAATTTCACAACATTCAACCACTGTCCTCCAGCTTCCTCTATTGCTATTGAGAGAGTCAAGCCACTCTGATTCCTGAATCTCTTTATGTGGCCAGTTGATTTCCTCCTTGGAAATGTATTGGATCTTCCTTTATCCCTGGTGTTTTGAAATTTCATGTTGCAGTGCCCCAGGGTTGGTCTCTTTATTTTTATCCATTTTGCTGGGTTCTTTCATTCTGGAAAATTTCTAGAGTAATTTTGTTGATAACTTCTTCCCCCATGGGCTTCTTTTTTCTCTGTTTTTAAAACTATTATTCAGGGGTTGGAACTCTTGGACCAATTCTCAATTTTTCTTATCCTTCCTTATAATTCCTATATTACATTTCTATGGCTGCTATGACAAATTGCCACAAGCTGGGTGACTCTAAACAACAGAAGTTTACTCACAGATCTGGAGGCCAGAAGTCAGAAATCGAGGTGTCAGCCACGCTGCGCTCACTCAGGAGGCTCTGAAGCGGAATCTGTTCCTTGCTTCTTCCAGCTTCTGGTGGCTGCTTCATTACAGTCTCTGCCTCTGTGGTCACACTGCCTTCTCTTCCATCTGTGTCAAATCTCCCACTGCCCCTCTCTTATAAGGACACTTTTATTACTATTTAGAGCCCACTCAGATAATCCCAGATAATCTCA
This sequence comes from Globicephala melas, assembly GCF_963455315.2. Classification (NCBI taxonomy): domain Eukaryota; kingdom Metazoa; phylum Chordata; class Mammalia; order Artiodactyla; family Delphinidae; genus Globicephala; species Globicephala melas. The sequence continues at coordinate 6,731,185 of NC_083328.1, read as the reverse complement.
TCTCAAATTCCTCAACTGAATCACATCTCCAACAGTATAAGGCAGTATTCACATTATTCAGTATAAAGTTCTGGGGATTAGGATGTAGACATGACCTTTGGGGGGCTGCTGTTCACCCACTACAATATCCAAATCTTTGAATTTTTTTCTACCTTCTGAGATATTTCCACAAACTTCATCTTTCAATCATTTATTGAGTTTTCCATCTTTGCTAGTATACCTATAATTTCCAAGACCTTTTTTTGTTTCAGAAGCTCCTTTGTAAAGCACCCTTTTGTGTTATATACATGAAATTCCTTAACTCTCTGAGGATGATAGTTATTTGAAAATTTTAATCTTTCATAATTTTGGATTCTTCCAGATGCCCTTTCCCCCCAGATTGTTCTGTTCTCTGCATTTCATGGGAAAAGCATTCTTTAAATGTTTAGTTCAGTCATTTTTAAAACAGCTTCTGTAGCCTCAAGCAACCTGGGCACAGCTGAGGTGAGGGTACAATCCTTAGTGCAGGGGATTTGGTGCAAGGCCGAGACCCCAATCACCTTACCCCCTTGGCTCCCAGCATACAGGAAGCTGTGTGTGTTATAGCAGAAAAGGCATGTCAGTTAGTGGGCTGTAGAGTGATCTGTTATATTTCTAGATCTTTTCAGGCCCATCAGATAGATATCCCAGAGAAGAGTCTCCTAATATTCTGCCCTTGGTGGGTGGGTTGTGGGTACCAGCCTGGCTACCTGCATCCTGGGAGGCTCCCACAGGGGTCAAGTTGTTTAAGGTCTCATCAGTTCACCAAATCTCCAGATTTAAGAACTAAATCCTTGTCGCCAGTTAGGCCCCAGGGTACTCCCCCCAGGCTCCTTGTGGGTTATCGTTTCTAGAAAGCAAATATCCACTCTTTGGCCGGGGTTGTGGGTGGGGGTACGGAGGTGTCTCTGCTTCTTAAATACATTTCAACTAGTCCTCTAGTTTTCAGGCCCCCTTCCACCCCCAGTTTCATGAGTACTAGGAGCTGCCATTCCTGACCCTTTAAAGGGTTTTGCAGTGTAAATCGCCTTCCTTCTGGGTGTCCCTGCTGGTGGCTTAGGGTTTAACTCCTCTGGTCTCCTGAGCCAGTTACATTAGTCTATCTGTTTCCAGCGTCCCCAATTTTGTTTCTGTTCACCTGGATTGCAAATACTTTGTCTTTGTGGGGTTTTGTCTTAAAAAATTCCCTTTGCTGTCATTTTAGTAGATCTTGGGAGGGAGTGGAGGTAAACATGTGCATATAACCCAGCATCTTGGCCAGAATTTATGCATTACTTTTAAAATGAAAATTATAACAAGTATACATTTTTAAATGTTGCACATTAATAATAAAAGTAGAGAATAGGAAAAAGTCTTGTGAGGCATTTGCATGATCTTTGGAAGAACATTACAAGGGTTTACTGAGGGATACAAAATAGGACCCTTTCCTCAGTGAGAAGATTGCACATCATACTGATTTCAGTTTCTGTCAATTGCTTTATAGGTTTAATGCAATTCTTATTTAAAAAATCAACATAAGCATTTTTCTAGGTACTTGGCAAACTTATTCTGACACTTATGTGGAAGAATAGGCGGGCAACAAATAAAGATTTTGAGGAAGGAATATGTGGTTGTGATGGCAAAAGTCTTAACAGTCATTGAAACATGATAAAGTTTTAATAACTACAACAGTGTCGCACTAATATAAGAAAACACAGACTAGTGAAACAGAATAGACAGACCAGAAACGGATGCTATTCTACAAAAGAACTTAAAAGCTAGGCCTATGAATCAATGGAAAAAAGAAAAAATATTCAATAAATGAAGTAAGGACAACTGATTTGTTTCTTGGTATAAAGATCAACTTAGTTCTTTATCTCACACTATATACCAAAATAAATTCTCACTATGTTGAAGAATTTTATTATGAAAAGTAATCAAATCTTACAAAAATTAGGAAAAAATATTTTCACCCCTAGTGGGATGTGGGGTTTTCAGCTTAGAAATAAAAGAGAAAAACTACAAATGAGAATATAATTAGATTTGGCTACAAAAGTAAACCGTTTGTAAAAAAAAATTAATAAGCCAATCTCAAACTTATGAGATATGTTTGCTACAGATATTCCTTTGGTGTGATGTTTTTGCATGGTGGTACTTCACTGGGATTAAAAACATTTCTTTTTATTACTTTCTTGTATCTTTTAAAAAGTAATGAGCATGACCATCCAATTAATTGAATTAATTGAAAAAAATTAACTTATTGATGAAAAAACTCACAGTAAGTGTGACTGAAACACAGAAATGAGAAAAAGAAGGAAGAATTAGGAAAGGAAGAAGAGGGATTTAAGGAGAGACGAAGTCCCTCAAAAAAGGCCATTTAAGGAAATATGGAGGAGGTGCAGGAAATACTAATCCAAGGCTGTCTTGCTTAATTCAGGTTGTGAGTCACTATCTATTTGCTTTAAAACCAGCATAGTGGTCAAGAAGGGGCAATGGTTTTCTGAGGGGGAGACACGGGGAGTGTCCATCCCAGCCGGGAGCAGAGATTCATCACTGATACTGCTTAGAATTGCCAGCACAAGTGATTATAAAAAGCAAACAAACGTAGACAATTTTCAAAAAAATAATCTACAGACAACACACTCCTTTATTGCCTGTACCTGGGAGAGAACCCCTCACCTCTGCCCTGGAGTCAGATACACTGAGGTTCAAGTTCAACGCCCCACTGAATGACAGAGGGAGATCCGTTGATGCTACACGGCCATTATTAGGTGAAAAATAGTCAAAACAAGATGATCAGGTCAGTACCCGAGGCCAAGCGGCTCATGGTTAAGAGAAGAGGCTCTGGGGTTAAACTGGGGTCAAACCCCACCTGCACCAGGAGTGACTTCGGGCAGGTGTTTGCTGTGTGAGCCTCGGTCTCCCTTCCTGTAACAGGAGGATGGCAGAAGGGCCGACTGTTACCGGGGTCGTGGGGAAGGTTAGCTGGGGTTTAGCTGGGATGATGCTGCCAAGGTGTCCAGCCGGGAGGCAGGGCACAGTCGGCGGGAGCTGCCTTTACCGCTGCTGCTGCCTCGTCATGACCAGGACAGAGGAGCAAAATCAGGGTGGACAACGGGGACAGTGTGACTAGAACCACACAGGGAGAGGTGCGGGGGAGGCAAGGAGGTAAAGAGGGTGGAAGCGGGGGAAGAGGAGATGGGAAAGAGGTGGGATGGGGGTGGGAGCGTTGAGGGCCATGTTCTGGGGAGCAGAGCAGCAGAAGGAAGGGGGAGATGGGAAACAGGTGATGGGGACACGGGACGCCTCGGGCCACCATTGGTGGCCACCACACACCTACTGTGTGTGTGGGCTGAGCTCATGGCCGTGGGGAGACAGACATGGGGTAGCTGAGTCCCCACACATGGACACATGACAAAGGGGAGGCAGCCACATCCCAAAGATGTCAAGTCACCTGGAGGACATGGGGTGAGGGCAGGGGAGGGGCAGCCCCAGCTTGGAGCAAGAGAGGAGAATAGCCGGGAGCCCAGAGGGCGGAGGCCTGAGGATGAGGGAGGGGGCAGAGAGGAGGATGGGCAAGGGAGGCAGCGCAGGGCTGGGGAAGATTAAGGTGAAAAGGGGTTGATAGAGGCCTGGGGAGGAGTAGAGGGGGCAGGGAGAGGAGTTTGAGAGAAGAGAGGAAGAGGGGGCCTGGGCCAGGCCTGGGAGACAAGACCCCAGTGGCCTCCAAGAGCCTCAGGCAGGACAGCTGGACTCACGGGGGGTGATGGTGAGTGTGGTTCCGTCGATGGACTGCCACATCTTCTTGCCGTTTCCCCATGTGTCCATCTCCACCCGGCAGAAGTAGCTAGACGCATCCTCCCTCCGCAGTTTCGAGATCTGGAGGGAGCCGTTCTTCCCACCCTTTGTCCAATTCAGGAGGAGCCGGTCCTTGAAATCATTATGGATGAACATCGGGGTCGTGTTGTAGATGAACTCCCCATGGAAGTGTTTCCATCTCCAGAATATATTCACGTTGAGAACGCTGTGTATCCAGGAGTGATAGAAGAAGAAGGGGATGTCGATGGAGCCACCCTCGGGGGCTGAGATTTCCTTTGGTTGGTTCATCCCAAAGGCAGTGTTTGGATTGTGTTCTGCCCAGTGACCTAGAGGAGGGAGGGAAAGGGAGAGACTTTGAAGGTGACCCCAGACCGTCAGCCACCCTCACCTACAGTGGGATGTGTGACAGGTGGTAGGACTGGCCCTCTGGCCTGGGTGAGCCCCTCTCCAGGCTTGGGGCGGGGAGGAGGGTGCGGAGTTGGGGGGACCCGGCACTGTGGGACCAGCTCTTTGTTTGTTGGGGGTGGGAGGCCTGGCCGGCTACCCCAGGGGACACTTCTACAGATACCCAGCCATAGCCCCTCCCCAGGGGGGTGGTCCCTGTGGCCCTAGGCAGAGCAGGACAGTCCCGGCCTCTCACCTGCCTGCAGAGATGCCAGGGGCAGCAGCAGGGTCAGCAGCAGGGGCAGACCCATGGCCTTGCCCTCCTCCCGGGATGAGAAGACAAGCAGAGCCTTCAAGGCCAGACGGGAGGCCTGTGGAGGGGCCGCCTGCGGGGAGTCTCAGCACCAGGAGAGCGAGGACAAGGCTCCTTCCGAGGACTGAGGAGGGTAGGGGCCTTCCCCAAACCCGCCCACCCCTGCCATGACTGACACTTCCTTTATCAATCTGGCTTCTTTTCCTATATTGCAAAAGGGCCTCTCTGTGGTCAGTGCAAAGGGAACCATGATCTAGGGCTCCCTGCCCCGCTCTGCACACTGAGGGGCTGGTCCTGACCTGGGCCAGCTGGGGCCTCTCCTCTCTCCCTCAGCTCCCTGCCTCTGCCACCCCCTTGGCATCTCCTTAGGAGTCAGCCTCTGTGTCTCTGTGTGTCTGTCTCTCCTTTTCTCTGCTTCTCTGAGTGTCTCTCTCCTCCCAGGGAAAGGGGTGACAGCAGGACCAGTTCAGGCTCCTTCAGGGAGAGGTCCACGGCCCTGAGTCCCTGCCCAGCTACAGCCCCTTAGAGAGGAGGAGGAGGGAGCTGCTGGTGGTCAAGCCTCAGCCCCCAGCCCAGGCACCAGGGGCACCAGCATGCTGGTGGTCTCTCTCTGCAGGTAGGGGACACTGCAGTGCCCCCCTTCATCCCCAGGCAGAACCAAGGCCCACCAGGCCCCTCCCGCCCTGCTCTGCTCCCTGTGTGCAGTCTCACACCCTCCCTGAGTTGAGGTGAGGGTGGGCGCAGGTTCCCACCTACCCAGAAGGTGGGCCTTCTGGAGGCCACGCCTCCACCCAGAGATGCAGGACTGGATCTGCAGGGCCCTCTGTCCTCACACTCTACAAGGAGGACACCGGGGCTCAGACACGCCCTGCCCCACGTCCAGGACTCTGAGGTGGCGGGTCCAGGACTTGAACTCCAGTCTTGCTGAGCCCACAGAGCCTTCTGCTCCTTCTGGATGCTTCCTCCTGGCTGCACCACAGAATCTCTGGGCTTCACCCTGTGAGTACAGAGCCCTGCGGGGTGAGCCCGGAGACTGTATTTAATAACGCTTCTCAGGGGGTTCCATCTGCAGCTGTGCGACCCTGGCTCATCCAGAGCCTTCCCTGGACAGAGGGGATGAAGGTCAGAGCAGTCATGAGCCATCCAGCTGACAGTCCCTGGGACCCCCTCTGATGGAGGCCCTGCCCGCCTGTGACTGGTGGTGGGCGGGGTGAGAGATTGGGGGCTGGGAACTTTGGTGGCCCCCCCAGGGCTGGCTGGGATGGAGGCTCTGCTCACCCACTCTCCAGGATGACGTTGGCATTGGTTCACAGAATGGACCATGGGGGTGGGAGGACATGATTTGAACTTCCTTTTTCCTTTTCTCAGTTTCTTTCCCAATCCTAATAGATGTTTTCCACAGTTCTCTCATGGCCAGCCAGGTAGTCCTGGCTTTCTCTACGTGCCTGCACTTATAGGCCTCAGAGGACAGATTCTGCACTTTCATGGAACCCCCTTATCTGAGTCAAGCCCTAAACCTGCGTTTTCTCATTTTCAGCTTTACAACATTCTGTGGTGATGTATCCTTATGTTCATTTTACCCAGGGAGAAACTGAGGCCCAGAGCCTTAATGGCATGGAGAGTCCCAAACTCTCCCATTCCTGTTGGGGGAAGGGAGGATGAACTCCTGTCACCAATTCAGCCCAAGCATCTTTCAAAGTCCACAGGGAGGTGACCTCACTTACTCTGGTTCCCTCCAGGTCTGGATTTGGACCGCACTCAGGTCTGTCTGCCTCGTGAGCTTCATGCTTACCCAAGATCGCCCCTCCCCCACCAACCACCCCCATTAACCTCCCTCACTTCCCCTTCCTTCCACAGCCCATCCTGGGGGGTCATTCATTGTGCTTCATTCAGCTGGCCACTTCTCAGGGTCTGGGGAAACAAAGGCAGGAGGGATGTGAGTGTGGCCCCTGAGGTGAGGTAGGACACATGAGGCAAAGAAAGAGCACAGGGAAGGGGGAGGTACGAAGGGCAAGGTCTTGGTCTCTGCTCTTTCCCGTGGGCTGTCCACGGGCCTCTGCTGACATCAGCACTCTGTGTACTTCCTCTTGTTTTGCAGGCAGGGAGGGGCCCAGAGAAGGCTTCTCCTGCCCTGGTTGGGTGCAGGCGTGCAGTGAGCCCTCCAGGAACTAGAGTCCAGCTGGGAAGGGAAGACTCTCAGCTTGCTTCACTATGTGAGGCAGGTAGAGGGAGACCCAGGCCCCACAAAGTTGAAACAGGCAGGGATGACATCTCCCACTTCCTGTGTGTCGGGTGCTTTGCACTCGTGTTGGCCATCTTTTCTTATTTGCTGTATTCTTGATGCTCTGACATCTGGGGCCTCACTGACCAGGGAGAGACTGTCCCTCCCAGGGCTGCCAGTTCTTAGAAGAGCAATGGACGTGCCCAGGAGCTCACCTGTCATATGCAAACCAACCAGTCCAGAGCCCACACTCCCCACCACCTCCTCCATCTGGCTCTTATGCTCCAGGAGGCCCATGTTCTTCTGCCATATTCATCCCAGGGCCAGGTGCCAGGCAACTAGGGACAGCCCCTAATCCCCAGAGCCCGCAGACATTATTCATACCAGCTGATCCTAAACCTGCCTGCTCTCCCTTGCCTTGTCTTTCTCACAGAACCTACAACAAAGGCTCCTGCCCATGTTTCCCCCTCCCTCCCTCTGCCTCCTGACTGACCCTAGTGCGTCCCTGCATGGCCCTGCGTGGAGTGCTGGGCATCTTGTTTTTATGGTTTTGTGAATATAAACTGCTTCCTTCATAACAGTCATTTGCATGTGTGTCTTACCATACCTGATTAAAACACATCCAGGTTAGGTTTTAAAATAGCTCTTAACTCTCCCAGCAGCCCCAGGAGGTAAGCAGGGTCTATTTTGATCCTCATTTTTATGCAGGAAGAAACTCAGGTCCCGAGTGAGATGATGAGATTTAACTGAGGTCACCTCACATGTAAATGTCCGCTGTGGCGTTGGGTCTGAGCCCAGAGCCCGTGCTCCCTACCACTTCTCCACGCAGTGATGAAGGTCAACAGCCCTCTGGCCCCGTTAACAGCCAACGCTTCCCTTTTCTGTGTTGTCTTCCTTCTGCACAGGGAGAAGCTTGAGGACTGATTGGGACACTGGCTCAGGGGGTCCTTGTCACGTGGCACAGTGAGTGGGGCAGTCAGTGCTGACTGAATGTTTATGGAAGAAGGAGAGATCTTTAAAGGATAGGTATCTGTGTGATGATCCATGTAGCTTTCCAGGCCATGTGCAGGGTCCTCTGTGTTACCTCATCCTGTCCTCACTGGGACCCTCCAAGGGAGGTACTGTTACTACCCCCACTTTACAGATGAGAAACCCGAGGCTCAGGGAAGGGAAGTCATCCGTCCCACAGTCAACTCCAGAGGCTGCGTCTGTAGTTCCTGCTTCTGTCATATTCACAAGTTTCTTCTCTGTGGGACCGAGACTTCCTCTCTTGTCAGCCTCCTTTTCATGCCACCAGGATGCATTTCAGCTCCTGGTCAATCTGACAAATGCTGATTGGGCTTCTAGGAGATGAGAGCAGAGGGCTGAGAGCTGGGGATCAAAGGCTGACCCCCGACCTTGCTGAGCTCCCAGGCTGGGAGAAGTGCAGGATACTCAGAAGAATGGGACCAAGAGATCATTGTCTGCACTTCCCCTCAGAGCAGTGTGCTGGTAAGTGTTCACCAAACAATCTCTAGAAAAGGAGTCCTGATTTGTAGGCTTTTCCAATTTCCATGTGTCAAGTTAACTATTGCATGGACTGACTGTTTGTGTGCCCCCCTCACTCCAAATCCATATGTTGAAGCCCTAACCCCCAGTGTGGCTGTATTTGGAGATGCGTCCCTAAGGAAATGCTTAAGGTTGAATGAGGTCATGAGGAGGGGGCCCTGGCCCAATAGGAGTAATGTCCTCATGAGAAGTGACCCCAGAGTGCCCCCTCTGCCTCCTCCACGAGTCTACACTCAGAGGCCATTGTGAACACAGGGCAGGAAGGCGGCCACCTACAAGCCAAGGGAAAGAGGCCTTAGAGTAAAACCTACCTTGTCAGCACCTGGATCTTGGGCTTCCCACCCTCCAGAACTGAGAAATACATTTCTGTTTTTTAGCCACCCTGTCTGTGCTATTTTGGTCTGACAGCCTGAGCAGATAATACGACTACCAATGTGAAATCACTGAATGTGAGTCAGGAGGAAATGTATAACATGTGTCATTGTACAGCCTTCCCACCATGAGGATACAATAGCACAGTAACCTCGAGAGCATACGTAGTAGTGAACTATGGTTAAAGAAGTAGGAAATGATGAGCTTCCCTCATTTTTAATATAATTTAATTGTAAGTTTATATTATTTTATTTTTTCTTGATTAATATTTTTTTGTTGTGTAAAATATACATAACATAAAATTTACCATTTTAACCATTTAAGTGTACAGTTCACTGGCATTAAGTACACTCACACTGTTGTATACATATTATTTAATTTTTAATAATGGCTGTGTTTAACAACTGGCTTGCAACATTCCCCCAAATTTAACAGTCAGCTCCAGCACATCCCTGTCTGTGGGGTCTCCCCAGCGATCCTCAGGTTACTTGGCAAATTTAGGATAAAAAGCCACAAAATTATCTTATTTACGTGTATTTCACAGAATTCAAATTTATGATGAATTATGATTGATATATAAATCCTCCTTTTTCTTTCTTTCCCCTCACTGCCTCCCCTTCCTCCCTCCCTCCCTCCCTCTCTCTCTCTCTCTCTTTGTAATATCTTTTTAGTAATCTCTCACTCTGAAAGGCTGATAATGTGCTTGCAAGTCCCGAATTGGCAAATAGATCTCAGTTAAGGTCCTGAACACTGGATGCAGTTCATCACAGCCCACAAAACTTCACGTCATTGCATGTCACTGGTCCCTGGTATTTATCTGGTTTTGGTTTAAGACAACAGAAATTTATTGTCACAATTCTGGAGGCCAGAATCCACCATCACAATGTCATCAGGGTCATATGCCCTCTGACGCCTCTCAGAGAGGACGCTGCCCTGCCTCTTCCAGCTGCGGTGCTCCTGGAAATCCTCAGCATCCCTTGGCTTGTAGACACATTGCTTCAATCTCTACCTCCCCTGTCTATTTTTTAGTGTTACTATTGGGCTTCATTACATTCCTGATTCACAAAACTGGACCAATGGCTCTAGAGTGATACACTGAAGGACAAAGCAAAATTGTGATGAAAAGAGTTAACGCTGAAATGAACACAAGCATATGAGGGCAAATGAGACCCCAGGGGAGCAGGGAGGGAGTTTGTATCTGCAGAGATGAGTGAGTGAGGGTGGCGACACCAAGGACCGAAGGAGAGAAAGGCATCTCCAAAATCCGGGGATGATATCTGAAAACTGGGAGTGGCCCACACCCCCAGTGCTTGCCCCCGGGACACAATCTGTCATGGGACTTTATTAAACTGTGATCTCTGTAGAAAATTAATTAGGTACAAACAAAAAGCAATGTTCCTCAGTACAAATTGGTGAATTTTGTTTCTAAAAGTGAAGAAGGGGGGACTTCCCTGGTGGCACAGTGGTTAAGAATCCGCCTGCCAATGCAGGGGACACGGGTTTGATCCCTGGTCCGGGAAGATCCCACACGTCACGGAGCAACTAAGCCCATGTGCCACAACTACTGAGCCCACATGCTGCAACTACTGAAGCCCACACACCTAGAGCCGGTGCTCCGCAACAAGAGAAGCCACCGCAATGAGAAACCTGTGCACTTCAAGGAAGAGTAGCCCCTGCTCGCTGCAACTAGAGAAAAGCTTGCGCGCAGCAACGGAAGACCCAATGCGGCCAAAAAAAAAAAGGTGGAGAAGGTACCAAACCTCGAGGCATTACTCAGCTGTGCTTCCTGTAGCCTAACAGGATAAAGTCCTCCTGTTGGGCCTCTGATGATAGGGCTGCCACAATGTGCTGGACGTCTCTCCTTTTCCCTCCTGCGCCTACCCTGTGTGCTTGTCACCCCTGCCCTTACCCGGGGGTTGATGGACTATTGCCCCGTTCTGCTCAGACAATGGGAGCAGCAGAAGGGTCCTGATCGAGGGGGTGTCTCCTGGCCCCTCCTGGGTGTGGCCCCCAGGGTGTGGTCAGGTTCACTGCGGGCTGGTCACCTTCCTTGTGGACCATAGGTTTGTCCCCTACCAGTCATGGGTCCCTGGCCCAAGCACAACCAGAGGCCCACATGCCTTAGGTCAAAATATTTGAGTCTGCTCATAATCTGCTTAGTGAGAGATGTGCTGTATCTCTGCCCTTCGAAGTAGACCATCTTAATACAAAACTGAGAAATATGTCTTTGTACCAGTGAAAGTTAGCAAAACAGAAACAACTGTATTTAATTATTATTGCATGAGCCTGCAGTTTCTGTTAATGCATTGGTGATATTTGCAAGACTTTTAAATTAAAGACATACGGAATTCTTAAATTATTACATATTTATTTTGTGAAATTTATTTTTTTCCTTCTCCCAGTAAAATCACTAAGTATGTTGTTACAATCAATACTTCACATAATTTGTTTTCCATTGACAGTAATGCCAAATTAGACAACATTTCTTGAATCATTGTAGTTCGGAGGTGGTTTTGTTTTATTCATTTCCGTTTGGAGAAACTTCTCTCTGTTGTGGCAGCCCCAACTAGGATCATCAATACTTTTCTTAAAGGAACACTTAGATTGGGAAATGTCACACATTTTATGCGACATGTTCACATGGTGCGGTGTGGTCACATATCAGAAGTTATTATTGCAGAAAATATTACAAAATGTTTTTATTTCATGATCTAAATTATCAGTTATGCCATGATTTTAATCACTTTTAAAAGCAACATTGGTAGCTTGCTTTATGCATATGTCAAACCCATATATATTATATATTTTATATATGCATATACATACTGTATATATATATTCACACCCAGACATGTATATAGATATATAATAGGACTTGTTTTAAGTTCTTCTGTGCCATGTACAACTGTTATGCACAGCGTGTTAATTCGTGAGCATCTCTGGAACCAGGAATTGGAACATGGGAAGAAGAAGGTATGTAGTGGGTGTTTGGCACAGTTGGGAGGCAGTTACTTGTTTTGCAAAAATCGATTGCCTTCAAGTTATCTGAGGGAAAGACTTCACAAGTTAATTTGTCTTTTCTGTCAGTTTGTACTCCTCTGCTGTTTCCTTCACACAGGCCCATGCACTGACAGTCCTCAATGTCAACAAGGGCATGACCCCCAGATCCTTACGGCATTTGGGTCCTGTCCCATTTGCGTCGGGACATGGGGTGAGCTGTGGGGAGAAGTACTTCTCTGGGCCCAGAAGGGTGTTAGTCATGAGTTCCCTCTTCACAGCTCCCAGGTTGCCCTGGGCCAGCAGTGGGGGCTGGATTCCAGTGACCCAGGTGTTCATGTGTCTTCTATGAATTCACTTGTGTGTTTGTTTGTTTATTTATTTATTAAAAAATATTTATTGGGACTTCCCTGGTGGCGCAGTGGTTAAGAATCCGCCTGCCCATGCAGGGGACATGGGTTCGAGCTCTGGTCCGGGAAGATCCCGCATGCCACGGAACAACTAAGCCCGTGCACCACAACTACTGAGCCTGTGCTCTAGAGCCCGCGAGCCACAACTACTGAGCCCACGTGCCACAACTACTGAAGCCCACATGCCTAGAGCCTGTGTTCCGCAACAATGAGAAGCCCGCGCAATGCAACTAAGAGTAGCCCCTGCTTGCCGCAACTAGAGAAAGCCTGTGCACAGCAACGAAGACCCAACATAGCCAAAAAATAAATTAATTAATTAAAATATTTATTTATTTATTTGGCGGCACCAGGTCTTAGTTGTGGCATGCGGGATCTAGTTCCCTGACCAGGGATCGAACCCTGGTCCCCTGCACTGGGAGCTCGGAGTCTTAACTACTGGACCACCAGGGAAGTCCCTCACTTGTGTGTTTATGTTCAAGGCTTTCCAGAGCCTGGGGCCAGGGTAGGATCCCTCTTGCCTGAATGAAGCAGCCTTCTCCCTACAGCACACACTCTCCCCCTCCCCCTCCCCCTCCCCAGGACTGCAGGTATAAAAGCAGACTTGCTGGACTGGCCTGAGGCCACCACCCTGTCTCTTAGCATGCTTCTATACCCTGCCCACCCCTTCCTATCTAAGCATCCCTTTCTTCAGCTCTCTTCCAACTGCCTTCATCTGAGAGAGCCACCTGTTTCCAGCCAAGACCCACCCGCTTCATATCCGAGTCTGAATTCACTGTTGGCAAATGTGTGGTAGACAGGGAGACATGATCAGCAGATTTTTAAAAAATATATATTTATTTATTTATTTTTATTTTTGGCTGTGTTGGGTCTTCGTTGCTGCACATGGGCCTTCTCCAGTTGCAGCGAGCAGGGGCTACTCTTCATTGTGGTGCGTGGGCTTCTCATTGTGGTGGCTTCTCCTGTTGTGGAGCATGGGCTCTAGGTGCGTGGGCTTCAGCAGTTGTGGCTCGTGGGCTCTAGAGCACAGGCTCAGTAGTTGTGGCCCACGGGCTTAGTTGCTCCACGGCATGTGGGATCTTCCCGGACCAGGGCTCGAACCTTTGTCCTCTGCATTGGCAGGCGGATTCTTAACCACTGCACCACCAGGGAGGCCCTGATCAGCAGATTTTTGTCCTAATTTTTGCTGAAAAACGCCCGCTGCACGATAGCAGAGCCGCAATGTAGACTGGAAAATGTAGACAGGAAGGAAAGGGGTCTACAGTCAACCAAAGAAATGGCAACTGTATTTCTTTTTTTTTTTTTTTTTTTGCGGTACGCTGGCCTCTCACTGCTGCGGCCCCTCCCGCCGCGGAGCACAGGCTCCGGACGCGCAGGCTCAGCAGCCATGGCTCACGGGCCCAGCCGCTCCGCGGCATTGTGGGATCTTCCCGGACCGGGGCACGAACCCGTGTCCCCTGCATCGGCAGGCGGACTCCCAACCACTGCGCCACCAGGTAAGGCCTGTATTTCTTTTTTTTTTTCTTTTTGCGGTACGCGGGCCTCTCACTGTTGTGGCCTCTCCCGTTGCGGAGCACAGGCTCCGAACGCGCAGGCTCAGCAGCCATGGCTCACGGGCCCAGCCGCTCCGCGGCATGTGGGATCTTCCCGGAACGGGGCGCGAACCCGTGTGCCCTGCATCGGCAGGCGGACTCTCAACCACTGCGCCACCAGGAAAGCCTGCAACTGTATTTCTTCATTCTTGGATCTGAAGTGTACCGGGTAAAGTAAATCCTTACGACTGTGTAACAAACAGCCCTAAATGCCAGTGGTTGAGCACAATGAAAGTTCCGTCCTGGATCCTATAACATTCCAGTGTGGATGTTCCTGGTCAAAGGCTTCCTGGGCATCTCTCCTTCCATCAGTGATTCTGGGACCCAGGCTCCTTCTGTCTCCCAGCTTCACCTCCTCTGGTTCCTTAGGGTCCTCTCCATTCACCTGGCAGATGGGAGACAGAGCTTGGAGGATTGCACAAGAGGGTTTTACAGCACTTCTTGTGGAAGTTACATACTTCACTTCCTTTTACACTCCATCGGCCAGAAATCAATTGTCTGACCCACCCCCGTCTGTATGAGAGGCTAGGAAATGTGTTTAGATGTGGGAACAGGATTAGGGTGAGGCAAGCGAGGCACTCATCTCAGACTGAAGGTTTCAGGGGATGCCAAAAAAACTCAGTAGGTTTTGAGTGTCTTGTTGATGTTTGCGTCCATTAAAGCCAGGAAGGTAAAATTATAATAAATTCTGGTTTGGGTGTAAATAAAGTCTGTAAACTTAAAATAGTGTTGTGAGTTTTAATAGACCTCCTTTTCAATTTTTCAATATTTTTTCCAACTCTTTAGTATTCTGTTAAAAATTATCCATTAAAAATACATGAAAGCATGTACCTAGGGGCCCACACTTCTGTGTGTCTGGTAGGAAAGGTATCTAGATCTTGAGGAACACATAAGAGTCTCTGCCAAATCCCCACACTTTATTCTCATCCTTTACGTATTTTATTCTCCATCTTTGTTCTTTAATAATGATTTCTCTCTTTATCTTTAGCTTTCAAGGTTTGATTATGCTGCGTCTGGAGATGGTTTTGAGTTTATCCTGTCTGGAGTTCACTGAGCTTCTTCAATCTTTAAATTGATCTCTTTCAAGTATTTGAGAAGTTTGCAGCCATTGTTTGTTCAAATATTGTTTTCCGCATTGATCTCTATCTCCTCTTCTTCCGGAATTCCGACGACACATACGTTAGACCTTTTTATTTTGTCCCCTGGGTCTCTAAGGCTCTGTTCATTTTTATAAATCTGATTTTTCCTGGCTGTTCAAGTTGGATAGTTTCTTTTGATCTGTTTTTATGTTTACTGACTCTTTCCTCTGTCAATCTCAATTCTGAACTCTTCCAATTAGCTTTTTGTTTCAGCAAGATCATGTCTGTCAGCTTTGAAGTTTTCATTTGGCCCTTTCTTATGGGTTATATTTTCTGCTAAGATGTTTGTCTTTCCATCCACTTCAAGACTGTTCACCTTTATTTCGTGGAGCAAGGTTGTCATCGCCGTGTCAAAGTCTTTGTCTAACAATTCCTACATTTGTGTCATCTCGAGGTGTGCGTCTTTTGCCTTGCGGGTTGTTGAGATTTTTCTGTCTCCTTCTATCTCAAGTAATTTTGGATTACATCCTGGACATTTTAACTGTTGCTCTGTGAGATGCTGGGTCCTATTACAATCTTCAGAGGGTGTTGATTTCTCTGTTTTGGCAGCAAGTTGGGCTGACTAACTTCAGCCCAAAGTCCCAACATGCCTTCTGTGGGCTGTGATTCCAAAGCCATTTCCATTTTCAAAAATTTGGCTATGGAGTTTGGATCTGTCCTGTGTGTGCATCCCACCCGCTTCCTCTCCTTCTCCCCCTGCCCCTCCACTGCCCATGGGCCACCCTGGGACCGAGTGGGGATCTACAGCACAGTTTAGTTCTCGAAGCCTTTGGTATGTTTTTAGGATCAGTTCCATGTATGTGTATCTTGGACATGGGCTCCATATGCAGCTGATGGAATTCCTCTTTCAAGCTTCCTCCTCTTAAAGATAGAAAGCCGAGGTTTTAGCTTCCTCATCACTTCTTGCACACACTTCTGGTAACTGCATCTGCCTTTAGGGGAAGCAGTGAGAGGGAGGGGAGAGAAAAAAGCAAGAGGGGTGCCTCCCAGGCTCTTTCAACAACAAGGGCTCTCTTTCCTAGTTTCTGTGGTCAGGGAGAAGGATTTTTTTCTCTCTCCTAGTTTCTGTCCGGGTGAGCATGGCTGCCGCTAGAGCTGGGTTGCCACTACTGCCATGAGAGTGCATCTTTGGGTCTTACCTCAGGGCAGAGCTGGGTAGGATTACAAAATAAAACCAGGGTTCTCCTTCTACTCTCTCTGTAGTCGTCCTCTGATCGGAGAAGGAGGGTTTTTGTTGGCGCTTTTTCTTCCTGTGCCTGCTCTGCAGTTCTGGGATTCAGGATGCTCTGAGTCTGAGCTGAGAGATATGGGAGGAAACTAAACCAAACCAAACCATAAACTCACTGCCATACCTTCCATGAGTTTTGATTTCTCTCTCCAATCTGTCCGCTATTCCTTACCTTTCAGGGTCTTCCAATTGTTGCTTCATGTATTCGTCCAGGGTTTTAGTTGTAATCAGTGGGGGAGATATAGGATGGAGTGTATTTACTCATCTTAACCAGACCTGGGACTCCTACCTTGATATTTTCTTTTTTTTTTTTTTTAACATCTTTATTGGAGTATAATTGCTTTACTACCTTGATATTTTCAGTCCCACAAATTAGACATCATTGGTACTGTTTTATAAGCTCAGTATTACTTTTTTTGTATTTTATTTTATTTTTTTAATTAAATTTAATTTTTTTAATACAGGTATTTTTTCTATACCACCACCACTCCCCCCCCATTTTCCCCCCTTGGTATCCATACATTTGTTCTCTACATCTGTGTATCTATTTCTGCCTTGCAAACTGGTTCATCTGTACCATTTTTCTAGATTCCACATATATGCATTAATATACGATATTTGTTTTTCCCTTTCTGACTTACTTCACTCCGTATGACAGTCTCTAGGTCCATCCACGTCTCTACAAATGACCCAATTTCGTTCCTTTTTATGGCTGACTAATATTCCATTGTATATGTGTACCACATCTTCTTTATCCATTCTTCTGTCGATGGGCATTTAGGTTGCTTCTATGACCTGGCTATTGTAAATAGTGCTGCAATGAACATTGGGGTGCATGTGTCTTTTTGAATTATGTTTTTCTCTGGGTATATGCCCAGTAGTGGGATTGCTGGGTCATATGGTAGTTCTATTTTTAGTTCTTTAAGGAACCTCCATACTGTTCTCCATAGTGGCTGTATCAAATTACATTCCCACCAACAGTGCAAGCGGTTCCCTTCTCTCCACACCCTCTCCAGCATTTGTTGTTTGTAGATTTTCTGATGATGCCCATTCTAACTGGTGTGAGGTGATACCTCATTGTAGTTTTGATTTGCATTTCTCTAATGATTAGTGATGTTGAGCAGCTCTTCATGTGCCTCTTGGCCATCAATGGAACAGGATAGAAAGCCCAGAGATAAACCCACGCACCTATGGTCAACTAATCTATGACAAAGTTGGCAAGGATATACAAGGGAGAAAAGACAGTCTCTTCAATAAGTGGTGCTGGGAAAACTGGACAGCTGCATGTAAAAGAATGAAATTAGAACACTCCCTAATACCATACACAAAAATAAACTCAAAATGGATTAAAGACATAAGTGTAAGACCAGACACTATAAAACTCTTAGAGGAAAACATAGGAAGAACACTCTTTGACATAAATCACAGCAAGATCTTTTTGACCCACCTCCTAGAGTAATGAAAATAAAAATAAACAAATGGGACCTAATGAAACTTAAAAGTTTTTGCACAGCAAAGGAAACTATAAACAGGATGAAAAG
Organism: Globicephala melas; assembly: GCF_963455315.2. Taxonomy (NCBI): domain Eukaryota; kingdom Metazoa; phylum Chordata; class Mammalia; order Artiodactyla; family Delphinidae; genus Globicephala; species Globicephala melas. The sequence goes on along the minus strand of NC_083328.1, from coordinate 6,713,627 downwards.
ACAACCCTCAGAATGGGAGAAAATATTTGCAAATGAATCAACAGAAAAAGGATTAATCTCCAAAATATATAAACAGCTCATGCAGCTCAATATTAAAAAAACAAACAACCCAATCAAAAAATGGGCAGAAGACCTAAATAGACATTTCTCCAAAGCTCTGTATTACTTCTGATTTACCTACATCCTTGCTTCTTTTTTCTCACCATTCCCTTTTGCACCTCAGACCTTACTTCCTTCTGTTACTTTTATTTTGTCTGGAAATGTGTTTATTTTGCTAGTGTTCTTGAAAATAATTTATCTGTGTAAATAATTCTAGGTTGACTTTTTTTTCTTAACAGTTTAGAGATAACACTGCACTTTCTTTTGGGTTCCAGTGAGGAGGTAGCTGGCTCATTCTGTAGATACTGATTTTTCATTTTGCCTGCTATTAACATCTCCTCTTTGTCTTTGGTATTTTACAGTTAGACTAGAATGTTTATAATTGTGGACTTCTTTTTATTTCTTATGCTCGCTTGGTGAATTTATTGGGCTTCCTGAAAGTTCATTGTCTTGTCAAATAGTGCTTATTTCCTATTTTCTCTAATCTCTCTTTCTGAAGTCGTATTATTAGACACAGCAGAATTAAAAAAAATTTTTATTGGAGTATAGTTGATTTACAATGTTGTGTTAGTTTCAGGTGTACAGGAAAGTGAGTCAGTTATACATATATCCACTCTTCTTTAGATTCTTTTCCCATATAGGCCATTACAGAGTATTGAGTAGTGTTCCCTGTGCTATACAGTAGTTAGACACATCAGACTTGTTTACTCTTTTATGTTTGACTTTTTTTTCCTTCCTATTTTCCCTCCCTGTGCATCCATGCTGCATTCTGACAATGTCTTTGGACCTATCTTAAGCCAACCCACAAATTTTATCTCCAGCTGTATTTCATTTGCCGTTTCATGTACCCATTGACTCTTTTATTTCAATTTTTATATTTTACATTTGTAGAGTTTCTACTTGTGTTTTCTTCCCCCAAATCTGCCTGGTCAGTTTTACATTCTCTTGTTTCATCATCCTTCCAGTATCTTCTTTTATTTCTTTAAACCTATTGATTTATGAACAATACCATCTAATACTAATAGCAGCAGTCTTTGAAGACCTAACTTTGCAGTTGTTTCTCTAGTTCTTTTGCTCATGATCACTTGTTTTGTTGTGTTTTTAAATTGATATTTCATCTTACTTGCAACTTAATCTGTGGGAATTCTTTGAGACCTAGATGTGAGTGCCTTCCTCCAGAGGGGGTCTGTGTTTACATCACTGGGTGCAGGTGTACTACCTGTCGAGGGTCACTTTAAATGAAAATTTCAGCTTTGTATTTTTTAAGGCTCACAGGCATCGTGAATGCGGGCCTAAACCCTTGAGAGTGTGGGTGAGGGTTAGGGATGCTCTGAGGGAAGATATCTTTCATGCTTTTCTCTAAGGCTGTGGCGGAAGAATCAATCTCTACTACCTCCCCCTTCATGGCAGTTCTTTCTCTTCTGGCTCACTGTCAGAGGGTCAGTGATTTAGGGGTCCTGGCTTTATGCAGACGTCTCGTCTGATCTCCATCCTGCTCTGGCCCAGGCTTTGCCTCTTGTCACCAGAGATTTGGAGGCTGGCTAAAGCCCAGGCGTTAGCTTTGGGCCCCTGGGGACTGGATGATTGATGCACGGTATCTTCCAGGATACATTCATCTGCAACTTGCCTCTTATTCTTGCAATATTGTGATTGATAAGAAGTATATATATTTGGTCATTTGGATGACCAAAACATATTTCTCATATATATGTGGTTTTCCTCCACAGTTCCTGACTCACAGCTCCCAAAACCCTTGGAAATTCCTGAGCCATGAGAGCAATAGGAGCATCTTTTGTTATAATATTTGGTCTCTTATCCTCAGTTCTTGAAATTGTTTCAGAGCCATAAAGGTGAAATGGGCATCTTGTTATTCATAACAAGCCCCTTTTCACCACAGCTGGGTTTATATTAATGAGGTGACTTTTAGAAAGCACCACAGGATGGGGGCTGGTTGCCAGAGGAACGAACCATGACCTTACCCCCTGATTTCTGTGAAGAGCAGAGGGGTTGGAGGTTGAATTAATCACCAACAACCAAAATCTAACCATACCTATGTAATGAATGCTCCATAAAGCCCCAAAAGGCTGGGGCTTGTAGGGCTTCTGGGTTGGTGAACATGTGGAGGTGGATGGGAGAGTGCTCCAAGAGAGCATGGCAGATACCTGCCCTTTCCCCTACCTTGCCCTAGCATCTTCTCCATCTGGCCATTCCTGAGTTATATATCTTTTTGTAATAAACTGGTGATCCAGGAAGCAAAATGTTTCTCTGAGTTCTGTGAGCCGATCTAGCAAATTAATCAAACCTGAGGATGTTGGCGCCTCTGATCTATAGCTGATGGGTCAGGAGCCCAGGTGACAACCTGAACTTGTGATTGGCATCTGAAGTGGTGGTATGGTGGGAGGAGTAGTCTTGCAGGACTGAGTCCTTACCCTGTGGAATCTGACCCTGTCTCGAAGTAGATAGTGTCAGAATTGAGTTATTCTCAGCTGGTGTCTGAACATTGCCTGGTGTGTGGGGAAAACCCTCACACCACACTCATTGGAATTGGGGTCAGAACCGTTTTTAACTTTACACCATGATTTTGAGAGGTTTATCCAGTGTTGATAGATGAACTGGAGTTCATTCATTTTAAATGCTGTTAAATATTTCAGTGTGAATATTTACCATGATCCACTTATTCATTCTCCTATTGATGGACATTTACGTTATCCTCAGTCTTTGACTATTGTAAATAATGCTGTAATAAACACTTCTTTCCATGTTTCTTTGGGTACGTGTGCAAGAGTTTCTCTAGTGTATATACCTAACAGTGGAATTCCTGGGTCACAGAGTATGTGCACTTTGAAATTTTGGAGATTATATTTAATTGTTCTCCAAGCAGTACCAAGACACGCTCCCACCACTGTTCACTTTGCCTCCAACATTTAAATTTTTACCAATCTGATGTGGGTGAAAATGACGATTTTCATTGACATGTCCTTGATTGCTAGAGAGAAGAGCACGTCTCATGTTTCGCCCATTTTGGTTTTCTCTTCTGTGAACTGCCTCTTTGTATTGATCTTGTGAATATTGGAGACCAGGAGTGATCATTAGTTAGATCCATTACACCTGTAACCTGCGCTCACTGCTCAAGCTCACTTTAACTGCTGCTGCAGAAGGTTTGCGTGTCTTCCAAGCTTCATGCAGCCTAAATAATAAAGATATTTGCCCAAGTTGTTTTTTTAGTAACTTGGAGTCAGCTGTGTCCAGTTCGAGCTTGAGCCAGATGAGACTAAGACTACTGACCCTCAACTGGGCATGCGTGAGTATCCACTCAGGGACCTTTAGATGCCAGAGGGCCCAAAACTCCACCATCAGAGCATGGTAACACCGTCATTTTCTGAACATGTGTCCCATGAAGAAGCCACAGCTTAGTTGCACCTGTGAAGAAGGACAATTGCCTCACTTTTTCTTTTCTCTGATCACCTTATTACCTTTCCCTGTGCCCTCCATGCCTCAGCTTTATCCCATCAATATCCTGTGCCCCTCCCCTTCCGGGAGACAGATTTGAGATCCATTCTCTCCTCTCCTGGCTTGGCCGCCTCGTGAATACAGGTTTTCTCTGCTGCAAACTTCGGCGTCTCAGTGTTTGGCCTGCTGCCTGTCCAGCGAATGAGCCAGGTTTGGTAACATAGTTTCCTATTTCTAAATTGGTTTGCCATTCATTAGATACTTGAAATTTGAATTCTTTGTCAATCATATATGTTACAAACGTCCTTTTTCTGTCAGTGGCTTGTTATTTCCCTTTACTTTTGAACTGTAGAAATTTAAATCTGATCTCAGATTCATCAAACCTTTGTGTCTTTTTAAGAAATCCTGTCCTACTCTTTTTTTAAAAATTCATTTATTTTATTTATTTATTATTTTTGGCTGCGTTGGGTCTTCGTTGCTGCCCGCGGGCTTTCTCTAGTTGCGGCAAGCGGGGGCTACTCTTTGTTGCTACTCTTTGTTGCGAGGGCTTCTCATTGCGGTGGCTTCTCTTGTTGCGGAGCATGGGCTCTAGGCACGCAGGCTTCAGTAGTTGCGGTGCACGGGCTTAGTTGCTCCGCGGCATGTGGGATCTTCCCGGACCAGGGCTTGAACCCGTGTCCCCTGAATTGGCAGGTGGATTCTTAACCACTGCGCCACCAGGGAAGCCCCTGTCCTACTCTTAAGGTCATAAAGACAGCCTCCTGTATTTTATGTTAAAAACTACAAGTTTGCTTTTCATATTTAAGTTTTTCATCCAGTTAGAACTGTTTTTTGTGTAAGGTGTAAAGTTGGAATTTAAGTATTTCCAGATGGATAGCCACTTGTCCTTGCCATCCTTCCCCACTGAATTATAATGCCATCTCTCTAATATATAAAGTTTCCATTCCTAGGCTCTCTTCTCATTGCTCTATTTGTGCCAAAGCCACATTTTCTTAATTTCAATAACTTTTTAATTAGTATCAGTATGTGAGACCTGGTATGTGAAACCCTCATCTAATTTTGGTTCTTCAAAATCTCATTTAGTCTAGGTGTTTTTCTCCTCCATTTGCATTTTAGAATCTGTTTGCCGATTTCCATGACAAAAGCTCTTGGGATTTTTATTGGAATGGTATGCATTCATGGACTAATTTGAGGAGAATTGACATATTTATGATATTAAGTCTCCATCCATGACCATGGTGTAAAATTAAATAAATTTCAATAGTTATACAAATTTTTCAAGAAGGTCTTACATATCTTTTGTTAGATTTATTCATTTATTCCCTATTAGCATGTTGCTTGTTTTGTTAGATAATTGTACTTTAATTAATTCAGGTCGATTGCGGTATGATTTACATACAGCAGAATTTATCTTTTTTTAGGTATTACAGCTCAACGGGCTTTTAAAAGGTATAAGGTTCTGAAGCCACCATCACAATCAAGACACAGTATTCCACTACCCCAAGTTCCTTCATGTCCCTTTATAGTCAATCCTTTCCTCCCATTTCTAGCCTTTGGCAATCACTGCTCTGAATTCTGTCCCTATACTTTTGCTTTTTCCAGAACGTCATATAAATGGAATCATACAGTATGTAGCCTTAGTTTGGCTTCTTTCACTTAGCAAAATATTTTTGAGGTTTGTCCACATCATTATGTGTATTGGTAGTTGATTCCTTTTTACTGCTGAGTCGTATTCATTGTATGGAATGTACCATGACTTGTTGACCCACTCACCAGTTGATCAGTTGATGGACAATTTCTTCCCTCCGTTTTGGATGGTTATGAATAAAGTTGCTATGAACGCTGCTGTACAGATTTGCATGAGAACATGTTTTCATTTCCTGGGGTAAATACCTAGCAGTGGGATTGTTGGGTCATATGGTAATATGTATTTACATTTATAAGAAATTGTCAAAATGTTTTTCAAACTGGTTATGCCAGTCTTCATCCCCATCAGTGAAGTGTGAGAGTTTTACTTCCTCTGCATCCTCACCAATTCTTGGTATTGTAGTGGTATCTCACTGTGGTTTTCTTCTGCATTTTCCTAATAAATAATAATTTTGAACTTCGTTTCATGTGATTGTCATCTGTGTCTGTCCTTTGATGAAATATCTGTTCAGATCTTTTTCCAATTTTTAAAACTTGGGATTTTTGTTATTGAGAAACCTTTACATGTTGCGTTGCAAGTTCTTTATCAGATGTGTGTTTTACAAGTGTTTTCTCCAGTCTGTAGGTGATCTTTTTATTTTCTTAATAATATCTTTTGAAAAGCAGAAGTTAATTTTGATAAAGTCCAGTTTGTCAATGTTTTTCTTTTACGGATCATGGTTTTGGTGTTGAATCTAAGAAATCTTTGCCTAACTCAAGGTCACAAAGATTTTCTATTTTTCCCTCTAAAAGTTTAATAGTCTAAGTTTTTACATTGTCTATAATCTATCTTAAGTTTTTAAAATATATAATGGAAACTATGGGTCAAGTTTTATTTTTTTGCACGTGGATACCCAGTTGTTTTAGCATCACTTGTTAAAAAGATTATTCTTAACTTATTTAATTACCTTGGCTCCTTTGTGGAAGATCAACTGAATATACAGTCCCTTGGTGTCTGTGAAGGGGATTGGTTACAGGATCCTCTGTGAATACAAAACTCCCAGGATGCTCAAGTCCCTTATATAAAATGGCATAGTATTTGCATATAAGCTACACAACCTTCTCATACAATTTAATTTTTAATTATCTTTTATTGAAACATAACTGACATACAGTATTAGTTTCAGGTGTACTGCATAATGGTTTGACATTTGCATACATTATGAAATGATCACCATACGTCTAGTAACCATTTATCTCCATGCAGAATTATTACAATATTATTGACGTATTCCTTATGCTGTGTATTACGTGCCCATGACTTATTTATTTTGTAAGTGGAGGTTTGTACCTCTTAATCCCCTTCACCTATTTTGCCCCCACTCCCAACCTTCTCTTCTCTGGTAACCACCAATTTGTTTTTTGTATCGATGAGTCTTTCATTTTGTTGTTTTTTAGATTCCACATATAGGTGAGTTCATATGGTATTAGTCTTTCTCTGTCTGACCTATTTCATTTAGCATGATACCCTCTTCATACATCCATATTGCCAAAAATGGCAAGATTTTATTTTGTTATGGCAGAGTAACATTCCATTGTTTAAATATACCACATCTTCTTTATTCATTCATCTATTGATGGGCACTTAAGTTGCTTCCATCTCTTGGCTACTGTAAGTAATGCTGCAGAGAATATGGGGGTGCAGATATCGTTTCCAATTAGTGTTTTTGTTTTCCTCAGATAAATACCCAGAAGTGAAATTGCTGTATCATATCCAGTTCTATTTTTAATATTTTGAGGAACCTCCACACTGTTTCTCACAGTGGCTGCACCAATTTACATTCTCACCAACAGTGCACAAGAGTTCCCTTTTCTCCATGTCCTCCCCAACACTTTTTTTTTGTCTTCTTGATGACAGCCATTCTGGCAGATATGACGTGTTATTTCATTGTGGTTTTGATTTGCATTTCCCTGATTATTAGTGATGGTAAGCATTTTTTCATGTGTCTGGAGGCCATCTGTAGGTCTTTTTTGGAAAAATGTTTATTCAGGTCTCCTGACCATAAAAAAATTTTTTTTAATTGGGTTGTTTGATTTTTTGATGTTGAGTTGCGTGAGTTCTTTGTGTATTTGGATATTAACCCCTTATCAGATGTATCATTTGCAATTATCTTCTCCCCATTCAGTAGGAGATCTTTTTGTTTTATTGATAGTTTCCTTCACTGTTGAAAAGCTTTTTGGTTCAATGTAGTCCCATTTGTTTATTTTTGCTTTTGTTTCCTTTGCCCGAGGAGACAGATCCAAAAAAAAAGAATATTGCTAAGACTGATGTCAAAGAGTCTAATGTCTGTGTTTTCTTCTAGAAGTTTTATGGTTTCAAGTCTTTCATTTAAGTCTGTAATCCACTTTGTGTTTATCTTTGTATATGGTGTGAGAAAGTAGTCCAGTTTTGTTCTTTAGCATGTTGCTGACCAGTTTTCCCATTACCATTTATTGCAAAGGCTGTCTTTCCCCCATTATATAGTCTTACCTCCTTTGTTACAGATTTATTGCCCATATAAGTGTGGGTTCATTTTGATCTCTATTCTCTTCCATTGATCTAGGTATCTGTTTTTGTGCCAGTACCATACTGTTTTGGATACTGTAGCTTTATATTACAGTTTGAAATCAGGAAGTGTGATACCTCCAGCTTTGTTCTTACTCAAGATTGCTTTGGCTATTCAAGGGGTGTTGTGTTTCCATACAAATTTTAAAGTTATTTGTTCTAGTTTTGTGAAAAGTGTCCTGGGTATTTTGATAGGGATTGCACTGAATCTGTAGATTGCCTTGGGTAGTATGGTCATTTTAACAATATATTCTTCCATTCCGTGAGCACAGTATATCTTTATATTTGTTTGTGTCATCTTAAATTTCTCTTAGAGTTTTAAGAGTACAAGTCTTTTACCTCTTTAGTTAAATTTATTCCTAGGTACATTATTCTTTTTAATGCAATTGTAAATGGGATTGTTTTAATATATTTTTCTGTTAGTTCATTTTTAGTATATAGAAATGCTATATTTCTTTATATTAATTTGGTATACTGCACTTCACTGAATTCATTTATTCTAGTAGGTTTTTTTGCTATCATCTTTGGGATTTTCTATATGTAGTATCATATCATCTGAAAACAGTGACAGTTTTACTATTTTCTTTCCAATTTGGATGTTTTGTTTTTCTCTACTGGCTCCTGTGGCCAGGATTTCCAATATATTGGGTTGGCCAAAAAGTCCGCTTGGGTTTTTTTAACATCTAATGGAAAAATCTGAACGAACTTTTTGGCCAACCCAATACTATGTTGAAAAAAATTGGTAAGAGGGGGCATACTTGTCGTTTCTGATCTTAGAGGAAATGCATTTAGCTTTTCACCACTGAGTGAAAAAATTGGCTGTGGGTTTGTCATATATGTCCTTTATTATATTGAGGTATATTCCCTCTGTAACTCACTCTGGAGACTTTTTATCATACATGAATGTTGAATATTGTCAAAAGATTTTCCTGCATCTATTGAGGTGAGCATATGATTTTTATTCTTCAATTTGTTAATGTGGTATTACACATTGATTTGTTGATATTGAATCATCCTTACATCCCTGGAATAAATCCCACTTGATTTTTGTGTATGATCCTTTTAATGTATCATTGTGTTTGGTTTGCTAATATTTTGATGACTTTGCATCTATGTTCATCAGGGATATTGCTCTGGAATTTTCTTTTTTGTGGTTCATTTGTCTGGTTTTGGTATCAGAGTGATGCTGGGCTTCTAGAATGAGTTCAGAAGCATTTCTTCCTCTTCAATTTTTGGGAATAATTTGAGAAAGATAGGTTTAGCTCTTCCTAAATGTTTGTCAGAATCCATTTATGAAGCCATCTAGTCCTGAACTTGTGTTTGTTGGGAGAGTGTTTTTGCTTTTATTACTTATTCAATTTCATTACTGGTAATCTATTCATGTTTTCTATTTCTTCCTGATTTACTTTATAGGAATTTATCCATTTCCTCTAGGTAGTCCATTTTATTGACATAAGTTGTTCATAGTAATCTCTTTTATGGTGTCAGTTGTAACTTCTCTTTTATTTATGATTTTATTTATTTGGGCCCTCTTTTTTCCTTAAGGAGACTGGCTAATGTCTTATCAATTTTTTGTCTTTTCAAAAAACTAGCTCTTTTTGGTTCTTTTTTATTTTTTTAAAGTCTCAATTTCATTTACTTCTGCTCTGATCTTTATTTCTTTTATTCTACTACTTTGAGTTTTGATGTTCTTCTTTTTTCAGTTCCTTTAGATGTAAGGTTAAATTGTTTATTTGAGCTTTTTCTTGTTTTCTGAGGTAGGCTTGTATTGCTATAAACTTCCCTCTTAGAAGTGCTTTTGCTGTGTCCTGTGTATTTTGGATTGCTGTGTTTCCATTTTTATTTGTCTCCAGGTATTTTGTGATTACTCTTTGATATCATCAGTGACCTACTGTTTTGTAACTTATTGTTTGTTTGTTTTTTGTAGTTTTTTTCTTATAGTTGATTTCTAGTTTCATACCCTTGTGTTCAGAAAAGATGCTTGATATGATTTCAACCTTCTTAAATTTATTCTTTTGTGAGGTGTGAGGTGATATCTCATTGTGGTTTTTATTGCATTTCTCTGATTAGCTACGTTGAGCATCTTTTCATGTTCCTATTGGCCAGTGTATGTCTTCTTTGGAAATATGTCTGTTCAGGTCTTCTGCCCATTATTTAACAAACAACCTTCTGACCAGGTTGCTTGTTTTTTTGATACTGAGTTGTATGAGCTGTTGATATATTTTAGATATTAACCCCTTATCAGTCATGCCATTTGCAAATATTTTCCCCCATTGAGTAAGCTGTCTTTTTTTGTTGATGGTGGTTTACTTTAGTGTGCAAAAGCTTTTAAATTTAATTAGTCCCATTTGTTTATTTTTGTTTCCTTTGCCTCAGGAGACTGATCCAAAAAATATTGCTACAATTTATGTCAAAAAGTGTCCTACCAGGGCTTCCCTGGTGGCGCAGTGGTTGAGAGTCTGCCTGCCGATGCAGGGGACACGGGTCGTGCCCCGGTCCGGGAAGATCCCACATGCCGCGGAGCGGCTGGGCCCATGAGCCATGGCTGCTAAGCCTGCGCGTCCGGAGCCTGTGCTCCGCAACGGGAGAGGCCGCAGCAGTGAGAGGCCTGCGTACTGCAAAAAAAAAAAAAAAAAGTGTCCTACCTATGTTTTCTTCTGGGAGCTTTATAGTTTCAGGTCTTACATATAGGTCTTTAGTCCATTTTGAGTTTATTTTTGTAAATGGTATGATAATTTGTTCTAGTTTTATTCTTTTGCGTGCAGCTGTCCAGTTTTCCCAGTAAAACTTATTGAACAGACTGTCTTCTCTCCATTGTATATTCTTGCCTCCTTTGTCATAGATTAGTTGACCATAATTGCGTGGGTTTACTTATGAGCTCTCTATTCTGTTCCATTGATCAATGTGTATGTTTTTGGGCCAGTACCATGCTATTTTGACTACTTTAGCTTTGAAGTATAGTCTGAAGTCAGAGGGTGTAATACATCCAGCTTTCTTCTTTTTCTTCAAGATTGCTTTAGCAATTTGGGGTCTTTTGTGGTTCCATATAAATTTTAGGATTCTTTTTTCTAGTTCTGTGGAAAATGTCATGGATATTTTGAGAGGGATTGCATTAAATCTGTAGATTGCCTTGCTAGTATGGACATATTAACAATATTCTTCCAGCATATGAACATGGGATATCTTCCCATTTCTTTGTATCACCTTCTATATCCTTTATCTGTGTTTTATAGTTTTAAGAGTATAGGTCTTCCACCTCCTTGGTTAATTTTATTCCACCTATTCTTTTTGATGTGATTTTAAACAGACTTGTTTTCTTGCTTTCTCTTTCTGATAGTTCATTATCAGTGTATAGGAAAGCAACAGATTTCTGAATATTAATCTTGTGTTCCACAACCTTATTGAATTTATTTATTAGTTCTAATAGTTTTTTGGAGACTTTAGGGTTTTCTATATATAGTATCATGTCATATGCAAATAAGTGACAGTTTTATTTCTTCCCTTGCAATTTGGATGCCTTAAAAAAATTTTTTTTTATTGAAGTATAGTTGAATTGCAGTGTTGTGTTAATTACTGCTGTATAGCAAAGTGACTCAGTTATACATATATATACATTATTTTTCATGTTTTTTCCATTATGGTTTATCAGAGGATAGTGAATATAGTTCCCTGTGCTATACGGTAGGACCCTTTTTACCCATTCTATATATACCAGTTTGCATCTGCTAATTCCAAACTGCCAATCCAACCCTTTCCTACCCCTTGGCAACCACCAGTCTATTCTCTATGTCCCTGATTCTATTTCTGTTTCATAAATAGGTTCATTTGTGTCATATTTTAGATTCCACATATAAGTGATATCATATGGTATTTGTCTTTCTCTTTCTGACTTACTTCACTTAGTATGATATTCTCTAGTTGTGGATGTCTTTTCTTTTTCTTATCTGATTACTATGGCTAGGATTTCCAACATTATGTTAAATATAAGTGGCAAGTGTGGGCATCCTCCTCTTTTCTTAATTTTAAAAGAAAAGCTTTCAGCTTTTTACCACTGAGTAGGATGTTAGCTGTAGTTTTCTCATAAATGGCTTTTATTATGTTGAGATATGTTCCCTCTATACCAACTTTGAGAGATTTTATATGAATGGATGTTGAATTTTGTCAAATTATTTTCTTCATCTATTGAGATCATCATGTAATTTTTATCCTTCCCTTTTTTTTTTTTAAATAGTGTAATGTATCACATTGATTTTTTGTAGGTATTGAGCCACCCTTGCATCCCTGGCATAAATCTCACTTGATCATGGTGTATCCTTTTTATATATTGTTGAATTCGGCTTGCTAATATTTTGTTGAGGATTTTTGCACCTATATCAATCAGAGATATTGTCCTGTAATTTTCTTTTGTAGTGTCTTTTTCTGATTTTGGTATCAGGGAAATAGTGGCCTCATAGAATGAATTTGGGAGTGTTCCCTCCTCTTCAATTTTTGGGAATAGTTTGAGAAGGATAAGAATTAGCTCTTCTTTTTATGTCTGGTAGAATTTCCCTGTGAAGCCGTCTGGTCCTGGACTTTTGTTTGATGGGATTTTTTTTTAAATTACAAACTCAATTTCACTACAAACTCAGTTTCATTACTAGTGATTGTTCTGTTCAGATTGTCTATTTCTTCCTGATTCACTCTGGGGAGGTTGTATGTTTTTAGAAATTTGTCCATTTCTTCTAGGTTGTCCAATTTGTGGGCATATAACTGTTCATAGTATTCACTTACGATTTTTTTTGGTATCTCTGTGATATTGGTTGTTATTTCTCCTCTTTCAGTTCTTATTTTGTTTATTAGGTCCTCTCTTTTTCTTGATGAGCCTGGGTAAAGGCTTATCAATTTTGTTTGTCTTTCAAAAAAAAATATCAGCTCTTGGTTTCATCTTTTCGTTTTTTTTTTTGGTCTCTATTTCCTCTCTGGTATTTATTTCCTTCTTTCTGCTGACTTTGGGCTATGTTTGTTCTTATTATAATTCCTTTGGATGGTAAGTTAGGTTGTTTGAGAGTTTGCTTGTTTCTTTTTTTTTTTTTTTTTTTGCAGTACGCGGGCCTCTCACTGTTGTGGCCTTCTCCCATTGCAGAGCACAGGCTCCGGATGCACAGGCTCAGCGGCCATGGCTCACAGGCCCAGCCGCTCTGCGGCATATGGGATCTTCCCGGACCAGGGCACGAACCTGTGTCCCCTGCATCGGCAGGCAGACTCTCAACCACTGTGCCACCAGGGAAACCCCTGCTTGTTTCTTGAGGTAGGCCTGCAAAGCTATAAACTTTCTTTTTAGAACTGCTTTTGCTGCAACCCATAGATTATGGAAAGTTGTATTTCCCTTTTCTTTTGTCTGGAGGTATTTTCTGGTTTCCCCTTTGATTTCTTCATCAACCCATTTTTTTGTTTTGTTTTGTTTTGTGGCATGTTTGTTAGTCTCCATGTGTTTGTGCTTTTCCCATTTTTCTTCCTGTAGTTGTTTTCTAGTTTCATACCTTTGTGGTTGGAAAAAATGCTGGATGTAATTTTTATCCTCTTAAATTTGTTGACACTTTTTTGTGGCCTAGAGTGTGATCTACCCTGGAGAATGTTTCATGTGCACTTGAAAAGAATGTGCATTCTGCTGTTTGGGGATGGAATGTCCTATAGATATTTATGAAGTCTAACTGGTGTAAGGTGTCATTTAAGACCATTGTTTCCTTATTGATTTTTCTGTTTGGACAGAATGTCCATTGATGTGAGGTGCTAAAGTCTCCTACTATTATTGTATTTTCAATATCTCCCCTTATGTTTGTTAGTATTTGCATTATATAATTAGGTGCTCTTGTATTATGTGGATATATGTTAATGAGTGTTATATTCTCTTGTATTGATCCCTTTATCACTATATAATGCCCTTCTTTGTCTTTTGTTATAGACTTTGTTTTAAAATTTATTTTGTCTGAGTATTGCTACCCTACCTTCATGTCATTTCCATTTGCTTGAAATACACTTTTTCCATTCCCTCACTCTCAGTCTGTATGTTTTCAGCTCTGAAGTGTGTCTCTTGTAAAGAGCATATAGATGAGTCTTTTTAAATCTAATCAGCCACTCTGTCTTTTTATTGGGGCATTTAGTCCATTGATATTTAAAGTGATTGTTGATATGTATGTACTTATCGCCATTTGTTACTTGTTTTCTGGTTGTTTTTGTAGTTCTTCTCTGTTCTTCTTTTCGTTTCTTTCCCCTTTGGTTTGGTTTTCTTTAGTGGTGTGGTTGTGTTACTTTCTCTCTAGTTTTATATATCTATTGTAGATTTTTGACTTGTGGTTACTGCAGGGTTCATATATGTTGACCTATAACTATATTTACTTGTTTTAAACTGGTAGTCATTTAAGTTCAAATGAATTATAAAAGATCTACATTTTAAAAATCCCCCCACCCACATTTTGTTTTTGGTGTCATATTTTATATCTTCATGTTTAACTCTTTACTGTTTATTGTAATTATAGTTGATTTTACGATGTTTTTTCCTTTAATCTTTGTACTAGCTTATGTAAGTGATTGATCCTCAGCCTTTACTATATATTTGCCTTTACTAGCAGACGATGGAGCTGAACATGAGGGCTGTGACAAAGGAGAAGAGGGCCAGGTAGATGAGGCCCTCGACGCCATCGTAGCAGAAGCCTGTGAGGGCCTGCATGTAGTCCTGAGGGCAGGCGGGAATGGGGACGGGGACACAGACGCCGAGAGAGAGAGAGAGAGAGAGAGAGAGAGAGAGAGAGAGAGAGAAAGGAAGAGAGGAAAAGAAAGGTTTTTTCCTTCCTTTTCTTTTTTGTTCATCTTGGGTGATTTCCACTACTCTGTCTTCTAGATTGCTGACTCATTCCTCTGTATCATCAAATCTATTGATTCCTTCTAGTGTATTCTTTATTTCAGTTATTGTATTCTTCAGCTCTGTTTAGTTCTTTTTTTTAATTTATTTTATTTTTGGCTGCATTGGGTCTTCATTTTTGCATGTGGGCTTTCTCTAGTTGCAGCGAGTAGGGGCTACTCTTCCTTGTGATGCGTGGGGTTTTCATTGTGGTGGCTTCTCTTGTTGTGGAGCATGGGCTCTAGGTGCTCGGGCTTCAGTAGTTGTGGCTTACAGTCTCAGTAGTTGTGGCTCGCGAGCTCTAGAGCTCAGGCTCACTAGTTGTGGTGCATGGGCTTAGTTGCTCCGCAGCATGTGGGATCTTCCCAGACCAGGGATCGAACCCATGTCCCCCACATTGCAAGGCGGATTCTTAACCACTGTGCCACCAGGGAAGCCCTGTTTGGTTCTTTATATTTTCTAACTCTTGTTGAAATTCTCGTGGTGTTCATCCATTCTTCTCCCAAGTTCAGTGAACACCTTTATGATCATTACCATGAATGCTTTCAGGTAGATTGCTTATCTCCCCTTCATTTAGTTCTTTTTCAGAGGTTAAGTCTTGTTCCTTCATTTGTAACACTTTATCTCCTCATTTTGCCCAATTCTCTGTGTTTATTTCTGTGTATTAGGTAAGTCAGTTACCATTCCCAATCTTGGAGAAGTGGCCCTATGTAGGAGATGTTCTGTGGGGCCCAGTAGCATGCTCCCCTCTGGTCACCAGAGCTGTATGCTCTAGGGGTGCCTCCTATGTGTGCGGCATGGGCACTCCCACTACAGCAGGACTGACTACTATGGGTGTGCCGGTAGGTGGGGTTGGCCCCTGGCCCAGTTGGCTACAAGGCCATGCCCTGTGTGGTGACTGTGGGCCCACTGGAGGGTGGGGTAGACTTCCACTCTGGTTGGCTGTGCAGCCTGGGGTGGGGCATGAGGCTGCTGCTGGCCTATTCCCATTGGTGGGCAGGGCCTTGTCCCCAGCGCTACTAGGCTAGAGGGAGGATTCCAAAATGGTGCTTACCAGTGCAGGTGTTATCATGGTAGAATGAGCTCCAAAAATGGCTGTTGCCAGCATCTCTGTCCCCAGGGGGAGCCCAGTTGCCTTCTGCCTCTCTAGGCTGCTCTCCAATATCAGCAAGTGAGACCGACCCAGGTTCCTCTCAAGCTACTGCCTCTGTGCTAGGACTCAGAGTGTGTGAGGTTTTCCATTTGCCCTCTAATAGCCCTCTTGCTCTCCTGAACATAAGGCCCACTGGTTTTCAAAGCCAGATGTTCTGGGGTCTGGTCTTCCCAGTGCAGGACCTCTGGGATTGGGAAGCTTGATGTGGGGCTTGGACCTCTTACTCCTTGGAGAGAATCTCTAGGATTGCGATATTCCTCCCGTTTGTGGGTTGCCGACCCGGGGGAGTGGGTCCTGACTATACTGCGTTTCTGCCCCTCCCATCCATCTCATTGTGGTTCCTTCCTTGTCTAGTTGTGGGAAATCTTTTCTGCTAATCTTCAGGTCATTCTCATAGATAGTGGCTCAGTAAGTACTTTTAGTGTTGGTGTATTTGTGGGAAGAGGTGAGTTCAGGGTCTTCCTTCTCCACTGTCTTGGCCACCTCCCCCCCTGTCTTGGCCACCTCCCCCCATATACTTCTTTTTAAAACATCTTTATTGGAATATAATTGCTTTACAATGGTGTGTTAGTTTCTGCTGTATAACAAAGTGAATCAGCTATACATATACATATGTTCCCATATCTCTTCTCTCTTGTATCTCCCTCCCTCCCATCCTCCCTATCCCACCCCTCTAGGTGGTCACAGAGCACCGAGCTGATCTCCCTGTGCTATGTGGCTGCTTCCCACTAGCTATCGGTTTTACATTTGGTAGTGTATATATGTCCATGCCACTCTCTCACTTGGTCCCAGCTTACCCTTCCCCCTCCCCGTGTCCTCAAGTCCATTCTCTAGTAGGTCTGTGTCTTTATTCCCATCCTGCCCCTAGGTTCTTCATGACCTTTTTTTTTTTTTTCAGATTCCATATATATGTGTTAGCACACGGTATTTGTTTTTCTCTTTCTGACTTACTTCACTCTGTATGACAGACTCTAGGTCCATCCACCTCACTACAAATATCTCAATTTCATTTCTTTTTATGGCTGAGTAACATTCCATTGTATATATGTGCCACATCTTCTTTATCCATTCATCTGTTGATGGACACTTAGGTTGCTTCCATGTCCTGGCTATTGTAAATAGAGCTGCAATGAACATTGTGGTACATGACTCTTTTTGAATTATGGTTTTCTCAGGGTATGTGCCCAGTAGTGGGATTGTTGGGTCGTATGCTAGTTCTATTTTTAGTTTTTTAAGGAACAACATTAAATGCACCAACATGCTAATTATAGGGGTCCCAGAAGAAGAAGAGAAAAAGAAAGGGACTGAGAAAATATTTGAAGAGATTATAGTCGAAAACTTCCCTAATATGGGAAAGGAAATTGTCAATCAAGCCCAGGAAGCACAGAGAGTCCCATACAGGATAAATCCAAGGAGAAACACACCAAGACACATATTAATCAAGCTATCAAAAATTAACTACAAAGAAAAAATATTAAAAGCAGCAAGGGAAAAATAACAAATAACACACAAGGGAATCCCCATAAGGTTAACAGCTGATCTTTCAGCAGAAACTCTGCAAGCCAGAAGGGAGTGGCAGGACATATTTAAAGTGATGAAAGGGAAAAACCTACAACCAAGATTACTCTACCCAGAAAGGATCTCATTCAGATTCGACGAAGAAATTAAAACCTTTACGGACAAGCAAAAGCTAAGAAAATTCAGCACCACCAAACCAGCTTTACAACAAATGCTAAAGGACCTTCTCTAGGCAGGAAACACAAGAGAAGGAAAAGACGTACAATAACAAACCCTCCTGTATACTTTAAATCATCTCTAGATTACTTATAGAACCTCATACAATGTAAATGCTGTATAAATAGTTGCCAGCATGTTGCTAATTCAACTTTTGCTTTTTGAAATTTTCTGAAAAATTTTTTCCAAGTATCTTTGATCCACGGTTAGTTGAATCTGCAGATGCAGAGGGTCGACTGTATATGTGAGTGTGTGTGCGTGTGTGTGTATATACACACACGTGTGGGCCTCTATTTCCAGACTCTATTCTTTTCCATTGATCCACATCTATTCTTCACCCCTATACCTCACTGGCTTGATTACTTCAGCTTTATATAAGTTCTGAATTCAATAGTATGAGTTTCCAACTTTGTTCTTTTTCAAAATCGTTTTGGCTTTTCCAAGTACTTTTGTTTTTCCATATAAGTTTTAAAATCAGCTGGGCAGTTTCTACAATGCAGCCTGCTGGCATATCAATTAAGAATGCTTTGATGCTTTTGATCCATTTGGTAGAATTAATCTCGCAACAATGAGCCTTCTGATCTATAAACATGGTATCTCTCTCCATTTACTTAGAACTTTGATTTCTCTTTTCGATGTTGTGCATGTAGTTCCTGTCCCTTTCTAAGGTGCTGCCTGGGCTCTAAGGAGGCACTGGCACGCCTGCACCTCGTTTGTTCTCAGGCATCTCAACTTAAGCTTTTATTGGCCCCTTGTCACCCCTTCCTTGGAACACGCTGCTGTCAGTCTTCCATCTCAGTGAATGGCATCTCCCCCTACTTAGTTGTTCAAGCTGGATAACTGGGCTTCACCACTGAGACCATCCTGATCCCATCTCCCCACAGCCAGAAACAACTCTGCCTCCAAAACACATTTTGAATCCATCCGCTTCTTTCCATCTACATTTTACCATCCTTGACTCAGACACCCCATCTCCCGCCTGGATTATGCAGTAGCTCCCTCATTTTTCTTACTTCTATTCTTGCTCCCTCCCTCTCATGCAAGTGTTCTCTACCCAGAACCAGACTGATGTTTTTATAATGTAAATCTGATCATCTTACTTTGCTTAAAACCCAACAAGGGTGACTACTACCCTTACAATAAAACCCAAATCCCTTTTCATGGGCTTTGCCTACTGCTCTCACTCAACTTGTTTCGTGACCTTCCTTGGGCCTTGCCAACACCAAGCTCTTTTTAACGTTGGGGGCTTTGTACATATCTTTTCCTGCCTGGAGTGGTCTCCCCACAATCTTTGCCTAGAGAACTCCCACTCATGTTCAGGTTTTATTTTAAATGCCATCTTGCAAATCAAAACCACGATGAGATACCACCTTACGCCTGTCCAAATGACTGTCACCAAAAAGACAACAAATAACAAGGGTTAAAGATGTGGGGAAAAGGGAACACTTGTGCACTGTTGGTAGAAATGTAAATCGGTGCAGCCACTGTGGAAACATTATGGAGGTTCCCCCCAAAATTACAAACCTGCCAGGAATTTTTTACTTCTCGGTATTTACCCAAAGAAAATGAAAACATTAATTTGAAAAAATATACCCACCCCAATGTTCACTGCAGCATTATTTACAGTAGCCAAGATCCGGAAGCAACCTAAATGCTCATCAATAGATGAATGGAGGGCTTCCCTGGTGGCGCAGTGGTTGAGAGTCCGCCTGCCGATGCAGGGGACGCGGGTTCGCGCCCCGGTCCGGGAAGATCCCACATGCCGCGGAGCGGCTGGGCCCGTGAGCCATAGCCGCTGAGCCTGCGCGTCCGGAGCCTGTGCTCCGCAACGGGAGAGGCCACAACAGTGAGAGGCCCGCATACCGCAAAAAAAAAAAAAAAAAAAAAAGATGAATGGATAAGGAAGATATGATATATATATATATATATATATATACACACAATGGAATATTACTCAGCCATTTCAAAAAAAATGAAAATTTTCTATTTGTGACAAAATGGGTGGATCTAGATGGTATTATGCTAAGTGAAATAAGTCAGAAAAAGTCAAATACTGTGTGATCCCCTTTATATGGGGAATCTTAAAAAAAAAAAGAAAACAGATTCATAGATAGAGAACAAATGGGTGATTACCAGAAGGGGATGGTGGGGGCAAAAGAGGTGAAGGGGATTAAGAGGTGCAAACCTACAGTTATAAAATAAGTCATGGGATGTAATACACGGCATAAGGAATAGGTTCAATAATATTGTAATAACTTTGGAGACAGATGGTTACCAGACTTAATCATGGTGATCATTTCATAATGTATGCAAATGTCTAATCACTATGCAGTACACCTGGAATTACCATAATATTGTTCCTCAACTGTATTTCAATTTTTGTCCCTTAAAATTTACCACCTTAACCATTTTTATGTGTATTTTGCCGCAATAAAAAAATTGGGGAGAAAAAGGTCATCTCAGAGAGGCCTACTCCTCAGAGCACCCTGATCTTTTTCTTTTAAAGTCTGTAATGTCTGTTTATTTATTTTTATCCAAATAGCTTTCTGACCCACTTCATGGATGCTGAAATGAAGCTGTTTGAGGGCCCAGTTATGGAAATTCCAGGTGTCACTGCTCCCCCACCCCCACCAGGGTTTGAGTGGAACCTGAGGGTGAGAGCTCCCGCCCATGGCTGGGCCAACAGACCTAGCGTCCTGTGCTTTTTGTGTCCCCGTGCTGGCGAGGGAGGCAAGAGGCTCTCCTGGCCCCTCAACTCTGGCCCCTTCCAGCCCCCAGCACATCCTGCCCAGCCCTTCCTTCTGCGTCCTGCTGGCGGAGCCCTCAGACACCCCTGGGACCGATTTCTTCTCCCTAGGCCCCAGGTGCCTCCGTTCACCATTAAGGTCAGCCCCAGCTGGTGGGCACCCCGACTGGGGGCGAGGCCGTGACGTTGCCCCACCTCTGCAGCCAACCCAGCAAGGGTGTGAGGCTCCCCAGACGCACAGGCGACCCGAGGTCACACACCCGGCGGGTGGTCGTCGTGATGCCTAGGGCCCCGCACTCCGTGTGGGCGCGCATCACGACTGGGCAGTGGCAGCCGAGAGTCCTAAGCCTAGAAAAGCCGACCGTCGCGGGCTACCGTGGGAGCAGGCGCTGGTCTGCGGAGGCCGGGCGGGGGCGCAGATGGGGAGCTTCAGGCCACGGGGACAGGCGGCGGGACCCGGGTGGGGCAGAGGGCTCCGGCGGGCTGGGAGTGTGTCAGGGTCGGGCCAGGGGGCGAGCCCGAGGGTGGGTGCGGGCTGGACGGCAGAAGGAGGGCTCCGGGGCCGCAGAGGGGCAGAAGACTGGGGTGGGTGCGTTCGCAGGGACCCCCTGCTGGACCCGCTGTGGGGTGGGGAGGGAGAAGCAGCTGACTGGGGCTGGGGGGCGTCACGGGGAGGGAGGGTCATGAGGCTGGTCTGGGGAGTGTTGAGCTCGGTCCCGGGCTCCGGGGTGGGCTCCTGGGCCAGCTGCAGTGGGACCCTTTAGAGTGGGTTGGTGGCGCCACGCCTCCCCTCCTCCCCACTAAAAACATCTCTGCCTCCCAGCTGCGTGACCTTGGGCTCTGTTAAATGGGCTTATAACATGCCGAAGTGGTAGGTGTTTTCAAAGTAGTAAATAAGATACTTCGTGCCAAGCTGCTTAGTACTTGGTCCTGGTTTACAATCTCCACACTCCCCTCAGGCCTTACCTCCCCTTATGTGAGGAGCAAAGTGAGTCTCTTAGAGACTAAGTAAACCACTTGGGGGTCCCACAGCAGGGGAGTGGCCCCTGGGATTCCAAGCCAGGTCAGCTCAGAGCACAAGGCTTTTGAGGGATTCTGGCTGAGGGCGTGTCCTGGATGCCTCGTGGAGGTGCTGGGGCTGGTTCAGTCCTGTCCCCTTGGGCCAGTTCTCTCCCTCTTGGGCTTCAGTTTCCCCATGTGTTGAATGAAGGAATAGCAGAGCATGGTCTCCACGACTGGGTTCTGCGGGGGGGCCTGGATGCTGCTCTGGGGGGCCGTGTGCAGCCACACCTCCAGGTGCAGGGCCACAACTTGGCTCTCTCAGCTGGTCCCTTCACTGCTGCTGGTTCTGGCACTTGGGACTGGGCAGTGGGGGTCAGGCCAGCTGCGGAGACTTCCTGGGTCCCGAGGATTTTGGTTTCATGTAGTGCAGGACCAGGCTGGGCTGTGGCCTCCTGAGCTTGTGGAAAGTGGGCTCAGGCCCGGGGTTGGGGGGGGGCGGGGGATGGAATGGGGCCTCTCCCCTGACGCTCTGATGGGCAAGTGGCCAGGCTGAGGGCCTGGGAGCCCTAGAGCTGCCCCCCCACCCCATGAATAGTCTCTTCCTAGGGAAGTGAGGCTTCCTACAAGGCCTCCCCTGAGCCCCGTTGCCCACACACCCCTGTGCTTGGTCTTGACGTGGTCCCAAGGCTGCCTGACCCTGAGCTACCCCCTCCCTTACATCTCTTTACCTTCCTCGGGGACTTCTGCAGCCCCACCTCTCTCCCTTGAACCCCCAGCCCTGCAGGGACTACTGAGCTGCCCAGGCTAGTGCTGAGGGCGCCTCAGAAGATGACGATGCCCACGGGCTGAGGAAGGCAGGCCTGATGACCCTTAGCCACCCCCTCACCCTGTCTGGTTCACCCTCTCTCCTGCGTGGTATAGAGCTGGTGGCTTGATGGGGATGGGTTCTGAGAGCACCATGTCTGAACAATGCCTGCAATAATAAGCTGGGTTTCTGGAAGATTCTGTGGTTGAACATAGCCTCTGGGCAGGCCCTCCCTGAGCCAGGCAGAAGGAATGGTTCCTGGGATAGCAGGTGGCACTGCCTGGGACTTTCCACATGCAGGACCAAGGAAGGGGCTGAGCACCAGCTGTCTCCCCCAACACCCCCCACCCCCCAGTATTCACCCTGGTTGGGTGCTGCCTTAGCCTGGTTCCAGGCCCAGGCCTCCACCTGTCACCGGAATCCATCACGTTCTGTGGAGCCTTGCAGCTTACAGAGCTCTCTCACCATGTTGTCTCATGTGGCAAAAGTGCGATGAGGCCCAGGCTGCTGGGCCTGTTTACAGGAGGGCTGCTCCCGGATGGGAAGATGAGTGGGCGGGGGAGCATGGGCTCAGTCCCTGTGTCTGAGCGGGCCTCTGCCTCCCCCTGACTGGCCAGTGGGGAGTAGTCCTGGTGCCCTAGTAACAGGAGAGGAGCCGGAGGAAGCCACTGTGGGCAGATCTGAGGTGGGTCCCCTGCCTCTGAATGTCCACTCTGTGGAGGGAGGGCATCAGGGCCCCACCCCCAGGCCATCTCAGGGAGCCCCTGTCCCAGGGACTTTTCTGGGTTGAAGCTCCAGAAGCCCTTGCTGCTGTCCTAGGACACAGTGGGATTTGAATATGGGCCATCCTGTCTGGGGGCCACCAGACCCCCAATCCTGTCTTCCCACTTGGCATCCCTCAGCAAGGTCTTCAGGGCCAGGAACACCCCTGTCCCTTGTCAGGCAGAGGAGAGATCCCCACGCTGAGTCCCCCTCCCCCTCCGGGTCTAACCTGGCCCCTGCATCCCAGGGGGTTGAAACCACTCTAACATCTTAACCGCCACCCCCCCCCCCGCAAAGAAAAAAAGGCCCAGCCAAAGCCCAGGTCAGAAAAACCATTCTTGTTGGTTTAGTTATCAACCTCATCTGGGAGGGCTGGGGACTTGAAAACAGGAAACGACCCGGGATGGGGTTTTGTCACTTCACATACATACACGTGCGCCCACGCATGCACTCGTGCTGACCACATCCACAGCAAGTGGGCCCTGGAGGGGTATGTGTGGAGACACTTACTGGAAGCCTGAGAATAAAACAAGCTGTGCAAAGACAGTGGACCACCAGGACACACACCCAACAGAAGGGGGTTCTAGGGGCCCAGGAGAGGAGAAAGGCAGAGTGGACTTGGGGTCCCTCTCATCGAACTCCTAACGCCCCTCCATGGCTCTGCGCCCCAGACAGTCCGGGAGCGGGATGAGGTCGGTGCCGGCGTGGAGAGGCCCCTTTTCTGCTTGAGCGTAGAGTCGGTTCTCAACAGAGATGAAGCTGCTGCGAGTGGAGGCCGGCAGGGGTGCCCAGGGGACGGGGCTCTGGCTGGGGAGCGGCGCCCACCTGGGTAGGGGCTGGGGTGGGAGGACCCGGTGCAGAGTTGCCGGGCTGAAGTAGCTGGTGTTGATGGTGGCATAGGGGATGTGGAGAGAGGTCAGGGAGGCTTGGCCGGCTGCCTGCAGGGGAGACGGGGAAGGAGGCTCAAGTGAGGCTCCACCTCGTGGCTCCCACCTCCAGCCCCCTCCATTCCCCTCTCCAAAGCCATCCCCCGATCCTCACACTTGCTCTCCTCTGTGTCTGGGGGCTGCTGTGGCTGGGTGGCTGAAGCTTCATGACAGACCTGGGAGAGGGTTAGGAGGGTCAGAGGCAAAGCATGTGGCTGGCCCAGTGCCGTGGGGATTTGGATCAACAGGGGCTGGGTCTCACCAGTGCCTTTGCCGACGCAGGAGGTAGAAGAGGTAGACACAGCCAAAGAGAAGGACCCCCGAAACCCCCAAGATCCCAGCCAGGTCAGCTCGCAGCATGGTGGCTGGAGTAGGAGCAGGGAGGCCTGTGCACAGGGAGAGACATACTGGTTAGGTGCCTGGCACCCCCAAGTCCCTCCCTGTCCTCCCAGGGCCCCCTCTCCTCATCAGCCCCACCTTGGTCTGGGCTGAGGGAGATGTTCCCACAGGCCTCCTGGGAGCCCTCGGGGAAGGAAGTAAACTTGCAGCAGAAGGTGGTGTTGGAACTGGAGCTTCTCCCCTCGGACTCTTCCAAGGTGAGGGAGATGCTGGTTCTGGTTTCCCAGTGGGCCCGGCAGGCAGGGTTCCAGTGCTGGGTGCCGAACTTTGGGTGCAACACAGCCAGCGTGCTCCCTCCGGCACCATCGGGGCCCCCGTAGCTTACAGTCACCAGGGAGACAGAGCCAGATCCCAGGAATCCACAGCGGACAGTGAAGGACGGGGACTCGGTGGCCTCCATCTGAACCTGCACCCACACCTCAGGAGTCCCTGTGGGATAGGGGCACAGGAGCTAGGACCCAGGCCTGGGTCTCTGCCCCATCCCCATGGCCTCTGCCTCTCTCTGGCCCCCACTCACCAGCAGTGATGCAGAGAGTCAGCAGCGCCAAGAGCAGGCCCAGGGCCCGGGGCCTGTCCATGGCTCCCCTCTGGCCCAGGCTCTGGGGGCTGCCGTGGTGGGGACAGCACCTGTGTTTCCGGTCTCATCGCAGGAAGTTTTTACGTGTGAGCGGGCCCTAGGAGCGCTGCTTGGTGCTGTCCGCAAACCTGCCCCACTTCCTTCTCTGTCTTCCTCAGGGTGGTGAATCCAGGGTCGAGGACCCCCTCCCTCAGGAGACTTAAAGTGACAGTGACAAGGTTTTCCCTGTCCCCAGGCTGTGCTGTAGTGTGAGCAGGCTGGTGGCTCAGGCTCCCTTCCCAGCCCTGCCTTAGGGTACCAACCCTGGGCAAGCTCTGGGGAAGGGCGGGAGGGGGAAGGGAAGAGACGCCACAGGGGGACCTGAGATGTCCTTCCCGTGGGAGGGAGGGCCCCCCTTGTTTCTCCTTAGGGAGAAGGCTCTGACACCCCTCTCACCCCCAGCTAAGGGGTAGGGAAGTGGTGGAACTTGGGAACAGGAAGACCTGTAAGCAGGAGAACCAGCAGGGGAGCTGCCTAAGGGGCAGGCACAGCTTGACCAGTGGCTTGCCTACGGAACTCTGCCCCATCTGCAGCCTTCCTTCCCACAGCTGAGGGCAACTGGTTTCTAGCTGCGAAGGCCAAAGGCGCATAGCCACCTGTGACTCTTCACGCATCTCCAGCCCATCAGGAAATTCTGAAGGCTTCCCATCCTGACCACCTGACCTCTTCTTACCACTCCCACCTCTCGGACACAAGCCATCTTTCCCCGCAAAGTGTTGCTGTAAATTGCTTTCCTGTGTATGTTCGTTTACAGAATGAAAATTGACCAGCATGCTGCTGTAAGCAGTGACAAGTGATCAGAAGGCTTTGTGTCCTGTCTCATCCTGTGCTGAGCTTGCATCTGGAGTGAGAGTAGCTTGGTGAGCTCAAGCTTAGAGCCATGGGTCTGTGTTGAGGACTCCTGTCCAGGGTGTGGTGAGAACTGAGAGGTGGCCCCACCTCAGGGCTGTGGTCCCCTGAGGCCTGCCCTGCACACATGCCCCTGACTCAGCATCTCTTCTAATCCTGTGGTGGTAGCCAGTCGGCCTCTTAAGTAAACTCTACCACCCCATCCACACCTGAGAGGCTGGATAAGCAGGGCCTCCAGTCACTTCACTGCTCCCAGCCCAGGTAGCATTCATTCTCTCAACCCTTTGAACTTCTCTCAGGCTCGGTGTGCCAATCTCCAAACCTGACTCTGACCCACTCTCACCACTTCCTCCACTACTGTTCCCGACACAGGGGAGGCCTGTGCAAAACCCACCCACTTCAAGGAGGCCCAGCCCAGCGTGGGTGCCAAGCAGCTGGGCACGTGGGGCTGCCAACCTCAGTCTCCCTAGCCTGGAAGACCCTTATCTTCTCCCCAGTTTGCAAGGGTCAGATCAAATCCCACCCACTCCAGGAAGCTGAACTGAGTGAGCTTTTCCTTCTTGGACAACCATTGCACAGATAGCGGGCCCTAGGTGGTGGCTCTTTTATTAACCTCCACACAGTCCAAGTACACATAGAGGAGCTCAATACTGGGTGATCAATGGATGAATGAAAAGCCACGGCACGAAGTTAACTACTCACAAAATTTTCCATTTTTTTTAGTCTTGTAAGCCACGTTGTCCCCAGTAAGTTCTCATTGTATAAGATTCAAAAAACAGAGTAGAAAACATTACTGTTTTTCACCAGCCTGCCCATTCCCTTTTCCCTCCCCATTTTAATTTTCAATAAGGCTAAAATTATCAATCTTTTATTGTTTCTGGATTTTGTGTATTGCTTAGGAGGGCCAAATTATAAAAATAACTTTATAGGTTTCTTTTTATGCTTAACTCTTATGAGGGTTTATTTTTAGCCCATGAATAATTTTAATTTGGAGGTGGTGTTATTTTACAATTTAGGTGGACAGCCAGATGCCTTCAAACTACTTGTTGAATAGTCACTTGCCATCTTTTAAATTTATTATTATTATTGATGTATAGTTGAGTTACTAGTTTCAGGTGTACAACACAGTGATTCAAATTTTTAAGTAATTATACTCCACTTAAAATTATAAAATATTGGCTATATTCCCTGTGCTGTACAATCCTTGAAGGCTTATTCTTTTTTTAAACTGAGGTACAATTAAGGTACAAAATTATACAAGTTTCAGATGTACAACACAGTGATTCACAATTTTACAGGTTATATTCCATTTATAATTATTATAAAATATTGGCTATATTCCCTGTGTTACACACTAGATTGTTGTAGTTTATTTATTTTATACATAGTAGTTTGTACCTCTTAATCCCCCACCCCTATCTTGCCCCTCCACACTTCCCTCTCCCACTTGGAACCACTAGTTTGTTCTCTATATCTGTGAGTGCTGCTTTTCTACTATATTCACTAGTTGTATTTTTTAGACTCCACATATAAGTAATAACATAGAGTATTTGTCTTTCTCTGTTTATTTTTGGCTGTGTTGGGTCTTTGTTGCTGCGCACGGGCTTTCTCTAGTTGCAGCGAGCGGGGGCTACTCTTCATTGGGGTTTGCAGGTTTCTCATTGCGGTGGCTTCTCTTGTTGGGAGCACGGGCTCTAGGCGCGTGGGCTTCAGTAGTTGTGGCGTATGGGCTCAGTAGTTGTGGCTCGCGGGGTCCAAAGCGCAGGCTCAGTAGTTGTGGCGCATGGGTTTATTTGCTCCACAGCATCTGGGATCTTCCCGGACCAGGGCTCAAACCCATGTCCCCTGCACTGGCAGGCGGATTCTTAACCACTGTGCCAGCAGGGAAGTCCGTCTGACTTATTTCACTAAACATAATACCCTCCAGGTCCATCCACACTGTTGCAAATGGCAAAATTTCATTCTTTTTTATGGCTGAGTAGTTTTCTATTGTATATATGTACACCACACTTATTTATCCATTCATCTGTTGATAGACACTTAGGTTGCTTCCATATCTTGGCTATTGTAAATAATGCTGCTATGAACATTGGGGCGCTTGCATCTTCTCAAATTAGTGTTTCATTTTCTTTGGATATATGCCCAGGAGTGGAATCGCTGGATCATATGGTGGTTTTATTTTCAGTTTTTTGAGGAACCTCCACACTGTTTCCACCAATTGGCTGCACTAATTTACTTTCCCAACAACAGCGTACAATGGTTCCCTTTTCTCCACCTCCTCACCAACATTTGTTATTTGTGGTCTTCTTGATGCTAGCCATTCTGAAAAGTGTGAGGTGATAACTCATCGTGGTTTTTATTTGAATTTCTCTGATGATTAGTGATGTTGAGCATCTCTTCACGTGCCTGTTGGCCAATATTTGTCTTCTTTGGAAAAATGTCTATTCAGGTCTTCTGCTCATTTTTTAATTGTTTTTTTTAAAAAAATATTGAGTTATGGGACTTCCCTAGTGGTCCAGTGGTTAAGACTCCGTGCTCCCAATGCAGGGGGCCTGGGTTCGATCCCTGGCTAGGGAACTAGATCCCGGATGCCACAACTGAAAGATCCCGTATGCCACAACGAAGATCTTGCACGTGGCAATGAAGATCCCGCGTGCTGCAACTGAGACCTGGTGCAGCCAAATAAATAAATATTTTTTTAAAGTATTGAGTTATACGAGCTGTTTATAAATTTTGGGTATTAATCCCTTATCAATCATATAATTTGCAAATATTTTCTCCCATTCAGTAAGTTGTTTTTCTGTTTTGTCAGTGGTATTTTTTGCTGTGCAAAAGCTTTTAAATTTAAATAAGTCCCACTTGTTTATTTTTACTTTTATTTCCTTGGCCCTTGGCAAAAGATTTAAAAAATACATTGCTATGATTTATATCAAAGAGTGTTCTGTGTTTCCTTCTAGCTTTATGGTTTCCAATCTTACGTTTAGATCTTTAATCCATTTTGAGTTTATTTTTGTATGGTGTGAGAAAGTGGTCTAATCTCATTCTTTTACATATAGCTGTCCAGTTTTCCCAGAACCACTTATTGAAGAGACTGTTTTTTCCCCACTGTATATTCTTGCCTCCTTTGTCATAGATTAATTGACTGTAAATGTATGGGTCTATTTCTGAGCTCTCTCTTCTTTTCTGTTGATCAATGTGAATGTTTTTGTGCCAGTACCATACCATTTTGATTACTGTAGTTTTGTAGTATAGTCTGAAGTCACAGAGCTTGATACATCCAGCTTTGTTCTTCTTTCTCAAGATTGTTTTGGCTATTTGGGGTCTTTTGTGTTTCCATACAGATTTTAGAATTATTTGTTCTAGTTCTGTGAAAAAAAAAGTCATTAATATTTTGATTGGGATTGCACTGACCTTATAGATTGCCTTGGGTAGTATGATCATTTTAATAGTATTCTTCCAACCCATGAACACGGTATGTCTTTCCATCTGTTTGTGTTATCTTCAATCAATTTCTTTCAGCAGTGTCTTAGTTTTCCAAGTACAGGTTTTTTATCTCCTGAGGTAGATTTATTCCTAGGAATTTTATTCTTTTGATATGACTACAAATGGGATTATTTCCTTAATTTCTCTTTCTGATAGTTTGTTGTTAGTGTAGAGAAATGCAGATTTCTGTATTTTAATTTTGTATCCTGCATCTTTACTGAATTTGACGAGTTCTAGATTTTTGGTGGCACCTGTATGATTTTCTACATATAGGAAATCATTAATCATGCCATCTGCAAATGGTGACAATTTTACTTCTTCCTTTCCAATTTTGATGTTTTTATTTATTTTTCTTTTCTGATTATTGTGGCAAGAACTTCCAATACTATTGTTGAATAAAAGTGGTGACAGTGGGCATCCTTGTCTTGTTTCTGATCTTAGAGGAAGTGCTTTCAGCTTTTCACTGTTGACTATGATGTTATTTGTGGGCTTATCATATATGGCATTATATCAAAGTATATTCTTATACCCATTGTGGAGAGTTTTTTTTTTTTTTTTTTTTGGCAATACGCGGGCCTCTCACTGTTGTGGCCTCTCCCGTTGCAGAGCACAGGCTCCAGACGCGCAGGCCCAGCGGCCATGGCTCACAGGCCCAGCCGCTCCGCAGCATGTGGGATCTTCCCGGACCAGGGCATGAACGCATGTACCCTGCATCGGCAGGCGAACTCTCAACCACTGCGCCACCAGGGAAGCCCAGTGGAGAGTTTTTATCATAAATGGATGTTGAATTTTGTCAAAAGCTTTTTCTGCATCTATTAAGATGATTATATGATTTTTATGCTTTAATTTGTTAATGTGATGTAACACATTGATTTGTAGATACTGACCCATCCTTGCATCCCTGGGATAAACCCCATTTGATCATGGTGTATAATCCTTTTAATGTATTGTTGGATTTGATTTGCTAGTATTTGGTTGAGGATCTTTGGATCTATGTTCATCAGTGATATTGGCCTATACTTTTCTTTCTTTTTTTTGTGATATCTTTGCTTTTGGTATCAGGGTGATGCTGGCTTCATAGAATGAGTTCAGAAGCATTGCTTTCTCTGCAAATTTTTTGGAATAGTTTGAGAAGGTTAGGTGTTAACTCTTCTCTAAATGTTTGGTAGAAGTCACCTGTGAAGTCACCTGGTCTTGGTCTTTTGTTTGTTGGGAGTTTTTTAAATTACTGATTCAATTTCATTAGTGATCATTGGTCTGTTCATATTTTCTGTTTCTTCCTGGTTGAGTCTTGAGAGATTGTACATTTCTAGGAACTTGTCCATTTCTTTTAGGTTGTCCATTTTATTGGCATATAGCTGTCTAGTAACTTTTTATAATCCTTTGTACCTCTGTGGTGTTGGTTGTAACTTTTCCATTTTTGTTTCTGATTTTATTGATTTGGGCACTCTTTTTTCCTTGATGAGTCAGGCTAAAGGTTTATCAATTTTATCTTTTCAAAGAACCAGGTTTTAACTTCAATGATCTTTTCTATTGCTTTTTAAATCTCTATTTCATTTATTTCTGCTCTTTATGATTTCTTTCCCTATACCAACTTTGAGTTTTATTCTTCTTTTTGTAGTTTTAGATGTTAGGTCAGGTTGTTTGATATTTGTATCCTGAGGTAGGCTTACATCACTATAAACTTCCCGCTAAGAACTGCTTTTGCCATGTCCCATAGATTTTGGATTGTTGTGTTTTCATTTCCATTTGTCTCCAGGTACTTTTTAATTTTCTCTTTGATTTGTTTTCATTGACCTATTGGTTATTTAGTAGCATTTGTTTAGCCACCATGTGTTTGTGCTTTTTGCAGTAGTTGATTTCTAGTCTCATAGTATTGTGGTTGGAAAAAATACTTGATATGACTTCAATTTTCAAAAATTTGCTGAGACTTGTCTTGTGGCCTAGCATGTGATCTAACCAGGTGAATGTTCCATGTGCACTTGAAAAGAATGTGTATTCTCCTGCTTTTGAATGGAATGTAATATATATATAAAGTCCATTTGGTCCAGTGATTCCCTGATTTTCTCTCTAGATGATCTGTCCATTGATGTAAGTGGAGTGTTAAAGTCCCATACTATTACTGTTACTGTCAATTTCCCCCTTTATGTCTGTTAATATTTGCTTTATGTATTTAGGTGTTCTATGTTGTGTGCATATATATTTTTATTCATTGTTATGGGATTGATCCCTTGATCATTATGTAATGTTCTTGTCTCTTGCTCAGCCTTTATTGTAAAGCCTGTTTTGTCTGATACAAGTATTGCTACCCCAGCTTTCTTCTGATTTTCATTTGCATGGAATACTTTCCATTCCCTCACTTTGTGTATCTTTAGATCTGAAGTGAGTCTCTTATAGGCAGCATATATACGGGTATTTTTGTATCCATTCAGCCACTGTATGTCATTTGATTAGAGCATTTAGTCCACTTACATTTAAAGTAATTACTGATAGGTATGCACTTATTGCCACTTTCTTAATCGTTTTCTGGTTGTTTTTGTAGTTCTTTTGTTCCTTCTTCTTTTATCCTATTCCTTTGTGAATTGATGACTATCTTTAGTGTTATGTTTGAATTCCTTTCTATTTTTTGTGTATCTATTACAGATTTTTGGTTTGTTATTACCATGAGGTTTACATATAGCAATCTATATATGTGTGATTAAGTTGCTGATCTCTTGATTTCAAATGCATTTTAATATCTTTTTGTTGTGTACCCTTTAACTACTTATCGTGAGCATACATGATTGTACTACTTTTGCCTTTTAACCTTCCTAATAGCTTGTATGTGGTTAACTTACTACCTTTCCTGTGTATTTGCCTTTACCAACGAGCTTTTTCTTTTTGTAATTTTCATGTCTCTAGTAGTGGGTTTTTTTTTTTTTTTTTTTTTTTTGCTTAGGCAAGTCCCTTTAACATTTCTTGTAATGCTGGTTTGGCGGTGCTGAACTCGTTCAGCTTTTGCTTGTCTATAAAACTTTCGATCTCTCCATCAAATCTGAATGAAAACCTTGCCGGGTAGAGTATTCTTAGTTGTAGGTTTTTCCCTTTCATCACCATATCATGCCACTCCCTTCTGGCCTGCAGTTTCTGCTGAAAAGTCAGCTGACAGCCTTATGGGAATTCCCTTGTATGTACCTTGTTCCTTTTCCCTTAGTGCTTTTAACATTGTCTAATTTTTGCCATTTTAATTACAATGTGTCTTGGTGTAATCCTCTTTGGGTTGATCCTGTTTGGGACTCTGTGCTTCCTGGACCTGAATGTCTGTTTTCTTTCCCAGATTATGCAAGTTTTCCACCATTATCTCTTCAAATATGCTTCCTGCCCCTTTCTCTCTCTCTTCTCCTTCTGTTCTGGGACCGCTATACAGTGTGTGTTAGTGTGGTCCAGTTGTACTGTCCTCACTTCTTTTTATTCTTCTGCAGCAATTGCCACTACTGTCTTCCAGCTCACGGATCCATTCCTCTGTTATCACTTTAATCTACTGTTCTTTCTGGTGTATCTTTCATTTCAGTTATTAAATTCTTCATCTCTATTTCATTCCTCTTTGTATATTCTTTCTTAAAAACTTCTAACTCCTCACTCTGTTCATCCAT
Source organism: Globicephala melas (assembly GCF_963455315.2). Lineage (NCBI taxonomy): Eukaryota > Metazoa > Chordata > Mammalia > Artiodactyla > Delphinidae > Globicephala > Globicephala melas. Next base: position 6,680,863 of record NC_083328.1, on the reverse strand, counting down.
TCTTCTCTGAATTTCTCTGATCATCTTTACAATTGTTACCTTCAACTTTTTATTGAATAAATTGCCTACCACCTCCACTTCACTTAGTTCTTCTTCTGGGGCTTTATCTTTTTCCTTCACTTAAAACATATTCCTCTGTCACCTCATTCTGCCTGATCTGCTGTTTTTATTTCTATGTAACTGCTAGATTGGTTACATTCCCTGACCTTGGAAAAGTGGAGTTTTGTAGGAGACGTCCTATACATCCCAGCAGTGCACTCCCCTCTGGTCACCAGGTCTACATGCTCTAGGGGTGCCCCCTATGTGGGCTGTTGTGGCTAATTACCATGGGCAGTCTGGTAGGCAGAGCCGGCCCCCAGTCCAGGTGGCTTCTAGACCCTGCCTTGCGCAGAGCCCATCAACTAGTTGGGGCCGGGTCACAAGGCAGCTGGTTGCAGAACCCCAGGGGGCCCCAGGAATCTTGATGTTGGTGTCAGCTGGCTAGCTGGGTGGTGCTAGATCCTGGGTTCTCTGGCTAAGAGGCGCAAGGTGTCCCAGAGCTGAAGCTGACCTGCTTGTGGGCAGGGCCAGGGCCTAGGGGATGCTAGGGCTGGTGCCTACCTGCCTGCTGATGGGTGGCCTAGGTCCTGCCATGGCATGCTGTGGTCTGTGGCTAATATCTACCTGCTAGTGGGTGGGGCTAGTGAATGCTCACTGGTGTGAGGTTGGTCCTCAGCCTAGTGCCAGCTCACTAGTACGTGGACTCAGGGCCCAGGGTGTCTTGGGACTGGTGCTTGCCAACTGGTGGGTGGAGCTGGGTCCTGGGTTTAGTGTGAGGTGAAGTCAGGTCCTGTGCCCCCCAGTGGACACTGGCTGTGAGCTCAGAGGGTCTTAAGGAAACCTTCCTGCTGGTGGGTGGGGCTGCCCTGGACCCCAATCTGGCCCACCAGTGGGCGGACACCAACCCCAGGACCACCCCAGCCCTGCAGTTTGCTATGTCAGGACCCAGCCAACATACCAGCAGCAGACGGGTACCAGCCCCAGAACCCCCTGAGCCATGGCTAGTTGCTTGGCCTGAGATATCCCCGAACTGGTGCCTACAGGCTGTTGGGTGTGAGGAGCAGTGGTGGGGCTAGGTCCCAAGGCTAACGAACTGGAGGGAGAATTCCAAAATGGTACTTACCAGCACCAGGGTCCTTGTGGCAGAAGCAGCTCCCCAGAATGGCTGCTGCCAGCATCTAGGTCCCCAGGGTGAACTCGTTGCGTTGCCTCCTGCCTCTCCGGGAGACTCTCCAAGATCGCACGTGGCTCTGACTCAGGCTCCTTTCAAATTACTGCTTCTGCCCTGAGTCCCTGAGCATGTGGATTTTGGGTGTACCCCTTAAGAGTGGAGTCTCTCTTTCCCACAGCCCTCTGGCTCTCCCCAAAGTAAGCCCCTCCAGCCTTCCAAGCCGTTCTGGGGGATTCATTTTCCCAATGGCTGGGGAGCCTGATGTGGGCCTCTGAGCCCTTGCTCCTTGGGGACAACCTCTGCAACTGTAATTACTTTTGTGTTTGAGGGTTGCCTGCTCCGGCGGTATAGGTCTTGACTATACTCCAACTCTGCCTCTCTTACCCATCTTGTGGTTCCTTTTTAATATCTTTAGTTGTAGAAGATCTTTTCTGGTAGATTCCAGTCTTTTTCACCAACAGTTGTTCTCTAAATAGTTATAATTTTGGTGTACCCATGAGAGGAGGTGAATTCAGCATCTTCCTACTCCATCTTGGTCAAATTCCCTCAGTCTCTTGGTGTCTTAATCATAAATTCTCACAAATGGGTCTACTTCTGGATTCTCCTTCCTAATCTATCCATTGTTTTGATTATTCCTGTGTCACTATCAAATGGTCCTAAGTAGAATGCTTTTACATTTTGATATTGAAGGTACTCATCCTTTCTCAGTTTCTTGGCTATTCCTGAACAGTATCCAGAATTTTGAGCTCTGGAGACACAAAAGGTCATTAAATCTAACTACATGAGCCCTGTATTCATCATTGTTGGCCTCTTTCCTCTTTTGCCTTGAGGTACAGGTTAGACAACACAGGTCTGGTTAATGGCCACCTCCTGCTCTAACATTTCTTGGTGAAATCCCTGCAGCCACAGCCCAAGTCCTGCTGCAGAGAAAACGGCCCTTGTGGTCAGTCTCTAGAATTAGGCCCTTGAGGCTTTGAACTGGTGCCAGAATTTCACAGCTCTTCAATATTAGGTAAAGCAGGAATAGCCCACCAGGGGACCACACTCTACTTGAGTGTAACTGAGAGGATTTTAGCATAGGTGCAGCACTCTGCTCATGACTGGCTCAAGCCCTCTCTTAGTGAATCCTGGTGACCATTCTTTTATATGAGACATTCCTCATTTGAGTTTGTAGCATGAGACTCATTTATTTTTACATCTATTTTAAATGTGTGTAATAAGCCACTTAAGTTCCTGCATCAAAACAATATAAATAGAAGATAATATCTGAGTATACACTACATGCTAAATTTGTAACTATGAAGCTAATATATGTGAATCACTCACAACAATCACCTTAAGAGGAAACACTGTTCAGCATCACAAGGCTAGTAGTACACAGTGAACAAAAATGTAGCTCCAGAACCCACACTATTAACAACCATGCTGAGCTGCTTCTCCCAGTGGAAAATTTAAATTGAATTACAAGGTTTTTGTCACAAAAGCCAGCAGCCCCTGCCACGTCAGCGGAGAACCTGTGCTGAGTTCCCAGATCGGGATGCCTCCCCCTCCTGATGTGAGCGGCTACAGCACCAACACAAGATGCTTTACTTTTCAGCTTCTACTGCACACTCAGCCCCATCACTGGGTCTAATCTGCTGAATTAAATATATTTTCCTTCAGGTTTCCCCAGGATTCTGGGCTCCTGTTCTCTAGTTTCCTGAGGTTCACAGGTTCATCTTTGGTGAGTTTGCTGGTTTTCTCACTGTTTCTCTGCTTCTTCCTGACCACACTCTTCAGTGCCTATTTCTCAGCCATCCCAACTAAACACACAGGGTTTTCAGTGAATCTGTGCTGAAGAGTGACTTGTTCTGTGGACCCTTTCCAGGATCGCAATGTTCCACCCTATCCCCTGGGAAGGAACTATAGAGCTCAAGTAAGACTTCAAAATGTTTTCATGTGAAAATACCTCACCCCCGCAACCTCTCATGTCATCCAAGCACAAATTCTTCTTTCATCCTGTAACCCCCAGGGTCAGTGTTGACTGGAGTTCAAAGGACAAAGTGAAGACTTTAAGTGTCACTTAGCTGAAGACTTTTCTCAGCAATCTGGAAAAGCCCTGTTCACTTTATAATTTAGGAGAGAACAACAACTCACCTTCTGGCAGAGCTCATGGTCACAAGGGAAGAAAAAGTCTTACTGAAAAATATTTTAAATGATTTAAAAGCAATGATTCAACAGTAAGATTAACAGGCCATGCACAGCAATGCCAGTTCCCTGAAAAGCATTCCTTGCTGTCACTTGTCAACATGGGGAAGGTTCAGCCTGTGCAGAGGCCTCCACCTCTCCTTCTGGAACTGGCCTCAGCTATGGTTCCAGCTGGTGTTGGGCCTGACCAGCTGGTGTTGCTGCTCATGAAGCCCACAGCCCTGCCTCTGCCAGCACAGGGCTTACTGGCACAAAACGCTTCAGAGCTGTAGTTGTCAAGGTGGGGCATTTGCACTGCACATGGTACAAAATATCCACTGGCGTCATGCAGGAAAAATTAGTATTTCTAATTTTTAAAGATAACAGTAATAAAAAGTTAACTTCATTGTATTTTTAAGTGACACTGGTACCCTCACTGGGATCCTCATGCCATGGTTCACCTCTAACAAGATCAGTATCCTAAGGTCAGAGAGGCAAATTCAAGATTATGACCAACTGCAACTTATGTGCTACAGGATGTAATGGTTTTGTGGTCCCAAACAGTATATACCCCCTTTAAGAATGCTGTTATTTGAATTTGGAAATCATTTTCTGACCTGTTGACAAGTCTTCCAAATGAAGAATCTCAGTGGGTTTTGACTCATTTATTTAAAAAGTAATCAATGCAGCCAAAGAAGCACCTATTCTACTTGGATTTACATATGTTTGAGACATACTCTTTTCAGTTATGAAGGTCAGTTTATTTTGAGAGTTTTTAATGAAATTTCAACTAGAACTTCAGAAAATGTTAAGCCATGATTTTAAAATTGTTTCTCAAAACAGGCGGAGTAGAAAGACGTGAGCTCACCTCTTCTTACGAAAACACCAAAATCACAACTGCAAAACAACCACTGACAAAAAAATGCTGGAACCTACCAAAAAAGATATCCTACATCCAAAGACAAAGAAGAAGCCACAACAAGACGGTAGGAGGGGTGCAATCGCGATAAAAATATTTCTCACTTTGCTCAGTACAACGTTTCTTTTAGAGCAAAAGTGTTTTTTGTACTGTTAACCAATAAAATACTTAAAAACATTTATTTCACCATAAATTCATCCATTACATCTTAATGTGTATAATAAATAAGTGCTAAATTTTAATATATAAATAATTTTTAAACTGATAAATATGTCCAAACTTCTGGCATCTTATGACTCTAAGGTTCTGTTTCAGTTCCTAGTGCTACGTAGCAAAACTAGTGGTGTAAACACCATTGTTTTATCATGCTCATGGATTCTATGGCTCAGGAATCTGGAAAAGGTACAAGAAAGATGGCTTGTCTCTGCTCTCTGATGCCTGGGACCTCAGCTGGAAGACTCAAAAGCTGGGTGTTGGGATCATCTGATTCACATCTGAACCATGTCTTGTGGCAGATGCTCAACACAGGCTGGGACCTCAGCTAGGTCTGCTGGAGGGACACCTACATGTGGCCTTTCCATGTGGCTGCTTGGGCTTTCTCACAGCATGGTGCTTGGGTGCCAAGAGTAAACATCTCAAGAAACAGGACGTGGAAGCTACCAGTTTCTTCAAGGTCTGGGCTTGGAAAGTGGCCCAGCTACACTCCACCATATTCTGTTAATCTAGCACTCACAGAGCCCATATTCAAGGGGAAAGGACTTAGTCCCAAACTCTCAATATATTAAGAGTGGCAAAGAATTTGGGGAATACGTTATAAAACTTGCACAGATTCTAAGGTTGGGGCTCTATCTACCACACTGGTCTGTCAGCTGCATAAACATCTCCACATTTACAGAGCTTCCAACTTTCTCTTTTGATCTTGTGAAGTACCAGCTTGGCAGGCATTTAATAACTTGGGACTCCTCTTCCCCCTCCTGGATCCCTAGTGACCTCTACCTCTATATCTCTACCTTAGTTTTCCTACTCTGCTCCCAGATCCCACAGAAAAGCTCCGCTCTCTGGAACTGTTCCACTGAATACAGGCTAAAGATCCCCAGGGCACTGGTAGGCTGCCTTTCTAAAATGAGACTCACAAACCCAACTTCTAGCTTTTATTTGGCAGGGAGGGAGGGGGAAAGAAGAAATGAGCTTGTTTGGCTGAGTGACCTAATCACAGGAAATCATGGATCCTCCTGCAGAAACCCCTAGACTAGCTGGATGACTGTGTCCAGCCTGGGACACCACACAGTGAGAACTTGAAATTACAGCAGATGCCCAGGACAGGGAAGAACTCGAAGTCCTATTTAAAAGGAGAGGCTGAAGAGTTCCTTAAACCACAGAAGGAAACAGTGAAAGCAGAAAGAGACGACAGTGTTTTCATGTATTTGACTGCTTGTCAGAGGGAAAGGAGAGAACAGAGGCGCTCTGCTGTTCCAGGAAGCAGAACAAGAACAAGTCAGAGTTTTAAGGAGTCCAGCATCTGGAGGCTATTTTGTGGCAGTCTGGGTGAGAGATGATAGCAAGTACCGAGAGAAGAGAGAGATCTGAGACATTCTGGAGAATAACCTGCCAGGACTTGGTAAGGAACTAGCTAGGGAAGGAAAGGATGAAGGAGACAATGGTGTTGAGGATTTGGGGCTGGTCATTCAGAATAACTTCTAAGTTTCTTCCCAACTCTCAGATACTGAGATTCTATAAAAGTTCAAACTATGACAGGTGTCTCTGGGATGAGGGCATGAAATTATCCCTGGAAAGAACCTTTGAGTGAAAGCTGCCAAGATATGTGGACTGGCCTGGCCTCAGTGGAGGTGAGACGGGTAGGTGCACCCTTCAGCCGATCAGGATGCTACTCTTACCTTCCCTCTTCAGCATAAACTGTCTCCACTAGGTAAACTACTCAAAGGCAGCCAGTCTCCCACTTACTAAGCAATACATCCCTAAAAGCCAGCGTACAAAGCACCTAGCGGGTGTGTGTGTGTGTGTGTGCGCGCGTGTGCGCGTGCAGGGGTGCAATGCACCTGGTACATGGGACCACAGGGCTAGGCAGAGCTGCGTAAGACTCCAGGAAAGAACCTGACCTCCATCAGTTTAACAATCGCTCAAGCCACAACCTGGAATTGACTCAAACATGTTTATTGAGCTAAATCAGCAAGGCACAAAAGAGGCTAGGAAAGACATTCCCAAAATACAGAAAAACTAATGGGCTCCTTCCATTCAACACAGGCAGTGCCCCTCTCCAATACTGAGGCGAAGCTCCCACCCCTCCAAACAGCAGAAAATAGGCACTCTGCTCAAACAGAGGGACAGAGCCATGGTGCACCAGGAAGGACAGGGGGCTTATGACTGCTCTATCCTAGCAGCATCAGAGAAAGGTCAGTCAGAGAAAGGTCAGGTTAGAAAGGCACAGCCCACCTCTCCTTCCCCTGGGGAAGGGGAAGGGGAAGTGATGATTCCTTTTGCTCCGTTTCCCATTGGCCTTTTCCAAGTGGTCATGTCGTAGAGGTGCGGAGTGGAGATGGGGAGTGGAGATGGGGAGGGACATAGGATCATGTCAGAAATCCTACAATGAGAAAGATGAAAGTAAGATACAGAGACCTAACAACAGACCAAAGGGCAAAGAGATGATTGCAAGGTCCTCCAGAGGACAACTCTCATTCTCTTCCTGTATCACCCCTCCCCCAGCATACCCCTAAAGCCCCAAGGCAGCTGAGACAGCAGGCCAGGGGCTGTGGCCTTTCTTTCCACCTACTTGACAGGCACATGTGCTACCTGCCAGCGTCTCCCAAGGATGCACAACTCCTCTTAACCTGCCTTCCACAGTCTGTTTTGGGGACGCTCACCTCAGTGTTCAGCTCTGTAAAATCTAAGAGGTCCAGCCCGTGCTCACTGGGGGAAGACTGCTAGAGAGAATGGGATCAAAAATCAGAAAGGTCCCTCCCCACTCCCATCACCTGCAAACAACAACAAAAGGTCCCTTTCCAGTCTCGTGACAAGCTTGAAGGCTGGGGTAGGTCCCTGAAGCAGCCAGGGAGGGAAGAGGAGCAAAGTCAGAGTGGGCAGCAGCGTCAGAGTCATCAGAGAAGTGCTTCCTCTCCTGGCCTGCCAACTGAGACCCTTAAATTTGTTCAGCTTTGGAACGAGAGAATGGGGTTTTTCCTGAGGGGACTTTAGGAAAGACTGATAGAGGCCTTGCTGTCTAGTCTCTGGGTTGAACATGTTATCTGGTTTTCCCTTTGAGCACAAGACCTCCACTCCCCTCTTCTACTGTGTCCTTTCTCCACCTTCAAAGAGAAGAGAAGGGAGCAGAACAGCAGCAGACACACAATCCTTTTCTGTTTATAAGGCGCCTTCACTTTGTATTTTGTGTAAAAGGTCCATTTTAAAGATGAGGGGATTGAGAGGGGTTAAGGAGCTAACTTGATAAAGTGGTAAAACGGGAAGACTTTTAGGTCTCCTCACTCGAATTGCATGCTTCTCCTACTGAACTGGCAGCATATCCTCCTGAGGAAGCAGGCAGGCAAGGGTAGAAAATGGAGTGACTGGAGGAAGAGGGACTGGGGCAGCCCTCTAAGGAGACAGGAAGGAAGGTCGGCTGTGCCTGTGTGCATGTGTTATGAAGAGACTTGCTGAACGGGCTGCAAGGTTGGAGACTGGGTGACCTTCCATCTCTGTCTAGCTCTAGGACTCCCTTTAATTCTTAGTAGATTAAGAGGCAAAATACCTATAAGGGGATTGAGAGTGTGGGAGTGCTATTCCAGTCCAATGGTATTTAAAATTTTTCCCCCCTATTTCCTTAAAGTCCAAGCAAAGTCAACAGCAACTTACAAACCCTTCCTCCTTTACTCTATGATTCTTTCAAAACATCTTGGGCAGCTTCCAAGGACAAGGCATCATCAGGACAGAGGAGAATCACAATAGTTTCTCTCCCTCACATCTGCTTCCAGTTCTAGAGGGAGAAGGGACTGTTGGATCCACTCACCTTGCCTGTACCTTGCCACTCTTCACTTGAGTCATTCTGAATTTCTACTTCTTCTTCATCCTCTTCCATCAGGCTGAGCCTGGAAACAGTGGCAAAGAGTAGAGGTTTTCAAGGACCCCGGAGAGTTTCTCAGAGGCATCCCAGGGGAACAGGGTGGGCAGTAAGCAGACCAGGGCTCCAGAGTCCCACTCCAGCTTCAATCAAAGCAGCTCTACTTATATCTGTTTTACATACTAGGGTTCCATGTTACACTGGAAGGAAGTGTTCTGTGGTTAAAACAAGTCCACAAAGCACCAGCATAGAAGCAATGAGAAGGAAAGAATCCCCTCACAATGGGTGACATCTGAAGTGAAGACAGAAGATGATGAGAAAAGCTCACCGGGTCAGCCGGCTGCCCAGACCAGGACCCAAAGAGTTGAGTGGAGTCTGGAAATGCTGTGGACTCGAGGACCTTAACCTCTGGGCACCTAAAAGGGGCTGGCTGTTGGGAATGAAGGTGGATCAGTGACAAGGGTTAAAAACAAAGGTAAAAAGAGGAGGTAAAGTGGCCAGCATGAAAGCCAGTAAAAAGCTCAGAGTGGAGGGAAAAAGAGAAAATGTAAAGCTAAAGAAAGGGGAAAGGACCGGAGAAGAACCCGAGAATGAGGGGGCGCTGTGGGAGGGAACAACGCAACAGAAATGACGAGACACCAAACTGGGACGTCACAGCCGGGCTCTCCTGGGGCCGCACCCTTGGGTAAATGCCAATTCTGAGCCGCCGCCTTCTTCCATCTCTTCCAATCCCCCCAGGGGCTGCCTACTTTTCACAGCCGTTGAGGTGAGGGTGGGTGTGGGTGGGATACTGTTCAGCTGTAGGCTTTCCTCCTGTGATGCAGAGATGTCCTCTCTGTGCCGCCTGGAGGGGCCTGCAAAGCAGCAGAGGCACATGTTAACTGTAAACCAGGTACCACCACAGACACTTTTAGTTTTTCAAGACCTGCTCAGAATTTGGTAAGGAAAAGTTATAAAAGAAGGGAATGGAAAACCTAGATGGTCTCATTATGACACGACTAAAAACGAGTACAGCCCTATGTACTATAAAAAGTAGGGTTTACAGAATTGTACCAAGGATTTGTCCAAGAAAAGCTCATTACACAGCTTAGAAAACAAGAAGGAAAGAGACATACATTCCACAGATAAACAGTAACATACAAACACGAATGTGAGAGAGGGTTGGAGTCCCTAAGATTGAGAGGTCTCAGTTAATCAATGAAGACATCTGAAATCCTATTCATTCAAGATTTCTGTAGTGAGAAAAAGCTTAGAATGGCCTGAAATGAGGGAGGAAACATGAGGGTTAAGGAGAAACAGAAAAACGGGAGACTGGATTTTTTAGAAGCCAGAAAAAATGAGATAACGGCAATGTCAGCACAGTTCTAATATGAAGGGTAAATGGAAGACCTGGGGCTCAAAATATTAAGGACTCTCTCCTGCAGAGCTCTAGGAAGGCAGAGGAGGAGAAAAAAACCCAAAATGTCTTAGAAAACCTAGGTAATGCTATTTTTAAAACATAAGTCAAATCCATATTAGAATTTGTCAACTGTAAACGTTCATACCCCCATTATCCTCCCTCCCCACAGCCTTGTTTGTACACTGAAACCGGCAACCGGAGAGTGAGCTGCTTCTGGTTTAAGCAGAGGGCTATCGAAACAGGGAAGAGCCACGTCCGTGAGCTGTGTTCCCAGAGAATAAACCTTGGGCCCCCACGTGACTCCTAATCTCTCCAACCTATTATCACTGGTGTAATGTCCACAGATTTAGCCCTGGGACCTCTCCCTATCTCCATCTTCACTGGCTTCCTTAGCCATTCAGGTTCATGACTTTAAGTACCAACTCCCACATCTATCTCAAGTCTGCCTGCCCCCCTCCTCCAAATTCCTGTCTGTCCAACATCTCCACCTGTAGTAACATGGCTCATACTAAAGCCCTGGTTTCATTTCTCACTCACAGCCTTCCCCATCTCAGGTGCTATCAACTCCATCCTTCCAGTTATTAGGCCAAAATCCTTGGAGTCATCCTCAACTCCTTTCTTTCTTACATCTTACATTCTTTCTTATTATGAGGTCCTATTAGTGATATCTTGGAAGTATGTCCAGAATCTGGCCACTTCTCACCATATCCGCTGCTCCCCTGGCTCACACACTCTCATCTCCTGTCTGGGCCCCCACAGCAGCCTCCTCACCAGCTCCTTGGCTTCAACCCCTGCCTCTCCTTCGGTCAGTTCTCAACACAGCAGCCAGAAGGAACCCCTTAAAATTTAAGGCAAATCCTGTCAATCCTGTGCTCAAATCCTCCAATGTTTACCCATCTCACTGTCAGTAAAAGCTGGAGTCTTTATTCTGGCTCGTATGCTCTGGACTCCTACGACCTCTTTTGTCTCATATCCTACACAGTCTCCATTCAGCAATACCGGCCTTCTCTGCTGTTCCTTGAATGTGCCAGAGACATTCCCACCATGGCCTCTGGACCGGCTGCACCCTCTAGTCTGCTATTCTGATATACACAAGGCACCCCCTCTTTCACTTCCTTCAGTTTTCTCCCCTGCATTCATGTTCTCTCCAAGGCCTTCCCCAATCACTCTTTGTAAGACTGCAATCCCCACCTCATCAGTATTTCCCCATCCCCAGTTCACTGCAGTATTCTCAGCACAACTGAGCACAAGGTGCTCAGTAAGTGTCTGCTGAATGAACAATGGAACCGATCTTTTCAGTTTTCTCCTACCTTTACAAACTCTGTTTTAGGCAAACCAATCTATACATCTATGTGCTTTGGCAAAATCTTACCTTTCTATGTTCTGCTTGTGCTCTTCTGCTAGCCCATGATACTCACTCCTCTGTTCAACTTATATAAATCTTACCCATTTTTCAAGATCCGGCTTAAATCCCATCTTCTTGATAAAGCCTTCACAGATCAACTAAACTTAAAATGATACCTTCCTTCCCTGAATTCTATAGCATTCCTCTGTCAAATCCCTGGGAATTTATTACTTAGTGGTGACTTCATAACTCAGATTTTCTATAAATGTATTTGCTTTCTTTTCTATTAGATGGTAAGCTGCTTGAGAATCCTTCATGGCCTCTAAAACACCTAACACAGTATCTCGCATATAGTATGTCCTTAGGTGGTATACAAAAGACATTAAAAGGAATTCATACCCTACCTCACAACACACACAAAAATTAACTCGAAATGGATCACAGGGCTTCCCTGGTGGCGCAGTGGTTGAGAGTCTGCCTGCCGATGCAGGGGACACGGGTTCGTGCCCCGGTCCGGGAAGATCCCACATGCCGCAGAGCGGCTAGGCCCATGAGCCATGGCCGCTGAGGCTGCGCGTCCGGAGCCTGTGCTCCACAACGGGAGAGGCCACAACAGTGAAAGGCCCGCGTACCGCAAAAAAAAAAAAAAAAAAAAGGGTCACAGACCTAAATGTATTAGCTGTAACTAGAAAACTCTTAGAAGAAAACACAGGAATTTGTGACTTTAGGCAATAGCTTCTTAAGACATCAAAAGCACATGCAACAAAAAAAATAGATAAGTTGAATTTCACCAAAATTAAGAACTTCTGTATTTTCAAAGGCCACCATCAAGAAAATTAAGACAACCCACAGAATGGAAGAAAATTTTTCTGTACCATACATCCGATAAGAGACTTTTGTCTAGAATATGTAAAGAACTCAACAAGAAAAGGACAACCCAATTTTTAAATGAGCAAAGGATTTGAACAGACATTTCTCTGAAGAAGATATACAAATAGCCAATAAGCATGTGAAAAGATGCTCAACAGCATTAGTCCTTAGAGAAATGCAAATTTAAACTACAATGAATGAGATACCAATCCACAGCCACTAGGAGATGGATAAAATAAAAAAGACAGTAACAAGTGTTTGCATGAATGTAGAGAAACTGGGGCCCTTGTACATTGCTGTTGGGATTGTAAAATGATGTAGGCACTTTGGAAAACAATTTGGTAGTTCCTCATAAAATTACACATAGAGTTACCATCTGATCCAGCAATTTCAGTTCTTAGGTATATCTCAAGAGAAGTGAAAACCTACATCCACACAAAAACCTACACATGAATGTTCACAGCACCATTATGCCTAACAGAAAGTGGAAACAACCTAAATGTCAATTAACTGATGAATGGATAAATAAAATATGGCATATCCACTCAATGGAATGCTTTTTGGTCATGAAAAGTTATGAGGTACTGATAAATGCTAAGCATGGATGAACCTTGAAAACATGATGCTTAGTAAAAGACACACAAGGCCACATACCATATGATTCCATTTATACAAAATGTCTAAGAATAGGCAAACCCAGAGACAGGAAGTAGATTAGTTATGCTGCCTAGGCTGCGGGAATGGGGAGAATGGCGAATGACTACTAACATTTTAAAATGTACCCTAGGGCTTCCCTGGTGGCGCAGTGGTTGAGAGTCCGCCTGCCGATGCAGGGGACATGGGTTCGTGCCCCGGTCCGGGAAGATCCCACATGCTGCGGAGCGGCTGGGCCCGTGAGCCATGGCCACTGAGCCTGCGCATCCGGAGCCTGTGCTCCGCAATGGGAGAGGCCACAACAGTGAGAGGCCTGCATACCACACAAAAAAATTTTTTTAATAAAAATAAAATGTACCGTAAAAAGCACAAACATACACCTCAAACTTGTGATTTCTAGGATATTACCACTTAAGATGAGACTATATTTTTAAAAAAAAAGAAAATCAGTTTAAAGAAAACAACTGGTAAGTTATAAGACAGGTAGTGATCTGAAGATTAAAAAATCACGAAGGTTATATAAAAATCTTTAAAAATTGGAAAATAACAAGACGTCACAGAGAGGCATCCTAAATGTACAGATTTCTGAGTTCAATCTCTGGTTTTATGATTAGTTTCTATTTAATTTTTCACAGAAGTTCGCTGTTTTTAGTTGGCTAGATAAACCGTGAAGAAAATGAGTACCCTTAATGATAGTAGGTGATTAATGAAATAATTATTTGACCAGACACAAGAGTTTGAAGGAGGCAAAAGCCAATATGCTGCGTATCTAGGTAGTGGCGATCAAGGAAGTAGCACTGAGCACCCTGATACCTGCATTCACAGCACTTTACCTTCAATGCGCCTCTTCTTGGAGCGGGGGTAGCCCTGAGGATTGGCCTCTGCTGTACTCTCTACAGGGCTGAGGGACTGGCAGTAGGTGGTGACTGGACCCCAGGGATGGCCAGGTGCCTGGCAGACACGTTGCAGACACTTTTCCAGGTAGGACAGTCTAAGAAAGGGGTGGGATGGAGAGGCTGAAGTGGTCACAGGCCCTCGCCACACCCTTCTTCTCTAACTCCCATCTTTATCCACCCACGCCCTAACTTACAGCAGCTGCTTGTCCTGATGGAAGAGTCGGGGGGAGAACTCTGAAAGGAGCTCCAGGAATGCCAGATTTGGGGGCTGACTGGAGGAGCCAGCTGGAGGAAGCTCAGACAAGGAGAACCTGATGCCTTCCCTTGGTTGAGCAAAATCATTTTAGGAAGAGAGTCCCTTCCCACTTCCCTCCCAGGGCTGAGGCATCCTGTCCAAGTGCTTCTTCCCCTGGACCCAGCCTGTCTCCAAAGGATACCCGCTCACCAACTCTACTGCGACTCCTCGACATGCTTACCCTCCCCCTCTGAGACCTCACTCCCAGCCCTCCCTGTACCCAGCCTCTGGCTCAGCCCTCTTAGGAAGATTCAAGTACCTTGCTTTCCAACCAATACTTCCTTACTTGTGTAGCATGACCACAAGGTCACGGTTCTGTAGCTGCTGGGGTCCAAAGCTCAAGGCAAACCTCCTGGCCAGGTCCCTCATCTCGATGAAGGCTGGAAGCTCATTCAGGCCCTGGGGCCCCTGTTCCTGCAGCAGTTCTGTGTATAACTGTGTCCAGGAGACATGGCACATTTGGGAAAGGGAGGAACAAGATAGAAACAAGGAAGTATAGCATTCCCTTCTCTGCCCAGAAATCCGAAAGGGCTTGGGACACCATCTGCTATTTTTACTCTTTCTTTCCTCCTAGGACACTGACCCTATTCCTGACCCCCTTGCAACAGAGAGAGGCTTCACCCTGCTCTGTAACAATAAAAATGACTGTAGTAACTGAAGGGGTTGAGAGAGAACAGACTAGAAAAAGAATTAGGAATTCCCTATCACTTTATTGTTGGTGCTCCCATGTCCTAACTGACGTGGAGTTTCTATGGGGTTGGGGTGGAAACAGCCCACAGTTAAAAAAAATACTTTTTATGGCTCCGTTAACTGTGAAGGTGACTGTCATGTGGAATAAAAGCCAAAGTAAATCAGAAACTTCCTGCTCTGAAGGATCTCATGTTCTAGACAGCTGTGGGTGGGCTGCAAGGAGGGCACGTCAGGTCTGAGGCACTGTAGGCAGAAGGGCATACCTGCTTGAGGCTCAGCAGCAGGATTCGGGAACAGTGACTTCGGTCAATCTGCCTTGCTCTAGTTAACGTTTCCTTGATAATGTCACCATAGTCATTGTAGAACTGAGGGAAAAGAAGTGGAGAAGATACTGTTTGACCACAGGAAAAAACTATTTCTTTTGTTTTGTTTCTTCACAGCCCTAACCGTATCTCTTTCCGAAACAGCCTTAGGTAGGGAAATGTGAACCTAAGCATAAAACAACTCATACTAGACCATACTTCTAACCAACAGGTACAAAGCCCCAAAGAAATCAGTTTAGGCAAGTAAGGGAAGAAACTCTGCCCTGAGCCCATTTCTTGGAGAAGGAGGATATTAAGCCTGCCAGAGCCCAGTGTCATCCAGCACCGAAGCCTTTGCTATTTGTCTCTCCCCACTAGAACAGAAGCTCCAGGAAGAAGGAACCGTTGACTATTTTGTTCACTGAGGTGTCCTTAGTGCCTGGGATAGTACGTACTCAATAAAGAGAAATCAACACAATGCTGGATTGAGGAAATGAGGTATATATCTAGGTATCTTGTGAGGACTGATCCCTCTTCCATTCTTATTTCCCTTTCTTACATTACCCCATTCCATAGACTAGATTCACACACACAAAAAAATCTGGACAAGAAGAATAAGATACTTTCCCTCCAATGAATTTCTTCCTCCTAACAGTTTTTTCTCCACTAACTATTTACTACTAAAGTCTCTTTTCTTTGTCCTTTTATTCTAAACTATTGGCCTTCCCCCCTGCTTCTCTTTTTAAGCCTGATACCATCATCTCTCCAACCCTCCTTTCTGTAGTGCTACAGAGTCTGCAGCCATGGCCATGCTCAGCTTGGCGCCCTGCTGTACCTTGTTGTAGTGTTTGAAAACATCCGAGGCTGCGTCCATCTCCAGCACCCCATAAAGCAACAGCTTGCAGAACCCAGCCAGGAGGCGGCGCCGCTGGTGCAGCTGCTCTATCTGTAAATGATCCTCCTGGGAATGACCTGGTTCACACCAAGTGCAGAATGGGAAACATCAGAATCACAGATTCAGACCTCCTGCCCTATATGCCTGAGCCCCAGGTATACAGCCCCTGTACCACTGCCCAGTCCTCCAGGCTGGATGAAGACGTGGTCCATGAGGAAGCTGGCCAGCTCAGACTGGAGAGTGGCTTCAGGAATAAAGACAAGGGGCCTAAGGAACTCTCGTCCCCCGACAATCATCTGAGGGCCGAAGATGAGCAGCAGATCACTTAACAATACAAAAGCCTGTCAGGGAAAAAAAGAACGCTTAAAAAGGACAGAATATTGACCAAGACAGAAATTACATTGCCAATTTCCCCTCAGAACGGGGTTTCCTCAGACCACAGGGTCGGGGTCGGGGGGATGACTCACATCCTGACATACGCTCACTTGAGAAAACGCTCACCTGCTCCTGAATCTCAGGATCCACATCTGAGAGGCAGTTCTGGCAGAGTTCACAGAAGGCCACCATCCTGCCCTTCAAATTCAACAGCTGCTTCTGTGGAGACAATGGCTTCAGCAGGGAGAAATGAAGGAAGACACGGACTCCTCCATTCCCGTTCCCCCTACTCAGACCCATATTCACCTGGGAAGCATCTGATCCAGATACGTGGGTTAGTGTCCAGAGAATGGAAAAATAGACAAGAGTCAAGGCTGGTAAGATCACCTGTAACAACCAAATGTGACAAAATGAGGGTCAGGAGTAAGGGGCAGGTGGGGAGAGAGAGACAGACAGGCAGATACACACAAAGGAGGGAAAAAAGAAAAAAGCAGACAGAAGAGAGAAAATGAGATTAGGAGAGACCCAATTCCTTTTCCGGTAGAAAAAAACTGATTCTGGAAGTCTTCAGAGGATTCTATCCTGAGTAGGAATGCCACCTCTTCCTAATTTATTTAAAGTCTCCTAGACCCCCTCAATATTATCCTTGACTCCCCAGAAACCAGAGAGAATAGCTGTTTTCAGGTGCTGGAAAGTACAGTCACCTTCCAAGATTGGGATGGAAGGAACGACACACATGATCAAGATCTCTCTCTCTCTCATCTGCTCCACAGCCCCGGGACTCGAACTGCATATGTGGTGGCCACCTAGGACACAGCCCTTAAAACTCCTCTCCTGCCTCCAACTTGTCTACTTGCCTGGTGAGGAACCTCTCCTGTGTCCACAGCCTTCCGGAGGAGTCGGTAGCAGGGCTCATAGAGCTCCCAGCGAGTTAGGTCATGGGCACTTTGGGGGGCGGGGAGAGAAAAACGTTACACTGGAAGAGAATGAGAGGAATCAACCCCACAGACAGTGGTAGAAACAGAAGAAGGAGCAGGAGGGGAGCTGCTCACTTGTAGAAGGCAGAGAGGCGCTTCAGGGTGGCTGCCAGACTGTACACCTCATCCTCATCTAGGAAGGAACACTGAGGAAGAAAGAAGGTCCACAGTGGGATTTCCCCAAGAACTCACAGATCCACACCCCCATCTTGGGGCCTCTCCCACAAAAGTCTGGGGTGTCCCATCACGCAGCCCCACTTCCAACCTGCAGCAGCTCTTCAAGCTCCTGCTGGAAGCGGTCAGTCAGCAGATCCACAAGTTGGCTGCGGGCAAAGTCCACCCGGCTGAAGAACGTGAACTCCGGATTACACAGCAGATAGAGGGCATGAGCACCAGCCTCAAGCACCGCTGGTTCTGCGTGCTTCACCACCACCTCCTGGAGCTGCTGCAGGAGCAGCTCCAGGTGCTGAGAGAGAAAACGGTGGGAGAAGACCGTGCTGTGGGGGGGGGCAGGGAGGACAACTCCTCCGGGAGGGTCTAGAGGTGGGGAGGAAAGAAACAGGGTCGAAAGCTTTAAACTTCAAGCATAAGATGCCTCAGAAAGGGAGGGCTTATTGGTTTTTCTAGAATCCAGGTTCTTGAGAAAAACTGGATACTGGCAGTAGACCCTTTGGCCCTAGGATGAAAGTAGCAAAGTATAGGGAATGTGTCCTCCTCTCTCCTCACTTTCTCCAAGCGCCTGGTGCAGTAGATGTTGAGGTCAAAGTAGTTGAGAAGCTGCAGCAGGGGAGCAACCTTCTCTGCATCAGCTGAGAACTGTGGTGATTGAGAGGGAAGCCTACTTATTACCTGCTATACTGCTAATCTGGAGGCCAGTTCCTTCCACCCGCTCATTCCCAGAGGCTGAGCAGTGGGGACCCTCTACCTTGGCCAGGAGCTGGGGAAGCAGGGGGATGAGGTGCTCAGTCAGCTTCACCTTGTCGTCGGCTTGGATCTTACGTTCTTTGGGTGTTAAGCCCTGGAATTACAATCATTTGGGGGTGGGGGTAAAAGTGTGTGTACATGTATTCCTCTGCCCAACAATTTTATCTTCCCAGGAAGGAAAACTCAGCAGCTCCCTTCAATTTCTTTCTCTGGAAATGGAATTCTTTGAGGGGCAGAGGAAGGAGCACCTGAACCTAAGACTTGAGAATTAGGACAGACAATACCTGCCTGGATTTAATATTGCTAAGCAACCTACCCTGCCCCTCTTGCCATACCTTCCTCCCCGTGACCCGCCCCACAGGCGGGTGACCCTCGGAAGCTTGCCGGACACTGGACACAAGGATTTCTGTCAGTGTGCTCTCCTGTACGTCGCCCAGGTCTGAGGTGGCAGGAGGATGGAAAACAGAATCACAGGGTGGCCACCCTCCATCTCCAAGGACCCCACCACCCCACCGCCCCACCGCCCATGACACCTATGTCTTTCACAAGTCAGGAGAGAAATCTCTCCTGGTTTCCTACTAGGAGATGAGAGGTCCCCTCCCCTGGCTACCAGGTGGCACACACTCTGGTCCTTCTCCAGCAGCAGGCTTGTCAGACTCTCCCAGTCCTTCAGCTGAGGCCCCGCACAGTCCCACAGGCTGTCTACTAAGTATGCAGCGTGGTAATGGAGCTGTGGAAGAAGACAGATGTTAAGTTACTGACGCCACATGTTAAAACTCTAGAAATTGGCTACTAATGAACCATTTCTCTCCTTCCTGCAGTGCCAGCTCCCATCCTTCTCTACCTGAAGGTCTTACGCCTGAGAGCCCAACAGCTCCTTTTCATACGTCACCTCACTCTCCACAAAAAAGGACAGCAGAAGGTGGAAGAAAGTCCTCTGGGAGCGTGGACTTCGGCGTCGCTCTCTCTCACCCACCGTTCTTGTCTCACACTCAGGGCAGAAAAGCCTGGTAGAGGGGACACAGGGAAAGGGCATAGCATGGAAGGAAGTAAGCAGTGCAACAGTTACCATGGAAGGAAGAAACAGTTCAAGGAGAGGATTAAAGAAAAAAGAGGCACAGAGCTAAGGAAAGCCCCAAGGTGTTGAGAAGGGAAGGAGACACCAAGGGAGACTTTATAGGTATGGGGAGCCCTTAGAAAGAGCACCAGCTGATGATGGAGAGAAAACAACAGATGATGGTGTTAAAGGAACAAACGAAAAGAGGCCCACTCACTTCCAGTACAGAAACTCCCCCACAGCAGAGGCCAGGGCTCTGTTAGAGGCATACACAACAGGGTAGATGCTCTCACAGTCTGCCTCTGTCAGCATCCCTTCCATGTTCCTGCCAGGAGAAACGCAGAACAAGCAGGTGGATATGGATGTCGTCCTCTAGCCTCTAACTAAGGCTAGAAACAAAAAGGGAAAACCAACAAGGATTAACTCACAAAGAACTTCCAAATGGAAGAGTGGAAAACAGAGGGATATGAAGAGTTAGAGAAGATAGGAAATTTGCCCCCTGAAGATCCTGCAACTCGGGAGTGACCTCTGTCTTTCAACCTGTATATAAACAAGAGTCAACCTATGATCCGCGGAGGGATAGGACTCTGGAAGGGCCTGCCTGATGCTGAAAGGTAAGTCTGAGATGCTTGCCTCTCCACTTCCCAGGACTCACTTAAGAATAAGTGTTAGTAACCTGACGGCCTCCACTGCCACGTCATACTCTCGGTCCATGACCATGGAAACCAACCGGTCCTGTAAAAAGGAGAACATTGCTCAATAGCTCATTATATCCATCCCAAAACACCGCTTTCTTAGAATCTGAGGGATTCCTAAAGACAGGGTGTAGAAGCAGACACTGGGATATCTATGGATATATAAAAGTAATAGACATGGATAAATGAGGTGGGGAAATGGGAACCACAGACAGAGCCAAGCACAGGAGCACTGTCCCGATTTTACCTTAAAGCGGCTGGTAAAGAGCTCCAGGCGTGCAGTCCAGTCTCGGTTGCCATACAGCCCTTTTAGAGCCTTCAAGCACTTCAGACGGACTTCTCGATGCTACTGAGGAGAAGGGAAATGTGGCTGACTCCTCCTCTACTCACCCTCACTGGGCCTCCATACCTCCCTCTCAGATTACTCATTCTGGGCCTGGGTGTCCTCTGTATCGAGGACTCTGAGATGTCTCAGAGACAATGAACAGCTGTCTTCTCACTTAAAATCCAACAGGATCACAGCAGACTTTAGCAATCATGATTAAAAGGATCTTTTGGCTACCACCCTAGCACTTGCATTACCACCCTGTCAACTTTCTCGCCTTTCCATAGGGAAAGTCTTTCTCCACTCGACTGTGGTTTTGAGGCATTTAATCTCCTAGATATGTCTTTCTCTCTCCTAACTTATCCTACCCTCACAAATACTTGGGGAACTTCGAGGTTCAGTGTCTTGATGAGTTGATCACTGACCACTAGTGAAACACCTAAGTGGCAGTACCAGGAAAAGCTGAAGCATCCTAGGGCAGGGAAGAGGACTGACTCAACTCTCACCTTATCATGCAGGGTCCAGCCAATATATTTTAAATAGCTGTCAGTGAGGAAAGAGGTACTGTAGCTTTGTATCCAAGACCCAATCTCCTCAATGCAGATAGCACGGATCTCAGGAAGGACATCCCTAGGCACAGAGAGAAACTGACCCTTATTACCTTCTCTCCAAACTCACTTTCCATCCCAGCAGATATCTCTGTCACAGGAGAATCTATTTTCTTGCCTAAACACCAGGTACTAGGCCTTTCATTTCCTCCTCCCAATGTGAATATTTTAAAAAGTGAACACTTTCTGTAACCAACCTATGAAATAGTTGAACTTATCCTCCATGCCCCTTTTAAAAACCGATTTTGGAATTTAATTTAGCTGTTGCCCAAACTGCGTGTGTGTGTGTGCGTGTGCGTGTGTGTCTAATTGAGGTACAGTTGATATACAATATAAGTTTCAGGTACAACATAGTGATTCACAATTTTTAAAGGTTATATTCATAGTTACTATAAAATATAAGCTATATTCCCTGTGTTGTACAATATATCCACCTGTCTGTTTTGCTTCCACTTCAAGAAAAGATTACATCAGCTAAAGGGTTCTGGAAAGGCAGAGGTTGAAATCTAGGTAAGAGTGAGACACAAATACTGAGGAAGAAATTCTTTACCCAGTATAAAACTCCCCTGCCGGGCTTCCCTGGTGGCGCAGTGGTTGAGAGTCTGCCTGCCAATGCAGGGGACATGGGTTCATGCCCCGGCCCAGGAAGATCCCACATGCCGCGGAGCGGCTGGGCCCGTGAGCCATGGCTGCTGAGCCTGCGCGAACGGAGCCTGTGCTCCGCAAAGGGAGAGGCCACAACAGTGAGAGGCCCGCGTACCAAAAAAAACAAAAAAACAGAAAAAAAAACCTCCCCTGCCTTTAGCACAGTGTAAGGCACAGTGAAGTGGGCTAGGAAAAGGCTTACCGAGCTGTACACCCTCAGAAAGGTCCTGCCTTTTGGCTCTCTGCTCTTGTCCTCTCAAGGCTCAAGCCCCAGTAAGATGGGGCAGGGGAGGTCTCAGGCAAAGCTGGAGCAGAAGAATACTCAGCAATGCCTTACCCTCTTATCGTCTCTCCCAGAAGAATTTACACGATCCTTTGTAGGCGGGGATAAACTAAACCTAATTTGGAACATTTGTTGCCCCAGCTGCGCTAGCTGTGGGACTAACCAGATAACTCAGGGTTAGGAGGAGACCTTGTCACTTCTACAGACTCCATAACTGAGGACCAGCCACTTCAATGAGAGGAGCCCAGTAACTCACCTGTACCGATGTACAAAGACACCCCTGAAGAGGGCATTCATCATTCCCTCAATCTCCTCTTGATGCTCTCTGAGCTGGAGGACAGGGAGTAACAGGTCAATCTCTCATGTCCCCCAATAATATAAGGCCACAAAAATATAAGAAAAGCATGACATCCACCTACTTCCTATTAATAGGAGGACACAGTCTGAACCTCTGGTATCCTTTGTTCCCTTTTAAACCTTCTAATTTTTTTTTTAAATTTTCAGGACATTTGGCTTTACTTCCCACACGTTCATAATACTTCTATCTCCCCAAATCATTTTTCCCCCACATGAGAAATATACATCTATAGTAAGGTATGAAAGTTACAGGCCTCTAACTTTCTCTCTCTTTCTATGGATTAGATAACTTGGAAAAGAGTATCACCTACTCATCCACTTGTGACAGTGGACAGGCCGGTGAAATCAGGCAGTCAATAGATACATCTAAAATACAAAGTTGATGAGAAGGGTGGAGTTTGCAAACAAAAGTAATTAAACTAATCAGTCAAAAGCAGCGAAAAAGAAAATGTAGCCAATAAGTTATCAGAATAGAAAAAGGTTAAACCTTCCAATTCTGGAAGAAGCCGTATAGTCAACTAATGCCTCAGAGATCTGTGTTTGGAAAAAATAATATCCCTTCTGTGTCTCATTATTTTGACTATCTTTGGCTATTCAGAGGCCCTAGCTGGTAGTTATACATGTTTTTGACTAACAACAATGGGGAAAAAAATTTTAATAAATGCAGTTTGACAAAAGAAGCGCAACAAAAAAAAGAGAAGGAAGAGATTGTATCAGTGGTTCTCAACTGGTGGCTCCCAGGGGACATTCAGCAATGTCTGTAGACATTTTTGGTTGTCATAACCTGGGAAGGTACTACTGCCATCTAGTGGATAGAGGACAGAGATGCTGCTAAACATCCTGTAATGCCAGGACAGCTCCCTAAATGTCATTGTTGAGAAACCCTAGATTAGATGAATAACAAATAACAAAGAAGCAGAATTACAAGGGAACATTCTTTAAGACAACTGCCCCAACTCTTCAATAAATCAATATATTGGGGGAAAATGCGGGGGGGGGGGGAGAGCAGAGGTTCTGTATAAAAGAGACTTAAGAAACACAACAACCCAATGTAATGCATAGTTCTTAATTAAATCCTGGTTGGAATTAACCAGATATAAAAGGTATTTTGGGGACAAGTGGAATATTTTAAATATGAATTGGGATTAAAAATATTAGGGAATCACTGTTAATATTTTTGGATATGAAAATGGTATTAGGATTATGTAGTAACATGTTTTTGAGATGACATACTTAAGTCTTTAGGTTGAAATACCAATATGCCCATAATTTAATACAAAATAGTAAAAAAAAAATAGATGAAGCAAATATAGTGAAATATTAGTTAAAACTAAATTTAAATCTAGTTAAATCTAGATTTAAATTAAATAATCTAGTTAAATCTAGATTTGTATGTGGTGTTCATTCTACCAGTGTTATTTATTTTTCTGAACGTTTGAAAATTTTCATACTTAAAGGAAAAGGAGAGAGGGAGGGAAGGAGGAAAAGTGTGTCATCAGTACCAAATTCTATGTAAATCGAAAAGGGATACTGAAAAAAGGTCATTGGCTATAGGGATTAAGAAGTCACTGGTTTGGGCTTCCCTGGTGGCGCACTGGTTGAGAGTCCGCCTGCCGATGCAGGGGACACAGGTTCGTGCCTCGGTCTGGGAAGATCCCAAATGCCACGGAGTGGCTGGGCCCGTAAGCCATGGCCGTTGAGCCTGCGTGTCCAGAGCCTGTGCTCCGCAACGGGAGAGGCCCCAACAGTGAGAGGCCCCCATACCGCAAAAAAAAAAAAGTCACTGGTTTGTTGAAAATAACTTGAAAGAAAAAAAATGGGGATAGAAGCTAGGTAGTGAAAGGATTCAGTTGGATATTAAGGAAGTAAGGAAATTCTAAAAGGAAGGATAGAAATGGAGTAGCTCATAGAGGAGAATGAAAGAAGATTCAAGGGCTTATATACATTTATAAGTGGAGAGAGGAAAACAGTCGTGAGGGAGAGATTAAAGACAGAAAGCAAAACGATAACTGATGAAGCAAGAGGCCAGAGAAGTCCAAATAATAGGAGTCACCCTAGTGTATATAATTTAAGATTTGACACAGACCCAGTACACATAAGATTTAAGACATACTGACAGTGAAAATAGCAAAAGAGAATCAGGAAAGTATAGATCATTCTCTAATGATTTAGCATGGAAGATATGTTTGGTGAGGGCTGGAAAACAGTCAACTGGCATAGTTACACATGATAAGTCCTGCCAACCTCATGGTGGGGGAGGTCTCAGATACTTAGGGGGAATGAGGGGAAAGTCAGTGTTAGTCTCACGATAGACACAGCTGTTTGAAGGTTTAATCAGTGTAAAAGATTTTGTTGGGGTTTATGTCCTCCAGTGGTCTTCTTCAAGTTTAACAGGCAACAAAGCAAGTACCTACTATGTGCCCAGCTAGGCAATTTATTCATCTCATTTAATCTTCACAAAAAGAATTATTCCCTTTTTAAAGGAAAGGAAACTGAAGCTTAGAGATTACATAAGGCCATGGAGCTAGTAGCTAACTGGAACAGAATTTAAACGCAGGAGAGATTGAAAGGCCTGTGTCCTATCCATTTCTTGAACACTTGGCCTCCCGCATCAGTGGTTGGCCTTCAGTACTCCTGTGGTAACCTGCATACTGCACACTTGACAAGAAAGTCAATGCTTAACCCCCTGCACAAGATGCAGGCACAACATTTAAACACCTGTGATAATGAATGCAGACAATGGAAACTGAGCAAAAGTGGAATCATAGAGAACTCTAAAATTTACTCTAAACTAGAAATGCTCTATTGAGCCCACATCCCAGAAACAAAGTGAGCATGCAATAACCTCTGACCGGAGGAGTCTATTAAACTATTGCCAGACTCCATCATTCATGATCTCAAAGCTTGCCTGGGGGACTGTGCCTTAGCAGAGAGAAGCTTGGGGACTGATAAGGTGGGCTGCAGCAGCTGTGATGGAAGCAGCAGAGGAGGGAAGAGGCAGGGAACACTTCTCACCTCTTTGCGTTTCTCCAACAGGCTCTCCAGTCGCTCAGGTGCTCTCTGTCCTGGCCCCTTGTTTCGTTCAGTCTCGTACTGACGTTGATTGTTGTCCTTGTGCAGACTCAGTTGGAAGGCAACTCTTACCAAGGAGGTCATCAGCTTCATGGCTTTGAGTCAGTAAAAATAAGATAACGAGATCATTAATTAAGTCAGAGAGAGGGAGGGTAGGTTCAAAAAAGAAGGAAAAAAAGGGCAGTGAAAAAGAAAAGCTAGAGCAGGGTGACCCTAAAATCCTAAGACTCACTGTTCTGGAGTGGATTTTTTCTCTCCCTAACTCTTTTGGGCTTCCTTTAATGCTTAGCATATTCCCAGTGGTGAGCTATAAGAAACACGTTAAGGCTGGAAACTATCACTGTAATCCACTCCTTTTTACAATTCCACTAATGAGAAACTGGATGGAGGTTTGGGATAAAAGAAGCATGACCCTGAAGTAAAGAGCTAGAATGCAGGTAGGAAAGAAGATCCAGGACTGGAGAACAGAGGAAAGTTCTACCAACCCCCAAGAGAACACTGACAGAATAAAAGTGACTGCTTACCAGCCAGGGTGCTAGTGTGACGGAAGGCACGGACTTGGGAGTCTGAGAGGCCAGTGAGCAGAGAGATGAGGTTGTCCATAGGGAAGCCATCATAGAGGAGGCTATACTGGCACCGATAGACCAACGTCCTCACAAATTCACAGAAGCTGCCCTGGAACTTCTTCCAGGATGGGCCTGGAGCTATCAGAGGATAGTCTCCTGAGTCCTATAAAAGAGGTTATGAAAAGGATGGAAAAGTTATTACCAGGTCTATGAAGTCACAGGGACTGGATGTCAAAACCCAATAGTATAGTAAAAATGTATCTCTTATACCTCATTTTCAACTCTACAGGCCTATTCAGATAACGTGTATAGGTCCCTTTTGCTCCCAAGAGATTAAACTCCTCTTTCTAAAAGCTATCCTATTTCCCAGAATCAGAAAGAGGAGGATAATGGGCCTTGTATTTTGCAAAAAAGAGTGGCAAGAGGATCCTGGACTGTCTTCCTCCACCTCATTAAACTGTTCTGTTAGCTGCTGGATGATCTCCGAGTTGGACATCTTCTTGAACATCTCAGGGGTCACAGTGCCTGAGAAATGGAGGAGATGAGGTACTTAGAAGGCAAATAACAGGACACCATGACCATTTAACATACACATTTGAAGATGAGCTAGGAAATATACTGAAAAGAGCTTAGGTGGGGAATCAGAAGACCTGAATCCTAGTCATAAATCTGCTGCCATCTAACTGAGTACCTGCTATAAGGCAACCTCTCTAGAAAACCCAAGGGAATCAAACAGTGGAAAACTATGGTTAAAAAAATATTCCAAACAATCAAAAAACAAAGAAAACTATGCCAGATTCTTATAATACAATCTGCAGACGTATAAGACTAAAGTTAGGTCATGGCCTCTGGGGACCTGGGGCCCCACAGCTTCAGTGGAGAAATATGCGATGAAGTGGCTGAGAAATAAGGAATAAGAAAAGATTATTTCATTTAGAGAAAGGAAGAGTAAAAGTCTGATGGTCCATTTCCAAATTTGTAAACATCATACCATCACAATAGCATGATTATTTATTTTTCTCCAAAGTGTCTTGTCTCCAAACCAACACATTTCCTTACTGGATCTCTTCCCTACTTACCAATCAACAATGTAGTCGGCACTAGTTAAATAAGTGAAATTTTTCTTACGCTTTTCCCTCTCCATTTATTTAGGAAATGCCTAATCCTACACATCTAAAAGGAGGAAAAGTTTTACAATATAGGAGCAAAGGCTGGGGATTAGAAAAGGGTAGGAGTTTCCTCACCTTTACATCCACATGATCGGATGAAAAAGTTAATGAGCTCCAGGAATCCTGCATCCTGGTCTTGCTTGTAGCTATCCAGCCACTCATCTACCAAAGACTAGGAAAACAATGTGGATGATTTCTATTTCTGGCAACATGACAGACTAGAAATTCTGTATAAGCTTTCTAACTGAAGCATCTAAACTTCTGATTAAAATATTAAAACATCTTTTAAAATGTATTGCTAAACCAGAATAAAAGGTAAAATTCCATAAAAGCCAAAAATGAAGTGAAGGTAGCGGTTCTGAGAGATAAGCAAGCTGACTTTTGCTCTGAGGGGTCTCTTAACTACAGACAGTTAGGAAACTAACTTTCTGTCCAGATGGCTGCATGGAATGTAGAGCATAGGAGATAGAGCCTAAGGGGCTTCCAAAAACAGTAGTCCAAAAGGAGGCTCCTGCAAAGAGTCACACCCTCATGAAAGCAAGAATGAGAAATAAACCTATAGGTAAGATGGGGACAGCAAAAAAACTAGCTTGTTATGACCTTAGTGTGGGGTAGAGGGAAAAACAAATTGTCCCTTGAGAATTCAAAACCATAAGCCAGTTCCCATATCTGGATTTGCAGTCAAGATCCACATTACCTCTACAGTCAAAATAACCTCAATCAGATAATTTAATTAAAAGTGACTCTGGGGGCTTCCCTGGTGGCGCAGTGGTTGAGAATCCGCCTGCCAATGCAGGGGACACGGGTTCGTGCCCCAGCCCGGGAAGATCTCACGTGCTGCGGAGAGGCTGGGCCCGTGAGCCATGGCTGCTGAGCCTGCACGTCCGGAGCCTGTGCTCCGCAACGGGAGAGGCCACAGCAGTGAGAGGCCCGCGTATCGCAAAAAAAAAAAAAAAAAAAAAAAAAAAAAAAAAGTGACTCTGGAGCATCCTCACTCAACCACCAAAAGCAAACGTAGGTTTCCTCTCTTAACAACCCATCTTCAACCCAGGCCCCAAAGAATTCCAACACACAGAAACCAGTAACAAAAACAGAAAAACTCCGTATGTTTGAAAATTTTTAGTTTTTCTAAAAACTAGAAAAATCCACACTATACATCAATAAGGGTCAATCTCAAACAACTGAAATAATTTAAGTCATAGAAAACTAATGAACGACTCATTCACTTAAATTAAGGAAAACACATTCATTGGTGAGAAAATTATAATGAGAGACAAGGGAATGGTTAACAGAAAATTCATTCTAGTAGTTATCTCTGGGTGGTGAGGGAACTGGGGGAGTAAGGTGGAGGGAGGATACACAAGGGTCTCTACAGCACCATTAAGGTTTCATTTCTTGAGCTGGGGCTAGAGGCCTGGGTGATCACTGAAAAAAAATTTTTAAGCACATATATGCCTTTCATGTTTTTAGATGGTAATTACAATAAAATTATTGAAAAAGAAATGTAAGAAGAGAAAAAAGATATGTGGGGAAGGAAAAAAATTAGGTATAACTGTCGAAGTGGAGCTAAAAAGTGACAAGGGTGAACAAGTTGCCACCCAAATCCAAGCTTCTCCTCTACATTATCCAATGCCTTTCCTTGTCTCCTCCATCAATCAATCAAGGCAAAATCTATTCTGTTCTGTGATACTATTAGGAAAGGAACATTCCCTCTCATGTAAGATTCCCCTTACATCAATCCCTCCACGGATTCACTCTGTGGTCTTATCTGCCTTTCCTGATACAGGTTATGTTCACTAAAATGTCTACATTAAATCAAGTTTGTAAGCACTTGTACTTATCTTTCCACCCAGCGAGGGGTAAGATGGTATCAAGAAACAGAGATGAGACACTCTGTTTTACCTGCATGTCACTTTTGGCAGCTTTCACAGCCTCAAAGAGATCACTGGCTGGTGGCTCTGACTCTTTCTGACCATGAGCACGTACCATTTGGGACCCCTTCTTTGGACGTTTTGCCACCTAGTAAGCATAAAGAGATCACGAATATCTTTAAAAAGTGAAAGTGACATTAACGCTCGGTCTCATCACACAGGTAGGCTTAAGCTGCCAATTCCACAGCAGAGTTTGAGTTACTGACTCAGATTAGAAATAACTGACTTTATATTGTAAACGTTATTATTTCTAGCCTCTTGTCCTTTTAAAAGTCCCTAAGCCCCATTCCTGTTCCTCTATACCCTAATACCCTCTTCTCTTATTCTTTGCTCTTCAAAATCTGCCTTCTTCCTACTTCTGTCCCTTAACACTTTTTAAGCCTTGTCTTTTCATCAAGCATATCAGCTGACCTCTTCTAGGTTTTCTTTTGCTGCTTCCCAGACCAGGTTCAAAAACAGAACAAAACTGACTCACTGGGGTTGTTTTGAGTGGTCGTTTTGCTGCTCTCTTCTTTACATTTCGTCTCAAGTTGTCTTCGAAGTCACTGCCTTCACCAGCTGACAAAGATTCACTATCCCTGTGAGGGAGTGTGGTTCTGCTTAGATACAACACCCTAGTCCCTATATATAAAAGGGTAAATGAATTATAGTTTCTTTTTGTCTCTAACTTTACATCCCTCTCCATGAGAAAAATATATTCAGATTTTAAGAAGAGATGAGCTTACTGTTGCCAGGAAGTAGGGACAACGTCTTAAGGGAAAACTTTCACTTGAATAAACCATTGGAGATGAAGAACTGAGGTAGATAAAGGACAACCCTTTCTTAATATCCTCTCTGAATAAGAAAATCAAAAGATATTCACATTTAAAAAAAGATATTCACATAAGCAGTGAGGGGATCACTGCTGAGTAGAGAAAAATGGCTCAGTAAGTCATGTATTACTAATACACAAACCAGAGATTAATACGTGCCTGGTGTTAAATTTTACCTCTTGAAAACAAATTCACGTCTTGTTGATTAGGGTTAAATTTACAAAATAGATATAACCTGGTGCCAAACAGCTGCACTGACAAATAGAAATGATTCAGAAGAGACCAATTAAAATTACCATGGGATACTCTTATAACTGAAGTATAACCTTTAAAAATTGTGAATCATTATGTGGTACACCTGAAACTTATACAATATTGTATATCAACTATACCGCAATAAAAAAAATTACCAGGGGATAAATCAGACCTTGATTAATTTTTTCCTGGAAAGATTTTTTTAAAACCCAAGACATACTCATACAATCTTCCAGAATAAGCTCATAAATGCCAACAGCTACGGACCTCTTTATAAAACCCCAAACAAAAGAACTACAGGACACCAACTAAAAAGTATACACTAGTTTTCAGGTACCAAATAAAGAACTCTTTTCCCTTTCCCCCATCTGTGGGCCCCCACCGGAGGCTGTCCGTGAACACACAAAAGTGTTCAAGAAAGGTTCAGACAAGTTGGATGATGGATTCAGAACAGGATGGATTATTCTTGACGCCTCCAACACGTAGGGCAGCTGAAACCCAGCCTGTTCTGAACCAGTATAGCATCTCCTGGCTTTTCATAGTCACACACGTGTTGCCACTTTACCCGTCTGTTACATGAAAATGAGAAAAGCTGCGGACAACGCAACCAACCCCACTCACCCCTCCGATGTCTGGTCCGAGTCCCTGTCATCGCAGGGCACAGCGACAGACGAACTAGAAGACGCAGACATGCTCCTCGGCCCAGTCCCCACAGCTCTGCGCAGCGGGGAGGACCCACTGCTCGGGGAGGAGGAGCTATGGGACTGGGAGGACGACGACCGCAGGGTGGCCATGGTGGTCCAACTGCGGGAGAGAGAGAGAAGGGGTAAGGCTTCCTGTCCCACCACGTCTCCATCTGCAGCCCTGACGACCCCCCTTGTTTCCAAGGGAACTGCTTTGGAACTCGGGGAGTGGGGGACCCACAAAAAAATAAGACGGAGCACACACTGTAGATCAACTACAGGTCAAATTAAAAAAGAACAGCACAGCTTCTATGGTTTCTCCTGGGATAAACCATAATAGAAAAGAATATTTTAAAAAACGTATGTGTATATATAACTGAGTCACTCTGCTGTACAGCAGAGACTAGCACAACACTGTAAATCTTCTATTACTTCAACTGAGAAAAAAAAAAAGAGACGGTGGGCTTCCCTGGTGGCGCAGCGGTTGAGAGTCCGCCTGTCGATGCAGGGGACACGGGTTCGTGCCCCGGTCCGGGAAGATCCCACATGCCGCGGAGCGGCTGGGCCCGTGAGCCATGGCCGCTGAGCCTGCGCGTCCGGAGCCTGTGCTCTGCAGCGGGAGAGGCCACAGCAGTGAGAGGCCCGCGTACCGCTAAATAAATAAAAAAAAAAAAGACGGAGACAGTCCCGACCTGAGGCATCAGGGCGTTAAAGACACCACGGCCCCAACGCCGACCTCCGGTTTGGGGTCACTCCCCAAGCACCGAGGAAGGCACACACCAGGGCAGCTTAAAACACACCCCTCTCCCCAGGATTCGGAGTTAACTGCCAGTGAAAGAAAACCAGCTCACAGGGTGCAAACGAGAAACAAGAACCGCCCCCCCAACCCCCCCCACCCCCACAGAAGCACCTAGACTTCCATTTCTAAAAGGCTAGAACGGGACTCCTCAAGGACCCGGCTGTGACGCGCTTAACGATTTGGGGCTAGAGGCGCCATCAGAACCAGGCCGGAAACGCTGAAGGAGTCACGGAAAGCTCGCATTCTCCATTTTTCCAGAAGAGGGGATCTCTACTCAACGCTGGGCTACGCTATTTGAGCGGAGGAGCCGTCTAACCGCTCAGGAGAGCGACTATCAGCCTTTGGGTCTGGGATTCCTGGCCACTGTGGAGGAGGGTATGGAAAAGGGAAAGTCCTCTCTCAGGGCCAGAGTGTGGGGGAGGGCGACCGCCTGGGTCAAAGGGGAGCCTCACTGTCTGAACCCGGAACAGCGACTTCTGGCCGAGCTGCGTTGAGGAAAAGTCACCACCGCGGGTCCTTTGGGTCTCTGTGGTCACCCTTCCCCACCAGCCCCACAGTCCGGCACGGGCGCCCGCCGCTTCCCTTCTGGGTGGCAGAAGACTCCAGAAAAACGCGGGAAGGCGCGGGCTGTGCGGTGCGCAGGCGCGAGCCCAACGGCTCGTCTCAGGGCGGGCAAACTGTCGCGAGGCTTGGGCGCGTGCGAGCTCGTGCTCACCACGTTCCAGTCACGGCGCTCCGGCAGCCTCGTGCGGCCACGAGCTCTTCAGCGTGCCGCCGTGTCACGTGGGCTCCCGCGCGCTGGCCACCTGCTTTAACTCGGCTCCTCCCGGCCCCGCCCCAGCCCCGCTCCTCTGCCCCCAAGTTCCCCCCCCATTGGCCGGGTTTCACACTGCACTAGTAAGAGCTCCTTTAATCTGGCTTCATCAACTACCACACGCTGGGTTCCACCCGGGCCCCGCCTTGCGAACCAAATAGCCATGCCCCCGAGGAAGGCCACGCCCTTCCCCCAGCCTCCTTAGTCCTGCCGAGTCCCGCCCCACTGCCGAGCTTCCCCAGTACATTGGCTTAATTTCTCCCTTGACCCCGCCCCTGAGTCCGGCTCCTTACCATCATTGGCCGGGCCCCGCCCCGGGCCCCGCCTCCTGTCCGGCTCCCGCTCCCATTGTCTCGGCAGATGCCGCCTAGTCCAGCGATCGTGCTCCGTGTTCAGTTTTCGGAGGTCGCGCTCTTTCTCTGGCCGGCGGGGCGATCCCGCGGCAGAGAACCGGCTTCCTGAGTTCGGGCGGCTCTTCTTTCCTTCTTAGGACCCACTTTGCCGTCCCAAGGTGGCAGCAGCTATGTACGCGCTGCGATCTCTTCTGCTTCTGCTGTTGCCTCTGTGTCCCGGTCCTGGTCCTGGACCCGGTATCGAGGCAAAGGTCACCCGGAGTTGCACTGAGACCCGGCAGATCCTGGGGGCCCGGGGATATAGCTTAAGCCTACTCCCTCCCGCCCTGATCTCAGGTGAGGAGAAAAAGGAAGACTAGAGAATTGGGGGCGAGGGAGGGGGCGGGGGCCGGTCCCCCCATCTCACAATAACTCTCTTCCCTTTCAGAGTGACCGTTATAATAATCTTTTCGTCTCATAGTAATAATGTCTCTTCTCCTCCGGAACTTCTTTACCAGGATCACAATAACACTCCTGTTCAGATAATAGCTCTCTACTCCACCCCCACCCCAGGAATCCCTTTCTAGTAATTAGCACCCGCCTCTGTGTTTCTTTATTCACAGCCCAATTTGTTCCCCTCGCTATTTCCATGAGCCCCTTCTATGACAATACTTTCTTTCTTACCAGGTAATCCCACCCCTCCAAACCCCATTCTTCCCATTGAAGCCATCCTGTAAGTCCTTAGAGGCCTGGGGTGTGCGATGTTAGGCAGGCTACCTAGGACCCTCTGATCACTAAATGGGCCCATCTTTATTTGATCCTATCGCTAGTGCCAGTGGACCTGGGATGGGTGAGGGGACAATAAGAAGGGGGTAGAGCCAGGTGGGAATGTGGTGGCAGACAATAGAAAAGAAACCAGACAGTTCAAAGAGAAAGGATGGCCCCCAGAGATCAGCAGGAGAAGGAAGCAGTTTCACGACACGACTTCCCACCATTCCTTCGTGTCTCCTCTGTCCAGGTGAGCACCTCCGGATCTGTCCCCAGGAGTACACTTGCTGTTCCAGTGAGATAGAGCAGAAGCTGACCTGGGAGACTGAGGCCACCTTCCGAGGCCTGGTGGAAGAGAGCGGCTCCTTCTTGGTTCACACACTGGCTGCCCGGCACAGAAGATTTGATGGTGAGGACCTGGCGTCCGCAAACCTGGCCTCGCACCTCCTCTCTGTGCTCATGACCCGAGCAAGCATCCCGTCCCTGCTCCTGACTCTATCCCTAAGGCACTCCGGCCCTGGCTTAGCCCCCGCATCCCCACCCTAGGCTCTCTCAAGGTCCTGCCCTCCACCCCCAGCCCCAATTTGCCCAGACCTCTAAGAGTTGCTTAATTTCTGACTCACTTTTCTTTTCTCTCCCCATGCCCATCTCTTCCTGCCTCTGCCCTTTCTCTTGTCCATCCTTCTCTGGCCTTACCCCACCTCACACCCCTTTCTCTGCACTTGCCACAGAGGTTTTTCGGGAGATGCTCTCATCAGCCGAGCACTCCCTGTCCCTGCTCTTCCAGCGCTCCTTCGGCCGCCTGTATGCCCAGCACACCCCCTTGTTCAGTGGCCTGTTCTCTCGGCTACGGGACTACTATGAGAGGTCCGGTGAGGGGTTAGATGATGCCTTGGTGGATTTCTGGGCTCAGCTCCTGGAGAAAATGTTCCCCCTGCTGCACCCACAGTACATCTTCTCCCCTGACTACCTGTTCTGCCTCACGCGCCTGGCCTCTTCTGCTGATGACTCTCTGAAGCCTTTTGGGGACTCACCCCGCCGCCTCCGCCTGCAGGTGAGGGGCCCCAAGGCCTGAGTTTCAGCCACCTTTGACCTAGTGACCTCTGAAGTATGTACTACTCACCTCCAGCCCAATGACCCCCTTTCCATGCCCCAGTCACCCCTGACCTGGTGATCCCTCTATCCTGCATGGCAGCCATGTCTGACCTGGTGACCCCAATCTTGAGCCTCAGTCACCTCTGCCTGACCCAGTGCTCCTTGGTCTCCTTTAATTGGATGGCCCCCTTTCTGTGTCCTAGTTTACACAAGTTGCTGACCCACTCACCTGCTCTTGCCTCCCCTCACCCCACCTCTCTGCCAACTCCTCCCTAATCCCAATACCTTGGCTTCCTCTGGTTCAACTAACTGTGAATTAGACACTTAATATTTAAGAAGAATTTTCATTTATAGTCTCTCATTTAATTATCATCATAACTCTAGGAGGTAGATATTAGCATTCCTATTTTACAGATGAGGAAACTGAACTTCCCAGAGGTTAAGGTCTCACAGCCAATACGTGGTAGAGCTATGTTTCACACCCAGGTCTCCTGGCTTCGGGTTCAGTGTTTGTTCTGATACAAGCCCCTCTATCTCCAAGCCCTGTAAAATGTAATCCCTCCACCTCTTCCCAAGCCCAGTTCCCCTGGGTCCTTCTAGACTGTGATTCCTTTGATCCTCTTGAACCTGCCTCCCGGGACCACCTGACACTCCTAACCACCCCAAGATAACCCTACAAACCTCACCCCCCTGCTCATCCCCTTGGTGCAGTCTCTTGGTCCCAGTGTTGACTGACCCTCAACAGTCCTGTGGTTTTTCTCACCTTCTTTCCCCTCCCCCAGATAACCCGGGCCCTGGTGGCTGCCCGGGCCTTTATCCAGGGCCTGGAGACCGGAAGAGATGTGGTCAGCGAAACGCTTAAGGTTAGAGGGAGCCTGAGTATGGGCAGGGCCCAGGGAGGGAGACAAGAAGCAGGAAAGGTCCCATGAAGAAGAGTCCGGTGCCAGCTGGCAGGAGAGGCCTGGGGCCTTCCCATATCAGCCTTGAAGCCCTGGCATCCCAGGGTAAATCAGAAAGGCTGGAGTCTCCCTTGTGTCATGACCCATGATCTCCTCCCACCTCTGACCCTCTGATGACTCTTACCCCCTGCCAGCCTCTACGGGCCTGCTCATCTCCATAGCATCTCTGAGATTGGAGTACTGGCCCTCCTGGTTTTCTCCAGGACCACTCAGTGGCTCCCTCTTCCCTGCTACTGGAGGCCAGGTTCCTGGCCTGGCCTTCAAGGCCCTCTCTCTACTGCTCATTCTCTCCCTGACCTCCCAGCCTTACTTCCTGCATCCTCATCCTCCTCTCTCCCCAACCATGATGGGCTCAGTCTTGTCCTTGAACCTTTTCTCAGATCCCTCACCGCCCCATCTCTCCCAAGAAGCAGCATCTGCAACCTGGCCCCTAGGAGCCTCCCTCCTCTGATCTGTGGCAGTCCTGGGGCCACTCCTGCTACCACATGGGGTCATCAGTCCTAGATGTTCACATCCAGCTCTACACTGAGAGCCTGGGAAAGGTGGGGTGGGGCATTTGACTTCTCTCTGTGCCCAGCACCAGGCTTGGCTGAGGGCAGCCAACCGTGGATGACACAGGCCTGCTCTCTGCTCCCAGATGCCGCTGTCCGAAGGCTGCAAGCGGGCTGTGATGCGTCTGACAGGCTGCCCCCTTTGTCGGGGGGTCCCCTCGCTGCCACCCTGCCGGGGCTTCTGCCTCAACGTGGCCCACGGCTGTATCAGCAGCCAGGGACTGGATCCTGACTGGGGGGCCTATCTGGGTGAGGGGATTCAGGAAAGCCCGGGAGGGCTGTCTGTGTGGGGGTGGGCAGGGTGGACCAGGGAGGGAGTGTTAAGCGGTACTGAGGGGAGAGGATGAGGAGCGGCTCTTCTCATGTCAGTTTCCCCCATCTAAGACCTGCTGCTTCCCTCCAAGGCCGGGGTCAGGATTTGCGTGAACATCCTACTTCAGTGAGTATCTCCCTGGATGTCCCCTCATTTCACCCTTTCTCTTTCTTTCCCTCTTTCAAGATGGTCTCCTGTTCCTGGCCGAGAAGATCCAGGGCCCCTTTTCCTTTGAGCTAGCAGCACAGTCCATCGGGGTGAAGATCGCGGAGGGTTTGATGCATCTGCAGGAAAACAGCGTGGGGCTGTCAGCCCAGGTACAGGGGCCACGAGAAGAGTGGGAGTTGGCGGGAGGACCGGAGAGAGAAGGGTGGAGGGGGAGGCCCCAGGCTGGGGGTACAGTGCAGGGTGTCAGTGAGACACTGTAGGGCCTCTGGATAAACTGGGGTGTCGGGGGCGATTGGAGTATTGGAGTGTAGTTTTTACCGCGGGACGACTGTCTGTGGGGTCTCTTTCCGGTGCCGCAGGTGTTCCAGGAATGCGGGAGCCCCCAACCGGCGCCGGCCCGCGCCCGCCGTGCCCCAGCCCCCCGGGAGGAGGTGGGCCGGCTCTGGTCGGCGGTGGCGGCGGAGGAGGAGCGGCCCACGACGGCTGCGGGCGCCAGCCTGCCCCGGCTGGTGAGTGGCGGGCGGCAGGCGGGGGCGCAGGCGCGGCGGTGGGCGGGGGGCGCGCGCACCAGCTCCTCCCGGGCTCTCTTTGCGTCCAGGTGTGGGAGCTCCGCGAGCGGCTGGGCCGGGTGAGGGGCTTCTGGGCCGGGCTGCCCCTGACAGTGTGCGGGGACCCCCGCGTGGCTGCGGACGTCTCCCAGGAAGCGGCGCCCTGCTGGACCGGAGCTGGGCGGGGCCGGTGAGAGCCGGGCGGCGGCGGCGGCGGCGGCGGCGGCGGCGGCGGGCGGGAGGGCGAGGCGGACTCCGGGGGCGGGGCGGGAGCCTCCGGGGCTGCTCTGCTCGCAGGTACCTGTCGCCCGTGGTCGGGGGTCCCCAGGCCGGGCAGATCGACAACCCAGAGCTGGATGCGGAAGCCTCGAGCCCCGACCTCCAGACGCGGAGGCGGCGGCTGCAGCTCCGGGCGGCCACGACCAGGATGAAGGCGGCCGCCCTGGGACGCGACCTGGAGCTGGAGGACTGGGGTGAGGCCCCGGGCCGCCGCGAGGGCCTCGCTCCGCCCGGCTTTCCGCGATTGGACCCGGGCCAACCCGCAGCCCCGCCCCCTGCTTTCTGTAGTCCCTCCCCTGGCGTCTCTCCGTTACCATCCATTCATTGACTCACACATTTTACACGCACGTATTGAGCGCTTTACTCAAAGGTAGGGGGTAGAGCACCAATGACAGGGTCTCTATCCTTGAGTTCATGGTTCCCTGGGGGAGACACCAAAACACTCTTACAGAACGGTGGGAAGCTCCTAAGAGTGGGCAATCCCGGGAGGTGGGGAAGTGGGGTGCGGGCGCCATGGGGCTGGCTCCCCAAAGTAGAATTTGCCAGGGAAACAAGGCACTGACATCTATTTTTTTCCTCTCTCCCACTGTCTGTCTCTGTCTCTCCCCCCTTCCCGTCTGCTCGCTGCTTCTGTGTACGTCTGTTTTCTCTCTTTTCCTGTTTATCCTCTCTCTCCATCTGTCTCTCCTTTTTGTCTGCCTCGTTGTCTCTTCCTGTCTCTCGTTGCCTTCCCTCATTCTCATGTGTCTGATCTCTCTGCTCACCTTCCTGTCATTCGCTTTCTCCCTCTTCTCACCCTGCCTGCTCCTCCACCCGTCCACCTATCACTGTTTTTATCTCGAGTTCTCTCCCTCGCTGCCTGTGGCTCCTTCTCTCTCTCTGTCTCCCGCTACCTCTCTTTTCCATCCCTGTCTGTTTCCGATCCTCCTCCTCCCTGCAGAGGACGCTAGCGGCTCTGGAGAGGGACAGCACTATGCAGATGACTGGATGGCTGGGGCAGCAGCTGTGGCCCCCCCGGCCCGGCCTCCTCGCCCTCCTCGAAGGGATGGTGCTGGGGGCAAAGGAGGAGGTGTCATTATCCGCCACAGCCAAGACAGGAGCAGGACTGGAGGGACGTCTGTCAGTTTTCACACCCAACCCCTCCTCATTCTCTTCCTCTCAGCCCTGGCCCTGCTCGGACCTCGATAACTGGGGAGGGGTGCCCTGGCATCAGAAGGGTTCGTGGCCCATCCCCTCCTCCCCCGTCTGCTGGGTCTGGGGAGGAGTCGGAGGGGGCTGCAGAGAGGGTAGAGAAGGGACTTTTTGGGTGAATGGCTGGGGCCCCAAATCCAGATTTCCATTGGTGGGTTGGGTTGGGGATGGGTGTTCACTATATTTATTTTTTCATTTGGTATCTGGGGAGGAGGGGCTGGGGGTATTTATTTAGGAAGGAGGTGTGGTCTCTCTAACCCAGCCTCTATGGTTGGGCTGGTGGTAAGCCCCAACAGAGAAAAAGGGAGGAGTTTTAGAGTTGCGGGGGGAGGGGTTTGAAGGAAGTTGAAGGTGGGGAATGGGTGGGGGCACCCGGTCTCAGAAACAGACAAAGCTGGTGTTTGCGGGGTGCAGGGCAGGGGACTAGGATGTCAGGATCTATGGGTCGGGTTCTATCGAGTTTTTTCAGTATCACTTTCTTAAACTAGAAAAAAGAAAGAAGAAATAAAAGCATATCTCATGGCCTCTGCCATCCGCCACATCCTTCACAAGCTTCCCCGTTTCATGTTTCAGTGTTCGGCTCGATTTTATTTATAAATAAATGGCTAATTTATTGGACCCTATGTGTGACTTTCTGTACCTTTAGCCCAGAGCCTCTGTGACCAGCAGTTCATTTCTGCCTGCTTATCTTGGAACCTGTCCCCTGGGATTGAGTTTGGGCAAGCTGTCCACCCTCTGGGTCTGAGCACCTTCATCTGCAAAATGGGGAGAGTTGCGGGGAGGGGACTGCAAAACTCTTGGACCCAAGCCACCGTTAATATTACCACACCACTGACCCTGCCGTCAGAGTCGGGGCCCCAGTTCTCTGTGTCAGCCTCTGGCTACCTTGTCATGTCCTTTACAATGTCTGCTTTCAACTCTTGTCTGTCATTCTCCTTTCTTCTTTCCTTCTTTCCTTTGGTCGCCTGAATGAGGCTTTTGTTCTGCAGAAAGCTGAAAGAAAAAGTATAATTGATTCCTAAGTGCCAAAGGAGGGTAGGACTGGTGTCTTCCAATGGCAGGCTGGGTGCCCTGAAGGAGAGGGAAAGGTGCAGGGAGGGAGAGACCCAGAGACGCGATCAAAGCCGAATCAGCTGCAGAGACTGGCGGGACAAAGGGAGGGAGGGGGAGGAGCCTGGGCGCTGAGAAAGTTTAGGGGGAAAGTTGAGCCGAGCGAGAAACCGGGCGGTGGCTGGAGCAGGCGGGAGGGCCAGACCCCGATTTCCCTGCTGCTCCTCAGGTGGCCTGGTGAGTGGGCATGTGAAGCCGAGGCCTCGGCCAGTGGAGGGACTCTAGAGTTTATGGGAGGAGACTTGGGGGGGTTTCATAGAGAGAACCCCAGAGGGAGCCGACTCAGGGCTGGCAACAGACTGAGCAGTCACCAAAGCTGGAGGGAACTGCGGGCTGGAATCGGGGGTAATGGGAGGAGACAGGGATGGATGGAAGGAATAGAAGAAATCTGGACACAGGAAGGAGTCCAGTGCGGGGCTGGATCCTGGAGGCTGGGTTGGGGGAGGAAATTGGGGGATGATGCCAGAGGGGGCGGGTCTCTAGGTGGCCAGTGTGGGTTCTCTGCCTGGGGTCGCTCCGGGCTCGTCCTGGAAGGGGGCCGTCGGGGCTTGGTGGAGGGGCTGCGGGTTGGAATTGAAGGGGCAGGTCTGGACTCTCAGTAGATTGGGAAGCTGGGGCCTGGGAAGGAATTCTGAAGCTCGGCGTTCGGGTTTTGTCTCTTTGTGTCGCAGTCTCTCTCCAGCCCCACCCTCTCAATCCCCTCTGGGTGCACTGCTGGGGTTGGAAAGTGGGAATGGGGGTGTGTGGGATCTGGGCTTCCTAAACAACCCTATACCCCCCCAGGCCCTCTCACACACTGGGCTCTGCCTGGCGCCAAGAGGGAAAGCATACCTGAGCTTAGATGAACTGGTCGGCTCTTATTCTTTACAAAGTTGCTCCTGTGGTTTCACCTCCCTGGGTTCCTAAGCTGGTGCCCTGTCTGGCCCTCATTCGCTCCTTATGGCTTCTCCTCTCAGCCTCAGAATGGGGCTCTTCAGCCCAACATGTCACAGACAGAGGGGCAGAGGAGGTGGTCAGGGGCCCGGTGATGTCTGTTTCACTGGTATGAGCGGACCGGTCTGATCTTTCTCCCCTTGCCTTCCAAATCCCTGGGGCTCAGTGAGGAGCTGTCAGTGGAGGTTGGAAGGAGCTGCAGGTTGACAGCAGAGAAGCAGTCGTGGGGCACCTAGAAGATCTGGGTGTAGAGGGGGCTCCCCCCTCCGCTGCCCCCCTGCCCGGAATGAGGTCTCAGCTGCAGCAGCAGCAGGAGAGAAGGCTCTACCCCCTCCTTAGACTCTCCTCCTTCCCCCTCATTTCCCTTCTAGACGCTGACAGAGGCAAAAATCTGCTAACTCAGGGGGCAGACTCAACCGGGGCTGCGAGCAGACCTGGGGAATGAACCCCCAAACTCGAACTGGCGCCTTCCGCGGCTGCACGGCTGTCTCAAGCTGTCTCTGCCTCTGTGCCTGGCCCTTGCCCTGCCCCGCTCTAGCAACCCCCTTCCCTGTGCCACATGGGCCCTCTGTCTCCTACCAGGACCATGCGCCTCTGGGGGCCTCGGAGCCTGGGGGTGGCTCTGGGAGTCTTCATGACCATCGGATTTGCCCTCCAGCTCTGGGGGGGTCCCTTCCAGAGGAGGTGAGTTCCCATCTTGTCCCAACGCCCCACAGATGCCCCCCCACTTGCTCCTCCCCGTCCCACCTGGGGCTGTGACTCTTGGGGACTCAGAGGACGCTCCACGCCCTCGTCCTTTCTCCTCAAGACACTCATCCACCTGCTGGTGAGGGACACGACACTTCCCCTCCCGTCTCTCCCCAGGCTACCTGGGCTGCAGCTCCGACAGTCCTGGGCCTCAACCCCGGGACCAGCTGTTCCATCCTGCCCGCCACGGCA
Source organism: Globicephala melas (assembly GCF_963455315.2). Lineage (NCBI taxonomy): Eukaryota > Metazoa > Chordata > Mammalia > Artiodactyla > Delphinidae > Globicephala > Globicephala melas. The sequence continues at coordinate 6,639,620 of NC_083328.1, read as the reverse complement.
GCGACTCGTGTTCCTGAAGACGCATAAATCCGGGAGCAGCTCTGTGCTCAGTCTACTTCACCGCTACGGGGACCGACACGGGCTGCGCTTCGCCCTCCCCGCCCGCTATCAGTTCGGCTACCCAAAGCTTTTCCAGGCCTCTCGGGTCAAAGGCTACCGCCCTCAGGGTGGAGGCACCCAGTCCCCCTTCCACATCCTCTGTCATCACATGAGGTTCAACCTGAAAGAGGTGAGGAGTGTTGAGGGGGTGGACAGGACTGGCGAGAGATGGGCTCATGCCTGTAGCCAAGACCACCAGGGGAGGAGACCCCAGGCCTGGAGGCTCCCCAGGCATCCCCTCACCCAAGAGTTGGGCATGGGGGCCACAAAGGTGAGTCCTGCTGCCCCCTCCTCAGCTGTCCCTTCCTCAGAATTTTCTGGCAGCCGAAGTTCTGCCCTCTCCATCTAGAGTTTACTGCAGTCTCTCTCCTTGACCAATTTATCCTGCTGGCATCAGTGTCCCGCCAACTCTGACCCCACCCCGCCAACCCTCCCTCCAGGTACCTGGCCCTTCCTGGCCCCTTCCGCTGGCACTACCAGGGCCCTGTGCAGTCACTGCCTTCTGACCCGGCTGCATCTCACTCCCCTCACCACGTCTGCCAGATTTTGAAGATCAGCTACATGCCAAGCCCCAGCCCCAGCCCCACCCCCAACCCCCGGAGCCTCAGTTCTAAAGGGGGAGATGAGTGCACGCACACAGGTCATCCGTGTACACACACACACACACACACACACACACACACACACGCGCGCGAACCTCTTGGAGGAAGAAAATCAATGGGCAAATGAACACATACAGGGAAAGAGCGAACTTTCACTGAATACTTCTTGGGTGCTGGATAGTCATCTTACCGTCATCCTGCCAGGAAGGCATTATACGTGTCTCCACTACACAGATGAGGAGGTTGAATCTCAGAGAGGCTCAGTGACAGGCCTCTGTTAACGGAAAGCCACAGAGCTAGCATTTGAACCCAGGCCCAGCTGCTCCAAAGTCAAAGTGCCTTCTGTGGGCTGTGTGCGTGTGTATGTGTGTTTGTATTCGGAACTGTGGGGAGAATAGTCATCAAAAGAGGTGGGGCTTTCTGGAGAGGTGGGTTTTATAGGAAAGGGTGGACATGACTTTGTAGTAAGAAAAATATCAGGTGTTCTTAGAGCAAAACATCTTAAAGACATGGTGGCAGTGGTGTGTGTGCGTGTGTAGGTGGTAGAACTTCAGTGGTGGCTGCAAAGGCAGTCCTGTTGGAGCTGGAGCAGGAGAAAGCAGCTGAGCAGCATGAATGTGATCTAATGGGAAGCGAGGGGGCACTGCTGGGAGTGAGGCGAGGACAGCGGTCACTGAGGCAGGTTCTTCTGGAGTTTAGGATGATTGTCACCACCCCTCACTACCCCCCATGTTCCCCACACTTCCACATCCTTCAAGGTAAGTGTTAACCCAGATTTACTGATGGAGGCTCTGAGAAGGCTCTGAGAAGTTCGATAACCTGCCCAAAGTTACAGGGTTGGTAAATGGCTGAATTGGGATTTTATTCCAGGTCCATCTGATGCCACAGACCGTTCTCTGCACTGTTTCCCTATGCCTTCAAAGAGACATACAGCTCACAGGCTCGCCCTGCAGGCATGCCCACATCGGCAGAGCAGACTGGAAGACTTGTCAGGGAGTCAGGTTCAATGACAGAGGTCGCGTTCAGAGGCAGAAACCCTTCAAGGAGCCCCAGAGCTGAGTTCTGGCATGGATCTGCCTGAAGGACCACACTAGGGTGTGGCTCAGCCCAATCCCCACCCTCCTTCTTGCCCAGAAGTGGGACCACACATCCTAGGCCTCAGAGCAGCACCCTACCGAGTGGCCATGGCTCCCCAGTGCCCATTCCAGGGGTGTCTCTTGCTCTGCAAGATGCCAAGGAGCCCCAGGAGTGCCCTGTCCTTCGGCCATCCTGGGCTTGGCCTGCCCCTGACGCCTATACCTGAGACAGCGTTGCGACTGCTCTGTCTCCTCCCTATTTGCTGCCAGTGATCCTCCTGAGAAGGCCTGAGGCCAGCTCCTTTCTTGGAGTCGTGACAGAGTCCCAGAGTAGGCACTTAGGTTTTTGTTGGAGAAGTGAACACAAAGCTTGATTCCTAGAAGTGTTACTGACCAAGGCAGACAGAAAGGCCCAAGGAAGTTAATGTTCTCCAGGAGCTTCCCATGTTCCAGGTTCCTTCCTATCCTTATCTCATGTAACCTCCATCATCACTTGGGAAGGAAGGTATGATGGATCCCCGTTTTGCAGATAAGCAAATTGAGTCTCAGAGATGTTACGTGCCTTACCCAAGATCTATGTAGCTGGTGAAGGAAGCTGGGGGTTCCCAGCAGAGCTGTCAGAAGGAGGTTGGAGGAGGCTGGGGGATCCGTGGGCACTGGGTTTGCTCTTAGTTTCTTCCTGGCTTAGTTCTCTCTCCTTATGTCTGTTTCCTCTTCTCTGCAGGTACTTCAGGTCATGCCTTCTGACAGCTTCTTCTTTTCCATTGTCCGAGACCCAGCGGCTCTGGCCCGCTCTGCCTTCTCCTACTATAAATCCACATCATCGGCTTTCCGCAAATCACCGTCCTTGGCTGCCTTCCTGGACAATCCCCGAGCCTTCTACCAGCCCGGGGCCCGTGGGGACCACTATGCACGCAACTTGTTATGGTTTGACTTTGGCCTCCCCTTTCCCCCAGAGATGAGGACCAAGAGAGGGAATCCTCATCCCCCCAGAGATCCCAACCCGCCACAGCTGCCTTCTGGTGTTGGCCTGCGAGCCCACACCTTGGATCCCAATGCTCTCTTCCATCCCATTCCCACTGTTGCTGATGGTCACAGCCAGACGTCCAGCTCTGCCTCTTTAGATTTGAGGTCTTCATCTTTCATCCAGTGGAATCTGGCCTGGCTGGACTCTGTCTTTGACCTGGTCTTGGTGGCCGAGTACTTTGACGAGTCATTGGTCCTGCTGGCAGATGCCCTGTGCTGGAGTCTAGATGATGTGGTGGGCTTCATGCACAACGCTCAGGCTGGAGGTGGGCAGGGCGGAAGTGCTGTCGGCGATGGTGGACTGACTGCTGAGGACAGGCAGCTGTCTGCAAGGGCCCGAGCCTGGAACAACCTGGACTGGGCTCTCTATGTTCACTTCAACCGCAGCCTGTGGGCCCGGATAAAGCAATACGGCCAGAGCCGGCTGGACAGTGCTGTGGCGGAGCTCCGGGCTCGCCGAGAGGCCCTGGCTAAACACTGTCTGGTGGGGGGTGAGGCTTTAGACCCCAAGTACATCACTGACCGGCGGTTCCGCCCTTTCCAGTTTGGATCAGGTAAGGTTTTGGGTTACGTGCTTCAGAGTGGCCTGAGCCTCCAAGACCAGGAGGAGTGTGAGCGCCTGGCTACCCCTGAGCTACAGTACAAGGACAAACTAGATGCCAAGCAGTTCCCCCCAACAGTCTCTGTGCCCCTCAAGACTTCAAGGCTACCCTCCCCCTAGGCAGCAGGCCACTAAGTCTTAGGCTGAAAAGCAGCTGAGCCACAGGGGCACAGTGATGAATGTGAGGCAGCCACATGCCCTTTCTGCTTCCCCCAGAGACCATGTCTGCTCCCCAAAGGACCAGTGGAACTTAGCACGGATGTGGGCCCCACAGGCCCCAGCCTGTGCCGAGGAATCCTAGTCCTAGAAGCATCCTCCCCCCATCTTGCCCCTTTCCCTTCCCAGCACCTCGTGCCCCCCCCAGGTCCAAACAGCACTCTCAAAGCCCCCCTGGAGGAGCAAACCATGGAGTACGGCAGAAATTGTTTGGGACACAAGGGATAGGAATAACGCGTCCATCTCTCTATGAAATATTTGTTACTGGGCTATACTCATTTCACTATGAAATGTTTGTTGAATGAATAAATAATTTGAAACTTTGACCTGCTCTATATAGGGCGGAAGGGAAGGGGATGGAGCATCTTCCTGGGAGAAACGGGGTTGGAGGGGGTTCTCTTCATAGTTCTTCTCTAAGAAGAGGTCTGTCTGCAGTCTCACCTAAACCCTTCACGCAGCGGGCTAACCACAGGAACACGCCGCTCTTCTTGTCCAAAATCCGGTTGCCCACAAATTCCGGCGCCTCCGAGGCCACGCCCCTTCCCTTCCGCTTCCGGTGTCTCTCCAGTCATTCGGCCCAGCACCCCGGTTCCGGCCCCACGGGGTCTCGGTTCCGGGCTCGTTGCCCCGGTTCCCGGCCCCGGCTGGTCTGTCGGGCCGGTCCGGCCGCGCGCAGCACCGGTCGGGGCTCGGGGCTCCCCGGGCCCACCCCAGCGGCCCCCTCGCCCTCCGCCGGCCACGGCCCACCTCGCTCCCCGGCCCGCGCCGCCTTCACCGCCCATGGAGTCCCAGTGCGACTACTCGATGTACTTCCCCGCCGTGCCGCTGCCACCACGCGCGGAGCTGGCTGGGGACCCGGGCCGGTACCGGGCGCTGCCCCGGCGCAACCACCTCTACCTGGGGGAGACTGTCCGCTTCCTGCTGGTGCTGCGCTGCCGGGGCGGCGTGGGGTCCGGCGCCGGAGGCGGCCCGGGCTTGGGCTCCCGAGGGGCCTGGGCAGAACTGGCGACCGCCCTGGCCGCCCTGGCCTCGGTCAGCGCCGGAGGGGCGCCCGTGGGCGGTGGCTCCGGCGACCAGGATTGCGAACCCCCGGGGGGCGGGGACCCTGGTGGTGGGGGGTTGTTTCGAGGCTGCAGCCCCCTCCTCACCCACGGCCCGGGCCCTGCTACCTCAGGGGGAGCGACCACGGTGAGGAGCTCGGGGCGACACGGCACAGGGCGGAGGGGCGGTCTGCTGGGCTCCAAAGACCGGAGGGGAGAGGGACGCTGGAGGGAAGCGGGAGGCCGATGACGGGTGAGGAGAGGGGAGGGCGAGAACCACGTACCGCGGATCTTAAAGGGAACGCTGGCGCTGCGGGCGGCCTTGACTCTTCTGACCTCTTCACCCTTTTCACAACCCAGCTGCCTGTGGAGGAACCAATTGTGTCCACAGATGAGGTCATCTTCCCACTCACCGTTTCACTGGATAGACTGCCCCCAGGGACACCTAAGGCCAAGGTAAGGCTGGCACGGGGTGGAGCTGTTGTCCTAATTCAGACGCCCTTTTTGAGGCTGGCTGTGTGTCTTTTCTCTCGACTGTGGTCCTGTGTCCCCTGTGCTCAGATTGTAGTGACCGTGTGGAAGCGGGAGGTTGAAGCACCAGAGGTCAGAGATCAAGGCTACCTGCGCTTGCTGCAAACCCGATCTCCTGGGGAGACCTTCCGGGGCGAGCAGAGCGCTTTCAAGGCCCAAGGTGGGGAGGAGAATGCAGAGAGGAAATGCTGGAGTCTGGAATTTGGGGGACAGTGGAGGGGTGATACTGGCAAGTGCCCAAGCTGGAGAGAAGAGCAAGATTAGAACTGTGGGTTGGAATGAGGCTCACCCAGCCCATCATCTCTTGCCTCCGCCCTCTCCTGCAGTGAGCACCCTGCTGACTCTGCTGCCTCCTCCAGTTCTGAAATGTCGCCAGTTCACTGTGGCTGGAAAACACTTGACCGTGCTCAAGGGTGAGCAGATTGGCGGCTCAGTTCTTGGGCAGCAGCAAGGGCACTGACTGGGTGTCAGTTACTCTGGTGGGGATAGATCCATTTTAGGGGGGAAAAGGTGGGGTCCAAGGGGTCCAGATACTCTGAGCTGAGCTGGTTACCTCCGACAGTGCTGAACAGCTCCTCCCAGGAGGAAATTTCCATCTGGGATATCCGCATTCTCCCAAACTTCAATGCCAGTTATCTGCCTGTCATGCCCGATGGCTCTGTGCTGCTGGTGGACAATGTCTGGTGAGGTCCTGGGGAGGGGCAGGGCCGCACAGTGGTGGGGATGGGGGCAGGGCCGAGAGCTCTGGTGTGGAAAGATCCAGCTCTGGTCCCTTTCTTCTGAACTAGTCACCAATCTGGGGAAGTCTCTATGGGCTCCTTCTGCCGGCTCCCTGGTACCTCTGGCTGCTTCCCCTGCTTGCTTAGTGCTCTGGAGGAACACAACTTCCTGTTCCAGCTCAGAGGGGGTGAGCAGCCCCCTCCAGGGGCCAAGGAGGTGAGTATAAGAGACTGGTGTGTTCAGGAGAAAGGGTGAGAAAATGCAGTGGGAGGAAGAGGCCAGGGGGTTGACTAAGGGGAGAGGAAACCTCTGATACATGTGATGTTTCCCTTTGTCCCTCTGGCAGGGCCTAGAAGTTCCCCTGATCGCTGTGGTTCAGTGGTCCACGCCGAAGCTGCCCTTTACCCAGAGCATCTATACCCACTACCGGTGAGTTTGTGGGACACCCCACCCTGGCCCCGCCTGGGTACTATCCTGTTCATCTTTGTTTCAAAACACACACATCCTGCTTCCCTCTCTCATTGCTTCTAGCCTTCCCAGCATCCGCCTGGACCGCCCGTGCTTTGTGATGACTGCTTCTTGTGAGTCCCCTGTTCGGACCTACGAGCGTTTCACTGTCACCTATACGCTGCTCAACAATCTCCAAGACTTCCTTGCTGTGAGGCTCGTGTGGACCCCGGAGCACGCCCAGGCTGGTAGGTGGCTGCCAGGCCTAACCTTGTCCCGAAGGAGGGGAGGGGAAGGGAAGCAGTCACAGAGATGGGTGACTGTGGCTGGCTGCTTCGGTTCTGAACCAGGGTGGTCTCCATGGTGTCACAATGGAGAGTTTAGAGAGGCCGCGGGGCAGAGTGATTTTAAGGGCCTTGGCACTGGAGCTGGGCTCCCTGGTATGTTTGACTTGTACCTCTTCCACTTCTTAGCTGTGTGACCTTTGGTAGGTTACTTAATCTCTCTGAGCCTCAGATTTCTCATCTCTCAAACAGAGAAAATAATACCTCGTGAGGCTGTTACAGCGACTTAGTGAGTTAATATTATGTGAAGTGGTTAGAATAGATCTCAATACACAGTAAGTATTAGCTACTGTTATTTATAAAATTCAGTAAACAATAGCATATACTCAGTTTACTCCACAGAGTGGCTCTGAGGATCAAAACAAGACTGTGCTCGTGAATGCCCTCTGCAAACTGAGGAACACCATACAGATGTGTTTCCCAGCCCCCGTTTCTGTCCCCCCCAGGAAAGCAGCTGTGTGAGGAGGAGCGCCGGGCCATGCAGGCAGCCCTGGACTCCATTGTCTGCCATACACCCCTCAACAACCTCGGCTTTTCCCGGAAGGGCAGCGCGCTCACCTTCAGTGTGGCCTTCCAGGCTCTGAGGACGGGACTCTTCGAGGTGGGCTGGTGGGGGCCAGGCTGTGTGCTGGGTGAGGCAGAGCGTCAGGTGGAAGGAGTCAGGGCCGCTGGTTTCTGTGGCTGAAGCATAATGGGTGGTGCTACAAAGCCGCGCGGAGGGAAGGTGGAATTTAGATCCGACTTCGGCCTGTCAAGTGGGGAAGATGACCTGAAAGGAGGTCCGGGGCCTGGAAGCCGAGCTGGGTGGCTGATCCATGTCTCCCTACCCCAGCTGAGCCAGCACATGAAACTGAAGCTGCAGTTCACCGCCAGCGTGTCCCACCCTCCGCCAGAGGCCCGGCCTCTCTCTCGCAAGAGCAGCCCCAGCAGCCCTGCCGTCCGGGACTTGGTCGAGAGGCACCAGGCGAGCCTGGGCCGCTCTCAGTCCTTCTCCCACCAACAGCCCTCCCGCAGCCACCTCATGAGGTACGGAACCGCGGGAGGGGTGCCAGTGGACTTGGTAGAGGCTGGAGTTGGAGAGGGAGCAGGGAGGGGCCCTGGGTCCAACCAGAGCTCATAGCCTCTGCCTTCCCCCAGGTCGGGCAGCGTGATGGAGCGCAGGGCCATCACGCCCCCCGTGGCCTCGCCTGTCAGCCGCCCCCTCTACCTGCCCCCGGACAAGGCTGTGCTCTCTCTGGACAAGATCGCCAAGCGCGAGTGCAAGGTCCTGGTGGTGGAGCCCGTCAAGTAGCGCCATCCAGCTCTCCTCCCTCTCACACTCCTGGAAATCAACAGCCCCCGGAGCGGTGCTCCCTCCAGGCTGTGCCTCCCCTGGGATGCCTCCCACCGAGGGTGAGGAGGCCCTCAGGGCCGCCTGTCTGTGTCTGCTGATGAGGGACGAGGGAAGAAGCTGTGAAATGGACAGGGATGGCTGCGGCGTGAAGCCAGCAGTATTTCCCGGACCTCCTGGGGGGGCTGGCCCCACCCCTCGGCCAAGGCAAGGGCTCCAGGAGCTCCCTTGCCCCCTGCCTTGCACCCTGGTTCTAAGTTTACAAAGTGTTTCCCTCGTTCCTTTAAGTTGTCTTCCCTGCCTCTGACATTCCCTCCCTCCCTCCCACCCGCAGGGCTGAGATCAGAGGGTGGTGATGGTAAAGGGACCCGACAATGACATGACCCTCCTGTCTCAGGTCAGGGGAGAGAGCTTGGTGGCCTCCCCTCGTCCTCATGTTTACGTTTGCAGTCTGAAGCACTTTATGTGGGGTTTTTTGGTTTTTTGGGTTTTTTTTTTTTGGTTTGTCTGTTCCTGTAACTTATTCTCCAACTACTGCTTCCAACTGAAATAAGACTATTAAATACCTGTTCAGGAGGGAGAAGAATGACTGTTCTTTGTGTGTTGGTGGCAGGAGCAGAGAGCCAGGGGCTCAGAAAGATTTCCTTTAGCATGTACACCAAATAGCTCCCCTCAGTTCCCTTCCCACCCATTTTCTTTTTCTTCTGAGTCCCAGTTTTAGATGTCTAGAGGTGGCCTTGCTCCACTCCTCTGGGCTGAGGCCCTAGAAGCTGGAAGACACATGGGGTGTGACCCTCCTCCCCCAATACACACGACACATCCCTGGGCCTGGGAACATCAGACTCACGTTTATTAGGAGGGAAGGTGAGGAGAGGGAGGTCCCCTCGCCCTCACTCTCCTTAACATAGTACAGAGTCCCCAAGCCTCTGCCCTTCCCGGTAGGGGTGGGGAAGTGGGTGAGCAGACAGCCTTAGTTCTAATGGCAATCAAGAGAGGCGGGGGGAGGTTTGCGTCTTCCTCATCACAGAGGCTCACGGCCCCGTCCACCTCTGCCCCTCGCCCTCTGGCAGGCTCACACGTCAAGGGGCTCCCGGCCTCGGTTCTGCCTCTTCACCACAAACACCCTCTGTCCCGACACGGTCACCAGCAGCGTGTGTTCTCCAAAGACCACTGGAGGGGAGACACACCTTCCCCCGCCCCGGGAGAGGGAAGGGAGCAGAGAGTTAGTGGGGTGCGAAGGCCTCCCTGGGGGTCACCATAAACTGGCTGGGCTCCAAAGCCAAAGAAATTTGACAGTTGCAAGCTCAGAGATTTGAAGATGGGAGGTCTCCATTAAATCCCCTTCTCTTGCTTTCTCATAATTCTGATGCAGGGGTGAATACCAAGGGGAACAGAGTGGCCAGAACCAGGGACCCCAGGGAGGTGGTGGGCGGCTGGTAGGAGACAGGTGCTTTTCCCTGAGAAGAGAAGCCTCGGGGAGCAGCACCCCCCAACACCGTCACCAGGGCCAGGGGCTCACCCGACAGGCGCTTGAAGGGTACGTTCATGCTGTGGTGCAGCCGGAAACCGCAGGCCGTGCTGACCAGCTCAGAGATGGCGCTGGCTGCCTGCTCGTCATTCTCTAGATCCCCAGATGACTGCATGCAGACAGAGGAGGGAAGATGGCAGGAATTAGGGAACAGAATTGGGAGAAAATTCCGAGGACACTTTGGCTCTAGCACTTGTAACCTGCCTCCACTTTCCAATACCCCAAGGTCACCCCCGGTTTTGGAAAGACCCACCTGAAAACTGCCCTGTGACGTTGTTGCCCCTCTTGATGCCATCCTGTTTGTCAACCTTAAAATACCGGGCTTCCTCCTGGGAAGCAGTGACTCTCATCCATTTCTTTACTGACGCTGTTTTCCTAATCCCTGAATCTTGATTTCTCTCCCTGTTCCCACTTACTTGATAAAATCACATTCTCAAACATCAGTGCCCACCCACCACAGACTTGTCCCAGGCGCCGTCTTTTCCTCAGTCTTCCTGTTTGTTGCCCTGTCTGCAGAATCTGAAACATAACATCCCCTTTGTCCCTGAACCCCTTCCTACTACCTAGCCCTTGGGTAATGATGTCACAGTGGCCTGGGCTTCCTCTTTTCTCGTGATGATCTCAACTTCCTCTTCCTACCTCCTCAATATGGGCCTCCCACTGAGTCAAATTCAGCACGCTTTGCTCTCTTGGACATTCTGTACCTCAGTTACCTCATCTGTAAATTGGGGACAACAATACCTATCTTATGGGCTTGTTGTGAGGGTTACAAGAGCATATTAGTAAGATGCTTAGAATAACTCCTAGCATTATATATTTAATTGCTATTATTCTATATCAAACTCAGTGTTCAAAGTTGAGCCACCAAAACTCCCCTTACCTCTCCCCCTCCCCAATCAACTTCCTTTCTTAAGTCCCTGTTTGTTAAGGCACCATAATTCTAGGCTTGAGTTCAAAGTCTTACAGCATGGAAAAGTTATCTCCTCTATTACCTATCTCTAGTCATTACGAAGACATATCGATTCTTCCTTTAAAAAATCTCTTCTCTCCTTGCTCCTTCTCACTGCCACCAGCTGTTTCATACCTAGATTTTGGCAACAGCATCCCTGCTTCTGAATCCCTCTCCTTCCGGCTCATCTTTACACCTAAAAGAACAATTCCGCTCAATCACTTCATCAGCTGTTTCTGTTCAAAAACCCTTCAAAGCTCCTATTACCCCCCAAGATTAATCCACAGGTGTTAACCCAGCCTTGAAAGTCCTCCACAATCAGATCTTTCCTTAACATATCCTCTTCTTCCCCCAAACGTTTCCAAATCTTTTCAACATAAACGCACCAGCAATTCAGACAGGCTGATGTCACACTCCTGCAAATATGCCCACCTCCCAGCCCTGAATATGCTCTTTCTTTTCTGCCTGTTCACAACCATCCATCTTTTAAGGCCAGCTGAATTCTTGTCTCTTCCAAGAAAGTTTCCTTGCCAAAACACAAGTTATAACACAAAGGGCTGAATCCTTCACTCTCTGGACTCCTTCAGTTATCTTTACCACGTGCAATACTTTAGCTGAACTTTTAACCTTAAGCCTTGTCTCTCTAGCTGAACTTTTAACCTTAAGCCTTGTCTCTCCAGCTAGATTGAAAACTTCTAGAGCACTGACACTATATTGTACTGCAGAACAAAATACCAAGCCTCTTCAATAAATACCAAATAAAGACATACTCAAGAATAACTCAGGTAATGTCAGTTATCAACAAACCTGTAACTACTTTGGCTTTGGTAAAGTCAGTAAACCTCTTTTACCTCAAAACAGTTACAGGACTAAGATTCCAGAGATAGATTAATTGATTTAATTCCTGAATTTAATTCCTATATGCCAGGCATGATACCAGGTAAAAATCAAGAACAGAGACAAATCAGGTTAAACTGGGCAACGTTAGAAGGCATCATCGGGCGATGTGTATTGGAGGAGCCCCCCCTCCCTTTTCCAAAACGCACCGCCAGCACTGCGCCTTCACTCAGCACCAGGTAGCCGAGCTGGTCTGGGATTCGCTCCAGCCCCTGGGTCAGTGCAGAAGTCTAGTGGGTAAAGATGCAATCAGTGAGCAGCAGGCTAAGAGAACAGCCCTTGGCAAACCCAAGACTCTCTCTTGACAATGGCCCCCCAGGCCTCTTTCCCCAGCCAGGGCCCTTCCAGACCCTCTTCCCTCTACATGGCCTTCAACACTGATCTTCCTGAGCCTCCGTCAGTCCTCACTCTCTGCCCCTGGGCTCCACCGGCCTTCCACACCCCACCTTTGCTACCCCACAGACAACTCCCCTCAGCCCGGTCTCCAATTCCACCTGTGGCCCGCCGCTCCCCCTCAGATTACTCCCCAGCCTCTGTACACCCTCCCACCGTCCCCTGCTCAGCCCTCTACGTCGCCACCCCTCCATCTCCATTCCCTCTCGGTCCCGGGGCGGATAGGAGGTGAGGGCGGAGTGCAGGCTCAGGACTGGGCGACCAAGGAGATGGGGGGGCAGGGACACCGAACCCCCGGCGCGTAGTCCCGCGCATGCGTCCTCACTCACCATCGCAGCCTTAGGTGCTGGGGGGCGCTCACTGCCAGACGTAGCTTCCGGCTCCAGTCCCAGGTGACGTGATTCCACCCGGCGGTCTCCTCCTCCTGCCTTGCACCGCCCGACTTGAGTCCCGCCCCCAGAATGCGGATTGGAGAGTGGCTACGTCATCAGACTTACTCTGCCAGTGTGGAGCGCCGCTTCCCGGAGGCGCACGCGGATTGGCCGCAGACCCTCTTTAACATTCATCTCCTCTTCCCTCAGCCCCAAAGCGCCGAGATAGGGGGGCATGTCGGCGGAGGGGCGGGCCTGGGGGGGCGGGGCCGGAGGGAGGAGGTTGGGCTAAGGGTTTGTGCCTGCGCAACAGAGGCGGCCCGGGTTCCACCTAGGGCTAGACCGCTCGCAGTGGGACAGTAAGAGAATAGAGTAAAAAAACGTGAAATGCAGATGAAGAGCTATTCAAGTGCTACTCTTGTGCCTACTCCGGGCAGCTCTCTAAGACAGAAATTTGTTCCCAAAGTGGTTTTTTGTCCCGGGATTCTGTAAGAAACGGTGTGATGGTGCATTGATCCCTCGCTAGCCAAGGCAGCTGCAATACTGAATATTCTCTGCCAGGAATAATTAGAAAATGACCTTGGAGTCATTTTTAAATATATGAGTGTCATAGAAATTTTTTGTTTTAATTTAAATAGTTTTTAGGGCTGCTGCAATGTTAATGTGGGTGAGGGAAAATGATAAGTAGTAATAAAACAGTAAATACTTGATGAGGATGTGGAGAAATTGGAGCCCTCATACATTGCTGGCAAGAACGTAAAATAGTGCAGTTGCTGTTGGAAACAGATTGACAAGTTTCCTCTAAAAGTTAAATATAGAGTTACTATATTTATAAATGAGAATTAGATGTAGAAAAGTTAAATATGACCTAAAAATTCCACTCCTAAATACATACCTAAAAGGATTGAAAACATACATTCACACAAAACTTGTACACAAATGTTTATAACAGCATTATTGACAATAGCCCCGAGATGGAAGCAACCTAAATACCCATAAACTGAAGACTGGATAAATGAAATGTGGCATGTCCATACAGTGGAATATTATCCAGCTATAAAAAGGAATCAAGTACGGATCTGTGCTACAACATGGATAAACCTTGAAAACATTATGCTAAGTGAAAGAAATCAGACACACAAGGCCACATATTGTCTGGTTGTATTTATGTGAGATGTCTACACTGGGCAAATCCAAAGAGACAGACAGCAGATTAGTGGTTGCCAGGAGCTGAGTGGAGGGGGAAATGGGGAGTGACTAATGGGTGTGAAGATTCTTTTTGGGTGATGAAAACGTTCTGGAATTATAGAGTGATGATGGTTGCACAACCTTGTGAATGTAATGAAAACCACTGCATGGTGAAGCTTAAAAGGGTGAATTTTACAGTATGTGAATCATATTTCAACAACATAAAACAAAGTGTTGTTGCTTGAGGAGAAAACTAATTAGAGAAGATGGATGCCTTTTTTAAAGATGAGGTATGATTATAATATAAAATTTAAATTGGAGGAGGATGTAGAGAAAGTTCTGTGGGGATGCTTGATCTGCAAAGCCTTCCCTGGCCTTAGATATTGATGACAGTTTGTGGTACCAATTTTTTTTTTTTTTTGCACATACTGGTTCTGAGCGTTTTCATCTGTATACCGGCCTAACCCACTCATCCCAGATACTATACAGATGAGGAAGTGGAAACAAGAGAGATTGAGCCTTGCTCACGGCACACAGCTGGCGACTGGCAGAGCCAGATTCCAGTCTAAGTCGGCTGGCGCTGAGGCTGATGCTTTTTCCATTGCTCCATTGGCCAACTACTTTTTTTTTTTTTAAGCTACATTTAATTTTACCTCAGAAATTCCCTGTTCTCATTTTACTTAACACAGAGGAAACTTTTACAGGACATTGCTCATCAGCCATCGTTAGAATTGTTTCATTTTCACAAACAGCTTGAATCATACTACTCATGTAGGGAGCAAAGGTTTTCGTCCTTTCATTCAACCGGTGTTATTGAGCACCTTCTATGTACCAGACGCTCTTCTTGGAATTGGAGATACAGCAGTGAATAGAAATAAGACACATTTTTTATTGGTTTCAAGTTGTGAGGAAGAAGGTGAGTCAGATAATAGATAAATATATTAAGTGGTGAAAAGTGCTATGAAGAAAAATGAAGCAAAGTTTCCACTCACAAGACCCAGACCTAGTGAATTCTGTAAAACAGACCTTATTAAAATAATTCCTTTCTTTCCTTAGCCTCCCACAGTTCAGTTACTTTTCTACAATCACCTCTTTTTGTTCTATCTGGTATAAAAGCACATAGATCTGGCCATTTCTTTGGGTCTTCATTTTCTTGTGAGGGCTCCCACGTCACGTAAAACTTGTACTAAGTAAGCCTGTATGCTTTTCTCCCGCTACTCTGTTTTATGTCAATTCGCAGACCCAGCTGAAAACCCTAAGGGGGTAGAGGTAAAAAAATTTGCCTGCCCTATGCTTTGAAGGTACTTCTAAGGTAGGGTGAGTATTTAATTTTGAACAAAGCACATTAGCCTCCATGATGTGGATGGGCTTCATCCAACTGGTTGAAGATCTTAAGGAAAAAGACTGAGGTCTCCGGAAAAGAAGGAATTCTCATCAAGACTTGAATAACATAGAAACCCTCCCGAGTCTGGCCTGTTGCCCTGTGGATTTCACACTCAAAACTGCAATATCAGCTCTTGCCTGAATTTCCAGGCTGCTGACCTACCCTACAGATTCGAGACTTGCCAGTCCCCACACTTTGTGAGCTAATTCCTTAAAATAAATACTCTCTCTCTCCCTCCACCCCCCTTCGCCTTATTCTCTGGAGAACCCTGACTAATACAGTGGTTAACTTATGGCTGGTTTCTGTGGGCTTGGCATCTTTGCTGCCTCGGTTAGCATTCTTTTTCTTTTCGATTCTGATTTTTTTGGGGTGGTTGTTGTTTGCTTTGAAACTAGATGTCCTTGCCTCTTATTTTCCTAGTACCAATTCTTACCCTATCGAACAGCCATCAACAAACTTCCCAACCCCAAGTCTGCCTTTCTTGATTCTCTTAACCTTGACCCACCCCTTCAACCAACACTTTTCAAAGACTACAGTGCAATTAAATTTTTAAAAATTAATTTTTAAAAAGACTATAGGGTAAGAGTCAGAGTCATGTACTTTGACCCCATAACTGCTCAGCTTGTAAGTGAGCGAGGCAGGCAAACAAAGTGTCACAGTGACGTGTAGTAAGTGCTACACTAGAAATGAGCCCCTTAGGACCCATGGGACAAGATGTGTGCATTGGGAGGGGTCGAGTTGGGGGTAAATTTTAAAATGTGTGGTGTCCAGTCAGGAGGCTCTGCTAGGCTGAGAGACGGGGTGTTGGGATCATTTGGAAACGGCTTAGAAAGGAGGAGGCCAGCTCCGCCACTGGGATGGACGAAAACACGTTGTTTCATGCCTCACGATTTGTTCCCTCCTTTTCAAAAGAAGAAAGGGCAAAGAGCAAAGTTAGAGACCACGAGGCCGAAACAAAAAGTCTCTAAAAACCAGAAGGAAATCCTGGGAGCAGCTGGAATAATATAGAAAAAAATTATTCAATTTGTAGGTTAGCAACGTGCTAGGTACTGAGGTAGACACTGGAATTTCAAGGTGGACCAGGTTCTCATCTTCAAGAACTCATTGTCTAAAATAAGCTCAGTGAGCACTCACCAGCGTATTCTTTTTTCTTTCTTTCTTTCTTTTCATTTTATGTGTATTTACATAATCGAAAAATTAAATTGTGGCTATTACAAATGCTATGTGTCATCCAGTTTGCACTGTTCATAGTCATCAGTTTTCTCCCATGTCAGTGTCACATCTCCCAGTCTCTAAGGCTACTTAGCATTCCAGGATTCAGGTATCACAACTGATCTAATCGTGCCCATTATCTTCATCACAATATTCTTAATATTCTTCCTCAAGGTATACAGATACTTGCACAGCGAACTCCCTCAGGGTTTCCGTCCAGTTTTCACCTTATCCGAGAACCTGATCCTGTCCCCTTGATAGAAAACAGCACACCCATCACCACCCTGACCTTCTACATCCTCTCACCCGACTTTGTTGTTAAACTTTATTCAAAAGCAGAAACTAACACACCATTGTAAAGCAATTATACTCCAATAAAGATGTTAAAAAACCTTTATTCAAGCATAATATACATACAGGAAAAGTTCACACATCATAATGTACAGCACAGTACCTCTTCACAAACTGAACGCACATGCACCAGCATCCAGATGAAAAAACAGCATTACAGCTCCCGAAGCGCCCTTCTTGTCCAGTCTCAACCTTTCTCCCATGGAGAAAGGGACTTCTAACAGCATTGAGTCGTTTTGCCTGTTTCTGTACTTGACGTAAATGGAATCACACAGAATGTACTCCTGTGTGATTGACTCCTCTCATTTACCATCAAGGTTGTGTGATTCATTCATGTTGCCATGTGGGGGTTTCGTTCGTTCATTCTCATTGCTCTATAGTGTTTCATTGTGTGCATGTGACACAATTTATTTATCCATCCAACCATTGATGGGCACTTGGGTAGTTTCCAATTGTGAGTTATTAGGACTAAAGCTTCCATGAATGATCCAGTTCATGTCTTTTGGTGAACATACGTATACATTTCTGTTGGGTAAATACCTTGGGGTGAAATTGCTGGGTCACAAGACCTACTTTATTTTTTTAAGATTTTTTAAATTATTGAATCTTTTATGTATTAATAACAGTGTGTATGTATGCACACACACAGAGAATGAGACAGAGAGAGAGAGAGAGAGAGACACTTAGATCTTAAGAAATAGAATATTACTGCCATAGACCATTCAGGCGGCTATAAAAGAATAGACTGGGTGGTTTATAAACAACAAACATTTATTTCTCACAGTTCTGGAGGCTGGGAAGTCCAAGATCAAGGCGCTAGCAGATTTGGTGTCTGGCGAATGCCCACTTCCCGTTTCACAGATGACATCTGTGCTGTGTCCTCACATGGTGGAAGGTGTGAGAGGTCTCTGGGGTCTATTTTCTTTTTTAATAGATCTTTATTGGTGTATAATTGCTTCACAATACTGTGTTAGTTTCTGTTGTACAACAAAGTGGATCAGCCATATGCATACATATATCCCCATATCCCCTCCCTCTTGAGCCTCCCTCCCACCCACCCTATTCCACCCCTGTAGGTTGTTGCAAAGCACCGAGCTGATCTCCCTGTGCTATGCTGCTGCTTCCCACTAGCTGACTATTTTACATTTGGTAGTTTATATATGTCCATGCTACTCTCACTTTGCCCCAGCTTCCCCCTCCCCGCCGTGTCCTCAAGATCATTCTCTGTATACGTCTTTATTCCTGCCCTGCCACTAGGTTCATCAGTACCTTATATATTTTTTTTTAATTCTGTATACATGCATTAGCATACGGTATTGGTTTTTCTCTTTCTGACTTACTTCACTCTGTATGACTCCAGGTCCATCCACCTCACTACAAATAACTCAATTTCGTTTCTTTTTATGGCTGAGTCATATTCCATTGTATATATGTGCCACATCTTCTTTATCCATTCATCTGTCGATGGATACTTAGGTTCCTTCCATGTCCTGGCTATTGTAAATAGTGCTGCAATGAACACTGTGGTACATGTCTCTTTTTGAATTATGGTTTTCTCAAGGTATATGCCCAGTAGTGGGATTGCTGGGTCATATGGTAGTTCTATTTTTAGTTCTTTAAGGAACCTCCATACTGTTCTCCATAGTGGCTGTATCAAATTACATTCCCACCAACAGTGCAAGCGGGTTCCCTTCTCTCCACACCCTCTCCAGCATTTGCTGTTTGTAGATTTTCTGATGATGCCCATTCTAACTGGTGTGAGGTGATACCTCATTGTAGTTTTGATTTGCATTTCTCTAATGATTAGTGATGTTGAGCATTCTTTCATGTGTCTGTTGGTAATCTGTATATCTTCTTTGGAGAAATGTCTATTTAGGTCTTCTACCCATTTTTTGATTGGACTGTTTGTTTTTTTGATTTTGAGCTCCATGAGCTGTTTGTATGTTTTGGAGATTAATCCTTTGTCCATTGTTTCATTTGCAAATATTTTCTCCCATTCTGAGGGTTGTCTTTTTATTTTGTTTATGGTTTCCTTTGCTGTGCAAAAGCTTTTAAGTTTCATTAGGTCCCATTTGTTTATTTTTGTTTTTATTTTCATTACTCTAGGAGGTGGTTCAAAAAAGATCTTGCTGTGGTTTATGTCAAAGAGTGTTTTTCCTATTTTTTCCTCTAAGAGTTTTATAGTGTCTGGTCTTACATTTAGGTCTTTAATCCATTTTGAGTTTATTTTTGTGTAAGGTGTTAGGGAGTGTTCTAATTTCATTCTTTTACATATAGCTGTCCTGTTTTCCCAGCACCACTTATTGAAGAGGCTGTCTTTTCTCCATTGTGTGTTCTTGCCTCCTTTGTCATAAATTAGGTGACCATATGTGCGTGGGTTTACCTCTGGGCTTTCTATCCTGTACCACTGATCTATATTTCTGTTTTTGTGCCAGTTCCATACTGTCTTGATTACTGTAGCTTTGTAGTATAGCTTAAGTCGGGGAGCCGGATTCCTCCAGCTCCATTTTTCTTTCTCAAGATTGCTTTGGCTATTTGGGGTCTTTTGTTTTTCCATATGAATTGTAAAATTTTTTATTCTAATTCTGTGAAGAATGCCATTGGTAGTTTGATAGGAATTGCATTGAATCATTAGATTTCTTTGGGTAGTATAGTCATTTTCACAATATTGATTCTTGCAATCCAAGAACATGGTATATTTCTCCATCTGTTTATGTCATCTTTGATTTCTTTCATCAGTGTTTTATAGTTTTCTGAGTACAAGTCTTTCGCTCGGGTCTATTTTCAAGGGTGTTCAAGCCATTCATGAGGGCTCCACCCTCATGACCTAAGCACTTCCCAAAGTCCCCACCTCCAAATACCATCAAATTAAGGATTAATATGAATCTGGCAGGTTGGGGATGCAGAGAGACACAAACATTCAGTCTATAGCAACTATCAACTCTTTGAAATCCTTTGTGTGTCTCTCTATCCCATCCCCCTCTCTACCCCAGAAGTAACCATAATTTCAGATTTTTTTTGTCACTTCCTTGATCTTCTTTATCATTTTGAGATAGATTTCTAAATAATACATAGCTTTGTTTTTCATGTTTCTGCCAAAGAAGTGGTAAAACCTACATGCTTTTATACCAGGTTGAGCAAAGAGGTGATTGTGGAAAAGCAACTAAACTGTGGAAAGACAGGAATTATTTTAATAAGGTCTGTTTTACAGAATTTTCCAAGTCTTAACTTCCCATCCTTGATGATAAGAATGTTACTTTCCTTCTGGTAGGAGATGGACACATCTTCCATATGAAGGTCTCATCTCCTGCTTTCAGGAAGAAAAAGGGGAGAGTCAGAGCATCCTTCTTGCACCTACTGGTAAAAATACCTTTAGCGCAAAGTAATTTTTATGTCAAAGAGGCAGATTTTGGAGCAACGTATTCTGGTTTCCTTCAACAGCAACATCTAGACTGGTGTTTGACCAGACAACTGGGCACACAACCTAGCCAAACTGGCATATAAAATGAACCATCACAGCCACAAAACCCCAAGAGGGCGGGTGCCCATTTGCTGTGATGGTTTTCATGGCAGCATTCATACCTGGGCCTGTAAAAGCGTTCTTGGACTTCACTGCTATGTGTGTGTGTTGCAGGGTGGTCCCCACACTAACAAAGAATTCTTGGGGCACCAGCTGGGAGTCTGAGAATTCAACAAAATTCCACTCAATTCTAACACTATCTACCTAGAGATAGCATCAAATTACACAGTTTAAGGGCTCTGTCTACAAGACTGCCCCATCCCCCACTTCAGAGACCAGTCAAAGCCCAGGTTAACACCTGTGTTTTTGATCAACTGGCTCTAGATTGGAGGTTCCAACAACCCCCTCCTCGGGTTTGATTAATTTGCTGGAGTGGCTCACAAAACTCTGAGAAAGATTTTGCTTGCTAGATCACTGGTTTATCATAGAAGGATGGAACTCAGGAAGAGCCAGATGGAAGAGAGGCACAGGGCAAGGTATGGGGAAAGGGCAGCGAAGCTTCCATCCTCTCTCCGAGTGAACAATTCTTCCTGAATCTCCAACCCAGAAGTTCTCCAAATCCCGTCCTTTTGAGTTTTTATGGAGACTTCCTTACAGTCATGATTGATTGAATCATTGACCATTGGTGTAGGAGGTGGGGATGGTGAGACTGAAAGTTCCAACCCCCTAATCCCTTGGTTGGCTCCAATGACAACCAGTCCAGAACCTCAGAGTCACCTCATCAACATAACGAAAGACACCTTTGTTGCTCTCCTCACTTAGGAAACTCTAAGGGTTTTAGGAGCTCTGTGCCAGAAATGGGACAAAGACCAAATATATATTTCTTATCATAAATCACAGTATCACAGGCAGCACTCCTGGGTGATCCTTCCCACTTTCCCTTTTTTACCCCTGCCCCTACTCAGGAGTATTATGGGATAACTGAGCAAAAGGGAAGGAATGTGCTTTGTAAGAACATATCTTGGAGGAAGCTTGGGGAACCAGAAGGGTAGGAGGCATTTGGGGACTGGGACCTGGCAGCCTGCAAGCGCCATGTAATGTTGCAGAGTCCACTTCCTTGGTTCTCTGTGGCCAAGAGGGGCCAAGACTATGTGACCTATGCAGGCTCTCTTAAAGCCCAAGCCACCTCCATTTCTCAAATTTAGTAGTATGTGAAAACCAAAGAGAAGCAAAAGCAGGGTTCCAAAATTGTGGCACGATTGAACTAGATACATTTAACAAATGAATGCTTTTAACAGGGAGACATTACAAACCTTTATAATTTTGATAGTCATGCAATAATTGCAGGGTTTACAAAGTTAATCCTTGAGGCAGGATGCTGTAATGAGACACCGGTTAAACTGTAGGCTGAAAGTCTCCTTCCTTTATAGTGGGCATGTCTCTGGCTGAAGATATGACCAACCCCCTTTCGGGGACTGTTCAAAACCTACATTTGAGGCTCTTCATGAATGAGGCCCAAGAAAAGAATCCCTCTCGCTCTGGCTAGGCTCCAGATACAGCTTTAACATGCCTCAATTTCTAGTTATTCTTATGACCCTAAGGAAGGGGTCCCAGACAGAATTAGTAATGTGGTCATGAGTCACATCCTCAGCCCTGGCCACATACTTTTTTTCCACACTCAATTGAATTTATAGTTCCTTCTAGGACTATACGTTTCCCAGGACTGGAAAAGATTCATTCATTTATTAAGTTAGCTTAAATCATCTAAGATCCTACAGCAGTCTGCTTTTCCTGTATTTGGAAATACTAAAATTTAGGAAAGTGTACTAAGTTCAAAGTTCATAATGCTTTGAAGTATTTTTATGCTCTGAATGTTTACGTTTTCTTGTCAGTTTCTTGCCATGTGGTAACTATACAACCTGCCTAAAGACGAATATTCTTCTACTGGTATTTCAACTTGTGACCTAAATGTTTAGACATTCAGAATGAGAGAACTGTCCAGATTTGAGAAATGAGGCTTTATTTATAGAGGTTTTTAGTAACTTATAAAACTAACAGCGTTTGACAAAGCTTGCCAAGCTTTATAGTCAGAGATCAAGGGCTGTCCACAGCAGGGAAGAACAGTTTAGAAAAATTATGAGCTATCCTATTTTTAGGTAGGTTATGAATGTTATCTGTCTGAGTGAATTCTTATGCCTTGATCAGAGGTAATAGCTATACAAAGTAGTTGCTTACCTTGGCTTTCAAGTCTGACTGTAAAACTGCAAATTTTGACACAGTTTAGTTTATTAGCAGCCTTCTTAGAAGGTTCCAATGTATAATTATTTAGCTAAAATCACTAGCTTTGGGAATTGTTTAATTGATAATGCTGTTCATTGTGATTTTTACCTGTAAGCAGCCTACTTTAAATTATTTGTTATAGCCAAGAGAAATGTCTCTAAAAACAGTTTTATCATTTTTAGTGTACATCTATCCATTGTCTGCCCCATGCTCTATTTTTCCTCCTGGTTACTTATGGCTAGAATGGACATTCCTGTGCAACTGCTCCAGTTGATTGCATATGTAATGGATGATCTACCTAACTTATGTTGTCTTAGAATTTTTGCCCTCGAGGAGAAAGTATGGGTCACTTTCTTTGGCAACAGGGCTTGTAAGGTGAGAGGTTTGGTGGCCTTGTTCTAGGTCCTTTGGTGGAAGCCAGCCTTTGCAGGAAGAGAATGCAGAGCTTGGAGATGGACATCATTTGAGGTTATGTTGTAGAGAGATTTCATGGTGGGAGTTTGGTAAACGAAAGGTCACACGGAAGATTTAACTGAGATAGTGAAATGGCGTATCTACAGACTCGTGTTTTCCTACCTATGAAGTGAAGTATTGAAGTGGGTCTGTTTTTCAAATTCTGGATTGCAGCCCTTCAGCGGTTCAGGATCAACATTAATCACTGACACCTCCCCCCACGGCCCCAGCCCTGTCCCACACAGAAACTATCGGTGCGTCTTATGTAATTATTTCTTGGTACTTTTGTTTCAGTAATATATAGGTGCACTGGTGTCACCAGTGTTCGGGGCCCTGTGGATTTGGTAGAAGCAGCATGCATCCTCGCTGCTATGGTTCCACTCAGTCTAATTGTTTGAAAAGTTGATAATGCATCGCTTTAGAACCTACTTGGTGGACCAGGGAAATCAGACGGTAGAACACTGCCATCAGTTGCTGTAGCAAGTGGCCTCCTTTTCATCTTGTTCCACCTATCTATGTAGTCCTGTGTAAAGACAATGTTTATGTCTGCTTCAGTGACTCGGTGAAAAGCTACTAAATTGGGTCCTTATCTCATGTAAATTTTTAAATTGGCTTGTGCTGTGGTGCTTCTGATTAATTCTAAAATGGAGCTTGTAGAATGTCCCTGGTGGCGCAGTGTTTAAGGCTCTGTGCTCTCAATTCAGGGGGCCCGGGTTCAATCCCTGGCCAGGGAACTAGATCCTACATGCATGCCACAACTAAGAAGCCCGCCTGCCACAACTAAGACCCGGCACAACAAATAAATAAATATTTTAAAAAATGCTTTAATAAAATGGAGCTTGTAGTTCTTAAATCTGTTGTGTGCTAGAAATACCTGAGATTAGCTCTGCTCCCACCCTGAACAATACTAAAATTGAAAACTGGGAAATGTGTCTCAGGACACTCTTTTCAAAAGTTCCCCGAGATGATTCTGACACAGCCAGTCATCACCAGTTGGTGGAAAGTTTAACGACTTTGGACCTACATCTAGTTTTAGTTGTCTTAAAACTGCACGTCATTTTGTATTATCTTTTAACTTGTTCCATTTCTGTTTCAGGCTATACTCTTCAGTGAGGGGAGAGGGTTGTGTATTTCATCACCAACAGAAGACTTCCATATACTTGAGCATAGCAAAGTGACGACTGCTCTGTCTTATCACTGTCTGTAGTCTTTAGAGAAGGTTTTGTTGCTGTTGTCTGTTGTTGTTGGTAAAGTTAAAATATATAGGCAGTAATGATGCAAAAAAGTTAACATGCAATGTCTAGTAAAATCTTACTAATTTATACGTGGACATGGCATATATGAATTAAATGTATGAAAAGAAGATGATAAGTGCTATGGGGAAAAAAAAGCAAAAGTAGATCAGGGCAAATGGGATCCAGAGTGTGCTGCAGTATTAAATAGGGTGGTCATGGTGGGTCTCTCTGAGGAGACATTGAGAAGAGTCGAGCGAAGACCGGAAGGAGGTGAAGTTCGCCTGGAGGAAACCCGGGACAGAGTATCCGCGGCAGAGGTCACATAATGCCAAGGCTCAGTGTGCGCACGGATGAGTGTGCCTGATGTACTGGAGAATCGGCAGAGGCCAGTGTGGAACTTTCTGTGTTCAGGGAGGTAATGGGCCTGATCTCATAGGGGCATATGTAGGAATTTGATGTTTTCCTCTGAATTAGTGGTTGTCAACTTTTTAAAAATTATCATGCCCCTTAGGAAACTTTCTAGACAATTTTATTTTCCTAATGGCTATCCTTTCATAAAATCTTAATACCACAGATATAACATATATTTGTTTATGTACAGTGGCCCTTTGGAGGGCCACTAACCGTTGTACAATAATATCCAAGGTTCTTTTCACTCCCTGCCCCCCGCCCCAAACCACTTTTATCTCCTTGGAGATGATACTGCTCCTGTTGAGAATACATGTTCTGAGTGAAATTTTATAGTTGGTCCTGCCTGTCACAATTGGGGGACATCCTGGGGTGGTGGGTGATGGCCCTGAATCACTCTGAGAGGCTGCTCAGGACCCTGGCAGGAGCAAAGGAAACTTTACTTTCTCACAACCCATAATTCAGACCCACTTTTTTTTCATACATTAAAAAAAATTCGAACGTGGACATGAATTTACCTCTTGCCTCTTTGGTAGGAAAACCCCGCCCACAAATCCCATGCCCGTTGCTCTCATTTTTTGTTCCCTTGTGCTTTATTTCACTTCCCCCCATGACCAAGTGAGTAATTGTGATCCTCGGTGGGGGACCCGTTTTACCTCCTCCCCTTCACACCCACCACGTGGGCACCAGTGCACTTGCACAGAATTCCTAATGCTATTGACCATGCTTTCCTGCCCCAAATGCACTGAGAGCCCAGAGTGGTGAAGGGCAGTAGGGAAAGGAGAGGGAGTAGGGTAGCGAGGAGGGAGAAAAACAAAGCAAGAGAGAAGTAAAGAGTGAGTAGGTCAGGGTTGGGAAGTGTTTGGGATGAGAAGATGCTAATTATTCCCACACAGCTGGTGCCCTGCAACCCCCTCTCGCCTGACAGGGAGACCTCTCAGTGATCCTGTAAGCCCTCTCCCAAGACCACAACGAAAACAAAGCTAGCAAACTCTGAATTCGGTTATAAGTCTGAACTCTCTAGTCAGGTTTAAAAAAATACGTCGTGATCTGGCTGTAATCTTCCATTCTGGCTGCATCTTCTGCCTCTGTCTTCCTGGGATTATCCGTTTTTCTCTCTCTGCAGGTGGCTCTTCTGTCTGGGATGCTCTTCCCTCCCTCCTCTGCCTATCTGTGAACTATTTCATTCTTTAAAGCCCTCTTCAAACCACCACTTCCTCTGGGAAGACTCTCCTGTGCCCAGAATCAATCGCAGGGTCCTCTGTGTTATTCTAGAAATTACAGCATCATACTGCAGCTACTAGTCTAAGCTGGGTTCCCGCTTTAGCGTTGAGCTCTTCAAAGCATTCTAGCAGCGTGCCTGACCCAGCCGTTGATCTATGTTTGCAGAAGGAATAAATGAAAAGAGGTGGGTAGTTAGAACACTCCCTCACATCATACACAAAAATAAACTCAAAATGGCTTAAAGACTTAAATGTAAGACAGGACACCATAAAACTCGTAGAAGAGAATGTTCGCAAAACATTCTCTGACATAAATAGCAGCAGTACGTTTTGGCTCCGTTGCCTAGAGTAATGGAAATAAAAGCAAAAATAAACAAATGGGACCTAATTAAACTTAAATGCTTTTGCACAGCAAAGGAAACCATAAGCAAAATGAAAAGACAACCTATAGAATGCGAGAAAATATTTGCAAACAACGTGACTGACAAGGGCTTAATTTTCAAACAGCACATAGGGCTCAATATCAAAAACACCCCAAACAACCTGATTAAATAATGGGCAGAACTGAATAGACATTTTCAGAGAGGAAATGCAGATGGCCAACAGGCACATGAAAAAATGCTAAACATTACTAATCATCAGGGAAATGCAAATTAAAACCACAGTGAGATACCAACTCACACCTGTCAGAATGGTTATCATCAAAAGGAACACAAATAACAAATACTGACGAGGATGTAGAGAAAAGGGAACCCTCGTAACTGTTGGTGGCAATGTAAATTGGTGCAGCCACTGTGAAGAACAGTATGGAGGTTCCTTAAAAAAATAAAAATAGAACTACTGTATGATCCAGCAATCCCACTCCTGGGCATATATCTGGAGAAAACCATAGTTTGAAAATATACACACACCCTAATGTTCATAGCTGCACTATTTACAGTAGCCAAGACATGGAAGTAACCTAAATGTCCATCGACAGATGAATGGATAAAGAAGATGTGATAGATATATACAATGGAATATTACTCAGCCATAAAAAAGTATGAAATAATGCCATTTGCAGCAATATGGATGGACCTAGAGATTATCATACTAAGTGAAATAAGTCAGACAAAGACTAATACCATGCACTATTGCTTATATGTGGATTCTAAAAAAATGATACAAATGAACTTATCTACAGAAATAGAGTCACAGATGTAGAAAAAAAACTTATGGTTACCAGGAGGGAAAGCGGGGGAGGGATAAATTGGGAGATTGGGATTGACATATACACACTACCATATATAAAATAGATAACTGATAAGGACCTACTTTATAACACAGGGAACTCTCCTCAATACTCTAATGACCTATATGGAAAAAGAATCTAAAAAAGAGTGGATATATGTATATGTATAACTGATTCATTTTGCTGTACAGCAGAAACTAACACAACATTGTAAATCTATACTCCAATAGAAACTATACTCCAATAAAAATTTTAAAAAACAATGCAACAATAAAATTCTTATACATGTGAAAAAAAATAAATCTGTTCATATTATAAAAGACTTAGAAATTAGGAGAAAAGGCACCAACAGTCCCAAGACCTCAACTACAATCACTATTATTATTTTTGTTAATTAATTTATTTTTTATTTATTTATTTTTGGCCGTGTTGGGTCTTTGTTGCTTTGTGTGGGCTTTCTCTAATTGCAGCGAGCGGGGGCTACTCTACGTTGTGGTGCTCAGGCTTCTCATTGTGGTGCCTTCTCTTGTGGTGGAGCACGGGCTCTAGGTGCGCGGGCTTCAATAGTTGTGGTATGCAGGCTCAGTAGTTGTGGCACATGGGCTTAGGTGCTCCGCAGCATGTGGGATCTTCCCGGACAAGGGCTCGAACCAGTGTCCCCTGCATTGGCAGGCGGATTCTTAACCACTGCGCCACCAGGGAAGCCCCACTATTGTTATTTTGATGTAGTTTATTTCTCATATTAAAATGTATTTTTAAACATGGAAAAAAAAAAGAAAAGATACATACACCCCAACGTTCATAGCAGCACTATTCACAATAGCCAAGACGTGGAAGCAACCTAGGTGTCCATCAACAGATGAACGGATAAAGAAGATATATATACATTTACATATGTATATATACATACATACATGCAATACTACTCAGCCATAAAAAAAATGAAATAATGCCATTTGCAGCAACAAGGATGGACCTAGAGATTATCGTACTAAGTGAAGTAAGTCAGAGAAAGACAAATATTATATGACACCACTCATATGTGGAATCAAAAAAATAGTACAAATTAACTTATTTACAAAACAGAAACAGACTCACAGACATAGAAAACAAACTATGGTTACCAAAGGGGAAGGGGGCGGGGAGGGATAAATTGGGAGTATGGGATTAACAGAGGCACACTACCATATATAAAATAAACAACAAGGATTTACTGTATAGCACAGGGAACTATATTCAATATCTTGTAGTAAACTATAATGGAAAAGAATTGAAAAAAAAGAATATAGATATATACATATATACGTGTAACTGAATCACTTTGCTCTACACTGGAAACTAACACAATATTGTAAATCAACTATACTTCAATTTTTATAAATAAATAAATAAGAAAAGAGATTGATGAGGAGGGAGAAAGAGGAAAGGAGAAAGAGCAGAAAAGGAAGAAAACCTAACTAGTAATCAAAGGAGGCCGGAAGTAGAAGAATAAGAGGAGGAGAAAAAGAACAAACAATCATGCCTCATTCAGAATTTGTAATGTGCATTTTATGTCTTCAGAGCTTTTTCAGGTTATATTTACCAACTCAACCACTTTGTAATGTAAATAAGGTAGGTATGATTAATTTCATTACAGAAGAAACAAGTTAAGCAAGTTATGCAAGATATGCAGTAAGTAGCTAGATATTAACAGTGGGTATGACCCGAATCCAGGGTTTTTGAGGGGAGTGGTGGAGGTGTGTTATGTATTTCTTTGCAGAGAAAAGGAAAAAGATTGTGAAAGGAGAAGACCACCCCCACCCATCCACCTCTCCCCAAAAAAAGGAAGAAGTAAAATATTCAGGAATTAGGAAGGGATGGGGTGGGTTTCATTTCTGTTTTTCTCTTAAGTCAATAGTCACATTTAGCTCCTCAACCATACAACTCTAGAGGATGGATTTGAGGTTATTTCTCTTGGAGAAATGAAGGCAGAGGAGGTAAGGGGGAAAGGAAACAATTTGAGTCTTGGGGTTAAGGAAAATAGTGACATCTAATTCTTTTGTCATTAGGACTAGATGCAGCTTAGGACAGTGGAGACTGGAGCCCAAAAGGTGCAAAAATGGGAAGGAAAAGAAAGCATGATGGGTTTTGTGTAGGGTCCCTAAATGAAACTGCATCCCTAGGGCAAAGAGATGGAGGAGGTTTGTTGATGAAGGCAGTTAACATTTTAAAACCTATTTTAAAAACCGAACAATACAGAAGAATTGTAGCAACATTAGGAAACATGCATAAGCAAAAAGGTGAAAATAAAAGTTGCCCACAATCAGGGCTTCCCTGGTGGTGTAGTGGTTAAGAATCCGCCTGCCAATGCAGGGGACACTGGTTCGAGCCCTGGTCCGGGAAGATCCCACATGCCGCGGAGTAACTAAGCCCGTGCACCACAATTACTGAGCCTGCGCTCTAGAGCCTGCGAGCCACAACGACTGAGCCCGCATGCCACAACTACTGAAGCCCGCGCGCCTAGAGCCCATGCTCCGCAACAAGAGAAGCCACCGCAATGAGAAGCCACCACAATGAGAAGCCTGTGCACCGCAACAAAGAGTAGCCCCGGCTCGCCGCAACTAGAGAAAGCCCATGAGCAGCAACAAAGACACAGCACAGCCAAAAAAAAAAAAGACTAATGGAAAAGAGAAAACTATCACAGGACTTGTGACTTATCTCCCATTTAGAAAAGAAAAACAGACACAATATCTATAGCGATTACTTTAAACAAAAGTATATGCCAAGCAGCCAGAATCAAGTACAAGTCTTGAAGGTACCTGAAGAGTAGGAAGGTAAAATAGAAAAGCTATAGCCAGTTGTTCAGTGACCATGATCTCTGTGAACTCAACTGTAAAGTTGGCATCAGACTAATTGTAGCACTTGCTTATCATGCTTTTGAGAAAAGTTCAGCTAATTTATCCCTCTCCCCCTTTCCCCTTTAGTAACCATAAGTTTGTTTTCTATGCCTGTGAGTCTATTTCTGTTTTGTAAATAAGTGCATTTGTATTTTTTTGATTCCACATATAAGTGATATCATACAGTATTTGTCTTTCTCTGTCTGACACTTCACTTAGTATGATAATCTCTGGGTCCACCCATGTTACTGCAAATGGCATCATATCATTCTTTTTTATGGCTGAGTAATACTCCATTACATATATATACCGCACCTTCTTTATCCATTCGTCTGTGGATGGACACTCATGATGGCTGCTTTAAAAATCCTCATCAGATAATTCCAACATCTGAGTAATCTTGGTGTTGGCACTGGGTGATTGTCTTTTCTCATTCAAGTTGTGATTGTCCTGGGTCTTGGTATGATGAGTGATTTTCTCTTGTATACTGGACATTTTAGGTAGTATATTGTGAGACCCCAGGTCTATTTAGCAGGCAGTCACCCTGTTTAGGTGTAGCATGTAGGTCCAGGTTGGGGGGGGGATGTTCAGCTCCCTTTGGGCCCTGCTGATGCCACCCTGGTGTAAGTGGAGCACCAATTCCCATGGCCTTGTTGCCTCCAGATGAAGGGGGAAGTTCAGGTCCACACTTCGCACTACTGACATCAGGGTGGGGGAGTGCAGTGCCAACCAGCATTTCTTCACTCCATTTTTTCCTGCTGTTTCGCTGCCAGGTGGGAACAGAAGCTCAGATCCCTCCTGGAGTCAATTTTATTTTGATTAGTGTATATCTTACTTTGAATTCTTTATACCCTACAAAGAACCCAGTAGATATCTTGCAAATGGAAATATTCTTTAAGAATATTCAGCAGATGGAATAAAGAGTGGAATGAATACCACTTTAGAGCAAATCAGCTAAAGATTTATTTCAGAATTCAGGTTCTCTTCCTCATCGCTACAGTATTCTTTAGAATTCTCTTTACTCTTCTACAGTTAATAATTCTTTATGTTAACTTTCCCTGTTCCAATTAATGTGTGATTTCTTTATCCTGACTGGACACAGACTGATACACTAGTAGTTCCTAATGAATCCCTTTTTTAAAAAAATTATTATTATTTATTTATTTAATTTATTTTTGGCTGCATTGGGTCTTCGTTGCTGTGTGCGGGCTTTCTCTAGTTGCAGCTAGCGTGGGCTACTCCTCGTTGCAGTGCGCGGGCTTCTCATTGCAGTGGCTTCTCTCGTTATGGAGCACAGGCTCTAGGCGCGCAGGCTTCAGTTGTTGTGGCACGTGGGCTCAGTAGTTGTGGCTCAAGGGCTCTGGAGCGCAGGCTCAGTAGTTGTGGCGCACGGGCTTAGTTGCTCCGTGGCATGTGGGATCTTCCCAGACCAGGGCTCGAACCCATGTCTCCTGCATTGGCAGGTGGATTCTTAACCACTGCGCCACCAGGGAAGCCCTGAATCCCTTTTTTGACATTTCTCTTTTTTGCAGTAATAAAAAGAGCCCTGGAATTTCAGTGGCTGTTTGACACAAAAGTTTATTTTGAACTCATCTGAAGTCCAGCCAGTGTCTGGGAGCAGCCTTCCACACTGCTGTCCTCCAAGCTGCTACTCGAGAACCCAGGTCCCTTTCATTCTATGTCTCCACTGTCCCCTAGGGCCTCCCCAGAGGTCACTACTTGTCCTCTGCACCCAGCCCACTGATGAGCTGAGAAAGAGAGACAGAGACAGAGAGACAGAGAACAAAGGATTGCATGAGATGTTTGATGTCCAGGCATGGAAATGGTATGCATCTTCACTGCCCAAGTTCCAATGACCACAACCTATTCACGGTCCAAACAGGGAATTTGGGAAACACTGTCTTCAGGAAAAGAAAATGCAACTAGCTAGCCCCTGCTTCCCATCTTTCTAATGTATTTACATTAATTTTAGACATAGTAATCTGTGTCTAATATATTTTATAATTATATATTTTTATAATTGTATATTTTTCTCTTCATAGTCAAAACTAATACTGTGATTTAGTTTCTTGTATAGCGATTCATATTTCCTTGTCTCTCTCTTTCTTCCTTCCTCTCTCTTTCCTTCCTTCCTTCCTTTCTTTTTCTTTCTTCCTTTTCTTTCTTCTTTTCTTTCTTTCTCTTTCTTTCTCTCTCTCTTTCTTTTTCTTTTCTTTCTTTCTACTTTTCATCAATAAATACTTATTAAGCACCTGTGATGTCCAGGCAGTGTTCTAGGTTCTAGGAAAACAGCAGTGACCAACAAGAAAAAAAGATTCCTGTTTTGTGGTGCATAAACTCTGGTGAAAAGACTCAGAAACAAGTAACAAAATAAATATACATACGACTCCGAAGAATGAAAAAATTTGTGAGAAAAAGTAATGTGAAAGTTCAAGATGATGAGGAGGGAGGAAGATGCTTCTGAGGCTGTTTCATTTGGGCTGAGTCCAGAGCAATAAGGAGCCAGCTCTGTGACGATCTTGGTGATCATCTCTGTCTCATGCAACCCTCTGCCTCTTTTTCAACTACAGCTCTGCAGCTGAACATGCATGAAGAAAAAGTTCAACCACACTGAATGTTCTCACTTTAAAACCTCAAGGGGGCCTAATGCTGCACAATAATCATGGTGGTTCTCAAAATGTGATCCCCAGACCGGCAGCATCAGTATCACCTGGGAGCTTGTTAGACATACAACTTCTCAGGCCCCACCCCAGACCTACTGAATCAGAAATCCTGGGGAGGAGCTCAGTCTGTGTTTCAACAAGCTCTCCAGACGACTCATGCACACTGAAGTTTTAGAGCCACTGCACTCATCCCACTGTACTTCTCTCTCCTGAAACCTTCCTCATCTTCACACTCAGCTGATGACTTAACCTATTTTCTTGGGCAAAATGAAGAAAAAACTTTCCGTGCTCCCAAATACAATTGGTCTTTCCACTACAGCTCTAAACCTCATTCCCTCTTGCCTATTCAAGAACATCACTCGAAAAAAAAAAGAAAAAAAAAAAAAGAACATCACTCGACCAATTTTCCCCTCTCCCTCCTAAATCATCTTCCTTCTCAATAGCCTTATTTCCATCACATTCCCATTAGCATATAGACATGTTACTTTTTACTTTATTTTCACATGCTTAAGTATTTTCAAATGAATTACAGACATCATGATGTTCCACTCCCAAATATTTCAGTATATACCTTTAAAAAAAACCAGAATATCTTTAAACATAACCAAAAGTAGATTCTTTGCATCTAATACTCAGTTCATAATCAAATTTGCTCAATTGTCCTTCAAGAGTTTATACAATTGTTTTTGCAAATCCACATCCATTCCAGGATCTGGTGTTCTGCCCCTTGATTTTTTTTTGAAATACAGGCCAGTCCTTTCTTTTCTTGGCCCTGCTGCATGGAAAAGCCAGGGCCATTTGTCCTGTCAAATGTTCCACCTTTGGATATTTCTGATTGCTTCCTTATGGTGGCATTTAGTTTGTCCTCTATTTCTTGTAATTCCCATAAACTGGAACTTTTCTGCTTGTTACACAAATGGTACAGAATTATAGCAGAAAATTAAGGAACAGTTAATGAATCATAAACATAAATTAATTATATTAGGGAAAATTACATTTCCAAAATTAAGTATTGTTATGGTTGTTTCTTTTGGGACTTGTTTATTTCTGTTCCAGTTATTATGTTCTTCTTTCAGATCAATTTTTAAATACATATATTTTTATTTTCTGTAAGATGAACTTAGTGTGTTATGGAGGTTAGATACTAAATAGAGTTTGCTTGTAGATTTTTTGATGATGGCCATTCTGACTGGTGTGAGATGACATCTCATTGTAGTTTTGATTTGCATTTCTCTAATGATTAATGATGTTGAGCATTCTTTCATGTGTTTGTTCGCAGTCTGTATATCTTCTTTGGAGAAATGTCTGTTGAGGTCTTCTGCCCATTTTTGGATTGGGTTGTTTGTTTTTTTGATATTGAGCTGCATGAGCTGCTTGTAAATTTTGGAAATTAATCCTTTGTCAGTTGCTTCATTTGCAAATATTTTCTCCCATTCTGAGGGTTGTCTTTTTGTCTTGTTTATGGTTTCCTTTGCTGTGCAAAAGCATTTAAGTTTCATTAGGTCCCATTTGTTTATTTTTGTTTTTATTTCCATTTCTCTAGGAGGTGGGTCAAAAGGATCTTGCTGTGATTGATGTCATAGAGTGTTCTGCCTATGTTTACTCTAAGAGTTTTATAGTGTCTGGCCTTACACTTAGGTCTTTAATCCATTTTGAGTTTATTTTTGTGTATGGTGTTAGGGAGTGTTCTACTTTCATTCTTTTACATGTAGCTGCCCAGTTTTCCCAGCACCACTTATTGAAGAGACTGTCTTTTCTCCATTGTATATTCTTGCCTCCTTTATCAAAAATAAGGTGACCATTTGTGCGTGGGTATATCTCTGGGGTTTCTATCCTGTTCCATTGATCTATATTTCTGTTTTTGTGCCAGTACCATACTGCCTTGATTACTGTAGTATAGTCTGAAGTCAGGGAGCCTGATTCCTCCAGCTCCGTTTTTCTTTCTCAAGATTACTTTGGATATTCGATCTACAAACAATAAATGCTGGAGAGGGTGTGGAGAAAAGGGAACCCTCTTGCACTGTTGGTGGGAATGTAAATTGATACAGCCACTATGGAGAACAGTATGGAGGTTCCTTAAAAAACTAAAAATAGAACTACCATACGACCCAGCAATCCCACTACTGGGCATATACCCTGAGAAAACCATAATTCAAAAAGAGTCATGTACCACAATGTTCATTGCAGCTCTATTTACAATAGCCAGGACATGGAAGCAACCTAAGTGTCCATCAACAAGTGAATGGATAAAGAAGATGTGGCACATATATACAATGGAATATTACTCAGCCATAAAAAGAAATGAAATTGAGATATTTTTAGTGAGGTGGATGGACCTAGAGTCTGTCATACAGAGTGAAGTAAGTCAGAAAGAGAAAAACAAATACCGTATGCTAACACATATATATGGAATCTAAAAAAAAAAAAAGGGGGTCATGAAGAACCTAGGGGCAGGACAGGAATAAAAATGCAGACCTACTAGAGAATGGACTTGAGGATACGGGGAGGGGGAAGGGTAACCTGGGACAAAGTGAGAGAGTGGCATGGACATATATACACTACCAAATATAAAACCGATAGCTAGTGGGAAGCAGCCGCATAGCACAGGGAGATCAGCTCAGTGCTTTGTGACCACCTAGAGGGGTGGGATAGGGAGGGTGGGAGGGAGGGAGATGCAAGAGGGAAGAGATATGGGGATATATGTATACGTAGAGCTGATTCACTTTGTTATAAAGCAGAAACTAACACACCATTGTAAAGCAATTATACTCCAATAAAGATGTTAAAAACATAAATAAATAAAATAAATAGAGTTTGCATGTGAACCGCCCCCACCAAAAGTGGCTGGTGAAAAAGCCACATTTCCCAGACTTTCTTGCAACTAGGGATTACCATGTGACATACTTCAAGCCAATGACATTTCTGAGTTGGGCTTCAGGAAA
This sequence comes from Globicephala melas, assembly GCF_963455315.2. NCBI lineage: Eukaryota > Metazoa > Chordata > Mammalia > Artiodactyla > Delphinidae > Globicephala > Globicephala melas. The sequence continues at coordinate 6,604,544 of NC_083328.1, read as the reverse complement.
GTTCTTTAACGGGCAGAGAGACTTGGCTGGTGAATGTCTTTTGCCCTTTTCTCTTTCTTTTCCTGACCTCCTAAGATGCAGCTCTGGTGCTGGGAGGGAGCAGACATCTTGTGACCATAGGAAACAAGCAAATGCTAAGTTTGGTTGAAAGGAAAGTTACAGGGAGCCAGGGTTCCTACTGGGATCACAGGTCTGCTGTGCCCCCGCACCCAGGCTGCCTTCTTCCAGACTTCTCCTTATGTGAGACACACAATTTTTCTCTAATTTGTTTAAGCTCCTGGGTTTTGTTTATTTGTTTCTGTACTTCAGAGCTGAATCCATGCCATATTTCACACAATTGTGGATTTTTCAGCTTATTCTAATTCAAACCATTTTTCTTTCACATGATTGAAATCTGTATTATTACATGCATACCAAAAAAAAACTGACACAAAAGAGCCAACATCAGGGCATCACTTGTAAAATCACTGACATTTAAAAATAAAGAAAGAATCCTTTGGGCATTTAAGCAAAATAGGTTTAAGTCACCTATAAGAGAAAATTTAAGATTGACTTAGATTAATAAACAACAACATTGAACACTAGAAGACAGTGGAACAATGCTTGCAAAGACCACAAACTATAAGAAAACAAAACAAAAACACCCAAGAATTTTACACTCACATCTTCAAGGAATTCATGGAAAAGACTCTGACAAGTACAGGTTTCTGGTAACTGACTATACTGCTGAACTGAATGAATAAGCATTTTCAGAACTCTAATGGAAAACTGATGAACTCATAAAAGTGCTAACAAAAGATCAAGATGAAAAAAAATTAATTACACGGGACTGAGTGAACTGATGAGGATGATTATAAGTTTTGTGACTTTCTGTTTGAATTAAAAAAAAAATCCCACAAGGACTCAGAGGCAAAAAATGTACAAATCAATTTTCACTGCAAAGTAAAGGAGCTGTTACAGTGGAGGATTCCTGGACTGAATGTCAATATTATGACATAGTGTGAGTGTGTTTCGTGTTTGGTAACTGCAGTCATTGTTGCTTCTGTTGTGGTCATCCATTTACAATGCTCGGTGTCAGTCTATTTATCTCTTGTAAAAATAAAATACAGTGTGTGTGTATGAAAAAAAAAATTGTTGAATTCCACCCATGAACTACGCTGAACATTTCCCTGGACTCCCCTGGTCCAGGCACTATGCTATTTGTATCATTAAAACTGATTACGGTTTTCTTCATATTTATCACCAGTTTGACTTCCATAGCTGAGGCTTACTCTGCTATCAGCAGGATTCCTTGGCTCCTTTGGAAGTTTTCAAAGTGAAAATCCAAGAACACAAATGAATTCTGGCAGCCAGAAGTCCTTAATTTAGTGTGTGGGTTCCAGTGAGATGAGAGGAACTGTATTTTAGGATTAAACAATTAGAAAACCCTGAATTAAACTTGTGGTGTACTCATCACATTCTTTTCTTGGATTCATGTGCAATGTAACTGTACTTGACGTGATCCAATTATGTCTTAAGTTCCTGATTGCCAAAGCTAACTGAATAATAAAAGTAATGTACCAGTCATATTTACAAAAGTTGTATAGAGCCAATGACCTTGGAAAGGGCATCTAACCTCTAATTGTGCATTATGGGCCATGTGGCCCCTACAAATCATAAAGAATAATCATTAAAATGCTAAAACTCAATTATGAGTTCAACAAAAGGTAGGGACTCTCCATTACATTTTATTAATATTGAAGGAGGACGAAGAGCATGAATGGGCACAGACTATAGCATCTTTTTTTTCTGGTCTGTTGTGTGGTTCCAACCTCAGGACACTTACTGTGATCACACTTACTGTAATCCCTTGCACATCTGAACAATTTCATTAAAGAGAAAGGTGTCCTGAAAAAAAAAAAAAAAGAATTTTACACTCAGCTAAAGTATTACACAACTGTGAAGGCAACAGACCAACATTTCAAATATGTGATAATCCAGGAAATACAGCTGACTTTCTAAAAGAACAACAAAAGTCAAACTTCAGTCAGATAAGAGATTACTGATAAGATTCAGCAATTCTACTCCTGGGTATTTATCTGAAGAAAAGGAAAACACTAACTCAAAAAGATCTCCCCTCCATGTTCATACAGTACTATTTTTTTTTTTTCGGTACGCGGGCCTCTCACTGTTGTGGCCTCTCCCGTTGCGGAGCACAGGCTCCGGACGCGCAGGCTCATCGGCCATGGCTCACGGGCCCAGCCGCTCCGCGGCATGTGGGATCTTCCCAGACCGGGGCACGAACCCGTGTCCCCTGCATCGGCAGGCAGACTCTCAACCACTGCGCCACCAGGGAAGCCCCATACAGGACTATTTACAATAGCCAAGATATGGAAACAACCTAAGTGTCCATCAATGGATGAATAAAGAAAATGTGGTGTATATACATAATGGAATATTAATCCATAAAACAGAAGGAAATCTTGCTATTTGCAACAACCTGGATAGACTTTGACAGCATTATGCTAAGTGAAATAAGTCAGACAGAGGAAGACAAGTATCGTATGGTCTCACATATATGCGGAACCCCACTCTCGATCCTTATGCGAGAGAGTTCTTTTCCCTTAATAAGGTACAACCTGGCACAGTCACACCCACACCTTCACATCTTGGGTCTTAAATGATGCCTGTGTCAGCTTCAGGTTCTTCCAGATTTCTTTTATAAGAACAAAAGACACTTTAAAAAATTTATTCACAGTTTTTGCCTTTCAACTCAAAAGGCAAAAATGCATATATTTTTTTGAAACTTGTAAAGCAAAGCTCCCAATTCTCAACTGCTCAGACATAGAGTCCTGTGGACTTCCATTCTTCTGGCTTTCTCTGGTTTCTATTCATTTATTCAAAAATACTGACTGAGAACCTACTATGTGCCAGGCTCTGCGCAATGTGCAGGGGATGCCACAGAGAGCAAGAGCAAGCACAGCCTCTGCTCTCATGTATAGTCGGGAGAGAGGATTCAATCAAATAAACATACCCTCCCAGACTTCAGACAACAGTGCAAAGCTACAGTATTCAAAACAGACATATGGATCAATGGAACAGACTAGAGAGCACAGAAATAAACCCACACACCTGCAGTCAATTAATCTTCAACAAAGGAGCCAAGAATACATAATGGAGAAAAGACAGTCTCTTCAGCAAGTGGTGTGTGTTGGGGAAGCTGGACAGCCACATGGAAATCAATGAAGTTAGAACACACCCTCACACCATACACAAAAATAAACTCAAAGTGGCTTAAAGACTTAAATGATACCACATAAACTTACATGATACCATAAAACTCCTAGAAGAGAACATAGGCAAAACATTCTCTGATATAAATCGTAGCAATGTTTTCTTAGGTCAGTCTCCCAAGGCAGTAGAAATAAAAGCAAAAATAAACAAATGAGACCTAATCAAACTTAGACGCTTTTGGTTTTTTGCACAGCAAAGGAAACCATAAACAGAATGAAAAGACAACTTACAGAACGGTTGAAAATGTTTGTAAATAATGTAACTGACAAGGGCTTAATTTCCAAAACATACAAACAGCTCATATAACTCAATAACCAAAAAAACAAACAACCCAATCAAAAAATGGGCAGAAGACCTAAACAGACATTTCTCCAAAGAAGACATACAGATGGCCAAGAAGCACATGAAAAAATGCTCAACATCACTAATTATTAGAGAAATGCAAATCAAAACTACAATGAGGTATCACCTCACACCGATCAGAATGACCATCATCACAAAGTCTACAATAATAAATGCTGAAGAGGGTGTGGAAAAAAGGAAACCCTCCTACACTGTTGGTGGGAATGTAAATTGGTGCAGCCACTGTGGAAAACAGTACGGAGGTTCCTCAAAGAACAAAAAATAGAGTTACCATATGATCAGCAATCCCACTCCTGGGCATATATCCGGAGAAAACTATAATTCAAAAAGATACATGCACCCCAATGTTCATAGCAGCACTATTTACAATAGTCAAGACATGGAAGCAATGTAAATGTCCATCAACAGGGGACTTCCCTGGTGGTCCAGTGGTAAAGAGTCCACCTTCCAATGCAGGGAACAAGGGTTTGATCCCTGGTGGAGAAACTAAGATCCCACATGCCATGGGGCAACTAAGCCAGGGCACCACAACTATTGAGCTCGTGCGCCTCAACAAGAGAGCCCACGTGCTGCAAACTACAGAGTCCATGCTCTCTGGAGCCCGCGAGCCACAACTAGAGAAAGAACACCCGCATGCCACAACTAGACAGAAGCCCGCAGGCCGCAATGAAGACCCGACGCAGCCAAAAAAAAAAAAAAAAAGTCAAGAAAGTAAATAACTTTTTTATAAAAAAAGTGTCACCTTTTAAAATAATAAATAAATAAAATGTCCATTGACAGATGAATGGATAAAGAAGACGTGGTGTGTATATACAATGAAATATTACTCAGCCCCAGGAGGCTGATTCCTTTGGACCACGTCACCCAGGTGCCTTTGCCCTCTGGTTTCCTATTGGGACCTGCCAATGGGAGACACCTGATGATCAAGGGGAGGGGATCCCCTCCTTGTTGAATCACCTTGGGCTGCTGTTTTCCTCCACCAAAGGCCTTCCCCCTACAACTAGGGCTACTTATTCCAGTTTCTGGCAATTGTTCCCTCTCTTTGCTCCTTCAAGCATATTGGCAACAAGGACTCCACTCTTGCTAGCCCAAGATGCTCCACCTCCCTTGTCGGCGTCCCATAATCCTCCCCATTCCTTTAGAAATGGTTCCTTTATTAAACTCTCCTCCATTCCCTCAATTTGAGAATGTCATCTGTCTCCTGCCCTGACTGATACAAATAGAAACTAATCTCCCAGAATTTACTAAAGTTACTCAATTATTTAATTTAAAAAGAGAAATGGCCTGACTGCACGGGCCCATTGTATACCAAAGAAATAAGAGAAACATATAGATGCATTATAATGAAAGATAAGAACATCAAATACAAAGAAAATTCTAAGAACTTTCCAAGTAAGAGCAAGTCGTGTACAAAGGAACAAGATTCAGATTGTTATTACAACAGTGACAATGAAGTAAAGTGTTGTAGAAAAGAATCTTGAACCGGGCGCCCGGAGCGAGGAGCCGGCCGTGGGGTCGCCACTAGGTGGCGCCACTGACACCCGCCGCGAAGGGGCCCAATGGCGGGCGGCCCCCAAGGGGTCCCTCTGCAGAGGACGCCAGCCCCGCCGGAGAGAAGAGCGTCCTGAGAGACGCTGTCGGGGTCGCGGGAGGAGGACAGAGTTGTGACCCAACCCACGTCCAAGACCCCCAACCCCTTCGTGCTGGGTCCCTAAGCCCCGCCCCCGCCCACTGCAGCTGGCCCAGCAGCCCGGACAGCAGCGGTGACCCGAGCTCAACCCTCCCCCGACCGTCCTTAGGACCCTCCCTCCCCCGTGACTATCCCCTCCCCACGCCACTGCAATCCAGCAGCGGGTCGCGAGAAGGCACTCACCCCGTCCTTCTGCCCCTCGGCGACCCCAGAGCCCTCCTTCCCCAGTCCAGCCCCACCCACCCTCAGGCTCGCCCCCTGGCCCGACCCTGACACAGTCCCTTGTCCCCAGCCCGCCGGAGCCCTCTTCCCCACCCGGGGGTCCCGCCGCCTGTCCCCGTGGCCTGAAGCTCCCCGCCCGCCACAGCCCAGCGCCCACTCCCAACCCTCCGGGTAGCCCACCGCCCATCCGGCCTCTCTCGGCTTCCGACATTTTAACACAACCGCCCTGTACTGACCCCCAGACCCCGGGTGGAGGCTCCAGGCAGCTTCCTTCAGGGGCCTGCAGGCTCCTCCAGGGACCGGCTGGGAAGAACCCAAGGAACAGATGAAGCGCTGGGCCCTGGGCACCGCGACCGCCCTGCCCAAATGAAATTGCTCGTATTTGCAAATAATATATCTGATAAATAGTTAATATCCAAAATATACAAAGAACTCATACAACTCAACATCCATAAGACAAATAACCCAATTAAAAAACAGGCAGAAGACCTGAATAGACATTTTTCCAAAGAAGACATAGAGAAGGCCAACAGACACATGAAAAGACGCTCAACATCGCTAACCATCAGGGAAATGCAAATTGAAACCATAATGAACTACCGCCAATAACAAGTGTTGGAGGATGTAGAGAAAAGGAAACCCACCGTGCACTGCTGTTGGGAATGTAAATTGGTGCAGCCACTATGGAAAACAGTATGGAGATTACTCAAAAAATTAAAAATAGAACTGCCATATGATACAGCAACTTAACTCCTGGGTATTTATCTGAGGAAAACAAAAACACTAATATGAAAAGGTATATGCACCCCTATGTTCCTGCAGCATTATTTACCCAAGATATGGAAGCAACCTAAGTGCCCATCAGTAGATGAATAAAGAAGATGTGGTATATATAAACAATGGAATATTACTCAGGCATAAAAAAAATGAAATCTTGCCATTTGTGGCAACGTGGGTGCATGTAGAGCATATTATGCTAAGTGAAATAAGCCAGAGAGAAACTAACACCATATGAACTCACTTATATGTGGAATATAAAAAATAAAACAAACAAAACAAATGAAAACAGACTCACAGAAACAGAGAAGAAATGGGTGGTTATCAGAGGGGAGAAGTTTGGGGATGAGGGCAAAAGAGGTACAGGGGATTAAGAAGTACAAATCTACATTTATAAAATAAGTCATGGGGATGTAATACACAGCATAAGGAACATGTTCAGTAATGTAAGAATTTTGTATGAAGACAGATGGTTACTAGACTTATCATGGTGATCATTTCATAATGTATGCAAATGTCAAAACACTATGTGGTACATCTGAAACCAATGTAATATTGTATATCATCTATATTTCTATAAAAATAAATAAGTACAGGAGGATTGTGTAGGTTATATGCAAATACCTATGCCATTTTATATAAGAGATTTGAGCATCATAGAAATCTAGTATTCACATCCTCGAATAAAAAAGATCATCTACAGGGCTTCCCTGCTGGCGCAGTGGTTGAGAGTCCGCCTGCCGATGCAGGGGACACGGGTTCGTGCCCCGGTCCGGGAAGATCCCACATGCTGCGGAGCGGCTAGGCCCATGAGCCATGGCTGCTGAGCCTGCACTCTGCAACGGGAAAGGCCACAGCAGTGAGAGGCCCGCATACCACAAAAAAAAAAAAAAAAAAAAAAAAAAAATGAGGATCAAAATAGACCCTGCTTACCTCCTGGGGCTGCTGGGAGAGTTAAGAGCTATTTTAAAACCTAACCTGGATGTGTTTTAATCAGGTATGGTAAGACACACATGCAAATGACTGTTATGAAGGAAGCAGTTTATATTCACAAAACCATAAAAACAAGATGCCCAGCACTCCACGCAGGGCCATGCAGGGAGGCACTAGGGTCAGTCAGGAGGCAGAGGGAGGGAGGGGGAAACATGGGCAGGAGCCTTTGTTGTAGGTTCTGCGAGAAAGACAAGGCAAGGGAGAGCAGGCAGGTTTAGGATCAGCTGGTATGAATAATGTCTGCGGGCTCTGGGGATTAGGGGCTGTCCCTAGTTGCCTGGCACCTGGCCCTGGGATGAATATGGCAGAAGAACATGGGCCTCCTGGAGCATAAGAGCCAGATGGAGGAGGTGGTGGGGAGTGTGGGCTCTGGACTTGTTGGTTTGCATATGACAGGTGAGCTCCTGGGCACGTCCATTGCTCTTCTAAGAACTGGCAGCCCTGGGAGGGACAGTCTCTCCCTGGTCAGTGAGGCCCCAGATGTCAGAGCATCAAGAATACAGCAAATAAGAAAACATGGCCAACACGAGTGCAAAGCACCCGACACACAGGAAGCGGGAGATGTCATCCCTGCCTGTTTCAACTTTGTGGGGCCTGGGTCTCCCTCTACTTGCCTCACATAGTGAAGCAAGCTGAGAGTCTTCCCTTCCCAGCTGGACTCTAGTTCCTGGAGGGCTCACTGCACGCCTGCACCCAACCAGGGCAGGAGAAGCCTTCTCTGGGCCCCTCCCTGCCTGCAAAACAAGAGGAAGTACACAGAGTGCTGATGTCGGCAGAGGCCCGTGGACAGCCCACGGGAAAGAGCAGAGACCAAGACCTTGCCCTTCGTACCTCCCCCTTCCCTGTGCTCTTTCTTTGCCTCATGTGTCCTGCCTCACCTCAGGGGCCACACTCACATCCCTCCTGCCTTTGTTTCCCCAGACCCTGAGAAGGGGCCGGCTGAATGAAGCACAATGAATGACCCCCCAGGATGGGCTGTGGAAGGAAGGGGAAGTGAGGGAGGTTAATGGGGGTGGTTGGTGGGGGAGGGGCGATCTTGGGTAAGCATGAAGCTCACGAGGCAGACAGACCTGAGTGTGGTCCAAATCCAGACCTGGAGGGAACCAGAGTAAGTGAGGTCACCTCCCTGTGGACTTTGAAAGATGCTTGGGCTGAATTGGTGACAGGAGTTCATCCTCCCTTCCCCCAACAGGAATGGGAGAGTTTGGGACTCTCCATGACATTAAGGCTCTGGGCCTCAGTTTCTCCCTGGGTAAAATGAACATAAGGATACATCACCACAGAATGTTGTAAAGCTGAAAATGAGAAAACGCAGGTTTAGGGCTTGACTCAGATAAGGGGGTTCCATGAAAGTGCAGAATCTGTCCTCTGAGGCCTATAAGTGCAGGCACGTAGAGAAAGCCAGGACTACCTGGCTGGCCATGAGAGAACTGTGGAAAACACCTATTAGGATTGGGAAAGAAACTGAGAAAAGGAAAAAGGAAGTTCAAATCATGTCCTCCCACCCCCATGGTCCATTCTGTGAACCAATGCCAACGTCATCCTGGAGAGTGGGTGAGCAGAGCCTCCATCCCAGCCAGCCCTGGGGGGGCCACCAAAGTTCCCAGCCCCCAATCTCTCACCCCGCCCACCACCAGTCACAGGCGGGCAGGGCCTCCATCAGAGGGGGTCCCAGGGACTGTCAGCTGGATGGCTCATGACTGCTCTGACCTTCATCCCCTCTGTCCAGGGAAGGCTCTGGATGAGCCAGGGTCGCACAGCTGCAGATGGAACCCCCTGAGAAGCGTTATTAAATACAGTCTCTGGGCTCACCCCGCAGGGCTCTGTACTCACAGGGTGAAGCCCAGAGATTCTGTGGTGCAGCCAGGAGGAAGCATCCAGAAGGAGCAGAAGGCTCTGTGGGCTCAGCAAGACTGGAGTTCAAGTCCTGGACCCGCCACCTCAGAGTCCTGGACGTGGGGCAGGGCGTGTCTGAGCCCCGGTGTCCTCCTTGTAGAGTGTGAGGACAGAGGGCCCTGCAGATCCAGTCCTGCATCTCTGGGTGGAGGCGTGGCCTCCAGAAGGCCCACCTTCTGGGTAGGTGGGAACCTGCGCCCACCCTCACCTCAACTCAGGGAGGGTGTGAGACTGCACACAGGGAGCAGAGCAGGGCGGGAGGGGCCTGGTGGGCCTTGGTTCTGCCTGGGGATGAAGGGGGGCACTGCAGTGTCCCCTACCTGCAGAGAGAGACCACCAGCATGCTGGTGCCCCTGGTGCCTGGGCTGGGGGCTGAGGCTTGACCACCAGCAGCTCCCTCCTCCTCCTCTCTAAGGGGCTGTAGCTGGGCAGGGACTCAGGGCCGTGGACCTCTCCCTGAAGGAGCCTGAACTGGTCCTGCTGTCACCCCTTTCCCTGGGAGGAGAGAGACACTCAGAGAAGCAGAGAAAAGGAGAGACAGACACACAGAGACACAGAGACTGACTCCTAAGGAGATGCCAAGGGGGTGGCAGAGGCAGGGAGCTGAGGGAGAGAGGAGAGGCCCCAGCTGGCCCAGGTCAGGACCAGCCCCTCAGTGTGCAGAGCGGGGCAGGGAGCCCTAGATCATGGTTCCCTTTGCACTGACCACAGAGAGGCCCTTTTGCAATATAGGAAAAGAAGCCAGATTGATAAAGGAAGTGTCAGTCATGGCAGGGGTGGGCGGGTTTGGGAAAGGCCCCTACCCTCCTCAGTCCTCGGAAGGAGCCTGGTCCTCGCTCTCCTGGTGCTGAGACTCCCCGCAGGCGGCCCCTCCACAGGCCTCCCCTCTGGCCTTGAAGGCTCTGCTTGTCTTCTCATCCCAGGAGGAGGGCAAGGCCATGGGTCTGAGGATGGGGATAAGCAAAGTGGGAAAGAGGATGAAGCTAAGAACACCAAACACTTTTAGCTGGAGTTGTTTGTCACCGCAAGAGGCCAAGGGACCTAGGGCAGCACCTGGGTTGAAGGGGGAGGGATGGTGCTCCGCATGGCTTAGAGTTCCTAATAACAAGGGTGATACAGTAACAGGAAGTGATAATTTGGGGGGCAAGGAAAGGGTATAAGAAAAAATATACATTGGAATTTTTACTTTTTTCTTTTTTTTTTGCCTCTCTACACTGTGTCACTAAATATATCCCTGCACGTTCACACATCCTCGTCCAGTAAAGCTTCAGGCCACCAGAATACACATTTTTTCCTCACTCGCATACATACCCCCTCACATCAGCATTGGTGCACTAGACTCTGTAAAAAAGTTTCAGTCACACTTTGTTTTTAAACTTGAGTCAATATAAACCTTGTTCAAAATGTTATGAAAAAATGTACATGTTTATACAAGGCAGGTTGTGACAGGACACTGGGGTTCTTTCCCCGTGGGCGGCCCCAGGAGGAGAGGGCTGGAGTCTCACACATTTGTGTCTCTGTCTCCTCCCACCACCCTTCCCACCCAATCCCCCAGGAACCAGCAGCGCCCTGCCCCCCTAGTGAGTGCACTCACACCCCTATTCCCTGGGGAAGAAGCTAGTTGACCTTTGCCATTTTCCCCACACCCCTGGAGGAGGGGGCCAGGATCAGTCAGGCCCTCTCCAGTGTAATTGTTCGCCCCTCTGGGCCAGACCAAAGGGACGCTGCTCTGTACAGGTAGAGTCCAAGGAGGTGTCAGCTCATATCATTGCTATTCACGCTGTAAGTGGAATTCTTCATCGAGTCGTTGACTTCTCGATGGAATGCTGACAGATTCTGGGTGAACCTACAGAGAGGATGCATGTAGGTTGGGGGAGCAGGGTGGAAGGGAAAGATCTTTGCCTAAAATGTTTCTAGCAGACAAGTGGCTACTGAGAGGCAGAACGTATGAATCAGTTGTTTCTAAGGTCAGTTAATCTCAGTCTTAAGACTTTAAGGGAAAGTTGGGCTAGTTTTGCACCCCTTTCTACCTGACAAACTTCATGGCAGGTCTCGAGATCTGGTCAAATCTGAGGCTCTGAGGATCACCTTGGGTTCATGGCAGCACAAAAGGAATCTCACTGACAGAGACGGGAAGTAACCCTCACAAAGTGAGAGCTGGGAGAGGATGAAGCTGTCTCATTTCTTAATGCCAAGAGACCTGTGCTGTAGACCACCTGAATTGTACTCAGTGCAACTGAGGAACTGAATCCAATTAAAAGAAACTTAAAATTCAGTTCCCCAATCACACCTAATTTAAAATTCCATACTTTAAATTAATTAAAATTAAAGAAAATTTAAAAATCAATTTAGAAAAACCTGACGTTCAATTCAGTTATCGGACAACTTCTAAGTATGTTTGGAACAACTTGAGTATGGGAATCTAATTGCAACTGTAAGTTTTATGAAATCTAAATACAAATCAAGTATTTCCGATGAAAATGTAGCATATGGGGCTTCCCTGGTGGCGCAGTGGTTGAGAGTCCGCCTGCCGATGCAGGGGACGCGGGTTCGTGCCCCGGTCCGGGAAGATTCCACACGCCGCGGAGCGGCTGGGCCCGTAAGCCATGGCCACTGAGCCTGCGCGTCCAGAGCCTGTGCTCCGCAACGGGAGAGGCCACAGCAGTGAGAGGCCCGCGTACCGCAAAAAAAAAAAAAAAGAAAGAAAATGTAGCATATGAATTGAGATGCCCTGTTAAGTGTAAAATACACAGGATCTTGAAGACTTAGTACAATAAAAAGAATCTCAAAATTCTCAATTTAAAAATATTGATTACACATGGACACATTATTTTGGATACATGGGTTAAATAAAATACATCAAAATGAAAAAAAAAAAAAGAATCCGCCTGCCAATGCAGGGGACACAGGTATGAACCCTGGTCCAGGAAGATCCCACATGCTGCAGAGCAACTAAGCCCGTGCGCCACAACTACTGAGCCCACGTGCCACAACTACTGAAGCCCGCATGCCTAGAGCCCGTGCTCTGCAACAACAGAAGTCACCATAATGAGAAGCCGGCGCACCACAACAAAGAGTAGCCCCCGCTCGCCACAACTAGAGAAAGCCCGCGTGCAGCAATGAAGACCCAATGCAGCCAAAAATAAATAAATTTTTAAAAAAACCACATTCTATCTACTTTAAATAAATAAATGCATTGATAATCTGTCAAATTTTAAAGGAATTATCAGAGGGCAAAATCTAAACGAAACTGGGAACTCAGAGAGTAATACACTAAAGACTGCTTTCCCCTTGAGGGCATTTGCCAAGCTCAAGAAACTTGCGATTTGGTGTTCAGGAAGCCAAGAGCAGGATACAGACCCCAAAGTCTTTGACAATGTGGTGAGTCTAATAGGAAATTGCCTGCTTGGCATAAAGTCAGGGTCTCAAAGTTCTACACCCTCATATTGTGTGACCTGGAGACCACCACGCCACACTCAAGCAGAGGATTTCGAAGAATTTGACTGTCTTGGACCTTGGTCCAGAACAGACAGAGAAAACTCTTTCTGGAGAATTTATACCCACAAGCCAGCCCTTAGGTAGATGTGCAGTCCAAATTCACAGAACCATTGGTCTGAAAAATCTCAACCTGTGTTAATTTAACACACTCTAGGAAGTTATTAGCCTAAATTTTTGGCAGAAGCAAAAATTTTCTTTGGAGAAGCCCACTATCAGATGGGATTCTTCTATGCCTATTTGGTAACCTCTGAATTCAGTACCAAATTAATAGAAAATTTAATACCAGATTAATGAGCAAGGGATCTTATTTGGGTCACATTTAAATTAACCATAAGGTGTTGCTGTTAATAGGGGTAACTAACCCAGAGCCAAACATGCTTATGATTTAGATCCATTTACTGTTCCTTACAGTCTCTGTGGCCTTCAAACCAGCTTTCCCATTTGTTACTTTTTGGCCATCTTTCCAATTTCTTCTTTTAGTTTTTTGCTCTTGTTAGCAGCTTTGACTTGAATTTGTCATTCCAATATCTAATATTAAATTAACTGCTTTTAAAATTATTTTTCCCCAGCTTTAGTGAGATAAAACTGACTAACAAAAATTGTATATATTTAGGTTGTATAGCGTGATTTTTTTAAGGTGTACAACATGATGGTTTAATGTATGTATACATCGTGAAATGATTACCATGATCAAGCTAATTAACACATTCATCACCTCACATAGTTACCTTTTCTTGTGTATGTGGCAAGAACACCTACGATCTACTCACTTAGCAAATTTCAGGTATACAATACAGTGCTGAGTATAATCACCATGCTGTACATTAGATCCGCAGAACTTATAACTGAAAGTTTGTACCCTTTGATCAATATCTCCTCATTTCCCCCACTCCCCAGCCCTTGGCAACCATTTTATCCTCTGGTTCTATGAGTTCAACTTTTTAGATTCCACATACAAGTGAGATCATACAGCATTTGCCTTTCTGTGTCTGACTTATTTCCCTTAGAAAATGTCCTCCAGGTTCACCCATGCTGCCAAAAAATGGCAGGATTTTCTTTTTTAAGACTGAATAATATTCCTCTGTGTGTGTGTATACATATGTGTATCTCACATCTTCTTTATCCATTCATCCATTAATGAACACTTATGGTGTTTCCATATCTTGGCTATTGTGGATAATGCTACAGTGAACATGGGAGTACAGATATCTCTTTAACATACTGAGTTCATTTCATTTGGATACCCAGAAGTGGGATTGGGATCATATGGTAATGGTAATTACCATGGTAATTCTATTTTTAATTTTTTGAGGAAACTCCATACTGTTTTCTATAATGGTTATACCAATTTACATTCCCACTAACAGTCAGTACACACAGGTTCCCTTTTCTCCTCAATCTCGCTATTACCTGTTATCTCTTTTCTTTTTGATAATAGCCATCCTAAACAGGTGTGAAGTGGTATCTCATTGTGGTTCAGATTTGCATTTCCCTGATGATTAGTGATGCTGAGCACATTTTCATATACCTGTTGGCCATTTGTATGTCTTCTTTGGAAAAATGTCTATTCATGCCCTTTGACAATATTTAAATTGGGGTGCTTCTTTGCAATTGAGTTGTATGAATTCCTTATATATTTTAGACATTAACCAAGTATACAGTTTGCAAATATTTTCTCCCATTCTGTAGGTTACCTTTTCATTTTGTTTCCTTTGCTATGAAGAAGCTTTTTAGTTTGAGGTAGTCCCACTTGTTTTTGCATTTGCTGCCTTTGCTTTTGGTGTCATATCCAAAAAAATCACAACCAAGACCAATGTCAAAGAGCTTTTCCCCTATGTTTTCCTCTAGGAGTCTATTGCTTCAGGTCTTACATTTAAGTCTTCAATCTGTTCTAAGTTAATTTTTGTGTATGGCATAAGGGTCTAATTTCATTCTTTCGCATGTGGATAACTGGTTTTCCCAACACTACATGGTAATTCACAAAATTGAATACTACGCATGTGAAAATGAATGAATTACAGCTACCCACAATAAATGGGTAAATCACCCCTCTTCTGGAGGTGAGCCTGGGTGCAGATGCAGAGTTTTCTGGTAAGGTGGCTTGAAGCAGAGATAGGTGGGACAACGGTCTTTGCTTTCTCTGTGAAGTAAGTGCTGCCCCCTTCCGGAAGTGAAGAGGGAATGATGTGATGTGATTGACAGGAGCTTTGGGCAATGGGAGAAGGCATAAAAATTGCATTTAAGAATGTATATAACAAAACACGGGAATTCCCTGGCAGACCAGTGGTTAGAACTTGGCAATTTCACTGTCGGGGCCTGGGTTTGATCCCTGGTCTGGGAACTAAGATCCCACAAGACACATAGCGCAGCCAAAGGGGGGAAAAGAAAAGGAATGTATATAACAAAACAGAAACAGACTCACAGATATAGAGAACAAAGTAGTGGTTATCAGTGAGGGAAGGGAAGGGGGGAGGGGCAAAATAGGGGTATGGGATTAAGAGATCCAAACTGCTATGTATAAAATAAATAAGCAACAAGGATGTATTGTACAGCACAGAGAAATACAGCCACTTGTAATAACTTTAAATGGAGTACAATCTATAAAAATATTGAATCACTATGTTGTATACCTGAAACTAATATAATATTATAAATCAACTATACTTCAATTTAAAAAATCAAAAAATAAAAATAGAACCTAGGATAACCACCCCACCTCCCAAAAAAGGGGAACTTTTAGCATCACCAATTTGTGCACTAACCCATTGTGGTACGTTGCAACAGAAAAAAATGGCCACAAATTCTCTGCAGCTCCTTCTATCAAGATGGAGAGGTTATTTCCTCATCCCTGAATCTGGGCTGGCCTGCTTTGGTCAACAGAATGTGATGTAAGTGATATTCTGCAATTTCTGAGCCTAGACCTCAAGTGGCCTTGCAGCTTCTGCTCTCAAGCGGCACAGTAGGGAGAGGACATTTCCAAAAATAATGACCAACACCAGGTATCACCTAATGCTAAGTGAACAATATAGAGAAGGCATAGCTAGAGTTTAAAATAAGGTTGGCAAATTCAGGGGAGGTTTTCTGTAGGAGGTGAGAGAGCTGAGCCTGGGTGTTTGAGATGGTGGAGAAAAGCGAGAGGATGGGGAGTGGAGGGGGAGCGGGCTCAAAGGCCCGCAGGAGAGGAGGGTGTGGGTGTCTGAAAGGCAGTGGGCAGTCACCCAAACTGGAGCGGAGAGCTGTTCTTGGAGAGCACTGGGCAAGAAAGCCTGGGTTATTCTGCAGCCAATGTCTGCCAATGACTTGTGAGTAGAGGAAGCTGATCATATAGGTCCAGTTTTCCTAAGAGTTTTCACAAAAAAGAAGTTTGAAAGAAACAATCACTCTGGGCCCAACCTCCTAATATCTTAAGCACTTTTTCCCTCTGTTGTCAGCGGTCTCCCCATGCTGTTGTCCTCACTCCCTGCCTCTAAGGGATCATTTCCATCAGCGTTTGTATCCATTCACAACTCATCTTGAAAACAGCTGAAAACACAGTCAGAACAGCTTAGGCACGAAAGGAGTTGATTAGCCCAGGTGATTAGCCTGGCTTCCCGTGCTCACACCTGTCATCTGGTCTGTTTCTCTTCACTGCCCACTTCTGCCCCCTACCGTTCAGCTTCATTCTCTCATTCTCAGTTCCTCTTTGGTGGCCCCAGCACCAGCGGGCTCTTCCAACAAGGGGGCAAGATGACCCATCCTCCCATGTCAGTCTTGCAGGAAAGAACGAGACTTTTTCCCTTAGCTCCAGCAAAACCCCTAAGATTACTAAGACTGGACTAGCGTAGGTGACCCATCCATCCTGGAGACAATCAGTGTGGCCAAAGGGATGTGTTGCTCTGGGTGACCAGCCCTGAGTCAAGGGCAGGATATCCATGTTCTAGAAAGTAAGTCAAGACTGGAACTTTTATCTGTATAACTTGAGAGTGTACAGCTCTAAATAACCCATCCCCTCCTCTCTCGTCCTCCGTGCAGCCCTGAAGCCAGTGGATCTACACACCACGTATCAGTTGGGTTCTCTGATGGCCGTGGACACTGCTCGGGGCATAGTGCGGCACTGGAACGCACAGCTGGCCCCTGCGCTCCCTCCACACACCAGTGGCCTCATTACAATTGGTGGCCCATGAAGCGGGGGGGGGGCCTGACGGGGGGCCCCCACACCATGGTGGTGCCTGGGCACCCACTTCACCACCTTTCTTCTGTCCATCTTTATGCAACGACTGGCAGGCATCTGGGCAGCCGTGGCTGCACTGCTGGCCTGGGAGCCCTGAACCCTGGTGATCATCGAACTGGCCAACACCGGCTACAAGTCTATGTAAAGCAGCAACTGGTTTACCCTCCAGGTGAACGCGCTCCTCTGAGCTGCCTTTGCTGACCATGTGGCCTTCGTGGACGCCTGGGAAATGACCTCCAGCCTGGCCTTGCGTGACAGCGTCCACCCGGAGAGGCTCATCGTCCACAACAAGGTGGACTTCCTCCTTTCTTTCCTCTTCCCAACTGAGTGCTTCTGTCCACCCTGGGGCTGTGCGAACGGAAGACCCAAGCTCAGGAACCCAGCTGTGAAGAGGACCACAGCCACAACAGGACTTCTGGGATAAGGGCAGGTGCCATCAAGCTCTCTCACCTGAAGACCGCAATGGCTTTCGATCTAGTCCAGCCCATTCTATTGTTGCCCCACTCCAACCCTTCTCCACTCAGAACAAGAGTGGTTATTTTAAAACGTAAATGAAACCAGGTCAACGGTCTGGTCTTTTGTATCAGTATAAAGCCAAAGCCTTCTATCTCAGGACAAATCCAAACCCCTAACCATGGTTACCAAGGCCTTGCAAGATGTCGCTGCCCAACTCTGTAGGCTCATTTATTGCCACTCTTCCCCAGCGCTCTGCAACCCAACCCCAAGGTCCTCTTGCTGCTCAAGTAGGTCAAGCCTGCCTCGGGGCCTTTATACCTGCTGTTCCAGTGCCTGGAATGCCCCTCTCCCAGACCTCCGTGTGGCCAGCTTTTTCTCATTCAGTTCTCTCATCAAACATCACCTCGGAGGCTTTTCCTGACCACTCTCCCACCCCAGCACTCTATACCCTTCTCACCCTGCTTTTTCTGCATATCAGTAACCAGAACCCGTAATTATTTGGTTTACTACTATTATTATTTACCTGTCTCCTTGAGTTTGTCTGGCTTGCTCACTGCTGTATCCCCGTGACCTCGAGCCGTGCTTGAGACATTGCAGGTGTGTTAAGCAGCATTCATTGAACGAATTAATAACTTAAAGTCAGATGACTAGAATACCTGTCTGCCCTGCACCTTCTCTCAGCAAGCTGCTTCCTCTGAGAAACAGGCGATGTATCGCCAAAGCGTCTCCTTGTTGCACTTGCTGGATTATATCTGCATGATTATCACTATGAACGCTTCACATTTACATTTAGGGCAGTATGACTTTTTTTAATTTTTTATTGGAGAATAGTTGAAGGGCAGTATGATTTTCAATGCAGTTTCTACTTTTATTTTGGAAGACTCTCCCAAGAACATTCTGCCATTTTACTAATGAAGCCCGAGAGGTGTCACAAAGCTGTGCCAGTCCTTGGTCCTAGTGATACTGGTGACAGCTGTGGCAAAAGTACTCTGTCCTCGCTGGAAAACTGGCCTCCTGCGAGGGCTGGAAGTGACAACCCATGACTCCTCTCTGACACATCCTCTCGTGTCCTGGACGTCAGTTTCTTGTCTGGGGGTGGGGGGCTGGGGTCCCTGAAAGGCATTCAGTCAAGACTGGGGTTTATCGGTGCACCGTGGGCTCCTTGTCTCCGATCACGAGATCTGGCCGGCTGTTCCCCAGACCCTCTGTCTCTGGCGCCGAGGCTTCCCTGATCACCCTAAAGGGGGCTCCGTGACCAGGCACGACCACGTCGGCAGTGGCTAGGACCCTCTTCCGGCTGTGCTCCTGGGACACCGGGTCTTCACTCAGCGCCTGCCACGAGTCCTCGTCCCCATCACGTTCAAACACATCGCCCACTACCATGACGGTACCCAGGGCCGTGCCAGCCACCACCACGCTCACGTCCCGCTGGCCACCATGGCCGGGCGTGGCCCACACCTCGAGTCCCGGCCCCAACCGCAGAGGCTGCTCCTCAGCCAGCCCGTGGGGGAGGTAGCGGCCCCCGGGGAGGCAAAAGTCGTGCGAGACCAGCAGGGCCGCCGCGGGAAACAGCCCCAGGTTCCCGATGTGGTCCGAGTGTCCGTGGGTCCCCACCACGAGAGTCACATCTCCCGGGGCCACGCCCTGCCCCGCCAGGGCCCCCAAGAGTGCCTCTCGAGCCCAGGGCCCCGCGGTGTCCACGAGGATGGGGCCACGGGCCGCCTCCTCCAGGGCGGTCTTCGCCTCGTAGCCCTCGGGCGGGGGCTCTCGGTGGCCGGAGGCCGGGCCCCAGGCCTGGGGCAGAACAAGGGTCACGGAGCCGTCGGCGCGCACGGCGTCGCCGACCCCCTCGGGCTCCGCGTAGCCCTGCAGCAGAACCACCACAGAAAAGGCGTCGCCGGGCACCCGCAGCGGAGGCTCCCCGCGCAGCGGCTCGGTGCGCACTACACCGCTCATGGCCGGAGAGGGATGGGCTGGGGAAAGGAAGTGGGGCCTTCGGCGACTGTCCGCTCCCTTCGGGCTTCCGCACTCGCCCAGCCTCCGCGGAGTGAATCTCAGTTCCTTGCCACCCCTCTCAGACCCTTAAGTTGGCATCGCCCAACTGAACTTCGGCGAGAATGCACTCGTCCCTCAACGTCTTCGGCCACCACCCAGCTCGCGTGTGAGGTCCTCAACCGCCACCCTCCGGAGATAACCTTGTTATTTTCTTCATTCTAACTGGAGCCGCTCTCTACCTTGGACCTAGTTTTAGCTCCTCTTAGGTCTTGCCTCACTCTGACGAAAGAAGAGACACGGGAAAAGCGCGTGGGAGTTTGTCCTCTGCGAGCTCCCGTCACCCAAGTATGGCGGCCCAGGCGTCGCCGCGCACGTAACTTAATTCCGTCGCGTTTTCAGGCATGCGCGGATCGCGGCTGCGCAGTCCCAAGCCCGAAACCTGTCTCAACGCCCTGATCCATGCCACCCTCCTTGGGCTGCAAAACTACAAAGCACCGTTAGCTTTTAACAGGACGGCGACCAACGGCCCTATTCACTGGGCGCTGCCGTACCGGCCAGCTAAGATGTGTGCACGGCAGTTGTTTGAAATTTGGGGCCCAGCTGATATTTTAAAAAAAGTTTACTAGCGTTATAGAAAATTTGGCACCTTTGATATTACGTAGTGGCCCTGCAGTGAAATTAATATGTAGACCAAGTGTCTACCCCACCTAACTTATCAATATTACCCCGTCCCCATCCAGTGTCCCCTTCCCGTTCACAGACTGTTGGCATGTAGCCTCCTAGACGCCGGCAGCGTGTATAGGTCGTAGAATGTACATTCAGCTTCTTTGTTATGAGTCTAAAAACAGACCCTCGAGGGGCAAAGTGACTTTGCCAAGGTCCACCGCTTCTAAGCCATGTTGACCTCTGGGTCCGGTGGGGAGTAGCAGACATATTTAAACATCTCAATACTGTCACCACACACACCTGACAAGGGGATAAATGGCAGGTGGAGGACTCATCTGTCGGTGCCGGGCTTCCACCTACTGCTCCCACCTTTCTCCCCATAGCCATGCCATGCTGCACCACCAGGATCCTGCCTGAGACTACACGGGAGAGAAGAGCTACAAGCTCTAGGGTGGAGTCACTCGCACACACACACACTCTGAAAGCTGTGGGGCAGGGAGCGCTCAGACTTCAGACGGTTCTTCTCCAAGACCCCTGTCCCTCCTGGGGGCTCAAAGGCAAAGTTCAGAGTTCCTCTGGGTCATGCTTGGGGTGGCCTGGTGTGTTAGTCACCTCCTCCTCGTCCTCTTCTGTCTTCTCTTGCCCATCTGTGATCTTCTCCTTTCCAGTCCAAGTTTCCTGTAGACATGCTAGGTTGGGTGATAGAAAACAATTTAGATATTGGTCCTGGGGAGAGGGAAGGTTGTGACCTGGCAAGAAAGGGGCCAGCCGCCAGGCTTACCAGTTTCAGTAGCTCGGAGCACATGACCTTCACAGAGAAAATGCTGTAGGGGCTGCTCCTGATGGTGGAAATACCAGTCTCCCACGACGTCTTCAAACTCCTCCAGCATCGTCTCACACTGATCAGGTGGAAAGGTCAGAAGGGTATCTGCTCTGCTGGCCTCTGCAGACCCTCCTCTCTGCTCTTCACTCCCTGTCTCCCCACCCCACTTCGGAAAGGCAGGGAACCAGGAGGTTAAACTTGGCCTATTAGATGTGTGATCCTCATTCATTCAACAGACATTTACCAGCACCTACGCTGCCAAGTAAGTATTATACTCTGAGTCTCAGTTCCTTGCCTGTAAAATGGGAAGTGGTAATAGTACCTACCACATCAGGTTGTTGTGAGGGTTAAATGAGGCAGCAGCTGGAAAGTTTGTGGCCCCAAAGCAGGCACACAGTAGGTGCTCAGTAAGTGGCAGTATATATCATTAGCCTCCATTATTACTTCTTGATATGCTCCTGGGCCCACTTCAGTCAATGGCAGAGTCCCTGCTCTGCTCAAAGATGGACTTCCTTAGGATCTAGCTCCCGTCTCAGGTTCCCTTCTCACCTTCCTGGGCAGTGCAGTATCCTATCCTACCTGCTTCTTGAGGAACGTGACCTCCACGCTGGGCTCATCCCACAGCTCCAAAGGGATCCCCAGATCCACCTTCACCCCCTTCTGCACCAGGCCTTTCAGCGTTGCCATGGTCTGACTCTGCCCCTGAGAGATGGGAATTTGAGATCAGCCCAGGCCACTGCCCTGCCTCCTCCCCTTTTTGCCATATCAGCTTTGTCAACTACTGGAGACCCCGGTGAGTTCCATAGAGATGAGATGAGGGAGTCTACGATGGGGAGGGGACACTCCAGAGCTGTGGGGAGCTGGGCAGACATTGTGAGGACCTCAGGGGGTACAGGTTGTAGTTTCTGAGAGATGGGATCCTGCCCTGGAGAAGAGTCTGACCTTGGCATATCTCAGTGAGCCCTTGCGCTCGGCATGAACACTGTAGTCCAGGATCCGCTCACATAAATTCTCCAAGGCCTCTTCCAGCCTTGTCTCTCTGTGGGAAGAGGGGAAACAAAGACTCCCTGGATGCTGTGGGCGCTCCCAGGGCTCCTTCGGGGATTGGAAGGTGGAAGAACACCAAGAAGAACTCACGAAACACTGTAAGGGATGTGTCTCTTCCTCTTGCCTGTGTCCAGCACCTGCCCCAGCTCCAGCACCTCTCGAGATCGGCCAGTGCGACTCAGCTCGTCCTGTAGCTCCAGGCTCAGCAGTTTACATACTAGATATCCAAGGGGACGTGAAAGACAAACAAACAAAGCAGCAACTCATTCGGCAGATAAGCAAAGGCAGCAGAGCACAATGGTTATGGGTGCAGGCTCTGGAGCCAGCCTGGCAAGGCTGGAATCCTGACTCAGCCACTTAGTAGCTGGGTGACAATCCTGCTGTGCCTTGGTTTCTTCACCTCTAAAATGAAGATAATAATAGTACCTCCCTCACAGGGGTGTGGTGAGGATTAAATCAATCAATCTATGTAAAGCCCCGAGAATAGTGCCTGGCACGTGGTGAGCACTGCCTAACTGTTTGCTGTTTTCTGCAGTTATTTGTTGAGCCCCTTCTGGATGCACAATAGCAATACAGAGAGTAATAAGACCCATGATCTATCCACAGGACATTGCCAATGTCTCTGGGGATAGATAAAAAGGTGGTGACAATATTGTGTAATGGACTCTATCAAGAGACTTAATCTCACTAGGAAATGCAAAATTCATTCAATGGTCATTCATGGACTTCCTACTAGCCTACGATTTCCTCAAGGATGAGCATTGTGTCTCTTCCACCACTGTCTTCCCAGCACCAGTGGGTCCCAAGAAAAGGACAGGCCAATACAGAAGTGCCAAGCAAACTAAACACAGGGGCAAGGAGCAAAAGTGTCCCAAATGTGCCTATGGCACTATGCTAAGGATACACAGGGAGACACAGGTACTCTCCTTCCCTCCAATGCAGTGGGAGGTGACAGATAAGGAAGGAGGCTTCCAAAGGAGGTGACATTTAAACTGGGTCTTGAAGAACCAAAACCAGAAGGGCAAGGATCATTCCAGGCAAAGAAAAAAAACAATGTGCAGAGGCAGAGAGGTGTGAGAGGATGAGGCAGGCTCAGTGACCACTGAGAGGTTCAATATGGCTGAAGCATGGGCACTTCGGGGATGGGAGGTGGGGTATGGAAATGTAAGAAAGATGGAGGCCAGACCACAAACACTTGGATGCTCTGCCAAAACCGCTGGCTGTAGTCTAATCACAGCAGGAGGCCTGAAGAGGTGTTAAAGCGAGGACATACACAATTGAGTCTGTGTTTAGAAAAACTGACAGGTGTAGGGGGTTAAGAGTAGGGACACAAATGAAAGGAGAGGAGAGATGAGGACCAAGTCAGGAGGAACATTGCTACTGAAATGCAGTGTGGAGTGAGCCGAAGGGGAAAAGAATCCAGGAAGAAATTAAAGCCAGGGAGGCAACAAACCAGGGGACCAGGGCACTCTAAAGTGCCCCCTCCCAGATGGGCCCCATAGGTGATACAGTCACAGAAGATGCTGCTCACGGTAAAATCCATACAGTGCACACCCTCTGCAAAACCTCACAATTATGGGGAAACTCTCCCAGTTGTGTGGCCTCCTCTTTCTTTTATGAGCTTCAAAGGCTGACGTACTCACTCCCAAACCCCTCAGGAGGGCGTGGGGCCTATAATTTGGGAGCGTCTCCGCTGGGGTGGAGTAGAGGATGTCCACAGGTAATGAGCCTGACACCTCACTCCTGCAGTCTCTTCAGATTTAGGTCTGGTGGCATGGAGGACACACACACACACACACAAACACACACACACACACACACACACACACACACACACACGATGCTCAGTAAAGTGGTCGGTCCTGAGCCGATAGTCTCTGCACTACAATTCCCACAAACCATTGGGGGGCCCAAACCAGCAAGAAAAAGCGGGCTCCCTCTGGATGTCTCATGGGAATTGTAGTGCCATAGTTTTGGGGTAGCGCTATGCGTTCCCTCCGTTGACCCCATTCGAATTCCACCAGGCTCCATCAGAACCTCCCTCAGGTCCTGAAGGAGGTCAGGTGACCCACCCATCACGGTCCATTTGGTCTGGCCCAGACGGAGGTGGGGCAGAGGGATGCGAATAGGGGCTACTCCCTTTAGATACCTTCGCATTTGCTGGGCAAGCGTTCTGTGTCATCGTCCTCCTCCTTCGGCGTCCCAGACACAGTCAAAATGAAAAGCAACACTCCCAACCGCACAGGTCCCATGACCAAGTGCCGTCCACAGCCAACCACCTCCTGCCTTCAAACCAACTTCGGTCAGGCAGCGGGCCCTTTAAATCCCAAGGCTGTCGGCTGCAACTTTAACCCAGCCTGGCATGGGAAGCGCAAGCGCAGTGCCGGCTCGAAGGGGGCGGGGCTTCGCGGCGCTGCGGGCTTCCCCGCCTGGTTTTGTGGCGCCTCCCAAAGGTCCTGGCTGCCGGATAGTGAAGGAATAAACAAGTAATTACAGCAAGAGGGTGTGCTCCTTACACGTAGGCACAGAGACAGCATTTTTATATAATTTCAGGCCGTGAGCCTAGGGGGCTTATTCCGGCTCGTGGAAGGGGCAGTGACCTGCTCTCGGTCTCTGCCAGGAACTGCTCCTGGAGGGGGCGGGGCCAACATGGCGCCGAGCGCCGGGTGAGCGGCGGTGAGAGGCTCTTCCTGCGCTGGGCGCTCGACTGGCGGGGGCGGGTCTGAGTGGTACCCGGGACTAGACCCTTTGAAGGGCCCGTGTGGGGACCCGGAGGAGGACGGTTGGTTGTGTGTCCGTGCGCGTGGGGACTCTGTGTGTTTGCATTGGAGGGATGTTGGGGGGATGAGGTGGGCTCTCTACGCCTTCTTTCTCGCTGTACCCATTGCCTGGGGACCTTAGACCTGCTTCCCTGCTGGGGAAACTGCTACACGGATCTAGGTCAAGTTATTCTTCTGGGAAGCCTTCCTGCCGACTCCACTGACCTGAGATTTCCTGAGGCCGTGGCGTGTTATTTGAGCCTGTACTGGCAGAGGGTACCGCGGGGTATTGAAAGAGTAGTAGGAGTTCGCCAGGGAACTGGGACATGACCGCCTCCTGTATACCCGGCTCCAGGCACAGAGTATGTTGAATAAATGTGTTCCCTGCAGATAAGACTTATAAAAGCGGGGGAGGAGACCTGGGATGGTTTGAGAAGAACTAACTTGTATTTCGCTCCCATCTTCCCGCCCCTCCAACAGGCCCACACCCGCCCTCCACGTACACCTCGCAGTCAGTCCAAAACACCTTTGACATTAGTCTTCCTAATGCCAGCTTGAAGCGAGCCACTTTCCTTTTGGACACAAAGTAGATTCCAAGCTTGGGTTTATATCTTGTTCACTTGATAACAGTGGTACTTGAGGGTTTAGTGAGCACCTAATTCCTAAGCCTTACAGTTCATTCCTTTATTCAGCAGGTATTTATTGAGTATCTAGTGTGTCTCAGGCAGCAGTCCGGGGTCTCAGAATACATCAGTGAACGTAACAAAGATCCCTGTCCACACAGTGCGGAAAGCGGAGATGTGGTGGTGATAAACAATAAGAAATAATACAATATGTATCAGCAGATGTTAAATTCCATGGGAATTTTTTTAAAAAAGCAGAGTGGGGGTGGGGTGCAGTATTAAAGAGGGTGATGGGAATAGGCAGCCAGGGAACATCTGGGGAAGAGCATTCCAGGCAGAGGGAATAGAGCAAAGGTTTGAACAGCAAGGAGGACAGTGAGGCTGGATCAACGTGGAAGAAGGAAGGAAAGGAGGTCAGAGATGTGATGGGGAGAGAGTAAATCACAAAGGAGCTTGTAGACCATAATAAGGATTTCGAATTTACACTGTGGCACATTGGGAGCCAGTACAGGGTTTTGAGCAGAGAAATGACCCAAAGTGGTTTATTTTTTTAAAGAATCACTCTGGTTGCTATGTTGGGAATAGATGTAGGGAGCAAGGATGGAAGCAGGAAGACCTTATCAGGAGGCTGTTGAAGTTCCCCAGGGGATAGATGCTGGGAGCTGGTCACACAGTGGGAGTGGAGGATCAGATTGGATCACCTGGTGGATTAGCTTTGAGGGCTCACATAATGAATGCCCGCCTGGATGAATGGTGTTGCTATGAAGATGAGAAAAGCCGAGGCTGGAGCTGGTGGAGTGGGGTCATCAGGAGTTCAGTTTAGAAGGGATTCTAAGTAGCCAGTTTGATATACAGGTCTGGAGCTAGGAAGAAAGCTCTGGGCTGGGGATATAAATTTGCCATCATCAGCCTATAAGCGATACTGAAAGCTGTGAGAATGGTTGAGGTCACCAAGGGAATAAGTATAGCTCATACCTGTACAAGGACCAAGCCCAGGGCACTGCAACATCAAGCAGACGAGGAGAAGAGGAAGCAGCAGCAGAGGAAACGTGGAGAAAGTGGCCAGTGAAGGAGGAGGAAAACCAAGAGAAGGTGGAGTAGCAGTGGTGTCAAGACAGTGTCTCCAGAAGGTAGTAGGCAACTATGCCCTGTGCTGCTGAGAGGTCGAGGAAGATGGGGAAGGAGATGGGACTTTGGATTTGACAATGTAGAGTCACAACTTGATGAGTGGTTTCAGGCACCTAATGGAGTCAAAAGCCTGACTAGAGTAGGTTCAAGAGGAATTAGAGATAAGACAGCTCTTTCAGGGAGTTTTGTTGCAAAGAGGAGCCAAAAACCCCCAGAGTATCGCTAGTAGAGAAAGTGGGATGAAGAAAAGATGTTTTTCTCTTTTTAAAATTATTTATTTATTTATTTATTTTTGGCTGTGTTGGGTCTCCATTGTGGTGCGCGGGCTTCTCATTGCGGTGGCTTCTCTTGTTGCGGAGCACTGGCTCTAGGCACGCGGGCTTCAGTAGTTGTGGCACGTGCGCTCAATAGTTGTGGCTCGCGGGCCCTAGAGCACAGGCTCAGTAGTTGTGGTGCACGGGCTTAGTTGCTCTGCGGTCTGTGGGATCTTCCCAGACCAGGGCTCGAACCTGTGTCCCCTGCATTGGCAGGCAGATTCTTAACCACTGCGCCACCAGGGAAGTCCAAGATTTTTTTAAAAATTTTAACTGTGAAATACACATAACATAAAACGTACCATCTTAACCATTTTTAAGTGTACACGTTAGGGGCATTAAGTACATTCACACCCATCACCACCATCCATCTCCAGAACGCTTTTCATGTTGTAAAACAGAAACTGTACCTATTAAACAATAACTCCCCCTTCTCCCCTTCCCTGCTTCTGGCACCCACCACTCTGCTTTCTGTCTCTATGAATTTGACTACTCGAAGAACCTCATATAATTGGAATCATACAGTATTTATCCTTTTGTAACTGACTTATTTCACTTAGCACAACGTTCTCAAGGTTTATTTGTGTTGTGGCGTGTGTTAGAATTTCCTTCCTTTTTAAGGCTGAAGAATATTCCATGGTATGGGTGGACCACTGTTTTGTTTTTTGAAGATGGGAGAAATAACTGCATTTTGTAGGGCTAATGGGAGTGATCTGGTAGGTCGAGGAATTGACGATGATGCAGGGATGGGGGGGGGATGCTGGAGGGATGCTTGAGTTGGGAGGGGCATGACCAGAATCTCTACAGTGAAAGGGAAGGCAGAGCATGAGGGCGCCCTTGCTGCTCAGCGGGTGCACGTGGTCGTGGGAGCCTGGGGAGGTCTCTTCTGATGGCCAAAAATCAGGGAGGAGAAGAGGTGTCAGATGAGACAGAAGGAACCTGGGTGCACTGAAATGTAGGACCATCAGGCAGCATTAAGGGCCCGTTTGAAGTTCGTGGCCATGAAAAAAGTGCACATTGGTCAGGATGGTTGTGCATTTTCTCATCACATTCAATTGTAAGGGCACATAGGCTCAGACAGGGAGAGTTGTTTTTAACCAATGTTGTATTTTTGTCAAGTGTGAATAATGATGCATGACGGAGCAAGACACATGAAAGCAGGCACATTAACAACCTTAGGGAAAAAAGATGCTTTCCACATTTTACAGAGAAGAAACCCAAAGCTGGGAGAATTTAAGTAACTTGCCCAGGTAACATAGCTAGGTAGTGCCGGGGGTGGGATTTAAACTGAGAGCTGAGATCATTCCACTATACCTCACTTGTACTGTGCCTGACGTAGAATCAGCTCGATAAATTGTGTCGAACTGGGTCCAAGTGCTACCTCCTCCTGTTCAGCCGGTGCTGTTCACATGGGGATGGACAAAGGGCACCCCCCGAGCCCCTTCCCCCCTCACATCTCCACTGTTTTCCCTTTGTTGCGGCCCCTCCTGAACGGACAGCCCCTCTTCTTGGGATGTCCCTCTCACGTTTCCTCTCACCCCCCTGCCAGGGTCTCCATCTCTCCGCCCTGGGGCATCTTCCTTCAGGGGAGGGGAGGAGGGGCTCCAGAATGGCTGAGGAGAAGAAGCTGAAGCTGAGCAACACCGTGCTGCCCTCGGAGTCCATGAAGGTGGTGGCCGAGTCCATGGGCATCGCTCAGATTCAGGAGGAGACCTGCCAGCTGCTGACAGATGAGGTCAGCTACCGCATCAAGGAGATTGCACAGGTACCCTGGCCTCACTGCACTGTATGGAGGGTGCTGCCCAGGCCGCCTTCTTCCCCAGGGTCTCGGGCTGACATCTGTCCTCCCATCCCTAGGATGCCTTGAAGTTTATGCACATGGGGAAGCGGCAGAAGCTCACCACCAGTGACATTGACTACGCACTGAAGCTAAAGAACGTCGAGGTGATGGGAATGCACAGGACTGAGGGGGCAGGGTACTGAGACCTCCCATACGGTACATTTGCCTCAGCCAGACCTGCCTGCTTGGGCTCCCTTCTCATCCCAGTGTCTCTCCGTCCTGTTGTAGCCACTGTATGGCTTCCACGCTCAGGAGTTCATTCCTTTCCGTTTCGCCTCTGGTGGCGGCCGGGAGCTTTACTTCTACGAGGAGAAGGAGGTTGATCTGAGCGACATCATCAATACCCCTCTGCCCCGAGTGCCCCTGGATGTCTGCCTCAAAGGTTGGGGGAGGGGAGGGGAGAGCAGGGGATGGGGGGCGGGGAGGGGAAGGAGCAATTTGTATGGGTGTGAGGAAGCACGCGGAGAAGGAGCCCTCAGTGTGAGATCCCTGGTGAGGAACAGGAAGGAAAGCACGCATCCCTTGGTGTGGAGTGACTTCCTGATGTCTGCGCTCAGCAGTTCACCTTAACACCTTCCTTCCTCGCAGCTCACTGGCTGAGCATTGAAGGCTGCCAGCCAGCTATTCCAGAGAACCCACCCCCAGGTAACCTCCGTGCCCAGCGTCCAGCACCCACCCCTCTCCCTCCTCCTCCCTTTACATCTCCTGCCTTGACTGCTTTCCCACCAGCTCCCAAAGAGCAGCAGAAGGCTGAGGCCACAGAACCCCTGAAGTCAGCCAAGCCGGGCCAGGAGGAAGACGGCCCCTTGAAAGGCAAAGGTCAGGGGGCCACTCCAGCTGACGGCAAAGGTCAGTACTGCTGGGCCAGGCCTCTTGCCCCAAAGCCAGATGGTCATTTGTGAAGTGGGTGAGGTCAGGGCAGAGGGCAAGACCTCAGGCCAGGAGCCCCAGAGAGGATCAAGAAGCCCCAGGGAAGCCGGGTCTCCCTGGGTGGGGGAGGTGAGGGTTGAGGTGTGTCTGGCGCTGAGGCCTCCTCTGGAGCTTTCTTTTCTAAACCTGTCTTCCCACTTCACACAGGGAAAGAGAAGAAGGCGCCACCCCTGCTGGAGGGGGCGCCTCTGCGACTGAAGCCCCGAAGCATCCACGAGTTGTCTGTGGAGCAGCAGCTGTACTACAAGGAGATCACAGAAGCCTGTGTGGGCTCATGTGAGGCCAAGAGAGCGGTGAGGCCCCGCCACCCGGCCCTGGCTTTACCCCTTCGAGGCCCCCCGCGCCCCCCGCAGTGTCGGCCCCTCTTCACTCGCTCCCCTCCCCCCACAGGAGGCTCTGCAGAGCATCGCCACGGATCCGGGGCTCTACCAGATGCTGCCGCGCTTCAGCACCTTCATCTCAGAGGGGGTGAGAGGACGCGGGAGGGGGGGACCTAGGACAAGGTTCCGGGGTGAGGAGGAGGGAGAGGAAGCTCACCGGAAGGGTCCCGCTGCCCCATCGCTTCTCTCCCTGCAACCAGGTGCGCGTGAACGTGGTGCAGAACAACCTGGCCCTGCTCATCTACCTGATGCGCATGGTGAAGGCACTGATGGACAACCCTACTCTGTATCTAGAGAAATACGTGAGTGGACCTGCCCGCCCACCTCTCATCCCAGGCTCTGGGGACCCTGCCACCACCCACAGGAGACCATTTGTCAGAATCAGCTGACTTGAGGCTTCTCCCTTAGGTGCATGAGTTGATCCCGGCTGTGATGACCTGCATCGTGAGCAGACAGCTGTGCCTGCGGCCAGATGTGGACAATCACTGGGCGCTCCGGGACTTCGCCGCCCGCCTGGTGGCCCAGATCTGCAAGCATTTCAGCACAACCACTAACAACATCCAGTCCCGGATCACCAAGACCTTCACCAAGGTGAGCCGTTTCCCATCACTACCTGGGGTTGTCACCAGAACAATGAGAGCTTCACTCAAACCATTGTGGCTGCAGGAAATGATGCTGAAACCCAGGGGAAAGGGGGCAGGGGGACAGGGACTGGGACTTGAGCTGCATCTCTGGTGTCTTTTTTTTTTTTTTCCTAATTGTGTGATTCCATTAACTTAAAGTTCAAAAACCAGAAAAACTAATCTCTGGTGGTAGAGGTCAGAATAGCGGCTACTTTGGGGAGGAGAGGGTGGCTGGGAAGGAGCTGTCATGTCTTAATGGTTTACTAGGAAAATTTGTGTATGAGAGACTTTGGTCCTTAGTAGTTAGCTTTTCACACCCCTTTATTTGGGTTTATTTTCCATCCCCTTACAGAGCTGGGTGGATGAGAAGACCCCGTGGACAACGCGCTACGGCTCCATCGCAGGCCTGGCAGAGCTGGGACATGATGTTAGGCCCCAGCGGGGGGGGGAGCCCTGGGGGAGGGGAGGGATCGTGAGGTCAGAGTGGGCAACAGCCCCCTGACCTGGGAGACACTGTGGTGACCCCAGGGCCCCGGCTTCTCCCCTTCTCTTCCAACAGGTGATTAAGACTCTGATTCTGCCGCGGCTACAGCAGGAGGGGGAGCGGATCCGCGGGGTCCTGGATGGCCCTGTGCTGAGCAACATCGACCGCATAGGGGCTGACCACGTGCAGAGCCTCCTCCTGGTGACAAAGCCCCACCCCCACCCTCCCCCATTTCTTCCCGCTGATCCCCCTCTCCACCCCCCACCACACACACACAAGGATAATGTTTAGCAAACATACAGCATCTTTCATTCATCTATCCCATCTTCGCCTCTTACGTTCAGGGCACACCTCAGAGTCCCATATTGTTTCGCAGCTGGAAAAACTGAGGCACTAAGGGGTTAAGTAAGAAATAAGAGTCTTAACTCTCAGCCTGTGACTTCAAGCCTGCACTGCCCCTGATGCTTCTGCACCACTCTGGCCCATTCTGTGCAAGGCACATGCCCTGTGGACCTTAGATATCACCAGCGTAATTACTCAGCAAGTTCTCCGCTCCCACCAGCTAGTGCCCAAGTTCTCTATGAAGAAAAACCACAGCATTCCTTACACACTGATAACCCAGCACAGCCTGGCTTCCAGCAGGAACACTGAAATAGTGGGTGACCTCCTTTCTCACCCCTTCCCCCATCACGATTCTCAGAGTCACTGCCCTCCCTCTACCTGGCTGCTCTTTGCCTTCTCTCTGCAGAAACACTGTGCCCCTGTTCTGGCAAAGCTGCGCCCACCGCCTGACAATCAGGATGCCTATCGGGCAGAATTTGGGTCCCTCGGGCCCCTCCTCTGCTCCCACGTTGTCAAGGCCCGGGCCCAGGCTGCTCTGCAGGCTCAGCAGGTCAACAGGACCACTCTGACCATCACTCAGGTCAGTACAGGGTCCGGGGAGGACAGGTGAGCAAGTGGTAAGGTGAAAATGAAGAAAAACACGGCAGTGGTTCCCATCCAGGCGGGACTCACACCACGAACTCGGGCACACACACTGACTTTTGTAAAACACAGGCCCCCTGAGTCAGCCGTCTTTGGGGGTGTCCAGGCCCCCTTTGTGATGATGTCCCAAACCCAGTGAGACCCACGAGGAGCAAGAGGAGCCCTTTTCATAGCTGGTATCTTTCATAGATGGTGACGTTTTCTTCCTGCTGCTTCTTCCTACAGCCCCGGCCCACGCTGACCCTCTCACAGGCCCCCCAGCCTGGCCCTCGGACCCCTGGCTTGCTGAAGGTCCCTGGCTCCATTGCGCTGCCTGTCCAGACACTGGTGTCTGCTCGAGCTGCTGCCCCGCCTCAGCCTTCCCCTCCCCCAACCAAGTTCATTGTCATGTCATCATCCTCCAGCGCCTCATCCACCCAACAGGTATGTGGAGCCGTGTGGGACCAGGGGTGGTGGGGACTGTGTCACCATGTCACCGATTATTTGGTTGGAGCAAGGGAAGTATCCCCCGGCCTCGGGTGTGGGAAGAGTGCAAGGCAAGCGGCACTGCCTTTCTCCCCGCCCAGGTCCTGTCCCTCAGCACCTCGGCCCCTGGCTCAGGCTCCACCACTACCTCTCCTGTCACCACCACCGTCCCCAGCGTGCAGCCCATCGTCAAGCTGGTCTCCACCGCCACAAGCGCGCCCCCCAGCACTGCCCCCTCTGGTCCCGGGAGTGTCCAGAAGTACATCGTGGTCTCTCTTCCCCCCACAGGGGAGGGCAAAGGAGGCCCCACCTCCCATCCTTCTCCAGCCCCTCCCCCGACCTCAGCCCCCTCCCCGCTTGGGGTCAGCGCCCTATGTGGGGGGAAACCGGAAGCTGGGGAGAGCCCCCCTCCCGCTCCAGGGACTCCGAAGGCTAATGGCTCTCAGCCCCCCGGATGTGGCTCCCCTCCGCCTGCGCCTTGATGCTGTCACACGTCTGCTGACCTTCTTCTCTCCCCTGTACTCACTCTCCCTCTCTCCCTCTCTCTCTTTCCCTCTCTCCCTCTCTCTCTCTCTCTCTCTCACACACACACACACACACACACACACACACACACACACGTGTGCGCGCGCGCTGGGTGAAAGGAAATAGTAGTCAGCTTCCCCCACGTGACTTTCTCTTTCAGTATTGTACAGTCAGTTCCTCAGAATAAAAGTTTGATTTTTAAATTGTGATCCACCTCAGTCCTTCCTGGGTCAGATCCCACGGACGGGCGGTTGAACCCGTGGAGCCCCCCTGCTCTCTAGGACTCAGGACCCTTCCAGCCAGAGCCACAGCCACAGGCCAGGATGCTGGGAGAGGAAACGTTGTCCTTGTCCTGATGCACAGATCACCTCCTTTGCCACCCGTGTCCTCGTTTGGGAGGCTCAGATCCGAATGACATAGGCGTCGCTGTGGCTTAGGTGTCGCACCCACTTGTGGGGATTGGCGTTGCCGCATGGTCTGAACGCCAGCCTGAGGAAGCGAACCTGGAGGCCAGAGCATGTGTGCCGGGGAAGTTCAAACGAGAGACTGGCGGGGCCCAGCCCCAGAGGAGGAGCCGAGGTGGAGGGGCCTTGGCCGGGAGGCCCAGGGAGGCCCGGGACGTCCATCTGTGAGGGGCAGAGGCAGGAGGAGGGTGCTGAAGGCATCAACAGGAAGGAGGGCAGGGGAGCCGAGGGGCCAGGAAGCTGACCACGCAGACCGACCGCATTAGGAGGCTATGGGTCAGGGCTGAAAGTGGAGGTGGGAGGAGAGGGCCTTTGAGACTCAGCGGCTGATACCTGGAAAAGGCCTGAGAGCTGAGAGCCTCCCTGCACCCGAGGAAGGTCCCAGCGAAGGGCTCCCTCCCCCAGCTCTGCCTTCTGCTCTGGGCTGCTCAGCTCCTGAGACAGGCTGGAGTTGGGAGAGGAAAGGTGCTGGGTTAGCCCCTGCCATCCCACAGCTCCCACTTTCCTCCCCCAGTGCTGTCCTGTTGTCCGGAGAAGCTGGTAAACCCACCCGTGGGCCCACGGTGCACACACGCTCACCTGACCACTCCCCGTGGCAGGGGAAGGTGCAGCCTGACGTTGAGAGCCTGGCTGCAAGGAAAAAAGGACCAGAGTCAGCCCCAGGAATGTCGTGACGTGTCCCATCTTCATTACTGTCATGACTGGAGTTCTGCACAAGTGCCACCCCACCCCCTTCCCAAACTCTAGTGCCTCTAAGCTGGATTCTGAGGCTGGTTGGCCGCACCTGAAGGTGGAAACAGCAGGTATCTTGGCCTTGTCTCCTACCCTACGTAGCTGGACTAAGCTTGGCTACCCCCACTTACCTCTTTGGGGGCAGGTCACATCGTAACTTCAGATAAACCTGGAGCCTGGGTGGGAGGGCACAACACCATTACTCAGGCCCTATCCTACCGGCATCTCACCATCCCTCACACAGGGCCCCCACGTGTGGCTGCGTGGATTTTGCCCCAAGACAGACAGAGAAGGGCTGAAATCCACCCAACTCCACGAGCCATTACGTTCACGGAGCTGGGTCCACTTGTGGGGGAGGGTGCTTTTACTAACTCGGAGCCAATATCACCACCACCACCACTCCTTCACAGCCAGTCCGAGGGGTAAACAGATACGTGTATATATGTGCACACACACGTACATGCGTACACATGTTGGCTTGGGCTCCAGAGAACTTCTAGAACGGGGAAACGGTCTCACCTGCCTGAGCCTCGGTCCCAATGCACGGAAGGAAAGAGCCGGAAGGGGAGCGGGGAGGGGAGGTCATCTGAGAGTTGATACCTCATCACCGTCAGCTGAGACCAGAGAGGAATGGAGGTGAGTTTGGTCTCCTCACACCTGAACTGCCTCCCTTCCCCTCGGTAGGTGGAATATGCTAGGCCAGCCCGATCCTGACCTCACCCTGAGGTGGCTGCAGGCGGAGGATTCGATGAGATTCAAACTCATCCAGATGCACCGAGCTGTGAAATGAGACCTCATCCACCCGAATTCCTGGCCCATAACCTGGAAAGAGAGAAAGACCCCTCTCCTAACCCATATTTTGGGAGGGGGTGGGGAGCTGTCTCTAACATCCCTCCATGAAAACTTTGACAGTGACCTCGACCTAGGAGAGAAAGACCCACTTTCTCACCTCTCAGTTCTGACTTCCCCACACAAAACTCTTCCGTCAAGCCGATGCGCATCTCTGTCAGAGGAAAGAACAGAAGAAGCAGCCAAATACCCCATACATGCCACCAAGGAGCCTGTCCCAAACCCCACCCTGGTCCAGCCTGCAGGCTGCTCACCAGAGCCGCTGGGCAGAAAGCTCCTGAGTCGTATCTCTCCCTGCACGTCCACCTTCAGCAGCGAGCCCTGAGAGCGACAGGAGGTCAATGCCCAGACGTGACCTCCCCGACACACTTCCCAAAGGTCGCCTGTCCTCAGCCGCAGGGCTGGGGGCCCAAACTTACGTTAGAGGCTATCAGGACGGACAATCTCTCGACCACATCCAGAAACACTTCATTCTTTTGGCTCTAAGGAAAGAGGGATTTGGGGGTTGATCAGCCTGTGTTCTAACGCGGACAGGCAGAAAGGACAGGACAGTGGAGGCTGGAGCCCTGGGTTGGGGACGCGGGTAAGGAAAGGGATCATCCACGTCTAGAGAAAGTGGAAAGATATGCTGGGATCTTGGACTCTGGGGGCTGAGAGAAAAACCAGAGGATCTGAACCCATCAATCCCTCCCTCACCTGGTCAGAGCGGCTGGACAGCACCGGGCGGCTGGCTGCACTGCTGGGGGCCACCTTGCTCTGTTGTGTCTCAGCCCCAAACTGGAAATCATCCAAAGCAATCAATCCTCACGTATGACACTTCCCACTAACCCTCCTCAATCCTGGCCTCATCTGTCCGTGGACTGACCAAGCCAACGCTGCTGAGGTCAAAGAGGCTGAAGGGTTTGCTGACCACAGCCTCCGTCTGGATGAAGTTCCTCAGCATCTCCGTGGATGTGGTCTGTACATAGCCATAGTCCTATAGGTAAAAGAAGGGCAGTCTTTGGGTGGTCGGGGGGGAAGGGGTGAAAATGAATGGACTCAGCCTCCCAACCATGGGATGCATCTTCAGGGAACGGGGGACAGGGAGGGACATCCTTGGACCTCACCAGCACTTCATCCAGAAGTTCGTAGACCAGAGCCACGTTGCGGGAGATGGTCCCCTCACCCAGGGAGCCACAGTAATCACCCAGGAGCGTGGCTAGCCTGCAGAACAGGACGGAGTGTGCATACCCTCCTCCTCTCTGACCCCCACGCCCGTGTGCCCAGCCCCGCCCTCCTCACCGGGAGAGCAGCTCTAGGAGGCTGAAGGGAGAAATGTTTTCGGAAGTCGTGGCCACCAAATAGAGGCCGCTGTGTCTGATGTGAATAAAATGACGGTCATCGTGGTGCTGAGGCAGAGGCAGGGGGAAAAAGCATTAGCAAGAAAGAGTTGTAGTGATTCCTGGCCCATGAGACCTGGGCTGGTATCCTGATTCCCCTACTTACTAGCAACGTGCTTGTGCCACATACGAAACCTCCCCAGGGCCCAGCTTCCTAATGTGTAAATGGAGTTAATAATAGTACCTATTCCAGAGTGGCTGAGGATTGAGACGTGCGGGGAGCTGTGCCTGGTGCATTGTGAGCGCTCAATAAACTTTTATTAATATTATTTAGAGGAATGTACCCCCCAACTGGAAGCTCTCAAGGAAACAGCCCTGGGAGGAGGCGCCCCCCACCCAGACCCACCAAGCGCATCCCCTCCACCCCACCCCCGCCAGTGGTTACCATGACAACCGGAGACTCGTCTCCAGGCAGTCCCGTCAGCTTCCGGTAGAAGAGCTCGGCCACATCCCGGCCTCCGCTGTCTCCGCGGACTGACCGGGTGGAAGGACAGCTAAGGAGCTGGCGACACTGGCTGGCTCGGGGGCACTAGTCCCACCCAGCCCCTCCCCCCGGCCCCGCTGGCCAAGGATACAGTCCTTGTAGATGAGCGGGTCCCCCTTGGAGGACAGAATGAAGAACTGGGAAATCATGGCCGTTCTGGAGAGTAGACCAGGATACAGCGAAAGTTGGGCCTGCCCCGCCCTGCGGCCCCGGAACAAAAGGACACGAGTGGGCTGGCCCTTTAAGAGCGATTCTCCTTCGACCGCGGGAAACCCGGCGCCCGCCCAAGCCTCGCCCAGCCTTTCCCTTCTGACACCCGCGCCGCTCCCCCGTCACTCAGCCCAGATTCGCCCGCTGATTGGTCGTGGCAGGGGCCCGTGGCGAGCGGGAGGGGCGGAGGGCATCTTCTCCGATTGGCCCGCACTCAGCGGCGCTGGTCACGTGGGGAGCGACGTTTCGCGCCAATTTCGGTTGGTCGCCCGCAGTCCGCCGCGCGGACGTTTTTAGCTGTCCGGGGAGTGAGAGCTCAGAGCCCGCGAACTGCTGCCGCACAGCCCTCAGCAGCAATGGCACTTAAGGACTACGCGCTCGAGAAAGGTGAGGGTCTGCAAGTGTGGGAGGGGCGTCCTGCGCGGGAAGTTTCCTGGTCAACACCTGTTTGGGTGAGCGGGGGTCCCGGGGCGCCGGGTTCGGCGCGCGAGGCCCGAGGCAGGGTCGGGAGGTGGCGGGTTGGAGGCACGGGGTGCCTGGGATGCGCACGGGGCGCCGAGGTCGGGGGAAAGCTGGTAACCGCGTACGGGAAAAGAAGTAGGGGTCGTGGTGGGTAGGCGGACACCCCGGCTGTAAGTTCCAGAAGGAAGGGTCGCGCCAAGGGGAGACCAGGCTCTCAGGGAACCCTGTCAAAAGGTTCAGGGTCGGCCACCCGTAGTCCCACTTCCCTCCGCGCTCTTAGGTGCTCCGAGCGCCAGAGACGCGCCGAAGCTCGGGGGGCGGGCAGGCCGGCCGCTGCGCTCCGGGATTGGCCGCGTTAGGCCCACCTCCAAGCGGAAGTGGAGGCGGGCGGAAGTTGCGCGACGCCGCTGGAAGGAGTGTCGTGTGTAAACAGTGTCCTTCCGCGCGGTGGCCTCGGAGAGAGCTGCTGAGGGTGGGGGCCTGCCTGGAATTGGGGTGCTTATCAGAGGCAGAGGGAGGAAGTGGTGGGGTGGGACGATGTGGCCCTTGACGAGCCGGCCAATCGCCGGACGGGCTCCCGCCTTGGGCGGAGGAATCCCGGGCTGTGAGGCGGCGGCATCTGGGCCCATGTGCTTCTTTGTTTACTAAGAGCGGAAGCCGTGGCGGGAGAGGGGGTGGGGCGGAGGACGGGCCTGGTGGCGGAGATCCCAGTGAGGGCAGCGGTTTAGGGGACCGAAAGAAAAGGAGAATAAAACGCGTGGAAGAAACGCTGAGAACCTTGAGACCTGAGTGTGTTGCCGGCTGTGGGAGGCCCTTAGGAAACGGTACTGAGATTTCTAACTAAGGCAGAGAGTGGAATTCCCCTGCGGGGAGGGTATCGGTTAATACTCTAAACTGCCCGGGGCCGCTTTTTCTTCCCTAGGCCAAAACAGGCTTGTGAAAAAGAGTTCTGCCCTGTTTGGGGAGAATTAGGTAGGCTTATTTGAATGTTGTTTCGATTGATGAGTTCATCGATCTGATTTTAAATGGAGGTGAGTTTCTTAGATTTCTCTCAGACGGGTTTTGCAGTAAGGTATCTGAAGAAAGGTTGACTTTTACGGTTTTACGCTTTTTTTATAGAAAAGGTGAAGAAGTTTCTACAAGAGTTTTACCAGGATGATGAATTTGGCAAGAAGCAGTTCAAGTATGGCAACCAGTTGGTAAGTCTAAGGTTGGGTAGAGGGAATGGGGCAGTGACTTAAGCTATAAGAGCTATTAGCAAATGCATTTTTGTGTAAGTTACAAGCTTAACACTATACCTGATACCAGTGTATCACTAGATTCACAATAATTAAGGTATTTTCAGGGGTTGGGGGGCTGAGAAGTGAGTCTTGTTCTGTCTCACACTGCTGTTTCTCCCATGTGGGGCCTGGGACCTGTGTGCTGAGCTTGTGGTGACAGATTTTTGCTTGTCAACACTGGTAAGGTAAATTTGGCCCCGTGGCTATCTCCTCTCCACCCCAGGTTCGATTGGCTCATCGGGAGCAAGTGGCAGTGTACATAGATCTAGATGATGTAGCTGAGGATGACCCTGAGCTGGTGGATTCAATTTGTGAGAACACCAAGCGCTATGCTAAGCTCTTCGCTGATGCTATACAAGAGCTGCTGCCTCAGTACAAGGAGAGGGAGGTGAGAAAAATGCAGGGCATGGAACTTAGGTATTTTTCGAGAAGGTTCTTGGGGGGGCAGAAAGCTGGCTTTCCAAGCTGGCAGAAAGGGGGCAGTGATTTCTGCTGGCCCCCTTTACGTGCTGTCCTTTCACCATCCTGGTTTTTGCCTTTTCCTTTAGGTGGTAAATAAAGATGTTCTGGACGTTTACATTGAGCACCGGTTGATGATGGAGCAGCGGAGCCGGGACCCTGGGGCAGCCCGGAGCCCCCAGAACCAGTACCCTCCTGAACTTATGCGCAGATTGTGAGTGGTCTCGGTTGGGAAGGGTGTGGGGTTTGATCCCCAGAGCCTTGCTAACGACAGTTTTTTCCCTTAGTGAGCTGTATTTTCAAGGTCCCAGTAGTAACAAGCCTCGCGTGATCCGGGAAGTACGGGCTGACTCTGTGGGGAAATTGGTAACAGTGCGTGGAATTGTCACTCGTGTCTCTGAAGTCAAACCCAGGATGGTGGTGGCCACTTACACGTGTGACCAGTGTGGGGCAGAGACCTATCAGCCGGTATGTATGGAGCAACGAACAGTGCATTTTGTAAGAACTAGTTTTGTCTGCTGACGTTCACTTGTTATATTCTCTGATTATTGTAAATCATGCTGGTGTGTTCACCTTTCATTTTCTTTTTAGCGTGGAGTGGTTTTTTTGTACATTCTATGTTTTTTGTTTGTTGACATCTACTAGGGATAACGTAAGACATTCGAAAGTTCCCTGGCTTTTGTGACAAAGAGGAATGTGATTCAAGTAACTGACTCTAAGGGGCTCCTTTTCTTATGATTTCCTTTGGTGTTTCCTTTTTTGTATCTTAGATCCAGTCTCCCACTTTCATGCCTCTGATCATGTGCCCGAGCCAGGAGTGCCAGACCAACCGCTCAGGAGGGCGGCTGTACCTACAGACACGTGGCTCCAAGTTCATCAAATTCCAGGATATGAAGATGCAAGAACATGTGAGTTTGGGGTGTGTGGTCCAGGACCCAGGGAAGGTGGAGCTTGGGAGTCCACTGGAGTAGGAGGAAGAAATTAGAACAAGCGAGAGAGGAGCTGAGGCAGAGAAGTCATCAAGAGCAGCAGGGAAGTTTAACTGGAACTTTCTGATTAAGTTGGGAAGAGGTAAAGGAGAGCTCAGCTTCCCTCCTGTGGGCTTCTGTGAGGCCGAGCAGGCCAGGAAGCGGAAGAGCAGTGTGCCTGGGGAGGGGAGGTTAGTCTTCGGAGGCCTCACGTACCCTTCTCCCCCAGAGCGACCAAGTGCCCGTGGGAAATATCCCTCGCAGCATCACGGTGCTGGTAGAAGGAGAGAACACAAGGATTGCCCAGCCCGGGGACCATGTCAGCGTCACCGGTATCTTCTTGCCAGTCCTGCGCGCTGGGTTCCGACAGATGGTCCAGGTGAGAAAGGGAGTTTAAAATGAGGAGGTGGTTTTTCCTTTTTCTTCTTATCCCCTTATTCTTATCCAGCCCCACAGAGAAAAGTGTCAATAGCAGGACACCAAAGCAGAACGAAAGGTTTTGTTAGGAACTCCTGAGGGAATCACGTGGATGGGCAAGTTAAAGAACTTCATCCATACCCTGGCATCTTCCTGCCCAAGGGTTTACTCTCGGAAACTTACCTGGAAGCCCATCGGATTGTGAAGATGAGTAAGAGTGAGGATGATGAGTCTGGGGCAGGAGAACTGAGCAGGGAGGAACTGAGGCAAATTGCAGGTGAGGGGTCGGGGGAAAGACTGGGAATGTGAGTTTCATCCGAGCACTTTTTATCCCCCAGAAAACACTTTTACTTTTCCCTTTCCCACAGAGGAGGATTTCTATGAAAAGTTGGCAGCCTCCATCGCCCCAGAGATCTATGGGCACGAGGATGTGAAGAAGGCACTGCTGCTCCTGCTGGTGGGAGGGGTGGACCAGTCTCCTCGAGGCATGAAGATCAGGGGTGAGTGCAGCGTTCAGGAAGAAAGGATGGGTGACCAGGGCCCGTGTCCCATAGGCCACAATAAAAGAGCAGGCGTCTTGGCTTCCAGGGCACGGGGTGGGATTAAAAGAAATGGTGCTGGGCATGATGGGGGCAGATCTCGAAAGCACTTTTCTCTGTTTTTGGACGACTTGCATTGAAGGAATAGTCATTCAGGGGCTTCCTTCCCTTCCTCCAGGCAACATCAACATCTGCCTGATGGGGGATCCTGGTGTGGCCAAGTCTCAGCTCCTGTCTTACATTGACCGCCTGGCCCCCCGCAGTGAGTAGTCAGATCCTGGGAAAGGCAAACTGAGGGCAGGAGTAGGACCACCACGCGTCCGTGTTTGTTCTCTTCTGGGAGCGTTGGGAAATGGAGATTCAGTGCCACCACCCACAGACCTGCAGCTGCCTTGGGAAGGCCTGGCTGGGTCAGAGCAGTTCAGTACAGGCTTTGCCTCACTAGCCCTGTTTCTTCTGTCCTTTGCCCCGTTGTTGCTCCCTTGTTCTCTGCTTTTCCTAAACATGTCTATTTTCTTTCTCCCTGGCCCTTTTGTTCAGGCCAGTACACAACAGGCCGCGGCTCCTCCGGAGTGGGGCTCACAGCAGCTGTGCTGAGAGACTCCATGAGTGGAGAGCTGACCTTGGAGGGTGGCGCCCTCGTGCTGGCTGACCAGGGTGTGTGCTGCATTGATGAATTTGACAAGATGGCGGAGGCTGACCGCACGGCCATCCACGAGGTCATGGAGCAGCAAACCATCTCCATTGCCAAGGCGGGCATCCTCA
This sequence comes from Globicephala melas, assembly GCF_963455315.2. Classification (NCBI taxonomy): domain Eukaryota; kingdom Metazoa; phylum Chordata; class Mammalia; order Artiodactyla; family Delphinidae; genus Globicephala; species Globicephala melas. The sequence continues at coordinate 6,562,572 of NC_083328.1, read as the reverse complement.
CAACGCTCAATGCCCGCTGCTCCATCCTGGCTGCCGCCAACCCTGCCTATGGGCGCTACAACCCTCGCCGCAGCCTGGAGCAGAACATACAGCTTCCTGCTGCGCTGCTCTCCCGATTTGACCTTCTCTGGCTGATCCAGGACCGGCCTGACCGAGACAACGACCTGAGGTGAATGCAGCTCAGCACTCAAGGAGACACCCTTTAGTAACAGTCTCTGGAGTTGGAGGAGAAATTGGAAAACGCATTGTCTGCTCATGGAAACTCCACAACCTTTCCCTCATACAGCAGGGGCTGGTCGGCAGTTGTTAGAGTGGGTCAGGGTTGAAAGTTTGTCCCTGCCAGGCTGTGAGGTGGAGGGGTGAGGGGCCAAGATGTAGAGTTTGGGTGTGACGTGTAGCACCAAAGAGACAGGGTTCCTACTTGTCTCCCCTCTTCCCAGGTTGGCCCAGCACATCACCTATGTGCACCAGCACAGCCGGCAGCCCCCCGCCCAGTTTGAACCTTTGGACATGAAGCTTATGAGGTAGGAGAGCTGGGCGAGGACTGGTGTACTTGCCCAAGTGCCATGGGTGGCAGTGTCTTGGCCTGTGTGTGCGTCTCTTGAAAAGCTTTCACTCCTCCTCCACCACATGTCCTGAGTCTAAGAACAGTGAGTCTAGGTCCCCCTAGCCTGGCCACGGGAGACCATGACACAGAACCTGCCTTTCATGCTACCTCCACCACCTGCCCATCTCAGGGTTGAGACAGGTTCAGATTTTTGGCAAAGCTGCATCCTGCTGTACAGATACTTGATAGCACTATTCTCTCCATGGAGTCTGTCCAGGGACTCCCAGGGATTCCTCAAGTTTTTCTTCTTTTTACCTATTCACTTGAAGTTAACAAAACCGCCTCTTAAGACAGGTGGATTTGTCATATTCATGTAAAGGCCATTTTCCTAAAAACTGGGGAATAATTTGAAATGCAGCATTTGGAGAAATCCATCAGTGATACTTAAGCAAGCAAATACTCATCTGCTGATTTTTTTTCTACTTAAAAATACCCCCCCCAAAGTAAAACTCTTAATGCAGAAAAAACATACTCTTTGCACCCCTCTCTCCTGCTTTCCCACAGACGTTACATAGCTATGTGCCAGGAGAAGCAGCCCACGGTGCCAGAGTCTCTGGCCGACTACATCACAGCAGCGTATGTGGAGATGAGGCGCGAGGCCTGGGCCAGTAAGGATGCCACCTACACTTCCGCCCGGACTCTACTGGCTATCCTGCGACTGTCCACTGCTCTGGTGAGTGCCAGTCTGTCCTGCTGGAGGATGGTCCATTTGGGCTGTACTGGGCAGCCTGCCTGAACGGGGCCCCCTCGCGGCCTCCGTCCGCGCAGGCCCTGCCGGGGCTAAAGTGCTGACAGTGCAGATAGCGGTCCTCTCCGTGCTACCGCACTGTGGGTACTTGCTGCTCCAGCAGGGCACGGCCAGCGTCCGTGGAGGGAAAGGCCTTCTCCCTGCTTCTCCGACCTCACCGAGGGGGTGGACGAGTTAACTTCACCCCCTGTGTCCCAGATCCTGTGCTAGGAACGTTCATTTCTGTCCTCACATCTTGGACCTTAGTCCTGGGGGCTCCAAAGTGCTGTTCGTGCAGGTAGTGTGATTACCTGACCTACTGCTGAGCTAGCACTTCCCGAGCCCCAGGGACACTACCTCTCTGCCAGTTGCTTTCTTGGCTGAGCTCCCCAAGCTCCATCTGTCGTGGTGGGGAGCCCAGTGGAGTTCAGAAGGGTCTGGTCTCCCTCACAGGACAGCTGAACACCGGGACTGGCCAGTGTTGAGAGGCGGAGACTTGGGCAATTGCTGGACGCTGCCCTGGGCATTGCACTTGTCTCGGTCTGACAGTGCCGGCCCCACACTGCGGATGCTTGGCGGGAGGGGAGGGGCCTCTACTCCTTTGTGAGTAGGAACACGTGGGTTGCCCAACCTTAAAGCTGGAGCTGTGGGGGGGGGTCCCTGACTTTGTTCCACCCCCCTCCTCCCGTTCCCATCTCTCCCTACCTTCCCCTTAGGCACGTCTGCGAATGGTGGACACAGTGGAGAAGGAGGATGTGAATGAAGCCATACGGCTAATGGAGATGTCCAAGGACTCCCTTCTGGGTGACAAGGGGCAAGCAGCCAGGTGAGCGGCTTAGTGAAGGATGTCAGGAGTTACCTTGACCTTCTTGAGCAGAAAATTTATCCTGTGGCTTCTGCATCCCTGTGTCTGTGATGTTGGCCTCAGAATTCTAACCCTGACCACTGCTGTTCTGTTGGTACTGGGTGTTCTTGTTGTCCCTGACCTTGCACACCCATGCTTGTTTCCTCCAGGACCCAGAGACCAGCGGATGTGATATTTGCCACTGTCCGTGAGTTGGCCTCGGAGGGCCGCAGTGTCCGGTATTCCGAGGCAGAGCAGCGCTGCGTGTCTCGCGGCTTCACACCTGCTCAGTTCCAGGCGGCCCTAGACGAGTACGAGGAGCTGAACGTCTGGCAGGTCAATGCCGCCCGGACACGGGTCACTTTTGTGTGATTCGAGTCGCTTGAGACACTGGTATCTACTCTGCATATGGTCCTAATCCCCCTTACTTTAAAGACCTAGAGATGCCCTTGAGGGGAAAGGAGGATCCCTTCTTTTTCCCAAGCTGCACTTGTTTTACTTATTCATTTTGCTAATAAAGTGTGTGTAGATTTGCTGCCTTCTGTTGAAACAGGGTATTTTGAGTTTTCTAGATTCCTGTCTTTTCCCTTTATGCTTGTCTTACTCCAGCCACTCATAGTCTACTCAGGGGAGTTCTTGCTCTGCCTGCCAGGCACTGATAAGAGACTGCACGGGGTCTCCACTCCCTCCCCCGCTCCAGTTCATAGTCTCAAAGTATGGACACGAGTACCTCTGCCTCCTGGGGTTCAGGCACATACCTCCCTGTGGTAAACACTCAGTGCTGCAGTAACTGAGAAACACTTCTTGGCCATCCACTGAGCCTGTAGGATCAAGGCTTTAAGATCCAAAAGAGCGTGGCACCTAACAGAGAGGACAGAGCCACTAGAAGGGGTGCGGAGGGGCTGCTCCCCTTTTATTAGCAACAGGTTTCTCTGAATGGAGTGTAGCACCCTCTTCTCGACAGCTGTCCGACCCCTGTGCTGCATCCTTTCAAGTACCCTCTCATCAGAAGAAGAGCCCCCGCATCCGCCTGCCAATGCCTTGTCGGTCATAGAGGACATTGAACTTGTTCACAAACTGGTTCATGGTGTTGCACGTCTTGGTGATGGTGCCAAGGTAGGCCATGAGCCCCACGTCATTGCATTGCTGCGAGGGAACAGAAAGAGCCAGTTCCCCAGGGGCTCTGGGTCCCCCGCTGCATGCCCAGGGAACAGCCAGGTCCCAGGTCCTGCGTGCAGAAATGACGGTGCGAGCCCCACCTCCCTGTCCTGGGCTTTACACTCACATCGTAGAAGTCTGTCTTGAACTTGTCTGTGCTGAGCACTGGGAGGCAGTGACACAGAGCATAGGCCTCACGCAGGATCTCATGGTTAAAGGGGACCTCGCCTAAAGGCACAACAGAGGCTGCGTTAACGTGGATGCTGTCGCTTCCCCAGGAGGGAGAGGAAAAGGGGTTCAAGTGCCGGGGAGACACCTGTCCTACCTGCTTCGGAGGCCTTGACGTACTCCAAGATGAGCTTGACGCGGCTGTGCAGCATCTTGATGGCACTGTGCTGTGCGATCAGGTGTTCAGCCACTGCAGGGGGACAGGGACAGGCCAAGGTGGAGAAGGAGTGGGGCCACACCTTCCACCCCCACTTAGGAAGCCCCTCCAGCCTCCCCTACCAGTGGAGTTCTCTCCACTGCCTGTTGCTGTCATTCGTGCCACGTGGTCCACACCAATGCGTTCAGCTTCCTCTGTGGCCAGAGTGTAGGTCAGCTCAGCAAACAGCATTGTGGCCTACAGGGCACACACAGTCAAAAGGAGGAAATGCCAGGAGCAGAATCTGAGGGTTGAAGGGCAGGGCATTACCTACCTCTCCATTGATTATATCTATGACAGACTCAAAAACGCTGACGGGAAGCTGTAAAGAAGAGATGGGAGAATAGCTCTTACTGACATCAAACACACCTGAACCTATATGTTAAGTGCCAAAAACTTGGGCTTGGCCCTTTCACATTACATTTTCTCATCTAATCTTCCAAAGGACCTAGTGAAGTAGGAATTACCCCATTTTACACACGGGGAAAATGCACTTTAGAGGTTAAGTGACTAACCCAAAGTCTCACAGCTGGTAAACTGCAAAAGAGATTCAATTCAATAAAAATGTCATACAGTTAAAGATAGCAGGATGAGAATGAAAGATGGCCATAGTGATGGACAAGCAGGACAAAGTGGGCACGGGGTCAGTTTTACTCACATCTGTGTGCTTGGTCATAGGGTTCAACTTAAGAAACAGAGGACTCTCAATTATCTCGCACACCTGGAAGAGGGGGAGAATACACACAAGTGTCAGGGCCCATCTTCCCCTCATCCTCTAGTCTCTGCCCCAGCATGCACAAGTGTGAGTGTGTATACCTGCTTATGGACGTGGATGTCGGAGGGGTCAGGCGGCCCCCCTGTGGTATACCAACCGAGGAACTCCAGCTCCTTGAATACCTGTTTAACTGGAGAGGAAGGGGCCAGAATATTTCTTGAAACCATCCTTCCTTAATTTGAAATTCCTGGTGTATTTTTACCAGCTTCTCCCCTTCCCATGTTGGTTCTATTTAGAATAATTAATCTCCTCAGTCTTCTCACTTTCTTTGCAGGGAATAACTGAATGTGTCCTTTTTCTAAGGTCTCTTCAGCTACTCTAGCTTCACTTTTCCTCCGTTCTCGTCCTATCCTGTTTACTTTTTTCCCCGACCCTCTCCATCTTCCCCACTCTGCTTTTTTTCCCCACTCCCACTCCTCTCCCCCACGTCTATTCCCCTCTCACACTGCTCCTCCTTGGTGTAATAATATTCCTTGTCAATGATAATCTTCTCTTCCACGGTGTGGGACAGCAGCTCAAAGGAGTTCATCACCTCGATATTTCGGCCCTCCTGCTTCCCGATCAGAGCCCCAATCACTGGATGAGAGAAGGACACATAAGAGGTGAGGGTAAGGAAACCCCAAACTTCCCTAATCATTATAGCTTGAGGGTCTGAGGTCAGTGTGAACCAAATATTAGGGAAACGGTGATCTGCGGAGGAGGAACTGGCTTCAGTAAAGGAAGGGGAAAGACCACCATTTGGGGGAGGTGACCAAGGAGAGGAGGCTGGAGAATTACGCCGAACACTCACCCTGCATAGGCCGCCCCTCCTGCGAGCGCATGCGAATCCAATGATCTGAGATGTTGAGAATGACGAGGGGATGAAGAGCGACTGAAACGCTGCCAGTCACTCCGGAGGCCATCACGCTGGGCACGACTAAGGGAGGAGGAAGAGGGGGTGAGAGTCCTCCCGGGAGACGGGAGTGAGAGACGGCAGAGTCGGGCCATACATCCCTCCCGCAAGTTAACCCAGGGAGCTCGCTTTTGACCCGCCCTCCCGACTTCTCCCGGGAGTCCAGGACGGCCTTGACGCGCCCCCAAGGAAGTCTCCAGAAGCCGCTCCCGCGCGGCCCATTACCTGCTGCATCCACCTCCATCCCGCTGCTCCCTCCGGTCCCGTTCGCCGTAGGGGCCGCCGCCGCCGCCGCCGCCGCCATTTCCCCCGCGCCCGCCAGCGTCGGCCCCGCCCCCTCCCTCCCTCTCTCCTCCCCCTCCCTCCCCTCCTCCCCTCCCTCCCGGCTTCCGTAGGCAGAGGCGCATGCGCAGTGTCGCCGTGGCGCGCGCACGCCCCGAAACCTGGGGCGCGCCGGCTGTATTTACCTAGTCTCGGTGGGGTGGCACAGGCGGCCCTGGGGTGGGGAGAGCCGGCAGGTTTTCGTAGCCCCTCTAGCCTTCAGCTGACCTTGAACAAATTACCTAACCCCACCCTGCTCGTCCTCGTCAGTAAAAGTGGGATCAGACTACCTAGTTCCTAAGGCTGTTGCAGAATGAATGAAACGTCCCGTTGCTGCCTTCAGAATAAAACCCAAACCTCTAACCATGGCCTGCCATGCCCTGCAAGATCCGGCCACTGCCTGCCGGTGGCCCTGGCCTCTGCTTTTCTGCTTCTCGGTCCCCGTGCTTCAGCCACACTGGCCCTCACGTCTGTTCCTTTCACACCCCTCACTCACCCCCACCTAAGGGCCTTCTGTCGCCTTCATCACTGTAACCCCTGTGACCAAAACTGTACCTGAAACATGGGCACCTAAATGATTTTTGAGTGAATGCTTTGGCGGTGGAGCCTGGTCTTGAGAGGCTCCATCCACACGTCCTATCTTTCCTCCTTCTGTATTACCTAGGGCACTAGGAACACCCCCTAGTGTTTTCTAACCTCTTCCAACCTCCCTCTACCCTCCATCTCCATCATTCTTTCCAAACTCACCTCTGGCAAACCGGGCCTACTCCAGCCCTCTCCCCAACCCTGCACCCAAGCAAGTTGTGTACACTGCGTTTACTCCATCTTGTTGCCCCTACAATTTCGCTGGCTCTTTTAGTGTGTGCCTACACTGAACCCAAAGTGTTAGCACTTGGAGAGCAGGTAGAGACCTGTATCTTGACTCTATGGAGGCTACTCATGCCCAGAACCAGCAGGTCCCAGGAGATGTTTTCTGGTGATAATGGTGCCTTCTGTGAATTAAGCAATCTTTCCTAAATGGAGCCTGAGTGAAGGGAAGTTAAAGGGCAAGCAGCCCTCAAAGGAAGGGGCCTGAGAAATCCTGCAGGGAGAGACGTCTTCTGGCCAAAGGGAAGTTAAGAGTTTCTCTCGTTTTAATCCCCAACGAGTGAAAAACCTCCCCGTCAACTGAGAGGGTTATGGGAAAACCTCACTTCTCTATATATGCCTCACTTCTCTTAGGAAAAGTGAGGTCAGAAACATGTATCTCTTAAATAATAGGCAGCTTCTGAGGACTGTAATGCTTCTCAGCTAGATTGAAGACTCAAAAAAAAAAAATTATTCTGGTGTTGAAATTGCTAGTTTGCATTGCTGTTTCAATCATTAGAGAATTCCTTTGTCTTTTTGTTGTTTCAAATGCTTTTGAAACATTGTTCAGGTAACTATACAACACATAAAACAGTTGTTATTGTGAAATTTAAAGATGACTTGGAAATTGAATCAGTTGTTTATACATGCTTTGGAAGTAAGCTCAACTGGGCATTTCTTTAAAGTGCATTGTATTTTAAAAAACTACCATCAGGGACTTCCCTGGTGGCGCAGTGGTTAAGAATCCACCTGCGAATGCAGGGGACACGGATTTGATCCCTGATCCAGGAAGATCCCACATGCCGCGGAGCAACTAAGCCCCTGCACCACAACTACTGAGCTGGTGCGCCTCGAGAGCCCGTGCTCTGCAACAAGCGAAGCCACCGCCATGAGAAGCCTGCGCACCACGACGAAGAGTAGCCCCAACTAGAGAAAGCCCGCGCGCAGCAACGAAGACCCAACACAGCCAAAACTATAAATTAAAAAAAAAAACACAAAAAACTACCATCAAAACCTCAGGTTGAAATGATGGTGTTAAAGCAGCTATCCCACTGTTCTTTTTTTCCCTTCCAACAAAACTAAACATACTGTATCACTTTGTTGTTTTGTTAACTTTTCCTTCCACAGACAGAGTGGAGGTGACTGGGCTGGTGGGGAATAGAGCAGAGGGTCTGCTCAGAGAGCCTGCAAAGAAGGCACATATGTGAAAGCTGCTAAGAGAGTACACCTTTATTTTTTAATTTTTTTTGCCACACTAAGCAGCTTGTGGGATCTTAGTTCCCTGACTAGGGATTGAACCCGGGCCCCCGGCAGTGAACGCGCAGAGTCCTAACCACTCGACCACCAGGGAATTCCCGAGAGTACATCTTAAAAGTTCTCATCACAAGAAAAAGTAACTATGGATGGTGGTGGATGTCACATCCCAGTAACTATGGCTTCTCCTTTTCTCCAATTATCCCCTATTTCCAGACCTTTTGTTCAGAAGGGTCAGGTGTGAGTGACGAGGCATTTTTACAAAATTTACAAAGACCCATTACTCTGGCCACCGTGGCACATGTATTTGTTTCCCATCGTTGCTGATATAAATTACCACAGACTTCGTGGCTTAAAACATCACACATTTATTGTCTTACAGTTCTGGGGGTCAGAGGTCTGAAATAGTTTCCACTGATCTGAAACCAAAGTGTCTGCAGGGCCACATTCCTTCTAGGGGAGAATCCCTTTTGATGTCTTTTCCAGTTTCTAGAACTGCATTCCTTACATTTCTTAGTTCATGGCTTCTTCCTCGTCTTCAAATCCAGTATTTTAGCAGCGTCTTCAAATCTCTCTCTTTGTCCTTCTATTCCCATTATCGTATTGCCCTCTGTTGTAAAATCTGTCTCTACCTCCCTCTTATAAGGACACTTGGGATTACATTTAGTGCCCACTGGGATAATCCAGGATAATCTCCCTATCTGAAGATTCTTAACTTAATCATATCTGCAAAATCCCCTTCACAGGTTCCAAGGATTAGGACCCAGAAATCTTGGGGCCACTGTCTAGCCTGCCACAGCAAGTGTGAGCCACTATAGGGGAGCTGGAGAGAGCAGTGTCCTCAGTCACATGATCTAGAACCACATCAATCCAACAAGAGAATCCTGATGGCTGGGCCAGAATTAAGCTGGAATTCTCTAGGCTCCCTTTTGGCTGGGCTGTACTCAAGAGAGTCTACCAGCCAGGCTGGCCTAGGGTAGCTATTAGGGGAAAGAAAAGAAATGCCATACCAACAAGTGGTCAGGGCAGACTCTTGGATTTTCAAAATAAGTCTAGAAAGCCCCCCATCCCTTTCATCCTGATCATTACCCAAGAGATGGCCAACCAAGAAGGGACAGCCACATTCAGTGACCAGGCTGCCTTACTACAGTGTGTGGACCAGAAGGAAGTGAGGGTAGTAGAGCTGACTTGAAAGAGGTCATTCCAGTGCGTGGTACCCAGATGCTGTGGGTGGTAGGGAGTGTGGAATGTCCATCCAACACCTTGACTATTGGCCCCCGGTGAGTGGCTTTTGTAACAGAAGGTGCATCAATATCAGACTGTAGAGGATCTGCAAAGCCTAAAACATAACACAGTTTCAAGGGCTATAATGATGTGGCCTGAGTCAGCCGACTGGCCTGGAACAGGGACACCAGCATCAAGAGAGCCCATAGCAGGTGTTAAAGGTTCGATGGAGTCAGTTTACCAGGAACAGGAGGGAGCTTCTGGGCGGTGCAGGCTTGATCAACAGCCAGGGAGTCTTAGAGACCAGGTGCCCACTCTGGGCATCCACATGAATGACCCATCTGTCAGATAGGACCAAGGTGTGATTCCATAGTTTACCGCCCCAAGGGTGTGTCTTTAATTCTCCATATCTGTCCTCTTCCAAGTGAACCAAGCAGCCAGGCCATTGGCTAGTAGCCCAAGTCAGTAAAATGTAACAAGGTTCATCAAGGGGAGTGCTGGCCAGACTCAGGATGAGAATGGCCTTGACTTCTGCCCATCGTGACATCCACTTTCGGTTTTACGTAGCTGGCCATGAGGCTGGATGGCAGTGGCCACCCAACGCACCCATCAGGTTTCACCTTGGCTAAGTCATCAGTGGACCAAGGCCGGGCATTTAAGGGAACCTGTGACACATGAGGGCCCCAGAATCAGGACCTTGTTTCAGGTGGTTTCTCCCAAGGTAAGTAGCTGCCACTTTTTCATGTAAAATCCCTCAAGGGCCAGGCTGACTGCGCTTTTAAATATACCATTTCTATTTGACTTAGCGAGGCCTCTTAGGCTCTTCCCATCTTGTTAACTGTCAGGTTCGACTTGACTCATCCGAAAATGGGGTATCAAGCTGGAGAGCTACAAAGCCTCCTGGGTCTGGAGTTCTTCAGTGGCAGAGGTACCTTGTGGCTGTGTCAGCAGGTGGCGCTGTTGCAGCGAGAGGGGCCTCTCTGAGAGCACAGGCAGCAATCCCGTTTTTAAGAAAAGCTGTGATTTCCCTTTCTTGCTTCACAGTCTTTATTGTTTCTGTTGGACCATCGGAGGTGGAAGGAAGGAGGGTTGAGGCGTGATCTCCGTGTTCCACTGTCATCCTCTACATACAGCAGTCCCTGAATGGGAAAATTCCCTCTAACACTTAAGGGACTGGAAAAGTGCAAGCATATAAGCCATCAATTCCTGCTACGTATACAGGTGCAGAAGCATCAGTTGAATTCAGACACCTCTTCCCCTATAGGAACAAGGACCAAGAAATCTAACACATTTGCCAGGGACAACAATAACCACCAGCAGGAGACCCCACTAATCCTCCAGCTGAGCTGCAGGGCAGCGGGGAAAGCTAACCTGCAGGGCATGGTGGAGGCGGCAGAGGGGAAACTGAACCCTCAGGCTTCTCCTTCTTGGGCCTCGCACTCCAGGGTCAGCACCCACGATTCACTGCTGTCCCTTCCCTTGCATGGAGGGTTGGTACCTCCTGGCCTCCTGTAAATGCCCCAGCCCAGGTGGCCCCTTTCTTTCTGCACCCATGCATGTTGTTGCATTTCACCCTGCAGTCCTTAGGACCTTGCCCACCCCTGTGCTGAGCACCCTGACCTGACTACCAGGAGCCAGGTACTGCGGCTGGGTTGTGAGCCCAGCCCAGCAGATACTCAGGCCACTGGCTTAGGCAGCAATGGCATAAGCCAGTGGCCTGAAAGGTGACCTGTCCGGACACCCTTGCCTTGCACAGAGGGGTGATGACCCACAAGGCCACCATGACTGCCCCCTCCAAACCCACATTGATGAAAACAAGTGGCCTTGTTATTGGGCTGGGGCTGCACAGGCCCCCTGGGTCACTTGTGGCAGCCCCCCATGTGGCGGGAAGAGAGGACCAGCTGGCCAGTTTCAGTTCATAGAATCCTATGGTTCCGGCCTCGAGTACGCTCCTGGAACACACAACAGGCTAGTCAGCTGTGGGCAGGCCACATCTCCTGGGCACTTCCTACCCCCCACCCCCCGGAACGCCACACACACACACACACACACACACACACACACACACCCCACTGAGCTCTTTATCCAGGAAGATAAGCCAAGAGAGGATACACATTCACCCTTCATGCAGGCCTGGAGGTGGCCGGAAGAGTTTAATCTAGAAATAAAGCAGCATTAATTTTCTAATTGATTAAGGCTCTGTGGGGGTAGCTAAGATAAATTTGCCCACATGTCTCTCCCGTGGGAGTTACAATCCAGAAAAAGAGAGTGACTAGTATTCAAATGTTGCAGGGAACTAGAAGACTCTGAGTGGATCCCAACGCAGTGAAGGTCAAAAAATTATCATCTCTTCTAGTCCTCTGGGTCCCTCGTTCTGGGCGTTTTAATCCTTTGCCAAGCGCTCTTGGTTTTACCTCTGTGAAATCTCCCATATACCAACCTCCTACTCCCCGTTTGCGACGACGCCACCCTAAAACCACGCAGCCTGCTGGCCATCCAAGTGCCGAGGAGTCTCTGATCACCTGTAACTCGTCCCAGGCACCCAGGCTGGGCACCTGGTCGGAAGCCCCTTTTTCCTCAACCCTGACCCCTCCACTCTCACCCTGCCTCCTGCTTACCAGGAAATACAGCTTCTTTGGTACAACTTACGTCGACTTCCTGATCTCTAACAATCCTAGCGGGTATATACATCTCTCTCCATCTCCTCACCTGTAGTTTCAGAGGATGAATCTTACCTGGAGTTTCATCGGAACATCTTGCGGGAGCCAGTCACGACTCGAGGGCTACAGGCAGGCCTTACTGGAACAAGCAGCGGCCGTGGAGATAAACGGAAGGGCCGCAGTCAAGTGTGGCGGCCCCTGGGAGATGACCTGCCGGGCGCGGGTGCAGGACACCCGCCCTCCACCCACGGGAAGCAGACAGACTCTGGGCTCCAGCCCAGCCATAGCCGTTCATAGCATGTGCCATCCAGGGAATCTGGCTACTTATCCAAAATTGAAAACTTCATTTGCAAAAAACCCATATGAATTTTTGCCACCGCTGAAAATAACTGACAATTGAGCTGACCTCCCAACAGAGGCCTTCCTGTCCTGTGGCCACCAATGGGACTCACTCCTGGATGTAAAAGCACATTATCTCCCTTCCTCTGGCCTCAGAGAAGCCTTCAGTACGGACAAGAAACGGTGGCTGAGACGCCTAACTAATCCTGGGGTCCTGTGCGCATGCGCATGAGTAAGCGGAGTGGGCTCGTAGAGAGGAGAATGGAATCGACCCACAGAGGAGGAAGCTGGGTCAGATCGCTTAGGGAGCGCCTGCTTCCCTTAAAGTTCCTTGAGTTCCCAATTCTGAAAAGGATCCTGCCTTCGGATTCTGCGTGCTGTCCGGGGCCCTTCATCACCCTCCTTCCCCTTCTTTGCACGAGTTACCCTGGAGAGGCTAAATTACACGCGCGATGAAGCACCGGATTGCAGCGCTAACACCTCCCTGAGGCCAGGAACTTCCAGTTACTGAGCAGGAAACGCTTACAGCTGGATGCCCCAGAGCCGCTGTTGCCCTGGGCTGTGCGGTGTAAAGTGGTGATCCAACGGGATTAGCACAGCAGTTCTGACCAAAAGACAGGATTAAGGGGGCTCTCTTATTCCAGGGATGTGAAGAAAAAATGCCATCCCCGTACAGAATCTTAGGACACTGGATGTAAAGGTGAAAGAGAACTATAGAATCATGCATCTGTTTCCAATAACCACTAAAAACTAACTAGAATGCCCCTCTAATTCAGTTTGGGGTCCAGGTGGATCCCCTAAGAATGCTCACACGCACAGAGCTGGAATAGAAGGACATCCAGATGTCCTGTCTGTCCCTCTCCAGAGCTTCAAGCCTGCTCCCTTCCACTGTCCCGGATGCCCGAGTACTTAGACCCTGTATTTTTTTTTTTTTTAAAGAAGCAGCATTTTATTTTTATTTTTAATTTAATTTAATTTTTTTTTCTTTTTGGCCAAGCCACCGGGGCATGCAGGATCTTAGTTCCCTGAGGGATCGAACCTGTGCCCCCTGCAATGGAAGTGTGGAGTCCTAACCACTGGACCACCAGGTAATTCCCTAGACACCTGTCTTGAGTCCTCTTGGGTCCTATATTGAGATGTTGGACAGGAGGGGCCAGGTGATGGGAAGAAACTGGCCTGGTGATGGTGGTTCCTGAGCACAAGGGTGGAGTGGAAGTCCTTGCTCCCAGGCTGGCCTTGGGGCCTGGCACAGGGTCTTACCCTGAGGGCAGCAGCTTTTGCAGGCCAGCTCTTTCCACAGTGTGTCACTGGATGAAGGCAGCTCTCAGACAAATAGGCTAAAACCTTTTTTCTACATCCTGGGAGCCAGGTTGCCCTGGAGCAGAAAAGATGGGGCAGCTTCCTTGTCAATTGTCCCTCAGGGATGGGACTGCAGCTTGAGCTCAGTCAGCTGAGGAACTTGATTGAATCTCTCTCAAAGGAGACAAACTACATGAGAAACAACGCTATTCCCAAAGCCACGTTTGGAGTGTGGTCATGGAATCTGGTACTCGGCTCCAGCTGCTACTTCCAGAGCCAAGGTGCCCTTCCCCAGCCTCACCAGTTCTCTGAAGGAAGGCAGCCATCCTAACTAATCTCAGGGAGAGACCTTTTCACCCTAACCCAGTGGTTCTCAGCTGGGGGCGATTCTGTCCTTCAGAGGTTTGGTTTCATAGTTCTATGTTTCATGAGTCCTTATCATATGGGCAATTATACTGTAATTATTCTGTAAAATAAATATTTACATAAAAATACTGAATTACTATAATGTACACCTGAAACTCATATAATATTGTAACTCTACTTCAATTTTTTTTTAAGTGTGAAAAATAATATTTACACAAAAAATGATGTTATATCTGGGATTTGCTTCAAAATAATCAGGAGGAGGACGAGTGGGACTGCAGATGAAACAAGATTGGTACCTACTGATAACTGATCGACTTACCATAATTCTCTGCAAAAAAATTGTATATAAACTGAAATTTAATTAAAGTTTTCCGTGAATATAAGGCTTTAAGTATTTTAAAAAATTTCTCCTGGATTGGGTTATCATGATAAGTAGGACTTTACAATTGATCAAAATAGAAATGTACAATAGGGACTTCCCTGGCGGTCCAGTAGTTAAGAATCCACCTTGCAATGCAGACGACTTGGGTTCTATCCCTGGTTGGGGAACTAAGATCCCACATGCCACAGAGCAACTAAGCCCTTGCGCCCTACAGCCCGAGTGCCACAACTACTGAGCCCCCTTGCTCTGGAGCCTACGCACCTGCTGCAACTAATGACCCTGTGTGTCACAACTAGAGAGAAGCCCGTGCACCGCAACAAAAGATCCTGTATGCCGCAACTAAGACCCGATGCAGCCAAAACTTAAATATTAAAAAAAAAAAGAAATGTATAACAAATCTGATCTATGAGTAACAAAAAGTTATTTTTATTAGAATTTATCTCAGTGAGATGGAGGGAACTGTCTTGTTTTTCTCAATAGATGGGCATTACTTATTACTGGAATGAAATATTATGTCTATTACTACTTTGGGGTTTTTTTTTTTAATAGATCTTTATTTGGGTATAACTGCTTCACAATACTGTGTTAGTTTTTGTTCTACACCAAAGTGAATCAGCCATATGCATACATATGTCCCCATATCCCCTCCCTCTTGAGCCTCCCTCCCATCCTCCCTATCCCACCCTCTAGGTCATCGCAAAGTACGGAGCTGATCGCCCTGCTACTTTTGGTTTTTAATTAATTAATTAATTTAGGCCGTGCCCCGCACAGCTTGTGGGATCTTAGTTCCCCGACCAGGGATGGAACCTGGGCCCCAGCAGTGAAACCGCCGAGTCCTAACCACTGGACCGCCAGGGAATTCCCTACTTAAGTGAGATGAATGGTGAAAGGAATATAGTTATAACAATGTCAATTTTATCTGCCAAAATCATATTGTGATCTATCACCAGCGATGGCCTTGGCCTCCTCTCATTTTTTTTGGAGGGAAATAATAGGAAATCACTTGAATCACAAAGGACTTATTCACCTACTTGATATTGGCAGCAAGGTTCCCAATGAATCCTTTTGTTTGGTACCCCAGAAGTTTTGGGGTACCAAGAAAAAGAATAAAATACCTAAGAATAAACCTACCTAAGGAGGCAAAAGACTTGTATTCAGAAAACTATAAAACATTGATGAAAGAAATCAAAGATGACATAAACGGATGGAGAAATACACCATGTTCTTGGATTGGAAGAATCAATATTGTGAAAATGACTATACTACCCAAAGCAATCTACAGATTCAATGCAATCCCTATCAAACTACCAATGGCATTCTTCACAGAATTAGAACAAAATATTTAACAATTTGTATAGAAACACAAAAGACCCCAAATAGCCAAAGCAATCCTGAGAAAGAAAAACAGAGCTGGGGGACTCAGGCTCCCCGACTTCAAACTATACTACAAAGCTACAGTAATCAAGACAGTATGGTACTGGCACAAAAACAGAAATATAGACCAATGGTACAAGATAGAAAGCCCAGAGGTAAACCCACACACATATGGTCACCTAATTTATGACAAAGGCAAGAACATACAATGGAGAAAAGACAGCCTCTTCAATAACTGGTGCTGGGAAAACTGGACAGCTATATGTAAAAGAATGAAATTAGAACACTACCTAACACCATACACAAAAAATAAATTCCAAATGAATTAAAGACCTAAATGTAAGGCCAGACACTATAAAACTCTTAGAGGAAAACATAGGAAAAATGCTCTTTGACATAAACCACAGCAAGATCTTTTTTGACCCACCTCCTAGAGTAATGAAAATAAAAACAAACAAATGGGACCTAATGAAACTTAAAAGCTTTTGCACAGCAAAGGAAACCATAAACAAGATGAAAAGACAACCCTCAGAATGGGAGAAAATATTTGCCAATGAAGCAAAGGACAAAGGATTAATCTCCAAAATATACAGACAGCTCATGGAACTCAATATCAAAAAAACAAACAACCCAATTAAAAAATGGGTGGAAGACCTAAATAGACATTTCACCAAGGAAGACATACAGATGGCCAAGAGGCATATGAAAAGATGCTCAACATCACTAGTTATTAGAGAAATGCAAATCAAAACTACAGTGAGGTATCACCTCACACCGGTCAGAATGGCCATCATCAAAAATCTACAAACAATATATGCTGGAGAGGGTGTGGAGAAAAGGGAACCCTTTCGCACTGTTGGTGGGAATGTAAATTGATACAGCCACTATGGAGAACAGTATGGAGGTTCCTTAAAAAACTAAAAATAGAACTACCGTATGAACCAGCAATCCCCCTACTGGGCATATACCCTGAGAAAACCATAATTCAAAAGCACACATGTACCCCAATGTTCATTGCAGCACTATTTACAATAGCCAGGACATGGAAGCAACCTAAATGTCCAAGTACAAATGAATGGATAAAGAAGATGTGGTACATATATACAATGGAATATTACTCAGCCATAAAAAGGAACGAAATTGGGTCATTTGTAGAGATGTGGATGGACTTAGAGTCTGCCATACAGAGTGAAGTAAGCCAGAAAAAGAAAAACAAGTATCACATATTAACGCATATATATGGAATCTAGAAAAATGGTACAGGTGAACCTATGTGTAGGGCAGGAATACAGACGCAGACGTAGAGAATGGGTGTGTGGACACAGTGGGGGAAGGAGAGGGTGGGATAAATTGGGAGATTAGGATTGACATATATACACTACCATGTGTAAAATAGCTAGTGGGAAACTGCTGTATAGCACAGGGGGCTCAGCTTGGTGCTCTGTGACCACCTAGATGGGTGGGATGGGTGGGGGGGTAGGAGGGAGGGGATGTAGGTATACATATAGCTGATTCACTTCATTGTACAGCAGAAACTAACTCAACATTGTAAAGCAATTTTATTCCAATAATAAAATATATATATACTGGCCGCAAGATTCCCAAAGAATCCTTTTGTTTGGTACCCCAGAAGTTTTGACACCCTGAGGGCAATGCACCATTGCAAGATTTGGGGGCGAGAAGCCTATCTTCTGCCAGGTGGGGAAGGTGACCGAGAAAGAGGGTGCTCTGGCCACTGGGATGCTTTCCAGGAGAGCAGTTTTAAACGTGAACAGATAGAAAATGAGGATCTGGGGCAAACATGGCACTGAAAGCTGTGGGAACTGTGCAGGGCCGAGGTCTGCAGCCTGTGCACCGTCTCTGTCGCCGTGGCACACTGGCCCGGCTCTGCTGTCGGGTCGTAAATTCACAAACATGAATGGGTAACAACAGAAAACGATGTGGGAACCGAGGGAATCAGGAATTTTGCACAGGAAGCTTTGGGAGATGTTGTTTACTGTAGTCTGCCTGAAGTTGGGACAAAATTGAACAAACGAGGAATTTGGTGCTTTGGAAAGTGTGAAAGCTGCTAGAGAACTCCACTCTCCTCTATCAGGAGATGTAACAGAAATGAATAAAGCTCTAGCAGAAAATCCAGGACTTGTCAACAAATCTTGTTATGAAGATGGTTGGCTGATCAAGATGACATTCAGTAACCCTTCAGAACTAGATGACCTAATGAGTGAAGAAGCATATGAGAAATACATGAAATCTATTGAGGAGTGAAAATGGAACCCCTAAATAAGCTAGTTTGAAACAACTTAAAAAAAAAAAAGAAAGAAGGATCTGGGAATTGATTCTTTCAGAACTGGCTGTGTCCTCACACTCTTTGGGAAGATTTGTGTGTTCTCCACCCTCCCCCTTCCCTATGCCCCCTCCCCCAGGTCCTCATATCCTTGTCTGAAAACGGCTACAGTCTGACATGAGACCCACATACAGCCACCAGTACCCTTCCTTCTATGGACCTCTGATAAGGCTTATTGTTTTTAAAATGAAATCAATACTTTTACTGCTTCATCAAGGACATTCTTAAATGAAACTGGATTTTAAAAAAAACTATGAATGCATGGCAATGAAGAATATAATAGTTCAGTTTTGTGCCATTACCTGAAATTTATGCTTAGGCATTAGCAGTTTCACCCACCATTACTTTTGTAGCATCACTGCAAAGTCAACACAGTGAAAAAGACAAAAAAATCTATCTTATGAAAACAGTTTTGACCTCCCAGACCACCTGGTCGCAGGGACCCACACAGGTCCACAGAACATACTTTGAAAACTGCTCAAAATTAGATACTTCAAAGATAAGATAATGTTACAAATAATATCATACCGGAAGATTCGAGGTTTTAGATGAAACAGATAAATTCATAGAAGAAATTAACCTACCAAATCTGATTCAAGAGGAAATAGAGATATGAACAATTCTAAGCCAAATTCTAGGCTTCAGAGATAAATTCTTGTGTAAGTCTCTTCTGCGATACAGGACAAGATAGATACAATTTTGTTCTAATCTGTTTGCAAAGCCACAGTTGCAGCTTACTTTAGGACAAATGGACTGTTTCATCACTTTAATATTTATTTATTCATTTGGCTGTGCTGGGTCTTAGTTGTGGCATGTGGGATCTAGTTCCCTGACCAGGGATGGAACTCGGGCCCCCTGCATTGGGAGGGCAGAGCCTTAGCCACCGGACCACCAGGGAAGTCCCATGGCATCACTTCTTAATGGTCATTTCGTTGGCCCCAGGTGATAGGAAGGGGCAGGGCGGGGGCGAGTGGGGGCCCCGGGCTCCAGCCAGGTCAGGAACACACTACTCAGAGCCCATCAAGCCTCAGTGGCTGTGCTTACCAAGGCTTACATTTTTTACTCTATTTTCTTTCCTTGCTTTTAGATTAAAGCTATATGGAAGTTTAAGTGTTTTCTTCCCCACCTTGATGGACTGCCTTGGGTATCCCCTCCGTGACTCATGGCACTTCTAGGTCCACAGACTCAAGAAAAGCATTAATAGCAGGGCTTTTGAGAACTTGCTGGGAATTAAACCAGGCGGCTGCAAACTGACTTCTAGGCCCCAGAGTAATAGAGTTGATCGGATTGACGGTGCTGGGAATCTAAGAGCTGTTTCCTGAAGACTGTCATTAGGTGAACGTTTACAAAACATACAATCCCACTTTGAGGAGCATCACTCTGCTCCACCCTTCCCTCCTCTCCTTGCCACTGCCTCCTCCTACATCTCTGTTCTTGTCCTGGAGAGAGGAGTGGAAGAATAAGGTATTGAGAAGAGGAAAAGAAAAAAATGCCTTTGTGAGGGGGGGAACTGAGACTACTGAATGGCTTGGCTATTCCAAGTATGTGCTCAGATTCTCACTGGGGTCTGGAAGGACTGGAGATGGGTCATACACCTGCACCTCTCAGGCCACCCTCAAGTTTTGTTACCTGTGAATTGTTCTCATACCTCGGGAACTTTGCCCTGGCTGCTGCCTGTGCAGATAACACTCTCTCTTCCCCTCACCAGCCTGTATGACTGCTGGAAAGTCTTCTCACCTCTGGACAGGATCCTGCTCTTCATCACCTTTTCTTAGCACTTACCGTATTTTCTTGGAATTGATTAGATTACTGTCCTTAGAGTGAAGTCCCAGGAGAGTAAGGTCTGTTACGTTGCAGAGCTGAATGGGTGCACTATAAATATTGGAGGCAGTAAAAATTGAGATCAACTGCGAGGCAGGACCATAAGGGAAATCAGGAGATCACAAGAGTTCATTTTGTATATCATCTGAAAGACTTGATTCTCTCACTACCAGGATTCCTCCTGTGAGGGCATAAAAGTGAGTGAAACTGAGCGAGCCACGTAGCCTCGCTCCTCATTCCCCCAAGCATTTCACGTGTTTCACACCTTCTTCACAGTGATGGGGCTTCACCAGTTTTCTACGATCTGGATGGATCTACATCGGTAACTTCCCCAAGTCTTTTCTACTTGCTTGCCTTGTACAGGTTTTGTGCTCATGTGAACTCTCTGATGGGCCGGAATGTTTTCTTCAGATTTTAGTAATTTAAAGGAGGCATTTTTACATGAAACAAACACAAAACTTGGTTTGTTTGGAAGCATAAACTTGGTTTATTTGGAAACTTCAAGTAAGGGTGAATGTTCTATATTGAATCCTTCCAGCGTCCTCCTGTTTGCTGCGTGTCGTCTTGGGACTCAGATCCCTCGGACACGGTGAGCAAGGCTCGGCCTTCGGCGGCCCCGCGGAAGACCACGTGGGAGCGCAGCCAGGTCCCACTCAGCCCCCTGCGCCCCGCCTTCCGCGCCCCGGCCAAGCATGCGCCCTGAGGACCAGGTGCGCGGCGCCCCACCCGGCCTGGCCAGCAGGAGTCGCAGCTGGCGGTGCGGCAGGCCTGGAATGGCGCGTCGGTGCTGGGGCCCTGCGCCCAATCAGCAAACCACCGAGAGGCGAAGACCTTCCATTTTCCTAGAAGGAACAAGTGGATGTTGGGGGACCGGGGGAGGTGGTGGTGGTGGTGGTGAATAGGACCGACCCGGAAGCGAAACGGAGGGAACTTCCGTTCTTTGTTCTGTCCCCGGTGTGTGGGTCTGTGACAGGGTCCGACGGGGCCTGGTCGGTGTCCGGCCCCCCAAATCTCCCGTCCCTGCCCCCAGGGTGAGTCCGGCCGCCCCCGGGGCTCGCGGTGGGACGGAGGCAGTGGTCGCCGGGGAAGGGGTGGTGTCCGTGCCGCTGCGGCCCGCGGGGTCCCCAGGCCCTCCCGGAGCAGGGTGCCGGGAGGCTCTGGTCCTGACTCCGCTTCCCCAGGGACCCCGCCCCCCAGCGGGCCCTGCGTCGCGGGAGGAAAGGGGCTGCGGTTATGGTTCTGTGACAGCGCCCAACTCGAGTACTTTAAAGTTCTGGTACGGCTGGATAGGCGTTCCTCTCTTTAAAACAGCTGATGACAACGACCCTAACTTGGTCTTTCCTCGAGACGCTTTCATTTGATGTTAACACAGTTAACAGTTATCCGCGCCCGCGGCACGAGAGAGGGTCGATTTTTTACTGGGCTGGGTCTGAGGACCAGAGAATGAGTTCAACGAAGTGTGCGCAGTTAAAACTCTTCAGATTCCAGAAATAATCCCCTTGGCGCCCAGTAAATCGAGTCTTTTTCATAGAGTGGTACAACTGTGTCCCATTTCCAGTTGTAATAGATCCCTGACTTGATTCGCTTTTCAAGTGGGACTGAACACCGACCGGTGTTTCCATTCTGAAGGGCATGTGTAAACTCCAGGAGAGGATAAGCAGGATGCTGAACCTGAAGTCTGTGGGATAATTAGAGGAACTGAAGGTATTTACCCCCAAGAAGAGAAGTTTGTGGAGTGGGCATCATTTGGTTTCAGGTGTTTGGTGGAGAATTTTGTGGAAGGAGAAGATTCTATCATTGAAGGTCCATAGGGCACTAAGCCTCTGAGAGGTGAAGGTCCAAGGGGCAGGTTTTTAGTTTACCATCCGAAGACCTCTCTAATGGCTAAGCTGTGCAGCAATGGGACAGACTCCCTGCTGAAGCAGCTGAGAGTGTCTAGCAAGTTAGCTGCCAGAACCTTAGGAACTTGAGAAGGTGTTTCTTGCCCTGGGTGGGAGGTTGACCTGGAGAACCTTGACTTCTGTTTCAGCTCTAAGGGTTCAACACAAATACCAGTTGTGGTCTTAATCAGTATTTATTAGCGTATGTCCCCTCTCTTTTCCTCTTATCTCTAAATATCTAGATTAGAAGTGAAGTTTACATAAACATTTAAAATGCCTTTTTTTTTTCCTTAGTCCTACAGCATTGGCATCAACTAAAGTCAGAATTCCCAAGAACTTGAACAGAGGCTGCCAAGTTCCCAGTAACTGCTACTCTGGCCGTTTAGAGACCAACTCCAGAGAAGGAAGGAAAGAATCCAGGAGGTAAAGCTTTCCATGACTTGTTCTCACTGCCAGGTCATCTTTCCCAGTCCCCAGGTGCACTCCAGAGAGTGGGGTTGGCGGTGGAGCAGGGGAAGGGCCCTGCCAGGACCTGAAGCTCTGGGGCACAATGGAGGTTTTTCTTTCTATGAGAAACATTGTTTACTGATCCAGACACCGGGGACTTGTTCTCAACAATATCCGTTTGAGTTCCAGCTTTGGTTAACCCAGCTGGGAGGAGGGAGTGTTGCTTTCTTCTCCGGAGTCAGAGCCTCTTACTTTCCCTTCTTTTCTAAAGGAGAGTTTAGACTGCGAGCGGATTTGTTGGGGGTGCCTGCTTATAACCAATCCTGGAGATTGTAAAGTTCGTTGACAGAAAAAGATGGCTGGCTCTGAGAAAGGGTTGAAGGGCCCCAGCCAAGAGGGTGATGGTGGCAAGAGGGTGTGTCACCTTGATTGTCAGTGGGTCTGGCTTATGCCTGATTCATTGCTTTTCACTGTGTAATGGCACTGGTGATGGGCCTTCTACATCCCCTTGCTGCCCAAAGACTAGAGTTCTCTGAACTCTGGGTGACTTGGGGCCCCTCCCCTTTTTATGCCTTAATGTGAATACAATAGTCTGTAATGATGAAGCAAATACCTTCTGCATTGCTGATTTTCTAACTCCTTCCAGTAGTGCTTTGCACTGTTAATTGGCACTCAGCAAATGTTTGTTACACGAGCAAATGAACAAAGAGGGAGGCAGACAAAATCCAGGGGTTGTCCCTGTCCTTGCCTCAGTGTAAAGGTGTGCTAGCAGCTGCGGCACCCATTCTCCATCTGCGGGCTCCTGCCACAGCGTTCAGTTGTGAAAAACAAACTTGTCCTTGAGACCCAAACCTTAGTCTAGGTACTAATGTTACATCTTATTCCCTGGAGCCACAGAGAACAGCAGCTGGGGAGTGGGGACCTTAGTAGGGACAAAAATGGAGTAATAAGTCTTATGCTTTTTAAAAAGCATTGGTTCTTGCTTCAGGGACTTACATTCTGATCCAAGGAAATCTCTTATGAGAGAAGGGAGATAAAAAAGAAGGTTGGCTGCTACCTTCTTGGGGAGAGGAAACACAGCAACTGGGACTAGTCTCTCAGAACCTGGCGAATATATACACCCACCCCTGTGATGAGACGACACAAGGACCACAAAAAGGGACTAAATCCTTCAATAACATCCCACCTTTGACTGAGACTGGAAGCAGAAAACTTATCTTTTTTGTTTGTTTGTTTTTTTGGCCGCACCACACAGCTTGTGGGGTATCAGTTCCCTGACCAAGCATTGAACCCAGGCCACAGCAGTGAAACCGTCGAATCCTAACCACTAGATTGCCAGGGAGTTCCTGAATTTATCTTAATTTAATAGATCTGAGCTATTTGCCCTGGTTCTGTGGGACAGGTATTGTTTCCTCAGGGTTTTTAAATTAAGACAGAACTTATGGAAACTCCCCCATGGTCTCTCTTATTTGGGTGCTTTTTCATGGCCCCTCTTCCTCTAAGGATAGCATCTACATTTAATATAACAGCTAGAAACTTACCACAGTAAATTTCTTTTTCTTCTACTAATTCTAACATTTATGAGGGTTTTTAAAAAAAATCTGTATAGGGCTTCCCTGGTGGCGCAGTGGTTAAGAACCCGCCTGCCAATTCAGGGGACACGGGTTCGAGCCCTGGTCCGGGAAGATCCCACATGCTGTGGAGCAACTAAGCCCGTGCGCCACAACTACTGAGCCTGCGCTCTAGGGTCTGCGAGCCACAACTGCTGAGCCCGCGCACCACAACTACTGAAGCCCGTGCGCCTACAGCCCATGCTCCGCAATAAGAGAAGCCGCCGCAATGAGAAGCCCGTACACCGCAATGAAGAGTAGCCCCTGTGCGCTCAACTAGAGAAAAGCCCGCGTGCAGCAACAAAGACCCAGTGCAGCCAAAAATAAAATAAAAAATCTGTATACATTAGCATTATCCATTATTCCAAGTATTCTTAAAAGTTGATATGATAACTTACATTTTGCAGTCTGTGTGTAACACTCTTTTTCACTTTAATATTTTTCATTTGTGTAGTTGCTTCATATTTCATTCTGCTAATGGCATCATTTGGCACCCATGTTCCCCATTTTTTGTTGTGAGAAATATCACTCAGTGTTGGGGGGGAGCCTAAAGTGGGATGTGGCCCAGGAACTTTGGCCTTTGACCTAAAAGACTAATCCCAGTTGCTACATTTCCTCTTTGCTGTTCTGGTACTAACTGAAATGCTAGTTCCCCTGTCTGTATTCAAGAGGGTTTTTAAAAATTATCTTTGGGACTTGCTTGGTGGCGCAGTGGTTAGGAATCCGCCTGCCAATGCAGGGGACATGGGTTCGAGCCCTGGTCCAGGAAGATCCCACATGCTGCAGAGCAACTAAGCCCGTGGACCACAACTACTGAGCCTGCGCTCTAGAGCCCGCTGAGCCACAACTACTGAGCCCACGTGCTGCAACTACTGAGCCCGTGTGCTGCAACTACTTAAGCCCGCACACCTAGAGCCCGTGCTCCACAATAAGAGAAGCCACCTCAATGAGAAGCCCGCACACATCAACAAAGAGTAGCCCCGCTTGCCACAACCAGAGAAAGCCCACGCGCAGCAACGAAGACCCAATGCAGCCAAAACTAAATAAAATTTAAAATATGTATATATATATATATAATTATCTTTGAACCTTGAACTTTTCCTTCTACAGTGCTTCCTCATTCTCATTCAAAACCTGCTTCTTGCTGACTCTGCAAATAGGAGACCAGAGATCCGAGCTTCAAGCCCGACCCATGGAAACTCAGGCTGATCGAGTATCTCAGGAACCTCAGGCCCTGCTTGAGAGTGGTAAGGAATCAGGGTTCCCTCGTCTTTTTATTCAGCCATTCAGCAATCACCTGTTGAAATCCCTCATTCACCAAGTGCTGGGCTAACTTCTGGAATCCAGACTGGATAGGACATAGTCCTTGCCTTTCACTAGCTCCCCGCCTAGTGGGGAAAGGCGGAATGAAGCCATTAGTTAAGTATAGCTTGGAACTTCCTTGGTGGCGCAGTGGATAAGACTCCATGCTCCCAATGCAGGGGGCCCGGGTCGATCCTTGGTCAGGGAACTAGAGTCTGCATGCCACAGCTAAGAAGTCCGCATGCCACAACTAAAGATCCCGCATGCCGCAACAAAGACCTGGCGGAGCCAAAATAAATAATTAAAAAAAAAGAATTACAGGAAAAGATGTACGATCAAGCACAGATAACAGGAAACATTTGTAGTGTGTAGATTTGATCTGGGGATAGAGAAAAAGAGAACAGTTGTGGGCATTGTGTCTTCAGTCAGGGCTGAGATGAAGCCCGTTTTCCTCTGGTCAAGAATTTTGTCCAGGAGTTTGAGATGTGGAGAATGATGGAAGGGACATGAACAGGATAGCTGTGTTCTGGCCAGGCTTGGGAGGATGGACGAGAATACACGAATCACTAACAGTAGTTCTGGGCAGATGTCATGGAGAGTAGAGTGACTGGAAAGAAAGAAAAGGACCTGGGGCAGACCAGAGAGCCTGGGTCACCAGGGCTTTGGGCGTCTTTCCTCAGGCAGGAAGGCCCATGCTGAGCGTGCTGGCCGTAAGTGTAAGCACCTCCTGTAGCTGCAGAAGGAGTGAACTTAGAAATGTAAGAGGGGGTGGGTCCTTGGTTGTCCCAGGACCTGTGAGTTCTCTGTAGGTCGAGAGGCTCGAGTGCAGATCGACTGACTCATGGACCCTTTAATTGTCCTCAGCTCTTCCTTCCTCAAAAGTTCCTGCATTTTCCGACAAGGACAGTCTGGGGGATGAGATGTTGGCAGCTGCACTGCTAAAGGCCAAGGCCCAGGTACGCTGTGCTTTTCTTTATCCTTCTTTCCCTTCCCATTTTGCAGAAGTTTTTTGTGTAGCAACATCCCATTCAGTGCCCTGAACCTACAATTCCCTCTGTCAGGACTGTGGGCGTTTCCTGCTACACAGTGGAACTTCGCTTTATCTCAGACTCTCTTCTCTTCTCCTCCACTCTGACCTCCTCTCCCACTTCCCAATATGCGTTATTCAGCCCCATCCCGATTAGCTTTTGGCTCTGCCAGTCCCATCCTGCAGCCTGAAATTGCACGGGAGAACATGTTGTTTCAGGAGTTGGTGACCTTTGAGGACGTGGCTGTGTATTTCATCCGGAAGGAGTGGAAGCGTTTGGAGCCTGCTCAGAGGGACCTCTATAGGGATGTGATGCTGGAGAATTACGGGAACGTGTTCTCCCTGGGTAAGGAGTGATGCTTCCTCAGTAAAACTCCCTTGGCATTTCTCTGCCTCCTTGTTTGCTAGTAATAGTTGAGTCACTGAAAATCATTAGCTAAGGACTGACTGAGTCTCAGAAAATTCTAACAATAGTAGCAACTCCCATTTGTACAGTAATTTGCAGTTCATAAAGAGTGTTCATAGATACTCTCTCATTTAATCCTCACAGTGATGCAGCTGTTGAGGTCGCTGGAATTAGCCTCATTTATAGGCGAGGAAAGAGAGCGCAGAGATCTTATGCTTTGCATACGGTCATATTGCTAGTGACTGGCAGGACTTGAGCCCTGGCCTTTTCATTCTATACTTCTTTTTAAATCTGGCACTTTTTTCCATGTTATTCTTAGGACTTAACATTAACATATAACCCAGAGATTTTCCCAAAAGATTACATATTGGGATCCCTAAACATGTGAAGTACTGCTCAGTGCCCAAGTGAACATTCTGGAACTCTGTCTAGCTCCTCCCCTTCTCTGTCGGACTTCCTTTAGGGATCTGTTGATTTGTGGATGGACCTAGTGTAACTGCTGCTCTTGTAGAAATTTCAACTTGCGTTAGGGAGCAGTTAGCTTCTTAACCTGTTGTCTGTGGACTCTTCATTCCTTTACCCTCGCCTGCTTTCAGTGAGGACATTCTCGTGGGCAAGACCAGGGGGTCTTCCTGACTCCCATTTGAGAACTCCCCATGCATTTCCTCTCTGTCCCCTGCAGATCCTGGGTCTGGGATTGAGCTCTGGGGCCATTTGGTATGAACAGGATAAACCTTGTCCCATGTCTTTCCCTGTGAGCAGGATTCCCATTTCTGAATTTTGACATGATCTCTGGGCTGCAGTGAGAGGAAGAGCCGAGGGTCCTGGGTTTGAAGGGCACTGAGCAGAGAGGTCCTGAGAGGTACCTGTTCAGGTGAGGGAGATAACAGCTCTTTCTGTCCCTAACACTCACTGCCCTGCCTTCACTCTTACAATGTTGACAGACTAAAAATGCTAACAGCCTGGACCCTTTACCCTTGTCCTCTGTGCCTGAAGTTCCCTTCGAAACCCCAGAGGAGTGAAAATAGCGAAGGCAAACCTGGAAACTGTTGACATAGCCTCACATCGTAGCACAGCTTTCTAGGCCTGGGGCCCAGAGATGGACTGACCTCTGTCTCAGGCCTGTTTCCATGGACTTGGCATATAGGTGCCACGACTACAGACCCGAGTGTCCTTTTCTCCTGGGGCTACAGGGCTTCACCCTTGTCGCTTTGTATTCATCACCTTCCCACTTTTCTTCACACCGTCTGTGGTTAGTTTCTTGTACCTGCTCCCCACTTCATCCTCTAACTGTTCTGCAGTCACCATCTCCCAGGTTATCTTCAGTCTCTGACCTCTAGGACTTTGTCACTTCATTAAACCGTATGTCCTGTCTCTTCTGTTTTTGGTTCCCTGCCTCTGCCTGATCCAACTTTCTCTACACTTCCACCTCCACCTCTTTTCTCGATTTTCCTTCCTGCCTTTCTCCTTCCCTGTTTCCTTGGCCCGGTTCTCTTATTCTGCCTTAGCTACGTACAGCCTGGGTAGGCCTCTTTGCACACAGATAAGAGTCATGTGCTTTTAGCCTGTGAACATTATGTGATTATACTGTCTCTGGTTTTGATTCTTCTTCCCACAAAGAACAAGTGACATTTGTGTTTTGCATTGTGCCAGATGGTGAGACCAGAACTGAACATGATCCAGAAATTTCTGAAGATACAGGATCACACGGGGTGCTATTGGGAAGATTCCAAAAGGATATTTCTCAGGGTCTTAAGTTTGAAGAAGCCTATGAACAAGAAGTCAGTCTGAAGAGGCAGCTGGGAAGCTCCTCTGGAGAGAGACTGAATAGGAAGATACAGGATTTTGGTCAAGTGACAGTTGAGGAAAAGCGAACCCCCGTGGGAGGGAGAAGTGAGAAATACAGCGATCTGGGGAACAGCTTCACTGTGAGTTCCAACCTTATTTCCCAGCAGAGACTTCCTGTGGGGGACAGACCCCATAAGTGTGATGAATGTAGCAAGAGCTTTAATCGAACTTCAGACCTTATTCAGCATCAGAGAATCCACACCGGGGAGAAACCCTATGAATGTAGTGAGTGTGGGAAGGCCTTCAGCCAGAGCTCACATCTTATTCAGCATCAGAGGATCCACACTGGGGAGAAACCTTATGAATGTAACGACTGTGGGAAGACCTTCAGTTGCAGCTCTGCTCTTATTCTCCACCGGAGGATCCACACTGGAGAGAAACCCTATGAATGTAATGAGTGTGGGAAAACCTTTAGCTGGAGCTCCACCCTCACTCACCACCAGAGAATCCACACTGGAGAGAAACCCTATGCTTGTAACGAGTGTGGGAAGGCCTTCAGCAGGAGCTCCACCCTTATTCATCACCAGAGAATCCACACTGGAGAGAAGCCCTATGAATGTAACGAGTGTGGGAAGGCCTTCAGCCAGAGCTCACACCTCTATCAGCACCAGAGGATCCACACTGGAGAGAAGCCCTATGAATGTATGGAATGTGGAGGGAAGTTTACCTATAGCTCAGGCCTTATTCAGCATCAAAGAATCCACACAGGGGAGAATCCCTATGAATGTAGTGAGTGTGGGAAAGCCTTTAGGTACAGCTCAGCTCTTGTTCGCCACCAGAGAATTCACACTGGAGAGAAGCCTTTGAATGTAATGGGAGTGAGCAAAAGTTCTCTCCGAGTTACTGCTGAATTAAATATCAGAGAGTCTACGTGAAAGAGAGCCACACGCCTGTTTTCCTCACTTCCTCTAAGTTTCAAGAGCTCCTGCCTTACTATATAAGTATGAACAATTTGGGACGTGTCCCTTCCGACTCCATCCTTTCGCCTTAGAGAATGGGGCATATTGGGCAAATCATCCTGGCACAGTGGTTAGCAACCTAGTCAGTTTTCCCAGGAATGACACCAGCCTTGAAAAATTAGGGTGCAAGCAGCAGATTAAGTGCTGGGAGTAGAGGGAAGCTCTGGGACCAGTCTCCTTCCATTTGGGAAGGGAGTTTGCACTAGACCATTTTCTCATACCATTTCCAAGGTGGGGATGGAAGCACAATAGGAATAAAATTCCAAGGATTCCTCTAATTGGAATCAGCGTAGACAGCACAGAAGAAAGTGGAAAGAATGTTCTTGGTCATGTTTTTGCTAGAAAGGGGAAATGGAGGCTGTATTTCAAAGCCACTGCTTCTAATCCAGCTTTAAATTTGGATAAGGAATGTGCTATTTTGACTTCATTAATTATGGGAATCTGGTGCTGAGGGATTTGTTATTTTGTTGGGCATGGGGGAAGATTCCAAGAGAGGCTTTCTATAGTGACTGTATATCCTTCAGGGCTCTTAGAGCAGCAAGACCAAGTTTCCAAGAGCAGTCTGACGATATGGGTGGAGAACTCACTCTTCCCTTTTGTGACAGTGAGTCTTAACATGAGGGAAAGGATCAAAAGCATTTAGCACTGGCCTCTGTCTCGTTCCCTCCCCTCTCCTCTCCCTTTTCCTCCTGCCACTCCTGTGATGGAAAGTGATTTAATCTAAACCCCTAACAACTAAGGACACTTTTAGGATCTCGCTCAGCCAGCTTGCCCTGCCCTCTTATACCGATGACCTCTGACATCTGGCCCCAGCAGCCCGACCTCTCCCGACCCCACCTCTGACTTCAACAGCCAAGTGTGAATGCAGAGAGCACAGCCCAGAGGAGGAAGCTCGGGTCTGAGCCTGGCATCAGGGCTCCTTGCTGGCTTAGGATGGAGCTCTCCGAGTTTTCCCAGCGGAAGGGATGACCTTTCATTATATTTTCCAAATCCTGCTCATCCTGTAGCATAAATCAAATGCACTATTAAACAGAATAGTTTTTCAGAAGGACAGATGGAGTGTGTTTTTGTGCAGGGGCCAAATTTATTTCGGTTTAAACAAGAAACATTAGTGACTGTAAATGGAATCTTTACAGACAGCTATTTGTCTTCTAGTCTCAAACCTGTGACCTCTCTCCCTTGACTCTGTCCTTTTCTCTACACACTGCCACAGACTATCTCATTTACACAGCCGCTTACACATTCGTACCCACCTTTAGGATTTCATGTGCTGCATGGCATTCTGTGTTGCACGATACTTAACACCAGCAACCAAAACTAGAAAGGTGTTTCTGAGTATGGGGTTCTTGACAAGAGCATACTTGGATGTTGGGTAACAGTAGGCATATTGAGGGAATTCCCTAGTGGCCCAGTGGTTGGGACTCGGTGCTCTTATTGCCAGGGCCCTGGGTTCCATCCCTGGTCGGGGAGCTAAGATCCCACAAGCGGCATGGCTTGGCCAAAAATCGCCCCCCCCCAAAAAAAAAAAAAAACCCAATAGGCATGTTGAGATTTCTTGGTTTCGCTCTTGGTAGAAGGCTACAGTCATGGAGAAGGCTGAGATGAAAGTCTGATGGAAAAGACGAGGAAATGTCTGGAATTCTGACCTCTGAAAAATTTTGGATCATATATTGTGACTAATACGTTTTTAATTTCTTAAAACTACCGTGAAACTCATCATTTTTGGCTCTTCTTTGACGCCCGCCACAGACTTGAGATTGACCAAGTGTAGACCATGAAGTATCATAGCAGGGTCACGAGGCTGCTTGTTAGTTATGCAGGTGTCTGAGCCCCAAGTCAGACCTATAAAGTATAATTGCTGAGGGTAGAGCCTAAACATTTACACTGAGAAGGAAGAAATAGTAAGAAAATGGAGGAAATTTCTAAGAGAGAAACCTGAGCTAGGCCTTATAAGACCCGTGTGTAAAGGAGAGGAGGTTCCAGGCAGGACAGTTTGGGGTGGGCCTGAGCCTGGCTGCTCATGTGCAGGTTCAACTGTGAAGCTCTGGGAAAGACCCCTGAACAGGTAGAACTGCTGGGTGATGGACAGTCACTGCACAGCAGGGCTCAGCCTTCTGACCACCCCCAACCCCGACCCCTACCCCTGCCCCTAGAAGACTTTGTGACACTCCTCAGAGCATCTCAGGGGCTCCCTGAGACTGAGCAGGGCCATTGTGTGAAAAATATGTTTTTTAAAAAATATCTTTGAAACAGCTACAATATCCGATTCACCTGATTCTCCTGATTGTTCATTCTTTTTCTCTTAATGATTCCTCTTCTCAGTCCCTAATTGAGCATTCCTTAATGTTCAGTCACTGTATCGGTGGTCTCTTCCTATGCCATTATCCTTGGAACCCATTTATTCCCATGGCTTCGACTGTTAACCTCTATTCAATTAAATTTTAACTGCGCGTGGGGTACTGATCGCTCTCCAGCTCCAGTCTCGGGTCTCTAGCGCACTGCGGGGCATTTACACTTGGGCCTCTTAAAGTTGCAAATTATTTGCTTCAAACCAAATATGATTTTTCCCCCACATGCTGCCCCAAATTTTCTGTAAACCTCTCAGGGTCTAAACTTCTGAGTTTTCTTTAATTATGCTCATCCTCCTACATCTGACCAGTGTCAAGTCCTGGGCAGGGTCAGTAAGCAAGACGTGGAAAGACAGATTGTTGTCAGAGGGGAAGGTTTCAGAGTTGAGTCATGGAGGCGGTGGGGTCTCCAGTGAAGGTAATAATAGTGGAGACGTGGCATACACTCTTCCTGGCCCTTTCCCAAGTGGTGTTCATATATTAAATCATTTAATCCTCCCAGCAGCCTGTGTGTGAGGCAGGTGTTAGTATTAACCCCATCTTACAGAAGAGAAAACAATTGAACTTGCCTAGGGCATGGCCCAGACGCCTTGGATGTGAGGTCAGGAGGCCGCTGTGAAGAGCAAACGTCATCCAGGCAATTGCCTTGTCCTGTCAGTTACAATTCTACCATCTCCTTCCTAGTTCCTCCTCTTTGTTTCCCTTGTTGCGAACCCTAGAGTTTGGGTCTTTATGACTTTTCCTCTGGATCACATAAATAATCTCCTAATGGATTAATACCTTTACTTTTTCTCCGGTTAATCTCCCCTAAGCTCTACAACCATCTTGTCACTCCTTTACCAAAAAGTTTCAATGTCTTCTCCCTCCTTAAAGGATAAAATTCAAACTCCTTAGCCATATAGTCCAGGCTTTCCTTGAGCTGGTGTCTACATATCTGTACAGCCTTCTCCTTTACTGCTCTTCACACATCTGAAAACCAGATGTTTGAGAAAACAGAGGTGGGTAGTAGGGCGGTAAAAGATTTTTATTCAGAACTATTATAATAGGGGAAAAGAGGCCTCAGTGTAGAACTGGGCTCAGTTCTGAATACAGCATGGCCACATGGGAATTTATAGCTAAGGAGTAGGGCGGAAGTCAGTGGATAGAAAACTTCTAAGGGGAAGCTTTAGGGGTAAGAGGGGTTTTGGCTAAACTGACTTGCAGGATTCTTGCTGAAGAAAGGCCAGGGTGGTCAGACATCACCCTGGGGTGATGGTGCAGGATGAGGTAACTGACTAGATACTGACTGAGGGGGACCAGACGTGAAGGATGCGGAACTCTTGCTAAACTGACTTAGCAGGGTTCTTGCTAGAACTGGATTTTGCAAGGAAGTGCACAGAGGGGCCTAAGAAAAGGTTCGGGAGCCTGAGTAAGGTTTGGTCAAGCAAAGAATCTCTGTCACATCATATAGCAAGATGATAACAAGGCCCCGAACACACCCTACATCCTGCCTGTGAGGTTGTTCACGCACGGTGTTCCCACGTCCCGCTCCAGTTCCTTACCTCCAGCCAGTGAAAATCAGAGTCCAAGAGGGCCTGTTTCAAGGCGGCCTTCAACCTCCGCTCAGCGCAGACAGTAAACAGTAGTATCCTGGCGGGCGGCTCTCGGGTCTCTGTGGTGTCTTTAGGGATGGGAGGCTTGTTGTTACCCCAGGCAAAAGCAGGTGATTCCACTCTTGAGCTTTCTCACTGCTGGAAATTAAGTTGCGCTGCATGCTGTCTCCCTGTAAGCTTCTGCCTTCCACGGTTAGCTTTGCCTTCTCACCTGTGGAGTGATTCCGAAGGATATCATCAGTCCTGGCAAAAGCAATTTCATTCCTGATGCCCCCGCCCACCCCAAGTCACGCCTGTCCGAGCTCCAACTGAAATAATTTTGAGAGAGGATGTTAAGTTTCCAAGTAGAGGAAAAGCCTGGTTTTACCTGAACCCTGCAGCTGACAGGAATGTGAGCCACGGGGTGGTGGTGGAGAAGAACATCGTAACAAACCGTTCCTTTTTAATTAAAAGATTGTTTTTAAAAGCTCCCCAAAGACATTTCCTTTTTTTTTTTCATTTTCATAAATTGCTTATAGAGCTTAAGGTGTTTTTCCACTTCAAAAAATAAAAAGAAAGCCCAGTCAGGTACATTATTTTTTTTTAATTTATTTTTTTACAACCTTGTCTTTATTTTTTTTTTTTAACATCTTTATTGGAGTGTAATTGCTTTACAATGGTGTGCTAATTTCTGCCTTACAACAAAGTGAATCAGCTACACATACACACACATCCCCAGGTACATTATTTAAAATATATCAATAATGAAGAACTGAAGAGTTTTTAAATGAGTCCAAATTCCCATGGACCATTTTCTGCATATGCAGATAAACATGGTTGCCAGAGTGGTTTCTCAGGAATGACAGAGGACTCTTAGTCCCTTCATCCACAGCACAGTTTCCCTTGTGTATCCCCTCCTCTGGTTGCTGAGAGCGTCAACTTCCCAGTCAGCCAAGCCCCAAACCTGGGCCTTGTTCTGGCTGCACTGCTGCCCACCAACTCCTCACCCTCCACGTCTCTCCCTATCCTGCCTGGCCCATTCCTGGGACTTCTGCATTGGCCTAGACCATATCTGACTTGTTCCCAGACTTTGGCACCAGCCTTACAGTAGGTCTCTTCGCTCCCAAAGTCCCCTCCAACCATTTGTCCTGCTAAGAGTGAGTCATCACTCCTAAATGCTAACTGGCTGACAGCCCGTCCAAGCCTTCCAGGGGCCCCTTCTCAGCCCCCAGGTTGAAGTCCAAATTTTTCATCATGACACAGGGCTTTTCACTTCCTGGCCCTGCCTACTTCCCCGTCCCCCCTCCTAGCACCCCTCTCACCCCAGCACCCACCCTCCTGCCCTCCCATACACACTATACTGGAGCGATGCACAACTACAGTGACGGTGGCGCAGACGCTATTTAATGCCCCAGTGCCTTTGCACATGCTAATGCCCTTCCCTGCCTCGTCCACCTAACAAACTCCTATTCATCTTTGAAAACCTCCTCGTATGTGAGCTTCACCTTGTCCGTGGGGTGTTTCCAGGGCGTGGGGGACGGCACCTTCCACCCCCACCAAGTACATCATTTCCTTGAGCTGCCTGTGCATCTTGTACACGTGTTCATTATTGTGCTCATCTCCCCCCTCCTCCATCTTTTACTTGTTTGCTCATACCTCTGACTCCCTCACTATGGTGGGGGGGTTTCCTATGTTTTCACACTTTTCTACCATAAATAAGTATGGCGTTCATAATCAGAAAAAAATATACCAAGAAAAAGAGAAAAGTAGTAAGAAGGAACAGCCACGGAGCACTTACTATGTGTCAGGCATTGTTCTAAGCATTTTAGCTGGTAACTCATTTAATCCTCGTAGCCATCCTGCGAGGTAGGTACTATTATTGCCCCCATTTTTATTCCCTTTTCTTCAGGAAAGAAGAAAGGAAGGAGAGAAGGGAGAGGAGTTCTCCAGGCACAATAAATGGTGCAGTGAGACTCAGAGGCTTTGGAGCCCAAAGCCCGGACTTGCCCTCCCTCATCACAGTCGCCCCCAGACCTCCTCTCACTGATCCTTGAAGCTCTTCGCCAGCAGCTCAGCGAGTGCCATGGGGGGCACAGAGGCGAACCACCCATTGTTCTGCACTAAGGAGGCGCCAGCCTAATGAGAGCCAGAGTGAGACCCCAGGAGAGGCTGGTAACCATCATGACCGCTGCCCTTTATTGACCGCTCACCTACACGCCAGCACGGACCGTCTTCAGTACAGTCAGTATTATTGTCACACAGTCATACGTGCTGTTAGTCCTATTAACATCCCCCTTTTTTTTTTTTTTTTTTTTTTTTTGTGGTACACAGGCCTCTCACTGCTGTGGCCTCTCCCGTTGCGGAGCACAGGCTCCGGACGCGCAGGCTCAGTGGCCATGGCTCATGGGCCCAGCTGCTCCGCGGCATGTGGGATCCTCCCAGACCGGGGCACGAACCCCTGCATCGGCAGCTGCTCCGTGGCCTGTGGGATCTTCCTAGACCGGGGCACGAACCCGCGTCCCCTGCATCGGCAGGCGGACTCTCAACCACTGCGCCACCAGGGAAGCCCAACACCCCCCTTTTTACAGATGAGAAAACCTAGACACACAGTGCAGTGGAGCAGGGGTTCAAACCCAGGCAGTCTGGCTCCAGAGCTTGGGCTCTTAACTACACCACGGTACTCTCTCTTTACAAATGAAACGGGGGAATCAAAAGAAGCTAGCTTGTGTTCCCCATGGGGAGGGGTGAGGCACATGGTGGTCATGAAAGGCTTCATTGAGGAAACGGCATTAAAGCTGAGTTGAGAACGTGGGTTGGTAAATACAGACAACCATTCCTCTTTTAGTCACCAGGGTGTGACCTCTCCTTCCCTCAAGACTCCAGCATATTCCCCTGGATACCGCCCCAGACTATCTCGACATTACAGTCACCGCCACCTTCATGCCCAGAAATTTCTGTGCTGCATGTTGTTCTGTGCGGCACGATACTTAAGGCCAGGGGCAGGCAGGCATCGTCTAGACAAGACTGTCCAGAACCATGAAATACCACTGCCACCTCCCCCCACCTGCCCCCATCTGCCTTGTCACAGTGTGGACGCCAGGTGAAAAGTTCCAGTGAAAAGAAAGATTATGTCGTCTCTTCTGCAGGAAGAAGCTGATGCACCATCAGAATCATAAAGAGTAGCAAGTGACAAAAAAGTTGCTTTTAAAGCTACTAACATTACCTGTCATGTACCCCAAACTGAACACAGAATTTCTTAGTAATACTTATCTGCTCTAATTACACCATGGAAACACCGAACCCCAGCAGCTGCACGATTCCCTGGGGGTAGCCCCGCCCCATTTTCTTCATGTCTCACACCTATCCAGGAACTGTCACGCTGCCCTGTCACAGATTTCCGTCACTGACTCCACGATCTGCCATTAAGGCTTCTCCACACACCAGCCACCCCAGGACCCACCAGCACCTTCTCTCAAGAGTGTGCCACATACTCTCTCCACCCTGCCTTTGCTGGTACTGTTCCCTGTTTGCAGTGTCCTTCCCTCCTTTCCCTGGTTGCTAAAATCCTAGTATGTTCATATCAGGGGAAAAGCATTCCAAGCAGAAGGAACAGCAGCTGCAAAGGGCTCTTGAAGAGGACCGTGTTTGCCACATCCCAGGAACAGCGAGGGGCATTGAGATCTAGAAAGGGTTGCATTCTGAAAGTCAGATCATCATTTGGGAGGCGGTTTTCTCACACAGAATTCCTTTTTTTTTGTGGTACGCGGGCCTCTCACTGTTGTGGACTCTCCTGCTGCGGAGCACAGGCTCCAGACGCGCAGGCTCAGCGGCCATGGCTCACGGGCCCAGCCGCTCCGCCGCACGTGGGATCCTCCCGAACTGGGGCACGAACCTGCGTCCCCTGCATCGGCAGGCGGACTCTCAGCCACTGCGCCACCAGGGAAGCACTTTTTTAAAATAAATTTATTTTTGGCTGTGCTGGGTCCTCGCTGCTGAGCGGGGGCTACCCTTCGTTGCAGTGTGCGGGCCTCTCATTGCGGTGGCTCCTGTGGTTGTGGAGTACAGGCTCTAGGCACGCGGGCTTCAGTATCTGTGGCTCACGGGCTCTAGAGCACAGGCTCAGTAGTTGCGGCGCACGGGCTTAGTTGCTCCGCGGCATGTGGGATCCTCCCGGACCAGGGCTCGAACCCCTGTCCCCTGCATTGGCAGGTGGGTCCTCAACCACTGCGCCACCAGGGAAGCCCTCACACAGAAGTCTTGATCCTCAATCCAGTTGAAACTGATGGAAAATTTCCCTACAGTTATTACATGCAAGGGTAACTGCTGGCATGAATCTTTTCATGTCTTTTCACATCTGACTCCCCAGTGCATCTTCTACTAAGCAGCAGCCTGTATGGGCATCCATGGGTCTCCTCAGCATGAATCCTCCACTGTTCCACCAAGGCTGGCCCTTCGGCAAAGGCTCTGTATTTGTTTGCTTGAGTTTGTGTGTGTTTTTAAAAAACTTTATTGATAAATAATCCATACATCATATCGAGTGGTTTTTAGTATCGAGTTGTGTAACCGTCACAATTTGAGAACATTTCATCACCCTAAAAAGAAACCCCATACCCTTTAGCAGTCACTCCCCACTTCCCCCTAGCTGCCCCAGCCCTAGACAACTGCCGGTCTACTTTGTCTCCATGGATTTGCCTACTGCGAACATTTCACATAACTGGACTCATAATCATATATGCGGCCTTTCGCGTTTAGCTTCTTTTGCTTAGTACAATGACGTCAAGTTTCATCTATGTATGTTGTAATGTGAATCTGCACTTCATCCTTTTTATGGCTAAATAATATTCCATTGTATGCATATACCACATTTTGTTTTTTCTTTCATCCACTGATGGAAACATTTGGGGTTTTTCTTCTTTTTGGCTATTATGAATAATGTTGCTTTGAACATTTGTATACAAGTTTTTTGTTTGTTTGTTTGTTTTTTGCGGTACGCGGGCCTCTCACTGTTGTGGCCTCTCCCGTTGCAGAGCACAGGCTCCAGACGCGCAGGCTCAGCAGCCATGGCTCACGGGCCTAGCTGCTCCGCAGCATGTGGGATCTTCCCGGACCGGGGCACGAACCTGTGTCCCCTGCATCGGCAGGCGGACTCTCAACCACTACGCCACCAGGGAAGCCCTGTATACAAGTTTTTGTGTAAATGTTTTCATTTCTCTTGGGTATATATCTAGGGTAGCAATTTCTCAAACACTCTATTTAAACTTTTGAGGAAATGCCAGGCTGCCTTCCAAAGTGGTTGTCCCATTTTACATTCTCACCAGCAGCATATAAGCTTCTGATTTCTCTGCATCCTCAATACTTGATATTATCTTTTTTATTATAGCCATCCTACTGGGTATGGTGTGGTCTCATTGTGGTTCTGATCTGCATTTCCCTCATAGCTATGTTGAGCACCTTTCCATGTACTTGTCCGTTTTTGTATCTTTTGTGGAGAAATGTCTATTTAGATCCTTTGCCTATCTTTTAATTGGTTGTCTTTTTTTTTTTTTGCGGTACCCGGGCCTCTCACTGCTGTGGCCTCTCCCGTTGCGGAGCACAGGCTCCGGACGCGCAGGCTCAGCGGCCATGGCTCATGGGCCCAGCCGCTCCGTGGCATGTGGGATCTTCCCGGACCGGGGCACGAACCCATGTCCCCTGCATCAGCAGGCGGACTCTTAACCACTGCGCCACCAGGGAAGCCCTTGGTTGTCTCTTTTATTACTCAGTTGTAAAATATATTCAACGTAAAAGTGCCTTATCATATATACATGATTTGCAAAAATGTTCTACCATTCTGTGAGTTGTCCTTTCACTTTCTTGACAGTGTCCTTGGAAGTACTTTATAAGTTTCTTTATAAGTTTCTCTTATATTTCCTTTGGTTCTTTATGCTTTTGTTATCTGTATTAGGTTAGACAGAGAGGTGGAAGCATCGCTGTTCACATATACTGGGGGTAGGATTGCTGGATAAGATGCCCAGTTACATCTGAATTTCAGATAAACATTGAATAATTTTTTTAGCATAAGAAGTATGTCCCAAATATACTGTTTACCTGGAATCTACATGTGCTTTTATTTGCTGAATCTGGCAGCCCTAGCCAGGGGCCCAGTGCACATGTGTATCTGTGTGTGTCTAAATGTGTGTCCGTGTGTGGCCTATGGGGCAACACTCACAAGCATCTTCAGACCAAGCCAGCCTCGCAGCCCCTGGGACCGTGTCCTTCCCAGCCCACCAGGGGTCCTCAACCACTCTCTTGGAGCCAAGCAGGAACTGGTCTCCTAACCATGGGAGAGGGGAACTGGGACTGAGCAGAGGTCAGGTACACCAGCTTCCCCCATTTGTGATCTCACGTCTCTGAAGGTCCCCAGCAGACCTGAGCACTGGCTGCCTACAGAAGAACCAGCTCAATAATGCGTCTCTTACTGTCTTATTCCTCCTCTCTCTCCCCTTGCTTCCTCTGGTCATCTCCCTAAGTAACCTATCTGCCCCCATGCCCTGGTCCTGGGCTCTGTTTTAGAGGAAATCCGAACTATGACAGTTGGTAGTGGGAGTGCCCTAGAAATGGAGCCCTCGGGATGGGATTCTGGAGCGCGTCACTTGCTGGTCAGATGGTAAAAAAGGAGCCTGGTGATAAAGGTAACGGTGGCAACCCCTGGCGCTCTACCCCATGGCAGCTGCTACTGTTCCTACTAGTTCTGGCAAGAGATGAGGTACAGGTACCAGGGAAAGCATCAGCTTATGCAATAGTTCTATATAACCCAAGCATTACTGGGAGAGTGGCAGTTATAAGGGCTGCAGAGTTTCTCTCTCTCAAGCTTTGAAGAAAGGAAATGATAGACTTGGGTCAGCCAACTACCAGTTCAGGGCCTGTTGTGACAGCCGGAAGTCCTCCATGGCAGCGTTGGAGAACCGCACCTTGTGTACTGAGAGCAGACTGGCCTGAAAACCAGGCGCAGGATTTAACTGTCAGGGTGGCGGAACTGCAAAGGTGGCTAAATGAAAAGCCTCACCAAGTCACTGATGCCAAAATTCCAGGCCCTGATCGGGAAAGACTGGGATCCTGATGTATGTGACACTTGGGTAGGTGTGCCTGAGCACCTGGAACCCTAAATTCCCAAGCCCTCTGGCCTAACAAAAGCACCTCCCTTCCCTTGATACAGGAAAGGAGCCTCTTTTTGCCTGGAAACCATGCAAAAATCTCACCTGAGGCACATGCCTCTCAAGATAATGCTCATTCTCCTCAAGATCCGTCCCCGCCTTCCCCAATACATACAGACTGCGATACTGTGATTTATAACAACACGATTTAGTCATTCAGGCAACCTGAGCAGGTCCAGAAGTCCCAAGGTGTGTAAGCAGGAGGCTCAGGCCTCACGTTTCCTACCTTTGCTGACCTGCTGCCTCCCTCTGCTCACACCTGTGGATTCATTCCCCTTTGACTTGGTGGAAGGAACAAGGAGGGTTTGTGTTTCACAGAGGGATCAGCTCAATATTTTGGTGTGTGAACCAAAAAT
The DNA here is from genome assembly GCF_963455315.2 of Globicephala melas. Lineage (NCBI taxonomy): Eukaryota > Metazoa > Chordata > Mammalia > Artiodactyla > Delphinidae > Globicephala > Globicephala melas. Next base: position 6,521,965 of record NC_083328.1, on the reverse strand, counting down.
GTGCTGATTCACACGGCCTTGTTCAGGAGTGGCCCTAAAGGCCAGAGTGAGGGGAAGGAATCTGGTGGGCAGAGCTGTGAGCAGCCTATCTGGCACCAACTTTCCATGGAGGGAGAAGTGGCCTCCCGGGCTGTGACTTGTCTAGACAAGGGGTCTGCAAAGAATAAGGCTGAAAGCCTGGAGACAAGGAGACCACAGGAAGACTTCAGCTCGCAGATGGACCAATGGGAGCTGAAAGGAAGTATGTGGACCTTTGCGTCACAGTGACACCCATCAGAAACTACCACTGCAGAGTCAGGAAGGTGAGTGGCAGGACAGATGGGGGGCCCAGTCCACTCTCAGCAGAGGAGGACGAGGGCTCAGCAGGCTCAGCCTTCATCTGGAGCAGTTTCGGAGGGGGCCCTACAGAGAGCCAGCTGCTACCTAATCACTAAATTCTCTGCGGCCTCCGGGATGGTTAATATACAAACAGGATAGCTCACACGAAACGTCCAGTCAAAGGAGCTGGCAGGGACGTCCAGATCGTCGGCAGGCCACCAGAACAGTAAGAACCCTTCAGATTTCAAGCACTATTGATTCTTTTTCAGTAATGACCCCCCCCCTCCACCGCCCTAATATTTTGGCTGCTGCACAGACTCATTACCTGTAGTTTAATCTGATCCCAGGATGGCATACGAGGCAGTTTCCAGCGATCAGAACTGGTACTAGACATGACACTTTCTTGCTGTCCCCAATCCTGGCATGTCAGGTTTGCGTGACCACTAGGACTGCAGCAGCAGACAAAGAGATATTTCAGTGACTACTAATAAGAGGTGGAAAAAACTCACAATATGAAGATAAGCAAATGATAGGAGCAAAGAGTGAAGTTGTTGGGTTTCCAGGTAACAGGAGGACCAACTGGCCAAAAGCCATACCTTAAATCAAAGAGTTTGCAGTCACAGGGAAAAAAACAGGATGGATTTAAGGTAATCATATTGTGTATTATTGGCTTCTGGAATTTAGTAGGAAGCTTCTCAAGGAGTCAGATTTTCACAGACTTCGGCAGAGACACGAGTATACATGCCCCAAAAGCATGAGGCTGACAAAATGTTCCCAAATGCTGGAAAAACGTGTTCTGTATGCAGGAAAAGCACGATGAAGACTAAGCTGCAGCTACCCTGCACACCCTGCTGCAATTTCCTCACACACACACTCACAATCACTGAAAGTTCTATTTACCCCAAATCCAAATTTTCCAAAAGCAAAACCAGTAGGAAGTTTCCTCTCTAGAATAGTGTTGAATAACTAACATACAATTTTTTAATAAAATAGTCCTGAGGCATCACAAGATGTTTTAAGTTTATTCTGAATCGGATTAAACTGTGTTCAACATGGCTCATTTCTTTACAAATCATAATTCTTGAATATATGTTAAAACAGTTAAACAGTTTTAATGTTTCCTTCTTAATTATACCAGATACACAGCACTTTAACTATACAAAAGGCAATGTCCGCATGGTTTATGGGACTTGAAGTGCGGTGAGGGGACCCTGCTGCAGCCAGCGGGCAAGGTGAGGAACCCGCCGTGTCCCCGCCTGAGCTCTCACTGTCCCCTCGACGTCGAGTGAAACGAAATCTACCCCCGAGTTTACATTGCAATTACTGGGCTTTCTCCCTAGCATTCACGTTCTGAAGTTAAAAAAACAAAAACCATCAAGAGAGCATACCTGACAGTTAAGGCCCTTCTCCCTCTGCAGTGTGGACTCTCTGATGTTTGGAAAGATTGGACTTACTACAGAAGGTTTTCCCACAATTATTACACCAATAGGGCTTTTCCCCGGTATGGATTCTATGGTGTTTATTAAAATTGGAGCTGTGGTTGAAGGCTTTCCCACACTCCTTACATTTATACGGCTTCTCTCCAGTGTGGAGTCTCTGGTGAGAACTAAGACCCGCGTGCTGACTAAAGCTCTTCCCACACTCGTTACACTGATACGGCTTCTCCCCAGTGTGTATTCGATAGTGTCGAATGAGGCTGCCTTTCCCGCTGAAGGCTTTGCCGCAATCTTTACACTGGTAAGGAGCCTCTTCAGTGTGCATTCGCTGATGTTTAAGGAGGTCCGAGCTCTGACCGAAGGCTTTTCCACACTTACAGTCATAGGGCCGGTCCACCAAGTGTGTTCTGTAGTGAAGGGTCAGGTTGGAGCTGTGGCTGAAAGCTTTCCCACATTTGGTGCACACATATGGTTTCTCCCCAGTGTGTGTTCTCCGGTGTTTAGTGAGATTTGAGCTATTACTAAAGGCTTTCCCACACTCAGCACATATGTAACGTCTCTCTGCTGGGGCAGGTTTAGTCATTACTTCTCTACCTTTTGAGGGACCTTTGTCTTGGAGAGGAATTTTTGTTCCTCTTCCCTTTTCCAGGTTAACCCACTGCCTTTCTAACCTGGCCTCACATTTGTTGGCAATAATCATGGGAATAGAATCCCTTCTGAATCCTTCTGTGTGAAATTCTTCAGAACTTTCCTGCTTATCTGTTGATTCCTCATTCTGGGTGTTCGACTTACGATCTGAAACAGTAAGTAGAATAAGGACATGTCAGTTGTTTCCTGTCCTGAGAAGAAACTGTTAAATGAGAAATAGAATCACCAGGTGACACTGATGGATTCTAAGGGGTAACCAAATATTGCTCTATGAAGTTACAGTATCACACTAATACAAATAAGTCATTATCAGATCTAGTTTACGATGCCAAACTTTCATGCAAGCCCCCTGCCAGAAGCTATCATGGTATGAGAAGTACATGGTGTTCTCTGCCAGGAGAACTTCGGGTATAGAGGGCAATTAGGCAAAACCAAGCATACTGAGACAGCAGCAAAGGAGATGGGTGATGCTCAGGTAGAAAGAAACAAGAAAGAAAGACTGTGGAAGGGTCAAAGTTGATAAAGGAAAATAAAAAGGATAATTAAGGGAGAAGAGGCTAGTGGCAAACTCACAAAATCCTTATTCTCACAAAAGCTGAATATAAAAGCAATAAAAGAGAACGTTTGGTCCACTTATAATCATTCTAGTCCCAGATCCTTACTAATTTGAATGACAGTACTTAACTCCCATGAGGGTTTAATTCTCATCATTTCACCTACATTGGCTATGTCTTATCATTCTCTTAGTTATAAAGTAACTGTCAAAATCAGACTGAAGCAGTTTAGCTTTTTTAGAGCACTTCACGAGGCAGTCACACCTCTTAAAAGTCCACCTAGGGCTTCCCTGGTGGCGCAGTGGTTGAGAGTCCGCCTGCTGATGCAGGCGACACGGGTTCATGCCCCGGTCTGGGAAGATCCCACATGCTGCGGAGCGGCTGGGCCCGTGAGCCATGGCCGCTGAGCCTGCGCGTCCGGAGCCTATGCTCAGCAACGGGAGACGCCACAACAGTGAGAGGCCCGTGTACCGCAAAAAAAAAAAAAAAAAAAAAAATCCACCTAACCATCCACATACACAGAAAAGGGGAGTAAGAGAAATTCACACTGAAAAATGGGCTCCCTTTGAGAACTGCCATCCCTCCGCAAGTCCAGAAGCCTCAGTCAACAAGGTACTTTCCTCTAAGCCACTTTCTCCTCGTCCCTGTCTCTCTCTCCACCCACCATCTATTTCCCTCCTCTGCTACCAGCTGCTTCTAGGCTCACCCCCTCCTCACTGTCCACTGCTGACTGAAGCAGCAGCTAAAATCCCTTTCAGTCCCTATGATGAGCAGTCACTTGGCTACACGTACAGATCTCCCTTCAAGTTGCCATGAACTATGTGTGGGAAGTAAATAACTTAAGAAAAGTTAAACATTTTAAATAGCTTAATGAGGCATAAGTTGAAAAAGAAATTACCAGGACCATTTCTGCATAATCCCGAACTGATCACAGCAGGTTCACTAAGTCATTAACAAATGAACCAGCACCACCTCTTACTGATTCATTCAAGCTGTCCTCGCTTCCATGAACAGTCCCCTTACTAAACTCACTTCAACTCTCCCTTTACGAGCGTGTCATCTGTTCCCACGCCAGGACTGACTGAGACACACCTGAGGGAGGAAAGGAACTCATTCTGCCTTGTCAGCCAGACCAGTTGAGTCAGCCTAGGGGGGCCACCTCACAACCAGGAATTAGGACGAGTGTTTCTTCAACCACAAAGGCCCGGGCACCGAGTGGGGGCCTGACAGATGGTCCTACCTTGAATCTTTCTCAGCTCTGGAGTGAAGTCCTCCTCTTCACCAGTCTCTTGGATGTAGAGGGGCCCCCAAGACTCGTATTTGTAACTGGTCTCCACAGACCGTGGCTGCGGGCTGCTCAGGGATTCCTCCACTGTTCCTGAGGATGCCATCTTCTCCCACCACTGTTTCTGTTCACTGGGAGGCGGTGAGGCCTAGAGACAATTAGGAATGGCTGGGTCTGTGCACAGCTCACTTTAAGAACCAGAACAAAAGAAAACCTCAGGACAGCTATGTAGAACCTCTAGGAAAGAGAAAAGCATCCATCCCATTCAACTCCCAAGGGTAATTCCCTAATTCCATATAGGACAGCAGAAGAAAAATAGGAGGAAACATGGTCTAACTCAGCGGAAGGTCCATTCAGTTATTCTCAGTGTGTGAACAAACCCGCTCCTGCCTGGACTGCTACGCTTCCGACCTCACAGAGTAAAAGGTCTCCCCAGCCTACCTGCTGTGCTGGCTCATCCAGCTCTCGCTCCAGATCTTCCAGGAGAGTGACGGCCTCTTCAGCGCTCTCCGGGCAGTGCTCCTGCACCCAGGCCTGGAGCTCCTGGGGCAGGATGGTCAGGAACTGCTCCAGCACCAGCAGCTCCAGGATCTGCTCCTTGGTGTGAATCTCAGGCCGCAGCCACTCACAGCAGAGCACCCGGAGCTGGCTGAGGGCCTCCCGAGGGCCAGGGGTGTCATGGTACCCAAACTGCCTGAAGCGCTGGCGGAATGTCTCCAAGCTGGGAAGGCGCTTCCCTTTCTCCTCCTCCTCGACCTTCACAATCACAGGCCCCTGCTCTTGTGGAGTTCTAGGGCCCAGAACTGTGGCCATGCCCAGTACCTTGGTCATCATATAGGTACTCCAGAAACAGTGTCACTAAAATGGGGCTCTGTGTAGCAGGAGTACTGGTTCCTTTGGATTTCTGGTTCTTTAGGGCTACACGTTAAACCTATGAAAATATGGTTACCATAAAATTACCAAAAGAAAAAGTATGTATGCTTTTTGGTCTTTATAGCCACACCTTTAGCACAGGAAATTGTGGAAATTATGGCCATCGTAAAACTACCATATAACAATGACTGTCAAATATCTTTCTGGAGTCAGCTCAGGATATCCTATTTTGATTTGACTTTGCCTCCACTCTCTGAAAAAGTGCACTGTGGCTCAACCCCGCTCCTGCATATATGTCTGAAGAAAACGAAAACACTAATTCAAAAATATACATGCACCCCAATGTTCATAGCAGCATTATTTACAATTACCAAAATATGAAAGCAATCTAAGTGTCCATCAACAGATAAACAGATAAAGAAGATGTGGGGTGTGTACGTGTACACACACACACACACACAAAATGGTATACTAGTCAGCCATAAAAAAGGGTGAAATTTTGCCATCTGCGACAACATGGATGGACTTGGAGGATATTATGTTTAGTGAAAAGTCAGAAAGAGAAAGACAAATACTGTATATTGTCACTTATATGCAAAAGCTAAAAAAAAAAAACTAGTGAATATAATAAAAAAGAAACAGACTCACAGATACAGAGAACAAACCAGTGGTTACCAGTGGGGTGAGAGAATGGGGGAGGGGCGATATAGGGCTGGAAATTAAGAGGTACAATCCACTATGTATAAAAGAAATAAGCTACACGGATATACTGTACAGCAGAGGGAATATAGCCAATATTTTATAATAACTATAAGTGGAGTATAATCTTTAAAAATTGTGAATCACTATGTTGTACACTTGTAACTTACATAATATTGCACATCAACTATACCTCGATTTGGGAAAAAAAAAAAAAGCACTGTGGTGTAAGCTTAAAACTAAATTTAAATTAACTTTGCTCCAAAAATTGTTTCAGAATCTTACAATTCCTGAGATCTCAACAGACCATCTACTGGCCAAATGAAGTCTGTCTAAACCTACAACTTTTAGCTTCAGCATTAAAAATTTACTAGTCAAATGACAGGCTAGTTAGCATAACCAGGAATCATGTTAGAAGCCTGGAATTAATTAGCATATTTTTAAATGATTGAGCATAGTTAGTGATATAATTTGAGCTTCACTTGACCCATTTTAAGCAGGGCATACTCTTGTTTTAAAATGCCATTTATGTTTAGCTTTCACAGAAAGACCAGTGGAATGACAAGAGATTAGACTAAAAGTAACCTACGTTCTTTCAGAGGTATTTCTTTTGATGAGACACATACTGCTGAGAGGAAACTGAAGGGAAAAATTAAACCACAATAGACAATACAAAAGATGTTTAAGAGTATTTTTTCTTTTAAATTTTAAATATTATATATATCTGTCAGCTGATACATTAGAATACTGAAAACATCTATAGTAAATATAATTACTTCCATTTTCTTCATATGCCAAAAAAGTGAAATCCACTCACTCAACATTTGCTGAATACCTGCCATGGGCTCGATGCTAGGACTGCAGGGATGCCTAAAACAGATACACGCCTACTCACACAGCTTTCAAGTTGTGGGGGAGATGGAAAAGAAGTGAGTAAACAGACAACAGAATCAGTCTATCATTCTTGGCATTCATTAAATATAGTACTCTGAAAGAAAACTACGTAAGTTAATTAATCTTACACACTTGTGACTGGCCTTCCTGATGAGCATGTTTTCAAACTCTAAGCAGCACCTTTCCTGTCACATAGGTGTTCCCATACTGAATTTGAATAATCTAGACCAAGAAAACTCCAGCAGTCTCAAGAAAGAGCCAAACACGTAAAAAATCTATGTGGGTGTTCATTACATGAAATTATATTGATAACAATGGTAGAGAACATAAAAAGGATGTATAAATGGCTTATAAAAGCTGAAGACGAGGGAACAGGAGTTGCAGATAATCTAAAGCTAAGGCATTTAAAAAGTTGAGTATGCTAATTTCTAACATGCGTGTCAATCTCCATGGATCTGGCTTGAGAGCACTTGAAATATCATCTTGCACACACACTCATAATATACACACAATCACAATGAAGGAAAAAGATAAAAACACAAACAGTGATATTTCTGGGTTACAGAATTACGAATGATTTCAATTTTTTAAAGTCTTTTTTTTATTTCCTACATTTTCTATAATGGGTATTATTACTTGTGTAGCCAGAAAATCATAAAATCTCCAAAGGAATCATAAGCAGTTTTTAATAAATAAAATAGATTTTACTTCTAATGCCCAAATTCCATGCCCTTCAAAAAAAGAAACCCAGAAAAACAAACAAGCAGCAATTCCAGCCCATGCAGGACCTTCCAAAAAAGGTACATTTATGTTACAGCTTTTATATCAGATGTTTAGTTTCACACATTTAGTAAATATGTATTAAAAACATGTATTTTATATGACTCTTCCCCTTTATTTTTGTAATCAATTTTGGTAATTAAAAAAATATAGGAAGTGGGGTTCTAGGAATAAAACCTCAATACGTAACCTTGCTTTTACGAGAAAGTCAATAATTATCAGCTGCTAATTAGTTCAGAACTCTTGGGATGCTAGCTGGGACTCCCCTCTACTGTACCCAAATTCTGAAGCATCCTATGAGGTGCCAACAGGTATTCCAACACAGTGGACCAGCATCAGCACTGAACACTCGTTTATGCTATCCTCTGCACCCAGTACACTACTGAAAGCTCCCACGTTCAGAATTACTTGAAAACTGAGCGGGGGGTGGGGGGGTGGGAAGCACTGTCATCTAGTCTCTTAAAATAAAGGCATTAGCACCAAAGGCTAAAATAACCTAAATATAGATGTAGTAGCGCTGGGAGCATTCCTTAGAAATCCTTTCAAGTGGACCTCCTAAGTGTTGGAATAACTTTGTAACATAACTGGTTACAAAATTTCCCACTCTCTTCAGAGGAGGGCACCCCAAGAACAGGAAAGACTGCTCAGCTTCTGGGATCCAGCCTGGGAAACTCTGCAAGACACTAGGAGTTATATAACCCAGCACAGGAGGCATTAAACAGTGAGTGTCCTGTATCATGTTCACATGGGATCTGTTCCCAGAAGTTGGCGAGTTCAAACTCACAGATGCCACTATATCACACAATCGCCTTTGCAAAACACATACACAGTCATAATTAAAGAAGAAAGTTTCCCTAGATGTTGCTGCTGGGCAACTGGCTGGGCTGGCTCAATAGCTCAGTGGTTTATTCTAGCACACCAGTTTTGCAGTGCCCACAATTCAAATTCATGCCTCAGCAAGGCCACAGACAAGTGGAGGGCTGGGTGCTTGAAGCCTTCTTCCTAACTGTACTCACTCTCTTTGGAGAGTTCATCCAGTCACGTGGTTTTAAGTACCATCTATATACTCAACAGCCGCCAATTTATCTGCAGCCTGGACCTCTCTTCTGAACTCCAGACTCACATAACAAACTACCCACTTGACGTTGCCACCAGCATGTCCAGTGGCATCTCAAGTTTAACACGCCTGAAACTGTACTTCCCATCTTTCACCCAAAGCTGCTCATCTTAGTTAATGGCAACTCCACCATTTTTTCCGGACCAAAAAAACCTGGGGACCCAATTCCTCCTTCACAGAATGCACACAACTCATGAGCAAATCTCTACAACTAAGAGATTCAGAGTTTGCTACCTCCAGCACTTGTGTCCCACCAGTCCATCATCTGTTGCCTGTTAAATACAACTCAGATCACATCATTCCTCTGCTCACACCTTTCAAGGCTTTGTGTGTCATACAGATTAAAAGCCAAAATCATCACAAGGCCAACAAGGTCTCAAAGATTTCAGCCCCTGTTGCCTCTCAGATCTCCTTGTCTCTTGTCTGCCTCTAGCAAAGCCAGTATTGGTCATGACCACACTGGTCATGCAGAGTTTGTCTAAAGGTTCATTTAGGGATGCCCTCAAGGTCTTAGCTTTCGAATTTTTAATAAGGTGCTTATAAAATAAAAAAGCATGTGAATAGAAAACAGAGGCTTCATTACTCACACTGTCTTCATCCACAGTGAACTATTTTAAGCTCGCTAGAATGTTTAGCACGAGAGGCCCATCAAGGAAAAGTTCACGGTCTACTACAAGCAGAGGCCTTTGTTCTGTTCCGAGGTTTTTTCCCCCTCTTTTATGCCGATTTCCCAAAGCTTATATGCCCTTATCAAAGTGCCCCAAATCCATTCTAGAACAAGATGAGGCATAAATAAACCAAATTATTACAGTCTAACAATTTAACACGACTTACCAATTAATGCTAGAATGCTTCTGACATACTCATTCTGTACCCGAAAACTCCTACGCAGGCAAACTTGATAATTCATGAGGCACAGATTTCTACTGCTGGACAGTTCTAATTGTTACAGGTTTTCTTTAAACTGCGCCAAATTCTGCATCACTTTTTATCTTCTTTCTTCACTGATCCTAGTTTGGTCCTAGACCAAAACTTACTTTCTCCGTTGTAGGCTTCCAATACCTGAAAACAGTTCTCTTTTCTTCACAGTTCTTTCAATTGCTCCTTATATAAGAAGTTTCCAAGTACCTCACTCACCAGATCACCTTTCTCTTGACAAACTATTTATAAATAAATGGTCCTCTAAAAATGTGTTTCCAAACTGGAGCAGATCCCTGTTACGTGCTTTCTAACCTGAACAAAGCCCTCCCTATTCCCTCCCTTGGAACAGATACTACCCAGGACTTCTGAGGCCCAGTTTCTCACACGAGGTCCCCAACCCCCTCGGGCGAATTCTTATCAATTAGCCTTTAATTCGGACCGCCTACCGAGAGCCAGGGAAAAAGAGAAAGCAGCCCCGCTCAGACTGACGGGCCGTTCGGCTCAGGGAGCGCAGAGAAAAACTGCTCTGGAACACGAAAGAAACCAACTTTCACCTTTTTAAACCCCTGGGGGTGTGCGCGGTGTGTGTGGGGGGAATGCTTTCAAGGGAGCAAACGCCTCCGCCGTCTGGGGCTGGGCAGGGATTGGGGGCTCCTCCCACCACCCTCCCAGGACCGGTCTGGGGAGTCCCCACAGGCCACAGCTGCCTAACCCACCCGTATCTCCCCGCACCCTTCGGCGGACACTCCCGCTTCCGCCCGCCACGCGAACCGGGGACCGGGAGGCTTACCGTGAGTAAAATCCGCTGGGGCCGCTGGAACACCTCGACGCGCACCGCCGCCGACGCAGCCGGAAGTGCGTCATAGCCCCGCCCACGGAGAGCTGTGCGGGGCCGCAGAGGCCCCTCTAGGAAGTTGGGAGGTCTTTTTTGGCATCTCGGTGTCTCGGGTACTCGGGAGGCTGAGGAGCGAAAGTGACTAGTGGAGGCGGCCTCGCAACGTGAACAGGCGGGGACCTCTTTCCCATTCCTTCTTTTTTTTAACCAAAGAGGGGTCGACCAGATGAAGTCTTGGCGGTTTTCGCACCCCGCCCCCGACGCCCCGGGCCAAGGGGAGGCGTGGGCTCGGCGCGGCGGCCTTGGTCCTCCTCGTGGACTTCAGAGGCCGGTTCCCCTGTGACCCTCAGGCCGGTCACCGCGTGAGAACTCGGTCCCCATTTATGGACAGAGCCCCACGCTTAGCCCACGAAGCCCGAGATTCAGTTATCACACTCAGATGCCCGGCGGCATCCACCTGAAGTAGCTGTGCCCTTGGGGCTTTGCGGGTTCGAAACTTCCTGGGCAGAAGTCTCTGAGGCCGCCTTCCAGAAGCTCCTGATGCTGCAGGACTTTGTACAGAGGTCCTTGCCTACCTTTTCCCCCGCCGCTGTTGCTCAACTGCAGGTTACGGGACTGTAGATTCTCAATGTTTTCGATCTCAGCCCCACCCCATCTGGCCCTCACTGAGTTTGCTTTTGGCTGGTCCCTCAAAAGGCACACATGTTGAGGGACAGCAACGTGCCTGCGCAGGGAATACCGTGTCTGAATGCACCATAAATTTGTAGAGATGAGACGTTTTTCCCTGATGTTTTCTATGATCATTTAAATTAAAAAACAAAATTCAAAGACATACAAAAGATCAACAGTGAATCCCCTATGTACCAACTGACCAGTTTCAACAGTTATCACACAGTCAGTCTTGTTTCGTTCATTCCCCCACGCACTGGTCAGACGTCTAAGATGGGCCCCTTCTGGGTGGCAAACGTTAAGAGGAGTGTTCAAAACCCAGTGATCATCCAGAAATGATGAAATCATCAGGAGGTGTGAGCCCTGAACACCATGCCATTCCACCTAGGAGAATCTGGAGAATTTTTCTTACCTTAGGTAGGAGAGGACAAGGGGAGAATGAGAGACAAAGCAGTCTTAGTTTTCAAATTTGTGAAGTGTCATCACTTGAAAATGAAGTTTGTCTTCTGGGGCCCAGAGGACAGAACTAAGAGCAATGAATGGAAATGAAAGAAAAGTTCAATACAAGGAAGGACTTTCTAAGAGAGTTGCTCAAAAACGGCCACTTCCTGCATCATCTTGTGCTGCTTTGAAGTGGGAGAGCCCTGGGAATGGGGAGGACAGGAGTTTTGCAGAGTGAATTTTGGGGCTGGATGACCTACAGCTTGCCCCAGACTCCTGTTAGTTTTTCCCTTCACCTCCAGCCCCAATGGCATTCATTCACCATTACCACTCCCTCCACACACCTCCTCTGAGTACTTACTGTGGGCCGGTACTGTGTTAAGCACTTGGTTTCAATTCTTTATTGCCGCATAAAAAACTACCCCAAAACTTAGTGCCTTAAACACAACAATTATCCTGACTTCTTCTAACTCAGAGGCAGTAAGGGGCTTAAAAATATAGACTCTGAAGAAAGAGCCAAGTTTGGATCTTGACTTTCCCACATGTCACTTATATGACACTGGAGAAGTTACTTACTTTCCTGAGCCCATGTTTCCTGATCTATAAAACAGAGATTTTAATATTTCACAGGGGTAAGTATTCTCAGGATTATGTTTCAAAGGATTGATAAATTGAAGATAAATGTGTGTAGCAGATTGTTTCTAAAAAATAGTCACAACTCCCATCCCACATGCTCTTTTGCAATGTGGCCAAGAGCTAGATAGAACAGAGTCACTCAGGCTGAGGGGGAAACCAGAAACCTCAGAAACCTGCATAGTTCTATGAGCCACACGTTTCATTGTTGTTTTTGTTGTTGTTTGTTTTTTTGGCCGCACTGTGAGGCTTGCAGGATTGAACCCGTGCCCTCTACAGTGAAAGCTCGGAGTCCTAACCACTGGACCACCCAGGAATTTCTGAGCCACACATGTATTGATGCCTTGGCAGCGCTCTGTCCAACCTCTTAGACAAAAGGATCTTTGCCGAGTCATGCAACCAGTAAGTTGTGATGTTGAGGCTTAAAGGAAATCCTTCCCGTTCCAAGCCCATTGTTGTTTCTACAGCAAAGGGCCTAGAGTTGCAAAATACTGATGGCAAGAGAGACCTTAGGGAAAAACTGGTTAAGTTCTTGTTTTCAGATGAAGAAACCCACCTGTGCCTGAAGAGGTCAGCTCCGAGGAACACTAGTGAGCTAATTAGTAGCAGAGCTGAGAGTAGAATCCAGATGCTCTAATTCAATCCTGTGTCCTTACTATATCTCAGCAGATTAAAAAGATCAATATGCTCCCATCCAAATCAGACTGTGGTCAAATAAGTTAACTTACATGATCCATTATCATCTATTGATATAACCATGGCCATATGACAAAACCACAAGAGAGCAGACGAAGGAACAGTTAGCCGTTGTGGCTGGTGGCTCTGCATTTCTTCTTCAGAACAGTTTAGACTTACAAGAACCTCATACTCTTCCAATGAATTCATTCAGCAAACACTAACCAAGAACCTACAATGTGTCAGCCATTGGGTTCAGGCACAAGGAGAAAATGAAAAATGAAAAATACACGTAGCTCTTGGCAGTTATGTAAACAAATAACTATGGACGTGGTCCATAATAATACACGGTCCATGATAATACAGACGAGACCAATAAATGGTGACTAAGTGACGTGTCATCTTGGGGATGCACAATGTGATGTCTCCTAACATGCAAAGCTCTGTGGCAGGGAGTTTATTAGAGGACAGTTCCCGCCTTTTGGAGAATTCTACTTGCTAAAAGTTCTTTCGATTAAAGCAAACATCTAGGGAAATTCCCTGGTGGTGCAGTGGTTAAGAATCCGCCTGCCAATGCAGGGGACACGGGTTCAAGCCTTGGTCCGGGGGGATCCCACATGCCACGGAGCAACTAAGCCCGTGCACCACAACCACTGAGCCTGCGAGCCACACCTACTGAAGCCCTCGCGCCTAGAGCCCGCGCTCCGCAACAAGAGAAGCTACTGCAATGAGAAGCCCGCGCACCACAACAAAGGGTAGCCCCGGCTTGCCGCAACTAGAGAAAGCCCACACGCAGCAATGAAGACCCAACGCAGCCAAAAATAAATAAAATAAATAAATTAAAACAAACAAACAAAAAGCAAACATCTGCTTTCTTGTAATTTCAACTCATTGATCCTAGTCTTTTTTTTTTGGCTGCACCACAAGTCTTGTGGAATCTTAGGTTCCCAGCCAGGGATTAAGCCCAGGCCCTCGGCAGTGAAAGCGCGGAGTCTTAACCACTGGACCGCCAAGGAAGTCCCACATTGATCCTAGTCTTGATTGATCATTTTCTCTCACAAAATGCATGTAGTTGTTCTTGTCAGCCCTTCAAAATATTTGGAAACTACCATGTGTGACTGTCCCAAAAACCACCTACAACAGTTCTATGATCTTGTCTGAAAGTTGCTTCTGAATCTTGGAATGTGAAGTGTATAATGACCCTCTGAGAGTCCATGGTTCCTCATTTAAATGACCTCCATACTCTCCCACTTAACTTTCTCTGCATTACTTGGTTTTCTTTTGTCTTTTTTTTTTTAACTGGAGTATAATTGCTTTACTATGTTGTGTTAGTTTCTGCTGTACAACGAAGTCTTTTGTCTTGAAAGATTATTTGGTTTGAAAAAGAAAAAGACCCCGCTTTGTAGCAGAGGTCTGGAAAGGGAAAAGCTACGCTAGTTACTGCAGGTCTGGGCTTCCTCCCTCCTCTTCCAGCAGGGTGGTCATGGTTCTCTCTAAAAAGGTTGCTTTCTGGATCTTCCTCGCTCAGTCTCGCCATCACTTACTTTTGCTGCCATCACTATGCTTGGCCAGCAGAGGGTGATCAAACCTTCGTTTCTTTTAGAATAAGGCAAGCTCCTTACCCATCACAGCTCTGAAAACTTCCCTCTTTTCTTCCCAGAGGGAGTCCACCTGTACAGCCTGTTGGGAAGCTGCAAAGACATTCATTCAGCTAAAGAAAATGAAAAGAGAATAAAGGTGATGTAGTTAGACAACCCCATATCTTAGAGCTGGAGCGCTGTTGCTAATGTGCCTTGGAGGACTTGAAGACGCAGCTTAATTATCTGGAAAATGGGCATAATAATAACCTGCTCTGAGAACTTTAAAGCATTTGGATCACATGAGAGTGAACCAGCTTTGTAATTACCTGTACCAATAGTAAGGACATTTTCATCTTCAAAACTCTTGGCTACCATACTATTTCTGATCTCCGTTTTAATGTCAGTGCACTGCCCTTCCCCACCGCCCTGTCCTAGGATGTGGCTCTGCCCATCACAGGTCCTTTTTTGTTGCTGTTGTCCTACCTGCTCTGGAGAGGGCCACTTGCCTTCTTAACAAGAGACAGTAAAGTTTCCCGCCAAAGCTTTTACAAGAGCAGGTTGCCGGCTTGTTCCCCGTTGTTGGTGGAAGAACCCAGAAAAAAATTGCATAATCTCTGAGTAGAAGGAGATCACCAAGGGCATCTGGCCCAGCCCTCCCCCTTGCAAAATCCCTTCCTGCCCAGGACCCCTGGGTGTCATACCTGACCTGATTTGATGCAGACACCTGCTCTGGCTGGCTCTGCAATGAGGTTCCTTCTCCCAGCGTCTTCCACTAGGGCCATTCCTTCTGGGTGTGCACCTTGGGCCCTGCAGAACCCTGGGGCCACCAGTCATCTTCTTATCAGGAGTTGTACGGTTATCACAACTCACTAGCACAAGGCAGGCAAGTGTCTTGAGGAAGGGGTGCCTTTTTCTAATTTGTCCAAAGTCCTGGTAACAGCTGGGAAGAGCTGGCTTTACTTATCTGCCTTACTCAGTGCTGGACCTCTTTCTTTTTTATTATTCCTGACACCCAGCACATGGCCTGACAATAATGTTTGTTGAAAGGGATTTAGATTGATTTCTTGGAGGCATGCAGGACAAACTGAATGCCTCTTGTACATGAGAGGCCTTTAGATACTTGAGGGCAGAGACCAAGTTCTCATACGTTTTCTCCTCACCAAGCAAAACCCTTTATTGCACATCTGAGGTGGTTTTGGTTTTACCATCCTGCGGTTGGTCTGTCTCTCTTTTAAAATGTGGAGTCCAGACCCAAACGCAGGGCGCACGATGACAGATGATCCAGATGGGGGGAGTCGTGCTAGCACGTGTGTGTTCAAGCATCTGGAGTGGAGGCCGTGCCAAAGACACCTGAGACTTGGAGGCAGTGGTGGTGACTACTGGTGAAGGGATGTGCATAGTTTGGGACAAGAAAGGCCTCTTAAACCTGTGCAGTAATGCCCATGACTCCAGAGGAAATACCATTCCCCGGAGGATTTGGAATTGCAAGAGCTGAAGAAGGATTGGGGCAGGGGAAAGAATTGAGTAGGGATTAGTGCAGTTTGAGAGACTCAGAGGCCATGTGAAATTCTGTCCATAACATCGGGGACTGTCACGGGTCCCAAATTTTCACAAAGACCTGATTTCAAGGTAATGTCTTTTAGGGACTCATGGGATGGAGGACACTGCCAGCATGTTTCACTTAAAGAAGGGAGACCTTTGTGAGGGGTAAATTAATATTCAGGAAAGAGTGAGAGGACCATGGAGGAAATAATAGCTAGTATATCTGGAACACATAGGTCAGGCACTGCTGTAGCTGCCTTACATGTAACGGCTCATTTAATGCTTATAACGCTATGTCCATTTTGCTGATGAGGAAACTAAGACACAGCACGTAAGTGGTAGATGAAGGATTTGATCCTGGGCACACTGGCTCCAGTGCCTGCGTGTGTAAACACTATGCTAGGCTGCTCCATAAACGTAGTTGTGGGATCACAGAGGTGGCGTATGCAGGTGGGAGAATAACTGAGCTCAGAAAGGACATGAAGTAGTGGAGAGAACCTGATTGTTGGAGTCAGACACACCTCGCTTTAAATCCAGCTCTGCCACTCATGCATGGGATCAGCTGCTTCACGTTACGGGCCTCAGTGTCCACATCTGTATAATGGGGCAACTGTCTCTACAAAGTTGATGTATGGATTAGGGAAACCTCATGGTTGTTATTATTCAGGACCTGGTGAAGGAGGAAGAGAGAGAGGAGTTGATGGGCAGTGCAATGCAAACAACTCACAAGGTTTCAAGGAAATGTCAAGTGCTCTAGAAAAGTAAGGGAGAATGAAGACGAGAGAAAGGGCTCTGTCAAGAACACTGGTGACCTCTAATGGTGCCATCTAAGAGGCTGGGATGAGAGCCGAGTTACAAGGGAATTCCTTGGTGGTGCAGTGGTTAGGACTCCATGCTTCCACTGCAGGGGGCAGATCCCTGGGGAACTAAGATCCTGCATGCTGTACAACGTGGCCAAAAAATAAAAACACACAAAAAAAAGAATGTTAAAAAAAAAAGAACTGAGTTACAGGGGCTTTAAGAGGGAGGATATCAGCAGTGAAGAGATGAAAACAGCAGTTCTGGTTCACGTGGCAGAGGAATTTGGTAGCTAAAAGGAAGGGTCAAAGTCAAACCAAAGATTTGAAAAATTTGCTTTTGCTCCTTAAAGCTACAAGTTTGTGCTTATTTAAATGGAGAACAGGTACCGAGGGGTGAGGAGGAGGCTGGAGGCGCTCGAGAGCAAGGCCACATCCCTCGGAGGCAGCAGGGGAGGGGCTCCAGGGAGCAGGGAGGACCAGACAGCGAGGCGTCGAGATGGCCTGAGGCCCCTGGGAGAGCATAACAAGGGGGGTCTGCTGAGAAAGGGTGAGGTGAGGCCATGGTGGGCCTGGGAGCTTGGGGAGCAGGGAACACCCGGACAGCGGCCCCAAGACTACGGCAGAGAGGAGGGTAGGCTAGCAGGGGCGAGGGTCATGGAGGGGCCATGTCTGCAGATTTTCCCCGGGCAGCTTTCTGTAACTAAGGCACAGGAATGGAGGGAGGAGGAAGCTACCAGGGTTTGAACTGGACACAGTGAAAGGCTGAGATGCTCTTGGAAGGTAACCTTGACCCTTACGACTCCTGGGGCTCTTGTCTACACTGGGGACGCTGGAGTCTCTGGTCCTCTCCACACCCAGCCGTTAATAAACTCAGGACCAGAATCTCTCACAGGGCCCGTCGTCCACAGCAGTGACCAAGTTCAATAATGCACTGGACTTCTTCCAGCTTCTGTCTACCCTGCTGTTCTCTGAAATCATCTCCTAAAATAAATCAACTGCACACGAGCCCTGACCTCAGGTTCTGCTCTCAGGGAAACTAGGCTAAGATTGTTGGACAGTATAGGGTTTAGTACTACTGAATTAAGATTTGGTTGTGATACCTAAGTAAAAATACATTGCTTTTTCACACGTGCCACTTTTACTTTTTAAAAAATTTGTTTATCTCACCATAGCCCTGGAAAGCAAGTGAGGCAAGGGTTAGTATTCCTTTAGGATAAGGAAACTGAAGAGCAGAGGAAAACAGAACACTTTGCACTTCTCTCTAGTTTCTAAATAGGGTGGAAAAAAATCAATTATTTAAATGAGACAAAGTGAAAAAAATCACATTTTGCTTCAGTAAGTTCTGCAAAAACAAGGTTATAGGTTAGAGTTCATAGTGTGAAGGTCTAAAATGTCAACTTTACATATGGCTCCTACTATTAGCATGTTCAATTTTTTAAGTCTCATAAAGTGGTCAAAGGTATGTTTTTGTTATTGGAGTATAGTTGATTTACAATGTTGTTAGTTTCTGCTGTACAGCAAAGCGAATCAGTTATACATATATCAACTTTTTTTTAGCTTCCTTCCCCATACAGGCCATTGTGTTCCCTGTGCTATATGGTAGGTACTTATCAGTTATCTGTTTTATATATAGTAGTGTGTATATGTCAATCCCAGTCTCCAAAGGTTATTTTAATTATTCCATCCTATGAAAAAATTGTTTTGGGGGATCATTAAAAAGCAACTTTAGGGCTTCCCTGGTGGCGCAGTGGTTGGGAGTCCGCCTGCCGATGCAGGGGACGCGGGTTCGTGCCCCAGTCCAGGAAGATCCCACATGCCGCGGCGCGGCTGGCCCCGTGAGCCACGGCCGCTGAGCCTGCGCGTCCAGGTGAGCCATGGCCGCTGAGGCTGCGCGTCCAGAGCCTGTGCTCCACAACGGGAGAGGCCACAACAGTGAGAGGCCCACGTACCTCAAAAAAAAAAAAGCAACTTTATTCCATGGTTTTTCATTGTTGCCAAGAAGCTACCTAAGCGCTTGTGAAATTACCTACAACGTGTCATTTGGGTGAGGATTGTGTCGGTTCTAGTTTTTAACTTTGAAATTATACTTTTTTCTTTACCCAAAACACGCATTTTATGCAACCAAGGGCAACAAAAAACAAACATCACAACTACTGCCACCTAGAGATGATAATTTATTGTTTTACCATGATCCTGAAGAGAAACAACATAAAGAGAATATTTATTACAAATCCCCACAATTTCCTTCTCCCACCTCACTACTCTAAAATTTGTCAGACACCATCGGCCTCCTAAAATGGACCATTGACTATAAATGCATTACCAATTTATTTTGCTGCCATTTCTCATGACTGAAACTTTAGTGCTCAATCAAATGACTATTTTCAGTGGAGTTTCCTAGCTTTAAAAAAAACCCTCACTTTTCCTCTAAAATTCCATTATTTACTGAAAGAAGCCGTTTTAGAAATGTTAATGAGGATTTTAAATGAACAAATTCAATTTAAAAATCATTCACTGAACATCTACCAAGCATCTGGACGCTTCAAAGACCAGGGAACTGAAAAGGCCAGGTTTAACAGCAATAACTTAATTCTGCGGATATACAAAGACAAGTCAGTTTCTTTTTGTCTAATTTATTCTAAACTAAGAAACTAGGAACTGACAAAACAGGAAAGGTTTGTTTTACCCAGTCTAGATAATAAACAAGACAATGCCTGAGTTAGCTCTCTATATAGATTTAGGGTTATCGTGTTGACCTGGGTGTAATAACCTCTATTTAACTAAAAGTTAATAAAAATATTTATGTTCATGTTAAAATAATTGCTGATTTTGCTTGCATATCCCGCCCCTTGCCCCTAAACTCATAGATTTTTAGAAAAAGATTTTCCTGTGTCGTCACAAACCTACTTCCCCCTGCCCAGCCCTCTCACATAAGAACCCCTGCAACCAGCAGAAGCACCTCTAAATCTAATACGCTTTGTCCTCGCTCGGCGGACTAAAACCTTACTCTGTCAAGTGGCTGAAGTGGGGGTAGGGGGATGAGGAAGGCAGGCGAGCACTGGCCCCCAGCACACGCCCAGCAGTCTCTCTTCTCTCCCTCCACAGGGCTCCCTCACCACTCTTCTGCAGCTGGGAGTCTGGCCCCTACAACCCTCCCCCCGCATTCTCCTTCCTAGCAAACCTGACCTTGTCGGGAGACTAAACAATAGCGACTCGGGCAGCTGCCCGGTCCCTTCCCTGGACCAAAGGAACTTGAAACCCGCATCTGAAACTGGAATGAAATCCCAGTTTCAGCATCACCTTTCAATCCCTCACAGAACTTACTCTTTGTATCTTAATGCACTCAGCCTGGCTGCTTAATGAGTCCTTGCTGAAGGGAGAAAATTTAATTTTAAGACCAATTAACTTTGCTGATTACTATGTAATTTGAAGTGAGTCATGATTCTTTAGTAAATGGAGGTGAGAATCTCAACGGTTAAAAGAAAAACAAAACAAAAAACCTGTTAAAATAACAGCAGACCATTGTTCAGAAGTCAACCTAATGCCCACTCTTTACCTTCCACTGTTTTAGGATAAGAGAAAAACATGAGGTTTGTGGTATCCACTGTTAAACAGAACCAGACAATATGAAACTAAGTTCTCATGTTAAGACATTCTGTATTATGAGATGTCCAAAACAGTTCCCAAACTTTTGTTTGACCTGCAGAATTGGAGATGGCTTACCTCCCTATAACTTCAAGTTTGTTTTACAAAGCTCTGAAAAGTAAAACAGATAATTTCATTTTTAGATATAATAAAAAATTAATTTGAATAGCAAAATAAGTAACTACTTTTCAATGTACAGTAGTGTGTCCATTCTAAAAATGAAACCTAAATGTTAGGGAAACTTTTCAAATAATACTTTTTATTATATTCTCCAGTAGTAGTTGAAATAAAAATCTACTCTAACTTCTAGGAAAAGATCTATTTATACCACTTAATTTCCTTTTCTCTGATTCTACGTTTCACTTTGCAATCTGCAGACCTTCACGTGGTTTCCCAGCTGGGGAACCATAGCCCCCTCATCAGTATTTGAGAAGCTGCGCAGAGTGGGACCCACAAACACATGGCTCCGCTGGTAAGTACTGCTGTCACTGTGTGACTACGTTTTAATACTGTTACTCCAATTCACACGATGACTCTTCCGTGAGGATGGTAGGATGAACCTGGTTAGCTAGCTTTAGATGAGGACGTCGAGACCCTGCAATAAAAGGTGATCAACTCTAGGATAAAAATTAGAAAAAAGTTCTTTCCTAGCTATGAATCGTCACAAGCCCCTCTCCTAATAATCACAGGCCAGGGGAAGTGAGTGGGAGCAAGGAGGGTACACAGGAGACAGCTGAGACAGGAATATTGCAAAATGCTTCTCGAGCCTTCCTGCAATCCCAGGGACTGGATGCCTGTGTGTCTGTTTTTCCAGGGAAGAGCCCATCCTGGTGTTTTCCTATCCCAAGTTTTCTATACACAGAAATTTAAGAGTTAGTGGAGGAAACAGGACTACGCTTCACACCATTGGGTCAAGGTAAGTGGCCCCACTGGCCCTCCCAGGACATGCCCTCTTCTTGATTGACGGGGGCAGACCTTCTTTCTCCCCCGACAAGCTCAGAGAACCCATTCTCCTTGCTTGAAATGGTGATCTGGCAGCTAAGCGGTCAACTTCCTGGTCAACTTCAGGAAGCTGCCGATGTTTCTAGAACTGTTCCATTTTACTGCCCTAGTCGCCTGTCTCTCCTAACAATTTCACTCATCTCCTAAGCTCTTGACTTGATAAGCACCAAACTATGAAGGTTTTTTTCTCGTTTTCCCCTTCCTCAGTTCTGTGAACTGACTTTTTGTCTATGACCACATCAACTTCTTCAATACTCCAAAACTTTGCTCTTTTGGAGTGATGTGTTCTGTCAAATAGACTAAAATAAAAAATACATTATCTGTTTACAGGGAATATACAGAATAACAACAGGGGCTGGAGGTACAAAACACAGACACTGACATTATGGTCATACAAAATATATAGAAGTACCCAACATTAACAATTTTTGTCAGAAGTTGTACATTTTGCTATTTCTTTAGCATTTCCCCACATTTTTTTTCTTCTTCTGTGGATCCCCTGGAGTTAAGATTGAGCTTCCTCTGCAGTGTTTCTGAAATTCAATACATGATTGGAACATACTGACGGAATTCATTTTCTGTCCAAAGCAATGAGTGCTACACATGAAAGTTTTCCTCACATACAATATTAATAATGTTTATTTACAGTGTGAGCTTTCTGATGCTAAGGGCTGAGATGTGATTAAAGGCTTTGCCATATTTATCACATTCAAGAGGTTCCTTCCTGGGATGACTTCTCCGACGCCAGGTAAGACAGAATTGTCTTAGGTATCAAACGTGTCAACCTCTCTGTACATATTTAGCACAGTTTCACTTTTATGCCTTTAATAAAATACTAAGTGCCTTTCATATCAAGATGCCTCATACATCTGTAGTCTTAGGCTTTAGCCTTGCCTGCCAGGATGAAGTAGAAACAAATGCCCCACAACTTTAAGACTTTTACTTCTCTTCCTGGCAAGGTTAAGGTATATTTTTAAAAACCCCTCAAAAACTTCCACTGGGTCAACTAGCATGCTAACAGTTAACTAGAGTACTTAAACTGTTAACGTACTTCAGCCAGTCGAGAACTTTCAAATGACTATCCTGAGCACTAATTTAGATGTCGTAAGCCTTTTGGGCCATGACTCTATTACACTTTGCACTGAAGAGCTGATAAATGAATGCAATGCAGATGGTTTTAATAAACAGTGGTAGCCGGTTTTCTTCAGAAAACTTGTCTTCAAATAGCTGCTTCAAGGAGTCCATCTGTTGAAGATCTGGAGCAACGCCCATGGCCATCCCACAGTCAGTACGATGTTCCAGGAAATGGGAATTAAATGTGGGGCACAGGTTATAGTTAACTTCCATTAAAAAGAAATGATGGCTGAATCATGTCCGCATAAAAAAGCCAATGTGGGTGGACTTGACCAGTGTTCTTTCCCTCTTCACAACAGTCGGTGCTTCGATCGGTGTCTGGAGTTAAGCACCTCACTGCTTTCAGTTGCTTCCTGGCAGCAAAAGTCTTTGCTCAAAAGCATCAGCAGTTTTCTATGCGACCACCACTATGTCTCACTCTTTGAAGAAAATTCCTAAAAGCATTTCTTCTACCTTCCCTTACTATAAAAAGCTATTTAGGTGTGCTCTTCTGGAGTATCTCTCCTGTTTTTCTTAAATTGGATGGACAGAATACTCTGGTCACCAGCTGACTTCCTTAAAGTTCCCCCAGGCAACACTGATGCAACTGCTTAGGAGCTACTGGGAGGCTGGAAGTTGCTCCAAGTTATAGAGAGAGGCCAGAGAAAAAGTGCTGTTTGGCCCGGAGCTGAGGCCACAGCTGCCCCCACCTCCATGGTTCCCCGTGAAGTGACACTGTCTCATAGGCTTGGGTTGCTGGCTAGCAAACCAGTGACGAGTGACAGTTTTAGTTGACGGAAAATCTCAAACTCTATGTGAGGGGTCTCCCATTATGGGGCTAGTCTTCAGGTGTGTTCTTAGTCTGTTTCTAAGTCCCTGCAGGGCTGTCTACAATCATTTGCACGTTCTCACGAGCAGTTATCTCTACCCAAGGCCCTGATGACTTCCTATGTGACCCACGCTGCTTGGGTCTCTTGTGTGTGCACCTGAAAATGGTCTGTCGCTGGCTTCCACGCAGAAGCTAATGCATCATTCTGCATAGATGATGGGAAAGATCGAAGTTTCATAACCTCACCTCAGTCTCTAGTGATGAGAAACACAAAAGACATTGTGCGGTATGACAATACGACAAGCCACATCTTAGCACGTTGGTGAGCTTCTCAGAGCAACGGACATTTAGTAATTGCCAGCTAACGATCTCAAATGTCTTTTAGAAGTTTCTGGAAGGTGTGGGAAAAAAAGTGCTCCCTCCAATGTTCCTTTTTCTGAAAAGCAACAGAAATCACATCTTTTGAACTTTAAAGTTACAAATGATTCAGAAAGTGCCCAAATCATCACGTTGTTCAGCAGCTGACTGAAGAAATTCTGGTTAAGATCTTTGCCATCTTTGCTTTAGTAAGTGTTCACATTGTTAAGATGACGGATGACAACAAAGTCGTTTGACATTTCATGGTATTTACTCTCTGATCCGTGTCTAGATAGTCTATGCTGGCAGCTGACCAGCACCCTTCGTTTATATTTAGGACAAAAATAGCATGCGACCCTAGAGCTTTAGCCACGCCTCGGGCTCACAAGCTGGGCCACGCTACCGTATTTCAGGTACTCGTGACTCACAGGCTTTGTCATGAATGTACAAATCCTGCTAGAAGTCAGGCCTAATGAGCACTTCTCATGTGGTCAGCACTGTGTCCAGGGCTGTCGGGGATATAAATATATCCCCCGACGAGAGAAGCATCTCTTTTGGGGAGTGATGAAAACTTTCACACACGGAACAACAAAAGATTCAAAGACAGTATGCAATCAAGTGCTAACCTGTGGAGAAACGCAGTTAGGAGTGCGATAGTGCTTTAGGGAATTCGGGGATTTCGCGAAGGGAGAGAAGTGTTTTGAATCACAGTTGCCATTTCAGTAAGATTTATCTCAGTCATGAGGAGGGAACCATCTACATCTGCAGCCGTCCTTTGGAACTGTAGACTGGTGCGCATGCCCTCTCTTTCAGGAAGAGATAGAAATCTTTGGTTTGATACTGACAGCGCAGTCCCAGATTTCTATAGCTTTGGTAGGCTACCAGCGACTGTACAGAACTTACCGTATATATACAACTAGTTTTGAGCAGCATGTGCCGATGTAGTTTTTGTTCAAACTGTCCCTCTTTTTTGAGAAATAAGGTTCAGCAAGACGTTGGCCAAGGAGGGCGTGTTTGCGGCAAGCAGGTTTTGAACCTCAGTGTCATTTTCACAGAGACGATCTTAGTCTTTCAATTATGTACTGTGGTTGCGGAGAGTTCAAGAGCGTCTTAAAGGTCTCCTCATTACTGAAAAGCTTGACATTTTCCTGTGTGTGTGCTTCTATCCTGTGTGGAAATAGCATGTGGATTATCCATCCCTATGACTAGCATTTTCCTGCAGGGGCTGTGGAAGAATTACATGCCCACAGACTAGGCAAAGGCAGAACACTGCTGATGTACCTGTAAGGATCCATAAGTGTGATTTTTTTTTTTAACCTGCTGAGGCTTTTTTCCCCCCCTCCATGGGCACACATCTCTGAAATAATTTTAGAAACGAAAAGGGGAAATGGCTTATTGACAAATTCTCGCTTTACACACAGCTTTTCAGGAATGCTCCGAAAGCATCGAGGGAGGCAGGGCTGTACTCAGAGGCTCGCTCTCTGGTGTGGATTCTGTGATGCAGAGTGAGGGTCGAGCTCCGGGTGAAGGCCTTGCCGCACTTCGTGCACTTATAGGGCTTTTCTCGGGTGTGAATTCTCCGATGCAAAATAAGGTATGAGTTTCGGTTGAAAGCTTTTCCACATTCACTACATTCATAGGGCTTTTCCCCCGTGTGGATTCTCTGATGCTTAGTGAGGTCTGAGCTCTGGCTGAAGGCCTTCCCACACTCATTACATTCGTAGGGTTTCTCCCCAGAGTGGATCCGCTGATGCAGAATGAGATTTGAACTGTGACTGAAGGCTTTGCCACACTCGTTACATTCATGAGGCTTCTCTCCTGTGTGGATTCGCTGATGCAGGACAAGGTTTGAGTTAAGACTGAAGGCTTTCCCACACTCACTACATTCATAGGGCTTTTCTCCAGTGTGGATTATTTTATGGCGAATAAGGCTTGAACTCCTTGTGAAGCATTTACCACATTCATCACATCTGTGGGACTTCGCTCCTGTCGGAACTTCTTCAGGGGTGTTGAAGTTTGAGCTCAGACTGAAACTTCTCCCCAGTCCTTTACCCTTTTCCCTTGGACCTCGCTCTCCTGTGCTGGGGTTTTTTTTTTCCTTGACTGTAGCTGGCCCTGGATCTCTCTTTTCTTTTCCAGTTTTCTCCTCAGGGTTTCTCTGCTGCCTTTCTACTACTCTGCCCTGCTGGTCACGTTTTTCTCCAAAATCTTTCTGGAATTTTCCTGTGGTCTCCCCATGTGATGCTGAGTCTTCTGCAATTTCAGCCTTTGAGGTGGACTCCTCATTCTCATTCCTGTTTTCACAACCTGACACAATAAATAAAAAATACAAATAGCATCTTTTTCTTTTGAATATGTGGGTTACTCAAGTGACACTGTTTTCCAGGAAGCTTCTACCTGCCTGCAAAATGACCTCACAATATTAACTGGGGATAAAATAGTAGGAAAAAAAGGGAAAAAACCTAGGGACAACAGGGAGTAGAACTGGGAAATGAGAGGGCAGGCGAAGTGTGGAAAGGACAATGGAGGGAGCATGCAGAGAGGCCGGGAGTGAGCAGAGGGAACAGACCAGGCGAGGAAAGAAGGAAGGGGTGAGGAATTAAGGAACGTAAGAGGTCACAACTCATGGTTCTATAATTTGGTCACCCAGTAATTAATCTGAAAGAATAAACACACATTAAAAAAATCATAGTCCAGGGACTTCCCTGGTGGCCCAGTGGTTAAGACCACGTGCTTCCAATGCAGGGGGGGCGGCTTCAATCCCTGGTTGGGGAACTAAGAGCCCACATGCTGTGAGGCTAAAAAAAAAATTTTTTTAAAAAATGATGTTCCAGTTCTAATTAAGAATTTATGAGTTAAAAAAAAGAGAGAACGGACAGGTCTTTCCTAGAAAATGATAAGTGGTATTACCAGAAAGAAAGGAATGCAATTAATTTAAAAAAAGCAAATACTCTGCCAATTCTGTGAGATTTTTATTGACAAGGTGATAGTTAACAGGCAAAACAAGGAGCGCTGAACCTGGCAGGTTACGCAGAACTTCAGACACAGAAACTAGTTTCTCTCCACCAGGGAGAGCAGCACAGAGCTGACAGTGCTTAAGCAACAGGGATGAGGGTGAAGAAGCTGGTTGGGGCATTAGTACATGTAACTGAAACCTGCACTGACAAATGACTGAGAACTACTGAGAACAAAGAGACTGAAAACAATTCCGGAGACAGCCCACAAAGGACGTAATATAAGACAAGATCTTACGAATGCAAAGCTGATCCTCTGATTTTAGCAATCTGCCTGTTAAAACACTGGAATATATTCTTATTGTGGACTGCTACATTCTGTGTGCCACCCTGTTTTTTAAGTATAGACTAAAAATTATTCAGTACAAAAACACTATTTTATATATGTTTACATTTGTCTAGGAAAAAAACTATCCCAAATCTATTCTTTATTTACTTGGCCTTAAGAAACCTTTCCACGTGAGTGTGCACTATCTCAACGCAATCACTGAAGGAGTTGAGTATCTAACCCCTGACTTGAGTGATGAAATCACCATAAATACTGACCTGATCATAAGGAAGAGGAAACTGGTCTACTTCTTTTGAATTCCAAGCCTAGGTCCTTGATGATCTGGATAGTTCGCCGGCTGTTCCCAATGTTTTGTTTTGCTTTGTTTTAAGTTAGCAAGGGGTGGGTACTACCCGGCTCACAAACAGAGATCAGTTTTTTGGCTTAATTTTCACCTCGTCCAAAGAGCAAGTACTAAGAAACAACAAACCCCAGTTACCTCTATGGTTCAAAACAAAACTTGAGGTTTCTGTATTAACATCCTTTCTTCATAACTTCCCTTCATTCACCCTACCACTGCCCTCCCCAGGCAGAAGTCTTAGGAAGTGGCCCTCCTATGACAGGACTGATCTGAGAGCTTCCTGCAGTACTATCTCCCAGGGGTTAAGACCTAATAGAGACAAATGGGACTGTCTGTCAACTGTGTCACCTTGTCTTATCTGGTTGATGCCTCTTAGAACTTCTTTGTTCTTACTACACACTCAGGAGCCAGAGCTCTTCACAGAAGATCACCATTAGGTTTGGAATCTGGGAATCCTGACCAGGTGCAAGTTCATGGAATTATACAGAACTGTTGTGGAGCAGCGCTCACAGGAAGCAAGACTGAAAGCCCATGGCAGGATGCAGTGTAGGTTCAGGAACATGGTCCCAGGTTAGGATTAGATTGATGATCAATTCTCACCTGGCCCTCTATAATAGGAAATACAGACACTCCCCTGACAAAAGCACTTAGTTGTATCCACAGGGAATGAAGCAGAATCCTCAATGGTGACAGAGTAGTTGAAGAGGTGGGGATTCAGAACATAAAATTATTTCTGCTTTCAAACAGCAAAAAATACCTAGAGGTAAAAAATCCACCTGGAATCAGGAAGTCCCAGTACGAGGCTTTTGGGATTAAAGAAACTCAAATTGTTCTCCTTCTCTATCTGGTCTGAAGAAACGGGCTCAGTAGTCTCTACCACACCAGAGATCCCAGAACTAACAGAAAAAGAGGCAATACAATCTTATCAGACAATAATCCTGCAGCCATCTTACCCTGGGAAATCACGTTCCCATAATTCTCCTGCCTGGTGTCCCTATTCAGATTCCTCCGAGCCAGGTTCTGACATCCCCATTCCTCCAGGATGAGGGACACGGCCATGTCCTCGATCTTCACCATTGCCTGAAATAACACGAGATCCCCACACTCAGTTCTCCCAAAGTCCAGGGACAGTCCCACTGCCCGAACCTGGAGTCAGGGACGGAGGTGACTGCAAACCTACAGGATGCTGGGAAAGAAAAGGTGACCACGCCAGGCTCTAGTGGACAGGTGGGAGTGGAGCTACTCTGTGGGCAGGGACGTCAAGAGCCAGTGTCCTGGTGAAGACCGCTGAAAGAGCTCCAGGAAGAGGCAGATGCAAGGGACTCAGGAGGGCAGAGGGGCCCACAGCTCACCTGGGAATCTGCCGAGAACAGTGCAGATGCCATCGCCTGGTCTCTGGGACCCCCCTCATGATGAGGGGCAGGAACGTGGGTGGCAGGGAGAGCTGAGGGAGGAGAAAGGAGCTGTGAGTGAAGCCAGCTCTGCTCTGGGCCTCCCTTCAAAGAAGGGCCCAGGGGCACCCTCTTTCCTGTACCAGCATGCCCAATGTTCAGTGTTTAACTACAGAACTGAGAACTACAGAGAATGGAAGAAAGAAAAGGCATGATCTGTGTCTTCCCAAGATCTCTGTTCTTAAGCAGGAGTAACAAGGAGTCACAAAAGGGCCCTTAAAATCACCTGGTCCAACTCCTTCATTTTAAAGAAGGGGAAACCGAGGCCCCGATAGGGTAAACAACTTGCGTAACATCATCCTGTTAAGAGGGCAGAGCCAGAACTATAACCCGGGTTCCTACTCTCAGCCACAAAAGTAGGTAACACTCAGCCCACATTCAAGTCTGGCTCATAATTTAATTTTCTCCAGTCCAACAAACAGTATACCAGGACTTCAGAATCCCATTCAGTTGTGGAAAATGCAACAGTTTTAAAAATCTTTAGTAGTAATATCTTGAAACACAGAGAAGGAAGGGGCTCTTCTTACTTCTGGGTAAGTTTCAGCCATTTTTTGTCCCTCTACTTTTCTCCCTCACTTAGCCACAGTTTTTGGATAAAACATACACATGGTTCGAATGTCAATGAGACATTTACAAATGTATAAGGGTCTGGGTTGACACTCATCTAATAAAAGACGTCTACAATATAGGGTCACATTAACTGCGACGTGCAAGAAAAACTGGAAAAATTTTAAGCGGCAAAATCAAAATCCTCCCGTGCCAAGTAATGTTAGATTTGAAAATGTTACTGGTGAACAGATGATGTTACTGTGCTGCAAAGATACTAGAAAAACTAATTTGAAACGGAATTAGTAAATCTTGTAACTATTTCAGAATATACAGCAATAATATAAGCTAAAGCAAAATGTAGAAAAAGATCAAGTACCTAGCACTTTAACCCGCTGAGAGTTAGGAAACGCTCTGGAAGATGAGCAGCACAAAGAGAAACTGAGAATAAGTGCATATGCCTCAATTCCTTCAAGAACTATTTACGACGTAACAACTGTATGTTCCAGGGTCTGGAAAGCTGTTACTCTGGTAACCTGAATCAGCCCTAATCTGGCACTTAAAACCACGAAGATCCTCCTCCGTTTCCTGACTTCACCTGGTGGAGTGTGGAGAGAGCTCACAAACCTTACGAGGACCTAACGGGACTGGGTGGACAGTGGTGGATAAACATCACAGCGCACTGGTTGGCTCACAAGGCTTTCTCCAGCTTACGAGCGCTGGCTATCCTGCAGAATGCACGGAAGACAATACTTCCTTAAGCTCTAATATTCCTATCCTGAATGTCATCATAAATAAACACACTGGTTAAGGACTGTGCCTTTGTCAACTCTTGCTGAACAACCATACTTTTAGCATGTTATTTTTTTTTCTTTTACTGATATTCTAGGTATCAATTTTGATTTTAAAACTGGTTAAAAATATTGTTAATATTTCCCTCAAAGGAAAAAAAATTCAACTGATTTTTATTTATATGACCCTGAAGTGATTTTTTTTGCCTCATTTTCCTCAACCAAAAACAAAATATTTTTTCCATCCTTTTCCCATTCTTTGGAATTTTTGAAAGTAACCTAGAAATAGAGTGATGTTACACAGTATTTTATACATTTTAAATAAAATGAATTGATAAATGATCATTTTAAAGATAATTTATGACATACTAGGGTGTTGGCTATATTTCATCTCTTCCTAGGACTTTCCTGTAAAAAAAAAAAAACCTGCTAGACATCCAGAATACTAACAATTCAACAAATAATATAATGTCCACCCAAGTTCATTATGCACATTTCACTTACCTCCTTGGTAACATTATTTAACTCCTGAAATTGGCCTGTAAGTTATATTTCCTCTGATGTTTAGTAATAATGACAATAGAAATAAACATGTTTCTCTATTACAGGCATTTAGCAACACAGAGAGGGCACTCCCATCCTGAATAGTTTGCTTCTTTCCCCCCATGTGAAACCTTGCTTCTTACCCCGTGGTTGTAAGAGGCGGGGTTTCCGAGATGAATGCTTGAAATGGGACTGGGTGGCCTCATGAGGAAGGTCAAAGCTCGAGGACTCCTGTACTGGATCCAGAGGCACCATCCCCCTTGCGAGCATCTCAGGTCCATGAACTTGACCTGGGACCTGAGGACAAACAGGGTGGGCTTGTGGGTAAATCACTTTTTAAACAGGAATTTAAACAAGTGAAAAAAGACACTAAATATACCAGTATATTAAAATATACTTTTTAATATCCAAGCAGAAGAGGATCAAAGCACCACAAGGACTATTAATACGAACTTTAAGTCAGTAACTTTCTCTCTGCTTCAGTCTCAAAGTCCACGTGCTGCTCACACATGACAGGTTTCCCCTCTTCTTACCTGCTGTCCTGATAAATCCAGCTCCAGATCTTCCAGAAGGGTCACAGCCTCCTCTCCACTATCGGGACGGTATTCCTGCAGCCAGACTTGGAGCTCCTTGGGCAGAATGGAAAGGAACTGCTCCAGCACCAGCAGCTCCAGGATCTGCTCCTTGGTGTTTATCTCTGGTCGCAGCCACTGGTGACAAAGTTCCTTCAGTCGACTCAGGGCCTCTCGAGGCCCAAAAGTGTTCTGGTAACAGAAGTGCCTGAACCGCTGGCGGAAGATCTCCGGGTCGGGAGGAGGAGACTCCTGCAGACTGGCGTCCTGCCCCCACACGTGCTCTTCCTCATCCTCCTCTTCGACCTTCACTATCACGATGCCGTCCTTCTCCTGGGCAGCGTGGGGGGACAGACCGGTGGCTTCCCTTGACTCAGCAGTCATCATTCAGGCTCAGGGACCTGACTTGATCCAAACAGGGTCTGTGCTCTCCTTTCTGTCCTGGGAAATGTTTTCTGATATCTGTTTCTGTACTATTCCTGGAGGAGTAAAAAAAAAAAAAAAAAAAAAAAAAAGTTATTGGTACCTTTATGAAAAGTGACCTGTGCTGTTAATATTTCATACAAGGCTACACCTCAAGGCCTTAAAAATGCCTCTGGGGGCTTCCCTGATGGTGCAGTGGTTAAGAATCCGCCTGCCAACACAGGGGACATGGGTTCGAGCCCTGGTCTGGGAAGATCCCACGTGCCGTGGAGCAAATAAGCCCGTGCGCCATAACTACTGAGCCCGTGAGCTACAACTACTGAGCCCGTGTGCAACAACTGCTGAAGCCCGCGTACCTAAGAGCCTGTGATCCACAACAAGAGAAGCCACCGTGATGAGAAGCCCGCGCACAGCAACAAAGAGTAGCCCCCGCTCGCCGCAACTAGAGAAAGCCTGCGCACAGCAATAAAGATCCGACACAGCCAAAAAATAAATTAATTAATTTTAAAAAATGCCTCTGAATAGCAAAGGGGGAAAAAAAAGCCTCCAGAGCCACACTGTTTTCCCTGTCACTCTAGATATTAAGGTTTGCAAACAAACTTCCAACTGGCAAATTCCCCCCTCAGGGTGTTTGCCTGAGCACCGTCCCTCCAGGAGGAGGGCAGGCTATGACATCATGTGTTTACATGCTAAGCCCAGTGAGAGCGGAATGTTAGTGGGGTGCCAGGCACCCGCTTCAGCAGCACGCTAGCCATCTTACCCCCTCCCACAACACGCTTGGAGCACCATCTCACAGATGACATGACCGCGGCTCGGACGACTCAAGTGATTTGCTCAGGAGCAGGAGGCTACCTACCTAGCAGTCAACACTCAAGCCAAACGTGAAGGCCAGGACTTACTAACCCACCATCTAGCTATTTCTATTATTTTTATAGGTGCCTTGGTCAGTACGAGATAATCCACTTTGGACAGAGAAAGAAAATATCAAAATGTCTATTTATATTTTAAAAGTGAGAAAAAATAAACCATATTTAATGTACAAATGGACACTACCAAACTCACTTGGTCTAAATGCTGAACTGCCACATGTCACACATGAGACAAGTGTGTGGGGGGGTGTGAGCAAAATGGGTCAAATGACACAAACTTCGAGTTATAAAATAAGTTAAGTCCTGGGGATGTAATGTACAGCATGGTGACTACAGTTAATAATAATACTGTACTGCATATTTGAAAGCTGCTGAGAGTAGTTCTTAAAAATTCTCATCAAAAGAAAATAAAATGTAGGGGACTTTCCTGGGGGCAAAGTGGTTAAGAATCCGCCTGCCAATGCAGGGGACACAGGTTCAAGCCCTGGTCTGGGAAGATCCCACGTGCCTTGGAGCAACTAAGCCCGTGCGCCACAAATACTGAGCCTGCGCTCTAGAGCCCGTGAGCCACAAATACTGAGCCTGTGTGCCACAACTACCGCAGCCTGTGTGCCACAACTACCGCAGCCTGTGCTCCTAGAGCCCGTGCTCCACAACAAGAGAAGCCACCGCAATGAGAAGTCTGTGCACCACACCGAAGAGTAGCCCCCGCTCGCTGTAACTAGAGGAAGCCTGTGTGCAGCAATAAAGACCCAACACAGCCAAAAATAAATAATAAAATAAAAAGAAAAATGAAAAAAAGAAAATGTAACTATGGTGACAGATGTTAACCAGACTTACTGTGGTGATCACTTTGGAATATACACAAATATTGAATCGTTATGTTGTACACCTGAAACCAATATAATGTTACATATCAATTACATCTCAAAAAAAAAGACAGACAAGCAGCTTTAAAGATTCTTTCAGAGAAACTACAATTAGGGAAATACTAACGATGCAAATACACACAAACAAGAAAACTGCACAGCAATTTTTTTTTTTTTTTTTTTGCGGTACGCGGGCCCCTCACTGTTGTGGCCTCTCCCGTTGCGGAGCACAGGCTCCGGACGCGCAGGCTCAGCGGCCATGGCTCACGGGCCCAGCCGCTCCGTGGCATGTGGGATCTTCCCGGACCGGGGAACGAACCCGTGTCCCCTGCATCGACAGGCGGACTCTCAACCACTGCACCACCAGGGAAGCCCTGCACAGCAATTTTTAACTCAGCCAGGTCAGAAGGTAAAAACAAATGTGGAACTAAATCAAACTTAAGAAGTCAACCGATAAGTGAGAAAGTAGCTGAATTTCAAGAACAAAAATTTAACATGGTTGGTGGATAGGCTCAATCATGAGTTGATGAGCAGAGGCAACAATGTGTCGCTTCCATCTGAACTGACAAATCTTTGTGAAGCATCTTTTTTTCCCCACCTCTACGGCCATCAAAATTAAGCATCAAATTCAACTTTTAGAGACAGAGCATCCAATTGTTCTATAACAAAGAGATAAGCCAAGAGTTTTAAACTAGCAAAGTATTTTTAATTACATGGCTCTCACTGAAAAATTATTAGTAATTTTGATGGAAAACGGATCATGTACGTTGAAAGCACAAATATTTTCTAGAATAGCACAACTTAATGTATTTTTTTAATTATACAAAACACTGGTACATGTATATAATTTTTCTAAATAGTTTTTACTGACAGGGACGTGTGACCAGAAAAGTTTGGAGATGACTGTTCTAATCGCAAAGAATATGATTTTAATCTGAGATTTATCACAGGATTAGTTTTTTTTCCTCTTTCTTTGGTCCTTAATGAAAACCAGAAATCCTTATTAAAATAGCAGTCTATAATAACAATAAAGAATATTACATTCAAAAACGCTTACTACATAAATGTAAAAACATTGTGGGAATTAAGTCATTTCTCCAATGATTTTAAACTGGTAAAAGTCCTGTTGCAAACCATCTTCTAGCCCTTCCCATCCACTCCTTCAGACCTGTTTTGCACTCCACCCACCTTGCTGCAGGAAATATATTTTGTTTTTTAACTTCAGACCAGCTTTACCTGGAAAGTCCTTACAGTTACGAGTATTCAATTTCCTAACCATTTCTGCAATCTACAGTATGCAAAGTGTCCTGCTAGACTGATGGGAATAAAAAGATGAGAAGCACCATTCCTATTTTTACACAAATAATTACAGTACAAAGCAGATGTGCCAACAGTTCTAAGGAGGTTACAACCTGAGTGCTGGAGAAGCCCTGAGGAGTGACTGACAGCTACAAGGCAGCTTCCAGGAAACAGCCCCCCTGGAGCTGGGACCCAGAGAGGAAGAGGCAGCGAGTAGGGAGTCCAAGAGATCACTCCTTTGGCTAGCTTTCTCCCAGCTGGAGGCTGAATAATTCCTGTAAGGCTTAGTCTCTTTATTTCATTCTGAAAAGTGAAAAGCAAGACTATCTTTTCCAGCTATGCCTCCCAGAACTGTCTTCCACCACCCTAATCCAGGCTCCACATCTCCTGCCGAGACTAGGGCCTTAGCTCCATACATTTTCTCTAGCGTCCATTTCTCCCCTTTCTAATACGAACAACATACCAAGGTCAACTTAGTATTGCCAAAGTATGCTTCTAGGCATTCCCTCCTTCCCCTCAGTTACTGTCAATGAATCCCTGACATCTACCGATTAGTGTTCAAACAACACACCCCACTCGACCTTTCCACCCCCATTACTTTCCTTAGTAGTGATCCCCTATGTTTTAGCCTACTGGGCCCATTAATGTTCCCCAAGCATAGGGTGTGACTTTGCATCTTCACCCCTTTGCTGGGACCAATCTCCCACCTTTATCCACCTCTACTGGCCAAATTTTCACTCACCCTTCAAGATGTACACTGTCTCCTGACATTCTGAATTAAATAAGATATCTTCCTCCTTTGACCACCCTTGGTACTTTCTCTGTTCCTATCTTAGGCACTTCTACTCTCCTTGTATTATCATTATTTGAGCTGCAGTTCCTATCTCCACCTCCCAGCTAAACCCCTCAAGAACAAGGACTTTTGTTTATTTATCTTCTAGGGAACTGGGGAGACTGTTGAACAGCACAGAAAAAATAAGAACAACTCAGCGGCTTCCGTGGTGGTCTAGTGGTTAAGACTCCACGCTGCCAATGCAGGGGGCCCGGGTCCAATTCCTGGTCAGGGAACTAGATCCCACATGCCGCAACTAAGACCCAGCTCAGACAAATAAATAAATAAATATTAAAAAAAAAAAAAAAGGAAAAGGAAAAGAAAAAAGAACAACTCAAGCCATTACAGCACCCCCTGCCGTCTTATTGCCTTTAGTGGCAATTAGTGATCAGACAGCCCAGGAACATCTACCTCATCACTCAGGCACAGAATCTCACCTTCCTTGACTCCTCTCTCCTTACATGCATTCAGTCTCCAGGCACCAGGGAGAAGTATTTCTTTGTTCATACTTATTTTTCTGTCTAGCTCCACGGAGGCCAGCTTCCTCTCTTTGGTGCCCTGCCGTCATCTCCCCACAGTTCACCTCCCACCTTGCTCTCAGATCTTCTTCATAAAACTCTAGAGCCTTGTAGTCAATACTCCCCAGCACCTGGTCCCAGTTTCCCCATCAAGCTTCATTTCCCATGAATTTCTCTCCCTCCCCTGCCATGAACCTTCTCCATCCAGCAAAATGAGTCTACTCAGTACTTCCTAAACGTGTCTTGTATTTTGAACACCATCCTTTTCTCCCACGATAATGCCTGGGATTTCACTCCCAGTCTTCTCTGACTTTTCAAATCCTACTTATCCTTCGAGCTAAGCTAAGTGCACCGTGCCCCTCATCTGCTCAAGAGGCCTCTCTCTAGTAGGCATTACGGGAAGAACCAACGCTAACCGAGTGCTTTCCATGCACCAGGCATCTCACACAACACCCTCAGGAGGTAGGCGCCATGGCTGCCTCACTGTATAACGACAAAACTAAGGCTTACAGATGTTAAACAACATACCCAAGGTCACAGAGCAACTGAATGGCAGAGCGAGGATTTGAGATTAGGTCTGTGGGACCCCTCAGCTCAAGCTCCAACCATCATACCAAACTCATTCTGTCCCAACGTGTGGGGTAAGGAAGGGCTTCTGTGGACACACGGATTCTTTTGAAGAGGAAGGCCTATGAAGGATGACCACTCAGGAATGGGCCTCACCTGCCATCCAGTTTTCACTGGAGAGCTGCGTGACTAAGGAGACACAGCAGGAGACGCAAGTGGGAATCATCTAAACTCTAACCAGGTGGGACCTTCAAAAGAGACAACTGAGCAGAGCTAGTGTGGCATCTAGTCTGGTGTCAGAAATCTCATTTATGAAAATTCTGTTCCATCTTAGGCATTTAAGGAGACTAAAGGAAAGGAATCTTAATTTGTGCCCACATCTTAGCCAGTTTTGAAGAGTAGGATGCTCCTTGGGTCAGTGGGACTCAACAGGAAGGGATTCTGAGGAGGAAGTGAGACCTAAAGGGACAGAGATGAGGGCACGGCCACAGTCCCTCTTCCCCCAATTTTGACAGGTACCCTCCCCCCCCAACATTTCTCTGCTCCTACTTTGGGCAGGAGAAAAGTCACAACAGCGGCGGAAGGGCTGGGTTTTATTTTAGGTTTCAGAGGATCTGCGCACACAATCTTTTCTCCTCTCTCTAAACTCTATGCCCTAATGGTCTCCACCAAGCATTTGCTATTCAAGTTCTTTCTTGGTAAACTAATTTTTCATGCCGTCTTCTTCGACTAGACTATTGTTAAGAGTATGCGTCTTTGTACCTCTTAGACCTACACTTAGTATGACCTCTTTGCAAGCACTAGTTTTTAAAAAATACTTGACTGAATGTTACTATTTTTGGCGCATTCACATAGCATTCAAAGTTGCCCTCAAATTACAGGCGTGGAAGAGTTTCACTAAGCTGCATCACCACTTACCAGCTGATTTTAGGTTTAGTTACTCTAAGTACAGATGTTTCTTCTCTGGGTTAAAAAACAGTATTTGTGGGGCTTCCCTGGTGGCGCAGTGGTTGAGAGTCCGCCTGCCAATGCAGGGGACACGGGTTCGTGCCCCGGTCTGGGAAGATCCCACATGCCGCGGAGCGGCTGGGCCCATGAGCCATGGCCGCTGAGCCTGCGTGTCCGGAGCCTGTGCTCTGCAATGGGAGAGGCCACCACAGTGAGAGGCCCACATATCGCAAAAAAAAAAAAAAAACAAAACAGTATTTGTCTCACAGAGCTGCTGTGAGGATTACAGGAGTTAACATATATGAAGCACTTCAAACAGTCTCTGGCATTTAGTAGGCACTAGAGAAGTGTTTTAAATTTTTCCAATAAACTTAAGAGATGTAACTATACTTTCCAATTTTCAGCCTGCTGAAAAGATTAAGCAACAGGAGAAATCCTGTAATAGTGAAAGTAGCACAGGGTGGAACACCTGAATTCTAGTCTCCCATGAATAAGAGTGAGTCCCTCCCTGGGTGAGTTATTTAACCTCTCTGACATCCAGTATCCTTATCTGTCAAATTGGGGCGGGGTGGGGGAGGGAACAGAGGAGCAGAAAACTACCTCTGGGGTCCCTTTGAGCTGAAAACCATTCTGACACACTATCCGATTTAGATAAGATTACCCCCAGTACCTGGTTCTCCCCGAAGGTAAATACGAAAGATTTTCTTACAAAAAAGGCTTGGAGTTACAAGCTCAGTTTATTTCAAAGGCTATTTTCTAAACAGGCCAGTATCTTTTCCAGGGCATAGTCTTCAAAGTTTAAACTGCCTCCCACCCATTTCTGAACAGAGCTCTAAGACGTTTTAAAACATGAAAAAGCTACCTTTAAAAGACAACTAGCTACCCAAAGAATACTGATACTCAGAATGAAAAGGTAACATTTAACATAACACTCATCTGTATTTAGATACAATATAAAGTTAGGAAAAATTTAAATGCTTAGATCAAGTAGGGAATCAGCAAAAGACTATGATATTAAGTAGCTAGCTTCCCTGTTTGTATTTTAAGATTGGTGAAGACTGCCTGAAATAATGAACAAGCATCGTGCATAGTAATTCAGAGACAATACAAACTTGGAGAAACATTCTGGGGCAAATGATCATTATGGTTCCCTAAGTAATAAAGCTATTTCTCCACACGTGGCTGGCAAATACAGTAACAGGGCTTTGTTGGCTGGTTACAATGAATCCTCCACAATTCAATTCGACAACTATTTACTGACCACCTCCAATCCGCCTAGCAATAGTCTGTACAATAAATGCTGTCTTTGGTCCCAGGCCATGTAACAGCTGCTCTCTATGATGAAAGTATCTTATTGAGTACTGGAGGCACTGCAAGAAACGGAGGGCAGGGGGTCAGTGTCAGGCTGAACTGTAGCTGAATTTTTCAATTACATTGACCAAATTATCTCAAAGTTGGAAGGGCCTTTGGAGAAAACCTAGTTAATTTGATTGATGACAAAACTGAGTTGGCGGAAGTGTCTTATCTTATCCAAGGTCACTCAGTTAATCAGTCTCCTGACGGCCGCGCGCAATTTCCACAAATTCCTTTCACTCTTCACCCCTTCCACGTCAGGCAGAATAACTACTACCCAGAAGTGGAAAATCCACCTCATCTACCGGACAGCTCGTTTTCAAAAGCCTTCGAAATAGTCCATAAAGCTGAAAGAGAGTGGGATGTACATATAACCTCTACCAGACCCGAATCATTTCTTTACCCACTCTGACTAGGTTTCAAAAGCTCTTTAATCACCGCTCGGGGGTGGGGGTGGGGTGCGGAGAAGCAGGTGATCTGGAAACACATATGCGGCACCTTGAAACGTGTCCATTTCTCTCAGCCTTCCGCATTTTTCACCTCGAGGTCCTGCAAGGACCCCGAAAAAAAAAATCTCTCACTGGAATCAAAGCAAATGGCGACGAAAGCAGAGCAGAACATTCAGACAGGGGTCGGTTCGCTCGCGACCCGGTTCTCAGAAACGTCAAGCGACGATGACGACACTGCAGGAGAGGGGCCCGGAAGGGGCCCGCAGACGGCCTCCCAGGACCCCCGGCCAAGGACCGTCGACCCCTCCCCGCCTGGGCCCGCGGTGGGGAGGGGGCGGCCTGGCCTGGGGCGGGGACGCTGGCACGGACTCGCTTCACGCTGCGCCCCGGCCGCCCGGAGGGGACCCCGGGGCCTCAGTTGCAGAGCCCACCCCCACGCACACACCCCTGCGGCCCCGCCCGCCCCCCCCCAGAGGCCGGCCCCACCTCTCACCGTGAGCCCCGGGAGCGGCCTAGGGGCGCTGGGCGAGCAAGGGGAGCTGACTCTGGGGCTCAGGCCGGCCGAAGGGCGCCGCGCACAGATCTAGGCCCTCTTGACGCCTCGACACAGACACAATGAGTCACAAAGGCCGGAAGTGTGTCAGCACCTCGTCTTCCGGGACTGCGCCGCGCTTCCGTGTCCTCTCTAGGAGCGCGGGAGGTTTTGGAATCTCGGTTCCCGAACGCTGGACCAGTCCCGTGCCCTGCCGTGGTCCCATCTCCCGCTTTGGGGTCTCCGCCCTCAGCCTGTGCGCCCCGTGTGAAGGCTGGGAACGAAGGAGAAGGGATTCAGGCCTTTCGAGATACAAACAGACTGTCCAGTTCTGACACCAGTCCATCTGATAATTCGATTTCTCCTTTTTCATCTCTGGCAGTCCTTGTAGTAATTATAGTTATTACCAAGCAATAATAATACTTAATAATTGTATGTCTGTGGCAGAGGAGCTGAAAGAAGGGTGTACACAGAGGAAGGTCAAAGTGAAGCCAGCGGTGGCTGGTTTCACAAAACTGCCGTGGTAGTTTCTCTCGGGCCCTGAAGATGTCTGACAATTGAGTGGGTGGTATTTTTAAATACTTGGCGTGTGGATGAAGGACGTCTTTCTACAACCAAGCTAGTTACAGGTTCTATGTTCTGCTCATGTGAGATATGCTATTATAGCGATTTGAAAGAAGTTTTCAGAATAATAACAGACACTTATGCCTTCAAGGTGCTTTCACAACCTACAACAATTATGGCCTTCACCTGGCAAGATAAAGCAGAAATAATACTCTGCCTGCTGAACAAGGGTGACCACAGGCTTTAATGATTGTGACTTTGCTGTATATTCCAAGGCAAGTTTGGGGGAGAGACTGAACTTAATAGCTTGGTTGCATGACTCCTATTGCTTGGAAGAGATTACTTTTTAAAAAATATTTGAAAACTAAAAGGCAATTACAGTATCATTAAATGAAAATTGCAAAATGGAGAAAAATAATCAGCTGTAATCCCTCCATCGTAACCCAACTATGATGGTTTTAATGTATCCCTTTCCTATCTGTTTTCATATGTATATGTTTTTATTATTTTAAACATGGTTCAAAACTATGATTGTATTGGATATGTGGCTGGTGTACTTGAAGCACTTGCCACATTCATATTGTGTGGCCACTTTTTGGACCACAGCTGATGGGAACAGTTTTGGGCACTTGATGGAAGCACAGCTTATATGCTGAGGTGGTCTGGTCTGAGAGCTCTGATGAATGGGACAGTAGGGAACTAAAGCAACTAGATCTCCTTTCTTGGGGAGTTCAAATGTGAGACACACAGAAAACTGGGGCCAAGCAGAAATCAGTCAGCAGAAGGCATTAGGTGACAGAAGCCACAAAGCCGTGAGTGTCATGGGTAAGCAGTGGTTTCAGTAGAGAAAACTCAACTGAGCTATAGAAACAAAGACCAAGAGGGTCTGATGCACCACATGGCAGGGCTCACAGAAGGGAGCCCAGCCACCTAGTGCTGAGAACCCACAGCATAAGGAGGTGACAGCCTGAATAACTCTCAGGTCCCAAAGTTTTATTCTCTGCACCACTTGACTTTGCTGCAGATGCTCTTGTATCCTGTCTCCCTACTTCCCCGTGTGTCCTTAGAATAAATCCCTTGCCAACAAAAGAGTCTCAGTTTGTTCCTTGCCACAAAGAAAAGCCCAATGTGGTTGATGTGAAATAATGCATGCTACTTAGAAAAGCTTAATATCATATCATTAACATTGAAAATTTTGCTACACAGAATGGATAAGTATCATTTTAATAGCTGTATAGTATTCCGTCAAGCAGCTGTACCATTAATTATTTAATAATTCCTGTATTTCTAGACATGCTGAATACTTCAAAAGTTTCGCTACGTTAAGAAATATTTAAATGAAGATCTCTGTGCAGATGTCTTTTGGATTATTTAAATAAGACAGATTCTGACAAGCAAGTTTACTGAGTTAAAAAAAAGTGTATATATATACATATATATGTATATATATATTACCCTTATTTACAATTGCCAAGATATGGAAGCAACCTAAGAGTCCATCAACAGATGAATGGATTACGAAGATGTGGTGTGTGTATACAATGGAATATTACTCAGGCATAAAAAAGAATGAAATTTTTCCATTTGCAACAACGTGGATGGACTTGGAGGGTATTATGCTAAGTGAAATAGGTCAGACAGAGAAAGACAAATACCGTATGATAGCACTTATATATGGAATAATAAAAATTTTTTTAAAAAGTGACATAGCACTGGTCTTTGAGAAGTTTAAAGTCTGGTGGGGATATTAGATCAATGCATGGGTCACCAAAATACAAAGTGAAAT
This sequence comes from Globicephala melas, assembly GCF_963455315.2. Lineage (NCBI taxonomy): Eukaryota > Metazoa > Chordata > Mammalia > Artiodactyla > Delphinidae > Globicephala > Globicephala melas. Next base: position 6,479,764 of record NC_083328.1, on the reverse strand, counting down.
GATGCATATATCCAGAGCCATATAAATACACTTCTTTGTCCTGACTGCAGGTTTCCCAGGGCAGAATTAAGGGATCTGTGGGGCCCCTCTTCCAAGGGTTACTCTCTGGTAGTAGAAAAAGGGGTTGTCTCTTGCATAGCACAGGGAACTCTACTCTGTACTCTGTAATGACCTATATGGGAATAGAATCTAAAAAAGAGTGGATATATGTATATGTATAACAGAATCACTTTGCTGTACACCTGAAACTAACACAACATTGTAAATCAACTATACTCCAATAAAAATTAATTTAAAAAAAAAGAAAAAGGGGTTGTCTCAAGCCTGCTCCAAGGTCAGCTGTGACAAGGTCAGCTGTGACAAGGTCAGCTTCTCCTCCTGCTGCCCCTAAGTGCCACTGCCTGCTGTTGTCTACTCTGACTCCCCTGGCTTGGAAAGGCCTCTTCTTCAGTTCCTGGACTTATGAAAGGTCCATAACACAAGATTGTTGTGCACCTGTGCCAGCGAGGCTGTGAGCAGGGCAGGGCGGGGTGGAAGGGGCCGGGCCAGGGAAGGAGCAGTCCCCACGTGAGGACCTTTCTCAGGTCAGCCACCTCTGTGCTGACTGAGGGCCTGGCCCTCACGCCTCCCCCCTCTGTCCCACTGTGTGTGGCCTCTGGCCTTCCCGCCTGTCCCCTCTTGCTTCCTGTGGCTCCACAGAGAGACCACCACCGGTAGCCAGCCTGCTATCTGGCCCTCGTCAGCGCATCTGGGTGCAGTGGCTCTGTCCCTGAGCTGGGCTTTCCCCCAGCATGGTCGCCCCCCTCACCTGCTCCATTACCTCTGATATGCTGTGCAAACATATTTCTGGATAAAATGCTGGGACGAAAAAAGATTGTTGTGCACAATAGATTTAATCCTCAGTTTCTGAATCAATGAGGAAGATGATAACATGCAGATTGGAATCAAACTCAAGGTGAATATTCAACATTTGCAACCCCTGCAGCCATCAGGAATTTATACCTGCCCAGGTCGCTCATGCTTAGCCCTCCCCCTGAACCCAAGCTCTCTGCTTTACCCAAATCTTCCCTCTCATCTTCTTCCTTCTAGGATTTTAACAATCTCTTGGAGCTTTTATTCTATTGAACATCGATGTCTCTTTATGTACGTCCATCCACCCCACCCCCAAGTGCCCACAGGGGCCAGGCAGCCAGTGGCTGGGATAAATTTAATTGTTACCTGAGCTTGAAGTGGGACTGTGGGTGGCTGTCCATCTGTTGAGCACAGACCCTGGCCGAGGGAGACACTCACCCTTCAGGCTATTGTTGCCAAACCAGGTGTGGACTCAGAATTTCCAGAAAGGCTAATTCTTCCAAGGAGAAAAGAGAAATGGGATTTTTAGATGAAGTCTCTCAATTTTTACTTGGTACTCAGCAAACAAACGAGGGGCACACTGGCACTGGGCATGCACACAATACACCCCCTCTGAGTTGGGCGCAGAGAGATTTGCAGGTGGCCGTGTGTGCTACCTCTCGTCTAAAGAGCCCCAGGGCGAGGAACCTTCCCTTTCTTATACAATTCCCTTCCAGGCGTTTTCCTAAACAGCGAGCCATCCGCATGTGAAGTGAATGCTGATCCTCCACCAACAATATGGAAGCACTATTGCAATTCCTTCCCTTTAAAAAAATAGTCTTTTGGGGCTTCCCTGGTGGCGCAGTGGTTGAGAGTGCACCTGCCGATGCAGGGGGCACGGGTTCGTGCCCCGGTCCGGGAGGATCCCACGTATCCCTTAGTCTTTTTCTTTGCACTGCACGAGGAAATTGTACATCCTGGAGGTGGGTGGGCCCTCTGGGAGAAGGATGAGGGATGTAGCTGATTGTTTTGTTTTTTTTTTAACATCTTTATTGGAGTGTAATTGCTTTACAATGGTGTGTTAGTTTCTGCTGTATAACAAAGTGAATCAGCTATACTATACATATATCCCCATGTCCCCTCCCTCTTGTGTCTCCCTCCCACCCTCCCTATCCCATCCCTCTAGGTGGTCACAAAGCACCCGCTGATCTCCCTGTGCTATTTGGCTGCACTGGGTCTTCGTTGCTGCGCGCGAGCTTCCTCTAGTTGCGGCGAGCGGGGGCTACTCTTAATTGCGGTGCGCGGGCTTCTCATTGTGGTGGCTTCTCTTATTGTGGAGCACAGGCTCTAGGTGCACGGGCTTCAGTATTTGTGGCATGTGGGCTCAGTAGTTGTGGCTCGCGGGCCCTAGAGCGCAGGCTCAGTGGTTGTGGCGCACGGGCTTCGTTGCTTCACGGCCTGTGGGATCTTCCCGGACCAGGGCTCGAACCCACGTCCCCTGTATTGGCAGGCGGATTCTTAACTACTGCACCACCAGGGAAGTCCTGCAAAGTCCTTCTCACCATGAAAGATAACATATTCACAGGTTTTGGGATTACAGCATAGATATTTTTTTTGGGAAGGGATCGTTCTGCCCACCAAAATTTCCTGGGGGAAGAATTCTTCAAACCCTCACTGCAGGCTGTCCGTCCAGCTCCCAAGTCCTGGGCACGTACGGACCTGCATCCCCAGGCCATTGCTTCACCATCAACTGTCAGCTTGCCATCACCACCATCAAAGATGTTGCTGCTGCCACTACCCCCAAAGCAAACGACACCAGAATCACCTGCTGGCAAAGGAGTCTGGAAAGTGTAATTTGCACGGTCCTAGCTTCTTCCATACAGAGTGGGAGCCAGAAGGGAGAGAATCAAGCTGGGAGCTGAGAGCAGACAGGAAGAGTCCACTGCACTCATTCTCACTGTTCATCAAGATTTAACTTCCATGTGGCAGCAGCAACAACAAAACACACTATACTTTCACTTAAGTTGTTGCAATGATTCCTCATACACATGAAATGCTTTTGTGCCTTTCCACAAATCCCCATCAGTCACTTATTCACCATTGGGTGTTAATGTCTTGTTCGGTTCCAATCTCACCTGTATAGTCTGTAACCTAAAATCTAAATTGTAAGTTAACCATTTCTGATGTAAAATTAGTAACACTTTTTTTTTTTTTTTAGTAACACTCTTTATATAAAATAATAGGAGAAACAGAAGAAAAAGGACAGATTAGTGGATACATAAAAATATATAAATACATATATAACTATATACTACAAATAAGGAAGAAAATATTCATAGTTGCTACAGGTCTTACTTCCGTAACTCACTGCACAGTTGTGTTTGGGGGCTTTTTACTAACCTCTCTAAGCCTTCAGTTCCTTCATATGTAAAATAATGATAATTAATAATTAATAATAATTAATATCATTATTGATAATGTTTGACAAGGGTGATAATGATACTAACCTCATAAAGTCTTTGTGAGCATTAAATGACATAATGTATAAATAATGTATTAAATGCATAGCAAAATGCTTGGTACACAGTTAATACTCAAGACCTGTTACCTATCATTATTATTGTTATTCTTATCATAATCTGAATCAGAAGAGGAAATAATGGAGCTTACATCCACACGGGGGAAAAGACGCAAGTAAATAATCAAGATAGTTTCATAGTGGTGCTGTGAAAAAAGCAAAACAATTTTGTGCATACTCACTAAAGGCATCTCTGATGATTTCTTAAGGACAGATTCTAAGAAATGAGATTGTTGGTCCCCCAAATAGTCAGAGGGTCTATATGAAATAGTGCTGGTAGCTCCAAGGTTCTAGACCTGTTGGCAGACAAACTCAGCTAATGAGATCAGGTGGCATCACTCTGAAAGAACTCAAAGGTAAGAGCTGAGAGTACCACTCAGTGTAATGGTTTACCATTACAAAGAGATGCTGTGCTTACAGACTGACAGGCTGCCCTGAACAATAAAAGTTTCTGTAGGGCACTCTGGAAACTGAAGGCTCCCAAGTTTGACTTCCAGGCTGTGAAAGCTGGTGGAGTTGATACTGAAGGGGTGCCTCCCTGAAGGCGTTGGTGACACCAGGCACTAGGGACCCTGGGGGTATTTCATTGTGAGTTCCTCAGCGTTCTCTCTGCAGGGGCTTGTTGAGCCCTGGGTTTATAGTGAGAATCTGTGTTTGATTCAGTCTTGTACCAGGAACATTAAGAAGTTAGAGTCACTATAAACCAAATTTAGCTAGACATCTTTGGGGTCACTGACATAGTGTGATTTCAGACCACAAACCTTGCAGAGGGTGGTCTTGTGGTTGGGAAGTTTCCAAGGCCCGAAGAGCCACATTCCTATCATCCTCTTCCTTGGTGTGGATCTTATTCTTACTCACCCCTCAGAGTGTTGTCCTTTGAGGTTCCTAGCTTTAGGCAGAGGCCTCAGGTCCCCAGCTTTGTCTCCCATCGTGTCACGTGTGGCCTGTCAAAACCCACGCTCTGGACACCAGAGGTGAGCAGACACTTCAGGGAAAAGTCTCTCACGGGTGTGCTTATCTCTCTGGACTGTCCTTTCTGGCCTCCAGGGAATTCCCTTACTTTCCAGCCGGCTCTTTCACATACAGTATTAATAAAAGATGCCTTTTTCATGGAACCCATCATTTTTCGGTATGCTCTATGGGGAGAGTTTCTCTAATCATCTTAGCTGCTCTATGGCCAGAAGTAGAAGTCCAGGAGGATATTATATGTAAGACTTGTAAGTCTGAAAAATTATAGGTGGCATGGCTGGAGTAAAATAGGCTTAATCATTAAATCTTGGAACACTAGAATGAAGACGCTCGTGCAAAGTACAAAGGACACGTACCTGGAGATATTGCTTTGTAGAGAAGATAGTGATTTTGTGGATCTTATTCCTGGGGGACAGGCTGGAAAAACGTGGCCCTCCATGACTGTTTGCTATATAAATGGAAGGCAGGTAAGGGCAGAGTTGGATGGAATTTTTAGTTGGTTGAATAACCAGACCCAAGTTCTATTAACAAATTCATATCAACTTTAAATGGAGTCTCCAGAGACTGCTACCACTGGGCTCCGTACTGCTATTCCCATTCAACAGGATCCTCTTATATGTGCTTTATATGACCTGTTTCCTCTTTTATCAGTGTCATACTCAAGAATGTTGGTGTCATAAAGTTGGATTAGCGCATGATCCTAAGCTAACGGTGTTAACTAATGTGTTGAAGGTAGAAAAGCAATTTCTGTCCCTCCTCCCCCGACCCCAATCCACAGACAGGGAATGGATGAGTTAAAATATAACAGGGCCAAGTGTTCTGCTTGTAGGGGGAAAAGTCTACAAAACATCCCTGTGGCTACCATCCAAGATGGAACATCAGTCTGGAAAAAACAAGTATAGAAGGCCCAGAAGTGAAAGATGTGGCTTTTTGACAGTAATGTTAGTGAACAAGGCCTGGGTTTCTTTACGGACTGTAAGCTCAAGGTGAGCCAAGGGTGAGTCAATCAAAATTAAATAAATCTTAGGCTCCGTGAGCAGCAGCACAGAGTCCAATGAAGTGAGAGGCATGTCTTCCTCCACAAGTGGTCAGGCAACTAACTGGTTGCGGGGCTTCGTCTCTGGGCACTGGAACTAACCAGAGTGCACGGAGGGGAGAGGTAGCCACATGGGGAAGGAGCAAGGGAAGATCCCTGCTCAGTAAGAAGAGCAGGGTCTGCTTAGGCTGAAGAGGGGGCTTAGCTGGGAGCCTGTGTTAGTCTGCAGTGGCCGCCATAACAATATATTGTCTTAACATCTGGAGGCTTGGTTCCTTCTGAGGCCTCCCTCCTTGGTTTGCAGATGGCCTTCTCCCTGTGTCCTCACTGGTCTTCCCTCTGTGTGTTTGTGTCCTAATCTCCTCTTCTTTTAAGGACACCAGTCCTACTGGATTAGGGCCCGCCCCAGGGACCTCATTTAAATTTTTTTTTAAAAGTTACCATCTTAATCATTATTTTAAAATAAATTTATTTATTTATTTAATTTTGGCTGCATTGGGTCTTCGTTGCGGTGCACGGGCTTCTCACTGCAGTGGCTTCTCCTGTTGAGGAGCACGGGGCTCTAGGTGGACAGGCTTCAGTAGTTGTGGCTCGCAAGCTCTAAAGCACAGGCTCAGTAGTTGTGGCGCATGGGCTTAGTTGCTCCGCGGCATGTGGGATCTTCCCGGACCAGGGCTCGAACCCATGTCCCCTGCATTGGCAGGTGGATTCTTTTTTTATTTTTAAAATTTTTTTGAATTTATTTATTTTTAATTAATTTATTTTTTTTTGGCTGTGTTGGGTCTTCATTGCTGCGTGCGGGCTTTCTCTAGTTGTGGCGAGCGGGGGCTACTCTTCATTGCGGTGTGCGGGCTTCTCATTGCCGTGGCTTCTCTTGTTGCGGACCATGGTCTCTAGGCATGCGGGCTTCAGTAGTTGTGGCTCATGGGCTCAGTAGTTGTAGCTTGCGGGCTCTAGAGCGCAGGCTCAGTAGTTGTGGTGCACGGGCTTAGTTGCTCCGCGGCATGTGGGATCTTCCCAGACCAGGGCTCGTGTCCCCTGCAGTGGCAGGCGGATTCTTAACCACTGCGCCACCAGGGAAGCCCTGGCAGGCAGATTCTTAACCACTGCACCACCAGGGAAGTCCACCTCATTTAAATTTAATTACCTCTTCAAAGACCCTGTCTCCAAATCCAGTCACCTTCTGAGGTACTGGGGGTTAGGACTTCAACACATGCACTTTTGGTGTGGGGACGATGATACATAATTCAGCCCATAACAATGACTGACTCTTGTTTCCACATGCAGAAAAGGAAGTAGATTTCTCTTTTGCGATTCCAGCAGACAAAGCAAAGACCACTGTGTAGGAATTATTAGGAAGGCCAATTCTGGCTCAATAGGAAAATCTTTGTAAGAAAGAAGAAAGAGCTTTGCCTTAGGAAGGGATGGTTTCAAAGATGGTCAAAAAGAGGGTGGATAGTCTCTTGTTGGGAAGGCTGTATCTGAGAAAAGGCAGACTGGATGAATCCTCAAGATGCATCTATCAGCCTGAGGTTCTTTGTTGCTGAGTGTACACAACTGCAAAAATATCTCTTGTGTTCCCCTTTAATGACAAAATACCAGACCTGGAGAGTCATCGTTTTGGATTGGGGTACCATTTCTTCTGTACTTAATTTTTTTTAATTGAGGTATAATTGACGTATAACCTTATATTAGTTCCAGGTATACAGCATAATGATTCAATGTTTGTATATATTGCAAAACAATCACCACAATGTCAGGTTAACATCCGTCACCACACATAGTTACAAAATTGTTTTATCTTGTGATGAGAACTTTTCAGACCTACTCTCTTAGCAACTTTCAAATATGCAATATGGTATTATTAAATATAGTTGCCATGCTGTACATTGCATCCCCAGGACTTATTTTATAACTGGAAGTTTGTACCTTTTTTTTTTTTTTTTGGCGTTACGCGGGCCTCTCACTGTTGTGGCCTCTCCCGTTGTGGAGCACAGGCTCCGGATGCGCAGGCTCAGCGGCCATGGCTCACGGGCCCAGCCGCTCCGCGGCATGCAGGATCCTCCCGGACCAGGGCACGAACCCGTGTCCCCTGCATCGGCAGGCGGACTCTCAACCACTGCACCACCAGGGAAGCCCGAATTTGTACCTTTTGACTCTTTTCACCACTAACCCTGACCCTCCAGCCTCTGGCAGCCACCAATCTGTTCTCTGTATCTACGAGCTTGGCTTTTTTTTTTAGATTCCACATATAAGTGAGATTGTATGGTTTTTGTCTTTCTCTGTCTGACTTATTTCACTTAGCGTAATGCCCTCCGGGTCCACCCATGTTACTGCAAATGGCAAGATTTCATTCTCTTTTATGATTGAATAATATTGAAGTACACACACACACACACACACACACACTTCTTTTTAAAATAAATTTATTTATTATTTTATTATTATTATTTTTAAATCAACAAGTATTTATAGCCTCTTACAATTTCTATGTGGGTTAACTGGACCCAACAGTGCAATTCTATACCATGTGTCAGGGCTGCAGTCTTCTGAAGACTCAACCCGGCTGGAATAGCCACGATGGCTGGCTCTTGGGGCGGGCAGTTGGTGCTGCTTGTCGTCTGGGAACTCAGCTGGGGCTGTTGATTGAAGGCCTTGATTGTTCTCAACACAGCTTCTCCATGTGGCTTGGCTTCCAAGAAGGAATACTCTAAGGGTGCTTCTACATGATAGAAGTCACCTTTCTTCTCTTGCAGTACTAGCAAGCAATTCAAAGTTCAAACCTCAGAGGATAAGGGCTGGAAAAGTAATTTCCTCTCCTATCTGCTTGAAGTCAATCTCCTGGTGGTCTCATTTCCTATATGAACCACCACTTGTAATCTTGGTGACTGAAATAGTAACCTACCACTTTCAGGGGACACACTCAGAGACCTCACCTAGACAAGCAATTCAGAGTTGAGCTGACAATGCCAATAGTCATTCTAGGGATATGCACTTATATATATAGATTGCAAAGGGGTGGGGTAGGGTGGTGGTACGTTTCATTGGAGCCTCATGACAATCACTATCTTACTGTTGTAAGAGAACACTGCAAATGGGCTACATACTTACACACTACTAAGAACGAAATAGACATGGGAAAATAAGAAAAAACAAATCAACCAATCTAGTATATGTCCATGTCAACTACAATAAATACTTCATTAATATTTTATGTCTTTTTAAAAATTTTATTTTATTTTTTTACAGCAGGCTCTTATTCGTTATCTATTTTATCCATATTAGTGTATACATGTCAATCCCAATCTCCCAATTCATCACAACACCACCACCACCACCACCCCCCGCCGCTTTCCCCCCTTGGTGTCCATACGTTTGTTCTCTACATCTGTGTCTCTATTTCTGCCCTGCAAACCGGTTCATCTGTACCATTTTTCTATTTATTTATTTATTTAGACCGCATTGGATCTTCATTGCTGCGCACAGGCTTTCTTTAGTTGCAGTGAGCGAGGGCTACTCTTCATTGCGGTGTGCGGGCTTCTCATTGCGGCGGCTTCTCTTGTTGCGGAGCATGGGCTCTATGTGCGTGGCTTCAGTAGTTGTGGCACGTGGGCTCAGTAGTTGTGGCTCACGGGCTTAGTTGCTCCGTGGCATGGGAGATCTTCCTGGACCAGGGCTCTATCCCGTGTCCCCTGCATTGGCAGGCGGATTCCTAAACACTGTGCCACCAGGGAAGTCCGATACCACATTTTCTTTATCCACTTACCCATTGATGGACACTTAGGTTGTTTCTATATCTTGGCTATTGTAAATAATGCTGCAATAGACATGGGGTGCATATATTTTTGAGTTAGTCTTAAGTTTTAAATGCAGAAATGAGAAGGAACAGTGGCTGGACTGCAGTGAGGTGACCCAGAAGGAGGAGGAAGTGAAGTCCTGCTTGGTTCTGCCCAGCTGGGACCACTGGTGGTCCTTTCATAGGTGAGCTGCCCCCTTGTTTGCAGGCCCATTCATATCAGGGGAAGATGTGAGGAGACCCAGCTGACCCTTAGGTCTCAGCACAAGGTCACTCTGGTTGCTCTTGGGCACCAGTTCTATGACCTGAATTTCTGTTTTGTTCCAAAGACCAGGTCTCCTTGAATCTGAGTTCCCATGTCTGGAATCCTGACTTGTCCCTGTGCCTGAAGTCCTGGTTTAGGATTTATCTAGAACTCTGGTGCATTTAGGGCTGGCACAGGGCTTTGCATGCCCCTCTATGAAATTCTAGGACTCAACTTTAGGACATGTTCCTAGGACTTCTCTGATCGTCAGAGTTTCAATCACAGGCAAGCTGGGAGTCACCTCTCACGATGCCTCCCCCAAATTGCCTTCGGTATAATGCCAAACCTATAGGTGATAGAACACAGGGCGTGTCTGAGTCGGGATAGAACCCAGAGAGCAGCTGAACTAACCCAGAGCTTCCTCTAAACATCTGTGTAGTTTATAAAGGAAAAGGACTGTCACTGCTGCAAGGAGCCGGCAGGGTAGAAGCAAGGTGTGGATGTGCAAACACACCCAGGCAGCACGGGGTGGCTGGCCATGGGGTGAACTGTCATTCATGGCCACCTGACCCTTAAAGTTGCTGGTTTCAGGAGTCACATTTTAACAATCGATGACAGGCTCTGAATGTTGAGAGAGAAGAAAGAGACAGGAGGGGGCTATTTAGAATTTTTGGAGGAAAGGAAGTGAGATCTTCACATTAGGAAGGATGCTTGAAAGCGTATAAGGAGCAATTTATCAGGAAGGTAGTGAAGATCTTAACGTAGGTCGGTTAAAAGAAAAATGGCGGCCGAGCTCAGGTGCATTGAAGGCAAAGACAAAAAAACAACAACAACAACTCACAAACAACCAGTGTTAGAGGGACTCCCCTGGTGGTCCAGTGGTTAAGACTGCACACTCCCGACGCAGAGGGCCTGGGTTCGATCCCTGATCAGGGAACTAGATCCCACAGGCCGCAACTAAGACCCGGCACAGCCAAATAAATAAATAAATACACAAATAAATAAATATTAAAAAAATATATAACAACCCAGTATTGGTAGTTTAGGCAGGGGATGAATAGAGATCCAGCAGGGAGGAGAAGCTAACTCTTAAATGTGAGTCTGCATGAATGTTTGTCTATATGCACGTAGGCAAATGGACCTTGCAAGCTCTAAGACATGGTAGCACATTAGTTGTCACAGGAAAGTGGTCCCTGAAGGATGGATTGGTGAGAAAAGAGGGGAGACAGGATTTGACAGCGACGGGAAAGACCAGGAAGTGAGGCCGGCCAGGTGCTGAGTCAGGTGCTGGAGCTGGGCTAAGTGGGGACAGGAGCAGAGCTGAGAAGTTCCAGCTGACCTCACAGGTCAAAGCAATTTGGATGGAGCAGGGCAGCTGGACTTGAGGGACAGAGATGGAACTCAGGTAACAGCTTCAGGTAGACACGCACAGGTTCGAATGCATGGGGACAAGCCCAAGAGGAGACAGGGAGAAATGAACTTGGAGGAAAGCTTCAGTGGTCCTACAGCACGTTCCCCCGCCGCCATGATTCCGCTGGTGGTAGAAGAGTGTGTATGTTCTGTGTCGTCTCACCTGGCTGGTCCACATAAGGCTCTGTCTGGTGCCCAGGGAATGCCCCATTGGCGGTACCCATGGACAGACCCCGTGGTCCAGGCACAGCGCCCTGCAGCTCACACCGCCTTTGCTTTCTGCTAGGTCCCTGAGATGCAAGGCTCTCTCCCAGGAGCCACTGGAAGGACGTAACATATCGGAACAAGGTCTCCGCACACCTTACTTTACAGCCAAGTGGGAGGCAGGGGACGGAGTAGAAAAAGCTCATAACCGCCGTCACTGGGCCTCTGCCTCTTGTTGGGTGTGTGGTTTCATGCCAGTGACTTGACTCTCTAAGTGTCAGCTCCTCATTGGTAAAACAGGGATGACTTTGGCCGCAGCTACCCACCTCCTTGCTGTCTTGAGGGTCACGTGAAACGGTGGAAATGACAATGCTTTGTCAACCGTTCCTCGTGTGTGAAACATCACCATTCCTTGAGTGCTGAAAATGGCATTTCTCCCCACTTTGAAAGGTCCTAGATGATTTATTTGGTGTGGGTATGAATTAAAGGGGAAAATAATTAGCACTGTTTTGAGAATTTTTTCCAAATCCGCCAGATGCACTCTCAAAGAAGAGACGAGAGCGTCTCCAAAAGACTGTTGTCAGGGGCCTGCCTTCCCCAAGGCCCTGGAACACAGACGGGGCCTGACCTGCGAAGGTCCCCCGCCCGCTTCCCCGCTCAGCCAGAGAACAGCCAGACGGCACTGCCACCTCCCTCCCTGTGCAAACAGCTCTCACCCAGCCGAGTAAACAGGCCTCCTGGGTAGCAGCGCCTCTGTGCTGCTTCTGTGTGATGAACCCCAGGAAATGAGGAGCCTTGGGCTCTGGACTTGGGTTCTGTTTTCAATCCGGGCCCCCGGGCAACGGGGTCATCTGTCTTGGCTCTCCTTCTCTCTTTCTGTAAACAGGGCTGGGGGCCCCTGTGGTTTGAGTATAGCCAGGCCCCTGCTCTCACTCCTCCCTGTGTAAACACATTACAAAGAATCTTTGTAACTGTCCAGAGGAAGGGAGGTTGAATCAGGAAGCGGGTGGTGGTAGAGATGGGGGTGGCTGCAGGGAGGAGGGAGAGGGGAGGTGGCGAAGAGGTGATGCCCATCAATACTCCCTGTGCCGTGTGATGCAGAGAGGTCTGCTTTGCCCAGTGTCTGGCCATGGGAGGAGTGGGTCTGTCTCCTGCAGCAGAAACCAAGAGGGCTGTGAGAAAAGGGGGGCAACAGACCTGATATCCTTCATCCCTGACAACTTCCCTACTGTAGAATTTCAGGTGTGGTAAGAAAAAGAACTAAAACCTCCTCTTCCAGCAGTGCAGTGTAGAAGAAAGAATATCAGCTGGAGAGTCGAGAAAACAAACTCTATTCCTGCCTCCACCCTTAATGAGCTGTGTGCCTTTTGGATGGTGCCTTAACCTCTCTGAGTTTCCTTGTCCAGATAAATTAAAACTATACTCTCTGCCATTTGTTGAGCCCCTTTGATGTGATGGGGACTTTAGGGGGTATGTTATTTTATTAATCCACACAACTACCCAATGAGGTAGGGAATGATTATCCCCATTTTAGAGATAAAGAAATTGAGGCTTAGCAGGTAGACCTGATTTGCCCCCAAAATGCACATTAAGAATCAGAAGATTGGGACTGACATAAACACACTGCTATATATAAAATAGATAACTAATAAGGACCTACTGTAGAGCACAGGGAACCCTACTCAATACTCTGTAATGACCTACATGGGAAAAGAATCTAAAAAAGAGTGGATTTATGTGTATGTATAACTGATTCACTTTGCTGCACACCTGAAACTAACACAGCCTTGTAAATCAACTACACTCCAATAAAAATTAACTGAAAAATAAAAAGAAGTGGCAGAAGCAGCTCTTCTCTCTGCCAAACCCCCATTTTGCCCCCACAACTGAGGATTTCTTTCCTTGACAACTTGGAAGCTGAGCTAAGAAGGTCCTGGCCTACGGGAAACAATCTTTCTTGCCGGAGACAGAGGTTCTGACTCATAAGCTCAAGGCCTGGGAGTCAGGGCTCTGTCTCAGGGGCCCCACCCTCCCCAGACATCTCCTCTCACTGCATTCCTGTATCACCTTGGGTAAAATCCAGGGAAAGAGAACAATCAGCGACTTGTTCCACCCGGGGTAGAACTTGGCAGGAACTCTCGGAATCGCTGTCACCACCTTTTCCACTCCAAGGCAGTTCATAAATGTCTACATTTCCATGGTACGTCTTGGAGGCTGCACGAGGGAGAGAGAACCGGTAACCCTCATACCTACAGGTAAAAATCAGCGCTGGGAGCATTGCTAAGGGAAGGAGTAAGAGAGGTTCAGAGGCCTTTGACAATAAAGCCTCGACCACGATGTTCCAGGACTGGGATGGGCAAACTTCCACCACTGGGCCAACTGCAGCTTGATACATTTTTTGTAGAGCTAGCGACCTAAGAATTTTATGTTTTTATTTTTATTTTTTTAAATTTTATTGGAGTATAGTTGATTTGCAATGTTGTATTAGTTTCAGGTGTACAGCAAAGTGATTCAGTTATACATATGCATACAGTCATTCTTTTTCAGATTCTTTTCCCATATACGTTATTACAGAACATTGAGTAGGGTTCCCTGTGCTGTACAGTAGGTCCTTGTTGGTTATCTATTTTATATATAGAATTTTATGTTTTTAAATGCTTGGGAAAAAAATCAAAAGAATCATTGTTCATGACATGTGAAAATTATATTAAATTCAAATTTCAGCCCATAAATAAAGCGACTTTGGAAGGTAGCCACTCTTCTTCGTTTACACAGTTGCCTTTGCGCTAGGATGGCAGAGTTGAAGAGTTGTAACATCGACCACGTGGCCTGCAAAGCCTAAAATATTTGCTGTCTGGCCCTTTACAGAAGAAGTTTGCCATCTCCTGTCCTAGGAAAAACTATGTGCCTGGGACAGGGGTTTGGGGGGAGGGTCTCACCATTCAGGAGGTAGATATTTATTTAACCCCTTGTTTTTGGTACAGCACCCACACCTCAGCTGCACCTGGTGGCCTCGATCCAGCTGGGTCTAGTTGGTAGCCTGAGGGGTGCAGGCTCCCAGACCCACAGTGGATGAGTGGCCTTGTCCTTCACCCCCTGCCCTTCAAGGGTCAGGTCCTTTCCTCCCCGGGCATCTGGAGTACTGGCAGCCAGGCTTGGACTCCTCAGGAGGGAGACTAGAGGGTTTTCCCCCGGAGAAACTGACCAAGAGACGAGATCTAGATGCTGACAGTTGGGAGTTGAGGGAAGCTCGTGGTGGACAAGCCCTGCCCACAGCCAGGACCTTCCAGAGTCCCACGATGACATGTGAGTGGACGGCCAAGACATGTGAGCAAAGCCCCCATCTTTACATCTGGTGAGGTGGAGAATTTCAGGGCTGATCAAGGAAGAGATGGGACCATGATGTGTCAGGATCACAGAACAGGCCTACTGGGTCGGGACTGCATGAAAAGGACCTTACAGACAGCTGCAGGAGACCTTACAGGGGCAGCTGTGGCACCCAGAGCAGGAACAGGGCAAGGGAACTCCCAGGAGAGAGTGGAATCACAGAAGGGACTTTTGTGTCTCCGTGGCATCACTCAGCAGTGCGGTGGGGAGTTTCCAGGTCAGAGACCCCTGAAGGGCAAGAGCAGATTTGGGGTCTTTCATGGCCCCAGGGTTTGTCTTATCTAAGGTAAGCTGATGCTGGGTGCAGTTTTTCAAAGTGGGCAGGCTCAGGTGGCTAAAAATACCCTTCTTTGGGCTATATTTAAAGCAATCGGATGTGTGAGGATTTGAATTTAGCACTGGTGGGCTTGGAGCCTGCTGTGAAGAAGTAAAAAACACTGAGGTCATCTCTAGCCCATGAAATAACAGCAGCCACAACAAGATAAAGACCAGGAAACCATGGCAATGGAGGGAGCAGGAGAAAATCGTGAACAAGAACCTCTGCTGTTAACGTCCTCAGAGATATGAGAGGAAATTGCAGGGTGCTCTATAAAAGGAACACTCAGAAAACAAAAGGAGTATCTTTGAAATGGAAATTATTGGAGCAAAAACGGAAACTTCAACAGAAGAGAAGGTTAAGGAAATAGGACAGCAAATAGAACAAAAAAGACAAAGAAATTTTAGAAAATGACTGGAAAATGAAAATGAGAGAAGCAACCCAGGAGGTCCCACATCTGACTTTTAGGAATTTTGCAAGGAGAGAACAGAGAAAATGAAGTGGGGGAAATTGTAAGTAAAAGAATTTAAGATAATTCCTCAGAAATAGAGAACATGCACAGCCCACTGAATACTCAGCAAAATGAATGGGAAAGAAACAAACCATAGATGTGAAATTTTTGAGCCTAAAGATTTCCAGAAATCAAAACGAGTTCTCATATAAAGGACGAAGAATCAGAATGTTCCTGGGTGGCTCAATCGCAATATTAGAAGTTGGAGACAAAATTCCATGGGAAAATAATTTCCAAACTAAAATTTTATGCCCAAACTAAAAAAAAGAGGTTTTTTAAAGGAGAGCAAAAAGACATTTTCAGATATGCAAGGTCTCAAAATATGAACTCCAACAGGCACTCTATCTCAGGATGCTTCTAGAAGGGTATGCTTCACCAAAAGGAGGAATAATCAGGAGAGAAAGGGGATCCGGAAGCAGGAAATCCAACATATGGGGGGTGGGGATGGTCCCAAGGTGACACCAATGCGGGACTGAGAAGCAGCCGGGCATTTCTGGGGCAGGAAGCGAGAGCTCCAGAATTTTTCTATAGAGTAAAACACATGCCTGTATTCAGGTGATGAATTGAACAGTTCTCAAAACCGAAAGAAAACATTTTAGCCCCAGTGGAAAAGGACTCCTTTGCATTTCATAAACAAAGAAAAACTTCTTTTTGCTGTTGTTGTTTAGCAGTTTTCAAAAAAACCAATCAAGTCCTTCTGTTTTTCCATGTCGGTTGTCATTTGTGCATCTATATGATAATATGAAGAAGACAAAATTTGGGGTAAAGAATATTCCAGCATCTCTGGCTATCTCCAGAACACAAGACCATACTACCCTCTTGTCTTAAACACTTCAGTTTTCCTTTTGAATATTGCGCAGCCAAACTCTCCCTAATGCATAGAGCCCATGGGTTTTCCAGATGGCTTTTGGCCTGTTCTAAAGTGTGAGCACAGTAAGAGCCTATATCTGGAGGGTTTTAGTGAAAAGAGCCTGAGCTTTGAACCTGAACAGACTAGCCTCTGCCACTCTGCAGCTGATGCATTTTGGCAACTGTTCTGACTTTTAAAAATGATCCTGTGCTTGCTTCGGCAGCACATATACTTAAATTGGAACGATACAGAGAAGATTAGCATGGCCCCTGAGCAAGGATGACACGCAAATTCGTGAAGTGTTCCATAGTTTTTGTGTAACATGGAATAAAGTAAATGAATGATTATATTGATTTCTTTGAGAACTGAGATTTTCATCATGAGACAAAGAAAACATATATATAAGATCGATGCAGTTAAACAAAAACTCTATAGTCTTCAAGAAAAAAAAAAAGATCCTATCACGGCTACAAAGCATCTAGTACCATGGGTGGTTCCTAGAGACGCTTAATGCCTTGTGGCTGTGACATGTGTTAATGTTCTGTAGTTTCCACAGTGCTTTCATCTGTCGTTTCTCATCGACTCTTCATTGAGGTGGGAGGCAAGGTGGGAGGGCGAGTTTGAAGTCTCCACTTAAAAACAGACAAAACCAAGGCTCAGCACAGTCTAGTCCTCTGGGATGGACCCTTTGGTGGCGTAGCGTTTCTCGTCACTGGGCAACGCTCTACCACAGATAGAGCCATTGAGAAGGGGACTTCCTTGAAAGAGATTCATCCCTGCTGTGGTTTTACTTCCCATCCTACCCTCCCAGCAGCAGGACCATGTGGTTGAGAACAGACTGTGATTACAGACCTGCTCCCAGAAAGAGGGTGTTTTGACATTCCAAGTGGGACCAGGAGGGATAAGTGATGACAGGACAGAGTGGATCCAGGAAATAATGTTTTCCTATCCATTGCCTAAAGGAAATTAGAAAACAAGTGTGTACGAATCACTTCACTCCTGTAAATAAGTTTACTACATAGATGGGATAAGAAATATCACGGCAGTCTGCAGAAATAACAAGGACAAAGCCCCAAGCAAAGGATAGAGCTTTTATTCTTAGGCAGGCTTAGAGTTCCTCTTTGAACATAACTAAGTAAACATTTGTCTTAAACCATGTCTTTAAAATGGTGAATGGGAAGGATTGTGCCAAGAATGCCATTTTAAACAAATTCAGACTTCTCGAGTCATTTAGAAATAACTTAAAAAGCTTCAGACTATTATAATAACTGCCATGAGAGTAGGATTCATATTTAATTGTCTGCGCAAATTATCTGTGTATATGAGACTTCTGTTTACTTTTTCTTTTAAAAGAAATGTACAGGACTTCCCTGATGGCGCAGTGGTTAAGAATCCGCCTGCCAAAGCAGGGAACACAGGTGCGAGCCCTGGTCCGGGAAGATCCCACATGTCGCGGAGCACCTAAGCCCGTGAGCCACAACTACTGAGCCTGCGCTCTAGAGCCCGCGAGCCACAACTACTGAGCCCGTGCGCCACAACGACTGAAGCCCGCATGCCTAGAGCCCGTGCTCCGCAACAAGAGAAGCCACCGCAATGAGAAGCCCGCACACCACAACGAAGAGGAGTCCCCGCTCGCCGCAACTAGAGAAAGCCTGCATGCAGCAACGAAGACCCAACGCAGCCATAAATAAATAAATAAGCAAATAAATAAATAAAAATAATAAAAAGAAATGTGCAGTGGAGCTAAGAAAGTTACATTAGACCGTTTTGTGTAGGGCAAAGAACCCTGAGGGCGTCATTGTGTAAAGGATATTCATAATGTTGACCAAGTCAGAGAAAAATGAGTTAAATCATACACACACAGGCAGGTGTCATAAATTTTAGAAAGATTTCCATGTAGAACGATTAAAAGCGTTATTTCTGAAAATATTAGCAAAAGGTCAATAAATGTGGATTGAATGCAGAAAAATTATTTACAACAATAAATAAATATCCGAAGACTAAAACACTAACATGTAAATGGTTATCTCTAACATATAACAATATATTCCAATAGTCCCGTTATAGACTGGCTTTTGGGAATTTGGAGCTTATTTTCCCAAATAAGTAGTGCTGTAGACATCAGTTATGCTCTCACAAAAGTTTAGATAAAACAGCATGTAGATAAAACCCTGTGCACCTGCAGTGAAAATCAGTAGAAATCCTGGCACAGAAGTACAAAAGGAAAACAATAAAATTGGGTTAGAAATGCTATATTGGTTTGCATGCTAGTTTTCGAGGATTAGAGAACTACTGAAAAAAGAGATTACTTCTGGGGGGATTCTGAGTGAGGTATCTGGGCTTTCAAATAACTGAAGTGCTGGTGGCACCCATGTGATTTCACTTTAATACTTATGGCCTTCTCTTTTCTTGATACACTTATATCTCTGGATTATTGTGAGTCAAATCAGCAGTGATTATTGTCATTTTTAAGTTCACAAATGGTATGAAGAGGGTGAGGGGATAAAGGACAGTGTTGCTTTTTTTTTTTTTTTTAACTGAGGTATAATTGATTTACAATGTTGTGTTAAGGACAGTGTGTCTTTTAAGGTAAAAGGCAAATGATGAAAGATAGGGGCCTGTTGCAGGGACGTAAAGAGGGAGCTTGTGCAGCCTTGTGAAAGGGTGTGAGATGGCATAACTTAATGGTAAGCAGTGAGGGGCAGGAAAAGGCAGTGAGTCATGGTTGCCCTGAGATGCCTCATCACACGTGTCCTTCCGCCTTAACTCCTGGGTTCTGGTCAGCGTCTTCAGGGGTGGTGGATTCTAGGGGTGGGGTGGTGTAGGGGAGGGTGGAGCAAGAAGGAGGTAGGGTGCATCCGGCCACTGTACATACAGAACATCTGTAAACGGAACCCTCGTAACTTGAGGACTACCTGTATCGTGTATATTTCAATCTCATCCACGCCACCCCATTTCCCCCCCCACATGCTTTCCCAATTTCTGATAATTGTGAGTCTCTGCAATAGAACCATAATTATTATCCATCACATCCCCTCCTGAGAAATTAAGAAAAATGTAGCTTGAGGCATTACAAAAGGACCAGAAGAAAACAGTGACCAGATAGTCTGTTTACCTAGACTGCGTGTTTCTGGAATGTGAATAAGCTCATGCACACTCGGTAAACAGAGGGACCGTATCAGTATAAAGTGAAGCCCTATTGTTTCATATACAAGTTTTCTCCGTTTACTGTTTTGAGCTGCTAAAGCACCGGCGCCTGCAAGCAAAGCACACCAATGAAGCTGAACTCAGCAAGGTGCGAGGCAATCCAGAACAGTACTCGCCCCTTCTTTCCCCGTAAGCTCCGCTGGCCACATGCTCTATTTTGGAAAGGCTTATGCACACTTGTCCCTAATCTTTGTGTATTAGCCCATGTCTCCCTAACTCTATAGCCTCAAGCTTTCCTCACAGCCCTTCCATCAAGCTACCTTCCCCTTTTATTTAAAAAAATTCCCCCGGTTTTACTGAGATATAATTGACATATAGTATTGTATTAGTTTCAGGTGTACAACATGATTGATAATATGTATATATTGTGAAATGACCACCACAATTACTTAACACCATCACCTCACATAGTTAACAATTTTTTTTCTTGTGATGCAGGCTTTTAAGATCCACTCTCTTAACAACTTTCAAACATATAACACAGTATTAACTATAGTCATCATGCTGTACGTTACATTCCCAGAATGTCTTATAACTGAAAGTTTGTACCTTTGGACCACTTTCACTATTTTTAGAAGAAACCTCTAGAGAAGGGATTTGTGGCCACACATTCACTAATCCCCACTACCCAGTGCAGAATAAACATTTACCAGAATGGTATTGAAATATTTACTGCTCTCTCTGCAGTTCTCCCCACCCTTCCACCTTTAGGCTTTTGCACCAGCTCTATCCGGAATATCCTTGGCTGGTAGGGCAGTGCCACAGATCCAATTCTTATTCTCCTTCGAATACCACCCCCGCCCCAACCCCCCTTTGCAAAATCTTCAGGATTTGATCGCAGCCGCTGCAGCTCTTTATCGGTATCTCTCCATTATCTCTCCATCTCTCGGTCGTATCTCACATTATATCGACAACACACGTCAGTTCCCTTGCTAGAGCGCCCAGCTCGGGAAATGCAAAAATCTAGTCTGATGTTTATTCCCCCTACACCCAGGCCAGCGCTCAGCTGATTAAGTGCATGTGGAAGAATAAAGAACATGCAAAGCCGAGGGATCCAGCGTGTGTTCTACGGTTCAACAACCTGGATTTCCCACAGGGTCGTTTCAAAAGGAGTTTCTGTGGACTTGGGAGGGGGCGGGGGCGGCCTGAACTCCGCTGCCAGGCTGCCTCCAAGGAGGCCAGAACGAGGGGTCAAACCTCGGACCTACTCCCGCTCCCGCCCCAAGTCTCCGTATGTCCACCCGGGCTGGCTGGGAGCACAAAAGGAGGGCAACACCAAAAATGCGAGGGTAGGGAGACGTGGTGCCTGCAACTGGCCGCCAGGCCTTCTTGGGCCCCACAGGCCGAGACTGGCATCGCGTAACCCGGTACCCCACGCCTTCATCCTGGGGGCCTCAGAGCCACGCCTCACCGTGCAGCCCCGCAGACAGGAGCTCAGAGAACTGACCCCCTGGGCCGCGGTCGACTGCGGCACACAAAGGCCGGAAGTAAGTCGGCGTCAGCCTGGCGAGGCGTCCTCTCTAGGACCCAGGAGGCCCCACACCTCAGTGGTTCGCCAGAATCGCAGGTGGCGGGAGAGGACCAGGGCCAGACCCGGCAAGACCTCGTCTCCCAGGGCGTGTGCCCCACTCCAGGGGCAGCAAAGTGAATCGAAAGAAACAACTTGGAAATCAAATCCAGAACTTTTATGTGCAAGAGAAACTCCCCTTAAATGTATTCAGGCCTGTTTCAGCTAAGAGTTTGGAGCACAGTGGGTTATCATCCTAGCTCCCCGCAGAGGAGGAGGAAACAACATGGAGAAAGTTCTCCGTGGCTCAGGGCTCAGGGCCTCTCACTGACAGAGTGTCTCAGAACCCGGATCTGTGCCACCACAGTCAGTGCACTTTCTGCTGCCCGGGGCTGCCTCTCATCAGAAAGACTCAGTAGGGACAGGAGAGTGTCTTCAGTAAATGGTGCTGGGAAACTGGATTACCACCTGCAGAAGAATGAAACTGGACCCCTGTCTTCTACCACTCACAAAAACTAACTTGAAATGGATTAAAGACTTAAATATAAGACCTGAAACCATGAAACTAATGAAGAAAACACAAGGAAAAAGCTCCATGACTTTGGTCTTGGCAACAATTTTTTGAAGATGACAACAAAAGCACAAGCAACAAAAGCAAAGATAAATAAGTAGGATTGCATCAAAATAAAGAACTGCTCAGGGGAAAAAAATCTGCAAAATGAAAAGGCAGCCTATGGAAAGAGAAAATATTTGCAAACCATCTATCTAATAAAGAGCTACTATCCAAAATGTATAAGAAACTTATACAACTTAACATCAAAAACCTAATAATCTGTTTATTGTATAATGAACAGAGGACCTGAATAGACGTTTTTCCAAGGAAGACATACCAATTGCCAACAGGTACTTGAAGAGATGCTCAGTACCACCAATCATCCAGAAAGTGCAAATCAAAACGACAATGAGGAGTGTCCCTGGTGGCGCAGTGGTTAAGAGTTCGCCTGCCAATGCAGGGGATATGGGTTTGAGCCCTGGTCCGGGAAGATCCCACATGCCGCAGAGCAGCTAAGCCCGTGAGCCACAAATACTGAGCCTGCACTCTAGAGTTCGCGAGCCACAATTACTGAGCCTGTGTGCCACAACTACTGAAGCCCGCAAGCCTAGAGCCCGTGCTCCGCAACAAGAGAAGCCACTGCAGTGAGAAGCCTGCGCACAACGAAGAGCAGCCCCCACTCGCCGCAACTAGAGAAAACCCGCGCGCAGCAATGAAGACCCAATGCAGCCAAAAAAAAAAAAAAAAAAAAGACAATGAGATATCACCTCACATTTGTTATAATGGCTGTTATCAAAAAGACAAGAGATAACAAAAGCTGGTGAGGATGTAGAGAAAAGGGAACCTGGTGCATTATTGGTGGGAATATAAATTGGTACGACTATGGAGAACAGTATGGAGGTTTTTCAAAAAATTAAAAATAGAACTACGATATGACCCAGCAATCCCACTTCTGGGTAGATATCCAGAGGAAATGAAATCAGGATCTTAAAGAGATATCTGCATTCCTGTTCATTGCAGCATTATTTGCCATAGTAAAAATACCGAAACAACCTAAGTGTCCATCTAGGGATAAATGGATAAAGACGATGCGATATCTATCTTCTTCTGGTATATGGGATTATTCAGCCATGAGAAAGAAGGACATCCTGCCATTTTTGACAACATAGAGGGATCTTGAGGGCATTATGTTAAGTGAAGTAAGTCAGACAAGAAGCCTCTGCGTCCAACAGCCAGTTCTGGATTAAGCCAAGCTCTTCTGTTCCTTAGTAGAATGTCCTCAGGTTCATCCACGTTGCAGCATGAGTAAGGATTTCCTTCCTTTCTAAAGTTGAATAATGTTCCATTGTTTGGATAGATCACATTTTGTTTATCTGTTCACCCTTTGATGGACACTTGGGTTGTTTCCACCTCATCTTGACATTTAAGAGAGAAATGACGTGAACTTACCTGTGTTGTCAGAGCATCGAGCATGTTAGGAAAGGAGACAGACTTGTGAGGACTGTGAATAATTGATGGAGGTGCAGCAAGACAGGAGCAGTCTGCGGGAGAAAAGGGCCCGAGTCGGAGCATAATTTGGTGACATCTAGGCTGCCGGGGCTGAAAGGGAAGGGACAGGAACCTTAGCTTGGAAGGTTGGGAGGAGAAACCCAGAGGAGAAGGATCAGGAGGTAGAAGAGGAGGAGGACGGTGAAGATGGAAAGTAGTTTTGGTTTTCTTTGGGGGTGGGATGGAGTGGGGAAGATCATGCTGGAACTGGGACTCGTGATTCTGAGACGTCTTCAGGACATCCAAGTGGCAATGCTGGGGAATAGATGTGAAAACGGAGTGAGATGATCCCATAATTATAAAAGGAATCAACAAATACAGTGGAAGAGAGATGCCCTCCTCTCTCCTCTCACCCAGGGCTCCCGGCCAAAGCCCTGCAGGTTCTTAAAAGCTGCTGGGAGAACCTCTCCGAGCCCGTTAGCTGGACACACAGTGCCCTCTCCTGGCGATAAGTTGAACCTGCAACTGAGCCTGCATCCTAGGGCGGAAATGCCTTTCCCGCTGAGCATCCTGAAAGCCGCAGCTGCGGTCCATTAGCCTAAGAAAGAACTGTGACTGACCCGCACTACGGGTTTTAAGACCCCGCACGTGAGGATTGCGTGCTCAAGGGTCCAGAGAAGCTAACCGCCCCCTCAGGAGGTGCCGTGAGCCTCGGAGGCAGCTGCGGGACAGCAAAGTGGAAATGGGAGACCAATACGGAAGGTTCACGCCTAACTTAAAGGAGTCCGATGCTTTTGCTGTAAACCCCGTTGTTTATTTGAAAGCATTCACACACCGGGAACCTCACAAAGAGGAGAAAGACCCAGGGCGGTGAGAGCTCCTTCATCCCTGTGGTCCCTTGAGGGCGGCAAGGGCAATGTTGTAATTCCATCATTTTTCTCTGCCTGGCCCCTGCCGCAGACCCCGTCTCCTAATCCCACCTTCTTCCGAGGCCTGGGACTTAACACAGAGGGGCCTGGCCTCTTCTGTGTGTCGGGCATCTGAGCAGCTCCCAGGAGCTCCAAATCCCATCCTCTCCCCCATCAGGAAAAGTGCTGCAACCACCCAGCCCCGGCCGGATCCCCGGCATCTGAGTTTTGAGGTGCCCAGAGCTGGCTGCATGGCTTGGGGGTTTGGAG
This sequence comes from Globicephala melas, assembly GCF_963455315.2. NCBI lineage: Eukaryota > Metazoa > Chordata > Mammalia > Artiodactyla > Delphinidae > Globicephala > Globicephala melas. The sequence continues at coordinate 6,455,699 of NC_083328.1, read as the reverse complement.
GAGAGGAAGGAAGGGGGAGAAGGCAGCACAACAGAACCCAGGAAACAGTCTAGACTGAGCTTTTCTCGTAAATTCTGAGAACTCTCCCCTGTCCTGTTATCCACAACATACCACGATTTTTTCCTGATTGGGAGGCCTCCCGTGCCTTAGACTAAACACTCCCCTGGTTCTCAGAGCTCCGGGTCTCCCAGTGAATTCTCTGCACAGATGCAGCCCAAGCATTCGTTCCTCCTTCCCCTCTTCCCAGGACAGCATCCTGCCCCGTGCTCCCGGCCACGAGGGCACGCACCCACACTGGGAACCCAGCCTCCTCCCTCCCAGCCATGGACCCCAGGCTCTCCGTCACGTGTGAGCCTGAAACCACGTAATCCACGGCCCACTGGGGACATGGAGTGTGCACAGGCAGGAAGGGTGACATCTTGCCAAGGAGCTGGACTTGTTGATAAAGCAAGATTTAGAGGCTCTGGCTCTGTTTACAGAGCAGAGAGAGGGACCCTCCCCCGCTTAGGGTGGGGAAAGGCAAAATCAAGGTCAGCGATGGGGTGGCGTTGGGGGTACTCACAGCGGTGGCTCCGGGGACAGATTTTTAAAATATGTAAACGTTGCAAAACTGTCACATGGCTTCACTAAGGGCCTTTCACAAGCCTGGTGACCATGGGGAGAGAGGGTGAGAGATGTGAGAAGGAATGCCAGTGAGGGGCGGCTACGTGGTGAACTGCCCCGTCCTGGGCACCCTCCCCTGGCTGCTCTCTGCCCGTGTCACTCACCTGGAGGCCCCAGCAAGGGCTTGTCCACAGGTAGAAGCGCAGAGAAAAGAGCCTTCTGGCCAGAGCCCACCTGAACCCCAGCTCTCCCCCGGGCCCTGCTTCCAGCCACAGCTGTGTCTGTCTCTTCGCTTTCCATTCCCCCTCGGAGGAAAGACCAGCAGCTGGAGGCAGTCCTCCTCCTGCCTGCGTTTGAGAAGCAGCAGAAACATGGTTTCCTGAGCAAGGGGTGGGGCTGGAGAATCACTCCGAAGCCAGTGTGGAGGCAAGGAGGTGATGCCTGGGAGGAGCGCCCTAGGCGAGGCTCTGATCATAGCAATGGCAGGTCTTAGAGCCCAGGGCATGGAGGGGCCCTGGGCGGCAGGAAGGAATGCAGCCCCCGGTTACCTTCCTAACTTTCCTCTGTGTCACCTCTTTGTCCCTGCTGTCTACCACTGTTCAATTCTTAGGCCTTCCAGAAAAAAGCCCTGTGAGCACTGACTATCTCCAGTTCTTGCCGCACCATCACTGCTCAAGCCACTGCAACCTGGCAGCGTTTGGTCCTCTTAACCAGCGGGGTGGAGAGGAAGATGGGAGATGCCTGACAGCTGGAGTCAGGAGAGCTGGGAGAGCCCTGACCCTGGTTCCTAAAGAGAATTGGCACCGAAGAATGTTCCTGAATACAGCTCTGCAAGATTGCAGGTGCTGCAAAGGCAGGGGCTGTGCCTGTGACGCTGACCATCATGTCCTAAGCTGCATGTCTCACACGCGGTACATTTGAAGTAACAAGAAAACACAGTAACTAGGAAACAGAAGATGAGATGAAAGCAATCAATTTAACTGTGTCAGAAATCACAACATATTTAAATAGGTTAATTTCCTATATTAAAATGCAGATGTTTAGGACTTAATTCTCCATTTCTTGGAATCCTTAAGAAGACATACTGTTACCCAGAAGGCCTTTATAGTTTTGCAGTGTGTAAAATAAGCATCAGCCCAGAGCAGAGAAGCAGAAGTTTGCAATCCAAGGGCAATGTGATGAGCTGAGTTGTGTTCCCCCAAATTCATGTGTTGAAGCCCTAACTCCCAGTACCTCAGGATAAGACTGTACTTAGAGATAGGGCCTTTAAAGAGGTAATTGAGTTAAAATGAGGCCATTAGGGTGGGCTCTAATCCAATTTGTCTGGTGCCCTTATAAGAAGAGGAAAGTTGGACACACAGGAGACACCAGGGTGTGCGTGCACAGGGGGACAACTGCGTGACAACACAGGGAGAAGATGGCCGTCTGCAAGCCAAGGAGAGAGGCCTCAGGAGAAACCAACCCTGCCAACACCTGATCTCAGCTTTCTCGCCTCCAGAACTGGGAGAAATAAATTTGTTTTCTAAGCCACCCATTGTGTGGTGTTCTGTTACGGCGGCCCTAGGAAACTAATACAGTCATGTACAAGAACGTTGGGTGCTGACAGGTTATGGGCAGGTTACCAAAGGCATCTGCTACAGGGACCAACTCATTTCATCAGATTCTCAAGGGGGCGATGATCTCCCAAAGTTAGAGTCACAGCGTAGAGATTTCATAACTCAGGGTGGAGATAGAGAAAGGTAGAAAGTGCCCCTCACCCCAGCTTCCGAAGCTGCTCACCCTGACTCATTTGCCCGGCGGGAAGAGAACCCACTAGAAGGTAGTGTGTGGGGCAGAGGCTCATCTCCTATAAACAACCAAGGAGCTGCAATGTGAGGATGTGAGAAAATTTGGGAAGTAACTGCATAAAGGAAAACCCTAGGGGCCTTGAGTCATCGGGCTGATGCTGTGCTGTGTACTTCAGAGTTATGATGAACTTTAACCTCCATATGGGGAAGAGGAAAATAAAATAAAATGAGGCTACCTGGGAGGGGGGGTTGTCTTCTTTCCTTCTGCCCCTTCTGGGGCAGCCGGGGGCATGAGGAGATATCTGCCAAGGGGGCTTCAGGGAAAAATTCAGTTGGGTCTCTTCAGTTTGGGCCACTTTGTTTAAGAATGATCGATAGCAGTTATTAACCTTGCCGGTAGAAAGTATTTCCACTTCCTGGAGCTCTCCTGCTGTCGGGGATATTAATCCAGCCACCTAGGCTGAAGATACAAATTTGAGGGCTTTCAGCAGATTGATGGCTTCAAATCCATGGAAATGGAGTGAAAATCCTAGGAGAGGGTGGGCACAGAAAATAGAAGAAAGTCCATGCATTAATCGTGAAAGACAAACCGAGTTATCAAAAAAAAAAACCCTTCTGCATCTCAAAGGCTTAAAATAAAGGTGTGTTTCTCACTTACTTCACAATTAGTGACCGAGACGTATGGCCCCGCCTAGATGTCAGGGGCCTGGGGACTGAGGCCATCCTGTGTATCCAGGAGGACAATGGATTGGCTTGGTGGACACACAGCATCATCTCTGCCACAGTCCAGGCCCGGGCTTCCATCAAAGGAAGCTGAGACAGGAAGCCCGTGTGCAACGTGACAGCCTGCAGAGGTGGGGCTGCAGGAAGTGGCTCAGAGCAAAAACCTGGGATGCACACTTGAGTGGTCCCTTCCCCCCAACAGCTCATATCCAGCCCATCAGCAAACCCAGTGCTCGCAGATCCATCAGCAAGTCCTGTAGGCTTGATCTCCAGGATATATCCTAATCTGGCTGCTTACTACCTTCTCCACTGCTGCCACTCTGGTCCAAGCCCTTCACTGGGGCCTGGATCTGTTTTCCTGATCTCCCTCCTTGCATCACTGTGGTCAGTTCACACAGCAGCCGAAGGGATATTTTAAAAACTTAAATCAAATCATATTGCCACCTTGGCTAAAACCCTCCAGGAGTTCCATTTGCAGTAGAAACTCTTTTCCAAGGCCTACAAAGTCCGACGTGATCTGGTTTCAACATCTTCTCTTAGGGCTTTCCTCTTGTTCACAATGGTCCAGCCCCACTGGTCTTTATTCTGTCTTTCAAACACCTAGATGTTTCCTTCCCCAGGACTTGGCATTTGCTGTGCCCTCTGCCCCAAATGCTCTTCCCTCAGATAGTTCCAGCTTTGATTTCTTTACTTTTCTTTCTCTTTCTTTTCACTTGGGAAGGAAAAAAAAAAAAGAGCCTCAGTGATGGGTGGTCTGGGATCTCTTGTGACACCCTCAGACGATGTACAGATAGGCTTCACTCAGACTTCTTCTTGAAATCTCCCCTGATATTTCTATCTGAAAGAAATCTCAGCATGAAAAGAGTGCATGTTGGAATTGGTTATCATGGAAGCGGTCGTGGGAGGAGGTGAGATTGCAGCTGGACCTTAACAGTGAGGGTTGTTTCAGTAAGCAGAATTGGGGTAACCTCCACGCAGGAAGGGGCTGTACCTACCTTGTTCTACTGGGTCTCCAGTGCTTATTAGAGTACCAAGCAGAAAACAGATACTCAATATAGAATTCTTGAATGAATTCACCACTAAATGAACAAAGGAAAGAGAGTGAAAACACTAAAAATGTGTGATGACGACAAACAACAAGGTCTATTTGGCTGGAACAGCCAGTTCTAGTGAGAAACGAGGTTGAAAAGCAGCATTCAGCTGAATTGAAGAGAGCATTAGCAGAGAATGTATTTAAGTCCTATACCCGGTTGGTGTCTCCTGCCTAATTCGGAGCATGCCATCCCTCCAATCCCCTGGTGAACGATCCCCAGAGAAATCCTCCATAGAGAGCCGAGGTAGTACTTAGGGACTGAGGAACTGTCGAGAAGGAGATAATTTGTGGCAACGAGCCTCTCCTGGTGGGGGGGACATCCTCAGATTGCACCGGAAGTTGGTCCTGCCCGCAGGGAATCTGTTGGTGGGTCTTCGCTGGGTGGGCAGGAGGTGACCATGGCAGGACCCACATTTGGCTCTCTGGACCCCTTCTTCCTCCCTGCTGTGCCCAGTCGATGCCCATGGCCCCGCCCCACCCTCGGGTTGCTTCCCTTGTCGGGACCTTGCCACCTTCACATCTCAGCTGTCTCACACCCGACTGGTCAGGAACAATTTTTTTTTTTTTTTTTTGCGGTACGCGGGCCTCTCACTGTTGCGGCCTCTCCCGTTGTGGAGCACAGGCTTCGGATGCACAGGCTCAGCGGCCATGGCTCACAGGCCCAGCCACTCCGCGGCATGTGGGATCTTCCCGGACCGGGGCACGAACCCGTGTCCCATGCATCGGCAGGCGGACTCTCAACCACTGCGCCACCAGGGAAGCCCAGGCACAATCTTTTTAACCTCTTCTTGGCAAGCTGTCTTAGGCTTCCCCTGAAGTCTGAGCCCCTCCAGGAAGTTTCTCTGGGTGTCCGAGTGGCTCTGTACCCTCTCTTTGTCCCCACACCTGGCCAGGACTCAGGTCTTCTGAGGTTTTCTCCCCCTTGCCCATCTCTCCTGTTGTAAGTGGGGCAGATCTCACATTGCCTCATCCCTGGACTGTTCACGTGGACTGTTCAAGTGGACTCTGCGTCTCCTCATTGATCTGAAACTTTTCTCCTGTCACGTGTTATTCTTTATTTGTTCAAAGGTCAGAAGTTGCTTTGAAATATGACTGGCTGTGTTATTTCCTTCTGAGTTATTTGGTTCTTCTTCCATCACTAATTATTAAAGACAGCATTTCCACGTATTGTCCACCAAATACAGGGTAAGAAAAAAATACTACCATGAGTGAGAATTATAGAACCATGGGGCTTATCCAGGCCAGTGTCTCCCTGGGGAGCTCAGGACAAGGACAGAATCCAGACTTAGGCCCTTCTCTTGAGTCTCAGGAGTGGGCTGACAATGTCCTTCCCTGTCCCCAACCTTGTCCTGAACCTACAGCTTTTGAGAGTACTTTTGGTGGGTTAAGCAGGATTCTGAGGAACACTATTCCACACCTCTAACCCTTCCTCCTTCTCTTCCACTGAGTCATGCACCCTTTATGTCCCCTTTCCTCAAGGTTTCTTGGCCCTTCTTTTGCTCAGTGCTGATGAGTAGAACATAAGAAGAAGTGAACACTTAGTCCAGGTAGTAGGTGATCCCTCTGAGCATCTCAGGGCACTCCTCCTCCAGGCAGGCCTCAGCCATTTCACTGAGCTGCTCTCCGATTCCCACTTCTGATGGGTGTCTGGGGCTGCAGGGTCCAAAGGGACTCAGGCTGGGATTTCTTTGTTGAACGTGTTGAATCTGTCCATTGTAGGCATACCTCCAGAGTGCTACCCTTCTTTGTTTTTTTATTTGTGTTTTTACTCCAGAGCTTTCAACCCAACATTCCCTGGAAGGTGTGAGACCCTGAATGTATGGCCTTCTGGACCCCGTACACAGTCAGGTGGTCTGGCTTCATTTCCTGCTTCGTTCACAACATCACTTCCATCTCTGTTTTTAAAAAAATTTAATGTTTCGTTTTTATCATTTTATCCTATAAAGCTATAAAAGCAGTTGAGGCTTGAGCCACGTTTTTTTAAATTAATTTTTATTGGAGTATAGTTGTTTTACAATGTTCTGTTAATTTCTGCTGTACAGCAAAGTGTGAGCCACATTTTTTGTTTTAAATAAATTTCCACACAATTACTTCCAATTACATGACCTTTTCACAATTCTTTCCTTTTTCTGTTAATTATGTTCCAGTAAAAATTCTTTGCTTAAGACCATAAGTATTTTTTTCCAATGCTTGGTTTATGCAAAAAGTAATATCGTTTCCAAAATATTTTTTCTTTATATTTCACGCAATGATTTTTCATATCTTTTCATATCTTTCATATCTTTTGGCTGGTTATTTTGTAGATACTTACCTCCATGTCTCTAAATAAAATGCTTTCTTGATATTTCATTATAAAGTCAATCTCCTGGAAGATGATGATTTACCTTCATCCTTTCCCAGCCTCCACCACCACACACATCCATTTCCCATCATCCATCCTCCCAACATAAATACCTTATATGACAATTTAGGTTAGATCGTCATTATTTTCATTATTGTGACTCTGTAATATAGTCACACCTCTGCTGTGTAGTAAACTATAATCATTTTACTTTCCCACACAACTTTTTATTTTCAATGGAGCTAACAGTTTTTACTTTTCGATGTTCTTATTCAACTGCAAGCTTCTCACCAGTCATATTAATCTCATCACAAGACATTCAGAAATCTCGGGTTTAGACAGGTTGCTCTCCACACTTGGGATCTCCCTTCATCATCCTCATCTTGGGAATTCCATCTCTTACCTGTGTGGCACCTTCTATGTCCTCTGTACCATATATATATTCTTCTCTTAGTTTACTTTTTCATTTCGATGGAGCACATTATCAAGAAGCTTCTGGAGGTAAATTTTTAGAGTGCTTGTATATCTGAAAATGTCTATATTATACCCTCACACTTGAGTGACAGTTTGGCTAGGTATAGAAGTTTAGGTTAGAAATTATTTTCTTCAGAAGTTGAGGCATCTCTCTGTTATCTTCTGGCTTTCATTGGTACACTTGAAATGTCTGGAGACATTCTGATTTCTGATTCTTTAGTATGTGACCTGTTTTTTTTTGTCCCCTCTGGAAGCTTGTAAAAAAATTGATTTTTTTCTCTAGCATTTTGGAATGCAAGATATGAGTCTATTCCTCCTCAATTCTTTCTTTAGGGAACTCCTATTGTGTAGCTGTTGAACCTGCCAGCCAGGTTAATTTTTTAAATCTCTTTTCTCCTACTTTCTATTTCTTTTTTTTTTTTACTATAGTTTCTGGGAAATTTCTTCAACGCCCCCCCCATGAGGGGCTACAGAAACAGAATGACCCATTGCTCTGTTCCTGTGCCTCATGGACCACCTGGAGCTTTCCAGGGCCAGTGAGAGGGGCTGGAGGGGGCTGTCCAATTACGGGAGGACCCTCCCTCCCCTTGGTGGAGGGGGATCCCCAAGAGACAGGGGGACCCTGAGCCACACCTCACCAACCATATGGCTGAGGAGGAGGAGGGGGAGGGTCAAGGAGGCAGCAAGAAGAGCAGTCAATCCTCATGGCTATGCCTGGCCAGGAGAGCACTGATCACCGCAAGTGAGGATGTTCCTCTGCTTAATTCATCTGGAAAGCCCAGCTACAAAGAGAGGTGCTTTCCCCACTCCCCAGCCTGATCTGAGAAACAGAGGGGTGCGTCCAGGTTGCTGGGCGTCCAGGTTGCTGGACACCAGCTGCCACCCTCACTGCCCTGGGGTGCTGTGAATTGGAGGGGGCACCTCACAGGTTCTCCCCGCCACCTCCAAACTCACACAGAAGGGTAGAGCTGTGGGCTGCTATAGCCCAGAATCCTGAACCCGTCCTGCGTCCCACGCCCATGAGAGCAACCAGAGATCAGTGTGTTAGCATCATTGCTAACATGCTAACATGATGCAGTTCTGCCTCACCAGCATGAGCAATCAGCTCGTGTGGACAGTGGGCCAATCTGGCATAGAGGTGGGGGTTGGGGACAAGGAGCTGGGGAGGGTGCTGTTGGGAGGGGCAATCTGCCATGGGTTTTGAACTCGCTGCACGTTCTGGGCGTCTCGACAATGCAAAGTCCTGTGTTATCTTTACCCAGGCTGTTTCTCAGGGTACTTCATGGAGCCACCTCCAGGGATGAGGTATTGATCCCCTCTGGAAAAAGATCAGGCTTGTGCCAGCTTGCTGTCATTCCCCAAGCTCTGTGTTCCCTGCAAGCCTACCACCTGGGTCCGGTGGAGTCACTGTCTGGGATTTAGGGGCCATGCTGCTTGCTGTGCCATAATCATCAGTTCTTTGTCTGTGTTCCAGAGCTGTCCTGTCTCTGTCACATCCATGAAACATAACAGGCTAATTTATTGGCTTGCAAGTAGGGTTCAATTCCAGAGTCTGACAAGCACCTGCCCCAGGGGATGGTCTCACGCCCCTCCCCTGCCTGCCTCTGATTCTCTGCTGGCAGTGTGTGTTGGGGGTACTTTGTGTGCTAAGCTGATCAACCCACCTGTGTGCACCCCAGCCCTGGATATGTCAGTGCACTCTTAGGAAACCAGGTCCACCGTTCCAGGGAAAACGGGATGATCCAGCCCTCACTGCCGGCCTCCTGGAGCTCTTGTGGGGGACACCACACACCTTCACTTTAGTAAGGTCCAAACCCGACATTGACACTTGCGTTGGTGTTTCTTAGACTCTTAGAGGTAATATCCCGTTTAGCCACAAGAGGAGCCTATCGGTGGGCTGGGAGAGGGAAATCAGCTCGGTGGGCACTCCTGAGTCGGCTGAATAGAAGCTCTTTCTTTCTTTTTTCATTGAAATATAGTTAATGTAAAAAGTACTGGCTTATATTTTTGTGACCTTCAGATTGTCATGCAACGATGGGCCCAGGACTAGCTTATCTCCCTTCTCTCCAGGTCACGTAGTATCCCCGGCCCAGTGCTGTCGAATCCGATTCTCTGGGGAGATTTTTTTTTTTTTTTTTGGTACGCGGGCCTCTCACTGTTGTGGACTCTCCCGTTGCGGAGCACACAGGTTCCGGACGCGCAGGCTTAGCGGCCATGGCTCACGGGCCCAGCCGCTCCGCGGAATGTGGGATCTTCCCGGACCGGGGCACGAACCCGTGTCCCCTGCATCGGCAGGCGGACTCTCAACCACTGCGCCACCAGGGAAGCCTGTTTTTCTTTTTGTTCTGACACTTTCCTTCTACTGACTGTAACTGAGCAGGGCCCTATGAGGCCTTTCCAGAATAACGCCCGCACCCCCATGTCCTCCGCCTGCCTTTTGTCTGTAGAAAAACTTTAGTCAACGAATAAATTTAATCAGAGAAGTGAGAAAATGCAGAAAGAAAGGAAAACAGTCAAGCAAGACAAACTAATAATACTTTAGCCATTAAACAAAGTCAAGGACCTTTAGTTCTGCCTCAAGGGCTATAGATAATATTCTGAGCCATGTCCTTTGAGCTGTTTTGCAGATACTGAAACCCCCTCCAGGTGGAAGAAGTTAACCGTGTGCTGACCACACAGGTAGACCCTAGACCAGTTGGAACCAGAAGGTTGATGATGCTGACTCCCCATGACCTCACCACCGACCAATCAGAAGAATGTCCACGAGTTGACCACGCCCTGCTCCTAGAACACTGTGAGACTCCTCACTACCCCCTCCAGGGAGGGACACAGTTTTGAGGGCATTAGCCCGCTCTGGCCCCCTTTGCCTGGCAAAGCAATAAAGCTATTCTTTTCTACTTCACCCAAAACTCTGTCTCTGAGATTTAACCCGGCACTGGTGTACAGATGCCCAATTTCGGCAACACGACTCCTTCTCAATCCTCGTTCCTGGTGGTGTCTCTCTCTCCCAAAGCAGATAGACACATCCAGCTGTGGAAAGAGGGAGGGAGGGAGGGAAGAAAGATTTCTCCCCCCATCACCATGAGGGTACAGAGATGCTCCCCAGCCTTGGGTGACCCCTGCACCCCAGGCACCCTGCTGCTCCAGGTCCTGGCACTTTTCGTCAACATATGGCTGTGGGAGGAGCCTGGCCTCATCTGCTGGGAGGAGGGGAGACAAAGAGGGCCTTGTTTGGTGGAATAAAGAAGTGGGAGGAGAGTTCTCTTGACCCTTGGGGGCTTCTTTCCTGGCACCAATCCTCAGAAACTTACTGTGAAAGAGAAGTTTGTCTTGGTGCTTTAGGGTCCTGTCAGAAGCTTAGAAATAATGAGGCAGAAGCCCCCTCCCCCAGGCTCCAGCACCAACCTTAACCTCCTGCCCTGATACCCACACTGACCCAGGCACTGTGGACATTTATAAATGGAGCCATTGAGGAATCAGGAGAAATCCAGGCAACTTTGAAAAATGTGCCTATTCTCCGAGTCCTCTGTATCTCCCCACTTCCCAACCCTATTACAGACAAGTAGTCAAGGACTTTGGTCACTGCGGCCGGACTGTCTGCATCGCCCCGAATGGCGGGCTCACAGTTCTCTGTTTCCAAGGAGGTGATCACATGCCGTCAGCAAAGAGGTGCTGTAGGCACCTGACTCAGTGGCTCCTCCTTGAGAGGGGGAAAGAGTTGGACCGTAGATTCACCCTTGGTTCCCATCCTGCCTCTTCTACTTACTGCCTGAGTGGCCTTCACAAGTGATTCAACCTTTCTGAAACTTGTTTCGTTGCTAGTCACCTAACTCTGTTATTAGGTGTATAAATGCTTAGGATTTGATGAACTGACCCCTTTACAATACCGGAATGACCTCTTTATCCCTGGTAATATCTTTGCTATGAAACCTAATTTGATATTAATATAGTCCCTCAAGCTTTCTTTTTTTTAAAATTTATTTTACTTTATTTGTTTATTTTTGGCTGTGTTGGGTCTTTGTTGCTGTGCGCGGGCTTTCTCTAGTTGTGGTGAGCGGGGGCTACTCTTCGTTGCGGTGCCCGGGCTTCTCATTGTGGTGCCTTCTCTTGTTGTGGAGCATGGGCTCGAGGTGCGTGGGCTTCAGTAGTAGTGGCACATGGTCTCAGTAGTTGTGGCTCATGGGCTCTAGAGAGCAGGATCAGTAGTTGTGGCGCACGGGTTTAGTTGCCTTGCGGCATGTGGGATCTTCCTGGACCAGAGCTCAAACCTGTGTTCCCTGCATTGGCAGGCAGATTCTCAACCACTGTGCCACCAGGGAAGCCCTCAAGCTTTCTTTTGATTAGTGTTAGCTAAGTATATTTTTCCATCCTTTTACTTTTAAACTATGTGTGAATTTATATTTAAGGTGAGTTATTGGCGGGACTGCCTGCCACCTTCTTATAAAGAACCCTGTGATTTCATTGGGCACACCCAGACAATCCGTGGAAATGTCCGCATCTCGAGATCCTTAACTTTTTTTTTTTCCTGCCACACCTAGTGGCATGCAGGATCTTATTTCCCCAATCAGGGATTGAACCCATGCCCCCTGCAGTGGAAGCGCAGCGTCCTAACCACTGGACGGCCAAGGAAGTCCCACGATATCCTTAACCACATTCGCAAAGTCCCTTTTTCATGTAAGGCAACATTCACAGGTTCTGGGGATTGGGATGTGCATATCTTGGGGGGCATTACCCAGTCTACTCTAGGCAAGAAAAGGAGGCACAAATGGCCCCCAAACATATAAAAAGTAGATCAACATCATTAATATTCAGAAAAATGCAACTTAAAATCAAAAGGTTATGATCACAGAAAACTGTTAGGCATTGCCTTATAGGATTGGGTATATTCTATCTAACATTAGCCTACATTCTGGTAATTCCTCAAAGATGAAAACTCTAAGGAAAATCTTGCATGGGTGCAGATATAGAAATGTATGAGAAATGTGCATACCACTATTGATGAAATAACAAAACTGAGAAACAACCCAAATATCATCAATATTAGAACAGATAAATCACTGTGGTTTATTTAAACAATGAAGAACTGCACAGCAGTGAAAATTAATGGACTTCAACTGCATGTATGAGCGTTACTTACATTCATACTCATGTTAACATGTCTGAGTCTAAAAATATATAATACAGAGGCAAAAAGGAAATCACAGAACTGTATAATTCTACCACATATATAAAAAGTAAAAACAGGCAACATTAGAAACAGATTTTAAACAAAGTAGATATGTGTTAAAAGTATAAAAAGATAAAGGTATGATAAATATATATTTTAGGAAGATGGATACCCTGGAGGGTTGGGAGAAGGAGTTTTTTTAAAGGGGCAAACACATCATTAAAAACTCTACAAATAACAAATGCTGGAGAGGGTGTGGAGAAAAGGTAACCCTCCTGCACTGTTGGTGGGACTGTAAATTGGTGCAGCCACTATGGAAACAGTATGGAGGTTTCTCAAGAAACTAAAAATAGAATTACCATATGACCTATCAATTCCACTCCTGGGTATATAGTAAAAGAAAAAATGAAAACACTAATTAGAAAAGATACATGCACCCCAATGTTCATAGCAGTATTATTTACAATAGCCAAGATATGGAAGCAACCTAAGTGTCCATTAACAGATGAATGGACAAAGAAAATGTGATACACACACACACACACACACACACACACACACACACTATGGAATACTACTCAGCCATAAAAAAGAATAAGATTTTGCCATCTGTAACAACATGGATGGACCTGGAGGGTATTATTCTAAGTGAAATAACTCAGACAGAGAAAGACAAATACTGTATGATATCACTTACATGTGGAATCTAAAAAATACAACAAACTAGTGAATCTAACAAAAAAGAAACAGATTCACAGATATAGAGAAAAAACTAGTGGTTACCAGTGGGGAGAGGGAAGGGGCGGAGGGGCAAGAGAGGGGTAGGGGATTGAGAGGCACAAACTACTACATATAAAATAAATAATCTACAAGAATATATCTTACAACACAGGGAATATAGTCAATATTTTATAGTAACTATAAATGGAATATAACCTTTAAAAATTGTGAATCACTATGTTGTATAATATTGTACATCAACTATACCTCAATAAAAAAAAAAGAAGGAAAAAAAGAGAGCTTACCCCTAGACAGTTCCCTAGTAGAAGAAATACTAAAGGTTGTACCTCAAGAAGAAAATTTAGTGCACCTATGTTCATAGCCCATTATTCACAATAGCCAAGAGGTGGAAACACCCCAACTGTCCATCAATGGATGAATGGATAAGCAAAATGTGGCACATACATACACACAATGGAATATCATCTAACCTTAAAAAGGAATGAAGTTCTGGGCTTCCCTGGTGGCGCAGTGGTTGAGAATCTGCCTGCTAATGCAGGGGACACGGGTTCGAGCCCTGGTTTGGGAGGATCCCACATGCCGCGGAGCAACTAGGCCCGAGAGCCACAACTACTGAGCATGTGCGTCCGGAGCCTGTGCTCTGCAACAAGAGAGGCCGCGATAGTGAGAGGCCTGCGCACCGCGATGAAGAGTGGCCCCCGCTTGCCACAACTAGAGAAAGCCCTCGCACAGAAACGAAGACCCAACACAGCAAAAATAAATAAATTTTTTAAAAAAGGAATGAAGTTCTGATAGATGTTACAACATGAATGAACCTTGAAGAGATCACGCTAAGGAAAATAAGTCAGTCTCAATGTTCTATGATTCCACTGATATGAGAGGTTTAAAGTAGTCAAATTCATAGAAACAGAAAATAGAATGATGGTTGCCAGGGGCTGAGGGCAGGTAGAAATGGGTACAAAGTTTCAGTTTTGCAAGATGAAAGAGTTCTGGAAATCCACTGAACAACAACAATGTGAATATATTTAACACTACTAAAATGAACACAAAAATGGTTAAGACCACGGTCACCAAGAAAAAAAAAAGAGAGAGAAAGAAGGAGAAAAAGATTTAATCCGGAGGAAGGCATAAAATTGAAGAAGCAACACTGAGCAAAGAAACTGGTAAACATGTTGGTAAATCTAAATAAGAATTGAATTAAATATTGTCTGCAATGCAGGGAATGCATTAGAGGTGGACAAGTCTAGAAACAGCGACGCTAGGGTGACATTTTGGTAATTCAGTCTTTTTTTTTTTTTTTTGTAAATTTCTTTCTTTATTTTTGGCTGCATTCAGTCTTCATTGCTGCGAGCGGGGGCTACTCTTCATTGCAGTGTGTGGGCTTCTCATTGCGGTGGCTTCTGTTGTGGAGCACGGGCTCTAGAGCGCAGGCTCAGTTGTTGTGGCACATGGGCTTAGTTGCTCCTCGGCATGTGGGATCTTCCCAGATCAGGGCTCGAACCCATGTCCCCTGCATTGGCAGGTGGATTCTTAACCACTGCGCCACCAGGGAAGTCCCGGTAACTCAGTCTTGAACTAAGGCACCTTCTTAATTCATGGGACAGAAATCTGTACAACCAGTAGAATGATAAGATGTGTTCAATGAAGGAGAAGTTGTCAGTGATGACACCTAAGTTTTTGCTTGAAATCCAGGGTTGATGGCATAGCTGGTCATTAAGATGGAGAAAATGCCAGCAGAGGATTTTTATTTTCTTGAAGGTATGAAATTATAGTGGATTTACCATCAAAAGGTCTTTAAAGGCTGGTAATTTGAAATACGATGAGGCTAGGAGTATAATAGTGTTTAGGGGTTTGCTATCTGCAGCCAGACTGCTTTTTCAGATCCCATCTCCTTTACTCACTAGCTGGTCAACCTTTTACAAGTTACTTAACTTCTCCATTCTTCATTTCTCTCCTCTGTAAGAGGGCAGTAACAGTATTTACTTCATAAAGTTGTTATGAAGTGTGAATTAATAACCATTTAGCACTTAGAATATCCATCATTTATTAAGCAACTAAATAAATGTTGGTGTAACAAGGTATTGGAAATTTGGACGGGGATTTCAAGATGGAATATTTTAGAAAATACAACACATACGACATTCTAAAGTGATTTGTTAGTCTAAAATGCAATATTTCAAAGGAAAACCAAATAAATAAGTTATGTCGCTCAAACTCTACACCCACGTCTAAGTTGTATAAAACGGCAGAGCTGTTGGAAATTAGAGGGAGAGAGGATTAACTCTGGAGGGAAGCTGCCTTGGAAAGAGATGTGCTATTAGTTCTCCCCAAGGGAAGGCAGTGAGGGTGCTGCCTCCTGTATCTCATGCCTAGTGAGAGGGGCTCCAGTGTGTTGATTCCTCTGACTGATAAATCAAAAAGGCAGGAGATAGGATATCCAGCAGATGAATGGAAGGAGATGTGGCTGTGTTGGAAATGGCCTGTATGCCCAGAGTTTCTTGGCCCTAAGGATGCATCCCTATTTCCTGTGTACCAGATGTGAACAGGAAAGAGCCAGTGAGAGATTTCTACGTCTAGCTGAATAGTATCCCCTGGAGGAGTGAACAGGCTTCAAAGGTAAAAAATCATCCATTTGGCAAACTGTCAAAAAGATCAAATCACTTAAAAGATGAAGACTATTGAGGTGGATTTGAACTTCTCTACAACGATGTGAAATGCTAGAAAATGGTGGAATGGTACTCCAGATCTCCACAGGGCCAGTATCTGGAACTCAGGTGCTGCAATCTTCCCTGGGCCTGGTGGAGAGGGGCTGGGCTCCCTGAACTGCAGAGAGCCCGTTTCTCCCAGCCAAGAAGAGAGGAAGTCCAGAGAGAAATGTATGGAATTCTATCTGTTGTTGCCTGCAAGTCCCTATATTGAAAACATGCCGAAGCCTTTGCCCCCCTTTCAGATGATCTGAAAATCCCCATTTCAGTTCACTTAGAAGACAGAGCCCTCACCCTCGACAACAGAGGGTTATTCTCCAGAGCCCATTCTTTAGCAGCTGGGCTGCCTGCCCCTCTGGCTGCAATTCTTTGACCCTGCGCTAAGGCTGCCAGGAAAGACAAGGGGCGGGGGAAGGAGTGGGTGGAGGCTTGGAGGCAGGGCCTGGAGGAGAGGGGGGACCTTGCGGGCTCCAGCCTGAGGGCTCTTACCTCTGCCTCTTTCCCCGGCTGTTGGTGCTTCTGCTTGAAGCTGCCAGGTGAGTGCCAGGGCAGAGCAAAGCTGGGCTGGCACAGGGCCTGGGGTAGTGGTGGTGGGGACCGCCTGGGGCTCTGGGCTGTGCATCTGCAACTCTAATGCACACGCCCACGGCCTGGGGATTATTATTAAAATTCAGACTTGACTTGCTAAGCCTGGGATGTGGCCTGAGGTTCTGCACCCCTGGTGATGACAGGGCTGCTGCACCATGGACCGCACTTTAGTAAAAGATCTAGAATGTTTTCTAGACCAGGTGGGGTGAGCTGGAAGCAGGGAGCTGCTCTAGTGCTGGCCTCAGTGAACAACCTTCCTTCACGCCTTAACTCTCTGAGGTGGATTCTGCCGCCCATAGTATCCTGAAAGTTTTCTCCCAAAGAACAAGAGATGCTTAGAAAAATTCTTAACAAAATTGCTATGGAATTTTAAAAAATCTGTTTACGTATTCGAAAATCCCCTCAAACTCTGGGTTTTCCTCCTTCTCCCAACTCTTGAGCTCATAGGAACTGCTTCTAAAATCTTGACAGAGCTCAGATCCTGCCAGCCCCCTCCCGAATAAATTGATTTGCAAACTTTCTTTTTCTTGGAGAAACAGTGGTCCCTTGAATTTTCTCAACAATGCTGATCCCTCAGCTCCCTAGGCCTCGACGTTTGGCCTGGGGTCTCTGGCCCCCTGTGGGCAAAGCTGCAGACGTGTTTGTGGGAGGAGGACGCAGGTCTCCGAGAACGAGAGGGGTGGGCTGGGGACGGCTGGAACAGATGGGGAGACCACTGGGTCTCAGGAAAGCAGGGGAGGAGGGAGGACGGACAGCCGTGTTTGAGCTTCGGTTCATGGGAAACTCCCTTTGGTCTGCAGCCCTGGGGAGATGGAGCAGGCTATTTATTGTCTGCACCCTCCAGGAGGCCCTGGAATGTGTGTTGAATGAGCATTGTTTTGGTTATAACAGCTGCGGGGCAAAGGGCAGGAAGGGTGCTCCAAACCAAGGGATCTCAAGCAAGCCCTCTTGTCCTGCTTTTTCTGTTCTCTCCCTTCCAAATCCCCGAAGCTCTGTGGTGAGCCCTGGAGACCTCAGTTCAGTTCTGAGAGCCTCTCAGAGGACATCTGGGTGTCTGGCTGCAGGTCTGGGGTGGGCACGGGAAAGAAGAACCAGAGAGAGGGCTTCAGGAAGCTACTCAAACTCCCGACACTTGGAATATGCCAGGGCTGCTCTGTGTTAAATTCCAGGTCTGCTGGGGATGTGCTGGCAACATGTGCATACAGTGCTGGGCCTGCACTTGGAAATGAGACGAGGCGGAGAGCTTGACTTGAGAATTTACCAAGTTAACATTTAGTCTGGTGACTCGCCAGGAGGGCCAGGGCAGAAACCCCCAGAGCCCAGGGCTCTCCCCCAACCCCAAGTGCTGGGACCCTTTGAACTTATGAGGTGGGAGAGGCTGCAGGCATCCTCACAGGAGGATGTACAACCAGCCTGGAAATGGGCTGATTATCATGCCCTACAAAAGCCCTCTGAGATGCTCTGGTGCAGACATCTTGCTTTACAGAGCTGGCAACTGAAGCCAAGAGTGGAGAGGTGATGGACCAGTGCTACCCTAAAGCAGTGGTTCTCAACCAGGGGTGATTTTGACCCCAGGGGACACTTAGCAGTATCTGGAGACAGTTGTGGGTGGGAGGGGAGAAGTGTGCTACTGGCATCTAGTGGATAGAGGCCAGGAACGCTGCTAAACATCTTACAAAGCATGGGACAGCACCCCTGCTACCCCTAAACAAAAATTATCAGTCCCCAAGCATCAACAGTGCCAAGGTTGAGAAACCCAGGACCAGCCTTGAAACTTGCTGTGGAGCTCAGTTTTCACCAAACAAAACTGAAACATTTATGGAGAAAACACTTCTTTCCTAGTGTTTCACTTAATGAAAGCACTTCATTAAGTGCTTTCTCACCAATACGTAAGCTAGTGACTTTGTTTTACTGTTGTCTTGATTTCCAAATTAGAAACAGATTTTGTTCCTTATCTATTTATCTTTTTTTTTTTTTGTACCCGGGCCTCTCACTGCTGCGGCCTCTCCCGCTGCGGAGCACAGGCTCCGGACGCTCAGGCCCAGGGGCCACGGCCCACGAGCCCAGCTGCTCTGCAGCACGCGGGATCCTCCCGGACCAGGGCACGAACCCGCGTCCCCTGTATCTGCAGGCGGACCCTCAACCACTGCGCCACCAGGGAAGCCCTATCTTTTACTATTTTCAATTATTCATCTTCTTCCTTTGAATTCTGGGAGAATTATCCAGTGTGCTTTCTAGCATCCTTATCTAATCTCCCCCAGAATCTCTTATTGCCTTCAAAGATCAAGCTGATGATCTCTCTTCTACTCTATTTATAGTGGGTGTACACATGTAAAGATCCACTGACTCTCATTTTTGAGGAGTCTTAGGGATGAGAAGGGATAAATCTTTATCTTCAATATGCCATCTTTAATCACGGGACCAATTCTGCATCTTTCTAGAGACTGGAAATAAGTTTCTTCTAAAAATTTTAACCCAATTTTATAGAAAAGAATTTTCAGCAGCCTGATATACTTCTAAGTTTTCACAGTCTATGAAGGAAGAAGAAAGACAGGGACTGAGGGGCAGGCAGAGGTTCAGACTCTGATTCTCAGTGGCTCAAATATGGTTTCTCACAGTTGGTGGATGGTGACATAATTCTCTGGTCAACTGAGGCCCTTAGAACTGTTCCTTGGAAGCATCTCAATCCGTCTCTTTTGATTGCACAAAAGTGACCGTTCTGCCTAAGTTTTGGCATGTGGTCCATTCTTATCTATAGTTTATAACACTAATACTCATTTAAGATTGTTTTGTGCATCTCGCTGGGTATTATAATAGGGAAGCCGACGTGAGATAAATTAGGCCTGTCTCGCTGCCATGTTAACTTAGAAATTCAGGTTATTATTATTAGACTTAACAGGAAGAAACCTAAGCAAGTTCAAGGTCAGAGCAGAAACAAGGATGGTCTGAATTACAGAAAAGATAATTAGGGGGTCAAATGCTTGAAGAAGCTGGAAGTTGTGCCCCAGGGACACAGAGTTGAAAGGGAGGGCAGCCTTGCACAAGTGGAAAGACACTTCTTTCTCTGAGATGCTACAGCAGGACGAGACTGTGAAGATACGAGAAGGAGGAGCTTCAGGGTTTCACACTAACGAGTCTATTTTCTCTGGAATAAGAGCTTTGCATGGTCTTCTGAGAGTGAGGGGAACCAGGTATGTAAGAGTTTGGGCTGAAGGGGAAGGGTTAGGAAGAGAAGCTTAGCGTTGAGGAGGGCTGCTGAGGACAGAGAAGATGGCAAACTGGGCTTGTAGCATGATGGCATTTTGTCCAGAGAACAGAAGAATTTCTGAAGCCTGTCCTCGACCATGGTCACCTCTCACCACGAGGGAGATGTAAACCCAAGGAGCAATGACAAAGCAGAGTTGAATTTTGAATTTTGATCCAGTCACCTCTGGCTTTGGCCCAAACACCATTACGTTTAACCAGTAGATTCTGCTGGGTTTTCTTCAAAGTATTCTCCTTTCCTAAGCTGGTTAGGTCTGAAGAACATCAGGCTAGAGCAAGCCTTGACATTCACTCTGTTCACTGGATCCCCACCGAGTCCCTTAACCTAACCTCACCTCAGTCTCACCACTGTGATGGGGGCCAGACTGACACACCTGTGAGCACCTGGGGGCCTGAAGCCAGAGAAGGCAATGCACACCCCTCCCAGGGGCAGCACTGATTTCGTTCAGGTGACACTGACAGTAGCACCAGACCTAGCAGCCATCACCTAGGGAAACAATGGTCTTCAGAGGACTCGGGTCTCTGACTATTTAGCCTTTGGGAAGCAGGAGCGGGAGGGAGGGAAAGAGAGAGACAGAGACTGACCCTGGCCTCCCCGCAGGCCGAGAGTTCCTCTCCCCTCCAGCAGTACAGGAGGGGGGACAGAAGAGAAAGCCACACCCACACTCACTCACTATTAATATTCTACACAGATGATTCCGTTAACTATAAAGGGGTGCCCTCAGGTCGTGGTATTCGATCAGCCAGGTCCTAGGAGAGGAGCGAGGAAGCCTGCCTTAGCCACCGTTGGATTGGGGGTGAAGAGCTGGCCTGGCACTACTCCCACCAGACAGTGAGCATTACACCTACACTCACCACTGTCCTCTGCTCCCTAACAGGATGTGCGGCAGGTTCCTGAGGCGGCTGGTGGTGGAGGAGAGCCGGCACTCCACCCCCGTGGGGCGCCTCCTGCTTCCCGTGCTCCTGGGGTTCCGCCTCATGCTGCTGGCCGCCAGTGGGACGGGGGTCTACGGCGACGAGCAGAGCGAGTTCGTGTGTCACACGCAGCAGCTGGGCTGCAAGGCTGCCTGCTACGATGCCTTCCACCCTCTCTCCCCGCTGCGCTTCTGGGCCTTCCAGGTCACCCTGGTGGCTGTACCCAGTGCCCTCTACATGGGTTTCATTCTGTATCATGTGATCTGGCACTGGGAGGAATCTGAAAAGGTGAAGAAGGAAGAGGAGACCCTGATTCGCCAAGGGAAGAAAAGCAGAGATGCCTTGGGGCCTGGAAGCCCCAGGGTGATCTGGGCCTATGTGGCACAGCTGGGGGTGCGACTGGCCCTTGAAGGGGCAGCCTTGGGGGGGCAGTACCATCTGTACGGGTTCAAGATGCCCAGCTCCTTTGCGTGTCGTCGAGAGCCTTGCCTTGGTAGTATAAGCTGTAATCTGTCTCGCCCCTCTGAGAAGACCATCTTCCTGAAGACCATGTTTGGGGTCACTGGGCTCTGTCTCTTGTTCACGCTTTTGGAGCTTGTGCTCCTGGGCCTGGGGAGATGGTGGAAGATCTGGAAGCACAAATCTCCCTCTTCTAAGTACTTCCCAACTTCAGAGAGCGCCCAAAGACACAAGGAACCGACTGATAACTTCCCAGTGGTGGAAACAAAAGAACGGTTTGCAGAAGCAGGTGAGAGGGGCACTGATGTCCCTCTTTCTACCTGTCCCTGATGTATGGGTCCTGATGATCCCCCACGGCAAGCCCCTCACCCTCCGGGAAGTACAACTCCCACAAGTTACAAAGTAGAAAACCAGGTTCTACGCAGATGTGTCCTAACCACTCATCCCACCCCATCGCCCAGCTGCCTCCCCATCAACTGGATGGTTCCTTCCAATGAACCAGGACCCAAGTGCTCAGTTGATTGTACCTCCTGCCCTTCCATTTAGGTCTCTTCCCACTTAGGAAAAGGCTCAGCTTCTGCTTGATCCTCTGCTTTGCAGAATTATGAAGACACCTGGCTCACCTCTGAAGGAAACCCTCTGACTGCATCTTTGTCCGAACATCCAGTGAGCGGGGTGTCTATCTCCATGGTAAATTAAAGGCTGTTGAAGCGTATCCAAGAGCCTTGGGGGGCCACGGTGTCTGAAGCTTTTCCTTGGAGATCTCCTGCTTGTGCCTCCTCACCAGAATTCCCTGGTGTCAGCATCACAATTTTCATGGGCTTGGTTCCAGAGTCAGCCAGCAGAGACCTCCACAAAACCGTGCCTCTCTGTCCTGCGCAATAAATATTGACCACTGTTGCTGGCATTCCTGTTGCTGAGGACAATCCTCTTTCCTGTCTCAATGAGTCTACTCCTCTTTCCTGCTGTCCACATCTCTGCTCCCCCCACCTTTAAAATCTTGTAACCTATAAATGCACCCAGCCCTGCAATATATGTCATATTCAGAAACTCTGGCTTTCCAAGCATATGTAACCCAGGGTCCTTTAATATATAGATTCAATGTATTCAAACACTCAGCCACACTCTTCTGGAAGATTCCTGTGAATTCAGAGGCTTACATACCCTGGACCACTGACAGGTCTGATTTCTGCTCAATCCTCATCCTCTGCTTTGTACGTTGCAGCTGCTCCATTGTTTCATATGGGGGGGAGGGGCCAAGTCGTTACTTTTTAAACTCATACTTCTCAGTATCACACAGAAAAGACAGCAGAGTTTTATTGCTGATTCAGGGCTAACAGTAAGGGACATTTATATCACAGTGTGATTCAGCAGATGATCTAATGCTGAATATCAGGTTTCTCTTTTCTTGTGTCTCTCAGTCATTTCTGTCCAAAAGCATCCCAGCTTCCCACCTTTTCTGCAGAAACACTTCCCTTCTCAGTTCTTCCTTGCCCTCAAATTCTCAACAAAGAGCAGTTTCCAGGTTTGGTTGTCTCCTCTGAATCTCAGATGATCCCCAAGTAAATTAGGAAGGCTCATTCCTAAGGAAAGATACTTGATTCCCCAAAGACACTTTGGCAACAACTAGCAAAGTAACAGTTTTCTTTCTGCTACAGTGTTTCATAAAGAATCCCGTATCTAGCATAGCCAGAGCCCAGCCAAGTGACCAAGGACAGAAAAAAAGCAAATGTCATCATTCTGAATTCCTCCTTGATGGTGTCCCTTTTAAAATAGCTTTATTTTTTAATTAATTTATTTTAAATAAATTTATTTATTTATGGCTGCGCTGGGTCTTTGTTGCTGTGCGTGGACTTTCTAGTTGTGGCGAGCAGGGGGTACTCTTCGTTGTGTGCGGACTTCTCATTGCAGTGTCTCTTGTTGTGGAGCACGGGCTCTAGGGGCGCGGTCTTCAGTAGTTGTGGCATGCGGGCTCTAGAGCGCAGGCTCTGTAGTTGTGGCACACGGACTTAGTTGCTCCATGGCATGTGGGATCTTCCCGGGCCAGGGCTCGAACCCGTGTCCCCTCCACTGGCAGGCGGATTCTTAACCACTGCGCCACCTGGGAAGCCGTCAATGGCTTTTAGTATAGTCAGAGTTGTGTATCCATTGACACAATTTTAGAAAATTTTCAACAATTCAAAAAGAAACCCTATAGTGCTTAGCTGTTACCCGCAAATCCCCACGCCCCCAAACATAAGCAACCACTAATCTACTTTCTGTCTCTACAGATTTTCCTAGGCTGGGCTTTTCATACAAATGGAATCATACAGTATGTGGTCTTTTGTGACTGGCTTCTTTCACTTAGCATCATGTTATCAAGGTTCATCCATGTTGTAGCATGTATCAGCACCTCATTCCTTTTATGATTATTTCATTGTATGGCTATACCACATTTTATTTACTCATCTTTCAGCTGGATATTTGGATTGTTTCCACTTTTGGGCTATTCTGAGTAATGGTGCTACGAACATTCATGTACTAGCTTCTGTTTATGTTTTCAGTTCTCTTGGGTAAATACATAGGAGTGAAATTGCTGGGGCATATGGTAACACTTTAAATTTTTGAGGAACTGCCAACCTTTTTCCCACAGCAGCTGTACTATTTACTATTTCACATTCCCAGCAGCAATGTACAAATGGATTCCAATTTAATCTGCATCCTTGCCAACACTTGGTATTTTGTTTTTTTCTGTTTGATTTTTAAATTGTAGCCATCCTAGTGGGTGAAGTGATATTTCATTGTGGTTTTGATTTGCATTTCCCTAATGACTAATCATGTTGAGCATCTTTTCATGAGCTTATTGGCCATTTGTAGAGCTTCTCTGGGGAAATGTCTACTCAAATCTTTGTCCATTTTAAAATTGGGCTGTTTGTATTTTTATTGTTGAGTTCTTCATATATTCTGGATACTAGATCCTTATCAGACTTAAGGATCTGATATTCCAAATATTTTCTCCCATTCAGTGGGTGGTCTTTCACTTTATTGAGTGTCCTTTGATGCACAAAAGGTTTTAATTTTGATGAAATCCAGTTTATCAATTTTTTCTTTTGTTGCTTATGATTTTGGTGTTATAGTTAAGAAACCATTGCCTAATCCATGACTATGAAGATTAGATCTATGTTTCCTTCTAAAAATTTTATAGTTTTAGCTTTACATTTAGGTCTTTGATTTTGAATTAATTTTTGTATATGGTATGAGATAAGGGTCCAACTTCATTCTTTTGCATGGAGATATCCAGTTGTCCCAGCACCATTTGTTGAAAGGCCTATTTTCCCTACATATAATGGTTTTGGCACCACTGTTGAAAATCAATTGCTTGTAGATGTATGGCATTGTTTTTGTACTCTCAATTCGATTCCATTCATCTACGTGTCTATTCTTATAGCAGTACCATGTTTTGATTACTGCAGCTTTGTAATAACGTTTGAAATTGGGAAGTGTGAGTACCCCTAGTTTGTTCTTCTTTTTCAAGATTGTTTGGCCAATTGGGATCCCCTGGAATTCCATATGAATAAAATTGTAAATCAGGGAGCCTCAATATTTTCAGTAAAGAAGGATGTTCATTTCAGGAGTATGGCAGGATTGAAGACACAAAGACATTAAGGAGATATAGTTCAATACAAAGGCAGACATACAGATACAAAGACACTCACACCACAGATGCTCATGGCAAACATCAGTAACTGATAAGAGCACCTCATTCTGCTTGGTCCATATTTAAGACTCAGATTCCTTCTCTCTCTCTCTCTTTTTTTTTTTTCCTCTTTTGGCCGCACCGTGTGGCTTGCGAGACGTGGGATCTTAGTTCCCCCAACCAGGGACCAGGGATCGAACCCGGGTCCCCTGCAGTGGTAGCACAGAGTCCTAACCACTGGACTGCCAGGGAATGCCGTCAGATTCCTTCTCAAGATAGTATTCCAATTTACAAGGAAAACGCAGCTATCTGTTGTAAACATTTAAAGACATTCTGTGGAACTTTCACCAAAACCCCAAAATAGTGATCTCAGGAACCCCCTTTCCAAATCATTTAATCATACATTCAGTGACCACTTACAGAGCATATTACAGGAAAGGTGGTATCTGATTTTGGGACACAGGAAGAATTAAAAATTTCTTTCATAATTAAAGGAATAGAGGGAAGAATAAAAAACCAAGCACCTCAGAAACACAAGCTCAAAAATCCATTGACGAGGAACAGATAATTCCCTGAAACAGGCAAGCACACTGCTTGTTGAAAACCTCAATGGATGTGCCTTGGGATAGCAAAACGGTTGCCGTCTTCAAGTTTGGTACCAAAAAGCAATGCATCTGTGCTTCTGAATCTTAACTTAAAACACCTGATTTCCTTCCCACCATTCTCCCGGTGCTGTAAGTTTTTTCACAATGTCCTCAGAACAACTACAGCTTCAGCTCCACTCTCCAGGTACTGCTCTCACAACCTGGTGTTGACCTTCTCAGGTAGGACGGTCAGGAACTGCTCCAGCACCAGCAGCTACAGGATCTGCTCCTTCCCAGCATATAGGATGACAGCCGCTCATAGCAGATCACCCAGAGCTGGCTTAGAGCATCCTTTAGCCGACAGTCCTCCTCCGCACTGAATCACCTAAAATACTGGTGGGAAGTCTCAAACCTGGGGAAGACCATCTAACCCTAGATTCTTTCCCCTAACTTAATTATTAGACCCTCTATCTGCACTGGGTGAGTGAGGCCCCTGCTCTAAGAATGGGCTTCCTCTACCTGGTGTGTCTCTTGTGCTGGGGAAGAAAGAGAGGGAAATCAGAGTGCAGAGTGATCAGACAGCTCCCCACTAGGTCGTGGGGCTAAACACTCCCTTCCCTGGTCGCCTCGTAGAAAACTGGCTCTCCAGTTCGCCTGAATCCTCGAACTCCAGGAGAGCCTGTGGGCTTCGAGTTGGTGGGCTTCGTGTGGGGAGCCAGAAATCCTGCCTTTCTAGAAACTCAACTAGACCTTGGGGTTGGAGGACAAGAACGGCTTCCTCTCCTGGAGAATGAGGCTGAAAGAAAAAGGAGAGACTTCAAGAAGAGCCAGCCTACGGGGCACGGCGCCTCCTTAACCGCACTCCAGGCCCGGCTGCACAGATGCGCCTCGTTCTTCTGGCCCTTCTGGCGCTAGGCTGCTGCCCGCCTGGAACGCCCTTCTGGGCAGCAGCTCGCCTAGGACTCCAGAGCCTAAATCTTCCGGAGCGGACGGCGAACATTGACCTCACCCCGCAAACCTGAAGGCCAGACGAAGTTAATGAGCGCCTGACCGTTTTGCTTCAGCAGCTGCTGCAGCTGCGCAGTCGTCGCATTCCGGCGCGTCCCCCGAACTACGGGCTCCTCGAGGCCTCTCTAGGCTTCTTGGGGGACTTCCGCATCTCTACTGTTCGTCCAGTTGCAGGCCGCAGTCCCGTCACGCCTAGCGCGCAGCCCTCGCGAGGAAACCCGGAGGTTCGCGGGGTTGGCGGCCTCAGTACGCGTGGGAAAGGGCCGCCGCCCGGCGGTTGCGCGGCCCCGCTCGGTGCCGAACCCCGGAAGAGGCTGCACTTTTCCCTCCCTCTGGAGGCGGTGGCCGCGGGTCCAAAGGCCACCACCCGCAGCCTGCAGACCTCTCATCCAACCACGACTCCGGCTCTGGGGCCGAGGAGCAGCATGGAGGCCGAGGACTTCCAGGAGGAGCTGACCTGCTCCATCTGCCTGGACTATTTCGAGGACCCGGTGTCCATCGAGTGCGGCCACAACTTCTGCCGCGGCTGCC
Source organism: Globicephala melas (assembly GCF_963455315.2). Taxonomy (NCBI): domain Eukaryota; kingdom Metazoa; phylum Chordata; class Mammalia; order Artiodactyla; family Delphinidae; genus Globicephala; species Globicephala melas. The sequence continues at coordinate 6,429,040 of NC_083328.1, read as the reverse complement.
TGCGCCGCAGCTGGGCGCAGAGCGGCAGCCCGGTTCCCTGCCCCGAGTGCCGGCAGCCGTCGGCGCCCGCTGCGATGCGGCCCAACTGGGCCCTGGCCAGGCTGACGGAGAGGATGCGGCGCCGGCGCCTGGGCCCCGCGCCCCACGGCCTATGCGGCCGCCACTGGGAGCCGCTGCGGCTCTTCTGCGAGGACGATCAGCGGCTCGTGTGCTTGGTGTGCAGGGAGTCCCAGGAGCACCAGGCCCACACCATGGCCCCCGTCGACGAGGCCTTCGCGAGCTACCGGGTGAGCCGGCCCTTACGGGGCTGCTGGTATTGCCTGGGAACGTTTACTGTTCACGTTGGAAGCATGAACCCCCATCCTGTCCCCACCAGGCTCAGAAAAGTTAAGCTACTCACGGATCTCAGAGCTGGAGTTAAAACTGGGATTGGGAGGGCCGGTGCAAGGCTCAGTCATCACCGCAGAATTTTCAAGGGACTGGCTTCCGGGAGCTTCTAGTTTAAGACGGTTATCCTGAGAGGTTATACACCAGTGCTGTCCAATAGAAACAAAAATACGAGCCACATATGTTATTAAAATTTTTTCTAGTGGTAAAAAGAAACAGGTGATGTTAATTTTAATAATTTATTTAACCCAATTATCAAAAATATCATTCAACATTGATTTTTTTTCTTAAAGCTCATTCTGTTTCCTCTTTATTGTGAAAATGAACCAAATATAATCAGAAAATGGAGAACTCAGGTTCTTCTTACAGCTGTTCTCTGACTTGGATGGGCACAGATAGTGTGATTTCACATATACATTTTGGAGTATAGTTGCTTTACAATGTTGTGTTAGGTTCTGCTGTACAGCAAAGTGAATCAGCTATACGGATACATCTGTCCCCTCTTTTTTGGATTTCTTTCCCATTTAGGTCACCACAGAGCACCGAGTAGAGTTCCCTGTGCTATACAGTAGGTTCTCATTAGTTATCTATTTTATACATAGTAGTGTATATATGTCATTTCCAATCTCTCAGTTCATCCCACCCCCCTTCCCCTCTTGGTATCCATACGTTTGTTCTCTACGTCTGTGCCTCTATTTCTGCTTTGAAAATAAGTTCATCTATACTATTTTTCTAGATTCCACATATATGCAATAATATACGATACTTATTTTTTTCTTTCTGACTTACTTCACTCTGTATGTCAGTCTCTAGGTCCATCCATGCCTCTGCAAATGGCACAATTTCGTTCCTTTTTATGGCTGAGTAATAGTCCATTGTACGTATGTACCACATCTTTGTCCGTTCCTCTGTTGATGGACATTTAGGTTGCTTCCATGCTCTGGCTGTTGTAAATAGTGCTGCAATGAACATTCATTCAACATTGATTGATATAAAAAATGATCAATGAGATATTTTACCTTTTTTTTTTCATGATAGGTCTTTGAAATCTGTGTACTTCACATTTACACACATCAGTTCGGACTATCCACATTTCAGGAGCTCACATGGCTAATGGATGCTGTATTGGACAGTACGGGTTTATACCTACAGATGTCATAGACAACTAATGATTTGGGAAAAACCTGGCTTGTAGGGATGAGTCTGGATTTTACTAGCTTCCTTCATCAATTGGGAAAATCACTTAATGTTTGAATTTGGAGATTATCTGTTCTGCCTTATCTTATGGGTTAAGAAGCTTCAGTCAAGTAAATCGGTTTATCATATTCTGGTCCAGCCACACTGGCATTCTTGCTTTTGTTTCAAGCCTGTTCACTCTCTACTCATACCTTCCATCCTTTAGATCCTTTTAGACTTTAGCTTGAAGACCTTCCTTGATCATCCTTTCCAGAGTAGCCCCACCCCCTTCCATTACTGACGGTGTCACTCCGGTGGTCTCCATCTGAATTGGTATCTAGTAAGTACTTGTTGAAAACATGAATTTAATGATACAAGTTAAAGTGTACTGTGAACTGTGAAATGCTGTACAGTTTTATCAGCTGACTACAAACAGGAAACAGATGGAAAGTTAGACTAGAAAGTGTACATTCGTTTTTTTTATTCAGTAACCTTTATCGGTGCTTCCTGTATGCTAGTCATTGCTCTAGAATCTGGACGTAAATTGATGAGAAAGACATGGGCCTTGTCTTGTATGGGGCATAAGCATGTAGTCCTGTAATTTCAGTGTGTGTGAGAGTTATTGACGTTTGTACCAACACACAGAAGGTCTGAGGTTAGAGTGATCAGACAGGAGTGAGGATCGCCTTCACAGAGGAGTGGAACATGAGTCCACTCTTGACGGATGAGTGCAGCAAGGTAGGGGAGAGGATGTTCAGGCCAAGGGAACAGCATATTCAGTAGTGTGGCAACGTGGAATAGCATGTGATAAATAGGAAGACCAGAGGTCGCTCTGTGCTTCAGGAGGGTAGCGCATGGCAGGGAGGATGGTGGGAGTTGAGGCTGAAGACAGAGGCAGGGTTCATGTTGTGGGGGATCTTGTTGACCATAGTGAGAAGACTGAGCTTTCTCTTCCAGGGAATGGGGATCATTGAAGGATTTTAAGGCACGAGATGACATGATCAGTTCTTTTGTTTTAGAAAGTTCATTGTGGCATCCACGGGGATGAATGGAGAAGACCAATTGGGCTGCTGTTGCACTACTTCAAGCAAGAGGTAGTAAGGGCCTGAATTAGTGCAGGGCAGGGGTGATGGAGAAGAGGAGGGCGTGGAGTTATGATGACCTGGAGCTGAATGACATTGTGACTAATGGGAACTGATGGGTCGGGGAGAGAGAGGAGTCTAGGACGGCAGTCTGGATATCTGGTGCTTATTTGGGACATGTTGAGAGTAAAGTAACTGTGACAGGAAGTCCAAGGAAGAGGGACAGGAGGCAGGGGTATAGGAAGCTAGAAACACAGTATTTTAGATTAGAATCATCAGCCTACCCTTGAAGTCTTAGAAGAAGTAAGCTGATTAGATTTTCCGGGAGGGACCACATAAAAGGTAAAAAAAAAAGAGGGGCATGAAGAGAAGCTTGGGAAACACCAATGCTTAGTAGCCAGCAAAAGAGATGGAAAGGACCCATCAGAGAAATGGAAGAGAAAATATATGGGACTTCCCTGGCGATCTAGTGGTTAAGACTCTACGCTTCCACTGAAGGGAGCGTGGGTTCGATCTCTGGTCTGGGAACTAAGATCCCTCATGCTACACTGCACGGCCGAAAAAAAAAACCCCAAAAGACCCCCCAAAAAAATTTATGGGGGAGGGCTGAGGCAAGTGTAAGTCGTTAGGTATGAAAGGGGAAAATAACCCTTAAAGCTTCAACCTTTGGCAATAATCATAATATTAATGATAGCTATCAGGTGTTGATTACTTATGCATCACTGACAGTTCTAAGCATTTTTCGTATAGTAATTTTTAAATTTCCATAGCAGCCCTGTTGAATGGATTCTGTTTTCCCCATTTTGTAGATGAGGCAGCTGAGGCCCAGAGATGTGAGACCACTTACCCAAGGTCACAGAAGCTAGGAAGTGGCTAAGCTTGGACTGAGTTCCTCTAATTCCTATAGCCCGTGTCACTTGTCACTCTGCTACAGCTAATCTAACTGAGAAGACTAATCGGAAGAGGTGGGATTTCAGGATTAAACAAAAACGGGCCAACAGGTAGGGAGTGGGTGAGAGTAACGCTGGGGAGGGTTGAATGTCATGAGGTTGACTGGCCAGGTGTTCCGGAGTCAGGTCATTAGGCACAATTGCCCGTTGTCTGTCTTTTTCTGCACCCTCCTCTGCTTCATCGCTGCTCAGTTTATCCATCTCCACACCACCCCAAGTTAGCTAGAAAAACATTAAGTTGCTCTTGGGTGGAGCAATTCTGTTTCCACCATCCTATTGCAAGCACATACTCAGGTGGGTGCACCGTGACTTAAAAATTTGGAGTTCCCTAAATCCATGGAAAATATCCCCCATCCTATGCCCACACCTGAGCCCTGCAGACGGTGTGCTAGATGCTTTCTCTGAGGATCTGAGCCCCTGAGTACTGCATCCAGGAGACCTGCTTTGATGAATTCCTAGTCCACTCTGCTCACCCTCTTGGGCCCCACCAGTGGCTCAGTATACACCTGGAAGCACTTTTAAGCAATACTACCCCCCAACCCCTGCGAGTGTTTGATTCAGTTGGTGGGGCCCTTGGCATCAGCATTGTTTAAAAATTCACTAGGTGATTCTAGTGTACAGATAGGATAGAGGATCATGGACCTACGTCTTAGTATCTTCACAGAGGGAATCTCAAAAAAATCTTTCAGAGCAGAAGTTGTCTTTAATGGAGTCATTGGTGGTTGGAGAGAAAAAGAGAACAGAGAAAGAGAATAGCGTCCTAAGCTTCAGGGAGCAAACTCTGCCTGGAAAAGGCTTCCAGGCACAGCTCTTCTTTCCCTCAAGCCAATGTTTAGTCTGTGACTCTGGGAGCTAATCCCTTCATTGCTATTAACTCATTTAACAGATACTCAGTATTTCTTGAACCACCTGTTTTGTGTCACTTGCTGTACTACAGTACCAGACTCAGCACTGGGCAGACAGTGGTGAAAAGACCATGGGGCTTACAGTCTGGCTGGGGTGGGGGTGAGAGGCACACCATGGACAAGTAAATGACCGCAGATGATGATATGTGCTGTGAAAGAAAGATAGTGCCGTGCCAGAGAAGCGACACGGGCTTTAATAAGGGAACACGGTAGCCTCCTCTGAGGAGATGACATTTCAGTTGAGACTTGATGGATGAGGAATCAGCCATCTGAGGAACTGTGGGAAGAACATCCCAGGCAGCGGATAGCAAATTCAAAGACCGTGAGGCAGGGAAGAGCAGGACCTGTCAATGGAACTGAAAGACCTGTACACCTGAAGCATCACGAGCAAGGGGGAAAGCAGCACGAGCTGGGAGATGCAGACAAGAGGGGGGTTATGTCGGACCGCAAGGTGTTTGAATTTTCTTAGTGATGCGGGAAGCCAATGGAGAATCTTAAGCAGGGGACTGACATGATCTGACTGGTCTTTAGAAGATTATGCTGGCTTCTCTGTGGACGCTGGATAAAAGAAGGACAAGATTGGAAGTAGGGAGCCCAGTCATGAGGTTATTGTAGTTGTGTAGACAGGAGGTGGCTTGAACTAGGAGGTGGCTGGGGACGGCAGATAGGCAGATTTGATATGTATTTTGGAGGTAGACCTCCCTGCTTGGATTGGATACAGAGGTTACAGTGACTGAAATTCACAGAACCTAAGTGCTGGGATGGTGTTTAAGAAAAGACCATCTAGTCTAGTTGTCTTCATCTTCTAGGTAAGGCAGCTGTGGCCCAGAAAATGTGTGAGGCTGACTTGACCACAGATCCATAGCTAGTTTGTGAAGGTCTAGACTGAAACTCAGACCTGATTTGAAGTTTCATGTCGTTTGAACTACATGATCACAAGTCAGCAAATGTCTTCATGGTATAAATGTCTGCTCTTTTATTATAGTTTTATATACACACAATTGTCTGATGTTAAATGAAGAGAGTGATTTTCAAACTTTGGTGCGTCCACCCAGCTTTGAAATGCTTGTGTTGCCGTCCTGCCACTTCGTGGCAGTCTCTGTTATTGCAGGGAAGAAGTTTTCTACTCCCAGAACGTTACCAAGTTTACTCAGGGGACCACTATAAGAGCCCAACTGTGGCAAGATACAAAAAAGCTTAGGTAATGAAACAGGAAAATTCATACATACTGAAAATTGTTAAGGGCTTTTAAAAACTGAAAAGTTCTATTTCAAATATATTTGAAAGCTTAAAGAAAAATCTTCGTCACATTCAAAGGAGCTATTTATCTCATGACAGCCTTCACACGTACATCAGATTTGACAGTGATTTGTGCGTGTCTCTTACCTGTCTGCCTCTGTCTCTAAGGTCATCCCTGAGATTCTGCTGTTAGGTGCTTCCCCTCTGCAGCCCACTGTGTTCCTTCTGATCGACTCAATTTTTTTAATAGCTTATTTGTTTTTTTCTAATTATAAAAAGATATGTGCCTCTTGTAGAAATTCAAACAAAACAGAGATTTATAAAATTTCTAGTCCTCCCCCTCCAACTTTCAAGCCATTCCTATTCCCCAGAGATAAGCAGTGTTAATAATACTTAGGTATATACCCTTCCGGATTTTCCCTCTGTTCAGATACAAACGCACACACTTGCACAGACACATGTATATTTGTTCTTTTCAAAACGGAATCATATAGAGAGCTACCTGAAATTGATGTAGAGTATCAATATACCATAATTTAATGATTTCACATTGATGGGTAGTGAATAATGCTGCAGTTAACATTCCTATACATATTATTTTTGCTAGTGTTTTTTTGTTGGATATTATTAGAAATAGGATTATGCATATTTTAAATTTCGTTAAATCCTTCCAGTTGCTCTTCAAAAAGATGGGACCTTTACTCTCCTACTATTATGGTGCCAGAGGCCTCTTCCCTTGCCAGGACTAGGCATTTATTAATCTTCTAACAATTTTAAATTTTTGTCTATTTAATAGGCATACTCTATATTGTATTATGATGATTTTAGAACAGAATAATTCTTTTTTTTTTTTTTTTTTTTTTGTGGTATGCGGGCCTCTCACTGTTGTGGCCTCTCCCGTTGTGGAGCACAGGCTCCGGATGCTCAGGCTCAGCGGCCATGGCTTACGGGCCCAGCCACTCCGCGGCATGTGGGATCTTCCCGGACCAGGGCACGAACCCGTGTCCCCTGCATTGGCAGGCGGACTCTCAACCACAGCGCCACCAGGGAAGCCCCAGAATAATTCTTATGCATTAGCCTGTAGTCATCTTCAGCATTTTCTCAATCTCATCCCCTGTTTGAATTAGGTGACTTTTAGCTCTTGAACAAGGAAGATGCTGGGAGAGATGATTTCTTACTTATGCGTGTTTCTGCTGACAGGAAAAACTTCTGAAGACTCAACATAGTCTGACAGCCAAGATGAATAAAGCCATGCATTTACAGGACATGGAAGTGAAGAATGCTGCAGAGTGGAAGGTAAGAGCAGAAGTTGGTTGGGTATTTCTTGCCCTTGAGTCCTTTCAGTCTGAGGCCGCTCAAGGGCTTTCGCTGGGAAGAGCTTGTGGATCTCACCAGTTGTTAGGCCCCTTTCACATAAGGTGATAGAACAGGAAGAATCTACCTCTACTGACCTGTGTCTTTGGGCAACATGAGTTCTACACACTTCATCCTCATATCTCAAGGGTAGTGTTCCTTTCTTTCCTGCTTTCTCCCTAGGTTGGCTTCCTACATTGGAGTTGATTTGGGTCTGTGGCACTGTGGAAAGCAAATGGACTTTGCTTCCAGAGATGCTAGTCTAGTTGGGAGGCATGATGTGGGCGCACATGTGCACATCTAAGATTTAACTAAATGGTAGGTGATCTGAGGGCTAAATTAAATAATAGATATGCAAGTGCATTTTAGTTTAAAAAGTGTACAAACAAGGCATTGCTATCATAGCAGAGACTCAGATGTTACAAAGAATGAACTAATACTATATAGACTAGTACAAAGATACCAAGTAGATGTAAAGAAGGGAGTAGGGAAATTTGTGAGCGCTGGGCAGGGACTTTTCTGGAGGAGGTGATTTGGATGGAAGGATCATGGGTTGTTAGGGAGTCATGTGCAAGGAATTTAGGAGGAAGGACCAGGCAGAACAAGGACTGAGCTAGTCCCCTGTGGCTATAGGAGAAGATGAAGAATAAGCGAACGAGAGTCAGTGCGGAGTTTGCAAAGCTGCACGTCTTCCTGGCTGAAGAAGAGCAATTGTTTCTTAAGAGACTGAGCCAAGAAGAAGAAGAGACAAAGAAGAAACAGAATGAGAACACATTAAGGCTCAATCAAATGATCACTTCCATGAAGAAGCTCATCTTCGAGGTGGGGGAGAAGAGCCAGAGCTCCACCCTGGAGCTGCTCCAGGTGAGACCGGCAGGGAAGGGCGTAGTCTTTGTCTTTACAGAGTTGTTATTTAACATCCCTAACTGAACTCCCTCTTGCCTTTAGAACTGAATGTCCTTCCTGGTGAGTGGGTTTAGTAGAAGACGTGTTTTCTCTGTGTTGCTGTTGTGTTATTATTTTTATTATACAATTAAAGAGTCAAAAATTCATCTTTCAAAGGAAATTAATGTGAAATTTAGGCCTGATGAGCTCAGGTAATATGAGATACTTAGATTCCAAGAACTGTCTAGAACTTTTACAATTTGAGCAGTGAAGTTCCAATTTCATATCTAAAGATATACTATAGCAGAATCTTTGAAATAACACATTTCTTTTGTATATGGATTCTTTCATTTAGTGTAATGTTTTTGAGGTTCATTCATGTTGTAGCATATATTAGTATTGTATTTGCATCCCTTTTTTAAATTCCAGAATAGTATTCCATTGTAGAATATGCCACATTTTTATATCTGTTCACCAGTTGATGGACATTTGGGTTGTTACCACCTTTTGGTTATTAGGAAGGATGCTGCTTTAACATTTGTCTGTCATTCTTTGTGTGGACATATGTTTTCATTTCTCTCTGTGCTAGGCTGTATGCTATATTTATATTCAACTTTTAAAGAAACTGCCTTTTCCCATTTTATATTCCCACCACATCCTCACTAACATTTGTCTGTGATTGAAAGAGTGTAGACGGAGAGGTAAGCAAAAAGCCAGGAGAGAGCTAATGTCATAGTGCCAAAGGAGAAAGAGGAGGGCTTCAAGGAAAGGATTGGTCAACATTGTGAAATAGTTCAGAGGGGTCACATGAAACAAAGACTACATTGTGTTAATGCATTGGGTTTGACAGCATGAGAGCATATGTGACGTTAATAAAAGCAACTGACAGAAAAATACCTGCTCACAAAGTTGAGTAACAGATCTCTAGGGGAAGGTACATAACTTATTTCTTTCTTCTCTTCACAGAATCCAAAAGATGTGTTGACCAGGTACAAAATCTTGCCTTCTTATGGGGGCTTGAGGAGAATGGTAAAGATACAGGCCAAGCAGAGGGGAAATGAGGCCTGGGCTCCATAGATCAGTGTGGACGTTGACGTGAGGGGGTTGTCGGGGAGGAGTTCCACTGTTCACTTTTGCCAGGAGGAGCGGGAGAGAAGTAGTCTGAGCTTTGGGATTTGAACCTTCAGTTGGGAGTTGGGGGTCTTGGGTGTCCTAGTTGTCTCCTAAGCAGAGCAGCCTTCTGCACTTCTCTTAGGTGTGAGAACCAGGATGTGAACTATTCCTTTGAAGTTCTAAAGGTGAAGACTGTGTGCCGGCTACCAATGATGAAGGAAATGCTGAAGCGATTTCAAGGTGAGCAGAATTTCTGGGAGTTGGAGCTCAGAGAATGAACGAGAGAAGTCTGGAAAGGAAAGAGAAAACAGAGCATGCAGCTGACAGGAGGGCCAGGAAAATGGTAATAAGTACTTAGGAATAAATGGATATATGCTTCATTCAAGAAACATCCATTTAACACATACTGTGTGTTATAAGGTACTTGTGATACAAAAAGAAAAAGACCTATTTGCTTACAAATTGGAGAGACAGACACGTATCACTTTACTGTAATACAGTGGGATCCAGTGTTTATCAGTGGTATGAATAAAATACTGCAAAACTACAGAGGAAGACCTCTGTTGGGGGTGAAGTGGGAAAGTTTTCACAGCAGAGGTGATGACAGTTGTTTGGGAATTTGAAGGATGAGTATCAGTTTGCCAAGTGGAAAATGAGGGAATCCTGTTCCAGGCAGAGGCGGCAGCATGAGCTAAGGTGTGGAGAAAATGGAGGAGAGGGTATCTGATGTGACTCAACCATAAGGTGCATATGGGGAAAGGCAGGAACTGAGTTTGAGAAGATGAGTGTAGGAAAGACTGAAGATAAACTTATTAGATCTCCAGAGAAGTACCAAGGCATGTACGTGATGTAAAGGTATGCACTCAATTCTCATGTGCATGTACCTGATTAAGCATCATGTTGTGGATGTCTACTTCCAGCTAAAATGCAGTAACAGGGCCTGGATTTACTCCTGAAACTTAGTTGACCAAAAAAAAAAACAAAACAAACCCAAAACAGACAATACATAAAGCAGCAGTTTTTAAAACACTGGACCTCAGGCAGTGAAGGCCAGTGATCCATGGGAAATGTGAAACAAATGAGGTGCGCTCTATGATGGCCCCAGCCTACAGCCTTGAGAGAGTTTCCAGCCCACCTCAGAGAGGGTAACAGAGGTGGAGCCAGGTGGACTTCCTGAGTTGAGGAGTGGAGCTGAGAGTCCAGGGAGAACAAAGCACTGAGCGTTTACAGAGCACTGGACAGAGTACTGGAGAGGAGAGAGCTGGACAGAGAGAGAACCCAGGTGATCTACAGAGACACGCCGTGAACATTCAGCAGAATGCTGATCAGTACATGCTTGTGAAGAACTAACCGAGTTTGAGGAAGGAAATTTCCAAAATGAGTAGAAGAAACAGTTCCTGGTGCTCACACAGGGCCAGGAACAATGCCTGTTCCTACCAGCCTCTGGAAAACTCTTAATTTGTGGGGTACTGGGTAGAGTACTCAGGAAAATCTTGCCTCATTAGTGGGGAATAATTAACCCTACACTGAGCACTGCTTTGGACCCACTTTACAAATCATGAAATAAGACCCAAAAGGATGAAATTATTTCCAAGTAACTGCATCCCAGAACAAAGCTCAACAAGATGGATAGGAATTTAAAAAATGAGTACCCAACAATGTAAGACCACAATGCCTGGCATCCAATCAAAGTTTACTAGGCAGGCAAAAAGATAGGAAAACGTGACCCATGATGAGGAGAATAATCAATTGAAACTGATCCAGGATTTACCTGGACGCTAGAATAAGCATGGAAGAACATTAATACAGTTATTGTAGCTATTTTGTAAAGAGGCATATGGGGACATGGAAGATATAAAAAAATCTCAGACAAACTTCTAGAGATGAAAACTACTGTAACTGAGATGAAGAACAAGCTGGTTGGGGTTAATGGGTCATTGCAGAAGAAAAGCTTAGTGAGCTTGAAAAGATAGAGCAGTGGAAACTATGCAGAATGAAACACAGAGAAAAAAACTTAAAAAATGAAAATAGCATCAGTGAGCTGTGGGTCATTTTCATGCAGCCTTGTGTCTGGTCACTGGTACCCCTCAGGGAGAAGAGTGGGATGGGGATTAGACAGAAAAAACATTTGAAGAAATAATGACCGACAACTTCCCAAAGTTGATGGAAACTATAAGTACACAGATCCAAGAAACTCAGCAAATCCTAAGCATGATGAAAACTACACCAAAACCAGTGATAAAGAGAAAATTTTAAATGCAGCAAGTTGAAAAGGACATGTTACAGTGGAACAAAGATAAAGATGACATCACATTACTCATTGAAAGCAATGCAAGTGAACAAAATCTTTAAAGGAATGAAAGAAAATAACTGTTAACCCAGACTTTTATTCCTGGCAAAAATACCCTTCAAAAACAAAGTGAAACAAAGATGTTTGCTGATATCCAAAACCAGAAAGAGTTTATCAGACCAACACTGCAAGAAATGTTAGAGGAAGTCCTTTAAGCAGAAGGAAAATGATACCAGATGGAAGTCAGATCTACACAAAGGAGTAAAACATTTTCTGAAATGGTAATGACATAAAGAAATATGTACTTCTGTCATTACTTAAATCTCATTAAAAGGTAATAGGGATGGCTAATTTATGTGTTAATTTGACTGGGGCACAAGGTGCCCAGATATTTGGTCAAACATTATTTCAGGTGTTATTGTGACAGTAAGAGTGTTTTGGGATGAGATTAATATTTAAATCAGGAAACTTGGGCTTCCCCGGTGGCACAGTGGTTTGAGAGTCCTCCTGCTGATGCAGGGGTCACGGGTTCGTGCCCCGGTCTGGGAGGATCCCACATGCCGTGGAGCGGCTGGGCCCGTGAGCCATGGCCGCTGAGCCTGCACGTCCAGAGCCTGTCCTCCGCAACGGGAGAGGCCACAACAGTGAGAGGCCCGCGTACTGCAAAAAAAAAAAACCCCAGGAAACTTGAGTAAAGCAGATTGCTCTCCATAATGCTGGTGGGCCTAATCTAATCAGTTGCAGTCCTGAATAGAACAAAAGGCTGACTTTTCACCCTGAACAAGAGGGAATTCTACAGCAGACTGCCTTAGGACTCCATCTGCAGCTTTGGTTCTTCCTGCCTTGTGGCCTTTGAACTGGAACATCACTTTTCCCTGGGTTGTAAGCCTTCTGTCACACACAGTGGATTTGGACTTGCCAGTCACCATAATTACATGAAACAATTCCATATAATCTCTTTCTCTATACACGTACATCTTATTGGTTCTGTTTCTCTGGAGAACCCTGACAAATACAGTAATTGACTGTTTAAACAGACAGAAAAGAACATATTATAGAGTTTATAACGTATTTACAAGTAAAATGCACAACAATAATAGCATGAACGTTGGGAGGGGAGAAATAGAAGTATACCATTACATAGTTCTTTGTTTTAAAGTATTTGTTTATTTGGCTGTGTCGGGTCTTAGTGCGGTGTGCAGGCGCTTCATTGAGGCGAGCGGGCTTCTCTCTAGTTGTGGTGCGTGGGCTCTAGAGCACGTGGGCTCAGTAGTTGCAGTGCACGGGCTTAGTTGCCCTGTGGCATGTGGGATCTTAGTTCCCCGACCAGGGATCGAACCCATATTCCCTGCATTGGAAGGTGGATTCTTAACCACTGGACCACCAGGTAAGTCCGTATTATACAATTCTTATATGTGAAGTGGTATAATATGTCTTGAAGGTAGGCTGTTAAGTTAAAGGTGTATATTATAAACCTTATGGCAATCACTAAGATAAAAGAGTTGTAACTAATAAGTCAACAAAGGAGATGAAGTGGAATCATAAGAATACTTGGTTAATCAGAAAGAAGGCAAAAAAGAGGAAAAAAGAATAGGACAAATAGAAAACATAACAAGATGATAGACACAAACCTAATCATATTAATAATCATATTAAGTATAAATGGTCCTAATCAGAAGGGAGAGACTGGTTGGATTGGATAAAAAAAAAGCAAGACCCAACTATATGCTGCAAGGAACGCACATTAAATATAAAGACCCATATATTTTAAAAGTAAAACAATGGAAAAAGCTATACCATGCTAACGTTAGTCAAAGGAAGTCTGGAATGGTTATATTAATATCAAGAAGATTTCAGAGCAAGGACTATTACCAGAGATAAAGTCAAGTGCTAATGATTAAGGAGTCGTTTTATCAGGAGGACATAACAGTTCTAAACATTTATACACCTAATAACAGAGCTTCAAAATATATTAAGCAAAAATTAATAGAGCTGCCAGGAGAAACAGGCAAATCCACAATTATAGCTGGAATTTTCAGTACCTTTTAAAAATAATTTTTAGAACAAGTAGGCAGAAAATCAGTAAGGATATAGTAGACTGAATAACACTATGAATTTGAATAGCAGTGTCAACCAACTTGACCACCCTGTTATTTACAGAATACTGCCCCAAACAAAAACAGAGTACATATTCTTTTTGACTGTACATGGAACATTTTCTAAGGTAGAACAGGGTGGGGCCATGAGACATATCTCAGTATTCAAAAGGATTCAAGCCATACAAAGTGTGTTCTCTGACCCCAATGCATTTGAGTTCGAAATCAGTTAAAAAAAAAAATCCTTGGAAGTTCCCCAAATGTTAGGAAACTAAATGACACACTTCTCAATAACCCATGAATTAAAGGTGAAATCAAAAGGGAAGTAGAGAGTGTTGATACTTTGAACTGAATGAAAAGGAAAACACAACATTTCAGAATTTGTGGGATACAGCTAAAGCGACACAGGGAAATGTATAGCACTAATCACCTATATTATAAAAGAAGAAAGTTCTTAAATCAGTGACATCTGTATCTACCTTAAGACACTAGAAAAAGAAGAGCAAATAAAGCCCCCCAAAATGGAAGAATGGAAATAATAAAAATCAGAGCATAAATCATTGCAATAGAATACAGAAAACAAAAGAAATGTTAGTGGAACCAAAAGCTCTTTCTTTGAGAATATCAATTTTATTGAGATACTTTAAGCAGAATGACCAGATACATCACTAGTATTAAGAATGAGAGAGGCATCATCACTACAAATTCTATAGATATTAAAAGGATAATAAGGGAATATTACAAGCAACTTTATGCTGATATGTCAGACAATATAGATGAAATGGACAAAGTCCTTAAAAGACTCAAGTGACTAAAGCTGACTCAAGAAAAAATAGATAGCTGGAATAACCTTATTTCTATTAAAGAAATTCGTGTTAGAAACCTTCCCAAATGGCTTCACTGGTGATTTCACCAAACGTTTAAAAAATATTTATTCTACGTAAACTCTTAACAAAAAATTGAAGAGACTATTCCCAGTTTGTTCTATGAGGCCTGCATTACCATGATAGTAAAATCAGACAAAGACATTATAAGAGAAGAGAATAGATCAGTGTCCCTCATGAACATAGAAAAATTCTAAAGAAAATTTTAGCAACTTGAATTCAACAATGTATAATACATCACAACCAAATGGGGTTTATTGTAGAAAAGCAGGTTTGGTTTAACATTTGAAAGTCAATATAATTCACGACGTTAGCAAATTAAAAAAAGGAAAACTATTTGATCACCTAGTAGTTGCAGAAAAAGTCCTTGTCAAAATCTAACATTCAGGACTTGAGGACACGGGGAGGGGGAAGGGTAAGCTGGGATGAAGTGAGGGAGTGGCACTGACATATATACTCTACCAAACATAAAATAGATAGCTAGTGGGAAGCAGCCGCATAGCACAGGGAGATCAGCTCAGTGCTTTGTGACCACCTAGAAAGGTGGGAGGGAGACGCAAGAGGGAGGGGATATGGGGATATATGTATATGTATAGCTGATTCACTTTGTTATACAGCAGCAACTAACACAACATTGTAAAGCAATTATACTCCAATGATGATGCTAAATAAAAAAAAAAATCTAACATTCATTTCTGATTAAAAAAACAAAACAAAAGAAAACACAACTCTCAGCAAACTAAAGAGACATGGAGAGTCTGGGAGGGAAGAGAAGTTGGAGGCAGGCCAGGGAGGAAGTTATAGACACAGTTACAGTGAAAGATGCAGAAGGTCCGAGTGAAGACAATGGCGATGGGAAAGGAGAGGAAGAAAAGAATCTGAGTGGTATTTCAGAGGTAGAATTGATAGGACTTGGTGATTAATTAGCCACCGAGGGTCAGAGGGAAAGAAGAATCAAATAACCTTAAGATTTCCAAATGTGAGTGTTTGGGTGGAGCTAATATTACTCGACCCTAGAGAACATAGAAAACAAGAAGTCTGCATGTGAGGGAGGATTAGTCTCGAGAGTGGAAGGGGACTTGGGATGCTCTGAATTTGGTTTTGAGTTACCTGCTGGAGGCTTGCAGAGATGCCCAGTGAACAGCTGGAATCAGTAAAGAGATACCTTGTTAGTGATGATATCTGTGTGTTCCTGTACAAAGAACCAGCCAGTCGACAGCTTTGGTTCTGGTCCTGATTCAACAAGGC
This sequence comes from Globicephala melas, assembly GCF_963455315.2. Classification (NCBI taxonomy): domain Eukaryota; kingdom Metazoa; phylum Chordata; class Mammalia; order Artiodactyla; family Delphinidae; genus Globicephala; species Globicephala melas. Next base: position 6,413,432 of record NC_083328.1, on the reverse strand, counting down.
AGTATTTGTTACTGTTTCTCCAAATTTTATGCTGGTGGTGAAGACTTGGGGCCATGAAATAATGGGCTCCCCATTTTCTAGATCATAGTCTTTGAAAGCAGAAGGGGAATGAAGATTTCAGGTTACTAACACACACTATGGCCTGTTAGGCCCAGCTGACGGTCAGTTGAAGGACAATGAGTCGTCTTATCCCTAACAGTATGTGATAGGAGAAGGATGGCACTGAAGCTGGAACAGACGGGTGTTTCTGGAGGAGGGTTGGTGGTAAGCTCTTGCATTATTGATCTCAGCTCTCATTTTCTCTGCAGTGGCTGTAAATCTAGCTGAGGACACTGCTTATCCCAAACTTGTCTTCTCCCAGGAAGGGAGATATGTGAAAAATGGAGAATCAGCCAGTTCTTGGCCACTGTTTTCTACCGCGTGGAGCTACTTTACTGGATGGAAGAATCCTCAGAGGACCGCAGACTTTGTGGAGAGATTTCAGCACTTACCCTGCGTTTTGGGAAAAAACGTTTTCACTTCAGGGAAACATTACTGGGAAGTTGAGCACCAAGGTAGCCTGGAGGTTGCTGTGGGGTTGTGTCGGGAGGACATCATGGGGATTACTGGTGGTTCAACAATGTCCCCCCGCATGGGAATCTGGGCTCTTTGTTGGAGTTCTGCTGGCTATTGGCCCCTGACAGACATCTCTGTGAGGCCTACCAAGCTAGAGCCAGCTCTTCACCGGGTGGGAGTTTTCCTAGATCACAGGGCTGGGGAAATCTCATTCTACAGTGCTGCGGATGGAGAACACCTGTACACTTTTTCCTGTCCTTCCATCTCACGTCTCCGGCCGTTTTTCTGGTTGAGTCCATTAGCATCTTTAGTCATCCCACCAGCAACTGGCGGGAAATGAGGCTGTTCTTCTCCTGCCCAAGAATCTTTGCCTTGTGCCCCAGCCCTGGGACATACATCCCTTGGCCCTCATCTTTGACTTCATATATAAATCCATCCTGGGTGGTCCCTCAATTCTGTCCATTCAGATTCCAACTTCACATTTTGTTCAGCCCCCCTGGACATCATGTGCGTAGACAGATGTGGGAGACCCTGCTGGGTATCTCTCCAGTAGCCACTTGGCCCACTTTCTCTCCTTCTCCTCTGGTTCTTCCTAAATGCACTGCTCAGGATGTGCCCTCCACATGCCTCAGGGAGACACAGGCCCATAGCAGGGGCTTCTGGCCAGCGAGGCGGGGTGAGAAATTCTCCAAGGTGCCTCTGAGGAAAGTTTTTTAGCTTTTTAGAAAGAGATGTTTGGGAAGACACAGCCCCTCTCCTGATGTTAGTAGGTATACTGGAACTGAGAGGAGCACAGTAACCGTGGAAAAAGGAGGAGAAATGTGGTCTTTGTTGGCATCATGAAATGGTCGGAATTTCCCTAATCATGAATTTCTTGTTATATGAGATTATTGCTTCTTTATTGTATAAGGCAGTCTAGTTGCCTTCTGGCCACTTGCAGGCTGAAGTATCCTAACCGGTGCTCTAGGCGCATAGCTTGGACACCTCACAGTACAGGCCTGTCTCGTATCCTAACCGGTGCTCTAGGCACATAGCTTGGACATCTCACAGTACAGGCCTGTCTCACTTTTCTTCCTGAAATTTGACCGCTTTATAGAATCCCTTTCTGTTTAGTCATGTAATTCCTCTTCTTTCCAGTAAGTACTGATATTCCTCACTTCTTGGATTGGAAAATTGAGGCAGTCTTCCCCTGCTCTGCCCGTGTTGTTACTCTTCACCTGACCGTGTCTCTGCCCTCAAGGGTTCATTATGCTCTCCATTCGTCAGAGTCGTATACTGTGTGCACAAGGTTATTAACGTCATCCTGAAAATGTTGGGAAACCCTTGTTAAGTATTTACACTGTGCTAGCCTCTTCACATAATGCTCCCACGTGACTCTTGCAACAGAGATGGAAATGAGATGGAAATTAAAATCCTGTCTTTACAAAAGAAAAAACAAACCTTGAGATTAATTTGCTCAGTCCTGCCCAGCTGTCAAATGGGCATGTTGGGATTGAATCTAGATCTGAGAGGAAAGTCCTGGTCTTTGCTACTCTACGTTCACCTTACGCTCACCTACATGAGCACTTACTGAATGCTGATTGTGGTCTCCAACGCCTTTGTTTCAGGTTTTTATTTTGTTACATGTTTTTACCCTGTGTGAGTGTCCTCCTCTCTTTACCTTCCTGCGCTAGATTGTATGCACTCAGAGGTTTGTGACTGTTACTGGAGAGTTATTTGAAAAATAATGAATGTTTCTCTCTGGTTATAAATCACGTACTTATTATAGAAACTTTGGAACATATAAAAAGCGTGAAGAAAATTAAAGTTATTGATAATCCCACCACCACTAACATTTTAATGTGTCTCCTCCCAGACTTGCAATAGGCTTTCTGGCAGCTTCTTACAAAACTTCCAGTACCCTCCCTAATCCCTCCTCCCCTTCCTGTGTCCCAGCCCATCCTGGCTTGTCTTCCTTTGCAGCTGGAGCAATCGCCCTCATTCAGTGATTTCTGCTGAGTTCTCCTTAACTCTCCAAGATCCTTGCTGTTATGAGTTGAATGAATTCTGTCCTCCAGAGAAAAAGATATGTTGAAGTCCTAGCTGTGAATGTGACCTTATCTGGAAATTAACATGAGGCCATTAGGGTGGGACCTAATCCAATATCACTAGTATCCTTAGAGGGAATTTTGTGCACACACACATACACTTACACAGAAATGCGATGTGAGGACACAGAGGGAAGATGGCTATGGGAGAGGCTGGAGTTATGCTGTCACAAGCCAATGAACGCCTGGGGCTGCTAGATGCTGGAAAAGGCAAAGAAGAATCCTCCCCTAGAAGCTTCTGAGGGATCATGGCCCTGCAAACACCCTCATTTCAGACTTCTGGCCTCCAGAACTGTGAGACAGTAAATTTCTGTTGTTTTAAGCCACCCAGTTTGTGGAACTTAGGAATTTAACACACTTGCCCATCAGGACTTCCTTCAGTACTGTGAAATAATATTCATATTTTATGGCAAGACAAGAAAAATTTAAACATAAAAAAATTTTCTCTGCCCATTGGTCTGTGTCCCTGCACTGTGCATCGTGTGTCTGCATTATGCATCGACCAAACCTCCCCCATCAGCAGAAATACCTGCTCAACCATAAAGAGCAGCATTCTCCTAGCATCAACAGGACAGCTCCCTCGAAGATAACATTCCTTCTTGATAAGGGGTCACATGGTGCTTAGATCCGATGTAAACTGTCATTAATATGTCATTTGATGTACAGCCCCCATCTCAAAAAACTTGTATAACTGTGCCTTGACTTCTAACGGGTGGAATGGTTCTCAGAGCTTTCTCAGCTACTCTTCCTGGATTATAATCCTCAAATTTGGCTCGAATAAAATTTTCCATTTCCTTCTTAGATCGATTAGTTTTTTGTCGACAATACCTACATTGTTAATTTCCAGTCCTTGGGAAACTCATTAGTACCTTTCCTCCACTCTTCTTTCTGGGCTGTTGAACCAGCTTGGTTGGTTCTGCTACAAAGACTTGTTCTCTGACTTCGAGTAGGCTCTTTGGGCTGCTTGGTAAACAAGCTTGATCTTAAATTCCTTTTTACATCTTCTGATGGCAGTGATTCCAGACCTTTTCCTCTTTTCTCAAAGAAAAGGCCTTTATAAGCCTCCCTTTATACTACTATAACGGAGGTAAAACTTTGCCTCTGCTTATCTGAGGTTTTCAGCTGGGACTCTAACGAAAAGAAAGATTAACAAGAAAAAGTTTAACACATGCAACACATCATGCAGGAGAAACATAAAATGAATACTAACTCAAAGCCTTGGCTTAGAATTCTGGCTTTCATAGTATCTTCGACAAAGAACAATAAAATTGTGGAGAGATGATAGGACAAAGGTAAGCAGTTTTAGTCTTGCAAGGGTGGCAGACTGTGTGAGGGTAACTCTATGTGTGGAAACAAATGGGTCAGTGTGTGTTTGCAGATTCTTCTGGCACTGCCTCTGGGCTGAGTCTGTCTCCGGTAAAAGAAGAATTTATATCCTGCCTTTAGGGTTTCTGGGTTTGCTGCCTCTTAATTGCCTTCAGCTCAAAATGATTTTTATGTCAAAGAGGCATATTTTGGGGTGACACATTCTGGTTTCCATCACTACTTATTATTGCAAAGAACTTGCATCTTTTACTGAGAAAAAATTTTTTCTCTTCTACCCATCTGATTAACAATTTTTTGCCTCTATTTTGGGTCTTGATATTGGACTGTCTCTCATCTCTTCAGGTATGGAATGGGACCCAGTTGTTGTATTGGTTAAAAATAAACTCTTCTGATGCTTCTGATGTACAAACAGGATTGAGAATAAATGTGTCCCAGTCAGTTTCCTATTTTACTTAGTTTCTCTGAGCCTTTACTCTATTAGTGTGTTATATGACTCTTTCGGAGGGGTATTTATTCACCATTTCTTAAGTTCATTTCACCACAGAAACTTTATTTTTTATTGAAGTATAGTTGATTTACAATGTGTTAATTACTGCTGTACAGCAAAGTGATTCATGTATTTATGTATACATACATACACATATGTGTGTGTATATATATACATATATATAATATATGTGTGTGTGTGTGTATATATATATATATATATATATATATATATATTCTCTCTCTCTCTTTTTTAAATATTCTTTTCCATTATGGTTTATCATAGGCTACTGAACACAGTCCTCTACCGCAGGAACTTTAGCTCTGGGAGCAGCACTGAAGACCCCCCAGAAGATAGTTTGGCAACTACTGTCTAGCCTGCACTTCCTTGAGGTGATCTTGGCCACCTCAGATTTCAATCTAGCTTGCACCCCCTAGCCTCCAGAGCTGGTGGGTACATGCATTGGTGCTGTAAGCCACCCACACTGTGTGGCCCTGGATAAGGTTCTGCTAAAGTCTTTTCCCCTGGATTGGGACTTCCCTGGTGGTTCAGTGACTAAGACTCTGCTCCCAATGCAGGGGGCCTGGGTTTGATCCCTGGTCAGGGAACTAGATCCTACGTGCTGCAACTGAAACAGGAGGGAAGGGGGCAGGGCACGACCTTTAAAAGAATGACATAACCTGAGGACATGACATAAACTGATTAGAACCAAATAGGTCCAAGATGGCAGATGAGTCGACTTCCGCTAGACTTTGAGCCTCATGGTAGCACATCAGCATGCTAAATGACACACCCACAGGTGCCATGACAGTTCCAAGGCTGACCATGAGTAACTGGGGGCTGGCCCAATTCCTGGAAATCCCCACCCCTTCCCCAAAATAGCTGGGATGCCCCTCCCACTGATTAGCCTATGAAATTACCCACCCCTATAAAAACTGACAACCCCATACCCTGGTGCCGCTCTTGACTTCTGAGATGGCCCACACTCTGTCTGTGGAGTGTGTTTCTCTCTAAATGGATCCACTTTTTTTTTTGCGGTACGCGGGCCCCTCACTGTTGTGGCCTCTCCCATTGCGGAGCACAGGCTCCGGACGCGGAGGCTCGGCGACCATGGCTCACGGGCCCAACCGCTCCGCGGCATGTGGGATCTTCCTGGACCGGGGCACGAACCTGTGTCCCCTGCATCGGCAGGCGGACTCTCAACCACTGCGCCAGCAGGGAGGCCCGATGCTTCCTTACTTTAAAACTTTCTAAGAACTCACATTCTACTTTGAATAAAATTTACTAGACCTTGCTTTCCTCCTTTCCCTTCCTAACCCTAACCTTCCCTTCCCTCCCTCCCTTCTTTCTCTTTCTTCTCTTCCTTCCTCCTCCATCCCCCTCCTTTCTTTCTTTATTCCATCTTCCTTCCTTCTTCCCTTCCTTTCTCCCTCTCTCTCTCCCCCTCGCCTGCCTCATGCTTATATCCATCATGGCTTCTCCTACTTTGCTCTTCATTGCACCTACTGTCATACTAGCTTCCTTTCAGCTGCTTAATTACATCAAGAATTTTCTCAGCTTAAGGATTTTGCACGTCTTTGACGTCTCTGGACTTCTTTTCACTTTCAATTTCCTGGATAACCCTTACCTCAATTTAGAGATCTTAGCTTAGTTGCCGTTTTTTAAAAGAGGCTTTCCCTTATGACCTGGTTTACTGCAGTGACCTCCCTGTTTTACTCTAGCATAGTAAATAATTCTTCATCATAGTTTAGCAGTGGACATGCATTGTTTTGTCTGTCATGCACTCCTTCCCTATTTCTGCTAAAGTCACCCCTTCACAACCACACTTTCTTTCTAATATTACGCCATTCCAAATCCATTCCAAATCCATGTTTTTCCTTTTTCTAAAAGTATTTGTTTATTTATTTTGGCTGCACCGAGTCTTAGTTGTGGCATGTGGATTTAGTTACGGCACGCATGTGGGATCTAGTTCCCCGACGAGGGCTCGAACCCGGGCTTCCTGCATTGGGAGCGTGGAGTCTTATCCACTGGACCACCAGGGAAGTTCCCCCAAATCCATGTTTTTCTTATTCTATCACCACCCTCCCTCTCCAACCCCTGCAAGAGATGGGCATGTGTCCCAGGGAGGTCTATCCTTTCACTGCAGGCTTTGGCACACAGTGATTGCTCCAAGGTGTGGCCACAGGGCTGAACTGTTGAACAGATTTATTCCCTGGAGTTTTCGCAACTGGGGGTGGAGGAGTATTAGATTTCAAGCCAAAAGTATGGCATCAGAGCTTCCAGCTGTATGGGTACCCTGCATCTAAAAACGCCTGAGAGAATGAGATCAAAACAGAGACCCAAGCCAAGATGAGAGATGGAAAAAGAAGGCATTGACATGATTCAAGTAACTGGCTCTAGCTGGTTCTGAGATTAGTTCTACCCTAGCCATTGCTGTGATTCCACACCCTTCCCTTAAGATAGTATAAGTTTTGTTTTAAAGTCATTGGCATTTGAAGAGTATTGCTTAATACAAATTATTAACCCAATATAGTATATTTGTTTATTTATCTGTTCCATCTCTAGGTCCCCCTGGGGGAAGGGACCATGCTTGCTTGTCACTGTACACAATGCAGTGCTTGGAACTTAGCAGATGATCATCAAATATTGGTCAAATAAATTAATGCATTATATAAATGCCATAACTGCTTTAACTAGAGGGATATCATATTCTGGCAAGACTGAGAGCACCAAGTAAATCATTAGAAGTTTTGTTTTGTTTTGTTTTTTTTGTTGTACGCGGGCCCCTCACTGTTGTGGCCTCTCCGATTGCGGAGCACACGCTCCGGACGCGCAGGCTCAGTGGCCATGGCTCACGGGCCTAGCCGCTCCGCGGCATGTGGGATCTTCCCGGACCGGGGCACGAACCCATGTCCCCTGCATCGGCAGGCGGACTCTCAACCACTGCGCCACCAGGGAAGCCCTAGACAGAAGTTTGAGGAAAGTGATGATACACTGAATCTACTCAAAGAATAAACAACAAGATAAACTCAGTGAAATAAGACATTTTAGTATCTGAGTTGAGATAGCAAAGAATAGCTCAATAGATCCTTTAATGGAGAAGAGAGCAGGGCATAAGACTGAGATGGGAGTAAATAAGGAGGAGATGTATAGATACATCACTTTCTTTTCTTACTTCTGTATCTGAAGTCTTTGGACATGTTCTATGAATGTAGTCTATAAAATTGGAGTATGACCAACAGCGAGGGTGGGAAGTACTAGTGGTAATCACCTGCCTCCATTCCTTGACTTTTTCCCTATGATATGGCACAGAAGGAAACCTCCACAGGCTCCTGTGGGCAAGAGTGACTATATCTTTCTCAGATTGTCTTCTCCAAAGGGTTGGAGGGAAAGGGGCAAGAGTGATCTGGGTTCCAGGATGAAAAACAAGCCAGGGACTCTAGGAATTGTTTCTCTCCACGGCTAATTGGCCCTTGGAGAAGATATTCCCATGTTATCTTCAGAGCCACAGTCCTCAAAATATCTCAGCCCCCTGACCCCTACAAACAAACTTCAAGCAAAGCCCTTTGGGAATGCTTATCTCATGCACAATGCAAGTCTAACTGGCATCTTGAGTAATAGTTTCCAGAAGAGATTCAGGATGTGTCCTTTGGGGGGCAATCCCTGATGCCATATATTTAGTGTCCCCAGTTTGCCTCAGCTGACATAGGTCCTCTGGGTTGAGGGGTGTTTCATTTCTCACAGGTGAGGCCCCTCTTCCTTCATGATTGGCTCCTGTCAGGCCAAGTCTTTCCTCATTCTAGCCCCTATGATTCCTGCTGAGGAAACATTCATGCAGTCAGGAAGGGGCTTATTCTATTTTTTTTTTTTTTTTGTGGTACGCAGCCCTCTCACTGCTGTGGCCTCTCCCGTTGCAGAGCACGGGCTCCAGACGCGCAGGCCCAGCGGCCATGGCTCACAGGCCCAGCCGCTTCGCGGCATGTGGGATCTTCCCGGACCGGGGCACGAACCCGTGTCCCCTGCATCGACAGGCGGACTCTCAACCGCTGCGCCACCAGGGAAGCCCAGGAAGGGGCTTATTCTAAAAACACCAGTGCTAGAGCCAAATTCTTATTTTATTAAAATGGGAAAGGAAGTGTAAAGCTAAGAAGAGAGTGCCTTGAGTGATCCAATGGAGCATGAAATCCAAAACAGATTTTCTTTTGACTCTGGACTCATTGATGATTAAGCTGGCTCACACCTTTTGATTGCAAATTTATAGTAATCAAAAAAGTGTGATACTGGCATATATATGGATGTATAGACCAATGAAACAGAATAGAGACCCCGAAAAATACTGTCACATATATGGTCAGATAATTATCATCAAGGATACTAAGATCATTCAGTGGGGAAAGGACAGTCTTTTCAGTAACTGCTGTGAAAACTGGATATCCACATGCAAAAGAATAAGGTTGGGCCCTTACCTTACACTATGCAAAACATTAAGTGAAAATGTATCAAAAACCTAAATGTAAGAGCTAAAACTATTAAACTCTTAGAAGAAAACATAAAGGGAAAGTTTCATGATAAGAGGTTAATACCCGGGCTCCCCTGGTGGCGCAGTGGTTGAGAGTCTGCCTGCCGATGCAGGGGACACGGGTTCGTGCCCCGGTCCGGGAAGATCCCGCATGCCGTGGAGCGGCTGGGCCCGTGAGCCATGGCCGCTGAGGCTGCACGTCCGGAGCCTGTGCTCTGCAACGGGAGAGGCCACAACAGGGAGAGGCCCGCATACCGCAAAAAAAAAAAAAAAAAGAGGTTAATACCCAGAATATATAAAGCATGACTACAATTCAAAGGCAACCACAATAAAATAATCCAATTAAAAAATGGGCAAAGGACTTGCATAGACATTTTTCAAAAAAGTTATACAAATGGTCAACAAGCACATGAAAAGATGCTCAACCTCACTAGTTATCTGGGGTATGATTTAAGAAAAATCATCTCAAATTGGATTAAAGCCTTGAAAGTAAAACCTGAAACCATTAAACTCCTGGAAGAAAACATAAGAGATAAGCTCCTTGACATCAGTCTTGACAATATTTTTTGGATATGACACCAAAAGCAAAAACAACAAAAGCAAAAAGAAACAAGTGGGACCACAAACTAAAAAGCAGAAGATTTTCACAGCAAGGGAAACCATCAAAAAATGTAAAATCAACCTAGAAAATGGGAGAAATATTTGCAAATCATATGTCTGATGTGGGCTTAATATCCAAAATATATCAGAAAGTCACACAACTCAATAGCAAAAACACAGATTAAAAATTGGGCAGAGGAACTGAATAGACATTTTTCCAAAGAAGATACACAAATGGCCAACAGGAATATAAAAATGTGTTCAACATCCTTAATCATCAGGGAAATGCAAATCAAAACCACAATGAGATATCGCCTCACACCTGGTAGAATGGCTCTTATCAAAAAGAAAAAAGGGACTTCCCTGGTGGTACGGTGGTTAACAGTCTCCCTGCCAATGCAGGGGACACGGGTTTGAGCCCTGGTCCGGGAGGATCCCACGTGCTGTGGAGCAACGAAGCCTGTGACCCACAGCTAATGAGCCTGCGCTCTAGAGCCTGCGAGCCACAACTACGGAGCCTGAGTGCCACAACTACTGAAGCCCACGCACCTAGAGCCTGTGCTCCACAACAATGAGAAGCCTGCACACCACAATGAAGAGTAGCCCCCCTGCTCGCTGCAACTAGAGAAAGCCCCCATGCAGCAACAAAGACCCAATGCAACCAAAAAAATAATAATAATAAATAAAAATAAATAAAAAATAAAATAAAATTTATAAAAAAATAAATAAAATTTATAAAAATAAAGTAAAATTTATTTAAAAGAAAAGAGGTAAGTGCTGGAGAGGATTTGGAGAAAAGGGAACCCTTGTGCCCTGTTGGGAATGTAAATTGGTAGAGCTACTATTGAAAAAATATGGAGGTTCCTCAATAATTAAAACTAGAACTACAATTATGATCTTGGAATTCAACTTCTGGGTATATATCCAAGGACGTGAAATCACTATCTTGAAAAGTTATCTGCCCCCCAGTTATTGCAGTGTTATTAATATTGGGTGGGCCAAAAAGTGCCTTCGGTTTTTTAAGTAAAAATAAAAGACACATTTTTCAATTTCACCAGGAACTTTATTGAACAACATATTCACCATTTTGTTCCACTACCTTCTGCCATTTTTCAGGCAACTTCATAATTCCACCTTCCCAAAACTTCTTATCTTTTTGAGCAAAGAACTGTTCCAGGTACCTTTTATAGTCTTCCAGGGAATTGAAATTTTTCAATGAAGAGAATTTTATAAAGACCAAAATAAATGGAAATCTGAAGATGCAATGTCTGGTGAATACGGCGGATGAATCAGAACTTTCCAGCCAAGCTGTAACAGTTTTTGCCAGGTCATCAAAGAAACATGCGGTCTTGCATTATCCTGATGGAAGATTATGCGTTTTCTGTTGACTAATTCTGGACGCTTTTTGTCGAGTGCCGCTTTCAGTTGGTCTAATTGGGAGCAGTACTTGTTGGAATTAATTTTTTGGTTTTCCGGAAGGAGCTCATAATAGAGGACTCCCTTCTAATCCCACCATATACACAACATCACCTTCTTTAGATGAAAGACCGGCCTTTGGTGTGGTTGGTGGTGCTTCATTTCGCTTGCCCCACCATCTTTTCTGTTCCACATTGTTGTACAGTATCCACTTTTCATCACCTCTCACAATTTGTTTTATTTATTTATTTATTTATTTTCTCTCTCTCTTTTTTTTTTTTTTGCGGTACGCGGGCCTCTCACTGTTGTGGCCTCTCCCGTTGCGGAGCACAGGCTCCGGACGCGCAGGCTCAGCGGCCATGGCTCACGGGCCCAGCCACTCCGCGGCATGTGGGATCTTCCCGGACGGGGGCACGAACCCGTGTCCCCTGCATCGGCAGGCGGACTCTCAACCACTGCGCCATCTGGGAAGCCCCTCACAGTTTGTTTTAAAGACGGAAGGTTTTCATTACGTTTCAGTAGAGAATCGCATGCAGAAATATGGTCCAGAAGGTTTTTTTTCGCTTAACTTATGTGGAACCTGAACATCAAAGCGATTAACATAACCGAGCTGGTGCAAATGATTTTCAGCGCCTGATCTGGATGTTTTGAGCTTCGATTTGATCGTTGCCATCTTCAGCTGGTCTACCCAGCCATGGAGCATCGTCCAGCGAGAAATCTCCGGCACAAAACTTTGCGAACCACTTCTGACATGTTCGATCAGTCACAGCACGTTCACTGCACAAATCTTTTTTTGTGTGTGTCAGTTGCGTTTTTTACCTTTCTTTAAATAATAAAGCATGATATGCTGAAAATGTTGCTTTTTTTCTTCCATCTTCAATATTAAAATGGCCACACCAAAATTCACCAATTTTGATAAGTCTTTTTTTAAATGTACACTGATATGACAGCTGTCACATACAATCTAACAAAATTGTTTTGAATGAAGTTAAAGACAACTAAGTGCTACTAGAGCCATCTTACAGAAAAACCGAATGAACCTTTTGGCCCACCCAAGAATAGCCAAGATAGGGAAACAACCTAAGTGTCTATCGATGGATGAATAGATAAAAAAAATACAATGGAATATATACAATATATACAATGGAATATTATCAGCCATAAAAAATAAGGATGGACCGCGGGGGCATTATGCTAAGTGAAATAAGTCAGACAGAGAAAGACAAATACTCTACGCTATCACTTGTGTGTGGAACCAAAAAAACCCCTCAACTTGTAGGTACAGAGAACAGATTAGTGATTGCCAGAGTTGGGGCTGAGGGTGGGGGGAATGGGTGAAGGTGATCAAAAGGTAAAAGCGTCCAGTTTCGGGCTTCCCTGGTGGCGCAGTGGTTGAGAGTCCGCCTGCTGATGTAGGGGACACGGGTTCGTGCCCCGGTCCGGGAAGATCCCACATGCCACGGAGCGGCTGGGCCCGTGAGCCATGGCCGCTGAGCCTGCGCGTCCGGAGCCTGTGCTCCGCAACGGGAGAGGCCACAACAGTGAGAGGCCCGCGCACTGCAAAAAAAAAAAAAAAAAAAAAAAAAAAAAAGCTTCCAGTTGCAAGATAAATTAGTTTGAAGGCTATAATGTACGGCATGGTGACTACAGTTAACAGCACTGGATTGTATATTTGAAAGTTGCCAAGGGAGTAGATCTTAAAAGTTCTTATAACAAGAAAAAAATTGTAACTACTTGAGGTGAATTGACTAAACTCATTTTGGTAATCATTTTGGAATACATACATCTATCAAATCAGTGTGTTGTACACCTTGGACTAATACAGTGTTATACGTCATTTACATCTTAATAGTGAGGCAGGAGACAGATGGGCTCCAGGCTAGGCATTTACAGCTGGCCTCCTGTTTACATTTCTTGCCGTGAGAAAAAGATGGGCTTCAGGCTGGACACTTAGAACTAGCCTCCTGTTTGCATTTCCTGAGACAGGAGACAGGTGGCTCCAGGTTAGATATTTACAACCAACCTCCTGTTTGCACTTCGACATAGAAATAACAACAGAAACAGGGTAGCCAGACTTTGTCTCCTGAGGAAACTTTAATATAACAGTCATGGCAGGAACAGAGAGGGGCTAAACCCTTCTGGGTAAAAGATCAAGAGGTCATATATTTCCCTTTCTTGGGACAAGGGAGGCATTGCACACATGCAGAAAGGCTCCTTGGGGATCAAAAAGGAGGGGGTGCCACCCCATAATAGGTGATGTCAAGGCCCCCCCCAGAGGGTGGGCTGGAATCCATCTTGGAAAAAAGTTGTGCACGCATGCTGGGGAGGATCCTAGGGTAGGGCAGGTGTGGAGAAAGAAACCAGATAATTGGCCAAAGGTAAACAAAGACCCGAAGGACTGCCCTGTATAAATGATTTAACCGCCTTTTTACTGGCTCCTACTCATTAGGGAGGACACCCACACCCTTTCTCTCTGGGTGTGTATCTCTGCCTTGCGTTGGTCTTAACCAAACAAACTGTTTCTCTGTGTGCTCTCCCACTTGTGCTGTCCCTAATAATAAACTTTGTGCCTGTTTTTACAGTTTTTGCCTCCTTGAGAAATGCATTTTTCAGTGGGGGGCAAGGGCCAGGGAAAATTTGCTTCAGCCTCTAGCCCTGGCTAGTCTAGTGGCTGGGATTCCTGGTTTTCATCCAGGCTACCCAGGTTCAATTCCTGGGTGGAGAACTAAGATCTCCCTTCAAGCCAGTGCTCACTGCTGTCTCTCTGAGATCAACAGCAGTAGGAAAAATGAATCTTACCCTTTAATAAAAACAAACAAACAAAAACCACGATAAGATTCCACCTCACGCTATTGAGATTGCTATTATTAAACAGCAGAGAAGGGCAAGTGTTGGTAAGGATGTGGAGAAATCGGAACATGTGTGCACTGTTGATGGGAATGTAAAATGTTGCAGCCACTCTAGCAAACAGTTTGGTGGTTCCTCAAAAAATAATAAAAAAAAAGAATTACAGCAATTCCATTTCTGGGTATATGCCCAAAAGAACTGAAAGCAGGATCTCAAAGAGGTATTTGTATGCCCTTGTTCATAGCAGCGTAATTCACAAGAGCCCCAAAATGGAAGCAACTCAAGTGTCCATTGATGAAGGAATGGATTAACAAAATGTGGTAAATATACATACAATGGAATATTATTCATCCTTGAAAAGGATGGAAATTTTGACACATGCTACAACATGGATGAAACTTGAGGACATTATTCTAAGTGAAATAAGCCAGTAATGAAAACACACATACTGTATGACTCTACTTCTCTGAGGTACCTAGAGCAGTCAAATTCATAGAGAAAGAACCTAGAATGATGAATGCCAGGGGGTAGGGAATTGTTTCATGGGTGTAGAGGTTTAGTTTGAGAAGACCAAAAGAGTTCTGGAGATATGTTGCACACAACGCCAATGTACTTAACACTACTGAAACTATACACTTAAAAATGGTTAAGATGGTAAATTTTATGTTATGGGTATTTATCACAATTTTAAAAATTTATGTAAAAAACTTAGGTTGGGTTGAATACAGAGCACTCTCGTCATTAATGAGATATTCATTTGGATTAACAGAAAGGTATGATCCAAAGACCTACCACAAACATACATTTTAATGGAAAAAAAAAACATTAGAAGTTTTCCCACTAAAGCCAAGACACAAAATTACAATTACTGCTACGATTAAGCATTGTATTAAAGAATCTTGCCAATACACTAGGAAAGAAATAAGTTATCTTGAGCAGAAAGAAACCTTACAGTATTTTTCATACCTTAGAAGACCAAAAGAATCAATTTACAATTAACAGGAGCAAACAAGTAAGCTCAAGAAATGTACAAAAAACAATACATTACTTAACAACCCAAATAACCAGTCAGAAACTATACTAAAACATTAATAAATAAACTGAAAATGCTAAGATAAATAGAGATAACCCACATTCCTGAGTGGGAAACTTTTAATTGCAAAGAGGTCAGTCCTTCTTCAAATTAATCTTTGAATTCAAAACGATTCCAATCCAAATCTCTTACTGTGTATTATGGAATTTGCCAAGACCATTCAAAGAGTCAAAGAGAATATTGTAAGAATAAACAGAAAATAACTGAAAAACAGCAATAACAAAGAACAGGTATTATCAACTGTCAGAACATACCATGAAATCCAGAAAGTTAAAACAGCATGGTATTAATTCAGAGAAAGCATCAATGAAAGAAGAGTGAGTGCAGAATACAGATTTATATCTAGGAATTTAGTTTATAATAACCAGAGCATTGAAAATCAAGGAGGAAATAATGTTAGAACATTTAGTACGTATGGCAGGGTGTGAGGAGTGAACTCTTCAAAGTATTGCTTAATTTAAAGCTTTCTAAATGTTTTATGAAATCCATGAAATAAAGCCTTAAATATTTATTTTTCCCCAGAGTTTGTTTTACCCCTTAATCTTCGCAGGGTATTCTTATCTTGCTTAAGGAGAATATTATAGCACCTGGAGGCAAAGATGCATCCTAGTAACACAGCACTGGAAGCCAAGATGGAAAAGATCTCTACAGCCACCATGACCTTCCCCTTGGTGCTATTATACACAAGGAGGAAGGTGATCCAGACACCGCAGAACACCAACATGCTGAATGTCAGGAACTTGGCTTCATTGAAAGTGTCAGGCAGGCTTCTGGCCAGGAAGGCCAAAGTGAAGCTCGAGAGGGCCAAGGAGCCCAAGTATCCTAAGGAAAGTTAGAACATGACAACGGAGCCCATATTGCACACAACGATTAGGAGGGTAGGCTCTGAATGTGTCTCCATGTCAACGGAAGGGGGAGAGGTTCCCAACCAGACAGCACAGAGAGTCACTTGAATCAATGAGCAGATGGGAATGATCAAATTGGGTGCCCCTGAAAGCAACCACTGCCTCATCTTTCTCCCTGGGGTTGTGACCTTGAAAGTCAGGACTACAGTGATGGTTTTAGCCAAAATGGTGGAAATAGCCACAGTGCACATGACTCCAAATGTCATCTGTTGGAGGATGCAGGTGGCAGTGTTGGGATGGCCAATGAAGAGGAAAGAGCAGAGGAAGCACAGGATGAGGGAGATGAGCAGGATGCAGCTGAGAGCCCGGTGTTTAGCTTTGACTACGGAGGTGTCCCTGTACTTCACAAAGACGCCAAGAACTACAGCTGTGAGGACAGACAGACAAAGGGCAGTGCAGGCAAGGACCATCCCCAGAGGATCTTCGTAGGACAAGAAGGTCACAGCCTTTGAGAGGCAACGATCTCGATCACTATTTGGGTCCTGATGGTCTGGACACTTCATACATTGCTTCACATCCAGCAAGAAAAGCAAGGTGCCATTACCTTGGATTCAGTGATTCTCTTGATCTCCCTAAATATTTACCTGTGGTCAAATTTCTATAATTCGACACCAAATAAAGGAACATTACAGAGAGAAGAATTCTGAGTTAATGCTGTCTAGTGTTTCTTAGTATATCAAGGACCAAGGAACCTAACATCACCTCTTTTGCTTATCTTACATATGCAAAGGAACATGTTCTTTCATATAAACAAAAATTACACCCAACTATTTCACTTAGATATGGGCAGAGGAGGACATATCCTGGATTCATTCACTCAAAAGCAAGTGTTTATTGATAACCTGCAGTGACCTAGAGAATATCCCAACTGTTGCACATATAGAGAGCACCAAGGCATAAACGCTCACTTAATGAGCTACAAATTTACATTATTTCTGTTATCCACATCATTGCAAACCTATGTCCTGTTCATTATCACTTTTACTATGTTGTTCCAATTTGAATAACTTGTATTTTAACAGAATAACTCCCTAATGAGTCTCCCTGTCTTCTGTCTTGAATCCCTCTCATCTCTCAACCATTCAATCACAGGTATTATTGTTTCTATTATTTAAATCCTTTCATACTACTTCCATGATTCAAATGCCACAATTATTCTCATGTTCTTCTAGATCAGTGATTCTCAGACATTAGCATGCATTAGAATCACATGGGGGGCTTGTTAAAGCAGTTTGCTGGTCCCCCGCCAGGGTTTCTGATTGGGAAACTCAGAATTTACATTTCTAACACGTTCTCCAGCGATGCTGATGCTGTTGGTATACGTACTACACTTTGAGAATCACTGCTCTAGATTGAGTCCAAACTCTCAACCACACAAAAAGCTCTGTTATTATCTACATTCTACCTACTTCTCCTGCAGCACCTTCTTTTTTCTGAGGCCGTGGAGTAGGGAGGCTAAAGAAACCAATTCTAATGTGTATCTGTGATACTCCAGGCAATTTGCTTCATATAATATCTCCCCTTCAATTTTCACAGAATCTCAAGAGGTAGGTAGATAGAAGCAACCACTCTGCAGAAGAAAACTGTTGAGGCTTAAAGAGCTGAAGTAACTCACCCGAGATCTTGGAGGCAGGTCGAGCAGGGCTAGATGTAGACTCGTGACCAGGGGGCTGAATTAGGGTGAGCCAAGTAGGACACCCACGGGGGCAAAATTCAAGCAGGATTCTGTTTCAGGTGCCAACCCTGCCTCTGCAAGACCCCGAGTGCCTTCTTAATGTTTGTACCTCCTGCACCTCACTTTCCTTACCGTAATCTGGGCCCTAATCACGTTTGATTCCAAAGCCTGTGATCTTTCCTTTATACACATTTTGCTAGTTTTCATGTTCATTACAACCTTTTCTCTTAAAAAACTGTCATTCTCTTAGAATTACAGGGTTTAGAGAAATTTCTGTATTTTGATATTCATCTCAATATGAATTTCTCAAGATTTAATTTCATAAATTTATCATCAAAAAGAAAACCATAGGCCAATCTCATTTATAAAATGCTAATAAATTTTAAATCAAGCCTTAGAAATGATTAATCAAGTACATTAAATAAATAGCACACCACAGCCAACTGGGACTAAAATTTTTAAACGTTTTCTAACAAAAGAACTTGAAAGAACATTAGCGTCAGGCAGACCTGAGTTCACAATAGTCCAAATATTGGCAAGAATTTTATGCTGAATTATAATAAACAAAAGCAAACCATAAAATTTATGAAGCTTTCCTCTTTAAAAAAATTATGGTACTATTGAGTGAAAATTACCTGTTTCCTGAAGGTTTAATGGAATCTTCAGCTCAACTGATCAGTACCTCCTGCCCTGTTGGGTGAGCAGCCCTTTGAGATCCTTCATTACTATCAAAACCTTGAAAGAAATCTACCTTCAGTTCTCAGAATGCTCCTTCGTCTTCATACCTGTGTGTATCACTCTTGTTCTCTTCTTCCTGGGGCATCGTTTCCTCCCTTCTCCACGTAACTAACTGTAAACACCTGTCTCTAGACTGAGCTTGAATCATCTCACCTGAGTAGCATCCCTTGCCTGTGTCAAGATTATTGACTCCATATTTCCCCAACAAATAATTTTAGAATACTTTTGTATCAGACTTGTGTACTTGCAGTTCATTACTAAATATTTTAAACGCGTACCTACATTTTGGAATATTTTTCTGCCGTAGAGTTAATACGGTTATTATTTGTCCATAGAAAAGCTGCTGCACTTTTGTGTACTTATTTAGAGACTGGACTTACCCAATTGTGGCAAAATGATCATTTTTGTCTTGTTTTTAAACAAGAGTGCTTTAACGACGGTGAAGAAAGAGTAGTTTTTAATAACCTTCAATATCTTAAATGGGGTTTTCACCCTAATCACTCTCTTACATAATTATTTTCTTGAAATTGATTTTTCTTACAAATGAAATTTGAAATGATTTTGCCTGATTTCAAAATGAGGGTTCCGGCATTATTTGTTATTTAAAATTTCTTTAAGCCTACTTATTATTTCTGAGTAGATTAGGATGTTTCCAAATTCCAAATTTGTATTCTGTAAAATAAAGAGATGTTATATAGACAGGAAGGGGGATCTATTACAGAGAACAGAGGAAGGTCATCGAGTAAAGCAGACAGAAATAAGAGGAGTTAATTAGTGGATTCAGGAAAAATTCTACTTTACAGCCTGATTTGTGGCTACAGGAGAGAAAACTGGCAGAACTTTGCAGTGTTCGGTGTACTTTTGATTCCAAATGTGTGTGAAGCCCAGAACATAGTAAAAATCGGATCAAGCAAAGCAAAGGGCTCTTTTTCAGGGCATAGGATCCACTGCAAGCTGCTCTGGCAATGACCCCCCAGCTGATGACAATGAGCTTCTAATGAGAAAGACGTGCAAATAAAGCCAACGCTAATTCGAGGTGAGCTAGTCAGCAGCCAAGTTTGCAAAGGGTTCATGCTGAAGAAGAGCTTGAGTTTCCCCAAAAGGATTCATTTGAGCTTGTGTTCTCCTGAGAGCTCCTGGGTACACACCTGACCTAAGTCAGTTACCCGAGAAGTAGGTCATATCCATGGCATTTTCTATTATACACTGTCATCACTGCCTGTAAGCAAACTTCAAGAGGCATGGGGTCAGAGCATGAGGAATTCTGCTCTTGAGGCATTCTACACCAATTTGCCAGGAACTGAGCAAGCTAGACCACCTACTGCTTTTATAACTTTCTATGCTTTCACCACTGGCCCGAGGGTGAGCCCAGTCAGGGGGTGTAAAGAAGCCAAGGTTCGCTCTTTCATTTAATCAAGATACACACCTCTCCCAAAGTTTGCATTTTGATGATATAATTACCACGCAGCTCTTCTTAAGGTTATCCCGAGATATATTGTACATTGCTACTATCCGAACGGAATATTTTATTTCCTCTACTTGATTATTTTTATAAAAAGAAAAATCATGTATTTTTATATATGTATCTTGAATCAGGAGATTTTACATGAAAGTTTCAGCAATTATACTGTTTCAGTTGATTCCCTGGAGTAGTTTTGGTACAAAAGGATGTACTTTAACCTCTTGTATTTTCCTTTTCTATAAATATGACCCCTTTGGTTCCATGCATTGTTGTGCCGCTCAGAACTTCAATGTTAAATAACAGGAAGGAAAGTGACCAATTTATGTTGTCCACAAATTTACTTGGTGGGGGGTGTTTTCCCTCTCTCATCATTTAATTAGCTTGTCTGTTGGCAAATCCAGAATACTAGCTGTGGTGTGAAAAGTCTCCAGTACAAGACTATTGTCACCTCCCATCATGGGGTCCCACCATCCCACCCTATACTTGCTGTTTTTCAGCCACATTAGACATTTTTTTTTTCAGGTCCCTGAAGAGTGGGGGAAATGTGCTACTTATTTCTGACAAGGAATTCTTCCTCCCTTTATTCAGCTGATACAATCCTTTTCAACTTTCAGAAGTCAATAATAAAACCTGCACACTTTGTGGAAAATTCTCTGACCTCCCAAAGTAATGTTAGATCCTCCCCCACATCTCTGTATAGTGGCCATGGTCCGTGTGGTCAGCTCTCATGTTCATCTCCTCTCCTTGACTCTGAACTAGCAGAGCACAGGCACGATTGAACAATGAGGGGTACCGGAATTTATCCTCAGCACATTGTACAATACAGGCTCACAGCAGCAATACAGGATGTTTTTTCATTTGTGAAATCACAGAAATTATTTCTGAACACTCATTTGTGTTATGAATGGTGCTAGGCATGTGAGAAAGGAAGCAGAATAAGATACAACCTTCAGTGTGATCAGGGTTTGGTTGAGAGTAACATGTACAATAAAACCAAGATACTCATAATACTGTGTATTAAGTTTCCTGGTAGAAACAAACATAGGTCCTTCTGGGATGGTCCTTAAAAATATTTTCTTGAGAAGATAATGCTAAGGGTCAAAAAGATGAGTAGGAATAAACCAAAGAGAAGAGTATCCTTTCATAGGAATATTAATTCATATCCCTTTCATAGGGATTAACTTTAATAGTGAAATTGCTGAGTAAATGAGGGAACTTGAAGATTTCAGTCGTAGTCTAGATCCTTCGCTTTTGGGGGACAAATAAGAATGTAAATGAAAGGGTGAGGAAGGAAATTCCTCCTGATCGGTACCTGTGTGATTGGAAATCTCCTTGTCCGGGCAGCGCATGCAGTCTAAGTAGCAGGCAGCCTGTCCCCACTGGGGAGATTTCCTCCATCCAGGGCCACCGCTTTTGCTGCACGCAGAGCAAGGAGTCTCGAGAAATCAGAGGAAAGTCTTGTTGAAACCTGCACATGTGATCTAGTCCTGTGTAACCAGAGTGTTTCAGGGACAACCAACAAGTTTTATTTTGAAAAAGGAGCCCATTCATTGACTGGATTGGATGCTCTTCTCTACTGCATGACACTAACTCTACCAAATGTTAGGAGCAGTTTTTAAATGGAGCTGATAGGAAGAGGCCTTTAGTAGAAGTCAGTGTCACCTGTGAGCACCTGCCACATACCTGGTGGGAGAGACCCAAGGATTGAGTGGCTGAAGATTACACTGAGCCAGGTTCTCTGTCTGCTTGGCAGAGAAACTGTGGATTATGTAAAAAACAAAACCTCTGAAGTTCTTAAAACTCAACAGAAATGGAAGACATTTCAGCTGTGTTTGTGCGCTTCCTTCTCCCTTTATCCTTTCTCACCTTCAGTTCTTCTGAAAGTCCCCAGGGCTGCCCAACACTGGCCTGAGTGCATGGATCTCATTGGTAAAGTGCAGTAAGTCCCAACTGTCTCTCCTGCCCTCGTTTATTTCCTTGGGAGCTTGTCATGCAGCATGAAATTGCTACCATGATAATTTGTCATCTTTGGGTTCAGGCTTTCTTGAGAAGGCAGCTGTTAAAATCCATAGCTGCCACTGGAAATCGTAATGCATGAAAATATCTATTCTTCCTTCCGCTGATTCAAGTCCAAGTGGGCGTATGCCTTATGCAGGCGTTTTGCTGGTCTAGAAGCCATGCATGCAGGTCGTTTCTTGGAGGCAGTCTCCCAGTGGAGGGAATGAGATAGTCAACCGAGCTCAGTATGGAGCATACCTCTGGAGTCTCTGGGATAATGGAGCCCTACAGAGAGGCGACTAAGGAGAGAAGTGGCTGTAAGCTTCCATACCAACAAAGGACAGACCTGGGAAGCTGGAAGATGATCCCCAGGAAAAGTAGGATGGAAAGTCCTAGGAATTTTGATTTGTCTCTGGCCCCTCATGGTGCCTTGTCTGGGCACCTTTAAGTGGGGTCATGCCACAACCCCCAGTTTACAGATGTAGAAACTGAGGTTCAGGGACTGCAAGTGGCTTCCCAACAGCTATTGATGACAACATGTCATATGTATGCTAACATGAAGGTAGATTGGCAAGTCTTCTGCTCTGAAATGCCAGTATGCAATGTTTGCTGTTTTGTGATAAGGGTCACTATGGGAAATAGTGAGACCTGAGGCTGCAGCAGCAACTTGGTTACAATTCTGACTCCTACCTCCATGGCTATCCCTGCCCAGGAGCTCCCCCATGGGTCTTCAGAACCAAGGACTCTATCTCACCTCACCAGGAATAAAGACAGGTGCAGGTCATGAGGACACTAGGGTCTTGTGTGTAGGATCCACCTCTGTATGTTCCCAACTGAGAGGGACACAAAATATATCCCACATGGGATGACTGGGGTGTCATCTGATAACTTCTGACAACTTAGTTCACTCAACTAAACCCACAGCCTTTCTTATTCTTCTTAAAAACAAAACCCTTGCGGAAAATACAAGCTTTCATCTTCCTCCAAAATATGCACTCGGCTAAGATAATTTTCTCACTAAGCCTTATTTGACCATCACCTGCCCTATTCACCTCAGGACCTGGTCCAGCTGGTTGGAATCTATCCCAATGGCGATAGGCTAGTCATTTCCCTGGAATAAAATGTAGCCAGTGCCACGTCCTAACCAATACAAATGGCCTTACTCTGCACAGGGGAAAAATAGACGGCATGATCTTTGTGTCCCTTCATTCCACAGCAGGGAACACCTAACGTGAAAAGTCTTACCTACTAAGATTGTAAAGGAAGACATGTGTGCCTGAAGGTCACCCCACACCCATGTCTCTCATCTACTCATCTGTGTACTAATGGGCTTGGCATGTACTTTCAAAGCTCTGTTCTCATGCTTAGCGTGCAGATATGACTAAGACCCAGACAGTATTCAGCTGAAGAGAGAGACAAACAGGTAGTTATAGTACAGCCAAGGTGAACTAATTATACAGGTAAGAGAACACAGTTCCCTCATCAGGTGTAAATGGCTTCTCAGTCCTTTGCACTCAAAGTTGAACCTCAAATAGCATTCTGGGCAGCATTAGGCGCAGATATCAGTATAGATGAAGCATCCTGGTCTTATTTTCCTGTCCTTTTATATTGTTAGCCCAAGTAACTCCTCTTCTGGGAAGCCTATCTAGACTTTCACGGCTGAGAGAAGTGCTCAAGGTATGAAGAGGCAGTGTTACTCTGGAAGGATTTGTGCCTCACATTCAAATTTCACAATCTGGAGTGGGCAAACAATGAAAGCAAGATTATGTGTTTGTAACTCTGCTCCTAAGCCCTCATGCTTCTCAGAAGGGAAAAACTTGATCTTGCCATTTGGGGGTAACCAGGTGGTATTTAAGTTTTGGCAGCTGGGAGAGGGAAATAGCCAACTTTTCTTAGTCTCCTGGTTTGCAGGTGGTGCTGAGTGACAGGACATTCTGTCCTGGCCTTAGAGGAGGTGGGCACCTCACCCCAGTGTCACTGTATGTTGGTTGGGATCCATGCCTGCTGTGTTCAGGCCACGTGCCAAGACAAATTATAAAGAAGTCAAAATCCTTGCTCTCATGAAGCCTACACTTAAAAGGGAGAGAAACATAAATAATTTCACAAATATTGAATTATATCTGTGACATGTGCTAGAAAATAAGCTCCTTTAGCATTGATACAGTTGACCTTTCTTTTTTTAAAATTCCATTCTCCTTGAAAGATGTGAAGAGATGAGAATCGACAGTACTTGATGCATTGGAAGCGTGTGACCTTGGGCATCCCTGGGTCTGTTTCCTCATCTGTCTGTGAGGAAAATTGACCAGAATTGACCTATGAGGACCTTATCCAAATTGCGAGACCCCTTGATGGCCTGCTTCTCAACTTCTGTGACCCTGCCCCCTCCTTTATTCTCTTTCCCTTACATGCCATTGAGGGTCCCCAGGTCCCCCAGCCTAGTCAGGAACCAAGAGTTCCTAAGGGCAAGATGGAGAGCCAAGATGGAATAGGATGGACCTGGGAGAAGACAACCAACCATTTAGGTCTTGAGCTCTAAATTCTAGAGTGGTTTCTCAACTGGGGCTTCAGAGAGAGACACATCACACCACACACACACACACACACACACACACACACACACATGCACACCCCCCCACACACACACACACAGAGCAAGACCTAACCTCAGGCAAGGAGAGATAAATTTCTTGTTCTGAATAGTTGGCCTACATTAAGTGATTCAATCCATCCAACAACCCCATGAGATAGGTATTGTATGGTTCCTATTTTAAAGATGAGCAACAAACGGGGGCACAGAATGGTTGAGTGACCCTCCAAGCACTCATCACCAATTCCTACAGAGCTGGGATTCAGATTCAGTTCATCTAGGTTTAGAACCTGAAGTCTTTACTGTCGCTAGTCTCAGCTTTGCCCTGGAATTAGTGGGGGAACTAGCTCTAGAGCCCAGGTCTTCTGAGAGGGTAGTGACCAGTGTTCTGCCCCGACACAGAGACGAGGTAAGTCTCCCTAGCAAGCCCGTCGATGAGAACTGGGGTGAGGTAGGAGGATATGCTCTCTGCCCCACATGCAGTGCACCACGGAGAAAGCCCCCTATCCTGAGGCAGAAGCACTTCCCTAGACTTCACAGCAAGGGGAAGAGGAGGAGGTCTTCTCATGGCTGCTCAGTTTCTACTCCATCCTGGAGGGTCTCTTTCTTGATAAACTAACCACTAACATCTCTACCACCCTGTACACTTGATAAAGTTCTTTCATATCTCTCTTAATCGATCCTCAGGAAAACTCTGTGAGATAAGCAGTGTTGGGATTATTTACATCCCACTTTACAGGTGTGGAAACAGAAGTTCAGTATGGGAAAGAGTTCTGCCCAAGCAATTCAACCATGAATCCACTCATGCCAGGCTGCTGTTCCTATGGACACTTTCCCCTCCCTACTCAGTCTCTGACTTGGAGTCACTGTGCCT
The DNA here is from genome assembly GCF_963455315.2 of Globicephala melas. Lineage (NCBI taxonomy): Eukaryota > Metazoa > Chordata > Mammalia > Artiodactyla > Delphinidae > Globicephala > Globicephala melas. Next base: position 6,388,263 of record NC_083328.1, on the reverse strand, counting down.
CCCTTCTCTGCCCCCACCCTGCATTGTGTGCCTGCCTACCTTCTGTCACCCCACCCCCCAATGACTTTAGGACTGGATTATCCAGGAAGGGAAGGCAAGGCAGGAGAGGAAAAATGGAGGGAGGGGGCAGAAAAGGGAAAGGAAGAGCCCTGGGCAGCTTCTGATACCAACTGAAACTGATCAGTGCTTGTAGCCTTTCTGCCTGAAAAACTGACCAATTAACCGTCTTTTATTCCACATTCACTGTGGTTAAGACAGTTGGGAGTTGAGGATGGAATGCAAAGAGGTGTGAAAAACATCTTTCCTGCCTTCCAGAAACATCAGGGGAGATGAGATGAAAACATTAAATCAAACAAATAATATAAGTTTCTCAGTTGAGTGTTACAAAAAAAATGTGCTCCAAAAAAGGTAGGTATAAACTACGAATATACTTTCTAAGCAATAGGCAAAGTCGCAGTGGATTGGCTCTTACCTATTGAATAGGAGTCAAATTGGAGTTTTGATAAAGGCCCCAACCAACCAGTGATTTTGATGGTCAAAAGCAAGTAGTCACTGAATCTCCCTGATTCAGTTGCATACATTCCCCCCCTAATGTGCACAAAGGCATCAGATTATACTTTTGTAAAGAGATGTTTATTGACTTTCTCAATATAATATTTAATTTAGAATATTCAAAATAAAATCTGTGATATGAACGTCACTACTTCAGTCATCACGATCATTCTTATTTTCATTAGAGCTTGTGAGAAACTTTCATTCTGATCAGTGCTCAGGAGGAGTAGATGGTCCTAAGTGGGGTGTGGTGGGGTGGAGATAGTTCTGTGAGAACCAGATAAGCTGAGTTTGCATATCTGGCATTTATTAATCACCTCTTTTATATGACACAATATATAACACTCCAGGTAGACAGTGAGAAAGCTAAATGAATGTGCAGAGTCTCTAGTCATCCATCAATCGCAGGAGGGGAATCCAATATTCATTTCTGTGTTTTATCACAAAGTAAATCAAGGCCTCTGTTGTCCTGGGACGCAGCTTCCTTGAAGAACAAAGCGCAAGTCCTTAGGGAAAGTCAGGCTCCAGTTAAGGTCCCATCTCTGGGCTCAACCTTTAGAATAATGGGTTTTTCTAGTTGAAGAAGTACCTGACGCCTTAATTTCAGGTGCCTCTGCAACAGTTAAACAAACATGTGAGAATCGAATAATGAAGCAAGGCCAGCAAGAGAAACAAAGTATTGATATATAAGATACATTATGGACAATAATGCTTTACAAACATATAACAGCTAGTTTTAGCATCGTATACCTTTGATTCTTTTCTAAAAACTACAAATTCCATGTATTTAATAGCTACAGGGATGGTGAGCTTATCTGTTTTTCATAGGGTGAACTTTAATAGTCGTGTCTTTCAAGGAACTGGCCACATTTATGTATAAACTATATGGAGTAAAATTGTTTGCCGCATTCCCTTATTATCTTTTTTATTAAATTAAAATTTCCACCTATTGAGACATAACTGTCTTACAGGCGTGCATAAGTTTAAGGTGCACAGCATAATGATTTGACGTACATATATGGTGAAATTATCACCACAGTAAGTTTCATTAACATCCATCAGCTCATGGATACGAAGAAAAAATATTGTTTCCTTCAGGTGATAGCTCTCAGGATCTACTCTCTTAACAGCTTTCCTGTACACCATACAGAAAGGTTAATAGAGCCATCGTGTTGTACGTGGCATCTCTAGTACTTATGTATCTTATAAATGGAAGTTGGTAGCTTCATCCAATCTACCCTCCTTATCTTTGATTGTTTATACTTATTCTTTAAGTTATGTCAAGACGAGATAGTGAAAGCATTCATCCGTCATTCTTTCCACGAAATATCTATTGAGTGCTTATTTCATACCAGGCTAGAGACAAAAATCTGGTTGGCTTGTGTTCTTTTTTTGATTTAAATTTTAGGTACAAAGGATGAGGTTTTTAAATTTACCAGATTCTTAGGCATTATGGCCAACTATCTTGAGCCATGTAAAGATAATTTTGTGTCCATTGAAACTTGCAAGGTAATCCTAGTAGGAATCACACGTTAGTTACATCGGCCTTCCTCAGCTTCTGCAGAGTCCAGTCACCTCTCCCAGTAGAACCCATCCAGTTTCATGACCGGAAGAGGTCGTTGTGAAGCATTATGCCTGTTTTTTTTGTTTTGTTTTTTTAACATTTCCTGTCTCCCAAATGCAGTGCAAATGGTGAACTTCTGACGACCTACAGTGTTTGTTCCAGTACTTTTAGCCCTTTTCTCACCCAGTCACTCCTTCAGTGTTGGGGGAACCAACAGAGTGACCTTCTAATCTCAGTTGACTGAAGGGCAAACAAATTGTCATGGAGGAGAGAAGCCCCAGCCTGTGGATGGCTGGGTGGAGCTTCAGGGAGTATCTGCCCTTCCCAGGTGCGCCAGAGGCTCCCTTTCTCTCAGGGCTGAGTCCCCTGTCTGTACACACCTACAGGACGGCCACACAGACTCCCACAAGTAAAACGGAAACCGTCTCTATCCTCCTCTTCCCTGAGAAAGCCTACCCAAGGGGAGGAGCTGCTGGTTAAATGTGTGACTCCTAGAAATAAGCCTTCTTATAGGGCCGTGTTTGAGACGAAAAAATGGTAACTGTTCTTTGTGTGCTTCAGGAGAGATTCCAGATCTTTCTATAAATGTAACACCTTGTTATTTTAAAATTTCAAATGACATGCATATATGTCCCCCGCAGATAGACATACACACGTACACCAGGCATGTACACAAATGTCATTTGTTAAATTTCAGAAGTTCAAATGGTTCACAATTTGTATCCAAGAACTCTAATCAACGGCACATCTAACTCCCTAAGCATTTGCTGGGTGACTGGGAGGCGTCGTTCAGAGTTTACGAAAGGAATAAAATGAGAGGCTACAGTTCAAGACGTTCATAGGTATAAAGAAAACATAGGAACCAAACTGGGTGGTTCCATGACAAAGTGTTAAGTTAGGTCGTGGGAACCGTGATGCCAGCCTGTGGTGACTGATACAGAGCAGAGGGGAGAGTGGGCTGTGGACTGGGTGGGGGAGGCTCCATGAAGGGGCTCAGGATTGAACTAGAACTTGAAGGGGGAAGAACAGAATCGGGGGGGTGGTGGGCGGGGAAGAGCACACACAGAGTTATTATTAGAATGTAAAGGGAGCCCATCTTGATGGCAGCAGGACCCCTGGAAGGTGAGGGGGCTGTGGGAGTCCTTCACATCTGGCAGAAATGCTTTCCATCAGGGGTTCTCACTGTGGCTGCACAGGAGAATCAGTGGGGCCGCTTTGAATGCCACACTCCAGGTGAATTATTTTAGAAAGTCTGAGATGACTTAGGCATCAGGGCTTTTTTAAAGCTCCCCATCAATTTCATTATACAAGCAGAGGCTGAGAACCACTGCCAGGAGAGCTTCTGTAAGTTCTGGTGGAGAAGAGCATCACTGAAGAGGCATGACTTTTCAGTGTGTGCTCTCATGGCGGTGCACACACTTCCCCTTCCTTCCGGTGGACTTGAAATGAAATTTAAAACATGGCTGAGGTTCAAAAGACTGCCAAGAATCATGTCATGCTAACTGCATTGACTCTAGATGACCTTTATGGTTGGGTCATTACAAAGCCACAGGCTTAGCCATCCAGAGCCGAAGGACACTTAAAGGTCACAGATGGCTCCAAATACATTCATGTCCAATATGACAAATTATTCCTTAAATAGAACACATTCATATATGTGTGTGTATGTGTGTGTGTGTGCATCAATATATATGATATCTATCTATCTATATCAGTTTTAAAAACTCACAATAAACACAATTAATGCAGCTAGGTAACTGTCTGACCTGTGTTTCTTTGCAAGGTTTGAAGGAGAGGTTCTGCAGGACTTTGATAACAGCAAGTTTCATGTTCATGATACCAAGTCTCATACCAATGCAGTTTCGGGGTCCAGTTCCAAAAGGCATGTATGTGTAAGGATTTCTGCTCTCCTTGTTCTCCTTACTGAACCTGGTTCCACAACAGTAAATGAAACAAATTAATGAAACAGAAAACCCACAAGAGCTCAAAGTCTGAGGCTTAACTTAAACACTCAACTAGTAGCATTAGGGATGCCTGTGTGAGCTAGTCATTGAATCCTGCTGTGGTGATTTTGCTATGAGAAAGGTAAACTCCAGATCCTTCCCATTCCCCGGACCCTATAGGAGCTTTCAGTCCTGTTGAGGAGATGAGATGAATGCTGTTTAAAAACAAATTTCTCTCTAAACACTAAATTTACATTCAGGCAGTGAGATGTTCATGCTCTGAACTGCTTGAAGGAAACGTGGGTTCCTGCCTCCACGCACACTTATGTCGGTCATGTGCTCATGGGGGAAGGCAGCAGGAGAATCAGCTCCCAGGATTTAAATTGTCATTTCCCCCTTGTATTCCCTTCCTTCCCGTCCCCTTGTGTCTGTCTGTCTGTCTGTCTCCCCCACAGCACAGAATGCTTAGGTCACATTTCCATAACTATATGACGCTACTATAGAATAACCACTGATTTCCTTGTCTATCTGTTCCACTAGCCTATAAATTCCTTGATGGTTAGACCTCTGTTTTATTCAACTTTGACTCCTCAGTATTTGAATATATTAAGGAAAAATATGGAATTGTGGAAAGTGATAATAGCATTGCGATTATGTATATTTTAAAGAGTCCCTACTTTGCAAAACATTTTGGAATATTTACAGACACTGTGACCTCAAATAATATGGGTAGATGGAGGAGGGTAGCAGTAGCATGTGGATGGAGCAGAGACATGGGATGGTTGTTGGGCAGGGAATGGGCACATACAGATACATCAAAAGTCTTCCACAGGCTAGTGCCTATAGAATATACTTGTGCATACGCCAAAAATTCTCCATGATAGGCTTTTTTGTAAACATTTGGATTTCTCGCTGCCTGGCCGAGTCCCTGACACGCAGGTGAGGACTAACTCTCTGCTTGACGACTGAATGAATCAAAAACGAACTGGGAGATGAGGATTGACATAAATACACTACCATGTGTAAAACAGATAGCTAGTGGCAACCCGCGGTATAGCACAGGGAGCTCAGCTCTGTGCTCTGTGATGACCTAGATGGGTGGGATGGGGGGGAGGGAGGTCCAAGAGGGAGGGGATATAGGTATACATACAGCTGATTCACTTTGCTGTACAGCAGAAACTAACACAACATTGTAAAGCAACTATACGCCAATAAAAAATAAATAAAGTGAACCAAAATGAACAACAGCAAAAAAGAAATAACGGTCAGTGGTCTCTGGTCTTAGGCTCGTGAAGCTGCAGGAGAGGGAGCTACTGAGCTTCAGGGAAACACAGAGGTTCCCTGGGCCAGAAAACAGAGGACTTGGTCCACTCCAACTTCCTGTTTCAAGAAGTGCTATGTGTAGAGGTGATGCTGGCACTCAGGACACTAGGGCGAACGAGATAAAGTCCTTGCCATCAGGGAGCTTATAGTCAGGGGCTCATAAAAGTCTAGATCCCAGCTAGTGCCCTAAAATATTCATCTCAAATTTTCTCACTGTACAATAAGTGGGAAAGCATCCACTCTTTCCAGAGTCCAATCTGTACCAAAGCCAGACCTTGACTCTGAATTCCCAAAGAGGATGCTCAACCCCTCCAAGGAGGAAATCTCAGACGTCTAGAGAGCAGAGGACTTCTCTTTGGAAGGTCACCAAGTACTGAGGTAGAAGGGACTGGCCCAGGTGTGCAGCCACAGACAGAACCAGGGCACCTGTGTGTACCTCGGTCCTCAGGCTGCCTGAACCACCAGGGATGAGACCTCTAGGTCCCCAGCCTGCACTCTCACAATAACGCTAGAGGAAATGTAGCCAGTGTTTAAAGAAATGGAAATGTGGGAACATTAGTGATGAATTCAAAGAGCTAAGGAGAAGGGACAGAAAAACTTAAAGGAAATAAAAGGCCTATACACCTAAAATAAGATAGTGGTTATGTAAATTACGGCATATGCATATAATCACTTATATAATTATATATAGAGAGAGATAGCTAGATAGATAGATACACACACAAATTCACATAGAATGTTGTTTATAGTTTACTGTGAAATCAAGTAAGCAGTTCAAAACCAAATTAAATATACTACCATTCTAGTTTAAAAAATCTATATATGCCTAGACAAATGTCCATGCGGACATACATCACATTATCAATGAGGCTTATCTTAAGGTATTAGGAATGTAGACAGCTATAATTCTTTTTTCTAGTCCACAGTTTGTAAAATTTGATTCGCACAATGATCACTCTTATATTAAGAAAAAACATCAAACACTAAAAAGAGGCACAAATAAATGATGGTACAATCGCTCATTTGTCTCCTACAGTAAGAGGCGTCTAATATGCTGGAACCACTCTGGATCAGAGAGGGTTCCCTTCCCTGGGTTCTCCTACCTTTCAGGACGGAACTCCTCAGGCTCTGGCCAGTGTTCCGGATCTCTGTGAATAGTGAAGAGTGGCACCATCACCACTGTCCCTTTGGGAATCAACACCCCATGGACTTCCACATCTTTCTTACAGACTCTCTCAAGTCTAGCAGTAAGTGGGAATAATCTGAGAGATTCATTCAACACCATGTCAAGATATTCCATCTGTTCCAGGGACTCATAGGTGGGAGGTGCCTGGAAGAAAGAAATAGATTTTGATAAATTGAGATGGGGATCAAACTTCAACTCAGTCTAAATAGTCCTATTGAAATGGTAGGAGCTCCAGAGAATAATTTCAACTGGTAAAGGACCTTAACATTTATAGATGTTATAATATCTATCATGTCGTTTGACCTGCTCAGTGGCCCACTGAGATGTGTGGAGTGGTTATGACTATACGAGAACATTGGGACAATCCCCTAAACAGGGCCTGAAATCCCGCACGTTATCATCTAGTGTATTTTCTTTCTCACGAGAACAAACATGACCAATAGACTATGACCCTTAGTCTCAAGTGAAATGTGCAAAGTCACTGTTTCCTTTCAAAAGAGAGGCCACACATCTGTACCAAGGGAAGAAATGTATAAGTGCAAATCCTCTACTCAACATAAAATTTTTACCTGAGAAATCTCGTTTACTCATTCTTTTGACTATACCTATAAAATCTGAAAATACTTTATGATGTTAAAACTCTATAAATAATTTAGGGAGAAACGAGTTCCTTTCTAAACCAAATACAAAAACAAAGAGCAAGATTGGGTGCTACAAGGAACACAATTTCAGATCCAGGGAAAGTTACAAGAGGATGAGAACCCTACCCTCAGCCACAGCCTCTGCTGCTGGAACAGTCTCCTATGGTCCCTTCAGGGGTGACTGTTAAGGTCTGAAGGTCTAAACAAACCACTCCAGCCCCAGAGGCCAGCTCTCCTCACACCACAAAGAATTCCACTCTTGGCAGAGATCTGAGACCAGTGGGGGTGACACGTGGCTGTCACGTGGGGTTATATTTAAGGGGCAACATTGTAGAGGGTAAGAGTTGGCTCAGGAGACAGACACCCTGGCACATAGGTTGGCGTTTTCACCACTAGGTACACGACTAGTATGTGAAAGTACTTCATCTCTCTGTCGCTCAGCTTTCTGAAACGTTACATGGAGATAATTAGAGTTGACACTTCATAGGCTTGTGTGGCAGACACACTCACTGCTCACCCAGTATCCACGTAGTCCCTGCATTTCCCAGCCCACTTGAAGTTACAGGAAACCAGCTTTGCCAATGGGCTGTGAACGGAGGCGATTATGTCAGTTCGGGGACAAATCATTTGAAAAGCCAGTGAGCAACGCTCGAGTCCCTTATTCCCCAGACAACAGGAAGTCCTCATGTTCCAGATAAGGCAGCTACAGGAAGGTGGAGCCTCTTAGCCTGTATCCCCGAGTAACGCTGTGGAGCAGAGCTGCCCTCTCCCATCCTCCACTAACAATCCATGTTGGTCATGTAGATGTGGGTTAGAAGTAAACCTTTGCTATGAAAGCTCTGAGATTTGAGGGCTCATCTGCTACTGAGGCATAACTTAGCCTCTCCTGACTTATACAGAATTTTATGAAGATTAAATTCGTTTATAAATAGCATCTAGAACAGACACATATAGTAAAAAAGCAAATGTTGGCCAATACTGTCCTTGTCATTGTATTATTATAAAAGAGGAAGAAGACAATGCTTTAGCAATTCTCTCTTGCCTGGTGACCATCTTACTACAATGAAAAGAATTGCAATATGTGATTTACCAGAGAAGACAGATCATCTCTAATTTAGTTAGGCACTACAATCCATCCTTACCTTATATTTGAAGGACCCAGGACCCTGAAAGGTGATAAAATTTGTCCAAAACCACAGCCAGGACTCAAACTCACGTCCTCTGTTTCCTACTTTAAGCCCTTTGTTGTTACGAGGCCCCTCCTAGTCTGCAGTGTACCCAGGGCGGTAGACTGAATTAATGGTCCCAGTTCTCCAGCCCTTCCTGGGTCCATGCCCTTTGCCACCTACCTTTGTGGTTCCCTCCCATCCTGACTCTGGGGTTGGCCAGGTGGTTTGCTTTACACCAGTGGAAATCTGGCTAAGTGTGATGCTAGGAGAGGTTTGAAAATCACCCATATGGTTGGACTTTTGGTTCTTGCCATCTACCATTGCCTTGAGAAGTAGACACGTGGAGATCGAGAGGCAGGAGAAGCAAGTGTGGAGTTGAGTCAGCCTAGCCAGCTTAGACGAGGCCAGCCTAGATCAGCCAAGAGCCAGACCAAGCAAGTCCAGCCGATATCAGCAGATAACTGTGTGGGCACTAGAGCAATAGATGCTTACTGTTAGATGCCACTGAGGTTTTGTGATTTATTTTATTTTTTTTTTGTGGTACGCGGGCCTCTCCTATTGCGGAGCACAGGCTCCAGACGCGCAGACTCAGCGGCCGTGGCTCACGGGCCCAGCCGCTCCGCGGTATGTGGGATCTTCCCGGACCGGGGCATGAACCCGTGTCCCCTGCCTTGGCAGGCGGACTCTCAACCACTGCGCCACCAGGGAAGCCCCGAGGTTTTGTGATCTTTATGTGGCATTATTGTGATAACTGATATGCCAGGACCAGCACTTGTTTCAAACCACTTATATTTCTGTCAGTAGTACGCATTATCTACGTTTTCCCCCTTTGTGCTTGACTCTTGAGGTCTTTCCTAAATAGCACAAGTGAAAACTTTGATACTTATGCTTTTTGCAAAAATCTCCTGAGAAGTGGCAAGGAGACATTCGTGCTAAGGCTTCACTTTCCCCCTCCCTCTGCAGGTATCATCACTCACCTTACTGGGGAGAGCTGCGTCAATCTCTTCCTGCAGCTTCTGCTGGATGTCAGGGTGAGTGGCCAATTCATAGAAAAGGAAGGAGAGAGCCTCAGCAGTGGGCTCATAGCCACCAAAAATAAAGATAATACCTTGGGCCACCATTTCTGGGTCAGACAGAGCTAAAAGGGGAGGAGAGACATTGTAGGTAAAGCATGTCAATATAAAACATCACAGGTTAGAGGATGAGAAATCCCAATGAGACTCCCAAATCCCTAGGGAAAAAAATGGAAAAGCAATTCAGAGCAAAACTGGGAGTGGTTTGCACTCTCATGTCTGTTTTACAGAGCCAGAAACAGGCAAAACTTTTCTTAATCCACTTTTTCCTCAAGGTCTGTACTATACTTGGCCCTCTGCTCCTGGTTATGCCACAGTCTCCACCAACACAGCTGAGTAATTTCAAGACACAGCATTTCTGTCTAACACGCACAGCATTATCAGTATGCCCCTTGGAGAATCCTAAATGCACTTTAGCTATAAACAGTATGGGGTAGCCATGTTTTTCCTTTAAAAAATTATATTATTCTAGCTAAAGTATAACATGAATTTTTTTGAGAAAGTTTGCAATACTAAGGCTGTACTGTAGGGAAAATTAATAGAAGACTTGGGGCACAAGTCTTCAAATGGATGATCACAGATATACAGAAACTACAGGAAAAAAAAAAAGCTAGAAGAGTGCTGATTGATCCTAGTCTAATCAATGGCATTAAAATAGCAGAAGAAAGAATGTGTCCTTAGAAGGGCATTGGCCAGCATACAATATAGAAAAATAGGACCCAGGGAGTGGAATTAGCAATGCTTATTCAATCATGACCTGAATGTCATCTTCCTCAGTACAAGCCCCCTCTCTTTGCTCTCCCTTGTGCTCAGCAAACAGCCCTTGTGATTACAAATTGGTCTCCATTTTTATTTTCTCCTGAGAAAATCCAAGCATGGTCAGGCTCCAATCTATTTGATGGGACTATACTAGATACTTAGAACACTCAGATCAACATGGTACCTGCCCAATCATGTAATTCACAACTAAAACAATACAAAATGTGTGGAAGAAAGATCTACAGAGTTCTGATTTCCCCATGATGATTTCTGTGAAGCAGTTGTGGGTAAATTCAACTATCAAATTCTTTGCCTCCAGTTAGCATAAACCCTAGGATACTAAAAGTTTAGAGCTGTACTGTCTAATATGTGGCTATTTAATTTAAATTTTAATTGATTAAAATTAAGTACAATTTAACATTTAGTTCTTCTGTGGCATTACCCATATGTTCAATAGCCACATGTCTAGTGATTACTGTATTGAACAGTGCAGATATAGAATATTTCCTACGGAAATTTGTATTGGACCACGTAGTTAGATAGATGTCAGATAGATAAGTAGATAGATAGATAGACAGATAGATAGACAGGGACATAGTTGTGGATATATTTATAGTGGTGTGCTAGAGTCATCTCATCCCTCTCTCAAGAATCAATCTGTAAAAATCTAACAATATTGTGAGATGGTTGTCAAACCATTGGTATCTTGAAATTAACCAAGTGTGAGTATTCATATCATGGAAATAAACTAAAAACGAGGGCATTCTTGTTTTAAAGAGACGTTCTGTTTACATCACTGGTTATGAGTAGATATAGAAATACTTGGGGCTCCCCTGGTGGCACAGTGGTTAAGAGTCCACCTGCCAATGCAGGGGACATGGGTTCGAGCCCTGGTCCAGGAAGATCCCACATGCCGCAGAGCAACTAAGTCCATGTGCCACAACTACTGAGCCCGTGCCACAACTACTGAAGCCTGTGCACCTAGACCCCGTGCTCCACAACAAGAGAAGCCACCGCAGTGAGAAGCCCGTGCACCGCAATGAAGAGTAGGCCCCGTTCGCTACAACTAGAGAAAGCCCAGGCGCAACGACAAAGACCCAACGCAGCCAAAAATAAATAAATAAAATAAATTTAAAAAACCAAGCAAACAAAAAAAAGAAATACTTATGTTCATCAGTCTTGTGTAAATATATTTGATGATATGTTTGATGGTCTTATCTTTGCCACCGAAAGGATGTAGAAGCAAAGAAACCATAGTAGAAATGAACACTCCTAGATCCCAGGTTTTGATTTCTAAATACACTTTCTCACTAAAGGAAACCAGAGCTCCTTTCAGGACTAGTTAAGGGAAACAGAATAGATACCTGGAATGTCCTGCATCAGAATAGAGACACAGATGTAGAGAATGGACATGTGGACACAGGGGGAAAGGGGAGGGTGGGACAAATTGGGAGATTAGGTTTGACATAAATACACTACCATATGTAAAATAGATAGCTAGCGGGACCCTGCAGTATAGCACAGGGAGCTCAGCTTGGTGCTCTGTGATGACCTAGTTGGGCGGGATGGTGGGGGATGGGAAGGACATCCAAGAGGGAGGGGATATATGTATACATATAGCTGATTCACTTCATTGTACAGCAGAAACTAACACAATATTGTAAAGCAACTATATTCCAATAAAAAAAAAGAAAGCGAGGAAGTTCTCAGAAAATGATACTCTATATACTATAATGGTGGATACACGTCATTGTACATTTGTCAAAACCCATAAAAAGGACAATACCAAGAATGAACACTAATGTAAACTATGGACTTTTGGTGGTAATAATATGTCAGTGTAGGTTCATTGACTGTAACAATTGTACTTTGATGTGATCTTTTGATAGTGGAAGAGGCTGTGTGTAGGTGGGGGGAGGATGTATGTTTGAAATCTCTGTACTTTCCCCTCAATTTTGCTGTGAACCAAACTGCTCTAAGAATAGTCTAGTGGAAAAAAAAACGATTTAAGAATAAAAAAAGAAATAAAACAGGATACAGGAGCCTACTTAAAAGGGATCCAGTGGGCAAACCTGAGAGAATTTTAGAATCAAAGTTAAAAATGATATGAGAATAAACTAATGATGAAAGATCTGAAAGTGAAATTAAGAAAACACTCTCATTTACCATTGCAACAAAAAGAATAAAATATCTAGGAATAAACCTACCTAAGGAGACAAAAAACCTGTATGCAGAAAATTATAAGACACTGATGAAAGAAATTAAAGATGATACAAATAGATGGAGAGATATACCATGTTCTTGGATTGGAAGACTCAACATTGTGAAAATGACTCTACTACCCAAAGCAATCTACAGATTTAATGCAATCCCTATCAAACTACCAATGGCATTTTTCACAGAACTAGAACAAAAAATTTCACAATTTGTATGGAAACACAAAAGACCCCGAATAGCCAAAGCAATCTTGAGAACAAAAAACGGAGCTGGAAGAATCAGGCTCCCTGACTTCAGACTATACTACAAAGCTACAGTAATCAAGACAGTATGGTACTGGCACAAACACAGGAATATAGATCAATGGAACAGGATAGAAAGCCCAGAGATAAACCCACGCACCTATGGTCAACTAATCTATGACAAAGGAGGCAAGGATATACAATGGAGAAAAGACAGCCTCTTCAATAAGTGGTGCTGGGAAAACTGTACAGGTACATGTAAAAGTATGACATTAGAACACTCCCTAACACTATACACAAAAATAAACTCAAAATGGATTAAAGACCTAAATGTAAGGCCAGACACTATCAAACTCTTAGAGGAAAACATAGGCAGAACACTCTATGACATCAATCACAGCAAGATCCTTTTTGACCCACCTCCTAGAGAAATGGAAATAAAAACAAAAATAAACAAATGGGACCTAATGAAACTTCAAAGCTTTTGCACAGCAAAGGAAACCATAAACAAGACCAAAAGACAACCCTCAGAATGGGAGAAAATATTTGCAAATGAAGCAACTGACAAAGGATTAATCTCCAAAATTTACAAGCAGCTCATGCAGCTCAATGTCAAAAAAACAAACAACCCAATCCAAAAATGGGCAGAAGACCTAAATAGACATTTCTCCAAAGAAGATATATAGATTGCCAACAAACACATGAAAGAATGCTCAACATCATTAATCATTAGAGAAATGCAAATCAAAACTACAATGAGATATCATCTCACACTGGTCAGAATGGCCATCATCAAAAAATCTACAAACAATAAATGCTGGAGAGGGTGTGGGGAAAAGGGAACACTCTTGCACTGTTGGTGGCAATGTAAATTGATACAGCCACTATGGAGAACAGTATGGAGGTTCCTTAAAAAATTAAAAATAGAACTACCATATGACCCAGCAATCCCACTACTGGGCATATACCTTGAGAAAACCATAATTCAAAAAGAGTCATGTACCACAATGTTCATTGTAGCCCTATTTACAATAGCCAGGACATGGAAGCAACCTAAGTGTCCATCGACAGATGAATGGATAAAGAAGATGTGGCACATATATACCATGGAGTATTACTCAGCCATAAAAAGAAATGAAATTGAGTTATTTGTAGTGAGGTGGATGGACCTAGAGTCTGTCATACAGAGTGAAGTAAGTCAGAAAGAGAAAAACAAATACCGTATGCTAACACATATATATGGAATCTAAGGAAAGAAAAAAAAAAGCTCATGAAGAGCCTAGGGGCAAGATGGGAATAAAGACACAGACCTACTAGAGAATGGACTTGAGGATACGGGGAGGGGGAAGGGTAAGCTGGGACGAAGTAAGAAAGTGGCATGGACATATATACACTACCAAACATAAAATAGATAGCTAGTGGGAAGCAGCCGCATAGCACAGGGAGATCAGCTCGGTGCTTTGTGTCTACCTAGAGGGGTGGGATAGGGAGGGTGGGAGGGAGGGAGATGCAAGAGGGAAGAAATATGGGAACATATGTATATGTATAACTGATTCACTTTGTTATAAAGCAGAAACTAACACACCATTGTAAAGCAATTATACTCCAATAAAGATGTTAAAAAAATGATATGAGAGTAAATTACACATGAGAACGTACTGATATAGATAAATAAATAAATGATGGGGGAGAATGGAAAGCTCTCCCTTAAAATAGAACATCAACTGATAAATACAGAAGAATGATGAAATTACAAATTCATTTTGCAAACATCACAGTAATGAAGTTTTCAGTCAAAAACCATCCATGGATGGTAAAACTAGTGGGTGACAATTTGAAGAGGAACACTATATTTCCAGTCTCAAAGGTTTCTCCCACCAGCTGCTTGTTAATGACAAAGGAAAAAACTGAACTTTACAGTAGACTAAGCTAGTGAACACAACTTTAACCAAGTGTTCCAAGTTAAGGTCATCAACACTGGGGCAATGTTCCTCCTGATGGGATGAAGTCTTGATGCAAATTTCCAGGCAGAGGTTCTGACTCATTGGGTCCAGAGGAGCCTGAGAATTGACATTGGAAACAAGCTCCCCAGAGGTTCGGCTGTAGGTGATCCACAGACCATGACTGACTGATGGGCATGACATCCTTGTTACACTTGCCCTTCGAGCTCTGAACAAGGTTGTGCCTGCGTACACCTATGAAGTATCTCTTGCTACCATTCCTGTCTGACCACGTGTCTTCCTTCAATTTGGCAAAAATCTCCAGCTGCCTGGAAAACTTCCTGCACATTTTTAGAACCACACCCTAGCTCTGCACCTCCCCACAGTGGCCCCTCGTAAGCTCTCCCTGGTTACCTTTACGGGTGTCCACATCTTTGGAATTCTGAGAGTTAATCATCAGCTGAAGAAGATCCACTCGGTGCTAGAAGCAGAAAGAGAAATGTCAATGGCAGAAAGTTACTTGTGAAGACAGAAATAAATCAGGAGTGCATATTTCACACCTCTTCCCTGAGAATACGACCCCTTAAAGAGCAGAAGGCTGACGAGTACTGACTAAGTCCTCAGTGACCAAAACATCCACCTACAAATCTTGGAGAGCATGATGTTTCCCTGAGAGAAACCCAGCCATCATGTCCATCTGCTTTTTGGTCCTCACTCTCTCTGATCTTTGGTTTCTCTGGTTTTTGAAACAGCTTCTTAACCAAAGAGTTACCTGCTCTCTCTCCTGTCACACCTGTTTGCTCAGGAGAGCAAGAAGAAAAAACCTCAATCTTTTTTTCCCTCCAGCTTTAATTCTTAAGGAACAGCCACATAAATTAATACCCAGACATTTGCAGAGTTCACTGGCAGCTTGTGTAGAAGCACCTTCAAGAGCCCCATCCTTCCAGATTGCTACACAGCTTTCAGTGCTTTCCTGGGATGCCCAGCCCTGTCCCCCTGACCTGCAGACATCCTTGTGCTGGCCTCCAGGCCTCATGAGGCAAAGCTGGCTTAACCAGCTTGCAGCCTCATTGCCAGCAGAAGACCCCTGCCCACTCCAGCCTATGAGAGGGCTCAAATTTAACACAGACTACACTCCGCCAGGTGCCTGATGAGGCATTCCATTGGAAAATCTATAAAATAGGAGGATCGGATTTGAAGTGATTCTTTGCCAATCTAATATTTGGTGAAATATGAGTAAAATCACTTATAAACAGTAATTTTTATCCTTTGACAATTTATTGAAGGGAAATGGTAAAGTCTTAACTCAACAGTATTTATGCAGTGATATACTAATTGGCACACCTATTTTAAACTTAAACATTTCTCTCTGACTCATTTTCTTATCTTCTTCCCCAAAGAACTTACCCCCAAAGGTAAATTACATATTTATTTACCCCCAAAGTTTAGAACTCTTCTACTCTAAAATCTGTAGTTCTCTACCTACCTTTAAAAATGCTGAGATGTGCATAAGTCGTGTGTATACAGCTCAATAAATTACCAAAAGGTGAACACCCTCATGTCACCACCACCAGATTTTACCGTTTCTTTATCTTTGAGGCGACTTTCTTTCATCCTTTTTATAGATTTTGTGATAAAATTCACAGCATTTTTTGGAAACACAGAGAGATTTAATATTTCAAAGACTGGACGAAGGAACGGAAAAAGTGCTGTAAGGGAAAAGATAAAAGGAAAGCAGAGTAAAAATGCAAAATTTACCTGGAGCAATTATAATTTGCACTACCAATCAGAGAGTAAGAGACACCAGGGTTCTCAATCAGGATCAGTCCCTCTATGACCTTTGCTCAGACTTCCAAGCCAAGGCCTGAGCAAGGGCAAGTCCACATATAGGGGTCATCACTATAGTAGTGAGATCAGTGGTCCTCCCTCTATCTTTCACACGACCAGAGGAACAGGATTACATTTTGGACTTCATTGACTTTTATCTACTGAACTACAGTTTCTTTGGATAAAACAGACCATAGTCTGCTACTTCAATTAATCATGGTGTTCAAAAAAATAATGGGATAGATTTAATACAGTGTATGTCTTTCAACCATAATGGAATGTAATTTGAAATCAATAATAGAAAGAAAATTGGGAAACTCACAAATGTGTGGAAATTAAACAATACACTCCTAAATAACCAATGGGTTGTAGAAGAAATCAAAAGGGCAATCAGGAATTACTTTGAAGTGAATAAAAATGAAGTCAAGACATACCAAAACCGATGGAATGTTGCAAAGGGAGTGCTCAGAGAGAAATGTATGGCTTTATTTACCTACATTTTAAAAGAACAAAAATTTCCTATCAATAACCTAATAATTTTCCACCTTAACATTCTGAAAAAAGAGGAGCAAACAAAAACTAAAGCAAACAGAAGGAAGAAAATAATAAAGATGAGAGCCGAAACTAATGAACTAGAGAATAAAAAAACAATAGAGGAAAATCAATGAAACAAAAGGTTGATTCTTTTAAAAGAACTTTTTCGCTAGATTGACCAAGAGAAAAAGACAAAAGACAAATTGCCCCTGTCGAAACTAAAGAAGGGAGACTACCACTCACATTAAACAAATGAGAAGGACTATAAAGGACACCATAAACAACTCTATGCCAATAAATACGATAACTTAGATAAAATGGATACAGAAACAGATGAAAAAAAAAAAAATAGACAATCTGAATAGACCTGTAAGAAGTACAAAGTTTTAGTTAGTAATCAAGAGAAAAACAACAATTTGACAAAGAAAAGCTCAGGTCCACATGGTTTCAATGGGGAATACTACCAAATATTTAAAGAAGGATTACAACAATTTTTCACAAACTCTTCTGAAAAATAGAAGAGGATGAAACACTTTCAAACTCATTCTATATGGCCAGTATTAATCTGATACAAAAACCAGGCAAAGATAGCATAGGAAAAGGAAACTACAGACCAACATATCTTATGAACATGGATGCACAAATCCTCAACAAATGAATCCAGCAAAATATAAAAAGAGGTATACACCACAACAAAGGGGGGTTTAATTCAAGGAATGCAAGGTTGTGTAATACACAGTTTCAATAGCATAAAGAACAAAACCATATGACCATCTAAATATACAGTAAAAGCAACTGACAAAATCCAACACACTCCTGTGATAATAACACTCAGCAAAAAGGAACAGAAGGGAATTTCCTCAACCTGATGAAGGCCATCTACAAAAACCCACATATAACGCAATACTTAATCGTCAAAGACTGGATGATTTCCTCTAAGTTTAAGAGCAAGACAAGGAAGCTTCTCTCACCACTTCTTCTCGACATTGTACTAGAGGTCCTAGCCAGGAGAATTAGGGAAGAAAAAGAAATAAAACGTATCCATATAGGAAATGAAGATGTAAACGATCTCTATCATAAGATAACATAATCTTGTATATAGAAAATTATAAAGACTCCACTAAAAACTTATTAGAACTAATTAACAAGTTCAGCAGGGTTTCAGGATACAAGACCAATACACAAAAATCAATTGTATTTCTATACCTTGCAATAAGTAATCCAAAAGTGAAATTAAGAAAATAACTCCATTTATAATAAAGTAAAAAATAGAATACTTAGGAATAAGTTAACAAAAAAGTGCAAAATTTCTGCTCTGAAAACCACAACATTGTTGGAATAAAGATCGAAGTAAATGAAAAACATTCCATGTTCATGTATCAGGATTTAATATTTAACATTTGCTATCTTGACTTAACATTGTCAAGATAGCAAATCTACAGATTTAACACATTCCCTGTCAGAATCCTAGCTGGCTTCCTTGTAGACATTTACAAGCTGAATTTAAAATTCATACGGAATTTCAAGGGGCCCAGAAGAGCCAAACCAATATTGGGGAAAAAAAAAAAAAGGAAATAAGTTGCAGGACTCATACTTCCTGATTTCAAAACTTATACCACAAAGGTGCAATAAGCAAAGCTCTATGACCTCGCAGCATCCAAATATATCATATAGCAGTTTTAACTGTAGTCACATTGCACATCACACCACCAGTATTTATTTATGTTATAACTCAAAGTTTGTACCTTTTGACCACCTTCATTCACTTCCCCCACCACCCAACCCCACTTCTGGTAAATCAAAACTATGAAATAGTTCTTCTATGAGTTTGATTTTCTTCTTTTTGATTTAGCATTTAAGTATTTGTCTTTCTCTGTCTGACTTATTTCACTTATCGTAATACCTTCAAGGTATATCCACATTATGCAAATGGCAGGATCTCCTTCCTTTTGATGGCTTACTAGAACTCCACTGCACGTGTGCACACACACCCACATGCACGTACATATACCTACCACGCTTTCTTCATCCATATGTCAACAGACACTTAGGTTCTAAATATTATTGCATTGTACATTTTAAGTGGGTGAATTACATGGTATATAAATTATATCTCAATATAGATATCTATAAAAGAAAGAGATGGAAGGGAGGAAGGAAGGAAGGAACGAATGAAGGAAAGAAAAAGAAATATAGTGGTCCACATACTTGAAAAGATAAGGAGTGGATCAAGGAAATCAAATCTCAAGAGCTTCTTAGTATATTCCACAAAGGGATCTTGTGGGTTGCTGAGGGAATCGATGTTCACTCCAAATGCTGTGCCAGTAATCACATCCATGCTGTAGGCCCCAAAGAAGCTGCGTAGAGAAAGATAGGAACAACTAAAATCAACACCTCTTTACTCTCCTTACCCAACACATATAACAAGAAGTGCATGTGAAATCAGATGCCCAGACAAGGCAGGTAGAGAGCCACACTCTTTCAGAACCACCTGTTGGTCCATGGCAGAGTCTATGCTACTATCACTCACACATGAGGTGTGTCTGAGGTGCCAGTGATGCAGCTGGCCCTGTGCCAGGAGGGCTGGGGACACTAAGGCAAGTTAGACGTCCCCCCACAAACTCAAGGAGCTCAGTCATAGAGGGATAGACACCCATAATCAGACAAAGTACAGTAGTGTGTTTTGACTACAGGCAATAATAGGTGTATAAGGACTGTGTCTGAGCAGAACCAAGGGTGTAAAATTAACTCGTCCTGGGGGAGTCAAGAAAGGGGACGCTGATCTGGATCTTGCCTCACCACAGAACCTGTGCTCAGAGCTGATTCCTCTTCAGTGAATTACAGAACAGTAGCACCCTGTTCTGAGTTGCCAGGAACATCATCCCTCACTGTCTTACACCCCTGCTAAGGACCCTGAAAGACCCACACTTCCTCAACTCCAGTGGTCTGTGGTTGACCTGAGGGCAGACTCATTTCTGTAAAAGGTAAAGAGTAAAAATGATCAATTCTATGGTCATCCTACCCATAGCCTGTATGAGGCCTTCTGACTTTTTGGACTGACAGAAAGGGGAGTGGTGGCAAGATTTAACATTCAGTATTTGCAGGTGTCCTCAGCCAGATTGTGAAGAGATCTAAGTTGTTCCGAGTTCCATATTGTGATGATTGTACGTCACCCACTGCCTACCAGTATGTACCAAGTCTCTTCCCTGCCACCATTCCATGCCATCCACACTCAAGATGGGTGCAGTCACGTTTCTTCCTTCTCTCCTGGCTGTCCTGCTTTTTTTTTGGTGAGCCACCTCTCTTTCTGGGATGGACCTTTGGGAGTTATACCACCACATACCTACTTCTGTCTGGTCACTACCGTAACTCAGCAGTGGGAATCTGGCTCCCTGGCAGGCAGCTGGAGGGTCTCAGTGGAGCTCAGGTACCAGCAGCCTCACCCCTACTTACTCTTTCACGGTGATGGGCTTGCCTTTCTCTGCTTCCTTTCTCAGGTTCCTCACCAACACATCTCCATACATGCTAATGATGGGGAACATCTAGACACAAAATAAACACCACCCGAGGTTAAATGTGGAGACTCAAGTCCTAGAAGGACCTGACTTTCCCATGAATGGAGAAGTGACATTTGATAAGGACTCTCATAATGTCTCTTCTAGGAGGTGAAGATAAAAGGCTATTTTAGGAAGCTCAAATTTAGTAGCCTCCTCCCTGGAAAAGGACTGTGATTTTATTTCCTACCTTATTCTTTAAGTTTCTAATTGAAAGTCCTCTTTTCTTACCTGCTTGAGCTTTCCACTGGTGAAGGTTGGACACAGCAATGATCGTATTTTCTTCCATTGTTCATCCTCAGCCAGTGAGATGGCATTTTTCATAACTCCCACTGGACCAAACGTCTAGAGTTGAAAAAAACACATTTTACCCTACATAAGTTTTGAAAGTCTCGACATTTTTGGAAATTGTGTTCAATGTGCACCAATTATTCAACAAATATTTAGTGACTGTCTACTTGGAAGCAGGCCCTATGCTAGATGCTCAATAAATATTTATCCCAAATGCATAGCTTCCTGTGAGGGTCAAGGAGACATCCAGCCACCAGACATCATTTCCAGACTTTATATGCCAATCTCCTTTTAAATGAAATGACCCACATAGTAGGAGAACTGTTCTTCCAGAGGAACAGACAGGCATAAGACCTAGTTCATCCTCCTGGGCTGTGCAAAGTACAAGGGTATTGGTGACAGATAGCCAGATAGCCTTGGCAAAGTGTATGTTGACTCAGACAAGTTCTGTCTTTACATATATCTAAAGCCTGAGCAAGTGGAAAAAGGGATGTCTTGATATGGTGATTGTTTCTAAAAACAGTGCTTAGCACTTGAAAGATTAGGAATCTATTTGCTAGTCTGAAGAAATAATGCAATTACACAAAAAACATTTTCCCCTATATTTTTTGCCCAGGATAAGAAGGAAAAAAGGTAATTCTCTATCTCAACTTGGGACTGGCTATCAAACCAAGCTGCTTGGAAATTTCCACATTCTTCCAAAATAAAATTTTGTTTTAAAACGGATATTTCCAACACCCA
This sequence comes from Globicephala melas, assembly GCF_963455315.2. Classification (NCBI taxonomy): domain Eukaryota; kingdom Metazoa; phylum Chordata; class Mammalia; order Artiodactyla; family Delphinidae; genus Globicephala; species Globicephala melas. The sequence continues at coordinate 6,366,707 of NC_083328.1, read as the reverse complement.
TTCATGATGAAAACTCATCAACTAGGAGGAGAGGGAAACTTTCTCTACTTGATAAAGGGCATATGCCCAAAACAAAGCAAAACAAAACAAAACAAAAAAACTATAGCAAAAAAAAAAAAAAAAAGTCAGTACTTTGCAAAGATCAAGTAAATGAATTGAAGTACTAACTTAAAATCTCTCCATAAAATATCCCAGGCCCAAATGAGTTCATTGTTAAAATATATAAAACATTTAATGAAAAAATAACCAACCAAGAATACTTTTCCCAAAAAAGGGATCCTTCAGAAATGAGGGAGGAATAAAGAAATTTTTAGACAAACAAAAGCAGAAAGAATTTGTCACTACCAGAACAGCCTTACAAGGAAGGTCTTCAAGCTGAAAAGACAGAACACTAACTAGTAACATGAAATCATATGAAATAATAAAACTCACTAGTAAATGTAAATATATAGTCAAATTCAGAATACAGTAATATTGTAATGGTGGTGTGCAAGTCACTTATGACTCTAGGGTAAATGTTAAAAGACAAAAGAGTTTTTAAAAAGTATAGCTAAAATAATTTGTTAATAGATACACAATATAAAAAGATGTACAATTCACCCTTAATCAATTCAGGTTTGAACTACGCAGGTCCACTTACAGGTGCATTTTTTTCAATAGTAAATACTACAGTACTACATGATCCATGATTGGTTGAATCTGTGGATATGAAACCACGGACGGAGGAACCTCAAATACAAAGGAACCACATAACAGAGGACGGACTATAAGTTATATGCAAATTGACTACAGGGAAGGTTAGCACCCCTAACCCCAACACTGTTCAAGGATCAACTATAAACTATGACATCAAAAACATAAAATAAGTAGGGGAGGGAGAGTAAAAACATTCAGCTTTTGAATGAGAATAAATAGGCTGTTATATGTATGTATAAGATGTTTTCTGTAAGCTTCACTAACCAGTAAGTAAAACCTATAGTTGATAAAGAGATAAAGAAGAAGGAATCAAAGATACCACTATAAAAAAATCATGAAATAACAAAGGAGACAAGAAGAAGAGAAAAAGAAGAAACAAAGAATCTATGAAACACCTGGATTAAGAAAATGGCAACAGTAAGTCTGACCTACAATCCCTTTAAATGCAGATGAACAGATGAATGGATAAAGAAATGTGTGTGTGTTTGTGTGTGTGTGAATAATTATATATATAATGGAATGTTATTCAGCTTGAAAAAAGAAAATCCTGCCATTTGCTAAAACATGGATGAACCTTGAGGACAACACACTAAGTGAATTAAGCCAGACACAGAAGGATAAATATCACATGATCTCACTTATATATGGAATCTAAAAAAAACAAAAAAATTCAAACTGATAGTAACATAGAGAAGAATGGTGCTTATCAGAGGCTAGTGGGAGATGGGATGGGGGAGGGGGAGAAGATATTGATCAAAGGGTACAAATTTTCAGTTATCAGGTGAATAAATGGAGACCTAATTTACAGTATGGTGACTCTAGTTAATAATACTGTAATGCACACTTGAAATTTACTGAAAGAGTAGATCTCAAACGTTCATACCACTCACACACAAAAGGTAATCATGAGGGGGGATGTATGTGTTAATTAGTTTGTGGTAATCATTTCACAACATATACATATATCAAAGCATCATGTTGAGTACACCTTGAGTATATACAATTCTTTTGTCCAAAATAAACCAATAAAAAATTTTAGGTGGTGAAAGCTCAGGAAAAATGCACCATTCTTTCCCTACATTATAAAAAGTTTGAACTAGTGCCGTAAGTTCTAGCTAGTGCAGCAAGACAAGAAAAATAAATGAAAGGCATACCGATTGGAAAAGAAAAAAGTGTTGCTATTTTCAGTTGACATAATTGTCAGTATAGAAGTTCTCAAGGAAATAATAGGGAAACCTCTAGAACTAATAAATGACCTGAGCGAGTTAGTAGCATATAAGATCAACACACAAAACTCAACCCCATTTCTATATGATAACAATGAATATGTAACAGCACATTAAAAACTCACTACCAGTTACAATCACTCTAAAGAAAATGAAATAATTTAGGTGTAAATAAAACAAAACATGTATGAAATCTCTATGCTGAATACTACAGACTGCTGTGAAATGATCAAACAAAGCCTAAATAAATTGAGAAACAATACTACGTTCATAGATTCAAACATGTGACCTAGTAAAAATATAGATTGTCCCCAAGTTGATGTAAGGGTTAATTCAATTCTTATCAAAACCTCAGCAAGTATTTTGCAAACATAGATTAGCTTATCCTAAATTTGTAGGGAAAGGCAAAGGACCGAAAATAGTTAAAACAATTCTGAAAAAAATTAAGTGGGAGGGATAGTCTACTTGCTAAGACTTACTGTGCAACTACAGTCATCAAGATTGTGTGGTACTGGGGGAGGGATAGATACGTAGATCAATGAACTGAACAGAGAGTAAGAAATAGACCCACAGAAATAGGCCCTAATGATTTTTGACAATGGTGCAAAAGCTATTTAATGAAGGAAGGAGTCTTTCCACAAATGGTGGAGGAACAACGCAGACATTTACAGGCAAAAAAAAAAAACCCAAAAAAAACCCCAAAGACAAAAGAACTATGACCTAAGCTCACATGTTATACAAAAATCAACACAAAATGGATCATAGACTTGGGCTTCCCTGGTGGCGCAGTGGTTGAGAGTCCGCCTGCCGATGCAGGGGACATGGGTTCGTGCGCCAGTCTGGGAGGATCCCACATGCCATGGAGTGGCTGGGCCTGTGAGCCATGGCCGCTGAGCCTGCGCGTCCGGAGCCTGTGCTCCGCAACGGGAGAGGCCACAACAGTGAGAGGCCCGCGTACTGCAAAAAAAAAAAAAAAAAAAAAAAAAGATCATAGACTTAAATGTAAAACATAATACTATATACTGTTTAGAGGAATAAGGGAGAAAAACTTTGGAACCTAGGACTAGGTAGAGGTTTCAGACTTGACATCAAAGGTACAACCCATAAAAGAAAAAATTGACAAAACTGGCCTCATCAAAATTAAAAAAAAAAATTTTGCTGTGCTAAAGACCCTGATAAGAGGAAAAGACAAGGTACTCACGGTGACTATAAAAGAATAGTAGGAGGGGGTGTTATGGTGATGGAACAGTTCTGTATATTGATGGAGGTAGTTACACAAACATAAATACATGATAAATTTTCATACAGCAACACACACGCAAAAATGAGTGCACAAAAAACTGATTAAAACTGAATAAGCTCTGTGGATAGAATCAATGTCAATTTCCTGCTTTGATACTGTACTATAATTTTTCAAGATATTATCATTGGGAGAAACATGACGAGGGTACATAACATGTATTTTTTTCTTTTGAGAACATGCTGTGAATTTATAATTATTTCAAAATGAAAATTTAATAATTAATTAATTAAAAATTTAAAATGCATGCCTACCCGCCGGTTTGTGAAGACAGAATAACATTCTTTCACTAGCACTGTTTTGATCATGTCTAGATCTGTGATAGCCAACACGGGCTGTCGACCATCAAAAAACCTGTGTAGGGAAAACAGAGCTGATTAAACTTAATGAGCCAGTTTCTGCAGCTGGAGCCACAACCAGAAGTCCAGATTTTCAACTAGATGTTACATAATCCCTACTACTAGAGATCATGGTTAGAAATAACATTAAAACATGGGTTAGGGGGCTTCCCTGGTGGCGCAGTGGTTGCGAGTCCGCCTGCCAATGCAGGGGACACAGGTTCATGCCCCGATCCGGGAAGATCCCACATGCCGCAGAGCGGCTGGGCCCGTGAGCCATGGCCGCTGAGCCTGCGCGTCCGGAGCCTGTACTCTGCAACGGGAGAGGCCACAACAGTGAGAGGCCCGCGTACCGCAAAAAAAAAAAAAAAAAAAAAAACATGGGTTAGGTCTAGGTGGTGTGTGTATGGGTATTTCCTATACCAACTTCATAATTCTTAGGGCTTTAAAATATTTCATATCAAAACATAAGTTAGCTTAGTAAATAATTGAAGGCAAGTTAATTAACTTGAAACAAAAAAATAATTAATTACGGAGAGTCCACCCATTCTGTCATTTTTGAAGATATATCAAAAGCATGAAAAATGCAATGATGTAATAGCTGAAACTTGTAGACACACTGATCATAAATATGTACAATGTGTCTGCAAATGGAAGAAGATCAAGAATGCTCAAAAGTGAAAGTAGGATTATGAAAGGTTTCTTTGCTCTATTTTCAAAAATACACTTACTTTATACTTTTTTAAAGGAAATCATATTTTAAATAACAAGGAGATATCCTTGGTAGCATCAAGGATTTGAAACAAAAGGACTGAGAGAATCAAGTAATTCAGAGGAACATGTATAAATTCATTTTTAAAATATTTTCTTTTCACTATTTATATTTATTCTTCGACATGGGTTCCAAGAGGGCCTAGGGCTCCATGTTGGTGACTGACATCCATCAGCAGCTAGGCAGGTCCACTTTTGACACATGTACCACACAAAGCTGACTCCTCAAATGTGACACATCCCAATTTGGCCTGATCTCCTGACTGTCAGGATGCCCGTTCATGGGAATGGGCCACTGGCATGAGGTTGACTCTAAGTTAATCACACTGTCTTCCGGCATTTTGTTTCCTCTATCAATCGTTTGCAATGGCTAGAACACAATGGAAGGTTTTCTGCATGTTACCTATTATTCCTCTGACTTCACACAGGAATTTCAAATGGTTTTGTGATCACATATAAAAATGGATGAGAACCAGTGCATTATTTCCCCCCCCCAAAAAATTCTAAAACTCAGAGGGTTTAAGTGGGTGTCATGTGCATTTAGTGTTGAAGCAGTGACGGAAGGGATTGAGGAGGCACTTAATCTGCTTTTTCATCTGACTGACCATATTTCTTGGATGATTTCCCTTCTTCCCATCATGTTTTTTCAAAAACACCTGGGTGGAGAAGGGATAGTGGTTTGGGGTGACCCTTTATACTCATGATGTCACTCCAGCCTTAGTATTTCTTACACTCTGAGTTAAAATTCAGATTCTTGGGCCCCATCCCAGATCCTCCAGGTTCAGTGTTGCTGGCGGGTGGGGCCCAAGGCTTAATTTTTAACAAGCCCTCCCAGGTGGTTCTTATTTACACCTAAACATGAGAAACATTTTCTAAAAAGAGAACTGGGATCTACTATGAAAGAGTGACTCCATCCAGAGCTCAAAAGTACTAAATGTTGGAGGGGCATTTGGAGCTGGTCCAGTGGCAATCCAGTGCTACGTGTTTTTCCACGCAATCACGTTGCCTTTTGGGGCCATGGCAACTCAGCAGAGCCCTATGGTTTCTGAGAACTTGATGAGAGAAGATGAAGAGGTACAGAGAGGAAGAACTTTCTCCCACTTGCTTTTGGCAAATAGTCACCACGTTACACCTCTCCTGCTGCTCGCACCAAACCTCCAGCAGCTGCAAAAGGGACCAGCCACTGCAATCAGCTGGGGCCACTCTACAAAATCATCAAGTCCTTCAGCCCATCGGAAACACTATGTGTTAGAAATATCCCACATCTCTTCAAAGTCAGAGGAATAGAGTAGTTAAAGCAATACCAGTATACACTTCTACTGAAAAGTCTTGACTTAAAAAAAAACAAACTAAACTACATAAGTGCAGAGAAATTTTTAAAAAGCTGAGCAGAAATGGTTTCCTTTTCTTGTTACCTATACCCCCGAGTCCTTCTTTGAAAAGGACATATTAAATCCAAAATTTAGGTAAAGGAGTTTTGGTTTTTAATTAAAAGTGAATCATGTGGGAGACGATAAAAGCATACATTTGTGAGCAGATATTAGAATGTTCTGGAATAATGCATTTTATGCAATTAAAGGTGCCCCAAGGAAGGAAAAAATGGCGAAGGGGGGAAGAGCAAGGTACTGGGCATAAAGTGATGTTAGGAGTCCCTGGGCCTCAAAGTCTGGAGCAAAGTGATGACCTGTGACTCTCCAGGCCTGACTCAGACTGTGGACCTGGACACCTGGTGACATCTGGCATCCCTGGTAGAACAAGCCTCCAAAGCTTTACGATAGATGACTTCATCCTAGGAAGCTCTGGACTGAGACTGTCCTCCACACCACAAGGGGGCGCCACATCATAACAAGTCTACACAATGGAAGTTTCCAGAATACTCACCCCCACATTTTCCCATACTTTTTAAAACATTTATTGTCAAAATCCCAAATACCCTGCAAGAAAAAAAATTGGATTATTAGTTTAAATGTATTGAACTTTACCTCTAATTAGCACAAAAATTACTTGAATCGCATGGTATCAGGCTTCCTATTTCCCACTGGCAAATGCAAGGAAACACTTTTTCAGAGACATCTTAGGGGAAAGAAGACAAAATAGAGGAGATATTTGAAATGGAGAATTTAAAATCACTCGAATTTTCTTTGAGTATTGTAGATACTAAACACTTACCCTTGTCAATGAATACTAATTACTCCTTGTCTTTCTGAGGGTTTTTGCTTGAGCACCGTGTTGTCTCTAAAATCTCATAACCCTCTGAGTTAATCCTCCAGGGACAAGTGAGAAAACTGAAGCTGAGGGTAAGAGTTTCCTACACACACTTGCATCTCCTAGTTAAGCAGCCTTTTCATTTATCTCATGAGCCCCCTCTAGAATTCTAGCAGAATAAGGGAGTTAAGGCGCCAGTAACTTCTTTGGGTCTAGCAGTAAACAAAACATCTAGGGCGTGTGGTGAGTGATAAAGTGAGTGAGTGAATGAATGAATGACAAAGTAGATCGCCTTCTAGTTTTCCAGCTCAGCACGGAAAAGATGGGGAGATACCACAACTACACAAAGGACAAAGGACAGTGCAATTAAAACACTTGCCCTGAGTTTTCACTTCTGTAACTTAAAAACAAACAACAACAAAAACCTTCCTGTAGCTAACTTTCTGCTGTGATATTTGATGGTTTAACTATGCAAAAGAAAGTCCCAGAAATGTGGGTCTCGGAGTGCATCTACTAAGGAGTTCATCCGGGAAAGGTGGAAAATAAATTATTGCTTTTTCAGAGAGAAAACAGTTCATGAAGTTCACAGACAGTAATGAGACAATGAAGACCTCAGTTGGGAGAATCAGGATCTGAGAAACAAGGCTTATGTCTGCAGGAAAGGAAATCTGAGCCAGAGAGCAGCCTACACACAAGGCTCTGCCCCCTGGACACATGGACGTAGCTCATGACCTTCATTTCAGGGGCCAGGCCCTGGGCAAGGCATCAGAGCTGGATTAATATCAAGGCTCAGCCAGAATTCATAGTCCATATGCCACCTAGTACATTCTGTTCAGTTAAATTAAAATTTTAATAATTTTGCCAAATCCTGTCCTTTCTAGTGATTTTCCATAAGTAATTCTGCCTTGTTTTTTTGTTTTTTAACCCACAGTTCATTTAGTAGTTAAATATCTGAAGTCGAAGACAACCACTATCCAGTCTCCGTTATACTCTCTCTCTGCTCAAACTCATGCATGAGGTGCCTCCTCTGAAGACACAGAAGTAAAGCAGAAAGTTCTTGTTCCATCTCTCAAATCTCCAAAATAGTCACCGGTACAAGAGGTGGATTAGAGCATGGAAATAACTTCTGGGGTTAGCAGTTCTTGAGGGAATTCAAGTATGTGCAAATTACTCAACGGTGAGTACTAGGGTTGCCTCAGAAAGTGAAGTTTCCAATCAATCCAGGAGGAATTTCTTTTAAAAGGGTACCCACAGCACATGCTAGCAAAAGGAAAGTCTGACTGTAGTGTAGGCAGCTTAATAAGCCACGACCAGGCACCCTCTTCATGCTTTTCTCCTAATACTAAGGGGATGGTGCCTTCCTGGGAATCTGCACCTGGCAGAAAGAAAATCCTCTTCACAATACTCACCAGATGGAAAATCAAGTCCTGTGCTGAATCAGCTAGAGAGCTGGGCTGTCTGAGGCCGCAAAACCTGAGGCTCCTAACAGCTGAAAATGGAGCCATGGGGTAAACTTGGCCATGTGCTGAGTGGAGCCTATGGTGTCGTTTCTGGAAAGCATGAAACTTCAGACCTTTCTCTTGAGAAGGGGAAATTTTATCATGGAACTCAGCTGAGATTTGCAACCAGAAGAAGCAAAGCTGGAGCTCAAACATCACGCACCTTTTGGTAGGACAGAATATTTCCAAAATAAGGCAGAGGTGTTGGCCCAGGAATCCCCAGCTTCTTAAAAAGTCCATGTGAATAAGTTCCATATCTATAAAGTGAAAGAGGAAACCAGGTCACAGGGATTGTGTAGTAAGTGCTGGAGCTGGCCAGTCACTGGCTCAGAACTGGACAGTCAACCTAGGGAGGTAACATGTAGGTGATAACTAATAACAGTGATTCCAAAAGTGATATTACATCCACTCATCACCTCCTTTCCCACCTGCACTGTGAGACCCACAAAAAGTAATGATGATTAGATAAAAGCAGCTGAAGTCTTCACCGTCCCAATCCTAGAATGAATACTTGATAAATGTTTCCAATTTGAGTGTTCCTGAGAAGTTGAAGCAGGAATCTTCCAGGGAATTAATCATGTTTATTAGTTACTTGACTCTTCCATGATTTGGAGATTCTCATTCTAGGTAGAAAGGGGAAAAGGTTTTTTTTTGGTAGTACCCAAAGCTTTAGCAACTTCTGGTCCATTAACTTGGATCTTCAAAACAGACAAGGAAAGGGAGACCTGATTAGCACCCCAAGTCCAAGATCACAGAGGAGACAAGCCTGGACAGTTACTCACATATAGAGAAGCACGAGGATGGTAGCCAGGAGAACCCAGGTTTCCGTGGAAAAGCTTGAGATTGGGTCCATGGCCACTTTCCTCTGAGTTTCCCTCCTCTGAGTTTCCTTTCAGCTGTGTGTGCTATTCTTTGCAGGCCTTTGAGTGTGGAGTTTCCCTTCCTGGCCAGTGGAGATTCAGTGAGGCTGGAAGGTTTATGTTCTGGGAAGGGGGTGGAGCTGGAGCTGCAGCCAGTAGAAGGGCCACCTGTGCTCCACCTGCATGAGCCCTCCCTGCCTTGATGGTTGGCAAAGCATCAGGGACACTCCAGTTCGACGTCCTTTGAGTTGGTATCTGTGACAATTCAATATCAACTCAATCAGTGTTATCAGTAAGCCCAACTATTACAGAAACTCACATAAAGCCACTGACCATATCTCCTCTAAACTACCCTTGTCCCCATAACTGCCCACACTTTAAAATACCTGAAATTCTTCCAACAAGCTAGGTCTACAGATCTTTACCCATACAGTTTCCTCTGCCTAGAAATGTCCTTGTTTCCTCTCTAAGTCTCCTGTTCATCCTTCAAATCCCAGCTCAGACAGAACCCACCGTTTTAGAGACTTTCCTAACCAACTTCCTTGAACAGATATAACCTCTTCTTCCTCTGGCGAACTTCTGTCCTCTGCACACAGTTTTAATATGTCCATCACGATTGTTGGATTCCTTACCTAGTTCCCCCACCAGATTGAGAGCTTGTGCACAGTCTGGGTATTCGTCACCATCATGTCCCTGGAACCAAGACAGTGCTTTCTGCCGAGTGGGAATGAGAAAGTTTGGTGGACTTGAGCTGGTGGAGGTAAGATCACTGGGCCACTCTATGTCCTTTTCAAGCGGCTCTTTGGTGACCACACCATCTTCCTGGATTATTAATACAACAAGAGAGCCTGGCTGCACCTCGGCCACCATCCCTGCACATTCAGGATGATCCATCAGGATTCTATTGACAAGAAGGCTCCTGAGGGAGAGACAGGATATGGAGGGGATGGTGATGGCACACTAAGGAGTATGGATTCAGGCTGATTCCTGTCCTGCCCTCAGATAGTCCTGCATTAGCAAGTTAGACAGATTCTAGACCAAAGAATGGCCCCCTATCTCTGGAGAAGCTGCAAGTCCAAGATCAATGGGTGTAAAGAGGAGAAACAGCCTGATAGCCAAGCGGGCCCCACCTCTTTATCCACCAGTGTTGTGGCACACACAGTACACAGGACTCCAAAAAGATGGTATGAGGTTTTTCTATGGGGCAAAGTGGCGTCAGAGCAGATGGCTTCCTGCTTTTTGACAAGTAGGGAATTTATAATGGGTATGAGGACCTGGCAAGGAGGAGGATTACATTAGAGGTCAGTGTCATCTGTGAGCCCGCACCCCATTCCTTATGAGAGAAACCTGAGGATTGAGGGTCTGGAAATTACATGGCCTCACTGTCATTATTCTGACCCAGGTCCTGGGATTGCTTGGCCTGGAAAACCATGAATTACGTAAAAAACAAAATCTCAAAGATTCTTAAACTCAACAGAAACACAAGACATTTAAGCTGTGCTTGTGCACTTCCTTCTCTCTTTATCCTTTCTCACTTTAAGTCCTTCTGCAGAAAGTGACACCCATCTTTCACCAACTCTTTCCCTCCCTCTGACTTGAAAGTCCCCAGGGCTCCTGGACAACAGCCTGAGAGGGTGGATGTCTCATTGGTTAAATGCAGTAAGTCCCAACTATGTCACCTGCCTTCTTTTGTTTCCTTGGGGACTTGTCATGCAGCATGAAATTTCTACCATCATAGTTTGTCATCTTTGGGTTCAGACTTTCTCCAGGAGACACCTGTTAAAATCCATAGCTGCCACTGGAAAGTAAAATGCATGAATACATCTATTCATTCGTGCGTTGATTCAAGGTCAAGTGGGTGAATGTCAGGTGCAGGTATTGTGCTGGGGTGTGGGCTAGAAGCCATACAGTCTCCTTCCTTGAGAGCAGCTTCCAAGTGGAGGGAGTGAGACACACAACCATGCTTAGTATGTGGCATACCTCTGGAATCTCTGAAAAAAGAATGGAGCCCTACAGAGAGGTAGTGAAGGAGGGAAGTGGCTGCAAGCCTGAATACCGACAAAGGACAGGCCTGGGAAACTGGAAGATGATCCCCAGGAGAAGTAGGATAGAAAGTCCCTGAAACTCTGATACATTTCTGCCCTCTTTCGGTAACTTCTCTGTGCGCTGTTAAGTAGAGTCGTGTTACAGCCCCCAGGTTACAGATGTAGAGACTGTGGCTTAGTGACTGCAGGTGGCTTCCCAACAGCTGTTGATCACAACCTGTCATATGTAAGCTAACATGAGGATAGATTGGCAAGTCTTCTGCACTGAAATGCCAGTATGCAATGTTTGCTGTTTCGTGATAAGGGTCACTATGGGAAATAGTGAGACCCGAGGCTGCAGCAGCAACTTGGTTACAATCTGGCTCCTATCTCCATGGCTACCCCTGCCCAGGAGCTCCCCCACGGGTCTCCAGAACCAAGGACTCTATCTCACCTCACCAGGAATAAAGACAGGTGCAGGTCATGAGGACACTAAGGGTCTTGTGTGTAGGATCCACCTCTCTATGTTCCCAACTGAGAGGAACATAAAATACACCCCACATGGGATGATTGGGGTGTTGTCTGATAACTACTGACAACTTAATTCACTCAACTAAACTCACAGCCTTTCTTATTCTTCTTGAGAACAAAACCATTTATAGAAACTATATGATTTCATCTTCCTCCAAAACACACACTTGGCTATGATGATTTTCTCACTAAGCCTTATATGACCATCACCTGCCCTATTCACCGCAGGGCTGGTCCAGCTGGTTGGAATCTATCCCAATGGCGATAGGATAGTCATTTCCTGGGAATAAAATGTAGCCAGTGCCACGTCCTAACCAATACAAATAGCCTTGCTCTGCAAGGGGAAAAATAGACGGCATGATCTTTGTGCCCCTTCATTCACAGCCAGGAAGACCTAACAGGAAGCGACGTATAGACTAAGATTGTGAAGGAAGACATGTGTGCCTGAAGATCACCCCACACCCCATGTCTCTCATCTAGTCGTTTGTGTACTAATGGGCTCGTCATGTACTTTCAAAGCTCTTTTCTCAATGCCTAGGGCACAAATATGACTAAAATCCAGACAGTATTCAGGTTGAAGACAGAGACAAATAGGTAGTTATAGTACAGCCAAGGTAAACTAATTATACAAGTTTCAGAAACAGTGTCTTCATCAACTATAAATGGCTTATCTTCTCAGTCCTTAGCAATGAGCTGGAGTTGAAAATCAAATAACACTCAGGGAGGCGTTAGCTCACTAATAGGTGAACAGGGTGTCAGGGACTCAGTGATGCAAGAGGCACTGTCAGTCTGCTATTCCTGTCCTTTTATATTGTTTGCCTAGGTGGCTCCTCTTCTGGGAAGCCTGTCCTGATGTCCACTGGCTGAAAGAATTGCCCACCATATGGGGAGGCAGTGTTGCTCTGGAGTGATTTGTGTGTTAGACTCAAATTTCACAGGTCACAACCTGGAGTGTACAAACAATGAAAGCAAGATTTTGTGTTTGTATTATATCTCTGCTCCCACGCCCTCATTCTTCTCAGTAGGGCAATGGCATTGAGCATGTCATTTCAGGGTAACAGGTGATAGCTAAGTTTTGGTGGCTTGGGGAGGTGAGTAGACAACTTTTCAGGGTCTCCTAGTATCAAGGGTGGGGAGATAGTGACAGGACATTCTGTCCTGGCCTTAGAGGAGGTGGGCACCTCACCCCAGTGTCACTGTATGTTGCTTGGGATCCATGCCTGCTGTGTTCAGGCCACGTGCCAAGCCCTGATAATAAAAAAGTCAAAATCTTTGCTCTCATGAAGCCTACACTTAAAGGGGAGAGAGACATAAACAAATAACTTCTCAAATAAGTATTGAGTTACATATCAGGACATGTATTATGAAGTAGAAGAACCCCTTACTTAAGCTCCCTTACCATTGATATAGTTGACTTTTCTTTCTTTCCTTAAACTCTGTCCTCCTTGAAAGATATGAAGGCAACAGAATAAGCAGGACTTGACGCATTGGGAGTGTGTGACCTTGGGCATCCCTGGGTCTGTTCCTCATCTGTCCGTGATGGAAATTGACCAGAATTCATCTAAAAGGAACTTATTTCAACCACGTGGTCCCTTCACTGCCTGCCTCTCTCAGCCTCTGTGTCTGTGGAGGATTTTCTAAACATTCCCTCCATTATTCTTCTTCCCTTATAGGTCATTGAGGGTCTCCAAGTCCCCCAGCCCAGTCAGGAACCAAGGGTTCTTGAGGGCAAGATGGAGAGCCAAGATGGAATAGGATGGACCTGGGAGAAGACAACCAACCATTTAGGTCTTGAGCTCTAAATTCTAGAGTGGTTTCTCAACTGGGGCTGCAGAGAGGGGCATACACCACACACACACACACACACACGCACACACACACACACCCCACACACACGCAGAGAGCAAGACCTAACCTCAGGCAAGGAAAGCTAACAATTTTTTTTTTTAATTTTTATTTTTTAACATCTTTATTGGAGTATAATTGCTTTACAATGGTGTGTTAGTTTCTGTTTTATAACAAAGTGAATCAGTTATACATATACATATGTTCCCATATCTCTTCCCTCTTGCGTGTTGTAAGTACTCAGCCTTCATTAAGTGATTCAATTCCCCCCCCCAACAAGCCCATGAGGTAGGTGTTGTTATGATCTCTCTTTTACAAATGAGCAAGCTGGGACACAGAAGGGTGATGTGACCACTCAAGGATGCATCACTAATTACTCACAGAGTTGGGATTCAAATTTAGATTATCTAGCTTTAGAGCCCAAGGTCTTAAATTAAACCAGGCTCAGCCTTGCCCAAGAATTTAATGGGAGCCTATCACTAAAACCCGGATCTTCCAAGAGGGTGGTGACCAGTGCTCTGCCCCAAACCAGAGACAAGGTGATGTCCCCTTGCAAGCCCATCGATGAGAGCTGGGGTGAGGTAGGAGAATATTTTTTCAGACCCACACACACTGCACCATAGAGAAAGCCCCTCTCCCATGCCCCGAAGCAGAAGCACTTCCATAGACTTCACAGCAAAGGGAAGAAGAGGAGGACATCCTCAGGGCTGCTCACTTTCTACTCCATCCTGGAGGGTCTCTTTCCTGATAAACTAGCCACTAACATCTCTACCACCCTGTACACCGTATAAAGTTCTTTCATGTCTCTCTTAATTGATCGTCGTGAAGACTCTGTGAGATAAGCAGTATTGGGATTATTTAATTCCCCCTTGACAGATGTGGAAATAGAAGCTCAGGGTGGAGAAAAGTCCTGCCCAAGCAATTAAACCATGAATCCAGATCACAGAGCCAGATCTTGCGATTCTAAATTGTGCCTATGGCTTGTTCGCTTAGATTCAAGGGGCCTCCTGAAATAACTTTGCAGGTTATGTCATCTTCCCATGGGATAACTATTTCCTGCCACACATCCCATCGTGCTTCCACTCTTGTTCCAAATGCTGCACAGCTGGTTGTGACTACAAAAACGATATGCACATCCTTCTACCCGTTACTAAGTTGGGTATTCACTGCACTTTTGGTGTCAGCAGTTCGAGGATGTAGCAAATGGTTCAGACATGTCACAATCAGAATCATTTGGGTTTCCAGGAGAGCAGAAAGTAAAAAGTGATGAAAAGGAGTAAAAGAGGAATCAGAGAACAGAGGCAAATATCGGACAACCATATGGAAAGGAATGAACGAAACAGGAAGTATAAGATGAAGGGAAAAAACGAGGGTCTTGAGGCATGTTGGAAAAGAAAGGAAAAGCATTGGTCTCTCCTCATCGCTGCAGTAACTTCCTAACAAGTTTTGCTTGACTCTGTGCTGGCCTCATCCAGGGAATTCCCTTCTTAAGCCACCCGACAGAGTCTGGTAAAACACAGATCTTGTAACATTCCTCTGTGGTTCAAAGCCCTACAAACACTCCCATCATCCCCAAGATAAAATCTAAGTGCCTCAGGGTAGTATCTGAAGACGCTTCTTCATCTGGCCAAGAGTGGCTTCTTCAGACTTGTCTTGATCCCATCTCCTCATGCATTTGGCCAGAAGGAGAGAAGGGGAGAGGGCATTTCAGGATGTGAGAGTGGCCCACCTTACCATCATTATCATTGTTGAGTATGCTTCTCATTTCTTGGTTGAAAAAGACAGGGTCTAAATCAAGCCAACTTTCTTACTGCTAATAAAGGAGTGATCAGATCCCAGGCCAAGACAGGGATCCTCTGCTTCTAGGGTCAATGTCTCACCCTGGTCTGGTCAACAGGGGGCTGGAGAGCGTGCAAGGCCTCTGGAAAGAGCTATTGGGCTTTGCAGGCACCATAGTGACCTGTCTTGTACTTGATAGGGTACAGTCCCGGGATTTGAAAATTTTAACTGAGGTAAAACTCATGGCACAAAATTAACCATTTTAAAGTGAACAACTTAGTGTCATTTAGCACATGCACAATGTTGTGCTACCTACACCACTATCTAGTTCCAAAATATTTCCATTACACCAAAATAAAATTTGTGCCCATTAAGCACATACCCTCCACTCTCCTCTTCCCAGGCCCTGATAACCACCAATGTACATTCTAGATGTTTCATATAAATGGATTCATGTAATATGTGGCCTTTTGTGTCTGGATTCTTTCATTCACGTTTCAAGGTTCATCCCTCTTGCACCATGCATCAGTACTTCACTCCTTTGATGGATGAATACTATTCTATTTATGAAAAAATTAATTAACAGTCAATCTAGGGATTCCCTGGTGGTGCAGTGGTTAAGAATCCGCCTGCCGATGCAGGGGACATGGGTTTGAGCCCTGGTCTGGAAGATCCCACATGCCACAGAGCAACTAAGCCCATGCGCCACAACTACTGAGCCTGCGCTCTAGAGCCCGTGCTCCACAACAAAAGAAGCCACCGCAATGAGAAGCCTGCACACTGCAAGGAAGAGTAGCCCCTGCTCACTGCAACTAAAGAACACCAGTGCAGGAAGGAAGACCCAATGCAGCCAAAAATAAACAAATAAATAAATAAATAAAAATTAAAAGTTCCCTTAAAAAAAAAATAGTCAGTCTAAGAAAGAAATAGAAAATTTTATTCGAGCCAATCTGAGGATTATAACCTGGGAGACAATCTTTCAGAAAGCTTTGAGGACCGTTCCAACCATTAGAGGTCAAAGCACAGTTATGTAAGTTTTTGAGTCAAAAGGTTATACAACAGGGCTTCCCTGGTGGCGCAGTGGTTGAGAGTCCGCCTGCCGATGCAGGGAACACAGGTTCGTGCCCCGGTCCGGGAAGATCCCACATGCCGCGGAGCGGCTGGGCCCGTGAGCCGTGGCCGCTGAGCCTGCGCGTCCGGAGCCTGTGCTCCGCAACAGGAGAGGCCACAGCAGTGGGAGGCCCGCGTACCGCAAAAAAAAAAAAAAAAAAAAAAAAAAAAGGGGGTTATACATCAAATGACATACTGACAATTTACAAAAGCCAGATCTGCACGTTGCAACCCCTTACAAGACTAAAAGGATTGTTATCTCTAAGGAGTTATCTTGCTGGCACCAGAGAAAATTGCTCTTGACGATGAAGCAGGCATTCCTGTGTCTTCTAAGGAGGTCTGGTTAATGCACATGCACAATGCACTCTAAAGGGGGAGCGTGGCCCAAATCGCAGAGAGGGAATTTGTTTTTTTTTAAGATTTTTTTTCTTTTGATGTGGACCGCTTTTAAAGTCTTTATTGAATTTGTTACAATACTGCTTCTGTTTTCTGTTTTGGTTTTTTAGCCTCGAGGCATGTGGGATCTTAGCTCCCCAGCAGGGATCCAACCCACACCCCCTACATTGGAAGGCAAAGTCTTAACCACTGGACCACCAGGGAGGTCCCGGCAGAGAGGGAATTTTTTTTTTTTTTTTTTTTTGTGGTACGCGGGCCCCTCACTGTTGTGGCCTCTCCCGTTGCGGAGCACAGGCTCCGGACGCACAGGCTCAGCGGCCATGGCTCACGGGCCCAGCCGCTCCGCGGCATGTGGGATCCTCCCGTACCGGGGCACGAACCCGTGTCTCCTGCATCAGCAGGCGGACTCTCAACCACTGCACCACCAGGGAAGCCCCCAGACAGGGAATTTAATGTATGAAAACTTTTTTTCTTGTCTTGCCTTAAAAATAAGTTTGTTTCATCATATTGTATACAACATATACAACGATTTATTTATCCATTCATCCATGGATTTTCCTTGTTTCCAACCTTTTGCTTTTGTGGATAGTGCGGCAACGAACATGAAGATACATGTACTGGTTTTGAGAAACTGTTTCCAATCCTGTCATCTCCCCAGGAGTGCAGCTGCTGGGTCATGTGGTAATTCTATGCTTTCCTTGCTGAGGAGCGGCCAAACATTTTCCATGATTGTCGCACCACTTTACAACCCCACCAGCAATGAATGAGCTGTCCAATTTCTACACATTCTCACCAACACTTGCTTTTTACATTATTTTTTTATAGCCATCCTAGTGGCTGTAATGCAGTAACATTTCTGACATTTTGACTTTTTGGAACCACAAAATCAAAACGTCCAAATGGTTAAGAATCTGTACGAATTTGCCAGGGAATGAGGGGGAAAGCGGGGAGGAAAAGGTATGGATGGGAACCTGCCCCAGGAGGTCCCTTAGCTTCCTATGGACTCCAGGGACATCTGTGCTCCTGTTGTGTAGACAGCTGGCTAGCAGGGATCCACAAAATGTGGCTGATATCAGGCGCTGGGTGAGTTATTTAAACCCTCTCAACTTCAGTTGCCTAATCTATAAAATGAGCATTCATAATTATGTCTTTCCCTCCTCAAGGAGCCCAGATCAGACCAGACTCTGGTCCCTGACCTGAAGGTTTTGGGGCCTGATCTGCAAGTCGGCCTCCTGGTGGCTTTGAGTGAAGAGAACATGTGACCTTGTCCATCAGATACCTGACCCTCAGCAGACCCTCTAGAAATGTTCACTCTTATGAGCTCATAAACTGTTCAACTAGTGCTAATAAGGACAAGAATTATAGCGTAATCACAAATTATGGAATGTATCTTCTGACAGCAAGAGGAGGAGACATGAGCTGAAGCTGTAGTGAAAAATCATTAAAATGTTGGGTTTGCTGAACGTGAACTCTTCATTTCTTTCCTCCTTGTTTAATGTTTAATGTTTAAATGGCTCCTCTTACCACCTGCTGTGTGTGGCGACACTGAGTCATAAATGTTCAGGACATTATTTCCTGGATTCTAACTGGGGCTGGGGGTGTCTGTCCAGCTGTGTGAGCTCAGGGCCCAGAGCAGGACCTCCAGCCCCACTTCGCCCCACCTCTGTAGGACCTCAAAGTCCCCTGGGGTGATGTCCCTCCCACTCTCCTCCTCCTACCCTGGGGCAAAAATTGTTTCTGAAAAGTTTCCAAACTTGAGTCCATTGCTGGCCGAGCAAAGACAGATCCCAAGGGAAAAAATAAACAAACAAGAAGAATCAAGAGAGTTCATTCCCTCCTTACAGACACGGTGTATTCATGAAATTCAGCCAGGACTTCCAGGCAGTTACCAGATCCCTCACCCTGAGCTGCACATTCCTCCCCCAGTTACTGGGAGTATCGGCTGCTACTGATTAAAGGCTGCCCTGCTCTCTAGAGAATCTCCCGGGGCCAAACTGAAGCCACTTCACCTGGGAGCCTGTGCCTCCTGGGGGATAAGAAGACCAGTCTATGATGGGGTACAAAAGGCTGGCCTGTGCCTCCAAGTGGGATCTACTCTGTATTACAAATCTCTTTCAGGCTTCCTGTGGAATCAAACTCCACAGAGAGCACATATTCACCCAGCTTTTCCCCTTGCCCACCCAGATTCCCCTCATTCCCTTCCCCTGAGATCACTCTCTCAGTAAACTATTTGTGCCAGAGCCCTCAGGCCCTGCTTTTACGGAACCAGACCCAAGACAGTGGCTGAGCCCGAGCTCATGTGTGCACAGTGGCATTCAGCGGAGGGGCATAGAAGGGGCATAGAAGCACTGAAATTCAGCCCAAACTCTGTGGGCCAAGCAATGCAAGGAATGGACGGGCTTGTCTGATTTGCCCAAAACCACTGATTAGTCTAGACTCAGTCCTGGATGGACGGTCCTGGGATTTTAAACTCAGGGGCTCCAGCTTCAGAGCCACTCCTCGGTCATGGTCACGGTCACAGCGTAGTGCTACCTCCTTAGAAAAAAAACAAGACAAAGCACGATCAAGTCGTCCCATCCCTGATGCTGCTCTCTGATGAGGAAAGGGCTGTCTGCCAGGTTCCTCCACTCTGAAGTTACCCCTTCTGCTCTACAATGAATGGGTATTCTGAGCAGCACTACTTTGAAGCTATGTAAGTTTCCTCGTCAAATTGCAATTTATCCATTAATTTATTTACATATATCTGTATGTACTCATGTTTTCCTATTTTCTTGAATGGCTTAACAGCTCTTACTATCCTTATTTATTATAATGCTCAAATGGTCTCTGATTTGGGCAGTGGAAGCCCCTCAGGCTGGCTTCTGGGTCCTTTGGACACATCCCCCTCAATGTTTACAGTTCCTTGCTTTCTAGCCCAGGATGGTCCACCGTCGTCATGTACTTTCCCAGCCCTGGAATCAGCCATTTCTCTAAGGAGCCCAATTCCTTTCGGTGGAAAATGATATTTATAATCCAAGATCTGGGCACAAGGTATGCTCATTGCTATTAGGGTGTTATTGTTTCTACACTGTATCAGTGGAAAGCAGTAGGTGTCATGTGTTTTTGTAGCTACACAAACACACACACATACCTATCTATCTATATCTGTAACTCTCTGTCATCTATCTATCATCTGTCTATCTATCATCTATTTATCTATCTATCTATCTATCTATCTGTCTATATCATCCAGTCTGCTATCATCTACCTACATAGAAAAGCATGGATTTAATATGACCCTGCAATCCCACTTCTAGGCATATATCTGGAGAAAAACATGGCCCAAAAGGATACATACACCCCAGTGCTCACTGCATCACTATTTACAATAGCCAGGACATGGAAGCAACCTATTTCCATCGACAGAGGAATGGATAAAAAAGATGTGGTACATATATACAACGGAATATTACTCAGTCATTAAAAAGAATGAAATAATGCCATTTGCAGCAACATGGATGGACCTAGAGATTGTCATACTGAGTGAAGTAAGTCAGACAGAGAAAGAGAAATATCGTATGATAACCCTTATATGCAGACTCTAAAAGAAATGATACAAATGAACCTATTTACAAAACAGAAACAGACTCACAGACTTAGAGAACAAGCTTATCATTACAGGGCGGGGGGATAGTCAGGGAGTTTGGGATTGACATGTATGCACTGCTATGTTTAAAATGGATAACAAACAATGACCTACTGTATAGCACAGGGAACTCTGCTCACTGTCATGTGGCAGCCTGGATGGGAGGGCAGTTTGGGGGAGAATGGATACATTATATATATGGTTGAGTCCCTTTGCTGTGCACCTGAAACTATCACAACATTGTTTTGTTTTGCTTTGTTTTGTTTTTATATATTTATTGACTTAATTATTATTATTTATTTTTGGCTGTGTTGGGTCTTCGTTGCTGTGTGGGCTTTCTCTAGTTGTGGCGAGCGGGGGCTACTCTTTGTTGCCGTGTGTGGGCTTCTCACTGTGGTGGCTTCTCTTGTTGCAGAGCACGGGGTCTAGGTGCGCGGGCTTCAGTAGTTGTGGCTTGCGGGCTCTAGAGCTCAGGCTCAGTAGTTGTGGTGCACAGGCTTAGTTGCCCTGTGCATGTGGGATCTTCCCAGACCAGGGCTCGAACCCATGTCCCCTGCATTGGCAGGCGGATTCTTAACCACTGCATGACCAGGGAAGCCCTCACAACATTGTTGATCAGCTATACTCCAATATAAAATAAAAAGTTAAAAAAGAAAAGCATGGATTTACACTGATATATTCAGTTTCAATCGCTGACTCCACGGGGTTTATTCTGGTTTTCTCCCTCTCTGAATCAGTGACTCTCTTCTCCAACAGTGAGAATTCTGCCTTCCACCATCCTTTATATATTTACTTACTTGATCACCCCTCCTTTATGTACCCAAATCCATGATCCATCCCTTTCCACTCACGATGCCCCCTCCCCTTACCCTACTTGGGTTCTCCACACCCTAGTTAGTCTCTGGCTGCTGTTATAGGCCACCCCTATGAGTGGGTATTTTGGGTTCCCACACCCATGCCGGGCTGCCATCCCTGTGGACACCCTCTATTCCCTACTTTGTCTCTGACTTGGAGTCACTGTGCCCCCTTCTCTGCTCCTGCCCTGCAGTGTGAGGCTGCCCACGTTCTGTGTCCCACTTACTGGTTTAGGGCTGGATTATCCAGGAGGGCAAGGCAGGGGAAGGAAAAGGGAGGGAAGGGGCAGAAAAGGGAAAGGAAGAGCCCTGTACCCTTCTGATACCAAATGAAACTGACCAGTGCTTGTAGCCTTTCTGCCCAATCAACTGACCAATCAGCCACCTTTATTCCATGTTCATTGCATTAAGACAGTTGGGAATCGAGGATGGAATACAAAGAGGTATGAAAACATACGTGCTCCAGGACTTACCTGGTGGCGCAGTGGTTAAGAACCCGCCTGCCAATGCAGGGGACACGGGTTCAAGCCCTGGGTCCGGGAAGATCCCAGATGACATGGAGCAACTAAGCCCGTGCGCCACAACTACTGAGCCTGCGCTCTAGAGCCCACGAGCCACAACTACTGAGCCTGCATTCTGCAACTACTGAGGCCGCGTTCTGCAGCTACTGAAGCCCATTCACCTAAACCCGTGCTCTGCAACAAGAGAAGCCAACGCAATGAGAAGCCTGCACACTGCAGTGAAGAGTAGCCCCCGCTCGCCACTACTAGAGAAAGCCCACGCACAGCAAAGAAGATCGAACGCAACCAAAACTAAATAAATAAATTAATTAATTAATTAATTTTAAAAAAGAAACAAAACATATGTGCTCCAAAAAAGGTAGATTTAAACTATAAAGGTAGATTTAAAAGGCAGATTTCTAAGCACTGGGAAAAGTCACAGTCAGTGAACTCTTACCTACTTAATATGTCAACCTGGAGTTTTTAAAAGGCCCCACCCACCAGGGATTGTGATGGTCAAAAGCATTTAGTCCCTGAGTCTCTCTGATTCTGCTGTATACATTCCCCCTAATGTGCACAAAGGCATCAGATTATACTTTTGTAAAGAGATGTTTATTGACTTGCTCAATGTAATATTTAATTTAGAATATTCAAAATAAAATCTGTGACATAAATGTCACTACTTCAGTCACCACAATCATTCTTATTTTCATTAGAGTTTGTTGAGAAATTTTCATTCTGATCAGTGCTCAGGAGGAGTAGATGGTACTAACTACCATCAGGAAGTGGATGGAGATGGTCCTAGGAGAGCCCATGAAGTTGAGTATCCGGCACTTACTTGTCACCTCCTTTAATGACGCAATATATAACACTCCACACAGACAATGAGAAAGCTAAATGATTGGGCAGAATACCTAATTGTCCATCAAGGGCAGTAGGTGAAGCCTATCTTCATTTAATAGTTTTATCACAAAGTAAGTAAAGTCTCATGTGTTCCTGGATACAGCTTCCTTGAAGATCAAAGCCCATGTCCTTCGAGAAAGTCAGGCTCCACTTACGGTCGCATCTCTTGACACAACCTTTAGAACAACAGGTTTTTCCAACTGCGTAAGTCCTACAGTGAACAATTTCAGGGGGATCTGCAACATTTAAACAAACACATGAGAACCGATTAATGGAGCCCCACCAACAAAAAAAAGCAAAGTAGACGAGATACATTATGGACAATAATGCTTTACAAACATGTAAAAGCTACTTTTAGCATCATGTATATTTGATTTTTTTAAACTACCGATTCAGTATGTTTGATAGATAGAGGGACAGATATAGGGACAGCCAGGATGTCTATATTTTCTTGATTGAATGTTAATAGTTTGTGTCTTCAGAGAATTGGTCTATTTAACGTATATTATAAAACATATGGGAATACAGTTGTTCACGGTATTCCCTTTTCATGTCCTATCAGAATTTAACTTCCATTTTTATTGCAATATAGTTGACTTACAGCAGTGCATAAATTTAAGGTGTACAGCAAAATGATTTGACTTACATATATCACAAAATTATTACCACAGTTTTGTTAACATTCATCATCCCATATAGATAGGAAAGGAAAAAAATAAATATTATTTTCCCTTTGTGAGAACTCTTAGGACCTACTCTCTTATACCATACAGAAATATTAACAATAGTCATCATGTTTTGCATTACAGCCCTAGTACTTATTTATAACTGGAAGTTTGTACCTTTTGCACACCTTCATTCAATTTTCCCTACCTATCTTTGATTCTTTATATTTATTCTATAAGCTGTGTTAAGAGGGATGGTGAAAGAATTCATCCATCATTCATTCAGCAAAATATCTATTGAGCACCTATTCTGTACCAGGCTTGATACAAAATCAGGTTGGCCTGTGTTCTTTATTGATTTAAATTTTAAGCAAAAATACTGAGTTTTAAAAACATAACAGATTCTTAGGCATTATGGCAAATTTCTCGGAAAAGGATATAGAGGTAATTTTGTGTATGTTGGAACTTACAAGGTAATCCTGAATAGGTATTACAATTTTAATTGTAAGCACATTCCTCAACTTCTAAAGCGTCCAATCACCTCTCCCAGTAGAATCCACCCAGTTTCATGATGGGAAGAGGTTGTTGTGAAGCATTATGTCTGTTTCTTAACACCTCCTGGCTCCAAGTGTAGTGCAAATGGTGAACTTCTGATGACCACAGTGTTTGTTCCAGTACTTTTAGCCCCTTTCTCACCTTTAGCCCCTTTCAGAGTTGGGGGAACCAACAGTGACCTTCTAATCTCAGTTGACTGAAGGGCAAGCAAATTGTCGTGGAGGGAGAAGCCCCAGCCTGTGGATGCCTGGGTGGAGCTTCAGGGAGCATCTGCCCTTCCCAGGTGTGCCAGAGGCCCCATTCCTCTCAGGGCTGAGTCCCCTGTCTGTACACACCTACAGTACGGACACACAGACTCCCACAAGTAAAATGGAAACCGTCTCTATCCTCCTCTTCCCTGAGAAAGCCTACCCAAGGGGAGGAGCTGCTGGTCAAATGTGTGACTCCTAGAAATAAGCCTTATTACAGGGCCGTGCTTGAGATGAATGAACAATGGCAACTGTTCTTTGTGCTCCTCAGAGGAGAGATTCCAGATCTTTCTATACATGTAACACTTTGTATTTTAAAATTTCATATGACATACATATATTTCCCCTGCAGACAAATAGACACACACACACTAAGCATGTATTTACATGTCATTTTTTTTACATTTTAAAAGTTCAAACTGAACATAATTTGTGTTCCAGAACTCTAACTCAACTGAAAGTCACTCTGCAAGCATTTACCGGATGACTGCAAGGCAGCATTGGGAGTTTATTAAAGAAATAAAATGAGGAGCTAGAGTTATGGGTATTCTTAGGGGCAAAGAAAACATAAGAACCAAACTGGATGGTTCCACGGCAAAGTGTTAAGTTAGGTGGTAGGATCCATGATGCCAGCCTGTGGTAACTGATAACAGAGCAGAGGAGAGAGTGGGCTTTGGACTGGGTGGGGAAGGCTTCATGGAGGGACTTGGGATTGAACTAGAACTTGAAGGGGGAAGAATAGAATGGGGGTGGGGAAGAGCACACATAGAGTTATTATTAGAATGTAAAGGGAGCCCATCTTGATGGCAGCAGGACCCCTGGAAGGTGAGGGGGCTGTGGGAGTCCTTCACATCTGGCAGAAATGCTTTCCATCAGGGGTTCTCACTGTGGCTGCACAGGAGAATCAGTGGGGCCGCTTTGAATGCCACACTCCAGGTGAATTATTTTAGAAAGTCTGAGATGACTTAGGCATCAGGGCTTTTTTAAAGCTCCCCATCAATTTCATTATACAAGCAGAGGCTGAGAACCACTGCCAGGAGAGCTTCTGTAAGTTCCGGTGGAGAAGAGCATCACTGAAGAGCCATGACTTTGCAGTGTGTGCTCTCATGACTGTGCACACACTTCCCTTCATTCCAGTGGACTTGAATGTGGGCCACAGACTTAGCCCTCCCTAGATATTGACAATTAAAGATTTCAGATGGCTCCAAACAGATTCTCTGGCTAACAGAATAAATTATTCTTTGAACTGATAACATGCTTAAATATATAGAGACCCATCAGTTAAAAAAAAGAACTCCCAATAAAACGTTATTCATGCAGAAAATTAACTACTGACCTGTGTTTCTTTACAAGGTTTGAAGGAGAAGTGCTGCAGGATTCTGACGAGAGCAAGTTTTATGTTCATGATAGCAAATCTCATGCCAATGCAGTTTCGGGGTCCAATTCCAAAAGGCATGTATGTATAAGGATTTATGCTCTCCTTGTTCTTCTTACTGAACCTGTAACCATAAAAGTAGATGAAACAAGTTAATGAAACAGAAAAACCACAAGAGCTCCAGACCTGAGGTTTAAACTTAACTCTTGGACCAGTAGCATAAGAGATACCTGTGTGGTCTAGTCATTGAATCCAGCTGTGGTTATTTTGTGTGACAATGGAGCCTTCCCATTCCCCTGACTCTACAGGAAATTTCAGTCCTGTTGAGGAGGTGAGATAAATGCTGTTTAAAGAAAATTTATCTTTAAACACTAAAATTACATTCAGGGTGGTGAGATGTTCACATTCTGAATCGCAGTTAGGAAATGAGACTGGCTGAAGGAAACATGGGTTCCCATCTCCACGCACACTTATGTTGGTCACATGCTCATGGGGGAAGGAAGCTGGAGAAACGTCTCTGAGTATTTAAATTGTTATTTTTCAATTGTTTTCCTCTCCTTTCCCTTCCAGTTCCCTTGTGTCATTCTCTGGCTCTCTGTCTTTCTCTCCCCCACACAGGGGATGCTTAGGTCAGAATATGTACATGGGCATATGACTACTCCAGAGTGATCACTGACATCCTTGTCTATCTGTTCCACTAGCCATGAATTCCTTGATGGTTAGACCTCTGTTCTATTCAAATTTGACTCCTCGATATTTGAATATGTCAAGGAAAAAATGTATATTTGGGGAAAGTGATAATGGCGTTGCAGTTATGTATATTTTAAAGAGGCCCTATTTTGCAAAATATTTTGTAAGATTTACAGACAATGTGACTTAAAATAAGATGGAGAAGGGCAGCAGTGGCATGTGAATGGGACAGAGACATGGGCTGACGGTTGTTAAGCAGGGAATGTGCACATACAGGTACACTGAAAGCATTTCAGGTGGCTTCACCCCCGTTTCTCGCGCTTCAGCTAGGCCCGCGCTTTCTGTGCATCACCTCAGAGAGCACTCGCCTAGTGAAGAAGCTCAGGGTAAGGCAGGACTGAGAGCAAGTTGACGCCGGGAAGGAGACCCCAAAGAGGCCACAGCTGCAGGAGGCCAGGGTCTGGGCCGCCGTTGGCCTTCCCCGAGGGCTTCGACCGGGCCCTTCAGGCCGCCCGCCTAACGGACCCCACCCTGCCTCACTGACCCAGTTGCCCTCTTGCCAGAATGAGCTGAAGTCTGAAAATTGCTCAGCAGGACCAGGCATAGCACGGGACTCTTCTCTTGTGGTTTCACTTGCCAGTGACCACTATCTTGATAATTCCGTGTGGCTAACAGGGTCTTGGTGCTCCGGCCAGGTGTCAGGCCTGTGCCTCTGAGGTGGGAGGGCCGAGTTCAGGACACTGGTCCACCAGAGACCTCCTGGCTCCACGTAATATCAAATGGTGAAAGCTCTCCCAGAGATCTCCATCTCAATGCTAAGACCCAGCTCCACTCAACGACCAGCAAGCTACAGCACTGGACACCCTATGCCAAACAACTAGCAAGACAGGAACACAACCCCACCCATTAGCAGAGAGGCTGCCTAAAATCATAATAAGGTCACAGACACCCCAAAACACACCACCAGATGCAGTCCTGCTCACCAGAAAGACAAGATCCAGCCTCATCTACCAGAACACAGGCACTAGTCCCCTCCACCAGGAAGCCTACACAACCCACTGAACCAACCTTAGCCACTGGGGGTAGACACCAAAAACAATGGGAACTATGAACCTGCAGCCTGCAAAAGGGGACTCCAAACACAGTAAGATAAGCAAAATGAGAAGACAGAGAAACACACAGTAGATGAAGGAGCAAGGCAAAAACCCACCAGACCAAACAAATGAAGAGGAAATAGGCAGTCTACCTGAAAAATAATTCGAGCAATGACAGTAAAGACGATACAAAATCTTGGAAATAGAATGGAGAAAATACAAGAAATGTTTAACAAGGACCTGGAAGACCTAAAGAGCAAACAAACAATGATGAACAACACAATAAATGAAATTAAAAATTCTCTAGAAGGAATCAATAGCAGAATAACTGAGGCAGAAGAACGGATAAGTGACCTGGAAGATAAAATAGTGGAAATAACTACTGCAGAGCAGAATAAAGAAAAAAGAATGAAAAGAATTGAGGACAGTCTCAGAGACCTCTGGGACAACATTAAACACACCAACATTCGAATTATAGGGGTCCCAGAAGAAGAAGAGAAAAAGAAAGGGACTGAAAAAATATTTGAAGAGATTATAGTTGAAAACTTCCCTAATATGGGAAAGGAAATACTTAATCAAGTCCAGGAAGCGCAGAGAGTCCCATATAGGATAAATCCAAGGAGAAACACGCCAAGACATAAATTAATCAAACTATCAAATATTAAATACAAAGAAAAAATATTAAAAGCAGGAAGGGAAACACAACAAATAACATACAAGGGAATCCCCATAAGGTTAACAGTTGATCTTTCAGCAGAAACTCTACAAACCAGAAGGGAGTGGCAGACATATTTAAAGTGATGAAAGGGAAAAACCTACAACCAAGATTACTCTACCCAGCAAGGATCTCATTCACATTCGATGGAGAAATTAAAAGCTTTACAGACAAGCAAAAGCTAAGAGAATTCAGCACCACAAAACCAGCTTTACAACAAATGCTAAAGGAACTTCTCCAGGCAGGAAACACAAGAGAAGGAAAAGACCTACAATAACAAACCCAAAACAATTAAGAAAATGGTAATAGGAACATACATATTGATAATTACCTTAAATGTAAATGTATTAAATGCTCCAACCAAAAGACATAGACTGGCTGAATGGATACAAAAACAAGAACCATATATATGCTGTCTACAAGGGACCCATTTCAGACCTAGGGACACATACAGACTGAAAGTGAGGGGATGGAAAAAGATATTCCATGGAAATGGAAATCAAAAGAAAGCTGGAGTAGCAATTCTCACATTAGACAAAATAGACTTTAAAATAAAGACTATAATAAGAGACAAAGAAGGACACTACATAATGATCAAGGGATCAGTCCAAGAGGAAGATATAACAATTGTAAATATTATGCACCCAACATAGGAGCACCTCAATACATAAGGCAAATGCTAACAGCCATAAAAGGGGAAATCGACAGTAACACAATCAGAGTAGGGGACTCTAACACCCACTTTTACCAATGGACAGATCATCCAAAATGAAAATAAACAAGCTTTAAATGATACATTAAACAAGACGGACTGAATTGATATTTATAGGACATTCCATCCAAAAACAATAGAATACACATTCTTCTCAAGTGCTCATGGAACATTCTCCAGGATAGATCATATCTTGGGTCACAAATCAAGCCTTGGTAAATTTAAGAAAATTGAAATTGTATCAAGTATCTTTTCTGACCACAACACTATGAGACTATATATCAATTACAGGAAAAAAATCTGTAAAAAATACAAACACATGGAGGCTAAACAATACACTAGTTAATAACCAAGAGATCACAGAAGAAATCAAAGAGGAAATCAAAAAATACCTAGAAACAAATGAAAATGAAAACACGACGACCCAAAACCTATGGGATGCAGCAAAAGCAGTTCTAAGAGGGAAGTTTACAGCTATACAAGCCTACCTCAAGAAACAAGAAAAATCTCAAATAAACAACCTAATCTTACACCTAAAGCAATTAGAGAAAGAAGAACAAAAAAACCCCAAAGTTAGCAGAAGGAAAGAAATCATAAAGATCAGATCAGAAATAAATGAAAAAGAGCTGAAGGAAACAATAGCAAAGAGCAATAAAACTAAAAGCTGGGGCTTCCCTGGTGGCGTAGTGGTTGAGAATCTGCCTGCTAATACAGGGGACACGGGTTCAAGCCCTGGTCTGGGAGGATATCATATGCCGCGGAGCAGCTAGGCCCATGAGCCACAACTACTGAGCCTGCGCGTCTGGAGCCTATGCTCCTCAACAAGAGAGGCCGCAATAGTGAGAGGCCCATGCACCGCGATGAAGAGTGGTCCCTGCTTGCCACAACTAGAGAAAGCCCTCACACAGAAACGAAGACCCAACACAGCAAAAATAAATAAATAAATTACTAAAATAAACCCTCCTACCCGCAACATCTTCTTTAAAAAAAAACAAACAAACTAAAAGCTGGTTCTTTGAGAAGATAAACAAAATTGATAAACCATTAGCCAGACTCATCAAGAAAAAAAGGGAGAAGACTCAAATCAATAGAATTAGAAATGAAAAAGGAGAAGTAACAACTGACAGTGCAGAAATACAAAGGATCATGAGAGATTACTACAAGCAACTATATGCCAATAAAATGGACAACCTGGAAGAAATGGACAAATTCTTAGAAAAGCACAACTTTCCGAGACTGAACCAGGAAGAAATAGAAAATATAAACATACCAATCACAAGCACTGAAATTGAGACTGTGATTAAAAATCTTCCAACAAACAAAAGCCCAGGACCAGATGGCTTCACAGGTGAATTCTATCAAACATTTAGAGAAGAGCTAACACCTATCCTTCTCAAACTCTTCCAAAATATAGCAGAGGGGGGGTTCACTCCCAAACTCATTCTACAAGGCCATCATCACCCTGATACCAAAACCAGACAAAGATGTCACAAAGAAAGAAAACTATAGGCCAATATCACTGATGCACATAGATGCAAAAATGCTCAACAAAATACTAGCAAACAGAATCCAACAGCACATTAAAAAGATCATACATCATGATCAAGTGGGGTTTATCTCAGGGATGCAAGGATTCTTCAGTATATGCAAATCAATCAATGTGATACACCATATTAACAAATTGAAGGATAAAAACCATATGATCATCTCAATAGATGCAGAAAAAGCTTTTGACAAAATTCAACATCCATTTATGATAAAAACCCTCCAGAAGGTAGGCATAGAGGGAACTTACCTCAACATAATCAAGGCCATACATGACAAACCCACAGCCAACATCATTCTCAATGGTGAAAAACTGAAACCATTTCCACTAAGATCAGGAACAAGACAAGGTTGCCACTCTCAGCACTATTATTCAACATAGTTTTCAAAGTTTTAGCCACAGCAATCAGAGAAGAAAAAGAAATAAAAAGAGTCCAAATCGGAAAAGAAGAAGTAAAGCTGTCACCATTTGCAGATGACATGATACTATACATAGACAATCCTAAAGACTTTATCAGAAAACTACTATAGGCAGTCAATGAATTTGGTAAAGTAGCAGGATACAAAATTAATGAACAGAAATCTCTTGCATTCCTATACACTAATGATGAAAAATCTGAAAGAGAAATTAAGGAAACACTCCTGTTTACCATTGCAACAAAAAGAATAAAATACCTAGGAATAAACCTACCTAAGGAGACAAAAGACCTGTATGCAGAAAACTATAAGACACTGATGAAAGAAATTAAAGATGATACAAACAGATGGAGAGGTATACCATGTTCTTGGATTAGTAGAATCAACATTGTGAAAATGACTATACTACCCAAAGCAACCTACAGATTCAATGCAATCCCTATCAAACTACCAATGGCATTCTTCACAGAACTAGAACAAAAAATTTCACAATTTGTATGGAAATACAAAAGACCCCAAACAGCCAAAGCAATCTTGAGAACGAAAAACGGAGCTGGAAGAATCAGGCTCCCTGACTTCAGACTATACTACAAAGCTACAGTAATCAAGTCGGTATGGTACTGGCACAAAAACAGAAATATAGATCAATGGAACAGGATAGAAAGCCCAGAGATAAACCCACACACCTATGGTCAACTAATCTATGACAAAGGAGGCAAGGATATACAATGGAGAAAAGACAGCCTCTTCAATAGGTGGTGCTGGGAAAACTGGACAGCTACATGTAAAAGAATGAAATTAGAACACTCCATAACACTATACACAAAAATAAACTCAAAATGGATTAAAGACCTAAATGTAAGGCCAGACACTATCAAACTCTTAGAGGAAAACATAGGCAGAATACTCTATGACATCAATCACAGCAAGATCCTTTTTGACCCACTTCCTAGAGAAATGGAAATAAAAACAAAAATAAACAAATGGGACCTAATGAAACTTCAAAGCTTTTGCACAGCAAAGGAAACCATAAACAAGACCAAAAGACAACCCTCAGAATGGGAGAAAATATTTGCCAATGAAGCAACTGACAAAGGATTAATCTCCAAAATTTACAAGCAGCTCATGCAGCTCAACATTAAAAAAACAAACAACCCAATGCAAAAATGGACAGAAGACCTAAATAGACATTTCTCCAAAGAAGATATACAGATTGCCAACAGACACATGAAAGAATGCTCAACATCACTAATCATTAGAGAAATGCAAATCAAAACTACAATGAGGTATCACCTCACACCAGTCAGAATGGCCATCATCAAAAAATCTAGAAACAATAAATGCTGGAGAGGGTGTGGAGAAAAGGGAACCCTCTTGTGCTGCTGGTGGGAATGTAAATTGATACAGCCACTATGGAGAACAGTATGGAGGCGCCTTAAAAAACTAAAAATAGAACTCCCATATGACCCAGCAATCCCACTACTGGGCATATACCCTGAGAAAACCATAATTCAAAAAGAGTCATGTACCACAATGTTCATTGCAGCTCTATTTACAATATCCAGGACATGGAAGCAACCTAAGCGTGCATCAATAGATGAATGGATAAAGAAGATGTGGCACATATATACAATGGAATATTACTCAGCCATAAAAAGAAACAACATTGAGTCATTTGTAGTGAGGTGGATGGACCTAGTCTGTCATACAAAATGAAGTAAGTCAGAAAGAGAAAGACAAATACCGTATGCTAACACATATATATGGAATCTAAAAAAACAAAAATGGTTATGAAGAACCTAGGGGCAGGACAGGAATAAAGACGCAGATGTAGAGAATGGACCTGAGGACACGGGGAGGGGGAAGGGTAAGCTGGGACAAAGTGAGAGAGTGGCATGGACTTATACATACTACCAAATGTAAAATAGATAGCTAGTGGGAAGCAGCCGCATAGCACAGGGAGATCAGCTCGATGCTTTGTGACCACCTAGAGGGGTGGGATAGGGAGGATGGGAGGGAGATGCAAGAGGGAGGAGATATGGGGATATGTGTATATGTAGAGCTGGTTCACTTTGTTATAAAACAGAAACTAACGTACGATTGTAAAGCAATTATACTCTAATAAAGATGTTAAAATTTTTTTTAAATAAAGTATTTAATAGGCTTGTGCCTATAGAATATTCCTGTGTACGTGTCAAATCACACATACTTGTGAATATTTTTAAAATTCTCCATAATGGGCTTTTTTCCTAACCTTTGGATTTCTCACTGGCTGGCCCAGTCCCTTACCCACAGGTGAGCATTTATTCTCTGCTTGATGACTGAATGAATCAAAGGGAAGTACAGTGAGTGGTCCAGGTTCGTGAAGCTGCAGGACAGGGAGCTACTGAGCTTGGAGGAACTGCAGAGGTTCCCTGGCCCAGAAAACAGAGGACTTGGTCCACTCTGACTCTTCTGTCAATAAGTGCTATGTGTCACCATTGTGCTAGCACTCGGGACTCCACGGCAAACAAAACAACTCTTGGC
Organism: Globicephala melas; assembly: GCF_963455315.2. Taxonomy (NCBI): domain Eukaryota; kingdom Metazoa; phylum Chordata; class Mammalia; order Artiodactyla; family Delphinidae; genus Globicephala; species Globicephala melas. The sequence continues at coordinate 6,333,703 of NC_083328.1, read as the reverse complement.
CATCAGGGAGCTGATGGGGTGTAATAAAGGTCTAGATCCCAGCTACTGGCCTAAAAAGTTCATTCCAAATTTTGCTTACCATACACTAAATGGGAGAGCATTAACTCTTTCCAGGGTCCAATCTGTGCCCAAACCAGATCTTGGCTCTGAATTCCCAGAAGAGGATGCTCAAGACCCATCCAAGGAGGAAATCTCAGACATGTAGAGAACAGATGACTTCACTTTGGAAAGTCATCAAATACTGAGGTAGAAGGGACCTGACCCAGGTGTGCAGCCACAGACAGAACCAGGGCACCTGTGTGCACCTCCGTCCTCAGTGAGGCTGCTTGAACCATCAGGGATGAGACCTCTAGGTCCCAGCCTGCACTCTCACAATAATGCTAGAGGAAATGTAGCCAATGTTTAAAAATATGGAATGTGGGAACATGGGGTGAATTCAGAGAGCTAAGAGAGAACAGAGAGAAAGGCTTAAAGGGAATAAAAAGACAGTGGTTAGGTAAATTATGGCATATGCATACAAACATATACACATAGAATGTTGTTTATACTTTACTGTTAAATAAAGAAGTTCAAAACCAAATAAAGTATAATACCATCCTGTTTTTAAAATCTATATATGCATAGAAAAATGTCCATAAGGACATATATGACATTATAAATGAGGCCTATCTTAAGGTATTAGGAATGTAGACAGCTATAATTTTCTTTTTCTAGTCTATACTTTGTATAATTTTGACTCACATAATGAACACCCTTAAACAGAAAAATCTTCCAACAATAAAAAGATATACAAATAAATTATTGCATGATCACCCACTTGCCAACTATAATAAGAGTTGTCAAAATATGCAAGCACCAAAAAGGATCAGGGTGGGTGTCCTTTCCTCAGGGTCTTGTACCTTTCAGGACGGAACTCCTCAGGCTCTGGCCAGAGCTCTGGGTCATTGTGAAGAACGAAGAGTGGCACCACCACTGTTGTCCCTTTGGCAATGAACACTCCATTGACTTCCACATCCTTCTTACAGATCCTCTCAATTCTACCAGCAATTGGGAATATTCTGAGAGTTTCATTCAACACCATGTCAAGATACTCCATCTGTACCAGAGCCTCATAGGTGGGAGGCGCCTGGGAAGAGAAAACGAGATTTTGATAAATTAAGATTTCGGATCAACCTTCAACTCCATCAGTGTAGTCCTATTGAAATGTTAGGAGCTCCGGGGAATAATTTAAATTGGTAGAGGACCTTAGCATTTATAGACATTTTAATATCTATCATGTGCTTTGACCTGCTCAATGGCCCACAGAGGTGTGTAGAGTAGTTATGGCTATGGGCAATGTTAGGACAATGCCCTAAACAGGGCCTGAAATCCCGCACATTATCATCTAGTGTATTTTCTTTCTCATGAGAACAAATGTGACCAATAGACTATGACCCTTAGTCTTAAGTGAAATAGGCCAAAGTCACTGTTTCCTTTTGAAAGTGAGGCCACACATCTGTACCAAGGAAAGAAATGTATAAAAGAGCAAATCCCCTGTTCAACATAAAGGTTTTTAGTTGAAAACTCCTGACTGCTAATGCTTTTCATTATACATATAAAGTTTGGAATCACTATATTATATGAAAACTCTATAAATAATTTGGGGAGAAACGAGTTCCTTTCTAAACCAAATACAAAAACAAAGAGCAAGATTGGGTGCTACAAGGAACACAATTTCAGATCCAGGGAAAGTTACAAGAGGATGAGAACCCTACCCTCAGCCACAGCCTCTGCTGCTGGAACAGTCTCCTATGGTCCCTTCAGGGGTGACTGTTAAGGTCTGAAGGTCTAAACAAACCACTCCAGCCCCAGAGGCCAGCTCTCCTCACACCACAAAGAATTCCACTCTTGGCAGAGATCTGAGACCAGTGGGGGTGACACGTGGCTGTCACGTGGGGTTATATTTAAGGGGCAACATTGTACAGGGTAAGAGTTGGCTCAGGAGACAGACACCCTGGCACATAGGTTGGCGTTTTCACCACTAGGTACACGACTAGTATGTGAAAGTACTTCATCTCTCTGTCACTCAGCTTTCTGAAACGTTACATGGAGATAATTAGAGTTGACACTTCATAGGCTTGTGTGGCAGACACACTCACTGCTCACCCAGTATCCACGTAGTCCCTGCATTTCCCAGCCCACTTGAAGTTACAGGAAACCAGCTTTGCCAATGGGCTGTGAACGGAGGCGATTATGTCAGTTCGGGGACAAATCATTTGAAAAGCCAGTGAGCAACGCTCGAGTCCCTTATTCCCCAGACAACAGGAAGTCCTCATGTTCCAGATAAGGCAGCTACAGGAAGGTGGAGCCTCTTAGCCTGTACCCCCGAGTAACGCTGTGGAGCAGAGCTGCCCTCTCCCATCCTCCACTAACAATCCATGTTGGTCATGTAGATGTGGGTTAGAAGTAAACCTCTGCTCTGTAAAGCCACTGAGATTTGAGGGCTAACCTGTTACTGAGGCATAACCTAGTTTCTCCTGACTTATACAGAATCTTATGAAGGTTAGATTCATTTATAACTAGAAAGTACTTAGATAGACATATATCGTAAGAAGCAAATGTTAGCCAATAGTGTTGTTATTATAAGTATTATTATAAAAAGGGGAGGACACAATGCTTTAGCTAGCCTGTCTCTTAGTGACCTTTTCACCTTATTGCATCAAAAGAATCCCAATATGAGATTTACCAGAGAAGACAGATCATCTCTAACTTAGGTAGGCACTACAATCTATCCTTATCTTGTATTTGAAGGACTCAGGATTCTGAACGGTGATAAAACTTGTCTAAAAGCACAGCCAGGACTCAAACTCACGTCCTCTGTTTCCTACTTTAAGCCCTTTGTTGTTACAAGGCTCCTCCTAGTCTGCAGTGTACCCAGGGCGGTAGACTGAATTAATGGTCCCAGTTCTCCAGTCCTTCCTGGGTCCATGCCCTTTGTCATCTAACCCAGTGGTGCCTCCCATTCTGACTCAGGTTGGCCAGGTGACTCACTCTGAACCAGTGGAAAGTTGGCTAAGTGTGGTGCTTGCACAAATTTGAAAGTCACCCACATGATTGGGCTTCCTGCTCGTGCCATCTGCCATTGCCCTGAGAAGCAGACATGTGGAGTATGAGACACATGTGGAGCACGTGTGGAGCTGAGTCACCCTAACTGCATAGCCAAGGCCAGCCTACATCAGCCAACACCCAGAACCAAGGAAGTCCAGCCATATCAACAGATAACTAACTATGCAGACACTGGAGCAATAAATGCTTACTGTTAGATGCCACTGAGGTACTGTGATTTTTACATGGCATACTGTAATGTATGATATGCCAGTACCAGCATTTTTTCCACAGTACCTATATTCCTGTGTGTACCACACATAACCTATGTTTTCCCCTCTGTTTTGTACGCTTTAGATCCTTCCTAAATAGCACAGGTTAAAGATTTGAGGCTCATGCTTTCTGCAAATATATTCTAAGAAGTGATGAGGAGGCATTCTTGCTAAGGCTTCACCTTCCCCCTCTCTCTCCAGGTATCATCACTCACCTTATCGGGGAAAGTTGCATCAACCTCCTCCTGCAGCTTTTGTTGGACGTCAGGGTGAGTGGCCAATTCATATATAACGAAGGAAAGACAACTGCTAGTGGTCTCGTAGCCAGCAAAAATAAAGATGATACTTTGGGCCATGAGTTCTACGTCAGACAGAGCTAAAAGGAGAGGAGAGACATTTTAGATAAACCACATCAATACAAAACATCACAGCTTAGATGATGAGAAATCCAAATGAGACTGCCAAATCCCTGGCGGGAAAATGTAAAAGCAATTGAAAATTAAACTGGTAGTGCTTTGTGTTCTCATGTCTTCCTTAAAGAGCCAGAAAAAAGCAAGAATTGTCTGAATCCAGCTTTCCCCAGTGCCTATACTCTCCTCAGCCCCTGCTGCTGACTACGCCACCTCCCTCACGGCACAGCTGGGTAATTTCAAGAGACAGCAATTTTGTCTTACTTACACAGTACTATTAGTATGTCCCTTGGAGAATCCTACAAGTGCTTTAGCTGTAATTAATATGGGGTAACATTCTCTTCCAGAATAATTTAAATTATTCTAGCTAAAGTAAAACTTGATTCTTTGGCAGATTTTACAAGACTAAGGCTATATTGTAGGGAAAATGAAGTTATCTTTTATCTAAACATGTTTGTGGGAACTTAAGAGAACAATATAAGGCTGTTTCTACTCAAAGTGTGTTGATGGACCTCGAGCATCACGAACATCTGGGAACTTATGAGAAATTCAGAGTCTTCGATCCTAAACTAGAACTACAGAATCAGAACTTTCAAGATATGTGATGACTTGCGAGCAAAACCTGGCCTGAGAAGCATGGATTATACATTTGACAGGCATCAGGCAATGGAAGACCTGGGGCATAAGTCTTCTCTGGGGGATCTCAGATATGTACAGAAACTACAGAGATTGACTAAAAGCTAAAAGAGTTGTGATTGACCCTAGTCTAATCAATGGCATTAAAGTAGAAGGAAGAATGTGTCCCTAGAAGGGTACTAGTCAGCACGCAATATAGAAAAATAGGGTCCAGGGAGTGGAATTAGCAATGCTTATTCAATCATGGCCTGAATGTCATCTTCTCAGTACACGCCTCCTCTCTTTGCTCTCCTTTAGCCTCACTAAACAGCCCATGTAATTATAAATAGGTCTCTCTTTTTATTTTTTCCCAAGACACCAAGCGTGATCAGGCTCTTATCTATTTGATGGGACAGAAGTAGGACCTTCAGTTACTTAGAGCGCTCAGATCAATGTTGTACCTGCCCCAACCAAGCAATTCACACACACACACACACACACACACACACACACACAAACAATACAAAATGAGTGTGAAAAAGATCTACACATAGTTTTAGATATATTTATAGTGGTGTGCTGGCGTCAGCTCGTCCCTGCTCAAGAACAATTTTTTTAAAATTCAAGAATTTTGTGAGATGGTTGTCAAACCATTCATAGCTTGAAATTAACCACATGGGAGTATTCATGTCATGGAATAAACTAAAGATCAGGGCCTTCTTGTTTGAAAGAACAAGACTGTTTATATCACTGTTTATGGGTGATACAGAAATCCTTATGTTCATCAGTCTTGTAGAAATATATTTGATGTTCTTAACTTTGTCCATTGAGAGGATCTAGAAGCAAAGAAACCCTAGTAGCAATGAGCATTCCTAAGATCCCAGATTTTGATTTCTAAATACCATTTCTCACTAAAGGGAACCAGAGTTCCTTGGGAAAAAATGGCTGATTCCAGGGCTACTCAGGGGAAATAAAAGAGAAACCTGGACTGTCTTACATCAGAAAGTGAGGAAGTTCCCAAAAAATGATAGATTAAAGAATACTGGATAATCTGTGTGCTGTGCTGGTGGATATAGCTCATTATAAATTTGTTAAAAACCCATGGAATGTACAAAACCAAGAATGAACCCTAAGGTCAACTATAGACATTGGGTGATAATAATGTATTAATGTACGTTCATTGATTGTAACAAGTGCACAACTCTGGTATCATCTTTTGATAGTGGGGAAGCTGTGTGTAGTTGCGGTAGGATGTATATACTGGAAATCTCTGTACTTTCCACTCAATTTCACTGTGAACCTAGCTGCTCTAAAAAATAGTCCGTTAAAAAAAAAAGATTTAAAAAGAAGAAAGAAGAAAAGAAAAGAGAATACAAGATCGCACTTGAAAAAGCTCCAGTGGACAAAACTGAAAGAACCTGAAAATCAAAATGAAGAATGATGTAAGAGAGTAACTTAGTTATACATGAGATCATGCTGATATAAATAAACAAATAAATGATTGGGGGAGAATGGAGAGCTCTCCCTACAAAAGAACATCAATTCATAAATACAGAAGAATGATGGAATTAGAAAGTCATCATATTGCAACCACCACAGTAACAATGGTTTCAGTCAAAAACCATCCGTGGATGGTAAAACTAGTGGGTGACAATTTGAAGAGGAACACTATATTTCCAGTCTCAAAGGTTTCTCCCACCAGCTGCTTGTTAATGACAAAGGAAAAAATTGAACTTTACAGTAGACTAAGCTAGTGAACACAACTTTAACCAAGTGTTCCAAGTTAAGGTCATCAACACTGGGGCAATGTTCCTCCTGATGGGATGAAGTCTTGATGCAAATTTCCAGGCAGAGGTTCTGACTCATTGGGTCCAGAGGAGCCTGAGAATTGACATTGGAAACAAGCTCCCCAGAGGTTCGGCTGTAGGTGATCCACAGACCATGACTGACTGATGGGCATGACATCCTTGTTATACTTGCCCTTCGAGCTCTGAACAAAGTTGTGCCTGCATACACCTATGAAGTATCTCTTGCTACCATTCCTGTCTGACCACGTGTCTTCCTTCAACTTGGCAGAAATCCCCAGCTGCCTGGAAAACTTCCTGCACATTTTCAGAACCGCCCCCTAGCTCTGTGCCCCACCGACAGTGGCCCCTCTGAAGCTCTCCTTGGTTACCTTTATGGGTGCCAATTTCTTTGGAATTCTGAGAGTTAATCATCAGCTGAAGAAGATCCACTCGGTGCTAGAAGCAGAAAGAGAAATGCCAATGGCAGAAAGTTACTTGTGAAGACAGAAATAAATCAGGAGTGCATATTTCACACCTCTTCCCTGAGAATACGACCCCTTAAAGAGCAGAAGGCTGACGAGTACTGACTAAGTCCTCAGTGACCAAAACATCCACCTACAAATCTTAGAGAGCATGATGTTTCCCTGAGAGAAACCCAGCCATCATGTCCATCTGCTTTTTGGTCCTCACTCTCTCTGATCTTTGGTTTCTCTGGCTTTTGAAACAGCTTCTTAACTAAAGAGTTATCTGCTCTCTCTCCTGTCATACCTGTTTGCTTAGGAAAAGATCCATGACATCAGTCCCTGTTTTCCCTCCAACTTTAATTCTTTTTATTTATTTACTTATTTATAGAGCAGGTTCTTATTAGTTATCAGTTATCCATTTTATAGATATTAGTGTATATATGTCAATCCCAATCTCCCAATTCATCACACCACACCTGTGAAGCCATCTGGGCCTGGGCTTTTGTTTGTTGGAAGATTTTTAATCACAGTCTCAATTTCAGTGCTTGTGATTGGTATGTTTATATTTTCTATTTCTTCCTGGTTCAGTCTCGGAAAGTTGTGCTTTTCTAAGAATTTGTCCATTTCTTCCAGGTTGTCCATTTTATTGGCATAGAGTTGCTTGTAGTAATCTCTCATGATCCTTTGTATTTCTGCACTGTCAGTTGTTACTTCTCCTTTTTCATTTCTAATTCTAATTAGAATTTCTAATTATTGATTTGAGTCTTCTCCCTTTTTTTTTTTTTTTTTTTTTGCGGTACGCGGGCCACTCACCGTTGCGGCCTCTCCCGTTGCGGAGCACAGGCTCCAGACGCGCAGGCTCAGCAGCCATGGCTCACGGGCCCAGCCGCTCCGCGGCATGTGGGATCTTCCCGGACCGGGGCAGGAACCCATGTCTCCTGCATCGGCAGGCAGACTCTCAACCACTGCGCCACCAGGGAAGCCCGAGTCTTCTCCCTTTTTTTCTTGATGAGTCTGGCTAATGGTTTATCAATTGTGTTTATCTTCTCAAAGAACCAGCTTTTAGTTTTATTGATCTTTGCTATTGTTTCCTTCAGCTCTTTTTCATTTATTTCTGATCTGATCTTTATGATTTCTTTCCTTCTGCTAACTTTGGTTTTTTGTTGTTCTTCTTTCTCTAATTGCTTTAGGTATAAGGTTAGGTTGTTTATTTGAGACATTTCTTGTTTCTTGAGGTAGGCTTGTATAGCTATAAACTTCCCTCTTAGAACTGCTTTTGCTGCATCCCATAGGTTTTGGATCGTCGTGTTTTCGTAGTCATTTGTCTCTAGGTATTTTTTGATTTCCTCTTTGATTTCTTCAGTGATCTCTTGGTTATTAAGTAGTGTATTGTTTAGCCTCCATGTGTTTATGTTTTTTACGTTATTTTCCCTATAATTGATTTCTAATCTCATAGCATTGTGGTCAGAAAAGATGCTTGATATGATTTCAATTTTCTTAAATTTACTGAGTCTTGATTTCTGACCCAAGATGTAATCTATCCTGGAGAATGTTCCATGTGCACTTGAGAAGAAAGTGTAATCTGCTGGTTTTGGATGGAATGTCCTACAAATATCAATTAAATCTATCTGGTCTATTGTGTCATTTAAATCTTGTGTTTCCTTATTAATTTTCTGTTTGGATGATCTGTCCATTGGTGTAAGTGAGGTGTTAAAGTCCCCCACTATTATTGTGTTACTGTCTATTTCCTCTTTTATAACTGTTAGCAGTTGCCTTATGTGTTGAGGTGCTCCTATGTTGGGTGCATATATATTTATAATTGTTATATCTTCTTCTTGGATTGATCCCTTGATCATTATGTAGTGTCTTTCCTTGTCTCTTGTAACATTCTTTATTTTAAAGTCTATTTTATCTGATATGAGTATTGCTACTCCAGCTTTCTTTTGATTTCCATTTGCATGGAATATCTTTTTCCATCCCCTCACTTTCAGTCTGTATGTGTCCCTAGGTCTGAAGTGGGTCTCTTGTAGACAGCATGTATATGGGTCTTGTTTTTGTATCCATTCACTGAGCCTGTGTCTTTTGGTTGGAGCATTTAATCCATTCACGTTTAAGGTAAATTATCAATATGTATGTTCCTATTATCATTTTCTTAATTGTTATGGGTTTGTTTTTGTAGGTCCTTTTCTTCTCTTGTGTTTCCCACTTAGAGAAGTTCCTGTAGCATTTGTTGTAGAGCTGGTTTGGTGGTGCTGAATTTTCTTAGCTTTTGCTTGTCTGTAAAGTTTTTGATTTCTCCATCGAATCTGAATGAGATCTTTGCTGGGTAGAGTAATCTTGGTTGTAGGTTCTTCCCCTTCATCACTTTAAATATATCATGCCACTCCCTTCTGGCTTATAGAGTTTTTGCTGAGAAATCAGCTGTTAACCTTATGCAATTAACCTTATGCAGTATGTTATTTGTCATTTTTCCCTTGTTGCTTTCAATAATTTTTCTTTGTCTTTAATTTTTGTCAACTTGATTACTATGTGTCTCAGCATGTTTCTCCTTGGGTTATCCTGTATGGGACTCTCTGCATTTCCTGGACTTGGGGGCTAATTCCTTTCCCATGTTAGGGAAGTTTTTCAACTTATAATCTCTTCAAATATTTTCTCAGGTCATTTCTCTCTCTCTTCTCCTTCTGGGACCCCTATAATGTGAATGTTGTCCCAGAGGTGTCTTAGGTTGTCTTCATTTCTTTTCATACTTTTTTCTTTATTCTGTTCCGTGGCAGTGAATTCCACCATTCTGTCTTCCAGACCACTTATCTGTTCTTCTGCCTCAATTATTCTGCTATTGATTCCTTCTAGTGTAGTTTTCATTTCAGTTATTGTATTGTTCATCTCTGTTTGTTTGTTCTTTAATTCTTCTAGGTGTTTGTTCTTTAATTCTTCTAGGTTTTTTTTTAAACATTTCTTGCATCTTCTTGATCTTTGCCTCCATTCTTTTTCTGAGGTCCTGGATCATCTTCACTATCATTATTCTGAATTCTTTTTCTGGAAGGTTGCCTATCTCCACTTCATTTAGTTGTTTTTCTGGGGTTTTATCTTGTTCCTTCATCTGGTACACAGCCCTCTGCCTTTTCATCTTGTCTATCTCTTTGTGAATGTAGTTTTTGTTCCACAGGCTGCAGGATTGTAGTTCTTCTTGCTTCTGCTGTCTGCCCTCTGGTGGATGAGGCTGTCTAAGAGGCTTGTCTCCAACTTTAATTCTTAATGAATGACCACATAAATCAATCCCCTGATATTTGCAGAGTTCATCGGCAGCTTTCGTAGAAGCATCTTCAAGCCCTTCACCCTTCCAGAATGCTACACATTCTTCAGTGACATCCTGAGTACCCAGCCCTGTCCCCTGACCTGCAGACATACTTGTGCTGGCCTCCAGCCCTCATGAAGGCAGAGCTGGGTTAACCCACTTGTGGCTTCATTGGCCAGAGAAGACTCCTGCCCACTCCAACTATGAGTAAGCTCAACTTTTAAAATGACTACACTGCATCAAGTGGCTGACAGGGCCTTCCATTGGACAACGTGTGAAATAGGAAGCTTGGAACTGAAGTGATTCTTTGCCAAGCTAATATTTGGTGAAATACCAGTGAAATCATTTTTAATCAGTAACTTTTATCCCTTAACCATTTATTGAAGAAAAGTGGTAAACTCCTTATCTCAATAATATTTATGCAGTGACATACTAATTGGCATGCCTATTATTATATTTAAATATTGCTCTCTGGCTCATACTCTTATTTCCTTCCCCAACTTCCTCCTTATTCATTCCCCCCAAATTTTAGAGCCCTCCTATTCTAAACTCTATAGTTTTCTATCTACCTTTAAAAAATGTAGAGATATGCATAAGAAATATGTGTACAGCTCAATAAATTATCAAAAAGTGAGCCCCCTCATGTAACCACCACCAGACTTTACCGTTTGTTTATCTTTGAGGCGACTCTCTTTCATCCTTTTTACAGACTTCGCTAAAAAATTCACAGAACTTTTTGGAAACAGAGTAATATTTAATACTTCAAAGACTGGGGTGAGGAATGGAAATAATACTGTAGAGAAAAAGATAAAAGGAAGCACAGTGAAAATGCAAAGTTTACTTGGCGCAATCATAATTTGCTCTACCAATCAAAAAAGTAAAACCACCAGGATACTCAATCATGACCCATTGCCTCTATGACCTTTGCTCAGACTTCGAAGCCAATGACTGAGCAAGGCCAAGTCCACATACAGGGGCTATCACTGCAGCAGTGAGATCAGTGGCCTCTTCTGCATCTTTGGATTGACTAAAGGAACTGGATTACATTCTGGGACTTCATGGCCTTTAATTCTTGGACTAGCATCTCTTTGGATAAACCAGACTGTAATCTGTTGCTTCAATTAATTGTGCAGTTTAAAAAATAATAATCATGATAGAAATAATATGGTGCGTGTCTTTCCACCACAATGGAATGTAATTAGAAATCAATAACAGAAAGAAAACTGGGAAACACACAAATATGTGGAAATTAAATAACACACACTTAAATACCCAATAGGTTGTAGAAGATATCAAAAGGCAATCAGAAATTACTTTTAGATGAATAAAAATGAAGATATAATATACCAAAACTGATGGGATGGAACAAAAGTGGTGTTCAGAGAGATATTTATGGCTATATGTTTAGATATTAAAAGAACAGAGCTTTCAAATCAAGAAGCTAAATTTCCACCTTAATACACTGAAAAGAGAAGAGCAAACAAAACATAAAGTGAGCAGAAGGTAGAAAATAGTAAAGATAAGTGAAGAAACTATAATGAACAGGAGAATAAAAAATGGAGAAAATCAGTGAAAACAAAAGCTGATGTTTTGAAAAGGTTTTTTAGATAGATTGGCCAAGAAAATAAGAGAAAACTCTCAAATTTTTAGCATCAGAAATTGCTACTGACATTTTAAAAATGAAAATGACTATAAAGAAATCTACATATACTCAATAACTTGTAATAACCTATAGGAAAAGAATCTGAAAAAGAATACATATACAGGGACTTCCCTGGTGGCACAGTGGTTAAGAAACTGCCTACCAATGCAGGGGACACGGGTTTGATGTGTCCCGTGGGTCTGGGAAGATCCCACATGCCTCAGAGCAACTAAGCCCCTGTGCCACAACTACTGAGTCTGTGCTCTAGAGCCCGCGAGCCACAACTACTGAAGCCCGTGCGCCTAGAGCCCGTGCTCCGCAACAAAAGAAACCACCACAGTGAGAAGCCTGCACACCACAGTGAAGAGTAGCCCCCACTCGCCGCAGCTAGAGAAAGCCCACGCGTGGCAATGAAGACCCATCGCAGCCAAAAATTAATTAATTAATTAATTATTTTTTTAAAAAGAATACATATACGTGTGTGTGTCTGCATAGCTGAATCACTTTGCTGTACACTTGAAACTAACACAACATTGTAAATTAACTTTATTTCAATACAAAAAAGTAATCTATGAACAATAGTATGGCAATAAATTAGAAAACTTAGATAACATGGATGGATTCTTAGAAAGACACAAACTATAGAAACTGACTTAAAGAGAAATAGACAATCTGATATACCTATAAGAAGTACAAAGTTTTAGTTAGTAATCAAGAAACCACCCACAGTTTGGCAAAGAAAAGCTCGTGTCTAGATGGTTTCAATGGTGAATACTACCAAATATTTAAAGAATTAACACCATTTTTTTAACAAACCCTTCCAAAAATTGGAAGATGTTGGAACACTTCCAAATTGTATGAATCTGTACTAAAACCAGGCAAATCGGATAAGATGGTTCTTTGGGACACCAGTCCACCATCTTCCTGGTCTACTGGCTTTCCTAATAAAGTCACTCTACCTTGCTTCAATCAGTCAATCAATCAATCAATCAATCAAACCAGCACAAGTAAAGAAAGCTACAGACCAACATACCTTATACCATGGGTGCACAAATCCTCAACAGAATACTAGCAAACTGAATCTAGCAACATATAAAAAGTGATACACACCATAACCAAGTTGGGTTTATCCCAGGAATACAAAGTGTTATAATAAACCATGTCAAAGGAATAAAAAACAATGACCACATGATCATCTAATAGATGCATAAAAAGCATGTGACAAAACCCAACACTCTCTTGTGATAAAAATACTCAACAAACAGGAACAGAAGGGAATTTCCTCAACTTTAGAAAAGGCATCTATGAAAAACTAAGCTAACACTATACTTAATAATGAAAGACTGCATGCTTCCCCTAAGCTTAAACTTTCCCTAAGTTTAAGAACAAGACTAGGAAAATCATAAAGACAGAAAGTAGGCTAGTGTTTACCAGGGGCTGGGGGCAAGGAATAACAGGGAGTTATTGTTTAATGGGTATAGAGCTTCAGTTTCACAAGATGAAAACAGTTATGGGGATGGACAGAGGTGATTTTTATACAACGATGTGAACGTATTTGATACCGCTGAATTGCACACTTAAAAAATGGTTAAGATGGAAAAAAAATGTTTATCATGAAATATATCAAATACAAAGTGTAAATAAAATACATATGTATAATTTAAAGAAGAAAAAAAAAGAACAAGACTAGGAAGCCTCTCTCATCACTTCCACTCCACACTGTACTAGAGGTTCTAGCCAGGGTAATTAGGCAACAAAAGGAAATAAAATGCATCCGTATAGAAAATGAAGTAAAACTCCTCCACCATCAGATAACATGACCTTGTATATAAAAAATCCTAAATAATCCACTAACATCCTATTAGAACTAATACACAATTTCAACAGGGTTTCAGGAAACAAGGTCAATATACAAAATCAATTCTATTTCTATACACTGTAATAAATAACCCAAAAGTGAAATTAAGAAAATAACTCTATTTATAATAACATAAAAAAAGAATATTTAGGGCTTCCCTGGTGGCCCAGTGGTTGAGAGTCCGCCTGCCGATGCAGGGGACACGGGTTCGTGCCCCGGTCCAGGAAGATCCCACATGCCGCGGAGCGGCTGGGCCCGTGAGCCATGGCCGCTGAGCCTGCGCGTCCGGAGCCTGTGCTCCGCAACGGGAGAGGCCACAACAGTGAGAAGCCCGCGTACCGCAAAAAAAATAAATAATAATAATATTTAGGAATAAGTCAACAAAAGAAGTGCAAAACATCTACCCTGAAAACTGCAATACTGTTGAAATAAAGAAAATCTAAGTAAATGAAAAACATCCCATGTACATGTATAAGAATACTAAACATTGTCAAGACAGCAACTCTACAGATTTAACTCATTCCCTATCAGAATTCTGGCTGGCTTCTTTGTAGAAACTGAAAAGCTGAATTTAAAATTCATATGCAATTGCCAGGGGCACAGAAGAGCCAAAACAATCTCGAAAAAAATAAAATAAATAAAGTTGTAGGACTCGTACTGCTGATTTCAAAACTTATCATAAATCTATAATAATCAAGGCAATGTCATACTGGCATAAGAATGGACATATAGATAAACAGAATAAAATTTAGACTCTGGAAATAAATCCACTTGTCTATGGTAAACTGCATGTTGAGAAGGGTTACAAGACCATTCAATGGAGACAAAATAGTCTTTAATAAAAGGTTCTGGGATAAGTGGATAGCTACATGCAAAAGAATGAAATAGACCCTTACCTTACACCATATACAAAAATAAACTCAAAATAAATCAAAGACCTAAACATATAAGCTAAAACCGTACAACTCTTAGAAGAAAACCAGTGAATGGGTAGATCTTCATGACCTCAGATTTGGCAATGGATTCTTAGACATGACACCAAAAGCACAGGGAAAAAAAGGAAAATAAAGAATTTGTGCATGATGAAAATAAAAAATTTTTCACTTTAAAGCAAACTAGCAAGAAAGTGAAGAGACACCTACAGAAAGGAAAAAAAACTTTCCAAATCATGTCTGATAAGGGACTCTTATCTAGAATATATAAAGAACACTTACAACTCAACAATAGAAGTATTGAATATAATCCAACTATAAATGGGCAAAATATTTGAATAGACATTTATCTAAAAAAGATTGTGGGGTAACAGTTTGGCAGTTACTTATAAGTTAAACACAGTTACTATATAACTCAGCAATTTCACCTCTGACTACATACCCAAAGAATTGAAAACAGGTATTTAAACGAAAACTTGTACATGAATGGGCATAGCAGCACTGTTCGTAATAGCGGAAAGCTGGAAATGACCCAAGTGTCTGTCAACCGATGAATGGATAAACAAAATGCAGAATGTCCATATAATGGGATATTATTTGGCCATACAAAGAAATGAAGTACTGATATATGCTACAATTTAGATTACCCTTGAAAACATCATGATAAGTGAAAGAAGCCAGCCACAAAAGCCCACATATATGATTCCATCTATACGAAGTGTCCAGAATAAGCAAATCTATAGAGGTAGGAAGTACATTAGTGGTTGCTTAGGGCTAAGAGGAGTGAGAGGTTATAGTTAGGTACAGGGCTTGTGAGTTGACAAAAATGTACAACAATTGACTGTAGTGATGGTTGCACATATCTTTGTACTAAAACCCTTTTTTTTCCAACCTTACTGAGTTATAGTTGAGATACAGTACTGTATTAGTTTGGGTACAGCATAATGACTTAACATACGTATATTGTGAAATTAACCCCATAAGTTTAGTTAACATTCCTCACCTCATATAGTTACAAAAAAAATCTTCCCTTGTGATGAGAACTTTTACGATCTACTTTCTTAGTAATGTACAAATATATCATACAGCAGTGTTAACTATACTCACATTGTACATTACACTTTCAGTACTTTTTATGTTACAACTGAATATTTACACCTTTTGATCACTTTTATCCAATTCTCTCACCACTCAACCCACACCTCTGGTAACCAAAAATCTGATCTTTTTTTTCTATGAGTTTGGTTTTCTTCTTCTTCTTCTTTTTTTTCCTTAGTTTAGTTTTTTTTTTATTCTACATATAAGTATTTGCCTTTCTCTGTTTGACTTATTTCACTTAACGTAATACCCTCTAGGTCCTTCCATTTTGTTGCAAATGGCAGGATTTTCTTCCTCTTCTGGGTGAATAATATTCAATTGTGTATGTGTGTGTGTGTATATGTATATGTGTATGTATGTATATATATATATATATATATATATATATATATATATGGAGACTCAAGTCCTAGAAGAACCTGGCTTTCTCATATATATATATATATATATATATGTATATATGTATATATACATATATATACACACATACATATGTGTGTGTATATGTACACACACGCACATACAATATCCAGTTGTGTATACTGAATGTTGTATACATTTTGCCTGTCCATTTCATCTGTTGATGGATAGGTAGGATGTAAAAACCAATGAATTATACATTTTACAGTGGTGCATTATATGGCATGTGAATTGTATCTCAATAAAGCTATTATTTAAAAAAGAAAGATAGAGCTTCCCTGGTGGCACAGTGGTTAAGAATGCACCTGCCAATGCAGGGGACATGAGTTCGAGCCCTGGTCCAGGAAGATCCCACATGCTGCAGAGCAACTAAGCCCGTGTGCCACAACTACTGAGTCCACGAGCCACAACTACTGAGCCCATGTGCTACAACTACTGAAGCCCACACGCCTAGAGCCCGTGCTCCACAACAAGAGAAGCCACCACAATGAGAAGCCAGCACACCACAACAAAGAGTAGCCCCCGCTTGCCACAACTAGAGAAAGCCTGTGTGCAGCAATGAAGACCCAATTCAGCCAAAAATAAATAAATAGTTAAAAAAAAAAAGAAAGATAAAGGAAGAAAGGTGGAGAGGGAGGAAAGGAGGGAGAGAAGGAGGGATGGAAGAAGGAATAAAGAAAAAGGAATAAAGTAGTCCACATACTTATTAAGAGAATTAATGGAGAGAGGAGATTAAATTTTAAGATATTCTTGCTATATTCCACAAAGGGATCTTGTGGGTTGTTGAGGGAATCAATGTTCACTCCAAATGCTGTGCCGGTAATCACATCCATGCTGTAGGCCCCAAAGAAGCTGCGTAGAGAAAGATAGGAACAACTAAAATCAACACCTCTTTACTCTCCTTACCCAACACATATAACAAGAAGTGCATGTGAAATCAGATGCCCAGACAAGGCAGGTAGAGAGCCACACTCTTTCAGAACCACCTGTTGGTCTATGGAAGAGTCGATGCTACTATCACTCACACATGAGGTGTGTCTGAGGTGCCAGTGATGCAGCTGGCCCTGTGCCAGGAGGGCTGGGGACACTAAGGCAAGTTAGACGTCCCCCCACAAACTCAAGGAGCTCAGTCATAGAGGGATAGATACCCATAATCAGACAAAGTACAGTAGTGTGTTTTGACTACAGGCAATAATAGGTGTATAAGGACTGTGTCTGAGCATAACCAAGTGTATAAATTTAACACATCCTGGGGGAGTCAAGAAAGGGGACGCTGATCTGGGTCTTGCCTCACCATAGAGTGTGCACTCAGAGCTGATTCCTCTTCAGTGAATTACAGAACAGCAGCACCCTGTTCTGAGTTTCCAGGAACATCATCCCTCACTGTCTTACACCCCTGCTAAGGATCCTGAAAGACCCACACTTCCTCAACTCCAGTGGTCTGTGGTTGACCTGAGGGCAGACTCATTTCTGTGAAGTGTAAGAACTAAAAATATTTCTAGTTAAAAAAATAATAAATTACTCCAAATTTGACTTAGGGAATCCCATAGCTAAGTGATCTTATGTACTCAGTTTTCCCGGGACATTCTCAGTTTATACCTGTTGTTACAGCAGAATTAAAAACAAAAAAATCTCAGTTTAGACAACAAATGCTATGATCACTCTACCCATAGCCTGTACAGGGCCTTCTCCCTTTTGAGGCTGAAGGAAGAACAAATGGTGGTTAAGAATTAATATTTAGCATTTTCCTCAGGAAAACTGTGAAGAGATTTAATTTGTTTCAAGTTCCATACCGTAACATTCCTGCCCAGTGCACTGCCTGCCAATATGTACGAAGAGCCTTCCCCACCTCCGCTCCACACCCTCTACACTCAATACTGTGCACAACAATGTTTCTCCTTTCTAAACTATGTGTTTTTGTCTTCCAGAATATCCGAAGTGACAGTTAAGCAGATAAGTTCATCCTGGCTCATGTACACAGGAGAAGACCCTTTCTCTCCCAGCTGCCCTGCTTTCTTTGGCGAGCCACCACTCATTCTGGGGTGGCCCACTGGAGTGGTACCACCACACACTTACTTCTGTCTGGTCACTACAGTAACTCAGCAGTGGGAATCTGGCTCCATGGCAGGCATCTGGAGGGTCTCAATGGAGCTCAGGTACCAGCAGCTTCACCCCTACTTACTTTTTCATGCTGATTGGCTTGCCTTTCTCTGCTTCCTTCTTCAGGTTCCTCACCAACATGTCTCCAATCTGGCTAATGATGGGGAACATCTAGATACAAAGTACAACATCACCTGAAGTTAAATGCAGACTCAAGTCCTAGAAGTACCTGGCTTTCCCAAGCATGGAGCAGTAAGTGGCATTTTATAAGGAATCTTAAAATGTCTCTTTTAGGATGTAAAGATAAAAGACCATCATTAGAAAACTCAAAATCAGCAGACTTCTCTTTGGAAAGGGACTATGATCTTATTTTCTACCTGTCCCTAGAGTCATTCCTTAAGTTTCTAGTTGAAAGTCTTCTTCTTTTCTTACCTCCTTGAGCTTTCCGCTGGTGAAGGCTGGAGACATCAACGATCGCAATCTCTTCCATTGTTCATCCTCAGACAGAGAGATGGCATTTTTCATCATTCCCGTTGGACCAAAAGACTAGAGTCAAAAGCAAAACACAGAGTCTTATTGGTACTGTCCCAAGGTGATTGACCAGATCTGGGAGCCTATTCTTGAAGCTCCAAAGAAATAGCTATCTGGAGAGGGCAGAAAGCAGAAGCAAGAAGAACTACAATCCTGCAGCCTGTGGAAAAAAAACTACATTCACAGAAAGATAGACAAGATGAAAAGGCAGAGGGCTATGTACCAGATGAAGGAACAAGATAAAACCCCAGAAAAACAACTAAAAGAAGTGGAGATAGGCAACCTTCCAGAAAAAGAATTCAGAATAATGATAGTGAAGATGATCCAGGACCTCGGGAAAAAAATGGAGGTAAAGATCGAGAAGATGCAAGAAATGTTTAACAAAGACCTAGAAGAATTAAAGAACAAACAAACAGAGATGAACAATAAAATAACTGAAATGAAAACTACACTAGAAGGAATCAATAGCAGAATAACTGAGGCAGAAGAACAGATAAGTGGTCTGGAAGGCAGAATGGTGGAATTCACTGCTGCGGAACAGAATAAAGAAAAAAGAATGAAAAGAAATGAAGACAGCCTAAGAGACCTCTGGGACAACATTAAACACAACAACATTCGCATTATAGGGGTCCCAGAAGGAGAAGAGAGAGAGAAAGGGCCTAAGAAACTATTTAAAGAGATTATAAGTCAAAAACTTCCCTAATATGGGAAAGGAAACAGCCACCCAAGTCCAGGAAATGCAGAGAGTCTCATACAGGATAAACCCAAGGAGAAACATGCTGAGACACATAGTAATCAAATTGGCAAAAATTAAAGACAAAGAAAAATTATTGAAAGCAGCAAGGGAAAAATGACAAATAACATACAAGGGAACTCCCATAAGGTTAACAGCTGATTTCTCAGCAGAAACTCTATAAGCCAGAAGGGAGTGGCATGATATACTTAGTGATGAAAGGGAAGAACCTACAACCAAGATTACTCTACCCAGCAAAGATCTCATTCAGATTCAATGGAGAAATCAAAAGCTTTACAGACAAGCAAAAGCTAAGAAAATTCAGCACCACCAAACCAGCTCTGCAACAGATGCTACAGGAACTTCTCTAAGTGGGAAACACAAGAGAAGAAAAGGACCTACAAAAACAAACCCATAACAATTAAGAAAATGCTCATAGGAACATACATATCAATAATTACCTTAAACATGAATGGATTAAATGCTCCAACCAAAAGACACAGGCTTGCTGAATGGATACACAAACAAGACCCATATATATGCTGTCTACAAGAGACCCTTCAGACCTAGGGACACATACAGACTGAAAGTGAGGGGTGGAAAAAGATATTCCATGCAAATGGAAATCAAAAGAAAGCTGGAGTAGCAATACTCATATCAGATAAAATAGACTTTAAAATAAAGAATGTTACAAGAGACAAGGAAAGACACTACATAATGATCAAGGGATCAATCCAAGAAGAAGATATAACAATTATAAATATATATGCACCCAACATAGGAGCACCTCAATACATAAGGCAACTGCTAAGAGCTATAAAAGAGGAAATCGACAGTAACACAATAACAGTGGGGGACTTTAACACCTCACTTACACCAATGGACAGATCATCCAAACAGAAAATTAATAAGGAAACACAAGATTTAAATAACACAACAGACCCGATAGATTTAATTGATATTTACAGGACATTCCATCCAAAAACAGCAGATTACACTTTCTTCACAAGTGTGCATGGAACATTCCCTAGGATAGATCACATCTTGGGTCAGAAATCAAGCCTCAGTAAATTTAAGAAAATTGAAATCATATCAAGTACCTTTTCTGACCACAGCGCTATGAGATTAGAAATCAATCACAGGGAAAAAACCGTAAAAATCCCAAACACATGGAGGCTAAACAATACATTACTAAATAACCAAGAGATCACTGAAGAAATCAAAGAGGAAATCAGAAAATACCAGAGATAAATGACAATGAAAATACGATGATCCAAAACCTATGGGATGCAGCAAAAGCAGCTCTAAGAGCAAAGTTTATAGCCATACAAGCCTACCTCAAGAAAGAAGAAAAATCTCAAATAAACAATCTAATCTTACACCTAAAGGAACTAGAGAAAGAAGAACAAATAAAACCCAACGTTAGCAAAAGGAAAGAAATCATAAAGATCAGAGCAGAAATAAATGAAATAGAAACAAAGAAAACAATAGCAAAGATCAATAAAACTAAAAGCTGGTTCTTTGAGAAGATAAACAAAATTGATAAAGCATTAGCCAGACTCATCAAGAAAAAGAGGGAGAGGACTCAAATCAATAAAATTAGAAATGAAAAAGGAGAAGTTACAACAGACACCACAGAAATACAAAGCATCCTAAGAGATTACTACAAGCAACTCTGTGCCAATAAAATGGACAACCTGGAAGAAATGGACAAATTCTTAGAAAGGTATAACCTTCCAAGACTGAACCAGGAAGAAATAGAAAATATGAACAGACCAATCACAAGTAATGAAATTGAAACTGTGATTAAAAATCTTCTAACAGGGCTTCCCTGGTGGCGCAGTGGTTGAGAGTCTGCCTGCCGATGCAGGGGACACGGGTTCGTGGCCCGGTCTGGGAGGATCCCACATGCCGCGGAGCGGCTGGGCCCGTGAGCCATGGCCTCTGAGCCTGCGTGTCTGGAGCCTGCGCTCCGCAACAGGAGAGGCCACAACAGTGAGAGGCCCACGTACCACAAAAAAACAAACAAACAAACAAAAAAACCTTCCAACAAACAAAAGTCCAGGACCAGATGGTTTCTTAGGTGAATTCTATCAAACATTTAGAGAAGAGCTAACACCCATCCTTCTCAAACTCTTACAAAAAATTGCAGAGGAAGGAATGCTCCCAAACTCATTCTATGAGTCCACCATCACCCGCATACCAAAACCAAACAAAGATACTACAAAAAAAGAAAATTACAGACCAATATCACTGATGAATATCGATGCAAAAATCCTCCACAAAATACTAGCAAACAGAATCCAACAACATAGTAAAAGGATCATACACCATGATCAAGTGGGGTTTATTCAAGGGATGCAAGGATTCTTCAGTATATGCAAATCAATCAATGTGATACACCATATTAACAAATTGAAGGATAAAAACCATATGATCATCTCAATAGATGCAGAAAAAGCTTTTGACAAAATTCAATACCGATTTATGATAAAAACTCTCCAGAAAGTTGGCATAGAGGGAACCTACCTCAACATAACAAAGGCCATATATGACAAACCCACAGCAAACATCATTCTCAATGGTGAAAAACTGAAAGCATTTCCTCTAAGATCAGGAACAAGACAAGGATGTCCACTCTCACCACTATTATTCAACATAGTTTTGGAAGTCCTAGCCACGGCAATCAGAGAAGAAAAAGATATAAGAGGAATACAAATTGGAAAAGAAGAAGTAAAACTGTCACTATTTGCAGATGACATGATACTATACATAGATGACATGATACTATACCAAAGATGCCACCAGAAAACTACTAGAGCTAATCAATGAATTTGGTAAAGTTGCAGGATACAAAATTAATGCACAGAAATCTCCTGCATTCCTATACACTAATGATGAAAAATCTGAAAGAGAAATTAAGGAAACACTCCCATTTACCATTGCTACAAAAAGAATAAAATACCTAGGAATAAACCCACCTAGGGAGACAAAAGACCTGTATGTAGAAAACTGTAAGACACTGATGAAAGATATTAAAGATGATACCAACAGATGGAGAGATATACCATGTTCTTGGATTGGAAGAATCAATATTGTGAAAATGACTATACTACCCAAAGCAATCTATTCAATGCAATCCCTATCAAATTATCAATGGCATTTTTAATGGAACTAGAACAAAATAATCTTAATTTGTATGGAGACACAAAAGACCCCGAATAGCCAAAAGAGTCTTGAGGGGAAAAAAACGGAGCTGGAAGAATCAGACTCCCTGACTTCAGACTATACTACAAAAGCTACAGTAATCAAGACAATATGGTACTGGCACAAAAACAGAAACATAGACCAATGGAACAAGATAGAAAGCCCAGAGATAAACCCATGCACCTATGGTCAACTAACCTATGACAAAGGAGGCAAGGATATACAATGGAGGAAAGACAGTCTCTTCAATAAGTGGTGCTGGGAAAACTGGACAGCTACATGCAAAAGAATGAAATCAGAACACTCCCGAACACCATACACAAAAATAAACTCAAAATGGATTAAAGATCTAAATGTAAGGCCAGACACCATCAAACTCTTAGAGGAAAACATGGGCAGAACACTCTATGACATCAATCACAGCAAGATCCTTTTTGACCCACTTCCTAGAGAAATGGAAATAAAAACAAAAATAAACAAATGGGACCTAATGAAACTTCAAAGCTTTTGCACAGCAAAGGAAACCATAAACAAGATGAAAAGACAACCCTCAGAATGGGAGAAAATATTTGCCAATGAAGCAACTGACAAAGGATTAATCTCCAAAATTTACAAGCAGCTCATGCAGCTCAACATTAAAAAAACAAACAACCCAATCCAAAAATGGGCAGAAGACCTAAATAGACATTTCTCCAAAGAAGATATACAGATTACCAACAAACACATGAAAGAATGCTCAACATCGTTAATCATTAGAGAAATGCAAATCAAAACTACAATGAGATATCATCTCACACCAGTCAGAATGGCCATCATCAAAAAATCTACAAACAATAAATGCTGGAGAGGGTATGGAAAAAAGGGAACTTTCTTGCAGTGTTGGTGGGAATGTAAATTGATACAGCCACTATGGAGAACAGTATGGAGGTTCCTTAAAAAACTAAAAATAGAACTCCCATACAACCCAGCAATCCCACTAATGGGCATATACCCTGAGAAAACCATAATTCAAAAAGAGTCATGTATCAAAATGTTCATTGCAGCTCTTTTTACAATAGCCAGGACATGGAAGCAACCGAACCGTCCATCAACAGATGAATGGATAAAGAAGATGTGGCACATATATACAATGGAATATTACTCAGCCATAAAAAGGAACAAAACTGAGTTATTTGTAGTGAGGTGGATGGACCTAGAGACTGTCATACAGAGTGAATAAGTCAGAAAGAGAAAAACAAATACTGTATGCTAACACATATATATGGAATCTAAAAAAAAAAAATGTTCATGAAGAACCTAGGGGCAAGATGGGAATAAAGATGCAGACTTACTACAGAATGGACTTGAGGATACAGGGAGGGGCAAGGGTAAGCTGGGACAAAGTGAGAGAGTGGCATGGACATATATACACTACCAAACGTAAAATAGATAGCTAGTGGGAAGCAGCCACATAGCACAGGGAGATCAGCTCGGTGCTTTGTGAGCACATAGAGGGGTGGGATAGGAAGAGTGGGAGGGAGGGAGATGTAAGAGGGAAGAGATATGGGGACATATGTATATGTATAACTGATTCACTTTGTTATAAAGCAGAAACTAACACACCATTGTAAAGCAATTATACTCCAATAAAGATGTTAAAAAGAAACAGTAAGTGATTTCATGAAGTGTTTTAGTATGGATAAAATAATAAACTATAAAAATACAAAAAGAATTGCTCTACTAAGACCCTGATAAGAGGAAAAGACAAGCTACTCACTGTGACTATAAAAGAATGGTTAGAGGGAGATTGATGGGGAAGTAATATTTCTATACATTGATTGTGGTGGTAGTTACACAAATCTACATCTATGATAAATTTTCATAGAGTAACACACACACACTCACAGCAAATGAATGCACATAAAACTGATAAAATCTGAATAAGCTATGTGGATAGTATCAATGTCAATTTCCTACTTTGATACTGTACTATAATTATGCAAGATATTAACCTTTTGGGGAAACAGGATGAAGGGTTTCCTTCACAGCACCTTCCTGTATTTTTCTCTTTTGACAATATCCTGTGAATTTATAATTATTACAGAATAAATATTTAATAAATAAATAATATTTAAACTTAGAAATGGATGCTTACCCTCCGGTTTGTGAAGACAGAATAACATTCTTTCACTAGCACTGTTTTGATTATGTCTGGATCTGTGACAACCAACAGAGGCTGTTGACCTTCATAACACCTGTGTAGGGAAAAGAGATGTGATTAAATTTAATGATCTGGTTTCTGCAGCTGGACTCACAGCTTAAGTCCAGATTCTCATCCTGACATTACATAATCCTTACTCCTAGAGATCATGGTTAAAAATAACATTAGAACATTTGTTAAGTCTAGGTGTTGTTTACATGGGTTATTTCCTATGCCATTCTCCATAACTTTTATAGGTTTAAAATATTTCATTATCAAAAAGGAAGTTAGCTTAGTAAATAATTGAAGGCAAGTAAATTGTCTAAGAATGAAAAAACTAATTAATTAAGGAGAGTCCACCCACTCATTTTTGAAGATATATCAAAAGCATGAAAAAGGCCTATGAAACTTATAGACACATTGATCATAAATATGTAAAATGTGTCTGCAAATGGAAGAAGATTTGGAATACTCCACAAGTGAGAGTGGGATTATGAAAGATTTTCTCTGCTCTATTTTCTAAAATTTGCTTTCTAGTTCATAATTTTTAAAAGGAAATATTATATTAACTAATAAGGAGATATCCTTGGTAGCATCAAGGTTAGAAAAATTTGAAACAAAAGGACAAAGAGAATAAAGAAATTCAGAGGAGCATGTATAATTCATTTTTTTTTTCTTCATCTATATGATTCTTTTTTAATTCATTTTTAAAATATGTTCTTTTCATTACTTATATTTATTCTTCGACATGGGTCCCAAGTGGGCCTCAGGCTCCGTGTAGGTGACAGCCATTAGCAGCAGGGCAGGCCTACGTTTGACCCACCTAACCACATAAAGTCGACTCCTCGGATGTGAGACATCCCAATTTGGCCTGATCTCCTGACTGTCAGGATGCCCGTTCATGGGAATGGGCCACTGGCATGAGGTTGACTCTAAGTTAATCACACTGTCTTCCGGCATTTTGTTTCCTCTATCAATCATTTGCGATGGCTAGAACACAATGGAAGGTTTTCTGCATGTTACCTATTATTCCTCTGACTTTACACAGGAATTTCAGATGGTTTTGTGATCACATATAAAAATGGATGAGAACCAGTGCATTATTTCCCCCCCCAAAAAAATTCTAAAACTCAGAGGGTTTAAGTGGGTGTCATGTGCATTTAGTGTTGAAGCAGTGACGGAAGGGATTGAAGAGGTACTTAATCTGCTCTTCCATCTGATTGACCATATTACTTGGATGATTCCCTTCTTCCCATCATGTTTTTTCAAAAACACCTGGGTGGAGAAGAGATCGTGGTTTGGGGTGACACTTTATATTCAGATGTCACTCCAGCCTTAGTATTTCTTGTATTACCAGTTAAAATTCAGATTTTTGGCCCTATCCCAGATCATATTGATTTGGTATGCTGATGGGTGGGGTCAAAGTTCTGTATTTATAACAAGTTCTCCCAGGTGGTTCTCATTTACACCCAAGCATGAGAACCATTTTCTAATGAGAGAACTGGGATCCACCATGAAAAAGTGACTCTATCCAGAGCTCACAAGTATTAAATGTTGGAGGGGCAGTTGGAGCTGGTCCAGTAGTGATCCACGGCTATGTGCTCTGTCCACTCAATCACATTGACTTTTGGGGCCATGGCAACTCAGCAGGGCCCTATGGTTTCCGAGGACTTGATCAGAGAAGATGAAGAGGTACAGAGAGGCAGAGCCTTCTCCTATTTCCTTTTGGCAAACAGTCACTACATTACACCTCTCCTCCTGCTCTCATCAAACCTACAAAACTCCTAAAGTCTGTGAGCCCACATGACACACTCTGGGTTAGATGTATCCCACATCTCTTCAAAGTCAGAGAAAAATAGTAGATAAAACAATAACTGAATACAATTACATTGGAAAGTCTTGGCTGAAAATTAAAAACAATAACAAAAAAACCTCCATACTTGTAGAGAATGTAAAAAGCTGAGCAGAAATTGTTTCCTATTTTCTTTACCTGTAACCCCCAGCTCTTTTTCCAAAAGGACATATTAAACGCAGAACTTAAATAAAGGATTCTTGGCTTTTAATTAAGTGAATCATGTGGAAAAGGGTCAAAAAATGCATTTATGGGCACATATTAGAATGTTCTGGAATAATGCATTTTATGCAATTAAATGCAACCTAAGGAAAGAAAAATGGAGAAGGGGGGAAGAGTGACACTGGACAGAAAGCGATGTTAGGAGTCCCTGGGCCTCAAAGTCTGGAGAAAAGTGATGACCTGCAAATCTCCAGGCCTAATTCAGACTGTAGACCTGGACACCTGGCTGACACCTGGGATCCCTGGTAGAAAGAACAAGACTCCAAAGCTTTACAATAGACTTCATCCCAAGAAGCTCTGGACTGAGATTGTCTTCCATACCACAGGGGGCGCCACATCATAACAAGTCTATCCGATGGAACTTTCCAGAATACTCACCCCCATATTTTTCCATACTTTTTAAAACATCCATTGTCAAACTCCCAAAGACCCTGCAAGAGAAACAAAATTAGATTATTAAACTAAATGTATTGAACACTACCTCTTTTGGGGACAAAAGTACCTTGAAACCCATGAAATCAGGCTTACTATTTTCCACTGGCAGGTGGAAGGAAGTTCATATTCAGAGACTTCTTAGGGGAAATGAAGGGGAAAAAGGAGATATTGGAACAGAGAATTTTAAATCACTCTTGCATTTTCTCTATTACAGATACTAAATGTTTACCTTTGCCTGTGAATACTAAGTACCTCCTTGTCTTTCGTGAGAAAACTGAAGTGAAGGGTAAGTTAGATCGGCCTGTACACACTTTCATCTCCTTGTTAAGCAGCCTTTTCATTTATCTCATGAGCCCTCTCTAGATTTCTAGAAGAATTAGGAAGTTAAAGACACCAGCGACCTTTTTAGTCCAGCAGATTTAAGTAAGTCTAAGGGGTCTGTGTTGAGTGAGAAAATAAATGAGTGAATGAATGACAAAGTAGATCACCTTCTAGTTTTCCAGCTCAACACAGAAAAGATGGGGAGTTACCACAACTACAAACAACAACACCAATTAAAACACTTGCCCTGAATTTTCCCTCTGTTGCTTAAAGGAAAACAAACTTCCTGTTACTAAGTTTCTGCTGTGATATTTGATGGTTTACCTATGAAAATGAAGGTCTCAGAAACATGGGTCTTGGAGTGCATCTACTAAGGAGTTCATCCGGGAAAGGTGGAAAATAAATTATTGCTTTTTCAGAGAGAAAACAGTTCATGAAGTTCACAGGCAGTAATGAGACAATGAAGACCTCAGTTGGGAGAATCAGGATCTGAGAAACAAGGCTTATGTCTGCAGGAAAGGAAATCTGAGCCAGAGAGCAGCCTACACACAAGGCTCTGCCCCCTGGACACATGGACGTAGCTCATGACCTTCATTTCAGGGGCCAGGCCCTGGGCAAGGCATCAGAGCTGGATTAATATCAAGGCTCAGCCAGAATTCATAGTCCATATGCCACCTCGTACATTCTACTGAGTTCAGTCCAATTTTTAATAATTTTGTCAAATCATATCCTTTCTAGTGATTTTGTATATGTGATTCTGCCTTTTTTTTTTTTTTTTTTTGCGGTACGCGGGCCTCTCACTGCTGTGGCCTCTCCCGTTGCGGAGCACAGGCTCTGGATGCGCAGGCTTAGCGGCCATGGCTCACGGGCCTAACCGCTCCGCGGCATGTGGGATCTTCCCGGACCGGGGCACGAACCCGTGTCCCCTGCAACGGCAGGCGGACTCTCAACCACTGCGCCACCAGGGAAGCCCGATTCTGCCTTTTTTTTTTTTTTAAACCCCACAACTTATTTAGTGGTTAAATACCTGAAGTAACTAGACAACCACCATCTTGTCTCCGTTACACCTACTCACTGCTCAGATGCATCCATAAGGTGCTTTCTCTGGAGGCACAGAAGTAAAGCAAAAAGCTCTTGCTCCACCCCTCGAAACACAGAAGATGTCAGGGTTATAGCAAAAATGGAGTAGAGCCACAGAAATAACTGCAGGCATTAGCAATTCTTGAGATAATTCAAGTAGGTGCAAATTACCCGACATTGAATACTCAGGCTGCGTTAGAAACTGAAGTTACCAAGCAATCCAGGAGGAAGAAAAAAATGCTACCCAGAGCTTATGCTACCAGTAGGAAAGCCTGACTGTAGTGTAGGCAGCTTAATAAGCCACGACCAGGCACCCTCTTCATGCTTTTCTCCTAATACTAAGGGGATGGTGCCTTCCTGGGAATCTTCCACGGGAATCCAGGTGGCAGAAAGAAAATCCTCTTCACAATACTCACCAGATGGAAAATCAAGTTCTGTGCTGAATCAGCTAGAGAGCTGGGCCGTCTGAGGCCGCAAAACCTGAGGCTCCTAACAGCTAAAAATAGAGGTGTGTTGTAAAATTGGCCATGTGCTGGGTGGGGTCCATGATATTTCTGGAAAGTGTGAAACCTCAGAACTTCCTCCTGAGGAGGGGCAGTTTTACTATATTATTCAGCTGAGATTTGCCACCATAAGAAGCAAAGCTGGAGCTCAAACAACACACACCTTTCGGTAGGACAGAATATTTCCAAAATAAGGCAGAGGTCTCGGCCCAGGAATCCCCAGCTTCTTAAAACGTCCATGTGAATAAGTCCCATATCTGTAAAGTGAAAGAGGAAACCAGGTCACAGGAATTGTGGAATAGTGGTGCTGGAGCTGGCCAGTCACTGACTCAGAACTGGAACAGTCAACCTAAGGAGATAGCATGTAGGCAATAAAAAATACCAGCAGCTCCAAAAGCAATCATTACATTCACTCATCATCTCCTTGCCCACCACCAATACGAGACCCATTAAAGGTAATGACGATTAGCTAAAGGCAGCTGAAGTCTTCACAGTTCCAATCTTAGAGTGAATACTTTATAAATGTTTCTAATTGGAGTGGTCCTGAGAGGTTCAGGCTGCAATTCTTCCAGGGAATTCACTCATATTTATTTGGTAACTTGACTCTTAGATGATTTGGAGATTCTTATTCTAGGTAGAAAGGGAAAATTTCTTTTTCTGTTCCAATAATGAGATTTTGCTTAACTTCGTCTGCAAAACAACAGTTATTGAGAGCCTACTGTGACATTGTTCTTACAATTTGCATGGAGATTTTTATGCTTTTCTTTCCCTCTGTATCCTGACCCCATTTTAGGATTTAATTCTTCTTAAGTCCAACTTCATAATCAAGCCTTAGAGAATAACAGTGTCCTAATTTCTGTAAAATACAAACTGTGTTCAAGGCTTCCATTGGCACCATAGAAATGTGAGCACCTTTCAGCTACACTCAAGTCTCTGTTGTCAGGCAATTTGCTTGATTTGCCCTACAGAGAAGGGTGACTGACCATATGTTCCCTCAATATAACTGTATAAGTGAACCAATGACTAGAGGATCCATTTCCAGACCGTTCTTTCTCAAATGGTATCTGGTCCTCCAACCTGTGATACTCACCTGCTAAACACAGTACCAGGCACACTCGTTTTTTTCAAGATCCTCAATCACAGATTAGTTTGTTTACTGCCTCTGTGCGCCAACTACCTCAAAAAGCCATTAAGGCTGGTGCTTCCTACAGCTGGTGTACGTGAAACTCATCTTAATGTGCTCTGTGTGGAATCCCACAAATGGGGGGTTTGAAATCTTGCAGGTCTTCTCAGTCTGGTGTTTCTGAGAATTGACAGAGCGGAGGAAAAGAGAGGTTGAGGGGAAGAGGTTGCTGGCAATGGTTTTAGTGATGAAGTTGCTAGGCCGCCAAAACTAACTCTGTGGGGGCAAATTAGAAAGGTATGGCTGAAAAGTGTGCTATGTAGAAATGCTTCAACATGCTCTGCAAGCCCTTTTAGCTAAAAGTGGGCCTTGCAAACTTCAGGTACCTCCCTGAAGACAGCAAAAGAGGCATTGTGCAACACAGAATGAATAACCATAAAATGTTGCAGAATGTTTGATTAAGACTTTTTTCTTCTTTGAAGCTTAGTTTTTAAGGTCTTACAGGTTCCAAATATTCTGTACAAATCCATCAAATCTTATGTGATAAAATAAACCCAAAAATTGCCTGAAAGAAACTGTGCTTGAAGAGGCAGCAGAGGCACTTTGGCCAAGCCCAGCTGGGTGTTTAGATCCTTCCTCCAGAAAAGTTGGTGCAGGTGTGAGCACCAACTTCCAAAATGGGAGTGACTTGGGCTATTCCAACCCCAGTTCCTTCCTTCGCCTTCACAACCAGGGCAAATCAATTTCCCTTTCTGAACTTTCAACGTGTTACATGAACTCTCAGATTTCTATGCTGATGCTAAAGCTCTCAGAGACGAGAGGAAAAGCTGAAAGAAATGAATATAATTTCAAGATTTCTGCCAAGTGTCCTCTCCTCTAAAGATTTCTCATTTGGGGGTAGATAGCTCTGCATAGTACAGGGTGGGGGAATTGAGCCTTGGAAGAGGATGCCATAGGAGGGACACAGGAAAGGGGGAAGAGCTGATATGAAGTGAAGGGCGATCAATTTCCAGCCCCTGGGTGACAAGGTGCCCTGTGTAAATGACATCTGGGGAGGGAGGGAAGGAAGCAGGAACCCCCTGAGTGACACAGGGGCCAATCCTTCTACACGGCTCTTGCAGCAGATACTGAACCCAGAAGGTGAAGATCATGAGACAAATCCCAAGTTACTTCATGCCTCCAGGATCCCCAGAGCTTGGGAAGGGGACAGCACCCCACTGCGCAGGGACCAGTTGTTTTAAATCTTCCCCTGGTGGATTCTGGTTGATTAGTCCGGGTCCATGGAAACTGGTAGTCAATCATCCCCAGGAGCAAATAACGTCACTAAACCCTCCTAGCTACAGAAGATAAAAACTTGGCGGGGTGGTGGTAGAGAGGGTGTTTGTTGGTTACTCGTTCAACAGAACTGGGTTAAGATCGATAATAACCCCTTTGGTGTTTGTAGCACCCACAGCTTAAGCAACTTTCCCTCCACTAACTGATCCTCAAAACAGTAAAGGGAAAGTGGGACCTGATGAGCACCCCAAGTCCAAGGTTACAGAGGAAATCAGAATCACAGATACTCACAGATAGAGGAGTACCAGGCTGGTAGCCAGGAGAACCCAGGTTTCCACAGAAAAGCTCAGGATCAGGTCCATGGCCACTCTCCTCGGTGATTCTCTCCTCTGAGTTTCTTCTCAGCTGCGTGTGTTACTCTTTGCCTGCCTGCTTCCTTTCACATCCAGGGATGATTCACTGAGGCTGAAATGTTTATGTCCTGGGAAGGTGGTGGAGCTGGAGCTGCAGCCAATAGAAGGGCTACCTGTGCTCCACCTGCATGAGCCCTCCCTGCCTTGATAGTTGGCATCACGGACAGTCCAGTTTGACCTCCCTTGACTTCATATTCTGTGGCCATTCAGTAACAACTCAATCAGTGTTATCAGTAATTTCAAAGGTTACAGAAACTCAAATAAAACCACTAGCCACAAATATCCTCTAAACTGCCCTTTTCTCTGTAACTGCCTGAACTCCAAAACTTGAAATCCTTCAGACATGCTAGGTCTACTAATCTTTACCATGCAGTTTCCTCTGCCTAGATATCCTGGTTTCCCCATAAGGCACCTACTCATCCTTCAAATCCCAGCTCAGAAAGCACATTGTTTTAGAGACTTCCCTAAACAATAGGAATAACCACTTCCTCTTCTGGATGACTTCTGTCGTGCCCCCCCCCCCAACACACACACACACGCGCGCACACACACACACACACACACACACACACACAATTCTATTATTGTCCTTCTATCCTCCAGAACCATTGTTGGTTTCCACACCTATTTCCCTTAAGAGATTGAGAGTTTGGGCTACAGTCTGAGTATTAGTCACCCTTATGCCCCTGGTACCTTGCAGAATGCTTTCTGCAGCATGGACATCGGAAAGGTTGGTGGTAGTGAGAACTCCGGGCCCCTGTGTGTCTGTTTCCTGTGGCTATTTGGTGACCGCATCATCTTCTGTATCGTTAATACAACAAGAGGGCCTGGCTGTGCCTTGGCCACCATCACTGCACGTTCAGGATGATCCATCAGGGTTCTGTTGACAAGAGGGCCCCCAAAGGAGAGACAAGACATGGACCATGTGGTGATGGCTGCACCAAGGGTATCCATTCAGTCTTCCTGTCCCGCCCCTCAGAGGGTCCTTCAGTGGACAGCAGTTACACAGATTCTTAACGAAAGAATGACCCCCTCTCTCTGGAAAGGCCACAAGTGCAAAATCAATGAGGGTGAAGGGAGTGAAGTGGAGAAAGCAGCCCAGTGACCAAGTGGACCTCCAACCTCCTTATCCACCAGTGATGTGGCACATACAGCAAACAAGTCTCCATAAAGAAAACATGAGGTTTTTCTATGGGGCAAAGTGGGGGGGGGGTCAGAGCAGATGCTTCCTTACCATTGACTAGATGGAAAATATTTAAGGGGTAGCAAGGTGTTACTAAGGAGGAGGTCTGTAGTAGAAGTCAGTGGCATCTGTGAGCCCCCACCCCATTCCTCATGGGAGAAATTAGAGGACTGAGGGTCTGAAATTTACACTGGTTCATTGTCTTCCCTCTGACCAAAATGCTGTATCTCCTTGGCCTGAGAAACTGTGAATTATATGAAAAACAAAACCTCAAAAGTTCTTAAACTCAATAGGAACACAGGACGTTTAAGCTGTGTTTGTGCACTTCCTTCTCCCTTTATCCTTCTCATTTTCAGTCCTTCTGGAGCAAGCGATACTCACCTCTTGCCAATACATTCCATCCCTCTGGCCTGAAAGTCCCCAGGGTTGCCCAACACTGGCCTGAGTGGGTGGAGGTCTCATTGGTAAATTATAGTAAGTCCCAACTATGTCACCTGCCTTTTTTATTTCCTTGGGACCTTGTCATGCAACATGAAATTTCTACCATCATAGCTTGTCAACTTTGGGTTCAGACTTTCTCCAGGAGGCACCTGTTAAAATCCATAGCTGCCACTGGAAATACAATGCCTGAATATATCTGTTCATCCACGCATTGATTCAAGGCCAAGTGGGTGAATGTCAGGTGCAGGTATTGCGCTGGGCTGGGGGCTAGAAGCCCATACAGTCCCCTACCTTGAGAGCAGCTTCCCAGAGGAGGGAGTGAGACACACAACCAAGGTTAGTATGTAGCATACCTCTGGAACCTCTAGGATAATGGAGCCCTACAGAGAGGTCATGAAGGAGAGAGGTGGATACAAGCTTGAGTACCAACAAAAGACAGGCCTGGGAAGCTGGAAGATGATCCTGAGGAAAAGTAGCATAGAAAGTCCCACAAATTCTTATGCATTTCTGCCCTCTTTCGGTACCTTCTCTGGGCGCTCTTAAGTAGGGTCATGATACAATCCCCAGTTTATAGATACAGAAACTGAGGCTCAGGGACTGCAGGTGGCTTCTCAACAGCTATTGATCACAACATGTCACATGTAAGCTAACATGAAGATAGATTGGCAAGTCTTCTGCACTGAAATGCCAGTATTCAACGTTTGCTGTTTCACGATGAGGGTCACTATGTGAAATAGTGAGACCCAAGACTACAACAGCAAATTGGTTACAATTCTGGCTCCTACCTCCATAGCTACCCCTGCCCAGGAGCTCCCCCACGGGTCTCCAGAACCAAGGACTCTATCTCACCTCACCGAGAATAAAGACAGGTGCAGGTTATGAGGACACTAGGGTCTTGTGTGTAGGATCCACCTCTCTATGTTCCCAACTGAGAGGAACACAAAATACATCCCACATGGGATGACTGGGGTGTCATCTGATAACTTCTGACAACTTAGTTCACTCAACTAAACCCACAGCCTTTCTTATTCTTCTTGGAAACAAAACCATTGTGGAAACTATATGCCTTCATCTTCCTCCAAAACATATACTGGGCTACAATGATTTTTCTCACTAAACCCACAGGACCATCTGCTGCCCTATTCGCCTCAGGGCCTGGTCCAGCTGGTTAGAATCTATCCCAGAGGCGATAGGCTAGTCATTGTTTAGGACTGAAATTTTGCAAGTGCCCAGTTCTAATCAATGCAAATGGCCTTGCTCTGCGAGGGGAAATAATAGAAAGCATGACCTTTGTGCCCCTTCATTCCACAGCAGGGCACACCTAACTTAAAGGTCTGACAGACTGAGATTGTGAAGGAAGACGTGCGCCTGAATATCACCCCCCACCCCACATCCCTCATCTACTCATTTGTGCGCTAATGGGCTTGGCATGTACTTTCAAAGCTCTGTTCTCAGCGCTTAGGGTACAGATACAACTAAGACCCAGACAATAATCAGGTTGAAGATAGAGACAAATAAACAGGTAATTATAGTACAGTATAACCCAGTTAAAGTAATTATATAGATATAAGAAACACAGTGTCCTCATCAACTGTAAATGGCTTATCTGCTTTTTCAGTCCTGAGTAATCAAAGTTGAGTTAACAATTTTGTATTATAGTCTTGAAGGTTACTAAGAGAGTAGATCTTAAATGTCCTGACCACACACACAAAAACTGTAATTATGTGAGGTGATGAATATGTTAACTGACCTTATTTTGGTAATCATTTTGCAATATATACACGTACCAAATCAGCATGTTGTACACCTTAAACTTACAAAATATGTGTCCCTTTTTTACAAATAAGCAAACTGCAGCACAGAAAGGTTAAGTGACCAGCCAAGGACGCATAACTAACTACTAGCATAGCTGGGATTCAAACCTAGATCTTCTAGTTTTATAACCCAAGGTCTTAACTTTACCAGGCCCTTCCTTGCCCAAGAATTAGTGGAATGACTGGGTCTAGAGCCCAGGTCCTCTGAGAGGGTAGTGACCCAGAGCTCTGACCCAACCTAGAGACAAGGCAAGGCCCCCTAGCAAGCCTGTCAGTGGGGAGTGGGGTAAGGCAGGGCTATGCTCTTTCTGACCCACACATACCTCACCATGCAGAAAGCCCCGCTACACACCCCCTCCCCTATGCCCAGAAGCAGAAGCACTTTCATAGACTTTACAGCAAAGGGAAGAAGAGGAGGAAGACTTCCTCTGGCTGCTCACTTTCTCCACAATCCCAGAATTTTTATCATTATAAACTAACCACTAACATCTCTACTGCAAAGTACAGTTTATAAAGTTCTTTCGTGTCTCTCTTAATTGATCCTCATGAAATCTCTGTGAGATAAGCAGTGCTGGGATTATTTAATTCCCACTTTACAGATGTGGAAACAGAAGCTCAGGGTGGGGAAAGGTCTTGCCCAAGCAATTAAATCATGAATCCAGGAAATAGAGCCACATCTTGTGATTCAAAATTGTGCCAGTGGCATATATGGTTGGGCTCCAAAGGGCCTCCTGAAATAAGTTGGCAGGTTATAGCTTATCACATGGGATAAATATTTCCTTCCACTCCTCCCACCATGCTTCCACTGTTGTGCAAATGCTACAGAGGTGATTTTGGCCACAAAAATGACAGCACACCCTTCTGCCTACTAAATTTTATGTATTCACTGAACTCATGGTGTCAGCAGATAGGGGATGTTGCAAACAGTTCTGACATGTAGCAATCAGAATCATTTGGGTTTCCAAGAAGCAGGAAGTAAAAAATGATGAAATGAATGAGTGGGGCTTCCCTGGTGGCACAGTGGTTAAGAATCCGCCTGCCAGTGCAGGGGATGTGGGTTCAAGCCCTGGTCTGGGAAGATCCCACATGCCACGGAGCAACTAAGCCCGTGCGTCACAACTAGTGAGCCTGCCCTCTTGAGCCTGCGAGCCACAACTACTGAGCCTGCGTGCCACAACTACTGAAGCCCGCACACCTAGAGCCCCTGCTCCACAACGAGAGAAGCCACCGCAATGAGAAGCCCGCGCACCACAATGAAGAGGAGCCCCTGCTGGACACAACTAGAGAAAGCCTGCGTGCAGCAACGAAGACCCAACGCGGCCAAAAATAAAATAAATAAATTTATAAAAGAAAGAAAAAAGAAATCAATGAGTGAAAGGGGACTCACAGGCCAGGAGGCAAATTTCAGAAGACCACGAGGAAGGTAATTAATGAAACAGCAAGTGTAAGATGAAGGGAAAGACGAACATCGCAGGTTATTTTGCAAAAGAGGGGGTGAAGGGCTGGCAGTCTCTCCTAATTTTTGCAGTAACCACCTAATGAGTTTTGCTTGACCCTACGCTGGCCTCATCCTGAGAACCCCCTACTCTGCCACCAGACAGAACCTGTTAAAACCCATTAAAATGTTACACTTATAACATTCTTCTGTTGTTCAAATCTCTCCAACCACTCCCATCATCCACAGGATAAAATCCAAATGCCTTGTGGTGGCAACTCAAGAACCTTGTTGGACACTTAGGTTGCTTCCATAGCTTGGCTACTGTAAACAGTGCTGCAGTGTGCAAATTTATGTTTTCATATTCTTGGGATAAATGTCCAGAAGTGGAATTGCTGGGTTATATGGTAGTGCTACTCTTAGTTGTTTGAGGAACCTCCATCCTAGTTTGCATAGTGGCTGGACCAACTTATATTCCCACCAACTGCAGGAGAGTCCCCTTTCTCCACTTCACTGCCAACACTTGTTGTTTCTTGTCTTTTTTTTTGCGTTACGCAGGCCTCTCACTGTTGTGGCCCCTCCCGTTGCAGAGCACAGGCTCCGGACGCGCAGGCTCAGCGGCCATGGCTCACGGGCCCAGCCGCTCCGCGGCATGTGGGATCTTCCAGGACAGGGACACGAACCCGTGTCCCCTTCATCGGCAGGCGGACTCCCAACCACTGCGCCACCAGGGAAGCCCTTTCCTTTTTATTGATCGTGTTTAAATGCCTCCTCTTACCACCTGCGGTGTGTGGAGACACTGAGTCATAAATGTTCAGGACATTATTTCCTGGATTCTAATTGGGGCTGGGGGTGTCTGTCCAGCTGTGTGAGCTCAGGGCCCTGAGCAGGCCCTCCAGCCTCAGGTCTCCCCACCCCTGTAGGATGTCAAAGACCCTGGGTTGAAATCCCTCGCACTCTCCTCCTCCTACCCTGGAGCAGAAATTATTTCTAAAAATTCCCAAAGTGAGTGCATTGTTGACACAGAAAAAACAAATCCCAAAGGAACCAAAAAGAGGAGTAAGGAGAGCTCATTCCCTCCTTACAGACACAGTGTATTTATAAAATTCAGTCAGGACTTCCAGGCAGGGCAGGGAATAGGGTGAGGAAAGTAAGGCATTCCACTTGAGCAGAAATTTGCCAAAAATCTGTGATCAAGACAAATTATATTCTAACCTACTATTTTAAAAAATCAATCTTAATGCAAAAACATCTAGGAAGAACAAAATATCAAAATTTTAAAGAAAGATAGTATCAGTAGATCAGTTTTATTTAGTCATCATGGTTCATCTAGTTAATGGCACTCATGCTGCAGTGTTCACGGGTAAAGTATTCTCATTCTGCACGTACATTGAATTGAGTCAGAAAGTGAAATGGGTTGATGGATGGATAGAGAGATGGGAAAATGGGTGATGAAACAGAGAAAGCAAAATGCGAATTATTCAGTCCAGAAGGTGGTAGATAGGTGTTTACTGTAAGATTTTTTCCATCTTTCTGTTCAAATTTTCTGTATTTGAATTTTTTAAATAAAATTTTAGGAAGGAATAACTAACAATATTTTTAAGAGTTTCAATATCTTTCAAAAATTTCCTCTCTTCTCACTTTCCTCCCCCATGCAGACCTTCACCATTTCTGACCCAGACAATGACCACAGCCTCCTGTCTGATCACCTATCACAGGGCAGCCTTTGCACACCTAATCAGGGCGTCCCCGATTGACCCCTCCCACAGTCCCACACGGCCTGTGCCTCATCTAGGTGATAGGTGACACCCCAGCTGTGTCCCTGACCCCCCGCCTCAGACCTTATGCTGCATTGGACTGGAGTTTTTGCAGGTCCCTGCACAGCCCATGCGACCTCACACCTCCCCACCTTTGCTCAGGCTGCTCCACCTGCTTATTCCCTCCTGAATGCCTCTTCAACATTCCTCTCAGAAGCTTAAACATGGTGGGTTTAACACAAGCACTTACTTCTGAAGCTGCCTGAAGCCCCCATAAAATGCACTAAAGAGCTTTCTTTTTTTAATAATTTTTAAAATATTTATTTATTTTTATTGGGTTGCACCAGGTCTTAGTTGCAGCTCGCAGGCTCCTTAGTTGTGGTTCGCTGGCTCCTTAGTTGTGGCACACAAACTCTTAGTTGCAGCATGCATGTGGGATCTAGTTCCCTGACCAGTGATCGAACCCAGGCCCCCTCCATTGGGAGCGCGGAGTCTTCACCACTGGGCCACCAGGGAAGTCCCTAAAGAGCTTTCTTAAAAGGCATAAATCCACAGGGACAAAGACAACCAGATAGGAGACCACAGCCACCAACTGTTTGAACCTACAAGTAGATGTAGCCAAGCGTCATCAAGAGCTCTTCGTGCAAGACACCTTCCCAAGTTCTCCCCTTAGTCCTCAGAATAACAGTACATAGAAGGTTCTCTCATTATCACCCCCTTTTTACAGGCACAGGGCAGTTAGGTCACTTGGACGAGGTCACACAGCCACAGAGCCAAGCTTTAAACCCAGGTGGTCTGGCCCCAGAGTCTATGCCCATGACCACTGTGTATCTGCCATGAAAGCACTCACTTGGCAGAGCAGAGAAAACTGAAGCTGATCCCACAGCACTCGGGAGACAGGAGTAAACAGAACCACGCCGCTGGAGGCCAGAAAGACTCAGGAACTGCATGCACCAGGTACCTCTGTAACTGGAAGTGTTAAGTGAGGGTGAAAACAGAGGACTGTTTAAAGTCTATGTAATAAAGTATTAGACTTCCCTCTTGTACTTGGTTGAATAATGTTCCCCCAAAATTCATGTCCACCAGCAATTTCAGAATATGACCCTATTTGGAAATAGGACTTTCAGATGTAATTAGGTAAGTAAGATGAGGTTATACTGGAGTAGAGTGGGCCCTAATTCAATGATTGAACAGACACACAGACACACACAGAGAGAAGGAAGCAATATGAAGATGGAGGCAGAGACTGAAGTGATGCTGCCACGAGCCAAGGACACCAAGGATTTCCAGCAATCACCAGAAGCTAGGAAGAGGCATCGAGCAGATCCTCCCTCAGAGCCTCCAGGAAGAACCAACCCTGCTGACACCCTGACCCCGAGCTTCTGGCCTGCAGAACGGTGAGACAATACATTTCTATTGTTTTAAGCCACCCAGGTTGTGTTACTTTATTATGGCCACCTCCCCTAGCCTGTAGAAGACTGGGGGATATTCTCTGCACATGTTGAACTGGACGTACTCTGGACTTGGAGACACCTGGCAGAGAGGATGTCAGGATGCATTACTGAAAGCAGAAGGAGTCATGAGATTTCTACCACCCTTCGTCTCCTGGGCAGAAGACTAGGGAATTCCTTCTTGGGAAGCAGAACAGCCCAAAGGATCTACAGACCCTGATATTCAGGGATTCTCCAGCCAGACAGCTCTACACCGAAGCCCACCATTGACAACTCCCACACATCCTCAAACACAAGCAGACAGGCAAGGACTAGCCAGCATTAAAGGGAAAGATCCAAACGAACAGAAAAAGGAGCTCAGAGGAACAGAAGCAGTGTGGGAGGAGGAAGGGAGCTTTGGAAAACAGTCACAGTGGCCTGAGTCCTGTGCTGATGTGAAATCAGAACAGAGAGCAAAAAGGCGCTCATAGAAATAAATATAACACAAGACGTAGCATCCCATTGAAAGGTATGAAAGTGAAGTTAAATGATTCAGTCCAAAAGAAAAATAGAGACAAAGATGGAAAGTGGGAGAGAAAAAAATAAGAAAAATAAAGAACCGTTGCAGGAGTTTCATCATCTGACCAATAGGGGTTTCAGAACAGATAATTTTTAAAACTTAAAGAAATAATTCAAGAAAACTTCCCAGAACCAAAGGGCAAGAGTCTCCATACTGAAAGGTCATTGAAGTGCAATGACCAATCCAACATGGTAGCCCCTAGTCACATATGGCTAATTAAACTTAAATATAAATTACTTAAAATTAGATAAAACCAGACAAGCAGTTCCTTGGTCACATCAGCCAGATTTCAAGTGCTCAGTAGCCTCAAGCAGCTGGAGGCCACAGTATTGAACAACACAGGTAGAGAGCGTTTTTATCAGCGCAGAAAGGTGGATGGACGGCTCTGGCCTAGAACAATGGATGAAAGCAGATCCACCAGGACACAGAGTCATGACATTTCAGAAGACCAGGGACAAAAAGAAAATCCCAAAAGCTTCCAAAAGGGAGTGGGGACAAGAAACAGATCACACACAAAGGAAGAGAAATCAGAAGGGTATTAAACTTCTCAACAGCAATACCAGAAGCAAGACTCTGCGTCTTCAAATTCAGACAGAAAATTCTGCCCCACCTAGAATTCTACGCCCAAAGAAGCATGAATGCAAAACAGAACATTATTCAGACACGCAAGTTCTTAAAAAAAAAAATTTACTCCTAGGCATCATTCCTCAGAATGTGACGAGATGATGCCCTCTACCAAAACAAGGGACAAAACCAAGAAAGAGACAGATCCAGGTAACTCAGTGCAGCAGAGAGGCAAGGGGAATGCCCAGCATGACGGCCATGTAGAAGCAGGAGCAAGCAGCCTAGGCCTAAGCAAGGAGAGAGCCTGGGGAGGGCTTGAACGTCCTGAGAGGGGAGTTACACTTCTGGCGGAAAACAGGTGATAGACTGGGACACAGAAAACTCATCATTACTAGAGGAATTATTGGTTCCAAGGAAAATGAAAAGATGTCAAGAACAGAAACAGAAGCATAGACGTGTGCATGGCTTCAGTGTGAATAATGAGAACTTAGGTCATAATGAGGCAAACAGCAAATAAGAATTCCATTCCTTTCCCTGTTTTGGGAAGGCGGGAAGTGGGTGTGAGGCAAGAAGGATACCAGAAACCTGAACTCTCATCTCCCAGAGTAAGCAAGAAACAGTAGGATAAGCATGTCATTTAATGACATGGCAACAAACGCCAGAAGAAACTTCTAAGTGGGGTGAAAATGGACACTGGAGGGAAAAACCAGAGTGGGGATCAGGTAGAGCAAGGCAGCTCTAATTTTGTTGTAAACTGGGTAGGACTGTTCCACTTTTTAAAGCATGTATGTCTATGAATTTGGTTTTTCACAATAAATTTTAAAAGCGCCAGCTCAGCGGTCACTTCCTCCCAAACCCCTTTGGGACGAAGTGCTCTCTCTCTTGCTCCCAAAGCCCCAGGACCAACCTCTCACCATATTGAATTGGTCTGTTCATGGGTCTGACATTTCCCCACCAAACTGGAAGCATTTCATGCCTGACCCAGAGAGGTACCCAGGAAATCTCTGTAAATCCAAACAGAAGCCCGGACAAGAACCCCCTGCTGACCTCCCAGGCATGTTTGAGGTTCAGATGAAACTCCTGATAGCGGGTGCTTGGAAATCCCCAAATGGAATAAGGATGAGCGGTGCCCCAGGCGTCCACAGGGTGTTTCACAAACAACCAGGAGATGTTTTCGCAAAGGGCCTGCAATGTGCTTAGCAGCGGGCTGGGCCCTAAAAGGACACCCATGGGGCCAACATTAGCCTCAAAGCCCCCGTACCCTTTGGGTGGTTCATCCCAGCAGGGGGACTGATGAGGTTGTTTGGAACAAGCACAGCTTAATGATTAAGGTCACAGGTCTGGTTCTATCTGGTCTAAGAGTCACCCCTGCTGACCTGGGCCCTTCTCACTGGCCCAG
The DNA here is from genome assembly GCF_963455315.2 of Globicephala melas. Classification (NCBI taxonomy): domain Eukaryota; kingdom Metazoa; phylum Chordata; class Mammalia; order Artiodactyla; family Delphinidae; genus Globicephala; species Globicephala melas. The sequence continues at coordinate 6,291,249 of NC_083328.1, read as the reverse complement.
GTCCCAACCCCCTACTCCACCCAGCCTTGATGACAGTGCACATGCACTGCTGCAGGTTCCTTTCACCCTCCTGTGACAGCTATGTGCAAGCCCACGGGCTCTCTCCTGAGATCCTGTATAGGCTGAATTGTGTCCCCTCCAAATTCATAGGTTGAGGTCCTAACCCCCAGTACCTCAGAATGTGACCGTGGTTGGAGATGGGGCCTTTAAAAAGGCAATTAAGGCTTAAACAGGTCATATGGGTGAGTACTACCCAATACGACTAGTGTCTCTTTTTTTTTAATTAATTTTTATTGGAGTATAGTTGCTTTTACAATGTTGTGTTAGTTTCCACTGTAAAGTGAATCAGCTACACGTATAGATATATCCCCTCTTTTTTTGCCTTCCTTTCCATTTAGGTCACCACAGAGCACTGATCAGAGTTCACAGTAGGCTCTCACCAGTTATCTATTTTAGATACAGTTTCAAGAGTGTATATATGTCAATTCCCATCTCACAATTGACTGGTATCTTTATAAGATGAGGAAATTATGACAGACAAGCACAAAGGGGAGACCATGTGAAGACACAAGGAGAAGACTGAAGGAACCAACCCTACTGACACCTTGATCTTGGACTTCCAGCCTCCAGAACTGTGAAAGAACACATTTCAGTTGTTTAAGCTGCCCAGTCTGTTACACATTGTTACGGCAGCCCTGGGAAACTAATACAGTCCCTTCTCCTTCCCTCATGGAGGACTTCTGGGACCCTGTCACCACACTTGGAGCAGAGGTTCCTGGGGGCAAGCAGGGCAGGGAGACCCGTGGGCTCTCTGCAGACTAGGCTCTGCGTGCAGGGCCACACTCCAGACGTCTCGGTGCAGCCGGGGCTCATCCTGCCCAGCAGCCTCCTCCCCCACCGAGACATCTAAGTGAGGAACCTCAGTGTCCCACCTCCCCTGCAGCCTGGAGGACCCTCCCTCCAGGCTGGAAGCCACAGAACAGAACTCAAGTGAACCCCACCCCGACCATGGAGGCCTGCGAGGCCCACTTTCTTATTCCCAAAAGTCCTAACCCCTCCCTACACACCAGACATCATCTTGGAGGATTTGGGAAATGATGAGTCAGTTGCCAAGACTAAACTCAAGGAGCTCAGGTTACCCAACTGAGACTGAGAAGCCACTGACTAAGCACTTTAAGGCATGAAGTGGGCAATCCAGTTCCCCTGTCTGGCCTCTCGTTCTGCTTTTCTGGGCTTTAACCTCTCCTAATGGAGCCCCAAAGAGTCAGACCTGAGTCCCCAAAGCACAGCAGGTACGTATGGCACAGGCCGGAAGGGAAGCCACTGTGAGTGGCGACAGGCTGCTCAGGCCAGGACCCTGGGTTCCTCTCTCACTCACCCCTACCTCCAGTCCATCCTCAAGGCCTGTCTATTCCTCCCACAATATGCATTTCTGCTGTGTCTGCTCTGAACCACCTCCACTTCCTGAATCTTTCACCTGAATACCTGGGCAGATCCCAGCCAGCCCCCCACTTCCACTCTGCCCCCTCCTGGCCAGTCTCCCCACTGCCCCTGCAGGGGAAGCAACCTGTGTTGCTCTCCTGCTAAAGACCCACCGGTGGGTTCCAGATGCACTTATTAAAAGTCAGCCTCCTGCCACGGGCCCCTGAGGCCCCTGCCCACCCCTCCAGCCTCATCTCCTTTTACTACCTGCCTCACTCGTGGCCCTCCAGACACATGGTCTTCTGTTATTGTCAGACAACGCCAAGACCTTTCCTGCCTCAGGGCCTTTGCACTTGCTGTTTCCACCACCTGGAATGCTCCTCCCCTAATTCTTCATGTCTCAGCTTAAAATACTGCCTCCTCAGAGAGGCCTCCCCTGACCCTCTGGACTAATTGCATCCCCCGTTACTTGCCATCTCAGCACCATGTTCATTTCCGTCTTGGCGCTTAGGTGATATGTAATTGCTGTATTTGTCTCCTCATTGTCTCTCTCCCCACTGGGATGTGAGCCCCTCGAGGGCAGGGACCCCGTCTGTCTAGTTTGCCCTCACATCTTCAACACTGAAAAAGTACCTGGCACACAATAAGAGTTCAACAAACACTGATTGAAGAAACTAAAACTCTGGAATGCTATGGAACATATGCAAGGTATGTCCACATGGCTCCAGTCTCCTTTGACAGAACCGATGGCTTCTGACAGTGACTGACTGCCTGGCATGGCCAGGGCCCCTGCGAGGGCGTTTCCTCTCTTTACTCTGAATGAGTGAGCCGCCAGCTGTCCCCAAGGTCTCATGTCTCTGCAGGAAATGGAACTGGTTTTCTGCTGATTCAGCACCCGTCATTCCCTTAGGAGGGAAACTTAACAGACTAGTCACTGGCAAAGGGGATGACGGCAACATGCGGCTTTGACCAGTGATCCATCCCCTATTGACCTTGCCACGCAAATGAAATTTCTGTTGTTTTAAGCCACCCAGCTTATGGTACTTTGCTAGGGCAGCCCTAAGGCATTAATACAAGTGTCATTCAAACCTGCCTCTAATAAGATTGGCTTCCACTGGGCATCTTATGAACTTCCTGCTGGAGTGAAGTCATCAAGCGTCACAGTTCTGAAGGGAGAGACATGCTTGTCATCTCAGGAAGTGCCAAATCATTATCAAAGAGCCCCGAATAACAGGAGAAATCACAGGTGAGGTCAGCATCCTGATTAACAAGTCATATTAGCAAAACCAGGGAAGAGGAAGGAAGGCAGGGGAAGAGGAAACCCTGGGAGAGCCTGAGGGTGTGGGACTTTCGAGAAGAGTCATTCATTCAACAAGGATTTCTCAGCACCTGCTCTTGCCTAATAGCCTTCAGAACTTTCAGGTAGAAAAATCATGGGAAAAAGTCTTTCTTTACAAGAACTCAAAATCTAGTTTAAAAAATATGAATACTTTAACTTGATTAATGGTCGTTTAAAGCTAGAAGAGATATTAGAAATTAGCCTATGGTGGTCCAGATTCCTTCATTCAGCAAAAAGCATTTATTATTCATGACTATTCTTTGGCATCCTCTGTTCCTGGCATTTGAGATACAACATGATCAACAAAATCTCCACCCTCAAAGAATTTATATTCTAGAGGAGAAGGTAGACGATACACAAACAAGAAAACAGATGGCAAAGAGCAATGATGACACAAACCAAGGCAAAACGGTAAGAAGTGATGAGGGTAGTTCAGGATGGTCGGTTGGCAAAAGCCTCTAAGGAAGTCGTGTTTGTGCTGGGTCTTGAATGACAAGAAAGAGCTATGAAAGTGTGCAGTAAAGGATTAACTCAGCAGACCTGAGTTGTCCAAACCCTGCACATTCCAAAGAAGGGTCTGATCCTGTCCAGCTCCAGGGAGATAACCTTTAAATAAGTAAATGAGATTTAGGCCAAGAACAACCAAGGGGTCTGCCCAAGGTCACACATTGATGTGGAGGAAGAATTGAACCCAGAGCTTAGGTCTGCTGACCCTGACGCAGGGGGTTTTCCCTGAAACAGTAGAAATGGTAGAAATGGGACAGGCTTAGGAGTCACACAGACATAGTTCCAAACACTGGTTCTACCCTCATTAGCTATGTGACCCTGGGGAATCTTTTAACCTCTCTGAACCTCAGCATCCTCATCTCTAAAAAGGATTCGATGTATATTCCATGGCTTGTGTGAAAAGTGTATAAGAAAATGGATGTAAAACCCCAGGTACGGGCTTCCCTGTGGTGGCGCAGTGGTTGAGAGTCCGCCTGCCGATGCAGGGGACACGGGTTCGTGCCCTGGTCCGGGAAGATCCCACATGCCGCGGAGCGGCTAGGCCCATGAGCCATGGCCGCTGAGCCTGTGCATGCGGAGCCTGTGCTCTGTGACAGGAGAGGCCACAACAGTGAGAGGCCCGGTTACCGCAAAAAAAAAAACAAAAAAAAAACCCAGGTACATAATAGGGCTCTTAGTTTTAATTTCCCCCAAACAGATAAATACTTGGATATAAATAGTTAATTTAGAGGGTGATCCCAAGAAGTATTTTGAGAGGATAAAGAATTGACTCAAGGAAGGTAGGAATGCAAATACAGTGTAGTCATACCTTGGAGATATTGCAGGTTCGGTGCCTGACCACTGCTGTAAAGTGAATATCGCAGTAAAGCAAGTCACACAAATTTTTTGTTTTCCCAGTGCATATAAGTTATGTTTACAATCTGTTGTAGTCTACTAAGTGTGCAATAGATTATGTCTTTAAAACAAAAAACAACAACGTACATACCTTACTTTCAAAATACTTTACTGCTGAAAATTGCTAAACACCATCTGAGCCTTCTGCAGGTCATAATCTTTTGCCGGTGGAGGGTTTGAAATGTTGTGAGAATTACCAAAACATGACAGAGACACGAAGTTGAGCACATGCTGTTGGAAAAAAATGGTGCTCATAGACTTGCTCCATGAAGGGAAGTAAGTTTGCTTTTATTTCTCCACCATCAAGCACCATGCCTGGCAAGAGAGCTTAGGAAAACATGCTTATCTAACTGAATGACAGTGAGGGCCTTTTGAGGCCCAGCCTTTCCCTCCTGCCCTGCCAACTGCTGACGCTGGCCCTACCTCCTGTTCCAGAGCCTTCTACAAGCCACTCTCAAGTGCCTACAGCTCTCCCCATGGAGCCCGGCACAGCCCTGGAAGGCAAAGTCTCTGCAGGGAGACAACACACAGAATTGCTGGGTTGGAACAAAGGACATGTCTAAGAGATGAAAGATGGAGCAGAAAGGAACAGGGCAGCAGCTTAAGTGAGTACTGCAAGATCAGCCAAAGGGTCAAGTCTGACCCTCTGGATCAGCTCTTTTCAAGCAAGGACCACCCCTAAAGGTGGGAAACAGATGTCAGAAGATGATGATGCCAAGTGGACAAGGCCCAGGCCTCCCATCAGCTTCACCTAGAACAGCTTTGTAAACTGAGGCTAAGCATTCCTTCTAAGAATGTAGTCAAGGGCCACAGAGGGTCTCTGAGGCACAGAGTGACCTATGGAAGGGAGCAATGGAGAAGGCAGGGAGTGGAAAGCAGGAACCAGCTGGATCTGACCAGACATGAGATTACAGAAGAAATGAAGGAATAACCAGAACAGTGTTGTTGGGAGGACGTCATCGTGAGAGTCCAGACCCCAAGGTCCCACTCCAATCTGTCGTTCACTCACTTGATGGACAAGACCCTTGCACTCTCAGCTCCCTATCTGTCACGTATGGAGGTTGTACAGCATGTTCTCAGTGCCAGGTACTAGGAGTCCACGAGCTAAGTTCAAAACTTGCAAGGTTACAGACCTAGAAGACAGAGATATAAGGCAAGGGTGGTGACTGAGATCATTAACCAGGTGGAATATGTTGCAACACAAATCAAGTCACAGCAGTGCCAACACTTACCTGATGTTTTCCTGCAGCACTACTTTGCTGGCATAATCCTTGTTGAATATTAAACAACGACCTCAATGTGGCACATGAACTTTATGAAGTTCAGATTATAATCAGACTAGTTTACGAAAGTTGAGAATATGCATTCAGCTCACCCCAGGAACACACTATTATGGGACAACTCTGGTGCCAGCCACTAAAAGTCAAGATTTCTTTGACAGTTTCAATTCTCTAAGAATATGTACATTGAAAGGCAACCTAAAAGTTTGTTACCTGCATGCCCAGAAATTATATTCACCCCCAAAAAAGGCCTTATGTATACTGCCTGAAATATTATAGGCTCATACCCATTAAATTATTAATTAAATTATTAACTTATTTAATTAATAAGTCAATGCTTATGAAGTTACTTTAGAAGTAACAGAAGCCAGAAATTTTCAAATACCTCTCAAGAAGGAGGCCCTTAGTCTCTGATAGGCTGGTAGAAATGCAGTCACCTTTTTTTTTTCTACACAGTAACTCAAAACCATACAAAAATATATAGATCTACAGTAAAGGTAAATATATGGACAAATATAAATACCTGTTATTGTAACTTTGATTTCTAACTCCACGTTTTATTCTACTATAGGATTTAGAAGACAAATGCATAAAAAATAATTATACCTCTATATTAATGGGTACACAACATATAAAGATATAATTTATGACATCAATAACATAAAGTGGGAAGGTGCAGAGCTGTAAAGAGGTAGAGTTTTATGTAAGTAAATTTGAAAATAGGTTGTTATGGGACTTCCCTGGTGGCACAGTGGTTAAGAATCCACCTGCCCTCAATATCAAAAAAACAAACAACGCAATGCAAAATGGGCAGAAGACCTAAATAGACATTTCTCCAAAGAAGATATACAGATTGCCAACAAACACCTGAAAGGATGTTCAACATCACTAATAATTAGAGAAATGCAAGTCAAAACTACAATGAGGTATCACCTCACACCAGTCAGAATGGCCATCATCAGAAAATCTACAAAAATAAATGTGGAGAGGGTGTGGAGAAAAGGGAACACTCTTGCACTGTTAGTGTGAATGTAAATTGATACAACCACTATGGAGAACAGTATGGAGGTTCCTTAAAAAACTAAAAATAGAACTACCATATGACTCAGTAATCCCACTACTGGGCATATACACTGAGAAAACCATAATTCAAAAAGAGTCATGTACCATAATGTTCACTGCAGCACTATTTACAATAACCAGGACATGGAATCAACCTAAGTGTCCATCGACAGATGAATGGATAAAGAAGATGTGGCACATATATACAACGGAGTATTACTCAGCCATAAAAAGAAATGAAATTGAGTTATTTGTAGTAAGGCGGATAGACCTAGAGTCTGTCATACAGAGTGAAGTAAATCAACCTAGGGGCAGGACAGGAATAAAGATGCATATGTAGAGAATGGACTTGAGGACACGGGGAGGGGGAAGGGTAAGCTGGGATGAAGTGAGAGAGTGGCATTGACATATGTACACTACCAAATGTAAAACAGATAGCTAGTGGGAAGCAGCTGCATAGAACAGGGAGATCAGCTCGGTGCTTTGTGACCACCTACAGGGGTGGGATAGGGAGGGTGGGAGGGAGACGCAAGAGGGAGGGGATATGGGGATATATGTATACATATAGCTGATTCATTTTGTTATACAGCAGAAACTAACACAACATTGTAAAGCAATTATACTCCAATAAAGATGTTAAAAAAAAATAAAGAAGCCACCTGCAAATGCAGGGGACACGGGTTCAGGAAGATCCCACATGCCATGGAGCAACTAAGCCCATGCACCACAACTACTGAGCCTGCACTCTACAGCCCGTGAGCCACACCACTGAGCCCACATACCGCAACTACCGAAGGCCACGCGCCTAGGGTCTGTGCTCTGCAACAAGAGAAGCCACCACAATGAGAAACCCACGCACTGTAACAAAGAGTAGCCCCTGCTCGCCACAACTAGAGAAAGCACGCGTGCAGCAACGAAGACCCAACAAAGCCAAAAATAAAATAAATAAATAAATATTTTAAAAACAGGTTGTTATAATTTTAGGATGTTTTATGTAACCCCCGTGGTAACCACAAAGAAAATATCTATAGAATACACACAATAGGAATAAGAAGGAAATCAAAACATGTCACTACAAAAAAAATCAACCAAACACAAAGGAAGGCAGTAAGGGAGGAAATGAGGGTCCAAAAAAGCTATAAGACATACAGAAGACAAATATCAGAATGGTAATAGCAAGTCCTTCTCTATTAGTTAATTACTTTAAATATAAATATAAATGGATTAAACTACCCAATCAAAAGACAGAGATTGTCAGAATGGGTAAAACAAACAGAATCCAATGATACTGTGTCTATAAGAGATTTGTTTTAGATCTAATGACATACATGGGTTGAAAGTGAAAGGTTAGAAAAAGATATTCAGTGTAAATTATAACCAAAAGAGAGTAGGGATGGCTATTCTAATATCAGACAAAGTAGACTCTAATTCAAAAACTGCAGGCTCCCACAGATATCTCAGTGGAGGGTCACATAGTGTTCATCAGCATGGATCCCAATGACCTGCTTTGCAGAGGACACAGGTAGCCTTTGCGACTACAGACTACTTGAAGAGGCAGACACCACTCCACACCCCTCCCAAGAAGGAGTTGCTGTTGCACCACTTCAGGATGAGGGCTGTCAGCCCTCCTTAACCTTGTGAATGTCCCAGGCCCCAGAGCCATGGCTGCTCTGCCTGCACCCACACTTCAGACCCTGACTCCATTACCACTCTGCATGCACAGAGTAGCTGAATGGATTAAAAAATAAGACCCCTCCCGTGAGCTATGGCTGCTGGGCCTGCACGTCCGGAGCCTGTGCTCCGCGACGGGAGGGGCCACGGCAGTGAGAGGCCCGTGTACCGCAAAATAAATAAATAAGACCCAATTCTGTGCTGCTGATATGAGACTCACTTTAGCTTTAATGACACCCATAGGCTGAAAGTAAAGGAATAGAAAAAATATATTCCATGCAAATGGAAAACAAAAAAGAGCAAAGGAGTTATACTTGCATCAGACAAAATAGACTTTAAGTCAAAAACTGTAATAAGAGACAAAAAAGGTCATTATATAATGATAAAGGGGTCATTTACTCAAGAAGATCTAACAAGTGTAAATATACATGCACCCAACCTTGGATTACCTATATATATTAAACAAATATTAACATATCTGAAAGCATATATTGATATACCCCACTTTCAACAATGGGTAGGTCATCCAAACAGAAAATCAATATGGAAGTATTGAACTTGAATTACATTTTAGACCAAATAGACCTAGCAGACATATACAGAACATTCCGTCCAACAGCAGTAGAACAGACATTCTTCTCAAGTGCACACAAAACATTCTCCAGAATAGATCATGTGTTAGGCCACAAAAAAAGTATTAACCAATATAAGAAGACTGAAGTTATATCAAGCAACTTTTGTGACCACAATGGCATGTAACTAGAAATCAATAACAGGAGGAAACTTGGAAAATTCACTAATATGTGGAAATTAAATGACACATTCCTGAGAGTAGTATTGACATATATACACCACCGAATGTAAAATAGTTGGCTGGTGGGAAGCAGCAGCATAGCACAGGGAGATCAGCTTGGTGCTTTGCAATGACCTAGAGGGGTGGGATAGGGAGGATGGGAGGGAGGCTCCAGAGGGAGGGGATATGGGGACATGTGTATGCATATGGATGATTCGCTTTGTTGTGCAACAGAAACTAACACAGTATTGTGAAGCAATTATATTCCAATAAAGATCTATTTTAAAAAATTGGAAGAAGTCAATGACACATTTCTGAACAATCAATGGGTCAAATAAGAAATCATAGGGAAATCAAAAAATACCTTGAGACCAACGTAAATGGAAACACAACATACCAAAACGTAGGGGATGCAGCAAAAGCAATTCTAAGACAGAAGTTTATAGCAGTAAATGCCTACATTAAAAAGAAAAAAGAACACTCTCAAAAAAACAACCTAAATTTACACCTCAAGGAACTAGAAAAATAACAAGCTAAGCCCAAAGTTAGGAGAAGGAAGTAAAGAACAAAGACTGTAGCAGAAATAAATTAAATAGGGACTAAGAGGACAATAGAGAAAAATCAATAAAACTGATTTTTTGAAAAAATAAAATTGACAAATCTTTAGCAAGACTAAGAAAACGAAAGAAAAGAAATAAATAAAATCAGACACTGCAGAAATGCACAGGTTCATAAGAGACTACTATGAACAGCTGTACATCAAAAACATGGCTAACCTAGAAGAAATGGATAAACTCCTGGAAACATACAACCTACCAAGACTGAATCATGAAGAAACTGAAAGTCTGAACAGACCTATTACTAGTAAAGAGATTGAATCAGTAATCAAAAATATCTCAGAAAAGAAAACTCCAGGACCAGATGGCTTCATGGTGAACTCCACCAAACATTTTTAAAACTTAATGCCAATCTTTCTCAAACTCTTCCAAAAAATCAAAGAGGAAGGAAGACTTCCAAACTCACTTTTATGATACCAGCATTACCCTGATACCAAAGCCATGCAAAGACACTACAAGAAAGAAAACTATAGACCAATACACCTAATGAATATTGATGCAAAAATTCTCAACAAAATACTAGCAAACAGAATTCAAAAGAACATTATAAGGCTCATACACCATGACCAAGTAGGATTTATTCCTGGAATGTAAGGATGGTTCAACACACAAAAGTCAATCAGTGTAATAAAACATATTAACAGAATGAAGGGGGAAAAAAATCACTTAATCATCTCAACTGATACAGAAGAATTATTTTACAAAATTCAACATCCTTTCATGATAAAAACACTTAACAAATTAGAAATAGAAGGAAACTACCTCAACGTAATAAAGGCCATATATGAAAAGCTCACAGCTAACATCATACTTAATGGTCAAGAGTTAAATGCTTTACCTCTAAGAAACAAGACAAGGGCCTTCACCACTTCTGTTCAACATAATACTAGAAATCCAAGCCAGAAAAATTAGTCAAGAAAAAGAAATTAAAGGCATCCAAATCGGAAAGAAAGAAGTAAAATTATCTCTGTTCACAGATGAAAGGATCTTATATGTTGTAAACCCTAAAGATTACACACACACAAAATGTTAAAACTAATAAACAAATTCGGCAAAGTTGCAGGATATAAAATCAACATACAGGGACTCCCCTGGTGGCACAGTGGTTAAGAATCCTCCTGCCAATGCAGGGGACACAGGTCCGAGCCCTGGTCCGGGAAGATCCCACATGCCGCAGAGCAACTAAGCCCACAACTACTGAGCCTGCGCTCTAGAGCCTGTGAGCCACAACTACTGAGCCTGCATGCCACAACTACTGAAGACCTCACACCTAGAGCCCATGCTCCACAACAAGAGAAGCCACTGCAATGAGAAGCCCTCACACCATAATGAAGAGTAGCCCCTGCTCGCTGAAACTAGAAAAAGCCCACACCCATGCAGAGCAACAAAGACCCAACACAGCCAAAACTAAATAAATAAATATATTTTTTAAATTACAAAATACAAAAATCAGTTGTGTTTCTATACATTAACAATGAAGAGTATGAAAAGGAAATCTTAAAAACAAGTCCATTTACAATAGCAGCCAAAAGAATAAAATACTTAGAATTAAATTTAACCAAGCAGGCAGAAGACCTGTACCCTGAAAGCTATAAAAATTTGCTGAAAGAAATTAAAGACACCAATAAATGGAAAGACACCTCATGGTCATGAATGGAAGAATTAATGTTGTTAAGATGTCAATACTACCCAAAGCAATCTACAGGTTTAATTTAATTTCTATCAAATCCCAAACAGCAGGGTTTTTCCCCTAGAAATAGAAAAACCCATCCTTAAATTCATATGGAATTTCAAGGGACACTGAGTAGACAAAACAATCTTGAAGAACAAAGTTGGAGGTCTCACACTTCCAGATTTTGAAACTTACTACAAAGCTACAGTAATCAAAACAGTGTGGTACTGGTATAAAGACAGACATATAGACTAATGGAACAGAATAGAGAGCCCAGAGGTAAACCCTCATAAAAATGGCTAGGTGATTTTTGACAATAGTGCCAAGACCATTCAGTGGGGAAATAACAGTCTTTTCAACAAATGGTGCTGGGAAACGTGAATAGCCACATGCAAAAGAATGAATTGGGACCCTTACCTTATACCACATACAAAAATGAACTAAAAATGGATAAAAGCCCTAAATGTAATATCTAAAACTATAAAACACTTAGAAGAAAACATAGGGGTAAAACTTCATAACATTGGATTTGGGAATAATTTCTTGGATATGACACCAAAAGCACAGAAAACAAAAGAAAAAATAGATAATCCTGATCATCAAAATTAAAAGTATCTGTGCATCAAAGGACACAATTAACAGAGTGAAAAAGCAACCTATGAAATGGGAGAAAATATTACATATCATATATCTCATAAGGGGTTAATATCCAGAATACATAAAGAACTCCTATTACTTAACAACAAAGAAAAAAATTTAATTTAAAAATTGGAAAAGGATTTGAATAGACATTTCTCCAAATATATACAAATGGCTAAGCCATTTGTTTATTCAAATATGAAAAAAATCTTCAACAGCACTAATCATTAAGGAAGTACAAATCAAAACCACAGTAAGGTACCACCTTGCACTCATTAGGATGGCTACTATTATATATATATCTATTTTATATATATATATGTATACACACACACACAAGCATACCTCAGCGATATTACACTGCATGTTTGCTATCAGAGCACCAAAATAAAGCAAGTCACACAAATTTTTTGGTTTCCCAGTGTACATAAGAGTTATTTTACACTATACTATATTCTATTAAGTAAGCAATAGCATTGTTTATTCATATATATATATATCACTTTGCTGTACACCTGAAACTAACACAACATTGTAAATCAACTATACTTCAACTTAAAAAAAATCACAATTTTTAATAAATGACCATCAACATGAACATTGGAGTTCTGATCTGATTGAATAAACAAGATGAGTTCCCTGGACTGAAGATTAAAAGAAACTATTAAGATATCCCCTGTAGACAAAAGTTACAAATTAAACCATTAAAGCAATAACTTTCCAGTAGAAAAACCCTAAGGAGATGATGTGGAGCCCAGGAGAACTGGGCCCAGCCAGACCCAAGGTAATCACTGCACATTTATTTTCAACACTGCCCATTGGGTACTGCTCCCTAGAGGCCACAAGTAGCTCTGCAAATAATCCAAGTGTGAGGCCCACACACCTCTCTGAGGCCCAAGAATCAGGGACTGGAGCCTCCTTGCTCACCCTGCATTCCAGGCACAGATGCACTCCTCACCCTGCTTTCCATGGGGCCAGAGGTTGTGTCTCTGGCTGTAGGCTGCTTCTGAGCTGTCTGCCCCTCCTTAGGAAGAGAAGCAAGTCAGGAGGAGGCCGATTCCTTGGGTGGGGAAGAAATCAGAAGATTTCTTGGCAGAAATCAGAAGAACTGGACAGGACAGTGCCAGTGTAGGGACGAGAGGAGACACTCCTCTCCCAATGCCCCCAAAACATATAAGCACAAAGGCCTCTCCTCCACTTCTCAAAGATAGGCAGGACCAGAGACCAGCCCGGGACCTTGGAAACCAGCTAGGACTCCAACCTCATCACTTTATAGAGAAGAAATCAGAGCACAAACTTCCTAATATCACACAGGATTCAATTCCTGGGCAACCTCACTCAGCCCCTGCCCTCATTCCCGACTATGGAGGCCTATCCAGTAATTCCACCCACTTCTAATGCTTATCCCTGGTAGATACAATTGATAATGTTTGCTGACATTAAGACCGGCTCAGAAGCAGAGCAAGTGACTGCCCACCATGGCCTATTTCACATCACGTTGAATGTAAGCAACTTGGCAAGGAAAGAACTAGTGGAAATTAAACCTCAAACTGTTCCCATTACCCTCCAAATTAACATCTTATTTTTGTTGGCGGATGTACATTCTGAAATAGATGTCATCTGTATGTACATGCTATCTTATGTTCTGCTTTCAAAGTCTGTATCATAGACAAATAGCCACATATTGACACATTCTTTTGTTTTGTTTGTTTTGTGGTACGCGGGCCTCTCACTGCTGCGGCCTCTCCCATTGCGGAGCACAGGCTCCGGACGCGCAGGCTCAGCGGCCATGGCCCACGGGCCCAGCCACTCCGCGGCAGGCGGGATCCTCTCGGACCGGGGCACGAACCCGTGTCCCCTGCATCGGCAGGCGGACTCTCAACCACTGCGCCACCAGGGAAGCCCAGCATTCTTTTGTTTTTAATATCTGTATAGTATTCCACTGCATTGATAAATCATAGCTGCAAAGCTATTCTCTTACTATTTTGAGCATTTGGTTGTTCCAATTTTTTTTTAATTTAGGAAGGAATAATGTTTCAACAAATATCTGAACAAATTACCTTATTTTTCCATAGGATTCGTTTCCTGCTGTACAGTCCCTAATGTAAAATTCCTACATTTATTACATTTACTTAACTTGTAAACCTCTGTAAGTTAGATAATAGTACCTATCTGTTGAGTCTGGGGTAGAATTTAAAAGCTAATATTTAAGCACTTAGTACAGTGCCTTCTGTAGAGTATATATTTATTATTAATTTATTACTACTAATAAAATATCTATATACTTACTTGGAAAGCATGATCACCTAAATATACCTAAACCTTTCAATTAAAATCTATTTATATCATATATATACCTTTATCCATTACAACTTTCTTTGAACAAATATTTCATTTTTAAGTTGAATTAAAATCCAAATAATCTATTTTATCATTAGTGGGATTTTTCAGTGCTTTTTTTGTGGTTTTATTATTGATATATCAGTAACCAATTTACTGATTTTTGTGTGACATTATAGCCTACAACTTTACTCAACTAACTTTATTTTTAGCAATGACTTCATTTCTATTAAGACTTTAGTTATAAGAGATATTGTGTAAAAAAGTTATGTCTTTATCTCTTTAAGATAACCATCACCAGCATTTCTAGTGAAATATTATATAAGGAATAATAACAGAGAACATCCATTTCTTGTTCTTTTGCGGGAAAAGGTTTAAGTCTTCAGTAAACAAGATGTTGAATCTTGTTTTTAAATACACAGCTTATCATATTAAGACAAAACTCTCCTAATGTTTTCAGAGTTTTAATCTATAAGGCAAATGATACATTTATCTGGATGCTTTATCCAGGTCTAATTACATTATTTTTATATTTTGTTCATGGTGAACGAGGTTACTGGATTTCCTTGAGTTTAACAGTTAATTCTTTTAATGTGTTATTTTCTTTGCAGATATTTTACTTGGGGCATTTATATCCATATCTATGATCAAAATTGATCTAAAATATTCCTTTCATTGTCTTTGTTTACCTTGAGTTTAAAATATTTGCCTCTAAAAGTGAATTGAATAATAATTGTAATAGTAATAGCCTGGTTAACTGCTTACTATGTGCAATGCACTGTCCTATACAAGTTATGGGAATTTTCTCATTTAATCCTCACAACAGCCCCTTTAAGCAAATATTATTACTCTATCCATTTTACAGATTATTAATATGCTATAATTTTCTATATTTTAAATTTTTTTATTACTGAATGAATTATTGGTTCTTAGAAGATTTTGAAGACATTGGAATCAGATGCCCCTTTAGAAACTATTTAATAACTTTATGTTTCTTTCTCTATTATCATTATATTTATGTTCTCTAATTCATTTTTGCATCTTTGGGGATATTTCATACATTTGTAAGTAGCCATCTATTTTTCATTTGATAAGATGTAATAGCCCACAACTGAAAAGAATATTCAACTTAAATATAAATCTTTTGTATTAAGTATGTTTTCCAAATCCTGACTTCATTTTAATTCTCATTATCAAAATTGATATTGTTTATCAATTGTTTTTCAAATAATCAATTATCAGATTTCTGCTTTAATTATTTTTCTTCTATGTGGTTTGTTTCCATTTTTTGTTTTATTATCTATATTTTGCTAGCACCTTTAATTTGTTGTTTCCCCCTCTAAATTATTTAAACAGAGTTAATTATGGCTCAATGATTGGAGAAAATTAAACATGAGAACCTCGAAGTCAAAGACAAGCATTTTTCTCCACCTCTTGGGCTTTCATAAAATAGGTCCGGTGTTCAGGCTGACACAAACCCCAGAGCTGCAGTGGTCACCAGAGAGAGATGCAACTGCCGATGACGCAAGAAAACAAAGTCAACCCATGTGCTGGCTGCCCAAGGATCAGGAACAGAAATGAAACCTGAACAAACAGGTGTCCAAGTCCAGGCATGTATGGGTTAGTGCAGTGTTGCCCACAGTGTGAAGCCCGTACCTACAGGGGTCTGAAAGTTGGCATTAGGTGGTTTACAGAGATGGAGACAAATAGCACCAAACAGCCTGGTGAGAAAGTGATTCCCTTTTGAGTTCTTTCTACTTCTCCTCCAACCCTTCTGATCACCTCTCAGAAAAACACTCAGGTTGGTGCTATTTCCCTAACTCCACTCTACAACTTTGCATTCTCCTTTTTTAACCAAGTAAACGTGGGTTTCAGACTCAGAACTCTCTGCAGGTAATGGTACTGGCTAAAATTCAATAAGCGATACTGCTTTCTTATGTTATAATGGTGTACAAACTTTCTTTTCTAATAAATGAATTTCAATTAACAAAATTAGTGAATTAAATAACTATTAAGGAAACAAAAATACAGGTGATAAGTAAATATGATTGACATTTGGAAGACGCTAGGTTGATATCAGGTGAAGGAGGACTATCTTTAAGGTCTCACCCAATCTCAAAGGCATGAGGTCACAAAGGGGGACATTAAGAACAGCTACCCATTCGTTCCACAACACTGATGTCTCCTATAGTCCAGACACGGTCCTAGAAACTGGGAATATGGTAATACATATTACCATTACCTGCTCTCATTCTCATGAGCTTATATTCTAGAGAAACACAGTGATGATAGATAGATAGATAGATAATAGATGATTAGATAGATAATACAGATGATAAGAGAGAGAGATGGTGCTGAGAATAAAAACAAAGCAAAAATAAGAAAGAAGACAGATTCAGGGGTACTATTTTAGATAGCTGGTGGGGGAACCCTGAACAGAGGTGACATTTTAGCAGAAATCAAACTAAAGTAAATCACAATGGAACAGAATTCTCGGCAGTGGGATAACAAGTACAAAGACCCTAATGTAGGAACGTGCTTGATGTGTCCAGGTAGAGTGAGGAGGCCATCGTGGCTGGCCTGCCAAAAGTGAGGGACAATAAAGGAGGTGAGATCAGGGAGAGGGCAGAGGCCCAGGTCATGCGTAGCCCTGTGGGATTTGGCAAGAACTCTAGGTTTCGTTCTGAGTGAGATGGGAAGCCACTGGAGGATTCTGAGCAGAGAAGTAACATGATCTGACTTACATTTCTTAACATTCAACCCTGGATGCTGTGTAGAAACAGACTGCTGAGGCTTTAGGGAGCCTGGTTAAGAGACAATTGTAGGGCTTCCCTGGTGGCACAGTGGTTAAGAACCCGCCTGCCAATGCAGGGGACACGGGTTCGAGCCCTGGTCAGGGAAGATCCCACATGCCGCGGAGCAACTAAGCCCGTGTGCCACAACTACTGAGCCTGCGCTCTAGAGCCCACAAGGCCATAACTACTGAGCCCGCGAGCCACAACTACTGAAGCCAGTGCATCTAGAGCCCATGCTCCACAACAAGAGAAGACACCGCAATGAGAAGCCCTCGCACCACAACGGAGAGTAGCCCCCGCTCGCTGCAACTAGAGGAAGCCCGTGCGCAGCAATGAAGACCCAATGCAGCCAAAGATAAAAATAAATAAAATATAAATAAATTTTTAAAAAATAAAGAAATAAGTAATGAAATCACTTTACATATTTAAAGAAAGAAGAAGGGGAAAGTGACCAGCAGTGCTGGCTCCAGCTTGTTGGGTTTCTGTTGGGTTTCGGGAGATGGAGCCTGAGTAGACGAGCAATGGTGGCCTTAAGGAGGGAAGTTCCAGGAACTGGTGGGGAGGCCTGAAAAGGGGGCTACGTGAGAGAACAGGAAGGGGGAACTGGAGAATGAGTACTGACCACATTTTGAGGACTTTTGCGGAAAAGGGGAGTAGACGAATGAGCTGATGGCCGGAGGGGAATGTGAGGTCAAGGGTGGGTTTTTCAAACTGGGGGATGTCTGCATGCTGACAGGAATGGTCCAGATGCTACGGGGGTGGTGATCCTTTCTGTTTGAAGTTAGACGTTTTGAGCTTTGGTGTTCTTAAAATAGGAGCACTAGGAAAGACTATCTTCCTAACCAGTGGGACATAGTAACAAGGAAATTTTCTTCTCCCATACCTCTGGGGAAGTGGGAGGATGGGAAGGAAAAGAGAGGATGGAGACACCCTGGTTCAAAAGGAACATTAGTCAAGAAAGGGACAGAGCTTTTGTCACTGCACCACACGTGTCAGTCTCAGCACCTATGCTGCAGCCACACGAACAAGCCCTCTCTCCCTAGTACAGGCGACCCTCTTCCACCATGTCCCTGCCCTATCCAACCTGCTCCACACTCCCCTCCTCCTGCCCCTGTGCTGGTCACTGCAGGATTCCCTGATCCATTTACACTGATGCCCCAAGTTTAAGTTTACCCCGTAGTACTTCCTTGGTCTTTTTGAGAAAATCAAAGTACTGCTTTGAAATCAGACCAACCTGGAATCAAAACCTGATGTCTTCCGGGGAAATTATTCAAACCCTCTAGGTGTCAGTTTACTCATCTGTAAGATAAGAATAATAACACCTACCTTATATACGATGTGAGGATTAAATACATGCACATACATGCACACGCCTAGTCCTGTATATGACACGCAGTAGGTGCTCAATGTCAGCTCCCTAGGCTAAGGAGTTACCTTTCCATTTGACTAGAAGCTTCTGGGGAACAAGAACCATTTCCTTCACTGTTTTCTCATCTCTCACATCACCCAGTTTTAGAGCTGTTTTAATCAGTACTGATCAAATGAGGATTTAACCCATATTAAATACATGTTTCCCTTCATTCTTACTTTTCACCAAACAGATTTCTCTTAGCCTCCTGCATTTATATCTTACGGTTGTCCTTTACCAAAGATTCTTGCCTTTGGGCCACCAAATACTCAAATTCTTTAAAAAAAAAATCACATCAGTAAAACATTCATTCAAAACGAGCCATTTATTTTCCATACTAAGGCATAGCTCAACAGAGGCCAAGAGCTCAGCTGGGTCCTGCTGCAGAGCTGAAATCTCCATCCCTGCTGTACGCTGCCCAATTGAGCTGGTAAGCTCCTTTGCTCCAAGCAAAATGGCGGCACAGACAAAGCCTCCCAAGACCGTTTACCCCTTTCACTGCCTGCCCAGTTCCCAGGTGGGCCATACCGATTCCCATAGCTTTTCCAGACTGATTTCCCCCGTCAGCTGTTCCCCATCCCCAAGCAGCACAGTAACTCCAGCTGCTTCTTTCTCCCCCTCCCTCTTGATGATTTACATTCTATAGGACCCAAATCCCAACTAACTATGTCTTGTGAAGCACTGAAAAATCATTTCTATCTAGTGAAACTTCAGCTGAGCTCGCACTGAACTGTTACGAACTCCAACTTTGAGGGATCCCTATGCTGCCCTGCTGCCCACTCTGTTACTCTGGGCAACGTTACACCTTCAGTTTCTCTTTGTAATCTGCAGGGGCAACTCTTTCCCTCCAGAGGTGAGGCCCTTCCTGGGCCAGCCCCAGCAGAAGGGTTGGCTGAGCTGTCCCAGTCAGCAGGCTCTTCTGTCCAGGTTTGCTCTGGCCAACTCCATCCCACAGCATCATCACCAGGACCAAGGTGGCCCAGAGTCGGTGACGAGTGGCAGCCGGAGCATCTTGATCCCTGGGCTCCATGTGGGTGGAAGAACATGGGAGATAAAATACTAGTGGGGAAGGAGGTTTGTGCGGAAGGAGGATGTTTACGAATATTACCCTCAGGTTCCACGTATGTGCCACGGTGGTTCCAGAATCCTGTACAGCAAGGGCCTTCGGGTGGCAATCCTATTGGGAGTAGGAGGAAATTACATTCCTATAGCTCTTTACTTACAACATCACAACAAAGAATGAGAGTATGACAGAATTTTGGGGGGCTAAGACACCCTAAGTACCCCCCTTGTTGCCACCACTGGGTACCGGGCCGTATGTCACAAGGATTCTCCTTGGAGAGACGGCACATGGGGCTTTGTGGGGCTCAGGTGCAGTAGTATTTTGGTGGCAAAATCACTAAAATCCTGACTTTGGGATCTGTTGAGGCCACAGGACTCCCTGGTTGATAGGTAGAGAGATTTCTTTTGGGTTTCTACCAAATGAACACAGAGATGTGAGCTGAGGGATTATATGAGGGAAGGAGGGAGGCATGGGCGTCTCCATCTTCTCTAAAGTCTGCTCCTGGTCTGGCTCTCCTAGCAGGACCAGCCAACCATGGAGAGGCGAAACCACACACAAGCGCCTCTGCGTTCATCTTCCTAGGGCTCTCAAGCCAGCTCGAGAGGCAGGAGCTGATCTTCGGGCTCTTCCTTGTCATGTACCTGGTCGGGGCCGCAGGGAACTTGCTCATCATCCTGGCCATTGGCTCAGACTCCCACCTCCACACGCCCAAGGACTTCTTCCTCAGCGACCTCTCCCTGGTAGTTTTCTGCTTCATCTCCGCCACAGTCCCCAAGATGCTGGTGAACATCCAGACACAGACTCAGTCCATTTCCTATGGCTGCTGCCTAGCCCAGATCTACTTCTGCATTTTGCTTGTCAACATGGACAGCTTCCACCTGATGGCCATGGCTTATGACCTCTACACAGCGACCTGCCAGCCCTTGCACTACTCCACGGTGATGAGTATGCCAGTCTGTGCCCTGATGCTGGGGAGCTCCTGGCCCCTCGCCAACTTCCACTCCCTGCTACACACCCTCCTCATGGCCCGGCTGGAGTTCTGTGCCAGCAACGTCATCCCTTACTCCTTGTGTGACCTTGCTCCCCTGATCCAGCTCTCCTGCCCCAACACCCAACTCAACCAACTCATGATTCTGCTGGAAGGGGGACCTGGCGGTCCTCATCCCCTTCCTTGGCATTCTCGTCTCCTACATCCACACTGTGTCTGCTGTGCTACAGGTGCCATCTGCCCGGGGCAAACCAAAGGCCTTTTCCACCTGTGGCTCCCACCTTGCTGTGGTCATTCTCTTCTATGGGACCATCACAGGGGTCTACCTGAGTCCCTCATCCTCCCACGCAGCTGACAAGGATTCTCTGGCTTCAGTAATGTAGATGGTGGTCACCCCCATGCTGAATCCCTTTATCTACTGCCTGAGGAACAAGGACATGAAGGGAGCTCTAAGGAAACTGGTCAACCTGAAGGCTTTATCCCATGGGCTGTGACAGCAGAGCTCTCCTTCAGGGCCTCTGTGCTAGAGGAGGATGAACCCCAGGGACAGGCTCCACACAGAGAGGGTGGGAGGAGCACAGACCTCATTGTCCTGGGTTGTCACCATGGCCAGGGAAGCCTCTCATTGCTCCATAAGTAATCTGCAAGTCCCAAACTTCTTGGCCCCTGCACTGACTGCCCAGACTACCAAAGGGGAATAAACTCTCCCGTAAAGACAGGACCACATAAACAGGTATAAACTAGCTCTATCTGCAGACCTTCTGGAGGGGGTTCATGTGAAGGGTGAGCTCATAGGAATCTGTGACCTATGCTGACAGCCTGTGCCAAAGAGATGCCCTCTGAGTGCCCCCATGCACCCCACAGAGCCTCAGACCCTTAACCCTCAAGCATCCCAGTTTCCAAACTCCTCCAGTTCCTCCACCACCACCCCACACTCTGGGTTGAACCTAGCTTTGGAGACAGGCTTCACGGTCCTCCTCAAAGCTGTCCCACTCTCGGCCTTGGGCCCTGCCGGGTGGAGCTCCACAGCTCTACCTACTTGTATCAGGAATGCCTATAATGACTGTCGCAGCTGACCACCTACGCAGGCCCCATACTGTCCCACTTATGTGCTTTTCTTAGGAAAGAGAGGTCTGCTGGCCACACGGTAAAGAGAGAAGAGAGGCTAGACTTAGAGCTGGTTCTCTGGGTGTGAAGCACATAAAAGGCATGGGCCACAATAATCCTTATGAAGGTGCTTCTCTACAGGAAGGACCTGGAGAAGGAGACAAAGGGGAAAGGCCTCATGTAACAAGTTTATGGCTGAAGAAGTTGTATGTGGCCTCCTGAGCAACAGGATGATATCCTAGGCTGCAAGGGGTATGGCAGAGCTGGGAGAGCATTACCCAGAAAGTCAGCACAACGGGCATCCAGTCCTGGCCCGTCCGATTACCAGCCATTTGACTCCAGTCCCTCTGAAATTGACCATTCTACCAAACACACCGTGCATTTTTGTCCCTCTCATGCTATTCCAGCCATCCCATTTTGCTCATTTCTATCAAAACTCTCGCTGTCCTTCAAGCTCGCATAAAATACCACGCCCTTCGTGAAGCCACCTCGAGTCTCCCCAGTCAAAAGGAAGTATTTTTTTCTCCTCTGGAACTCCATATAATTTGAATTCTATTATAGCCCCTTTCATGCTCTGCTTTGCATTCTTCCACTTTGCAGAGTTCACCTCAACTCTACCCCAAACAGGATTGTTGGAGTCGAGTTTAAAGATTTTTTTTAATTTTAATGTTTTGATTTAAATTGACAGCAGACATGGAAAAAGAACACTTATGGCCTTTCTCCCCATGATTTTGCCTTAACCAATACTTTTATATTTCCCCAACACCAGACAAGGAAAAAGAGTTTACCAAGCTGGTTGATCAGAGCCCAAGGAGTTCTCTGGTCCATATTTTATGAAGGGCAGTGTGCCCTAAAGGGTCATCATCCAGGCATGAAGCTCCCTTCCTTCCAGTCTGGCCCCCGACTGCTCATCTTCTATCCGTATGTCTGGTTGGAGTCTCCACTTAGGTCCAGTCACTTCTCTCGCTCTCTGTCTCTCTCTCTCCCCACCATGCCTGAGCACACAGGTCCTCAATTAAGATCTGGGGCTGAGAGTGGGAAGCAAGGGAGGCCAAAGCTACTTTTCAGCCCACCTTTTACCAGTGAGCCCATGATGGAGGTTACTGGGTGTAACTCAGATACTAACAGAGTTGTACTTTGGCTCAAAGTTTGCTATTGTTCCTTGAACATATTGTTTCCTTGGGATCCCTCAGGAGTTGGGACTATTGGATTTCAGCTCTCCTGGGTCTCTAATCATAAAACTACAATAATAGCCATAAAATCTCACCTCAAACCCATGAAAATGATGTGAAGAAAAGCTGACGTCAGCATGGAGAAGAGGTCTTCGTATGCATTTACTATAATGGTGAATAATACAATGGTTTGGCCTCAAGGTAAAAAAAAAAAAAAGAACAAGAAAAAGATTTTTAAAAAAAAGTTGGGGGGGAGGCAGTGACAAATAAATTTGAAAGACCTTCAACTGACCTTGCTCATCCATGGGTTGTGAGGACACTGCCTGCTCTGATGCCTACTTTTCCAAGGAAGGGCGTAGGATAAGATAACCCTTCTCTTACAGCAAACACCATTTCAGCCTGGTTCAAGTCCTGGTCTGGAGGCTGTAAATAAGAAGGAATGACCTGCACACAGGTCAATTATAAAAAGTTCAGAAGCTCAGCCACTCTTATAGACTTGATAACATAAACCCAATCGTGTGAAGATACCAAAATGTTAACTTCTATTTAAAAATAAAATGTTCAGGAAGAAAGGGTAGGGGACTTCCCTAGTGGTCCAGCAGTTAAGACTCCAGCTCTCAATGCAGGGGGCCCGGGTACGATCCCTGGTAGGGGAACTGAGATCCCACTGACCACAACTAAGCCCGCGTGCCGCAATGAAGAGCCCACGCGCCACAAAGAAGACCCAGTGCGGCCAAAATAAATAATAAATTAAAATAAGTTTTTTAAAAAAAGAAGGGGAAAAAATAGTTCCATTATCTACGTTTTTAAAATAGTTTGTTTTTGTTTTTGCGGCACACTGGCCTCTCACTGTTGTGGCCTCTCCCATTGCGGAGCACAGGCTCCAGATGCACAGGCTCAGCGGCCACGGCTCACGGGCCCAGCCGCTCCGCGGCATGTGGGATCCTCCCGGACCGGGGCACAAACCCATGTCCCCTGCATCAGCAGGCGGACTCTCAACCACTGCGCCACCAGGGAAGCCCCCCCAGTTACATTTTAAACAAGTTCCCCAGGTGATTTTGATGTAAGTGGTCTTCAGATGACATTGAGAATCTCTGTTGAAAAGCATTGTTAAAAGATAAACTGAGGCATAGTAAAAATTTTAAGAGTTTATCTGAGCAAAAATCATTCCAGCCACAGGATGTAGGGGCAAGACATTCACAGAGAAGACAAGAAGGCAAAGGGAGGAAATTATTTGAGTGGCTATAGCTTAGGC
The DNA here is from genome assembly GCF_963455315.2 of Globicephala melas. Taxonomy (NCBI): domain Eukaryota; kingdom Metazoa; phylum Chordata; class Mammalia; order Artiodactyla; family Delphinidae; genus Globicephala; species Globicephala melas. The sequence continues at coordinate 6,267,225 of NC_083328.1, read as the reverse complement.
TGCCTTATACAGGAAAGTCAAGTCGGCTGTTTGTGATTGGTTGTCCTTAGGTTTCGATTTTTTTTAACCTTGAGGCATTTACAGGCTGAGGTTTTGGCTTGCTTATATAGGCTGCCAAGGCTTTAGAATCACCTCTAATGGTCTCCTTGTTTAATTAATTTAACAGCATGACCAGTGATTTGAGCTACCATCTTTATTATAAGCTAAATTTCCATACAGAGCTGGGTCTGTTTCTGAACGCTGTATTCCACTCCATCCCTCCATGTGTGCTACCACCACGCTGTTTAAACTCTTGGTTTTTCCACCTCTTATTTTCCATTCTTTCCATTAGCACCTTAGAATGCTTAGAACTGAAGACTGGGAAAACCTAGTGGGAACACTGGTTCTCAACGATAAACTGCTTATCGTTCACTCTGTTCTTCCAGTTCACAGCACATGCTGAGCCCTTCCACAGGAGTCAGCAAAATGTCTAGATGATAGAGACCGGATTTTCTCAAATCCTTCACAGACGTGGAGATGGTGTAAGACGCAAACAGCTTCTGCAGGTGGGACTCAAGAAGGCAAATACAGACTTCTACCACCACTTTTTCCCAGTCTCTCTAAAAGCTAATATACCACCTTCTCAATAAAACACATTTTTTAACTAGGAAGGGAAAACATGAAGCAAGCTCTTACGTCTGCCCTATTTCCTGGTCTCTGGCCACTTAGACGGTGGTGCGCGTGGCAGTGATGGCAGACCTTTTACTGGAACCTCTCTGCTCCTCCAAACTGCTTCTCTTAAGTCCCTCTGCTTCTCAGGGCCCAACACCTGCATCACCCACCCCCTCTTCCATCCTCACTCTCCCAGCAGTTTAAATTCCCAGAGACAAACACAAGGAAGACAATTGCCTACCTTCCCCACTTTATAACAAATGTTTACTGAAATTTTTTATTGAAACAGGTCAGTCCTGGGAATGGGCTGGATAAGATCAATCTCTAGAAATATGCCCTTCACTGAAGATAATAAAGAAAAATAAGGCAAGATAGGAATATGAAATTGTAAGAAGCCCAAGTGAATTTCTTTGATTTGTAGAATTTCTAAGTGAATTCAACATAACTGCAATTGGCAGGACAGCAGCTACAGATGACTGCCAGATCGGGGGCCACTGGGGGGCAACTTGCTGCAGGGTTCTTCCCTCCTAAGGCACCCGCAAGAGAGCCTTCTAGCTACGAAAAAGGAAGAAATCCAGGTCTTTCATCCATTCAAGTATTTATGACTACTGTGGGCCTTAGGAGACCTTATCATGGAGGCAAAAAAGTTGGAACTGGCTGCCCTGTGCTTCACTGGCTCTCACTGCGCATGCGTTCACTGAGGATGGTGAACCTAGCCCCAGGAAAAAGCTCACTGCTGTGTGGAGTAGTGCAGCAGGTGCTTGCCTGAAAGGAACCCAAAGCAACCACCCAGGCTGCCTGTGATAGACCCCAGCACCCCATCCTGAGATTCCACTCCAAAAGCTCTTGGCTCTGCTTGGCAACACTACATTTAACCCACGTGATCTCTAGTAACTCCTTTGTTTTCTAGAAATTAGGCCAGGGCTCTTTAAGGTTAGCAGGAAATAGCTCCAGGCCTTGGAAGCCCAGTCCTTTCAATAGCTAAACCATCTAAGTCTTTTCAGCTCTTACCCTGAACCCCAAGGGCAGGGGTTCTCGGCCAGGGTCAGTTTTGCCCCCAGGGGACATTTAGCTAGGTCTGGAAACATCTTTAGTTGTCATCAAGTAGATTGAGGCCAAGGATTCTGCTAAACAGCCTACCATGCACAAAAAAGCCAGGGCAGCCTCCAAGACAAAGAATTTCCTGACACAAAGGGAGAATAGTGGGGAGGCTGAGAAACTTGGGCAGAGTTTAAAAGAACAAGTAGACTCTAGAGAAATGTGTTCTGCCAGTTCCTCCCTGTCTCAAAAGTAGACTTGAAACCAGCTTATTTTTTAAGAAACAAAGGTTCTCATACTTTTCCCTAGGCCGGGATAAAACAGGTACGGAAAGTATTTTTAGCACACTTAATCAGCCTGCAGACAACATTCACCCTGGCATACACTTTGAGAAGCAATTTTTTAATGCGTTAGCTCCCCAGGACACACCTTGGGCAGAAAGTTACCTGGTTCTGTTAACACCCAGGGGATAAAATGGGGTTTCTCTTACAAAGGTCACACCCCTTGGGAGTGGCACCTTTCCTGTCACAGCAGCATGGCCCACGACGCGCAGCCAGGCCCTGAAGTACACATTAGCCCTGTGTGAGGGAACTGCAGACACCCAATCATACACAGTGAAGGCTAAATATAAAGTGACCAAATATCCCTGTTGGTCCTGGAGTCCCATTTACACCACTGTCCTGACATAATTAATAGCACTTCCCTTCACTCTCAAAAGGGGCAGGAAATGCACAAGATGATCTTGTAACACCCTGTCACACCAGACAGCAAAGAAGCTATCAAAGATGATGAGGGTTATGTCCATTTAGGAGCCAACGTGAAGAGGTTCCCACTGGCCAAAAGCGAAATGATTTGAGGATCAATAAGAATAACAACTGTGGTGGATTGGTTTGAATTCATTAATGCATTTTGATTAAAAAATAATAATAACTGATCACTTTTATAAGAAGCAAAGCCCCCAGATCATTATTATTGTGAAGACAGGTAAATAAAGGGAAGGAAGAGTCAAGCATTTCCTTTCCTCTAGGAACTGTATCTAACAGTGAAGGGAAATTTCTTTTTTTTTTTTGAGGGGAAATTTCTTACAGAAGCTTTCCAGCTAATAAACGAAGAATCTTTTATAATCTTTTATAGAATTAATGAAATAAATGCATTTAAGCTCCCAACATCATATAATGAGAAACAACCAGACATGCCACCATCTGCAATGTGTTCTTGCCAAAGTGTGAAATACAAATCTGGCTACACCTCTACACCTAAGTTTTTAGTTAATCAGATGGCAGAGAGCTGTATTAAATTATGCCACGAGTATGCAAACAATAAAATTCAGAGTATGAGAAACTCCACAGGATAAATAATTCAGTTGTTTCAATAAATGAATTGCAAGGGGAGGGGAATTTCCCTGGCGGTTCAGTGGTTAGGGCTCCACGCTTCTATTGCAGGGGGTGTGGGTTCAATCCCTGGTCGGGGAACTAAGATCCCACAAGCCATGCAGCGCGGCCAAATAAAAAATTACAATTAAAAAAAAAATTTCTTTTCAAGGGGAAAAAGGGATAGGAACTATAGATTATTAGCCTTAGAAGACAAAGCAATAAATTAAAATTTACGGATCTTACTTTTTTTTTTTTTTTTTGGCTGCATTGGGTCTTCGTTGCTGCGCACGGGTTTTCTCTAGTTTTGGCGAGCGGGAGCTACTCTTTGTTGCAGTGTACGGGCTTCTCATTGCGGTGGCTTCTCTTGTTGTGGAGCACGGCCTCTAGGTGCACTGGCTTCAGTAGTTGTGGCACACAGGCTCAGTAGTTGTGGCACGCAGGCTCAGTAGTTGTGGCTTGCGGGCTCTAGGGCGCAGGCTCAGTAGTTGTAGTGCACGGGCTTAGTTACTCCGTGGCATGTGGGATCTTCCCAGACCAGGGCTCAAACCCGTGTCCCCTGCATTGGCAGGTGGCTTCTTAAACCACCGCGCCACCAGGGAAGTCTTCTTACTTTGATCTTAAAGAAGGTTTTTTTTAAATTGTGGGGTTTTTTTTTTAAATATTAATTTGGAATTAAGCAACTGCTCAGTTTCTTAGATATGATAATAGTATTGTGGGTTTTTGGGGTTTTTTTAAGAATCCTTACCATTTAGAGATATACACTGAAATATCTATAAACAACATTTGGGATTTGCTTTAAAATACTTCAACTGGGGAGGAAGATGAGGAGGAGGATGGGGTAGGGATAAAACAAGACTGGTTATGAGTATATATTAAAGTTGAATGGGCTTCCCTGGTGGCGCAGTGGTTGAGAGTCTGCCTGCCAATGCAGGGGACACGGGTTCGTGCCCCGGTCCGGGAAGATCCCACATGCCGCGGAGCGGCTGGGCCCATGAGCCATGGCTGCTGAGCCTGCGCGCCCGGAGCCTGTGCTCCGCAACAGGAGAGGCCACAACAGTGAGAGGCCCGCGTACCGCAAAAAAATAAATAAAGTTGAATGATGAATACATGAGGATTCATTTATCTATGTTTGAAATTTTCTATTATGAAAAATTCCTAAATAGAAAAATACAGAAAACAATATTTGACATTTGAATAGATACCAAAAATAAGGCTACTACAACTCCATGGGGAAAGATTTCTTCTGAGACTCTTTTGAGGAACTGTCCATGAGCTTTGTTCTCAAAGCGGACAGGGGAGCCCACGTGGGAAAGACAGCAAGGCCTCTTACAGAAGCTCCCTCAAGAGATCTCAGCTGACTGGAAACCCAGTGTATGATCAGAGAATCTACCACTTAATTCAGGTAAACAGAAGCCCATTGATGAGCAACTCGGAGGCCACGCTGGCCCCAAACTCCCCGCCTAGCTCTGGAATACAGACCTTCCAGAAAAGGCCAAACTCAGGTCAGGTCAGCCCCCACGTCACACAGACTACAGGCCAGAGGCTTAGGAAAAGCCTCTTACTGGGTTTGGCCTCCAGGTGGCTGTAAGCCTTGCCTGGCTTGTCTGGGGCATGGGGAAGAAAAGAGCTGACTCTGCATCTGGACCTCGATGTTGCTGAGAAGTAGCAGCCCAGCATCTCAGAGAATGGACATCTCACAGCGCCCTGGTCAGCGCAGCCTCATGGGGACAACTGAAGGGCCAGGAGATCATTCGTTCAATCAAAAGTAAACACCACGGTTATCTGCCAAGAAATGAGTGATAAAATAATGTTTTTCAAGGTGGACTGAGTAATGTAACTCTCTGTATTAAAGTCATTACCATTTACCTTATTTACAATGAAAAATGGGGGGAAAAAAATCCCAGTGAAAGAATATAATATCAAGAGGCACCATGAGACAAATCACATCTTGCAATTACAGGACACAGTCCAAAGACAGACTAACTTACAGTCCCGTCAGAAAACTAATCGCTCAGCAGCCGGTGTCCAAAGGCACAGCGCTGCGACACTGCGGCGCGGCCCAGGCCCGCCAGGCGGCCTCCAGAACGCCCAAGAGGAAGGAAAGCCGTTAACGACGGCGACGCTTAAGCACATGTACAAACGCCGCATCGCCTCATTTTTAAAAAATGTGTTTTTTTGATGCCTACAAACAGCTTTGTCTTTCGTTAATTGGCACTCATGCAAAACAGACTGCTACCGTCTCATCATCTCCAGGTGGCCCTGAGGACCCCAAGTACCTCTCAGATGACAAGGACCGAGATGCACTGAGGACGGAGATGATTCAGGAACAAGAGGTAGGTGGTGGCGAATGCATTTCAGGGCCAGCTGACAGGACTGAGGCACAGGCTCAGATGCCAGGTCCAAAGGGTCCCGGGGAACAGCCACGGGTTCCACTTTGGGTGGTTCTGAAGATCAAATACATTGACCAACACGTAAGCTCCACGAGGACAGGGATTTCCCACGCCACCTCCACACCCCACCTATTTTATTCATTGATGTACCTCAAGCACCTAGAAGAGTTCCTGGCACACTGTCGGGCCTCAGTAAATATCTGTGGAACGAGTCAAGTGAGAAAACAGGGAAGCAGCACATTTTATATATTGTAAAGGGCCATCAAGTACAGGGTATTAATACTAGTTCATCTTTCGGTCCCATTTAATTAGAATTTTATACAGACCTGGATGTTTGTTTAAAATACTCTGTTTATACACTGATCAAAAGCAAAATATTAATTTCCTAACAGATGTGTGGACAGTTGTTATTGTTCAAGGAATAATGGAATGGGGAAACCACCAACGAGTAGACTGTCACAGAGACAAAGGGGGCCGCAAATAAAGTAAAATAAAGGAGGCTGCCTGAGCGACCCCAGCTGGGAGGAAAAGATCAGGCACCTGGAGGGGCAGGGCAGAAGGAGCGCAGAATGAGCCTGAGAGGACTTCCTCTCTCTCGGCACTCGCTGTGAAGGGAACTGAGGGCGCTCTGCGTTATTAACGAGTCTGCTTCCAGGGCCCAATCACAAGCTCCAGGGGAATGAGGTCTCATCTGTCTCGTTCACTGCACTCCCAGAACCAGGCGCACAGTAGGTGTTATTTAGCAAATAAATATCTGTTAAATGGAAAAGAGAACTGGGGGAAGGGAGACAGAGCTAATGTTCTTGCAGGGACACAGCCCTCAGAAAAACGAGGTTCAAGCTGCCGACACGGGACAAGATTTCACCTTGACAACCAGACTCGCTCAGGAGGTGGACGTGAACATCCACTGAAGGAGAAAAACCAGGACCTGAACTGAAACTCCGGATACCGCTTCCTCAAAAAGGGTAAGAGAAAGTACGAGCACCACCTGGGTAGGAGACGTGAGATGCTGTGCCCTCTGGCCTCTCAAATAAACCAGGCCTCTCCCTTCCCCTATGTGTAAAACGAGTGGAAAGAAAATGGGTGAAAGCGCCTCTCTGCCCGCAACGTCCCTCGACGCCCCCAACCCTTCAATGAGTAAAGGGGGCACATCCTCCAATGAGGTCTCCCTCCGCCTGGTGGTTCCAGAAGGCCCCACCTTCTCCGGCACCTTCTGTGAGCAAAAGACGGGCATTTCGGCCAGGCGCCCTCACTGCCCTGGGGTCTCCTGGCGATGCTGCGTCTTCTGGTGCCGGTTGAGGATGGACCGCTGGTTGAAGCTCCGGCCACAGGCAGGGCAGCAATAGGGCTTCTCCCCAGTGTGGATCCTCTGGTGCCTGACCAGCCGCTCCCCCTTGCTGAACCGCTTCCCACACACCTGGCAGCCGTAGGGCTTCTCCCCAGTGTGGGCCCGCCGGTGCACGGCCAGGTTGGCATTCCTGCTGAAGCGCTTGCCACACTCGCAGGTGTAGGGCTTCTCCCCGGTGTGCGTCCGCCGGTGCACCTGCAGGTGCTGCCGGCGGCTGAAGCTCTTCCAGCAGTCCCCGCACTGGAAGGGCTTCTCGCCCGTGTGGCTCCTCTGGTGGACCTCCAGGTGGTGCCGCTGGCTGAAGGTCTTCCAGCACTCGCCGCACGCGTACGGCCGCCTGCCCAGGTGGGTCCGCTGGTGCTTCAGGAGGTACTCACGCAGCGCGAAGCCTTTCCCACACTCCCCGCAGCCATAGGACTTGTCTTCTTCGTGGGTCCGCTGGTGTCTGACCAGATTTGAGCTCCGACTGAAGCCTTTTCCGCACTCGGGGCACTGGAAAGGCTTCCAGAAGGAGCTGTGGGTCTTGAGGTCATCAGGCAGGGGGGCAATGCCGCGCTGGGGAGGGGGCGGCCCAGGCGCATTCCCCACCGAGCTCCCGGCCTCCTGCTCACAGGTTCTTCCGAGCTCCGGGACCTGGAGAGAGGCTTCCCCAAACCTCTCTGCCGGCCCCCGAGCAAGCGGCCCCTTGGGGTCTGCCGGCTGGGTCTTCGCCTCCTTTTCCTTGCTCCCCAGGCCTACAGGATAAGGGAGATACAGACCGATACTGAAACAGATCTGAAGGTAAACTTCCATGTTAGAACCTAGCTTCTAAGGGTGTCCCACTAAGAATTCCTTCTTTTTTCCTTTAACCAACAACCTCAGTACATTTGACTTTCTCTGACTCTAAAACCAGACATTCCTTTACTTTTTTCCATCTGTTACAGACTGTTTGTGTTCCCTCCTAAATTCACAGGTTGAAGCTCTAAGCCCCCAGGTGCTATTAGGAGGTGAGGCCTCTGGGCACTAATTAGCTGAGGGCATGAGGGTGGAGCCCCCAGGATGGGATTATGTCCTCTAAGAAGAGAAGCCAGAGCTGGCTCTCTGCACACACAGAGGTCATGTGAGCATGATCCTTCATGATGGGATTAAGGTCCTTATAAAAAAAGGAAGAGACACAAGATGTCTCTCTCCCTCAGCCACGTGATGACAAGGCAAGAAGGTGGCCACCCATGAACCAGGAAGAGAGGCCCTCACCAGACAACAAATATGCCAGCAACTGGATCCTGGACTTCCCAGCTTCCAGAACTGTGAGATATAAATGTCTGTTGTCTAAGCCGCCCATTCTCTGGTATTTTGTTACAGTAGCCCAAGCTCAGACAATCTCCATGCCCTTTTACAGAACAGTCTGCTAAATTCTAATGCCCTCCCTCTTAACTTCCTACTAAGTCAGACTTTGCTTTCCTTCAAAATCTAACTCAATGGTTTCCTCTAAGGAACTTGCCCAGATTACTGCCCCATCCTGGGTCTCATCAACACATATACTCAATTAGCACCGTTTATTCCACATTTACTTACGACTGACCTTGTTGCATGTGCTATTCTACGGTCATCTGAGATGTTCAGCTTCCCCAGGATCACAGACCTGTTCCAGCAACGGGGAGCTCCCGGCACTGCACGTCCTCCCTCAGCTCACTACCCCTGCTCGCACTGTGCCCTCCACCTCACCCTGTTTTATTAACCTGGGTCTCTGGGACCCTGGCACAGGGACTGACTCAGGGGAGACGCTTCATGACTGCCGGATAAGTGAATGAACCCAGTCTGTACCAGACTACCTCTACATCGGCGTATTTATTAGGACTGAAACGCCCTTCTACAAGTCCTTCCTGTGATCCCTCTTATACCCTCTCTAACTTAATAGTTGTTTACAGAAGATCAAGAGGAAGGGAAGGAGAAGAGAGAAAAGAGGTACTAGGGAGCAAAGAAGCCAAAAAGAAAAGAAGAGGGAAATGACAGGTGATGCTTAAACGGAAAAGAGTCGTTTCAGGCAAGCCCATCAAAAGATAAAGGGAGGGACTTCCCTGGTGGCACAGCGGTTAAGAATCGTCCTGCCAGGGGACTTCCCTGGTGGCGCAGTGGTTAAGAATCCGCCTGCCAATGCAGGGGACATGGGTTCAACCCCTGGTCCAGGAAGATCCCACATGCCGCGGAGCAACTAAGCCCATGCGCCACAACTGCTGAGCCTGTGCTCTGGAGCCCGCGAGCCACAACTACTGAGCCCATGTGCCACAACTACTGAGCCCGCGCACCTAGAGCCTGTGCTCTGCAACAAGAGAGGCCACCGCAATGAGAAGCCTGCGCACCACAACTAAGAGTAGCCCCCTCTCTCCGCAACTAGAGAAAGCCCATGCTCAGCAACAAAGACCCAATACAGCCAAAAATAGTAAATAAATTTCTTAAAAAAAAAGAATCCGCCTGCCAATGCAGGGGACATGGGTTCGAGCCCTGCTCTGGGAAGATCCCACATGCTGCGGAGCAACTAAGTCTGTGCACCACAACTACTGAGCCTGCACTCTAGAGCACACGAGCCACAACTACTGAAGCCCACACACCTAGAGCCCATACTCCACAACAAGAGAAGCCACCGCAATGAGAAGCCCGCACACCACAACGAAGAGTAGCTCCCGCTCGCCGCAACTAGAGAATGCCCACGCCCAGCAATGAAGACCCAACGCAGCCAAAAATAAATTAATTTTTTAAAAAAAAGATAAAGGGAAAAAGAACATTTCATGCCTCGTGATGTGATAAAATATGAAGGACACAGCTCTCACTTCTGATGTATTCTTTTATTTTGCACCTTTCACAAAAGTAAGTGTGCAAAACATAAAGAGCTGAAAGAATTTTCATAATGAAGATGACCATTAAATAGCAGCCACTTTAAGAAACAACATCACCAGAAGCCCCTCCCGTCCCCTCCCCTCCGGAGACTGGTGACACCATCCTGTCCCCAGGGTAATGTGTTATCCAGGCTTTTATCACCATAAAGTATGGTGATAAAGTTCCCAGGCTTTACATATCTGATTCACACATTGTGTCTGCTTCTTCTGCTCAATATTACGCCTGTGTGATTCACCTACATCGTGGTGTAGCTGTAGTTGCACTACATTCTCTCTCATCAGTGTACGATGTTATACCGTAAGAGTATATGACATTGTCCTTATTAATCTGCCTGATATTCATCTGGGTAGTTTCCAGGTTTGAGGTGTTATGTACAGCAAAATTAAAATTAAATGCAATGCATGAACCTAACTGGACGTGGGGAAATGTGAGTACGAGCTAGATATTATGTATCATGGAATTTATGTTTATTTTCTCAGGCCCAATCCTAGACAGTTGTCAGTGCAAGAGCGGCAATCACATGGGAAGAACTCTCAGGAAGACTCAAGGTTGAGACGGCTAGAGGATGCTATGCTTGGGAAGCAGACCTCCGGCTCACCCAGTCTCAGCGTAAACGTTAGGGAAGTACGTGGGTTGTTTTGAACCAGTGAGCGGATAAGAGGACAAGCATAAAGCCAGCGTCTCTAGAACAGTCAGAATGGCCAGGAGGGTGTAAAAACTTGCTGGGAACACAGTGGCGGCCTTGGCAGAGGCCCGTCCGCAGCGCCAGGATGAAGGCGCTAGGATGCCGGCACCTCCATGGGTGCACACGCACGGCTCCTGCGCTCTGCATTTACCTCGGAGGGGTTCCACGTCCTCTGCCATCACAGAAATCGCACATCGCTTCATCATGGGTGACAGCCTTGTACTGGACCCAGGCCTCCCAGTATACTGCCACTGCCACTACTCTGTGATGACCGCTAGTCAAAAATCCACATTTAACTTTACAGTCGGCCCTCCGTATCCAAGCTTCCTCATCCGCAGATTCAACCAACAGATCATGCGGGACTGTAGTACATATTCATTGAAAAAAACCCACGTGTAAGTGGACCCACACAGATCAAACCTCTGTTGTTAATGGGTCGACTGTACGACACTTTTGCATGTTTTAAGATGAAACATGTTTTAACATGTTTTAAGATGAAAAAAGACCAGGAGATGTCAGTACAGGTGAGTGGTCAGCACATGACTTACAAAGAAGTGATGAGAGGAGGAAGGAGAGAATCAGAGGGAACAAAGGAGGGGCCCCTTCGCAGCCATGGTTCCCCTCTCCCCACCGCCCACCCCATCCAAGCCGCGGGGCTGTCACCCCTCGTCCCTAGCCCTCCGCAGTGTTCACCGGCTGTCCCTGGTGGGCCCTCGGTGTGCACTTCCCAGGCTCACCCTTCCCTCCTACCTTCTCTTGCTGCTTCTCCCCCACAAGCACCTTTCCTCCCAGCTCTGACCCCAGGTAAAACCCGGCTGCCACCTGAGACGCCCGGCCAGGGCCCTGCTTGCTCTGCAACACCAGCCCACACCAGCCCCATCCACTGCTGAGATCCCACTGCAGCCCCGTGCCCTCCTGCACCCACACACTGTGGGCTCCGAGGTTTCATGAACGTCAGTCCTGCCCCAACACAGAACTGCTAATGTGGGGCCTGCACACAAGGGAGCGCTCCATAAACACAGGCTAGTGAAAGAGATCAGAGGATCCCCCTTTCGCTGCTTTTCTCTTGCTCTCAAGCCCTCAGTCCCCTTCAACTACAGACACAGTAGGAGTTCGTTCAGGGCATCCTAACGACCGACCTGTCTCATTTCAGCCAGAATAATTACCTGGTGTTTTCTTGCTCCTTGTCTGCTCCTCTCCTGACCCAGGAAAGCACCTCGCCAGCTCCTATGTGCCTTGGTCCACGCGCTTTCCACAGACCCATTTACTCATCTGCCATGATATTCCCTTCCTTTATCAGTAGCATCAGGTTCTGAAATCTGGGGCAAGGACAACAACCCTGACCTATAGCTTTCACAACTCCTCAGTTTCTTACCTCCGGGATGGAAACAGTCTTACCTGGAGGTGAGACCCCGCAGTCCTGGGGCTCCACGTACTCCCCAAGGCAGTCTATCTGGGCTGGGGTCACGTGCCTCCACTCCTCCTCGGGGAAAGCCAGGGCCATGTCTTTAAATGGGCCCAACCCCTGAAACAGCACAGGAGATGGCTATGGATAAAGAAATAATCCCGAGGCAGGAGCAGTGGAAAAGCAGAGAGACACAGGGGACGACATTCCAGGGGAGAACAGAGCAGGAAGACAGAAGGAATGCGGGTCCCTAGATGGTTCCGAGTGGGGCCAGAAGGGCCTCCCTCTCGACAGTTTAATGGCAGAGAACGATGGACTTGTCTGAGCCACTGTATTTTTGAGCCTCTGCTGCAGCCACTTGGCTGGTACCCAACAACTGCGGCCTCTAACTTCCACCGTTCAATCACCTCCACTCGATCCTCATGTTTGATGGAGACTGGGGGCTGCTGTTTAGCCCCTCAACCAGAACTGACTGTCCCTCAGAGATAAGTAAAAACTCGGGCTGGCCCTGCCTCAAAAACAACGTTGTGTTGAAATCAATGTGTCATCGTCATGACACCGTGAAGAACTACTGTGGTAGAAGGAGAGGCTCTGACCAAATTCAAAAACTTGGATGTCCTTTCTTCATCTCCTCTAAACAATATGCTTGGAAAACAGAAACAGCAAACAGCACAGGCATCAACCCTTGCCCAAATACGACTTTAGTGAGCTCAAACTTGAGTCACTTCTGGGAATTCCCACAGGAGGGGCCAGAGAGACCACTCGGCTCAGGGCTCCTGGGAGCGCCCACCCGAGTCGCTTCCCTCCTGCTGACGTGGGGGGAGGATGGGGTCCAGAGGAAGAGCAGCAGCAGAAGTATCCATAAAGCGCCTCCACAAAGGGCTACTGACCTCCTGGCCATCCACCACACCCTAGATCACGCCTCTGGGATTTCCACCACTAATGTCTTCCTCCTCACAATTACAAGAGTAATACTGAGTCGATGGAGGAAAAAAAGAAAAAAAAAAAAAAAAAGAGTAATCCAAATGAGTGAACTGAGCCTCATGCCTAGACCCTAAGGCAGGGGTCCCCAACCCCCAGACCGGTACCGGACCGCGGCCTGTTAGGAACCGGGCCGCACAGCAGGAGGTGAGCGGTGAGCGAGTGAAGCTTCCTCTGCCGCCCCCATCGCTCCCCATCGCTCGAATTACTGCCTGAACCATCCCCCCACAGCCATCCGTGGAAAACTTGTCCTCCACGAAACCAGTCCCTGGTGCCAAAAAGGTTGGGGACCGCTGGCATAAGGCTCAATTCAAATTAATAACTGAGGATGTAGTGGAGAAAACGAAGCTGTCACATCTATCAGAACAAGAAAGGTAGAATAATTCAACTCTGTGGACGGTGCTCTGCTGTGAGGAGAAATCTTGGGGAAGGTGAGCCTCATTCAAAGCGACATCACGATCCCTGAAGAGCAGTCACAGCTCACCTGGGATCCAGCTGTAAGGAACCCCACTGCCATCTCCTGGTCTCTGGTGCTCACTGCAGGGAGGCCAGGACCAGCCGGAAGAACTGGCAGAGCTGAGCAGGGAAACAAACCAGGAGCAGGATTAGCGCTGTCCTGCAGCAGCTCGTCCACAGGCGTCTAGTGCCTGACACAGAACCCCAGGAACCATAAGGAGACTCCAGACAGGTAGGTGTGGGTGTACCCTACCCTGTTCTAACCCTGTTCTCAGCTAGGAAAAAGGGCCCGACCCAATATGCGCTGCCCTTCAGGGCTGTTCACGCTCCCAAGTCACGCTACAGCAATAACCCCCCTTGAGATTCAGCAACACAATAAGTCACATGTCACTTTTAGGGATTCAGTTTATCTGCCCACTTAAAAAAAATATCCCTACATGTCAGCTACATACTTCCTGGCAGTTTCTAGAAGGGATGTGAGGGAAAGGAGAAGAAATGATAAGAGAGCGTGATACCAGATATCCCCCGCAGAAATCAGGAGATCGAGCTATAGAAAACAATTTCACTTCATCTGTTTTCTACTGAAGTCCAGGAAGTAGCCAGGAAAACCCAGAACTGCACGCTACAGGTAACTTAGTTTATCAACTGCAGGGTTTGTAAAGGAAAGAGGAGAGGGCAGGGCACAAAGCACCCTTCTCTGTGCCCTTTCTTCCTCACTGCTTGCAGCTTACCCTGCTCCTGGAAGGCCTGCGTCCCCTCTCCAGGATCCTGGTTGAGCTGCTCCTCAGCGCCTTGGTCGAGGCCTTGAATTCCTTCCCCATGGGGCAGCCCCCACTCGGGCTTGACCTCCACGGGCCCCAGGTGGACACTTGGCTCCCAAGGACCTCTGCAAAGTGCTGTCTCCTCCTGCTCTCCCTGCACACGGCACGGAACCTAAGAACAGGCCCCAACACCTATTAGAATGAGGCCTGCATAAGGCTGTTATGAAAGGAGTTGAATTAAAACCTAAAAAAGAGACCCACTGCAGCTGCAGGGGAGACAAAGGACAAGCCGGCTCAGCTCTTCCCCAAGACATGAGTGAGAAGGTGAAAAGGAGGCTAAACTGTCTTTATCAGGCGCTGAGCAACTTCTATGCATCCATGCCATTTTACAAGGGTCCCTTCTGCCCATGTCAATACTGATCAAATTCCACCATGAACAGTATCACAGAGAGATGTTATTATTATTCCAGTGAGAACTTTAGCCCAAAACACTCACTATTAGAGAAAAGATTCCCCAATTACAGATGCTGAAAGTAAAAAATACAAAGCCTAGACTGTGCAGTGAATCAGTGAGGAAAAAAACTGCTCTAGAAATAGCAAGGAAAACCAGAACTCACAAGAACAGGCCTTTCCTGGTCCACTTTTAAGCTCCTTGGTAGGGAGTAAAAAAACAAAACAACTCTCTTAGGACTATACAGGAAGTCAGGGGTGACTGCGGTGGGAAAAGGGAGAACAAAATGAAGACAGATTGTTACCTGCAAGCAAGACAGTAACGTTCAGTCCTGCCCTCTCTTTCCCAGACGGCAATCGGAAAACTACCAGAGAGGGACAGACACATGGCCAGAGTCCCAAGGGAGCATCTGAGATGCAAAGTCACTCACTACATGAGCCGTCTCAGCCAACGTCCCAGACGTGGAAACGGCACTGTTCCAGACAATGCTTCTCAGGAAGAATACTCACCAAGTGGAATTCCAGAATTCCCTGCATCACCACATGCATCTCTGCCCAAAGAGGAATGAGTCTACCAGGGCCCTTGAAATAGATCACAACTGCCTTCTTTGGACCCGAGGCTCACAAGGGAAATATGGCCAGGCCTCTGCCCTGATGACCAAAAAAGGAGCTGACAGCCCTTCCACCGGCCCTGCGTCTTCCCTGGGAATGGCTTTCCTTGATGAAAACTCCTCTGCCCTCCAAAATGTACCCCAGATGGTCGGGGAGCAGAGGAGGGAGATTCTGCGCCTCATCCACTCCCACTGCTTCCTCAAACCTCTCGCTTCCCGCACCAACAGAACGAGACCCAGATTCCCCTTCTCACCCACCGCCTTGGCCTCCAGGGCTCCCTCCGTGAAGCCCTCCACCACGGCCACAAGGGCTTTGCCGCTCTCCGGGCTGTGCTCCCGAATCCAGGCGTAGAACTCCCGGGGCAGGATGGTCAGGAACTGCTCCAGCACGAGCAGCTCCAGGATCTGCTCCTTGGTGTGCAGCTCGGGGCGCAGCCACTGGCGACAGAGCTCCTGGAGCTCCCTGAGGGCCTCCTGGGGACCAGCCGCCTCCTGGTAGCGGAACTGCCGAAACCTCAGGCGAAAAGTCTCCGGGCTGGGGCCTTCCCTCGCCCTGCCCCACGGCAACTCTTTCTCCAGTTTTACCACAGGGACACCCATTTGCTGCTGACGATCTTCTGCCATCCCTGGACACTCTTTAAGCATCTTCACACTCCCTCCCAGAAGACTGAGGGTCTGTTGGGAAGACCAGACAGACAATGAGAACAGCATAAATAAGACACATGGAAGGTCAGGTCATCCCAGTTCTGTTCTCTACATCAATGAAATTAGGACTTAGCTTATACCCACAAATAGCTTAAAATCTCAAGAGAGAGACAACACTACAATCATAGAAAAATATAAGATGGGTTATAACTAGGTTAGTCACCAGGGTCCACTCTTCCAACACTAAATATACATTTGACATGTATCTATGCCTGACCCACAGAAACCAGAAATACAACAGAGAACAAGATAGACAAGGTGCTTGCCCTATGAAACTCACATACTGGTACAGCAGACAGGAAAAAAAAAAAAAATTAGGGAATTCCCTGGCGGTCCAGTGGTTAGGATTCCGCACTTTCACTGCCGAGGGAACAGGTTCAGTACCTGGTGGGGGAAACTAAGATCCCCGCAAGCCCCATATGCTTGGCCAAAAAAAATGAAACAAATAAATTTAAATTATAAATGGGGATAAGTTCTAAAAACGAAGTAAGGAGGGTGTTAATGGGGACAATCAACTTGGAGATGTGGGGACTTCCCTGGTGGTCCAGTGTCCGAGGCTCCTCGCTCCCAGTGCAGGGGGCCTGGTTTTGATCCCTGGTCGGGGAACTAGATCCCATGTGCCACAACTAAAGATCCCCCACATGGCAACCAAGATCCCGCGTGCCACAGCTAAGACCCTGCGCAGCCAAATAAATAAATATTTAAAAAAAAAAAAAAAAACCTTGGGCTTCCCTGGTGGCGCAGTGGTTGAGAGTCCACCTGCTGATGCTGGGGACACGGGTTCGTGCCCCAGTCCGGGAAGATCCCACATGCCGCGGAGCGGCTGGGCCCGTGAGCCATGGCCGCTGAGCCTGCGCGTCCGGAGCCTGTGCTCCGCAACAGGAGAGGCCACAGCAGTGAGAGGCCTGCGTACCGCAAAAAAAAAAAAAAAAAATTTGGAGACTTGGAGAAGGCTTTTCTGAATAAATAATGCTTAGGCTAAGACCCAACGAATGAATGAGATGAGCCAATGATTGAAAGAGCATTCCAGGCAAAAGCCTTAGGGCTAGAAATTACTCTGCAGTCTGAGAACACGCCCCAGTGCAGTGTGGCTTCAGCAGGGTGAGGGAGGGAAAGAGCTCAGAGGCAGGTGAAAACCACATTACCGAGGGCCTGGGCACACACTAAGAATTATGGGCTTTACTCTTATTCCTTATTTTAGTGGGGAGATACATGTTCTTCAAAGGTCACTCTGCCTGGGAAGTGTCAATAGAGAATAGATAAGAAGGGTCAAGAAGGGAAACTGCGCTTACCGTGGTCCAAGCAGGAGATAAGAGACTTAGATCAATGTGGTGACAGAGAAGCAGACAAAGTTAAGACAGCTGGGAGGTAAAACCAATAGACATGCTGGTGGCTAGGATGTGACGGTGTACTCAGCCTAAAGAAAACAACAGAACAATATATATATATCATTACTTTAATTGATCAAAAGATTTCTAACTTGTGTAGGCTTTACCATTCAGAAAGCATGTGAGCACATACTCTCATTTAATACTCCAAGTGTCTGCTTAACATTCTATTGGAAGTTTCTGTATCTACCTATCTACCTAGGTATCTACCTACCTACCTACCTACCTATCTTAAATCTATTTACATTTTCAGTCTATTCATCTTCTCTGCTGCATCAATTGAGATTTCTCTTTCCTGGCTTTCTAGCTATTGCATTTGTTCATGGTTGCATTTACCGCATTATAGTACGAATGTTTACCCCTGTGTCTCCCTCCGTCTGCCAGATTCCCTTTAGTCAGGAAAGGTCCTCACTCATCTTTTACCCCTAGCACTCGACAAACAGGCTTCCCATGGTTTCTTTAAATGAGCGTCTGGTTCTAGAACGACCACTCTCACTCTTCACAGTGTTCCGCTTTGGTTCAAGAGATCAGGGTCGTGGACACCCCTCCGTTAAGGCAACCCTGGCCGGGCGGGATCAGCCTGGCTCCTACCTGAGCCCAGCGCGGTGCGGCCCCCCGGGTCCCGACCCGCAAAGACTCGGTGCCGCGGGAGTCAGCTCCGGGGAGACGCGCCGCCCGCGGGGACAGCCTCGCAGCTGCCGAGGCCCGCAGCAGGCCCTCAGCCCGGCCCCGGATCTCCGGCCACCTCCGCCCCGCAGCCCCGCACCTGTGCCGGGCTCGCCCAGGCCCGCGGCGGATCGGAAGTGGGCGACGGACGCTGTCAGACAGGTGCGTCAAGGAAGGGCCCCTTCCGTTTCCCCTCTAGGACTCTCGGAGGCCGGTGCGTCTCGATGGTCGCTCGTCCCCGGGGACCGTTCGGGAGCGCGCGCTGGACCACCAGGGGCTCCTACCCCGCCTACCTACTCCCTTGGAGGCTCGCAGTCGCCAGGCCCCTTTGCGCCTCCATGCCTTTGCACCTGCGTTCCCCCGGTGGGAAGGACCCTCCGGACGCACCGCCGGGTACCGCGCCTCCCTCAAAGACTTTAGAGACCCGTCGGTCGACAAGTGTTTATTGCAGCCTCCGGCGCTTTTTGCGAGGGTTAGGGGCGGAGGGTGATGGAGGGTAGCACCGAGTATTGTGGGTTCACATAAGGGGCCTCCACCCTGGGTAGTGTTGGGGGGCGTAGGCGCTAGTCAGGGAAGCCTTCCTGGAGGAACCGACGCCTGAGCACAGATTTGATGGATGGACCCAATAGTGAGGTCAGGTGCCCCCAGCGGAGGGAGCACGACGAGCCCAGCAAATGGTGGGGACTGGTGGCTTTCCCGCGCCCTCAGAGCCGCTAGAGCAGGCGGCTTAGCTAGGTAACCTGGAGGCAATGGGAAGCCGCGGAAAGATTTGAAGGCGGGAAGGGACCGATTTTAGAAAGATACTACAGAGAAACCTGCAAGAGAGACTGAGCAAGAGGCGAGGGAGGTGGGGAGATGAGAAGACTGACTGTGGGTTAAACGAAGATAAATAATGCAGTCCCCGAGAGAAAGGATGAGAGACAGGACTGGGGAATTCGTGAGACTAGAGATCGCAAGCAGAGTTTGGATATCAAATATATTGGGAAAGTAAAATTGGCAAAGTTTAGGGATTGATTGGATCTGGAGGATGAGAGAGAAGGTGGAATCATTTAGTAAATGACAAAGGCTACATCTCATATCAATAAGAGTGGACTTTTAGAAAGCAGACAACTGGTTGGTCATCTGGAATAAGGTAACGTTGGGTCCATTCCTTATACCACATGCCAGGGCAAAGTCCAGCCCTGCTCACAGGGTCTCCCATCCTTTTATATTACAAATTTCGTTATCAACCCATCTTGGAAATATTGTTGGCTAGCCTCCTCATTTGCTAATATGCCCTCACATCCAAGAGGGACAAGGCTGAACCTTGTCATCGAGGACCAAGAGAAACAGCCTGATGGACTTAGTCTGTCTTGGAAAACTGAACTATACCTAGCGACTTCAAAAACCATCGTTCAGCTTGCCATGGAGAAGACACAAGGAAGAAGGCATTCTGGAAGAGGCAAAGAGAGGTTGGATCAGATCACAGGTTTCCAGGTCAGCCTTGGAGAAGAGAAAGGGGTTCCTCTGAACGGGGAAGAAAAGAATCAAAGATGGCTTATGGTCTAGGTTAGGGCTCAGCAAATTTTTCTATGAAGGGCCAGATGGTAACTACCCTAGACAGAACACATAGTGTGTCGCCTGCTCTTCATTTTTACAATCCTTTAAAACTGTAAAAACCATTCTTAGCTCACAGCCAGGGCTGGATTTGACACAAGGGCTGTAGTTTGCTTACCCCTGAAATAGATTATTTTAAAATTATTCTAGAGAAGTGTTTAAGGAGCTCATTCTTAACCTCTTTTCTCAGTGATGTTACCTGCTGAGAGTGCAGGGGACAATGGTAGGTTGGAGCCTAAATAATGGAGTGAAGATTAGAATATCTGTTGTGAGGAATGATGTAGTAGGAAAAAAATCATAGAATGAATGAAAAGATTGTCAAGCAACACTGAACGACTGATATTGAAAACAAAACAAAATAAGTGACAGAATCAATCCACACAATTGTCTATGCAGTCTGGGGGCTAAGAAAACAGCTGGATTAATCCAATATTAGGATTGGTCATAAGGATGACTATGAAAGAATGCCAAGGGCGTGGGGGGAATGAGGGCTCTAGTGGGAGAAGGCTGTACTGAGTGACCATGGTGTCCAAGCTGAGTGGGGGAGGGACCGAAACCAACAAGAAAAACATGGAGACCTGAGGAATCAGAGGTTAGGATGAGGCCATGAAGCAGGTTTCAGGAATTTTTTCGGAAATGTTATAGGCAAACTAAGCATAAAACGCATTATCCTGTTTGTTTTCCATAAACAGAATCATACTATATTCTGTTCTGCTCTTTGCTTTTATTCAGTAAACAACATATCTTTCCACATCTACACATACTGATCTACCCCACTCTTTACCAGCTCTACAGTATTCCACTGTATGTTCTGTGTTCCCCATGATTTATAAAGCTTATCAGTGGACATTTAGGCGGTTTCCAGCATTCGGATTTACCAGAAACCTGGATGAACATCGTCATACAGAATTCCTTGTGCACTTTTTGGCAAATAAATCTAAAGGATGAGTTCCCATAAATGGAATTACGGGATCTAAAAGTCACATGCATTTTAAATTTTGTCAGCTACTGCCAAATTATCCTGCAAAGAGTCTGCACCAATTTCCACTCTCACAAACAGTGGGGGATAGCGTTCATTCTCCCACAATCTCATGAACGCTGGATGTCATCAAACTTTTTCATCTTTGCCAATCTGATGAGTGAAATCAGTGATGCCCACATTTTTGTTTTGACTTCTTAATTATAAGTGAAGTCGTTTTTCCTACCTTCATTAGCTACTTGTATTTCCTTTTCTGCAAACTGGCTGTTTTTACCCTTTCCTCTGTTTCTGTTGGGTTTGTTTATCTCTTTCTTACTGATACATGAGTTTTTTGAAAATTAAGGAAAATGGCCCTTTTTCAAATGTTTTGCAAATATTTTCCTATTTGCCTTTTGTCTTTCTTAATGGAACTCTGTGCACTGCAAAATATTATACGTTTTACATATTCAAATTAATCCTTCCTTTTTCTTTAAATCTTCTCCATTTTGTGCCTTCCATCCTCCAAGATGATTTTTTAAATCCCCTGTACGCACTTCTAAGACATTTATTGTTAGGTTAAATCTGAGCTCTGTCGGAAATGCATTCTGATCAAAGGAAAAAAAGAAAAAAGAAAATCCAGCCAGCCTTTTTTTTTTTTTTCCAAATGGCTAGCAAGTTTTCCTCAACCATTTATTGAAGGATCAATAACCCTTCCTGGGCTTCCCTGGTGGCGCAGTGGTTGAGAGTCCGCCTGCCGATGCAGGGGACACGGGTTCGTGCCCCGGTCCAGGAAGATCCCACATGCCACGGAGCGGCTAGGCCCGTGAGCCATGGCCGCTGAGCCTGTGCGTCCGGAGCCTGTGCTCCGCAACGGGAGAGGCCACAACAGTGAGAGGCCCGCGTACCGCAAAAATAATAATAATAATAATCCTTCCTGATTTAAAAGGTTAATTTTATCAAATATTATATTCCTCTATAAAGTAGGCTTTATATTAGTACTCTTATTCTGTTCTGTAATCTATCTGTATCCTGTGTCAGGACCTGCCAAACTGTTTTAATTACTGCAGTTTTATGTTGTGCTTTTGCATCTGGAAGAGATTTTCTATATCACTGACCGTAATTTCCCATGGTTTAAAGAAGAGATTGTTGGAGAAAAATTAAGAATGTTACCCTGAAAACTGCAAAAGAAACCAGATAAATTCTGACCTCATGCTCCTGGCCCTGAGAGACCAGACTAGAACTAAGGATTGCTAGGGAAATGGCATTGTCAGAAAGAAGGCAGATTTCAGGAAGATGAGCAAATGAAGGCTTTTTTTTTTTTTTTTTTTTGGGCAAAGAACATGGTACTGAATTAATTGAGAGCATGGGGGCGGGGCAAGAAAGAAGAAGGGAAAAAGGGAGGAATGGAAGGAGAAAGGGACAGATGCAGAGGGAGAGAGGAAGAAAATTATCTGACAAGAGACAGAAGAGATGAGGTTACATGGTGAAATACAGAAAGCCGGGAGTTGTTGTCATGACCATAAAGAGGAAACAGGTTAAGAGGCAGCAGAGTTTACTTTAAAATTTTAAAAACCTGTACTGAACATCAGAGGGCTTCACCTCTCTGGTTCTTTAATAAGAAAATGGGTAGAATCATAGCTGGCCTGTCTTTAGCAGGACAGAGTGAAATGGCAGATGTGAACGTTGTTTTAGCATTAACGATAGAAATGAAGGTTATAGGAGTTCAGAGTGCTGGTATGGACAGTGTTGGATATTTGACTTATATTACCCAACTTACCCTTTAAGATTTAATATGAATTTTTGCATAGGTAATACATATACATGATTCAAGAGCCAAACTCATATAAGAAGTTACACACAGAACTATTACTCCTCCCTCTGCCCACTCCACCCACCCCATTTTTTTAAATATAAATTTATTTATTTATTTTTGGCTGTTTTGGGTCTTCATTGGCGTACACGGGCTTTCTCTAATTGCGGCGAGCGGGGGCTACTCTTCGTTGCGGTGCGCGGGCTTCTCATTGCAGTGACTTCTCTTTTTTTCTTTCTTTTTTTATTTTTTTTGCGGTACGCGGGCCTCTCATTGTTGTGGCCTCTCCCATTGCGGATCACAGGCTCCGGACGCGCAGGCTCAGCGGCCATGGCTCACAGGCCCAGTCGCTCCGCGGTATGTGGGATCTTCCCGGACCGGGGCACGAACCTGTGTCCCCTGCATCGGCAGGCGGACTCTCAACCACTGCGCCACCAGGGAAGCCCACAGTGGCTTCTCTTGTTGCAGAGCACGGGCTCTAGGCGCACGGGCTTCAGTAGTTGCAGCACGTGGGCTCAGTAGTTGTGGTTCGCAGGCTCTAGAGCGCTGGCTCAGTAGTTGCGGCACACGGGCTTAGTTGCTCTACGGCATGTGGATCTTCCTGGACCAGGGCTCGAACCCGTGTCCCCTGCATTGGCAGGAGGATTCTCAACCACTGTGCCACCAGGGAAGCCTCCACCCCATTTCTTAATCTACCCTCATCTCTAAAGATTCATTCATTTATTATACGGTCTTCAAGTGTTTATTTATTTGCAAATACTAATATTCACATATTTCCCTACCTTCTCCCCTTTTCTTACACGAAAGGAAATATACTAGATACCTTGCTTTTTATCATGTAATATGTCCTAGAAAATATTCCATATCAGTACTTAGAGACCTTTCTCATTCTTTTTTTATTTAAGCTGGTGTGGACGTAACATAATTTATTTAAAGTGTCCCCTGTTGATGAGCATTTGAGTTGCTCCTAATCATTTGTTACAGCAAAAGCTGCAGCAATTAATCACCCTGCACCTATGTCATTCTTAAAGATGTGTGCAGGTATACCTGTTGGATAAATCCTTACATTGAGACTTTGGTTTGGGTTAAAGCATTACTGTTTCTGCAGTTTTGTAGGTATTGCCAGATGCCCCTCAGGAGGGCTGTTTCGTTTGTTCATTTTGCACTTCCATCTGCCATGTATGATGGTGCCTATTTCCCCACAGGTTAGCCAACACAACATGTTGAATCAAACTTTTGATTCTTGCAAATCTCACGGGGAGAAATGGCATTTCGGTAGAGTGTTCTCCATTTTTTGAAATTTTTGCACTTTTTTAAAATTTCTTTAACACATTAATAATAGCTTAATAATAGTTATTTTAAAGTGTGTATCTGCGAAATCCAATATTTGGATTATTCTGTCATCTGCTTCTATTGGTTGTTTATTCTCTTGTCGGTCACATTTCTTCATGTCTAGTAATTTTGCATAGTATGCCAGTATTTGTGCATGAAGGAAGAGGCTCTAGGCCTTCCACAATGGGGCCATGCTTTGTTCCAGAGTGTCTATTCCAGTAAATAATAATAATAATAATAAAGCATTGTCCCATCATGGAAGAGGTTGATCATCTCATATCAGTTTTCCTAAGCAGATGTTACTCCTTCCAATAGATTCCTTTTCAATAGAAAGGAACTTTATTTCAGTAAAGTTTTCTTGAATTTTAGTTTTAAATACTTGTTCTGTTCCTTTATTTCCATTTTCTTCCTCAGGGACTCCGATTTTACCTATGTTGGACATACACACCTGAAGAAAAGGCACTAGGTGTTTTAGTTAGATTGTTTTTAGTATTTTATTACATTTCTCTCCAAAAGGTATCTTGGGAGTTTCTTTCTTATAGGGAGATGATGACAGCCTAGTTCCAGTCTTTTCACTTTCCACCTCACAAAACCCTATAGGAACAATATAGAAGTAGGCATAGAGAAAATCTACAAACTCTCAAATATGTAACGGTGGGCCAGACCACCCTAAACCAGCAGAATGAGTATGGAAAGCCACAACTGGGAGATCAGCATGGCTGGAACAGTGGGGTGGTCATACTCTGTTCAGTTTTTATTTTACAAAACTCACGTCACTTGATCATTTCCTAATATTCCTCCCACCCTTCCTGCCCTCTAGGCTGCAGGCTGGTGTTTTGTTGTGTTTTGTTTGTTCATTTGTTTGTTTTTTGGCCATGCTGTGTGGCATGTGGGATCTTAGTTCCCCAACCAGGGATCGAACCTGTGCCCCCTGCACTGGAAGCTCAGAGTCTTAACCACTGGACCACCAGGGAAGTCCCCTGTTTGTTTTTTGAGGCATGGATTAACAGACAGTAGTCATCGTTTTATTGAAAACACTTGTCCAAAAAAATCACTCAGAAAGCTCAGAAGAATTCAGAAAACTTTTAACAAATTTCAAACACACGCAAGATAGAATCACTTTGAGTAGGGGAAGTGGAGGGTTGATTTGACACTCAAGAGCCTCATCAAAAGTAGCAGAGACTGGTGGAGGCAGGGGAGCCACACACAGTGACACGTGTGCACTCACACAGCTTGATGAAGGGCAGGGCACAGACTATCTTGGTCTAGATAACTGTTTCCTCCTTCAGCAGCGTCTCCCTCTGTATGGAGCTCAGCTCTCCTCCCAAACTCTCCACGTTTTCCAGGTGCGAGATCTCTTGGGTCTCCTCAGTACTCTGGGAAATGGGCAACAAATGACAGCTAAGGCAGGCTGTTTCTTGAACGAGGCAGATGGCACCTGGGTGACAGCAAAAGTTTGGGTCAGGTGAGAGAGAGTGTCAAGCTCAGTGCCTGCCCTAGAGGTCGGAAACTCCCTCCTCTGACCTGACTCCCTCTGGTCTGCACCTGCCCTCCTAGTTCTCCCCTCCAATAAAAGGACAAGGCATACAAATAGATGGATAAACTCATGGAACCGTGGCCAGTGCTGGAAGGCATCTTAGCAATTGTCTAACCATTAATAGGTAAGAAAACAAGGTTTCAGAGAGGAAGGTCAAACACAAAGCCCAGGCCTCTTCATGGCCAACTCACTCAAGACCCTCAGTAAGTGAAAGAAAGGAAGAAGAGGATCAATGTTCATAAGAACAAACAGAGATATCTTGAGTGGATAATAAATGCTGTATTATGGCTAAGACAAAGATAAAAGACAACTATTTTCAGCTTTATAGCAGACTAGCTACTCTCCCACTAAACACAACAAAAATTCTAAATATTTCTTCGAAAACCTATTATTTATAAATGCATCATCAAGCTGACATCAGAGTAAGACATTCTTAGATGCCAAAACCATAGTGATAACAGGAATCTGAAGGGTTAAAGCAACCACACAATTAGCCTTCGCCTTGGAGACACGCGCTCAACCCAGGTGACCCTGAGTTTCCATTCTGCTGGCCTTTCAGGACACGGAAAAAATAAAAGGAAAGCCCAGGTCCTGCTCACAGTGGGGAAATCTAATAAGAGTCGGCCACATGAAACTGGAACTGCAAAGTTACCTGCATTGACTGAGATTTCACAAACACAGGCTAGCTCTTATGTGGGTCTGCAGCTAAACTAACAATACCTAAGTATTTTGGTAGTTCTGCACCCAAGCACCGGGCAGAAGCAAATGCAAATCCTTTTTTGAGGAAACACTTTAAATATAGGCCTCAAATAATTTCCAACAACGACAACAAAAAAATTTTCCAAGGAAAATGAGTTCACAGTCAAAATCCACAGACCATACCAAGAAACAAGGTACCACAGCAAGAGCCTATAGAAACAGCTGTAGAAACAGCAGCAAATAATTCAGTTGTTAAACTTATAAGACACAGAATATAAAATAAGTATGTTTAACATGTATAATAAAAATATATTCAGAGAACATATTTTGAATATGAGGAAAAAAGCATAAAAGTAACAAGATATACAGGAAAATACAACTTCTAGTTATAAAATAGATTAACTGAAATAAAAATTTAATGGCTAGGTTAAATAGACCAGACACAGCTAAAAAGTGAATGGGTAGAGACTTCCCTGGTGGTCCAGTGGTAAACAATCCACCTTGCAATGCAGGGGACGTGGGTTTGATCCCCGCTCAGGGAACTAAGATCCCACATGCCGTGGGGCAACCAAGCCTGCATGCCACAACTACTGAGCTCGCGTGCCTCAACTAGAGCCCGCGTGCCGCAAACCACAGAGCCCACGGCTCTGGAACCGGTGCACTACAACTATAGAGCCCACACGCCCTGGAGCCTGTGCACCACAACTAGAGAAGAGAAAACCCACATGCCACAACTAGAGAGAAGCCCGCGTGCCACAACTAAGGCCCAATGCAGCCAAAAATACATTTAAAAATAATGATAATAATAAATAAATCTTTTTTAAAAAAGTGAATGGGTAAACTTGAAGATACATCTATATAAGGTATTCACAATGCAGCCCAGAATGACAAAGACAGAAAATATGAAAGAGAAATTAAGACATGCAGGATAGAGTAACAAGGTCTAACAGAAATCTTCCTGGAGTTCCACAAAGGACAAAAAGAAAGGGAAAGAAAATGGGGAGGAGATAAAAATGTTTTACAAATGCTGAAAGATATCACTCCTCAGCTTCAGTTCACACATCAAATCATAACACAAACATCCATACCCTGCAAAATACCAAAAAAAGTCTCAGAGAAAAAAAAGTTGCCTCAAAAAGAATGATATTTTTAAAGAGAGCCAACTTCTCAACAATAAGAACAGAAGTGGGAAAGTAATAGAATAATATCTTGAATGCTGAGAGAATAACTGTTAACTTCAAAATGTATATTCAGCAAAACTAACTTTAATAAACAAAAATGAAAGATAATTTCATACAAACAAAATATGAGACAGTGTATCTCTAACTGACCCTCATTAAAAAAGGCAAAAAAGGGCTTCCCTGGTGGCGCAGTGGTTGGGGGTCCGCCTGCCAATGCAGGGGACACGGGTTCGTGCCCCGGTCCGGGATGATCCCACATGCCACGGAGCGCCTGGGCCCGTGAGCCATGGCCGCTGAGCCTGCACGTCCGGAGCCTGTGCTCCGCAACGGGAGAGGCCACAGCAGTGAGAGGCCTGCGTACAAAAAAAAAAAAAAGGCAAAAAAAAAAAATGAGGGCTTCCCTGGTGGCACAGTGGTTGAGAATCTGCTTGCTAATGCAGGGGACACGGGTTCGAGCCCTGGTCTGGGAAGATCCCACATGCCGCGGAGCAACTAGGCCCGTGAGCCGCAACTACTGAGCCTGCGCGTCTGGAGCCTGTGCTCCTCAACAAGAGAGGCCGTGGTAGTGAGAGGGCCACACATCCCAATGAAGAGTGGCCCCCGCTTGCTGCAACTAGATAAAGCCCTCGCACAGAAACGAAGACCCAACACAGCCCTAAATAAATAAATAAATAAATAAAATACATTAATTGTCAAAAGTAGAGTCATTATCATTATTAAAAAAATGATATAAATGAACTTATTTACAAAACAGAAACAGACTCACAGACTTAGAGAACAAACTTATGGTTACCAGGAGGGAAGGGTTGAGGGAGGGACAGTTAGGGAGTTTAGGATTGACAGGTACACACTGCTATATCTAAAATAGATAACCAACAAGGACCTACTATATAGCACAGGGAACTCTGCTCAATATTATGTAACAACCTAAATGGGAAAAGAATTTGAAAAAGAATAGATACATGTATAAATGAATCACTTTGCTGTACACCTGAAACACAACATTGTTAATCAACTATACTCCAATATAAACTAAAAAGTTATAAAAAAATCATTATAAAGGATGTACTTCAGGATAATGATCTTAGATAGAAGGTCTGAGGTTTGATGAGCAGCTAAATTGGTAAATATGTGGGTAAATTTAAACAAGTATTAAATGCATAAAATAATAATAATAATAATGTATAGAATTTTTTTAAAAAACAGAAGAAACCAAAACACTGGACAAAATACCATATAAGTTGGGGGGGAGGGGCCTTGAATTATTTATGAAGAGAATAAATATGCTGATTAACTAAGCATGTTAAAATGTCAAGAGTAACTATGACACAAATGAAAACAGACCGTATAATTTCCAAACTAACGAGGGAGGAAATGTAATGAGAATTATATACATAAAATTCAATCAACCCAAAGCAAGGCAAGTGAGGTAGAGGGTGGGGAGCAGAAAAAACTGAAAGCACAAACTAAGGTGGTCGAAAAACTACAAATATATCAGTAGTCACAACAAATGTAAATCAACTAAATGCTCCAGATAAAAGACAAAGGTTATAATAAGACTAGATGAAAAAAATCCAATCATAAGCTATCTATAAGAGACATCCAAAACGTGAAGACAGAGACAGGTTTAAAGTAAAAGACGTAACAGGCAAATAATAACCTAAAGAATGTAGAGGCAGTTATAGTAATATCAGATAAAACAGACTTTACAACAAAAAGCATTATAAGAAATAAAAAGTATCACAGCAGGATGATAAAAAGTTCAATCCACTAGTAAAATATAGCAATTTTAAATCAAGGTTTAAACAAGATAATAAAAAAGCTTGATGTAATGTTTATAGATAAAAGGTTGCATTCACCATGAGACATGAAAATGGACCTCAGACTAGGCTATAAAGCAAGTCAATAAATCTGAAAATATTAGGACTATATAAACCATGATCTCTCATCAAATTGAAACTAAGTTAAAATCATTATCACCAAGATACAATAAAAATTCTATGCTTAGAAATTTAAAAGTATATTTTTAAATAATTCACGGATCAAAGAAAAAATCATAAGGGGAACAAGAAAATATCTGAAATCAAACAACAACAAAAGCTATTACACAACAAAATGAGAGCTGCAAATAAAGATGCAATTCTTAGAGGGCAGCTGAAGCTTTAAATGCCTACTTAGAAAAGAAGAAATAATCAATGAGCTTAGATCCTGATTTAGGAAGCTGAAAAAGGAACAGCAGAATAAATACACAAAAAAGTAGTAGGGAGGGAAGTTCAAAATAAGAAGCAAAAAGTAATTAAATAGAAAAGAAACAAGGTTTGTTTTCAAGAAAGCTAAGAAGTTGTTTTTTTGAAAACACTAAAAAAAACCCTGATAAACCTCTAACAAACATAGTAATGAAAAAAGAGAAAATTAGGTGTGAAAAAAGTACATAACTACAGCGACTTCCCTGGTGGTGCAGTGGTTAAGAATCCACCTGCCAATGCAGGGGACACGGTTCAATCCCTGGTCCGGGAGGATCCCACATGCCACCGAGCAACTAAGCCCATGCGCCACAACTACTGAGCCTGCGCACTAAAGTCTGCAAGCCCCAACTACTGAAGCCCCCGTGCTGCAACTACTGAAGCTCGCGCACCTAGACCCCATGCTCCACAACAAGAGAAGCCACCGCAATGAGAAGCCCACGCACCACAACGAAGAGTAGCCCCCTCTCACCACAACTAGAGAAAGCCCGCGCGCAGCAATGAAGATGCAACGCAGCCAAAAAAAATTTTTTTTAAAGTACATAACTACAGATGCAGCACAAATTAAAAGTTAAAACAGAAAACATTGAGTAATTTTATGTCAATAAAATTTAAAACTTAGATAAAATGTATAAACTTAGAGAAATATATAAATTACCAAAACTGACTCAAGAAGAAATAAAATATCTGAATAGTCCTATAATCATGAAAGAAACTCAGTCATAAACTTAAAATTCTCCCATAGAGAAATGCCATGCTTCTACAGGAAAGCTTAGTTATACAATTAAATAATCAAGGTGGTAAAAATGAATGAAGCTTAGTTCCTCATATTAACATGGAGGAATCTCAAGATTATGCTGATCAAACATAGCAAACTCCAGAAGGAAAAACACAGTTTGATTATATTCATATTAAGTTTTAAAGCATGCAAAACTAAATAGTACCTTGTTTAAGGATATATATGTGTAGTAAACATGACTGGCATAAATTTCTGAAGAATTGAATCCAGAGGGGAGAGAAGAGGAAGTGACCAGGAACAGCCACATGGTAGAGGGGGAAGACTTCAAAGATATTGAATACTTAATGTTCTAACATGTTTCGTTAATTTTGACAAACCCATTTTTTTTTCACATTTTAAAATCTCTGAAATGAGGATGTACCTTACAAGCTCTAGCACCTTAGAATTATACATGGTATCAATTTTTCTTTCTCAGTGGTACATAAAATAAGGGTGTAACTTATAAACAATGGATTCGACAAAACGTGGCTAGTTCTCAAGCTATATGGTGGAAATATGGGTGTACAGTTTATTTACAATTACTTGTATCTTACAGATATACTATAAACATTCTTTGTTATATATTCAATGTATAATAAAATCAAGTTAAAATAGGTTCTGATCATGGGTCAGGTTAAAATAGTGGGAAGAAGATTAGGAGTAGGGACAAAATTAGATGGGATTAAGAATTTCGATGATGACGGTTGGTAAAGAAAAAGCGACTGAGTGAGGAATACGATCACGGATTTCAAGATAAAGAGACAGGAATAGAAAGCCTTAGGAACCGGGATGGTGGTAAGGGAGAGTATGAAAGTGTGCAAGTTTGGTTCTAAAGTCAAGGAGCATAAGAATGGGGAGGACGAGGGTGGGGGACAGGGCTGAGGCCCTAAAGCAGTGCTGTCCAGTAGAAACTTCTGCATCCGCACCGTCCAATGTGGAAGCCACTAGGCACATAATAATGTGGTTTTTGAACATGTGAAATGTGGCTGGCGTGACTGAGGAACTCAATTTCTAACTTGATTTCATTTTAATTAAATAGCCACAAGTGACTACGGTTTTGAACAGCACAGCTCTAGAGCGTCCACAGCTCCTGAATCCAGACAGAGGGCAGGGAGAGGGCACCAGCCCTGGGACACTCACCAGCCACTAGGAACAGAAGGATGCTAAAGCCCAGGACGTAGTAAGGCCACTGCACGAAGAACTGCGGGGGGCTGGGCTTCATCCGCAGACTCCGGATCTCCAGGGCATGCAGCAACAAGGCCAGGAAGGCACAGGCCCCTGTGGGTCACAGGGCGGCAGCCTTGCTCTCCTCCCGTGGCTCCCACCTCCACTCCTCCACTCTAGCCTTCCTACACCTGTGGCTCCTGCCCGCACCCTTGCCCCTTCAGAGCCAATAACCTCCACCCCACATGCCTGTCTCGCCCTCCTTCCCAACTCATCTCAAAGCCCGTGTGCCTCACCTCCCAGGGGCCCCATGATCAGAAATCCCCTTCCCGGGTACCCTCTGTGCCTGTGCTCTTGGCTGACTCCAGATGGGGCCCCCTGGGTGTGACGCTTTGGACGAAACTCAACCTGATTTTCCCACTGTGAGCGTTCCACCTCCTCCATCTGATGGGAGCCTCCCAGGGTAGGGCCTTGGTCAGCCTTTTAAAGTCAAAAGGTTCCAGAGGGCAGAGATGATCTCTTCCATTCATTCATCCAAGAAACATTTGTATTTCATTTATAATCTATATTTCAATTCTATTATAACCCTGTACCAGATTCTATGACAGTTGCTGGGATAGAGATTATGGGGAAAAGACCCCCAGACAGATGACACCAAGCCAAGGCTGTGAGGACTGTGTCTGCTGGGAGTGCAGTTAGGATGAGCCCCAAAGCGGGGGAATCACAAACCCTGAGGGGGCGGGTTGGGGTGGGCTACTTCATTGAGAGGGCAGTGGAGGAGAGGGGCCCTAAAAAATCCCCTCTCCAGAGACCACCCACCCCCCATCTCCTGCCGTCTCCCCAGATCCCCCACCCGCAAGGCTGGGGCCCGCCTGCTGCTCCCCACCTGTGAGGAAGCTGATGAAGGCTGACACGAGATTGTGCTTCCGGGTCCTCGGAAAGAGCCGAGATGCAAAGGACACCATGACGACGGTGGTGAGGAAAGACAAGATGACAGCGGACAGCAGGAAAACACGGCCCACGATGATGTAAACTGCAGGGGAGGGAGGGAGAGCGGGCTGGCGCCGGGCACCCTGGCCCAGAGGGCAGAGCCCTGCAGAGCCCGGGCAGGGGTGGCCCCGGAGCCGGGTCGCCATCAGGTCCCAAAGCGTGGCCTGGGACCAAGGCTCCGACCCGACTGCTTTGCCCCCAAGCATGCCCTGGGCCCACCATCTTGTTCCCCATGACATGAAAAAAAAGTTAGATGGGCAATTTCAGACACTGAAATTATTAACCAATTCTTAACAAATACTGTTACATGAATCTGGTTGTATCAAAGCGTAGGGGAAAACCATGTATTGTTTGGGGAAAAACGGTGGCTTTAATAAACAACATAAAATGAAACTGTCGTGATAAAATTTGTTGCATGTGGAAATGTGAAGAACTGCATCCGCATTGGTCACAGTGAAAGAGTCACTGGTGGAAAATCAGAACTCTGCGAGGTCAGGATATTCTGAACTCTGCAAGGGAGCCCCTCACACCCCTATTTAATTATCCACGTTAACAGCAGTAGTGAAACAGACCAAGGACCGAGGGGAATTCATTCTCCTACTGTTGGCATGATTCAGACCTTGTTAAGGTGAGTCTGTATGACCTCCTGAGCGTGCAGAGGTGAGCGGCTGGGGGAGGGACAAAGAGACAAAGGTGTTGAAGACCCAGATATCCTAGAACCTACCCTGGGATTAAACCAGTGGTTCTCTAGCAAGGGCAGTACTGCCCCCACAGGGGATGTCTGGCAAACCCAGGAGGTAACAGTGGGCATCACAACTAGCGGGGGGGGGGGGGGGGTGGCGCTAATGGACTCTAGTGAGGAGAAGGCAGGGGCGAATTCAGTTCTGTCCTAGCTGCCCCCACCAGTCCTCTGTCACCCCCCAATGCCCACGCTGGTCCCGTCTCCCAAGCCCCCATCCCCGCCTCCATTTCCCCTGTACCAGGTAAGGGTCGTGGCTTCCAGCACTTGATATGGAAGCAGTTCTCAAAGAGGCCACTGAAAAACACTTCCTGGGACTCCTCATTCACCAGACGAACCCAGAAGGGGAAGATGGAGACCAGCAGTATAAGCAGGTAGCCCAGGGAGGTCAAGGCAGGGGCTATGGCCCAGGTGAACCCCTTCATGTCTTTGTCCTCTAATGTCAGCATCACCTGTGGAGGGGAACAATGAAGGGGGGGTCCTCACGCAGCACGGGGTGAAGGAGATGATGCCCGTGGACATGTTAGCACACGTGAGGCTCGAGAAATGTTGATTTCTTTGCCTTGATTAAACTTACAACCTTACAGACCTCTTCAGTAGGCCTAAACAATGCATAAAACATTTTCTTCCACTAATTCACTGGGCAATCTTGAGCGTGTGGGGTCCCTTCTTTGAGCCTCAATTTCCACCTCTGTAAAATGTCCACCTCTCCCAGCTCTAAAGTTCTAACCTCTCAGTTCTGTTGACACCCACCCACTGGCCACAGAAGAACCTCTCCAGTCAGCTGTCAGCTACTATGTCCCTTTTGAGATTTCAGAATGAGGACCAGGGCAGAGATTAAAACCAGGGCCTGAAGTGCCTTTGCTCAGTGACTGGCCTTTTCTCAGGACCTGGGGTATAGACGGACAGGGGTCCCCCTGGCCTGGAGGAGCCCTCTGCTGAAAAACGAGCAGAAAATATGCACACAGAAAGTTTTAAAAATAGTTTTAGAGTTTCACAGACCCTCCTGAAGCCCTAGGTACCCTCTAGGCCTGGAGGTCAAGACCCTCAGTTAAGGATCCCTCATAACTTCTCCATCACCACCAGCTGTCATTAAGGATGTCTTCTTGGAAGGAGCACCTGTGATGTGGAAGCTAAGTGCCGACAGCTGGATTTGGTTCTGGATGCCCGTGACTATGTCCCAGCTTTATCACTTGCTGGCTGGGTAACCTCGGGGAACTGGCTAAAACTCTCAGGACCTTGGGTCCCCATTTGGAAAAAAGAGGAAATAACACCTGCCTAGTAAGGTCCTTGCCAGGGCCAAGTGAAATGCTGCCAACGACATGTCAAGCACAGTGCTTA
Organism: Globicephala melas; assembly: GCF_963455315.2. NCBI lineage: Eukaryota > Metazoa > Chordata > Mammalia > Artiodactyla > Delphinidae > Globicephala > Globicephala melas. Next base: position 6,233,075 of record NC_083328.1, on the reverse strand, counting down.
GGGCCTAGGCATTTGGTTAAAGTTGGAGGGTGAGGGGCCACCAACTTCTCCTAAAAATGCAAGCATTCCTGAGGGAAATTCACATCCACCACCCAAGGGCAAATGTATTCAACTAGTCTGCTTTCCTCTCCAGGCTGGCAGGGGAAGGAGAGGGGCGGTTGGAAGCCTGGGTGCGGCAGGCAGGGCGGGCCCTGTCCGGGTGGCCCCCAATGACCCTGGCCACACGGCGGTGCAGAATGGCAACATCAGGGGGTGAGAGACAGGACATGGGAGGTGGAGGACACCCCAAGACAACAGCCCTTCTTTCCAAGTCATGCCCAGAGCCAGGCCTGGAGGCTCCTGCCTAAGCAGACTGCCTGGCAGCACCAAGCTTCGCAGCTGCGCACTGCTGTGCGCAAGACAAGGCCCTCGGAGTGAGGGGTTTCCCTCTCCTCTCCGCCCCTGTGTGTGCCCACACGCTGGGGCCCCTCCACGCTCCCCATGCGGATGCCCCTCTCACTGCAGCCGGGGGCAAGGAGTGTCTGAGGCTTTGAGATCTGCTGATCACCACAGCAGAACAAGCCTGATGGTAGAGGGCAGAGGAAATCTGCTGTCTATAAAAGGGTTAACAACTGTTAACCTCCGACTGCTGTCAGAGTGCTTGGAAACTTTCTAAACCACTCTCTCCTCTTTCTGTTGTTCATTACTTTCTTTTTTTCAGGTCTTCCCCCCTGAAAAATTTATCCTGCCGTCTCTGCAAAGCTTCCCTTTCGATCTTCCCTCCACCCTCTGGCCAGTACTGATGAGTCACCTGAACTTCAGGGCCTCGGTGTCCTCTAAGAGGATGAAGACCAGAGAGCCTTGAGTCCTGGCTCTAAAGCTCTCCAGGTAGGAGTCATGGCGGCATCTTGACCCCCACCCTCTGGATGGAATAGAGAACCCTGGACATTTTCCGTTGATGGTCTGAGCCCCTTCCTGCCCCCCCGCCCCCACAATGAACCTCAACGTGTCTAAAGCTGAGCTCGGTGTCTTCCCTATTTTAGTCACCCTCTCCTTTCCCCACGCTCTAGCCTGGAGCTCCTGCCGGCTTCTCCATTTCTCCCACACTTCCACCTCCTCAGCATTCCTCACCTTCTCAGCTTTTCTTTCATAAAGTTTCCCACGCACCCAGCCTCCTGCCTCCACACCCGCCATGTCTCCCTTCATTCCCAGAACACCACAGTCACCCCAAGCACCTCCAGCCTTTCCCAGGGGAGGGGGGTGCGGTGCCCTCACTTCACCTCTAGACCTTTTAAATCCCACATCTTCTGCAAAGCTCACCTTGGTCCTGTCCACTCCATGGACCCTCCCAGCCACCAGCCATTAACCATTCATTCCACAAAAGTGCACTGTGTACTTACTGGGCGCCCCATGCCCAGCTTAGGCCAATGGGGAGAATCAGGGATGAAAAAAGACAGGAACTCGCAGGCTCTTGGTAACTACTGGGGAGAAGAGACACATAAACTTGTCACGCGGGACAGCGCTTTCCCTCCCCCCTCTCCCCCCCCGGGGTGACTGAGAGGCCAGGAGCCACCTCCTAGCTGTCTGTCCCCTTGCCCACCCCAGGCTGCTCTCCAGTGAGGGGGACCTTGTGGGCCTTTCTCCGGGGATAGGCCAGCGTCCTGCATGGAGCAGCCCTCAGTGCTGGTTCTGGATGACTGTGCACCAGGGATATACAATTGGGGGACACACTGATATGAGCCAGACTCAAAGGACCATAGACATGTTCATGTAAAGGGGGATTTGGAGAACCCTTTGTACTGATGGGGAAACAGCTGGAAAGAAGAATGGACTGGTCCAGGATCCCAGGCTCAGTCAGAGTGGAGGCAGGGACCACAGTCCTGCACAGCTGCCCCTCTCTCCTCACCTCTTCACTAGTCGCCACTGGCCAGCAGTTCAGTTCGGGATTCCCAAAAGTGGGGGTCAGGGAGAGAGAATGGGGGTAACAGAAAACTACCAACTTTTTACTTTGCCAAGGGCATTCAAAACAAAGCAAAACTACTGCCATCTACTCTCACCAATTGTTTTCATTATTATTTTGAAAAGGACCTATGGCACTGTAAAGTAGAAGAGCTGCGTGCTCCGTGGGGCCCGGGTTCCCGCTGGCAGGGTCTCCCTGAGCCATCGCGCCCAGCCCGAGGGCAGCCCTGTCACCGGCCCAGGCCCTGCGCATGCCAGGGACAGATGAGGACTACACAGGGCGAAGAACGAGAGGAGCAACATAGAGCGCATCTCAGGCTGGACCGGGAAGAGACCAGGAGGGAACCATCTGGGCCGCGAGGAGCCTCACTCCCCACTTTTCCCGCCAGTAATTTGAGGCTACTTGGAATGCAGACTAGCTTAGGTTCCGCCAGAGGTTCCTTCCTGCTGACCACCCTCCACCCTTCCGTGGCCCCAAAGCCCCAGTGACATTTTCCAGACCCAAAGATGGGTGCTGACCTGGCCATCAGCCCCCAGATCCAGCCCCGCGGGTCCCAACAGCCGGCCGGTAATGTTTGGGGTTTGGGGGGCCTCTTCCTCTTCCTCGCCCTCCCCCTCCCAACCCGTGACTCCACCTCCGCTCGCCACCGCCCCCCACCCCACTGTTTCCCGTCCCTCTGCCGAGGCACCGTTGGGATCTCCCAGTCTCCCAGTCTCCCGGGCGGGGCTTCCCTCCAGGCGGCCCGCGGTCCGGACCTTCCGTTGGCCCCCGAGGCCGGGCGAGGGTCTGCTCCGTCTCCCGGCAGAGCCCACCGAGCCCTCGGGGCCCTGCAGGGGAGGGCGGGGGTTCTCACCTCTCGGCCCGCCGCCGCCCGCCGCTCACCTGGCCCTCGGCTGGGGAAACCTGGCCTCCGGGGTGGTCCGCAGTCCCGGAACAGAGTGGGGGCTGGAGCAACCTTAAGTCCGCGGATCTGAATTCGGCTTCCAGCTCTGCCATCACCAGCAGGATGACCTTGGGTGAGTTACTTCTCCTTCCTGGGTATCAGTTTTCTCATCTGTGAAACGGGAATGATAATAGTAACTCCCCCCGTGAGATGGCTGGAAGTGCCTGGAAGACACTTCGCTGTGGACTCCGCAGAGAGGCAGCGCTACACAAACAGCAGCCTGGACCGCGAGCCTGGAAGAAGCCAGAGTTTCCTGACTACCCAAGGCCCTGCCAGTTCGCTCCCCTTCCCCAAGACCCTCGCTCACCCCCCTCCCCCACTCCCAGGCCCTCCCTCGCCCTTGCCCTGCGCATGCGTTCTGATCGCCTTCAGCCCCCCACCCCCCTCCGCCCCTGGCCCTCACATTCCTCCGCTCTTCTCTGCCCTCGCGTCTTAAGGCTGACTGCACCTCTCACCACGTGGGCTGGTTTTAAACTTTTAAACTTAGGCTCTTCCAAGACAGGCACTCTGGCTCCTGGCCCTGGGGGTGGGGCTGGGGGGCCGGTTCGAGTGGCAAGAGCGGCCACACTTGGAGCCGGATAAGTCACCAGCCCCCCCTTGCTTTGAGTCTACGCCCACCAAGGAAACGCATTTGTAACTCCTAAGATTTTAAAAAGCCAGGACCATGTCTGCCACCTCCTCACACCTCTTCGCTAGGGCCAGCACATATTCAAAGACAACAGGAAGGGATGAGAGCTGATGAACCACTAATTTATTGAATCACCTATCATGGGAGAGGCATAGCAAAGCCCCTTTTACTAGTCAGGATTCTATCTGTCCTAAGGTTCAGCCCCAGATTTGTAAGCGCTCAGGCAAGACAGGGTCTTTATTGGCTTAGCTGGGGCAGGGCAGAGTACAGCTGGGGAGGCCTGGAGCCAGGCCAGGGAGACCCCCTCTGCCCTGATCTCAGACAGATGGTTTTGATCCCCTCCACCCCATAGGCTATCATCCTCCAGGCGGCAGGGGACACAGTCAACTTCCAGACTCACATCCTCACATTTAGCCACCTGAGGGAAAAAGAATACCTTCTTCACCCTATTCCCACCCCTACTTGGTTGGAAATCTCCCAGGGAAGCATTCTGATTGGCTCAGCTCTGGTCAAAAGCTCATTCCACTCTGGCCAAAGAAGATGACTCAGCTGTGCCCCACAGAGGCCAGGCAGGTAGGATCATCTAAGAAGCCGGCGATCTGGACCACTCATCTGGAGCAGCATACAAACTTTCTAAAAGGAAGTGAACATCTTTAGAACACCTTTCTAAAAGATGTTCTCAGAAGAAGGGAGAAGTTATGGCAGACCGTGACAGCATCGTCATACTTTCTTACACATCAAATCCAAATCATGGGCATTATTATACCCAGGCTGCAGATGAAAAAACTGAGTTTCAGGTTAAGAACATGCCCAAACTATCACGTGGATGGTTGCTAAAGGATCATGGATGATTACTAAAAACATTAGGCTATAAAGGAACAGATTCTTCACATGGTGCTGGAGTTTATCGTCCTCACAAATTACTAACTGCAAAAGGAAAACATATCTTTACATAGGAGAAATCTAGCAGTCACTACCTTAAACAAGTGAACAAACAGCACTACTTGGGGTGGAATAATCTGACATCGTGTGCCTCTTGAGGTGATAGCAGTATGAAGGAGACATCACCTGTGAGGTATTCACCGGTGTGTGTCATCAAGCCTCTAAACCTCTTTTCAGTTAAGAGAAAATACAGGGGGGCGAGAAGGAAGCTAAATACCACCGGAGTAAAACAAGGAAATCAATTTTGTAGAAAATTATAAAGGATAACTCTTCTTGACTCCTCCAAAAGTCACTGTCATTAAAAAAAAAAAAAGTGGAACTATTCTAGATTAAAAGAAACTAAAGAGATATAAAGCCAAATGTAATGTGACCCTTGATTTTTTTTTCTGATTTGAAATAATCTAACTATAAAACACATTCTTGGGGCAACTAGGGAAAATCTAAATACAGAGTCCATTTTAGATGGTATTATGGAATTAAATTATTTTTCTTAGGTATGTTAATATTGTTGCGATTATGTAGGAGAATGACCTTACTCTTAGGAGACACATGCCATAGTATTTAGGGTGAAGGTTATATCTGAGCTTACTTTCAAATAATTCAGAAAAAAAGCATATAGATAGAAAGCTAATATGGAAAAATGTTAATACTGTCCATCTAAGTGGAGGATATATAGGGTGTTCATTATTCTATTCTTTCAAGTTTTCTGTATATAAATCAGACAAAAAAATCAGAAAAAATAAAAAGAGACCTTGTCTAAGAACACAAACAGTTGGAAACTGAACCCGGGTTTATCACTCAGCCACTCAACACAAGTGCTTTCTCTAATGACAGAGGCCAGGATAGGTGAACATGGTCCCTGCCCTCATTGAGCTTGCAGCAAGCGCAGAAGACAGGCAACTGAATAAATCATTTTTTTAAAGTGTGCTCGGTGCACAAAAAGTATAGCATGCTACGGCAATTGCAGAGCGCGAATAATTCAGTCCAAAGGAAGACCTGCCAAGAAGGCCCTTCTAGACAGAATCTTACTCCCAAAAAGGGATTGCAATGTGCAAAGACTTTTACCTGCTCTACAGCAAGAAACACTGTACATTATACTTTGCACACATGCTCCTTTGTGCACAAACAGAACAAAAGTCTGACTTACCTTTGTGATGGATGTTTTCTACTCCGTTCTAGTTCTGCCTACTTTTTCCTTTTACCCTTTTCTACTCTCAACTCATTACAATAAATTAATGTTAAGACCCCCTAGTGGCTCTTTACCTACATTTGAAAAATACTGTGTTCAAGGACCCAGTGAATTTCAGAATGACTGGGAGAAGGGGAGGCCACAGAGGGCTGGAGAAGTCAGTGGGCAGAGCTGGGATTTGAAGGTCTTGTTGATTTCATTCTGAGGGCCATGACGGGCCTTTGGTGGGATTAAAGCAGTCCATGTGGGTGCCACTGCCAAAATTCAACTTCCTCCTCCTCCTGTCTCCCTGAGAAATGAACTATTTCCTGCCATATCAATAAACAAAGGATGTCACAGTTGTCAACGACTGCAGCCCTCCAACGTGAGCTGAGGAAACTCAGGGCTGAAAAGAACACCTGCCACCTAGCAGCCATCAGACTGCGGCCACTCCCTGTGGTGAACCCTGAGGAAACCCAGGATGTGTCAGGCTACTGGCCCCAGATAACTGAGGTGCACAGCAAATGAATGATTTCAGTGAGCCAAGACTCTTGCATCTTCCCATACATAGAAAAGCGCTAAATTCCTTGAGATATCTGGTTTTCTTTAACAATAATCTGGAGCAATTTCTCAGAGTTATCTGAAACGCTGTCCCCCCGGGGCTGCAGTCCTTATTTTGCCCCAAATAAAACTTAACTCGCAGCTCTCACGTTGTACTTTTTTTTTTTTTAAGTCAAGATCCCCATTGCCCAAAGACTCCTACCCCTTCAACCAGAGCATAGGAAATGCCTCTCACCCAGGGGGCCCAAGGCTGTGTTCAAAGTATGGCTTGGGACTGCCAGACCAGCCCCTCCCAGGACTGAATATTTTAGAAAGTGTGTATAAGCTTAGGTCATAGTCTCCTCTGGAAGCATTTTCATGTTTTCCCGGGTCTAGGGTAGGGGGACAGGCAAGGGAAGAGGGAACTGTCTGCTGGAAAAGTAGGTAGAGAGCCCATGAGCTGGGGCTGGAGTCTTCAGTTCTGACTCCCCCAGGCTCTGTGCTTTCCTTGGTCCCAAGCTCCAAAGGGAAAATCCAAAGTTACCCAAACCAGAGCTTTACTGCACAGGACAGAACCAGAACCCGGCAATGAGCAGGCCCTGAGGGCGCCCACCCAATAGCTGGCTCCACCCCCAGCACAACAGTCCCTCCCACCGCTCCTTCCACCTGGCCTGGGACACCCAGTCTGTCTCCTCTCACACAGGCCCCGGAGTCTCTCCATACTCCCAGCCCAGCCCTCTTGCCAGCCCTCAGTGCCTAAGCCACCAGATCCTGTGTGATCTCTTTGTGTCCTCTTAGCACCTGTGAAGCATTGATAACTTACTTCTACTGTATAGATTTTCAACCTTGGCTGCACATTAGAATTACTTGGGAGCTTACAAAACACCAAAGTCCAGGCCATACCCCATACCAATTGTACACAACCTCAGAGACTGAGGCTCCAGTGCTTTGAAAGCTCTCCAGGTGATTCCAGTAGGCAACCCAAGCTAAGAATCTCTGCTCTACTGGGTCCTGCTGCAGCTAGGAGCCATTGGCGGGGGGGGGGGGGGGGGGAATGAGGTCACGATGGGTTCGGGTGATCCACCCTCCTGGTTTGCAGAGGACTGAGCATTTTACTGGATGTGGGATGTCCGATGTTAAGGCTGGGGAAGTCCTGGCAAACTGGTATGAGCTGGTCACCCTCGTGTTCACCTGAGCTCTAACGGCTTGATGAACTACTCTGTCCACTAGTAATATTTGTGCCTAAAGAACCAGAGCCCTACTTGAGTGCTTTTGATACTGCTAGGCAAACTCTTTTCTCCCCTCTCCTGGCCTCCAGGGACACCTCCGCTCTTGCAGCCTGGCACATGACCCCACACACTTACCTTGTCCTGGGGTGCCCTTCTCGGCCAGTCAGAATCCGACCTGGCCTTCAGACCCCACTCATCAAGCCCTGCCTTATTCCAGAAGCTTCTCAGACCCCATAGAAGGAAAGGGCCCTTTCTGTAGTATAAGGGGTGGAAGGGACTCGAAGAGGGTTACATGCCAGATGGAGTAAGTGGGCCCACTGGCTGAGGGCTCAGACCTGGCCTCACAGAGTCTACTCAGGGTGTCCAGATGGCAAGGTGACCCTTGTGTAGTGCGATAATCACCTACAGGAACAGGGGAGGAAGGTGGGGGAGTGCAGAGAAGCGTGGAGACAAACAGGAAGACTTTGGCTTCCAGTAAACAGATTCACTCCACAGCCACTGAACACCTGTGTGCATAGCACCAGACCAGGCAGGGAAAGGTATACAAGACAGAGGCAACTTTCAATTTCAAGAGTCTACAACGTAAGTATAGTTTTCACCGATATTTTAGGTAATCACTAATCCAGACTAACAGGAGGAAAAATAATCTGATTTTTTGTAATCAAAACATAAACGTTTACAACAAAGTAGATATTTCTCTCAGATGCCTAGAATAAATCTAAAATATACTGCCTACTAGAGGTACTTTGGGAATCTTCTTTAATTATTAAAATATTCATGATAAATTGGTGCTCAAATTTTTGATTTTTAAAAATTTTATCAGTCGATCATGTATCACACTATTCAACTACTTTGCAAACTTTTCCCTCGATAATTACACGGTAGTGAAGCTCTGCCTCAGGTTATGATGGAAGTTTTGTTATAAAGGAGTCTGAACAATAGCTTTCCTGATAGGAAATCTTGAAGCTTATTATTGAGGTTCTTTTTTAAAAACAGCCAGAAGCTAACCATTTCTCTCTACCTAAACTTGAAATAAATGTGTACTTCTCATAGGATAGTAAGCATGTGTCTGACTAGGATTCAATCAGAGAAGGAAAACCACGGCCCAGTAAAGGCAAAAAAGAATCCTGGGGAAGGTACACTAGTTTCATGTCCAGTGCCAGTGAGGTGAGTCAGCAGATCAGTGACATGTGTGAGCTACAAAATTACTGCTGCTTCTGTTCTGCCCTCCAGCTCTCCCAAGAATCTCCCTTGTAGACCACACAAACTGAAAAATACAAGAAAGGGAAATCTGACAAATGCACTTCAGCCTACCAGAGTTGACACGTAACAAAGCCCATGACATGTTATACTGAGAAATTACTGGGCTTAGAAAATTTGCCCATTTATTAAAAGCATCTATGAAATATAAAACAAAAAGAGATTCAGTAGTCTGCAGGACATTGAGGAGGGAAAATGCTGGTCCAAGAAGACCCAAGAGCCACTTCCATGTATAGTTACAACCAACAGGACAGATGAGATACAAGGAAAGCTATTGGATTCAAAGGTCACACTGCAGCTTTCCTGATCTATGAGTCTGAATCCAGAATGCCCTGATTCTTTCTTCCCTGGAATGGACCTAACCCATTCCATTTCTGGCAGAAGATTATGGAGATGTGAAAAAAAACCATAGGATCTCCCTCTGATGTAGATCCTCAAAATCAAATAAAAAGTAGTGCTAACTTAAGCTTCCACTTTAGTCATTCCTTCTGTAGTGTCAGATGACGCCCCTTTCGTGCCCCTCTCTGACACATAGCAAGGCTCTCCCCATACCCATCATTCCCCCAAAGCAAACTGGCTAATGCTGAGTAAGGCGGGAACTCTGTCTAAAGGTACTTATGCACTGAACACATCCATGAGATCTGTCCACTATGTGGATTTTCAGGTCTTGGTAAGAGTTGAGCTAGGACTGAAGGCCGTCTGCACTCACTACAGCCAAAGGTTTTCTCCCCAGCACGAGTTCTCTGATGTTCGCTAAGAGCTGAACTCCAAACAAAGGCTTTACCACCTTCACTTCATTCACAGTTTCTCTCATGAATGGATTCCCAGGTGATCAATAAGGTATGAACTGTACTTGAAGGTTTTCCCACATTCTTTACATTCAGAAGGTTTTACCCCACTGTGAGTCTTCTGGTGCTGAATAAGGTGGGAGTTCCGACTAAAGGCCTTCCCGCATTCACTACACTCATAGGGTCTTTCTCCAGTGTGAATTCTATGATGTTTGATAAGGAGTGAACTCCTACTGAAAGATTTTCCACACTCATTACAGTCATAAGGAGTCTCCCCTGTATGGACTCTCTGATGTTCGATGAGGTGTGAGTTACGACTGTAAGCTTTCCCACAGTCGCAGCATTCGTATGGTCTCTCTCTGGTGTGAACTCGCCTATGTTCTGTTAGATTTGAGCTCTGGCTGAAGGCCTTCCCACATTCGGTACATTCATAGGGCTTCTCCATAGTGTGGATTCTCTGATGTCGAAGGAGACTTGAGCTCCGACCGAAAGCTTTTCCGCACTCATTACACAGGTAAGGCATCTCCCCCGTGTGGATGATCTGATGCTGGATGAGGTGTGAGCTGCGCCGGAAGACCTTCCCACACTCACCGCATTCGTAGGGTTTCTCCTCGGTGTGGATCCTTTGATGCTGAATGAGATTTGAACTATGGCCAAAGGCTTTTCCACATTCATGACACTCATAAGGCTTCTCCTGTGTGTGGATTTTTTCGTGCTGAATACGGTATGTGTTCCGTCTGAATAGCTTGCCACAAGTGTTGCACATTTGAGATTTCTCTTCCATAAGAATGTGTGGCTGTCGGATAAAGTCTGAGATAGGACCAAAATTCTGTCCATACCCATAGGGTCCCGCATGTTTGTTTCGTTCACATTCCTCTCCTTCATGTGGCTGTGTCCCTACTTCAAGAGTTTTCTGCTTTATAATTAATTGATCCTCAGTCCAGGTCTCACCATCTGATGGAAAATACAAAAAAAGTATATGTAACAATAAAAACTCCCTGTGGGAAACAGGATGATCAAAGTATTCCAGGGTATCTGGTTCAAAAAAGTACGAAAAATGGCCTCACAATAGGAGGAAAAGATGGATACAAGCTGGGCAGATTTGGAGAAAGTGGTGGGGAAACTAAAGTGAGGATTTATATATGAAGTCCCTGACCAGACAGATATACTGGAATTAGCAGAATAGGAAAGCAGAGTTTGAGGGAAGTGGGATTATCTCAGAACACAGGAAGAGTGATGCTGGGGGCTCTGTGTGGGGAGGGGCAGGGCCTGAGCGGATAAATAAAAGAACCTCACACAGAGGTTCTGTCCACACGGTACCCTGGTCACATGCGTTGTCACTGTGGTAACAGGGAAGGCTCCCTTCCTGTAATCACACACCAGCACCTTCCTCACTCCTGTTGAGAGCCTCTCTCTACACACAGATGCTCACATGCTCATTCATGAGCATGACATACTCGGACCTTAGATGCAACTTTTAGAAATGGTACAAACTGGGAGGATTTGCAAGAGGAAGGGAGGGGAGAATAGGGGGAAAAGTTGTTTAAAATATGAAGCACGGGGTAGTGAGAAATACTTCCAAATCTATTTCAACTCTAAGAGAACATACAAAAACCAATTCTGGGGACTTCCCCGACAGTCCAGTGGTTAAGACTCTACCTTCCAACGCAGGGGGCACAGGTTCAATCCATGGTCAGAGAACTAAGACCCAAGATCCCACATGCCACGCGGTGCGGCCAAAAATTTAAAAACAAACAAACAAAAAATTCTGCACCCTAGCTGTATCTAAGGGAGACCTTAGAAAAACATCTCCTGTTTACTATAATACATTTCTCCTCTTAAGTTTTACTTATTAAATATGGCTTACTAAAGTGTAGTGATATTACAGAAAGAAGGCCCTCTGCTTTGGGGGATCTTTCTGGAAGAAGGGGGTGCTGAGGAATATCCAATGTAGTATCATTTCCATCAGCAGTGAAAGTCTAAAACATATGCAACCCTGATTTTAGTAGGGAATGGTCACTGTCTTTAAGGAATTTAAGAAGTATCTGGTCTCACAGAGCCATATTTACACTTGTTCTCCACCTCCAGACATGCCCTCATCTTCTGTACATTCAATTTGGATACTGGTTTTCTTACAAATTTTTTTGTGATGAGAACTTTTAAGATCTACTCTCTAAGCAACTTTCAAATATACTACATGGTGTTATTAACTATAGCTGTACCTTACATCCCTGGAACTTATTCACCTTATAACTGTAAGTTTGTACTTTTGGACCCCCTTCATCCAGTTCTTCCACTCCCCACCCCCCGCCTCTGGCAACCACCAATCTGTTCTCTGTTATCTATGAGTTTGGATTTTTCAGATTTCACATACAAGTCAGGTCATACAGTGTTTGTCCTTCTCTGACTTATTTCACTTAGCATAATGTCCTTGAAGTCCAACCGTGCTGTTGCGATGGCAGGAATTTCGTGTTTTTTATGGCTGGATAATGTTCCATTGTGTGTACAGATAGCACATTTTCATCCATTCATCCGTCGATGGACACTTACGTTGTTTCCATGTCTTGGCTATTGTAAGTAATGCTGCAATGAACCTGTGGGTGCAGATATCTTTTCGAGAGAATGGTTTATTTTCCTTTGAATAAATACCCAGAAGTGCTGGATCACACAGTAGTTCCATTTATAATTTTTTGAGGAACTCCATACCATTTTCCATAATGGCTGCACCAATATACATTCCCACCAACAATGCATGAGGGTTCCCTTTTCTCCACATCCTCATCAACACTTTTTATTTCTTATTTTTTCGATGTTATTCTACCAGGTGTGAATGGATTGCTGGTTTAATGTTTTTACGTCCCCTTGCACGTGTGTTTACCTTACTTGTCAGACAGATTGCAAGCTCCTGAGGAGCAGGGACTAGGGTTTCTTCTCTACCGCCCTGACCTGGCCCCCATCTGTCTTTCCAGCCTCATTCTGATCTTCTCCCTACACAAAGCCTCTTTACTATCTGTTGAACCACTCTACTCATAATATGTGAAGGCTGGGATGTTGTAGAGGATGTGCCTTTTATTTGGCCCACTGCCCGAAATTTGACAGCCTGCGCAACGTAGTCGAGGATGTCAATCTCACTGCTCTCAGGCCCTGTTCAATATCACCTTCTCCATGAAGGTGAAGGTGATCCTTTTCCTACGGCTCTTGAAATACTCATCTTTAAGTCATGTAACAGTCAGTACGTTTTATTGATCACTAACAACATGCCAGGTATAGTTCCAGACTCTGAGATACGTCAGTAAGCAAAACACAAAAATCCTCAAAGACCTTTCATTTTACTAAGGGAGATGGATAGTAAACTATGTCAATTACATACTGTTAAAAGGTCATAAAAGTGTTATAGAGGAAAAAAGCAAGGAACAAGGATTAGACTGCCAGGGGGCAGTGGGCAAAAGGGTTGCAATTTTAAATATCACAGTCAAAGGAGGACTAAGAAAATGACATTTAAGCCAAGACTTGAAGGAGATAAGGATATGTGGGAAAGAGCATTACACATAGAAGAAATAGCAAGTGCGAGACCCTGGGTGTTCAAAGATGCAAGTATGACTGGAGCAGAATGAGCAAGGGGGAGAGGAGTAAGAACTGAGATCAGAGACATAGAAGGGGGATCAGAGAACACAGGACCCTGTAGGCTACAGGTCTGTAAGAGGTTTATTTCAGAGTGAGATGGGGAGCCACTGGAGCGTTCTGACCAGAGGAAGACAAGAGCTGACACTTTACCAGGATCACACTGGCTGCCATGCTGGGTAGAGGCTGGAGGGAGGTAACTGCAGAGGCAGGACAACCAACCAGGCTGCTGCGATAATCCAGGGGAGAAATGATGGCGACCTGAACCAAGACGGTGGCAGAGGAGGTAGTAAGAAGCACTTGGATTCTGGAAAGAAACGTTGACAGTCGCATGGACAGGATTACTGGCTGACGGATATGGATATGAGAGAAACCAAAGTTTCTCTCTGGGTTGTGTAGCAGGAGGGATGATGTTCCCATCTACTGGGACGGGGGATATTCGTAGACCAGCTAGAGCATCTCCAATAATCGAAAAAGACATTTCCACACGATGGCTCTCATACCAGTTTCTTGAGATCAACCTATCCCAAACCTGCACATACACTTCTGGTGTGTGAGTACTTGGTACGATAGCCTTGCAACTCTCCTGTAACTTTAACATTTTTCAAAATAAAAGGGAGGGTGGTGCGGTAAATAATGACCAGTGACTCTCTTCTCTGTCCCCATATCCACTCAGTAAACAAAAGTACTATTGCTTCTATCTACAACGTAGCAATACTCTTTTTCCCCTGCCTTCCTGTTATCACTGCTAATATCCTAAAGTCAGATCCTAATCACCTCTCACACTAAACAAACTAGAATCTCTTCCTTGATTTGCAATGCTCATCTGCTAGCCTCCTGTTAAGCAAAGCTCACATACTTCAATTTCTGCCAAACAAATCTAAATTCTTTGGCGTGGCATTCATTTTCCACACTCGTGCTCCGCTCTGCCTTTAGTCTCATCCTCTATCAATCTACTCTATGCTCCAGTTACTCTGAAATGTTTCCTGAACATTTAGCTCCCCACGCAATTCCTTCTCCGCTCGACCTTCTTCCTCCACCTGGATCAGCCTCCCTTCCAACTTCACCAATCAAAATCCTATCCACCCTGCAAGAACCCAGATCAAAGGCAGCCTCCTTCCCCAAACTTAACCCTGCTCCAAACCCCGGCTGGAAGTGATTGTTCCTTTGAATCTCTAAAGCATACAGTTCCTGCCCTCTCCTCATGGCATTTAACCACATCGACTTTGGGCCTCTCCTTAGAAATATGTTTAGTTTTTTGTATGTGTGTATTCCCTTCAATTTATTTTGAAAGTACCTCTAGAATAAGAGGTGTCTTCCATTTCTTTTCCTCCAACCCAGTACTATGTAAAGAACTCTGCACACATTAGGTGCTTTAAAATGCTCCTGATTATTTCCTAGCAATCCATTGTAAGGAAGTTCTACTCCATCAAGAGAAGAATCTATGAATCATGGAGGGCCCCACGTTGACCATTCATAGTCTTCAGGACTGAAACTCAAATAGAATTCAGAGAGGTATATCTCCTCATGGGTTTGAGCCACTTATATAAGAAATATCAAAAACTTGGATCCAAACTCTGATGGACGGCAGGACCCTCTGGAATACCTCTGCAGACAGTGGCCAGTCTGAGACAGAGCTAGAGAAGCCCAAGAAGAGAGCAGTTGCCCTGTGGAATAATAGGCTCATCAAATGTATCCCTGTGGGGCTTCCCTGGTAGCTCAGTGGTTGAGAGTCCACCGCCGATGCAGGGGACACGGGTTCGTGCCCTGGTCCGGGAAGATCCCACATGCCGCAGAGCGGCTAGGCCCCTGAGCCATGGCCGCCGAGCCTGCGCGTCCGGAGCCTGTGCTCTGCAACAGGAGAGGCCACAACAGTGAGAGGCCCGCGCACCGCAAAAAGAAAAAAAACAAAAAATGTGTCCCTGTGGATGAAGGTTTAAAGAAACATTTCTAGACTGATTTGCTTCTAATTTAAAGGGAGGGGGAAATCTACACAGTTCTTCAAGCAGCTTAACTACAAAGCTGTGTGATCCCAAGTACATTTACTTCTAACAGCAGAAGAAATGAGCAACGCTTCCTGTACTGGGTCAAACAGAGCCCTCACCCCAAATTTATGTATACCTCAGAATGTGACCTTATTTGGAAATAGGGTCCTTGCAGAGGTAATTAGTTAAGATGAGATCATAATGGATTAGGGTGCACCCTAAATCCAGTGACTGGAATCTTTATTAAGAGAAAGGAGAGGAAGATTCAGACACAGAAACACATGGGAAAGAAGGCCATGTGACAATGGAGGCAAGATTGCAGCGATACAGCTACAAGCCAAGGAATGCGGAGGATGGCTGGAAGCCACCAGAAGCTACGAGCAGTCAGAGAAGGACTCTTCCCTAGAGCCTTCAGAGCAAGCCTGGCCCTCTTGGATTTCTAGCTTCCAGACCTATGAGAAAATACAGTTGTTTTAAGCCATGCAGTTGCAGTAATTTGTCATAGCAGTCGTAGGAAACTAATATACTTCCTGTTTGATTTAATCACTCAACAAACATATGTACCACGCTGACTATGTGCAAGATTCTGGTAAAGAGATTATAATGCTGTTTCAAAGCACAGTTAGGAATGACAACCCCTCCCTAGGTGAACTGCGGACGACATCCTCAAAGAATGACGTTAAGCTGCATCTTGAACTATGATCGGGATCAACAAGGTAAAGAGAACTGTAGGCAAAAGCAACAGCATATGTTAAGGCTCAGAAACATAAAAGGGAATACTAAGTTTAAGGTGCAGTGATAAAAAATTCAGTGAGATGTATGCTCCATGTGGGCAGGAAGTAGGACATAGAGCAGAAAAAATAAGAGTAGAGCCAGATAATGAAAAGACAAAAAAACAATAATAAAGTCACTCTGAACAATTTTTTTTGAAAAACATAATGAAGAGACATATACGCCACACTCAGGATTTGAGACTTTATTCTATAGGCAGAGAATAATATGGGCAGCTGAGAGTGGGGGAAATTACCAACAGCACAGGGATGTGTCAATACTCCAAGGAAATAAAATGGGCCTAAAATGAGGAGGTGGTGGTGACAGGCAACAGTCAGGCCTTTCTGAAGAAAAACTGACAGGATTTGGTGGCCAAATGAATACAGAGGGAAGGAGAATGTAGAGGATGATCCAAGTTTTCTGGTTTGGGAAAAGCACCTACTAAAATTAGTCAAGGGAGTCACTGGAAGGTAGGGAGGTGGGGGATGGCAGAAAAGAATGAGTCCAGAAGTACACTTACAGATGTCTGGTTCAGCACAGAGTGCAACCTGAAGTCTCAGAAGGGGACAGGATCACCCACGAGGGTGAAAGAGAAGAGGGCTGAGAACTGCTTTGGGGAAAATCAGTGTTTAAGAAATGGGTGGAGGGAATTCCCTGGCGGTTCAGTGGTTAGGACTCTGCGCTTTCACTGCAGTGGCCCGGGTTCAATCCCTGGTCAGGGAACTGAGATCCCGCAAAGCACATGGTGCAGCGAAGAAGGGAGGGAGGGAGGGAGGGAGGGAGGAAGGAAGGAAGGAAGGAAGGAAGGAAGGAAGGAAGGAAGGAAGGAAGGAAGGAAGGGAGCAGAGAAACAGGAATGGGAAAGACCCTGAGAAGGCAAGTGGCAGGACCAGGAGAAAACGGTGCTTCCAAAACCAAAGAACAAGAGTTTCAAGGAACAGTGATCACATCAACAGAAATACTAAAGGGTCAAAAAAAATTAGGGATGGGACTTCCCTGGTGGCGCAGTGGTTAAGAATCCGCCTGCCAATGCAGGGGGACACGGGTTCGAGCCGTGGTCCAGGAAGATCCCACATGCCGCGGAGCAACTAAGCCTGTGCACCACAACTACTGAACCTGTGCTCTAGAGCCCGCGAGCCACAACTACTGAGCCAGCACGCCATGACTACTGAAGCCCACACACCCTAGAGCATGCACGCCGCAACTACTGAGCCCATGCACTGCAACTACTGAAGGCCGCGCGCTCTGGGGCCCGTGTGCCGCAACTACTGAGCCCGCAGGCCTTGAGCCCGTGCTCCACAACAAGAGAAGCCACCACAATGAGAAGCCCACGCACTGCAAAAAAGAGTAGCCCCTGGTCACCGCAACTAGAGAGAAAAGCCCACAGGCAGCAATGAAGACCCAACGCAGACCAAAAAAAAAAATTTTTAATTAAAAAAATATATTAAAATTAAAATTAGGGATAAAAAAAAATATGTCCAGTGGATTCATTAGTTAAGCCACTGGCAACCTGGATATAATCACTTTCGATGCAGCAGAAGCAGTGCCCTGCACCAAGTGAATGGCAGTTACAAAATTAACAGCAACTGGTGAAGACTTTTAAGAGGTACGATAGCAAAGGGAACAAAGGTGATTACACCCAACTTCCCTCTATTACTTAGTCAACCACCAAGTCCTACAGGTTTCCACATCTCTAGCATGTGTTTGTTTCCTTCCTGGCAGCCACCAGTCTGCTTCAGAAACCTGATGGAGGAGGCTGCCCTGCACTGAGCTTTCAAGCATGGGACACTGGGATGTGTGGGGTTTGGGTAGGCAGAGAATGTAGGAGACAGCGACGCAAAAAAAGGACACAAAGGCACAATGGTGGATAGTGCAAAGTGTTTTCAGCATTACCTTGTGCAGACACACGAGTCTTGCAGCGTCTGTCTGGGGGAACACTGAGATAAAGACTTTAAAGTTGGGTTGAAACCCCACTGCAGAGGACCCTGAATGCCAGGTTACAGAGAATGAACTGAATGCAGTGGGCACTGTGAACTAACACAAATAAATATTTTAGGATGGCAACTAAGGCACTTGGCCTTAGAAAGACTAGCAGTGAGGAGCCTGTGATAAGGGCCTATCCCCTCTTACCTAAACTCTGATTCTTTTCTTACTCTAAATTCTTTCAAGGCCAAATATATGATTTTCTAAGGCCTCCTGGGCCAATACCCAGTTGATAGGTGAACGTCCACATTGTTTATTGCCCTGTAGTCTCTCACAGATAACTATTCCAACTCAACTCTAAGCTGGTGTGTGGTGGGGGGGGGGCAACAGAGGTACGTTTTCTTTCAACTTAGTCTCAGCACCTTATAATAATAACTCAATAGAATATCTGAGTTAAAAATCAGCCTAAAACAGAATTAGAAAGCTAAATATGTGAAAGAAAAATCCTCCAAACCTTAGCCATCTCAAAATCTATGATGTGGATTATCTAAGCCTTTGTCCCTCAACTAAATAATCCAAATCCACCTTTTTTTAAAGGCCAAGCATATACGAGATAATGGTGGGATGGTAGATTGAAATTTAAATGTTGATGTTTACAGTTTAACCTCATTTTCCATCAGCAGGTGTCTGGCCTGTCTACTGTACTCCACAGGCAAGGTACCCTCTCGAAGTTTACATCCTGGGTGGAAAATGTATCTTCCCTAATGAAGAAAGGCAGGTTCGGGGGAGAAGCCCACTCTTTTCCTGGTACTTGGGGTATAGGACACACTTGGCTGGGTTCATTCATTCTTTTATTCACACAACGTTTACTGAGCCTCTCAAAGGACAAGCAAGTTAACACGTGCTGGAATAACAGATCCTCAAAACTTAGTGCTATGGACAGTGCTGCTGCAGGTCTGCAGGTCTGTCTGCTCCACACATGAAGAGAGGAAACATTAGTGATAGGCTTTATTTACATGTAATAGAGTTTTAGATTAAAAAAAAAATCAGTGTCTTGCACCAGGGTAATTCTAAGCGCACGGTTAATCGTGTCCATCTGATCTGAGGCCGCGGTGGGAAGGACAAAGTTTAGACAAAGAAAGCAGCTAGGTCAGCTCTCCTCACCCTTGCTCTTTCGAGGCTCCTGCTCGAGGGACGGACACGGGGACTCCGGGGACGTCTGCTCAGGCAGCTTCTCCATGGGCCGGGTCCAGTCCCCGGTGCCGCTCCAAGGCCAGGATCTTCTCTAAAAGGTCTTCAGAACCCGACCCAAGGAACGGGCAGTCACTTCAGGACAGAGAGCGAGAAGAGGACAGATGTAGGGAAAGCTGCCCGTGCCGTAGGTGCCGCTTCCTGAGAGGTTCCCGGCCTGGGGGCGGTCGGGGAAGCCTCGTCTTCCCTGCAGGCAGACTGAACCCCGCCGCGGGGAGCGCCCGGCCGGCCGGCAGCGCGCCCCACCCCGACCCCACAGGATCCCCGCTGCCCGACCCTCTCCCGCCGCCCCAGCGGCGAACAGCAACACTCACTCGCTCAGCCGGCCGCACGTTCCGGCGGCGTCGGCGACCTCGGCCTCCAGGGGGACTAGAAACGCCTGCTCCTCGGCGCGCACTTCCGGGGCCCGTCTAGGCAGCTCGGAGGTCTAATCTCGATCGCGGGTTCCCTAGGGGCCGCTGGGGAGCTGGGTCCAGAGCGGAGTCGGGTGAGGGGCTTCCTTGGGCGTTTGTCCTCCTTCCCAAGAAGGGATTGAAGGAGGACAGAAAAGATTTCTCTATTTGCCCTCCATCGCCCAAGTGGACTTAGGATCTAAATTGGTTGTCTCTTCTTTCTCATCCCCAGTGTCCCGTGTGCACCCCATTTGCCTCCTCCGCTCTGCTCCACCCATCTCCACATGCCTTCTTCAAGATCACAGGCCACGCTGACCCTGCTGGGCCAAAACCTGTTATCTACGCCCTCTGTCCAGCCTGTCCTCCTCTCCCTTTGTCGCTTCAACTCAGCCTCCCAGTTATGCCTGGAGCATATAAACAAAGAGGAGGAACGTACTGGTACCAAAGGGCTGAAAGAGGAAGAAAAGCCGTAGAGATAGGATCAAGATCCAAACAACTACTGCACCTGGAGTACAGGTTTGCAGAGGCGTATCTGATATGCTGAAGCAGGAAAAAAGGATAAGGAAACGAGCTGTTCATGATAGAGGATTTTCCTGCTAAACTCAAACATAACAGCTACCAGTTATGGGGCACTGAAACTGAACATTATCTCATTAACCCTCACAACAATCCCACAAAGTTTATACTTTTTACTATCTTACACACCAGAAGCTGCACAGCTAGTGAGCAATCTAGAGGCAGGATTTCAACCCTGGCCCGTTCAAACCAGGGCCTGGAGGCTAACCACACTCCGGAGAGACAGTGGAGGAAGACGGGGGAAATGCTGTCTGCGGGACATAAGCGACTGCGGGAAAGACGTTCGTAATTACGTCCAAGTTGTAAATTTATTAACATGGATGAAATACAAATATAAAAGGGTAACCATTTTCTTAAAGAGAGTGGGATGAGGCAGCAAAATAATTCCAAAATCAGTATTTTCTTGTTGATTTGTACAGAGCACCATCTATTTGAAACCATTCTTAAGTCTTGGATTTAACATCGGTTCCTTCATGCACTCATATTTTGAAGGGAGTGTTAAGACTTGATGCCGCATGATAACGAATGTTAGAGGCGTGTCAGTTTGCCAACTCCAGCAGGAAGTGCCTGTCAGGAGGCAGTTCCTACCACACAGACCACAAATGCCTAGTGATTTCTCTAGTCATATTTTAAGTTCTCCTAGCTCAGGGTGTCCCTCCCTGAACAATGCTAGTCCTGTACTGGTAAACGCTTGCTCGTTGATTTCCTCTTTTTTAGATTTTATGCTAAGTATCTCTCCTCCGTTGTAGCGTTTTTTATATTAGTATTTACATTAAAAACTTCTGGGCATTTAGTATATGACCAGTAGCTTTTACATTACCTCACTTAATTTTCATGCTATTAACAACCACACTGTATACACAAGAAAACTAGAAAGGCTAATTAAGTAAAATGTCCAAAGTCATATAGCTAGTAAAATTCAAACATATGTCTCATTCCAAAGTCATCGCTTTGACTCATTCGTCTTCTTTACTCAATGGATTGTTTAATGCATTTGATTAGGTTAACTGTATCCACCGGCTTCCACTAAATATTGCCTGCCAACTGTATTACTGAATGAATGAAAGGACATAAGATGTTACATACTTGGATGTGAGAAATTCCATCGTTTCTGAGACAACACCCTATGGGCTTCCTTTGAACTTTGTTCTCAAATCCTCAGTTACCCACGTACTATTTCCTAAGGTGAAGCATTCTCCAAAGAGCTCATTTATTACTGACTTGAAAATGCCATACTCTTTCCTCTGCAGGCCTTCTGACATGCTCTCTTTTGCCCAAAATACTCTCCCTGCTCCACTCTCAGCACTCTCCATCTCTAGTCTACCGATCCACTCTTGCTCAAGCCGAAAACCTAGGAACCAAACTTGATTTTCCCATTCCCCACTCTGCTCCACCACTATAATATAGTCAGAGGTGATAGTAAACCTTGGTAAGAATATGTATCCATTAGTAAGTCCTAGTTGGCAGAAAAATTAAGAATGCATGTGGGTCATTGAGAAATGGAAATATAAATCTAGTGATGGCAGTGGTGGTGTCTTGGCAGAAGATGGGAATTCAGGAGATTTGACCTGTAGCCTGTCGTCAAAATTGTCAAGCCTGTTTCAAAGGGTGGGGCAGGGGGGTTCTAACTAGCTCCCAAAAGATACTGGGATATTTTCTCCCAGCTTCCCAGAGAGCTCTGGGAGCATTTAGGATCAGCTGCAAACTAATGGTGAATCACTGGGTGTGTAACAGGGAACAAAGAACTATCAAAGAAAACGTCTCTTCTCTAGGTTCTGGGATGTGTCCGATACCAACATCACGATGATGGAAAGCTGTGGAGTCAAACAGCCCTGACTTTGAGCTTACTGTGTGACCCTACAGGTTTTTCAACCTCTCTACACCTCAGTTCCTCTGTAAAACGGAGCTGGTTCCCTTGCAGAGTTGTTGTGAGGACTGTTTGAATATGTGCATATATATATACCTGTGTACGTAGGTAGGTGGATAGATAGATAAAATTAGGTGTTCCAACTATTAGATTTCTTCTCTTCCCTCCCCTGTCTTCAAGGCTAAAAAGACTAAGAACACAAACTATACTGGACCGATTAAATATCAGCAAGTTTAAAGAGACAAGTTACTTGCCCTCAAGGATTATTTTGGTTTCTCATTTTTTAAAATGTGTTTTATTTAAAAAACACATTCTGCCCAGCTCTACTGAAACCTCAAACTATTTACCCTTAATGTGCCAACAGCATCCCAACCGAATAACCCTTTAAATTGTAAACACTGACTTTATTGCAGAGGTCTGTGGAAGAGCAAGCTTTGTACCTGTACGAAGGAGAGTGATTTATTCCCGCTGTAAAGCAGGTTTCTAGAAGGAACTGAGTTGCAGCCAGGAAGGTGATTCTAAGATTCCCAAATGCTTCTGGCTGAGGACTTCAGATTTTATTTGAAACAGATTCTCAGAGTACCAAACACACCTTTATTCAAGTGGAAGTACAAAAGCACATTCCTAAACCAAATGCATACATGTGATTTTTACATTTTCTGCTATTTAGAGATTACTTAATCCTCTGTTTCATAATCACTGGAGGTGATTACCCGTGTTCTCTATCCGTAGGGTATATATGGTCATAGACAGGAAAACGAAAACATGCATTTTTCATATGCTTTTACATTTAGATCATTCATTTAGGTCCCTACCGTGCCCTGATGAGATCCTATGCTTGCTGATGGCTAAGAGGTAAAATACTGTGGTAGAACTACCCTAGAGGTTATTAGCCATAAGAGGCTTACAGAGTAAGCAATGAATTTTTATATATTTGTTAAGGATCCCTAGAGAATATTTTAACATATGAATTATGAAAGCCTCAATCGCCGGAACGACGACTAGAATTTTAAATAACACTGTCTTATTCACAAAATATGTTGACGCTTAAGATGGAAAAATGCAATAGAATGCTTTGACATCATCTAAAGAATCATGAACTCTTGCTAGGTGTTATGACAGTGACACTGAACTCTGGAGCCAACATCTGTGCTCAGTTTCATCAATCAAAAAAAAATGTTATTTTATATGGCCTGTAGACTCTAGTAAAATACAAAAAATATGATGATGTGTAAACAATTAAAAGCGGGTAATGAAAAACTGTAATGGTTAGATTTTACAGGCATATCTGCCATTCTTGAAATATACTATAAAGATATTACACAAGAACAGCAATACCTTTGATGGAAGGCAGCATTCCCTTACGAACATCTCTGATTTTAGTATATGTTCTTTACGTTTTACCCTATCAAAAGCAGACCTGAGCATTCTGCTGGCCTTCAATGGACATATATAAAATAATTCTGAACTTAGACATGCAGAATAGGCGCTGAATATAGCTAGGCTACCACCAGTCTTGTTGGCTTCCTAAGGTCTTTTTCATCTCTTTTAGAAGGCTGTGAATGCTAACACAGCTAAGAATTTGGGTGTCACTTGAAAATGTTTAGCTGCCTGCCACAAACTCAGGGGAAACAGAATCCTTCATAGTCATGGATGGACAGGGTGTGTAAATCCATTTCTTTTAAAGGAAGATAATTTGCATTAGGACAGAAGACACCAAAAAGGCAAGTAGGGGTGGCATACCTGCTGGTGTAAAGCTTAAAACTAGGAAACCATCATTGAAGGTGCTTAAGAGAATGGAGAAATCAACAGGAATCCAAATGTTACGGCTGGAAAGAAATAGGGTCCTCAGAAAACAGCAGGCCTAAGAGTCTGTTTTGGAGAGAACTTTGACTGAGAACAGTAGAAAAAGCTAAATGAGAAACTTTCCAGAAGTTGACATGTTTTAACATTGGTGTATCAATTTATCTTAGGGAAGCTGTGAACAATAAGAACCAACTTCAGGAAAAATAAAAATGTTTATAGGCCACATTAAAATAAAAATAGCTTAGGGGCTTCCCTGGTGGCACAGTGGTTGAGAGTCCGCCTGCCGATGCAGGGGATACGGGTTCGTGCCCCAGTCCGGGAAGATCCCACATGCCGCAGAGCGGCTGGGCCCATGAGCCATGGCTGCTGAGCCTGTGCGTCCGGAGCCTGTGCTCCACAACGGGAGAGGCCACAACAGTGAGAGGCCCGCGTACCACAAAAAAAAATAAAAATAAAAATAAAAATAGCTTAAATGAGTTCCATAAATAAAGCATACATACCTACTTATAACATCTATTAAATAAAAGAATGCCACGAGAAAACAGAACTGCATTCACCAAGTCACTCCTCTGACTAGATTCTTCTGCAATGAAAAAGACTGGGACTATATATTAACGATTTCATATGCAAATAATAATTTTCCCTTCAATATTTTGATGTTGAATAAAGCCTGAAATACGGTGCTAAATGTTTCCACTTGCATTATATCAAATTCCTGTCTGGTGTGGATATTCTGATGATGAAAAAAGACTTGAACTCCTAGACTTGTCATTTACTATATACCCAAATGACTTCTCTTGGGTATGAATTCTTTGCTGAATGAGGGTTGGCATATGGCTGAATCCTCCCACACATACACATTTATTACATTCATAGGTATTCGGCATGAAATGAATTTGATGCTCACCATGTAGTTTCTTTGACTGAAGGCTTTTTCACGTTTATAGGGTTTCTCTCTAGCGTGTATTCTTTTATGTCGACTAAGACTTGAATTCTGACTGAAAGATTTTTCACATTCTTTACATATGTAGAGTTTCTCTCTAGTATGAATTCTCTGATGTCTAGAAAGGGCTGAGCTCTGATGGAAGATATTCTCACATGCATCACATTTATAGAATTTTATTCCAGTATGAATTCTCCAATGGTGACTAAGGTATGAAAATAGCATGAAGCATCTACCACCTTCAATGTATTTGTAGGTTTTCTCATTGATATGGGTTCGCAGGTGTAAAGAGTTTAACACGGACTAATAGCTTTCCAACGTTCGTCACATTCAGAAGGCTTCTCTCTGGTGTGAATTCCCCAATGATGAACAAAGGTTGAGCTGGGACCAAATCCTTTACCACATTCAGGACACACATGAACTGGTGTGAACTCTCAGATGCTGAATGAGGCCTGAACTTGACTAAATGTCTCCCCACGTTCATTACATTCACAAGGTTTCTCTTTGGTATGAATTCCTTGATGGTGGACGAGGTGTGCTCTCTGACTGAGGTTCTTTTCCCACACATCACAATCAAAGGCTTTTTCTCTGGTGAGGACTTCCTGTTGCAGGACAAGATCTGAGCTATGGTTGAAATTATCCTGATAATCATTACACTCATAGGATTTCTCTTTCCTATGAATTTTGTGATGCTGAATAAGGCATGAGGTTTGACTGAAAGCTTTTCCACATTCATTACATTCATGTGGTTTCTCTCCTGTGTGAATTCTTTGATGCTGAATAAGATGGGAATTCAATCTAAAGTCTTTTCCACATTCATTACATGTATAGGGCTTTTCTCTGAGACGAATTCCTTGATGCTTAATAAAGGTCAACCCACATTCGTTGTATTCATAGGACTTCTCTTCACAATGGACCTTCTGATGTTCAGCTAAGTGTGAGGTATGACAGAAGTCACTGCCACACACAGTACACTTACAAGGCATCTCTCTGTGAACTCTCTGATGTTGAGTGAGGTGTACACTACGACTGAAGACTCTTTCACAACTGCTACATTTATAAGATTTTGCTCTAGTGTGAATCCTCTTATGCTGAATTATGTCTGAGCTCTGACTACAGGATTTGTCAGACGCCTCACAGGATTTATCAGATGCTTCACATTTATAGGGTTTCTCTCTAGCGTGTATTCTTTTATGTCGACTAAGACTTGAACTCTGACTGAAAGATTTTTCACATTCTTTACATTTGTAGGGTTTCTCCCTAGTATGAATTCTCTGATGTCTAGAAAGGGCTGAGTTCTGATGGAAGATTTTCTCACATGCATCACATTTATAGGATTTCTCAGTGGCAGGAATGCTCTCCCATTTATTAAGGTGGGAGAGTTCCATTAAACTTTCCTTATACTCATTACTCTGAAAATCCTGTGTTAGATTTATTTGCTCATGTTTACCAGCTGAATTCTGGTTGAGGCTCATGTCATACTTATCAATGTCATCAACATTCTGTATTCTAAGAACTCTCTGATCTGCATCAAGAGTTGAGTCCAGACTGAAGCTTTTTTCAGGTTCATTACATTCACTGTTCTTCTCACTGGTGAAGGTTTTCTTACTGATTGTTATTTGCCTAAACTCTCTCTCCAGGAAGAGAAATTTCCTTAGGATTTCCTGAAGCCTTTCTAATCTGTCCTCAGTCTTATACACTTCTCTAGTCTCAGGAACTTGGGCAATATCCTTTTTGAGTCTTCCTACTCTCACTTTGTATGAATGTACTTCTTCTGGAATTTTCTGCTTAGGAATCAACAGCTTGTTTTCTTCTCTGGTCTCTCCATCTGATTCAATATATAAATAGAAAATGCAAATGTAATCTGTACCCTGTGCTTAGAAAAACAAAACTTAGAGAAGAGAAAACTAAATAATCTACAATCTACCAGGGTAAGAGAAGTTTATTTACTCTGAAACACAGGAACAAAATCTCAACAGCAGATGCAAGGGCATGAATAGGAGCAGTGAGGTAGGATCCAAGTGGTCCAAGGTGTGGGAGAAATAGAGGGCAGGTTCAGCAGAGTAAGAAGATAACCAATTAAGGTGTTTCAATGGAGATAACAGGGAACTAGTTCAACAGAATCATAGATAAGCAACTTGAATAGGGACCTAGTACAACTTATGGATAAGGGACAAAGTAAGAGTTCATCAAAACTGAACGGAAAAGGAAAGAGCTCTCCGTTCTGGGATACAGACAGAGCTCTTCATTGACTGCCAAAGCAACTACAGCTTGGCTCAACAACTAGACTTTACTTCCCTGCTAATTTATCTGATTGATTCTGCCTTACTCACCTGAGCAGTCATCTCTTAAGACTTCTCTATTCTTAGTTTCCAGATCAAAGACCTGTAGATCTTGTTCCAGCTGGGAGATCCCATCAGGCTTGGAAATTGGAAATCCTGCTCACAGAGAAGGAAATGGGATGTGGCAATTTATCCCCAGATACTACACCAGCCACTTTTTCTCTTAATAATGGCTAATGGAGAAAGAAAGTAAATTCTTAGAAGACATTAGGAAGGCCTGGAGAGTGAGAAGGCCAAAGACCTTCTACAAGGAGTTCATATTTGTGCTCTAGAAAGAGGTATGCTAAGGGGCAAGTTGATGACTTTTGGGAGCATAAGTATTCATTTACACACACTCAGGGAATGTGGCGTGAGTGTGTACCTGTCTTCACAGAAATTATCATTATCACTCCTCATCTGTTGCCTACAGATTACTCTTTGTATTAGACCTGGCCTACAAGTATTAGACCTGGTCAAAATGGAGGTCATCAAAATATAACTCTGCTGGACTGGAGAAAGGTGAATTCTCAAGCACCTGTTGTGCGGTGAGCTAAACTGTAGCAATAGAATCAGTGAAGGCTGAAAAAATATTCCAAGGACCAATCTCAAGAAACAATTCATTTCAGGGCACATGAGGAAACAAATAATATGACACATCCTTACCCCTTAGGAGCTTATACTCTTGTTTATTCAACAAACATTTATGGAGTGCCTCCTATATGCAAAGTATGTAGGAGATAAAGAGCCCAAGCAGATAAGGTCCATCCCCTCAAGGACCTTACACTCTAACTGCAGAGACAGATATAAATAACTTACACTAATATGATACAGTGAGGAAGATGCAATAAAAGTGCATTTTCACACAAAATGGTCTTTCTCTGGCTTGCATAATGGACTGCTAGGATCTCATCTCTTTTATTTTTTTATTTTATTTTTTTTTTATCTCATCTCTTTTAAAGCAAAAGCAAGAGGCAGTCTGCTTCTGAGGTGGGGCAGAACTATTACAGTATCAAAGGGGCAGTTTTTACACGTATTCAGCCCATAAAGCTTCTAGTAGCACACATACAAGGTCTAGCTCAAGCCCCTCATCTCCAAAAGCCTTTCTCTGCACTTACTGAATGTCTACAAACTGTATTATGTGTTCTTCTTATCCTGACATGTCTCTATATAATGAAGTTTACAGATTTTTTTAAATTGTTTTCAGGTATTATCATCCCTACCTGATTTATAAACTCTTTGATAACAGGGACCATGTACCTTGTATCTTGCACTTCTTTTCATTCATTTATTTAAAAGCTACTCATTGAGTGCCAATTTTGTGCCCAAGTGTCAACAGATAATCAATGTTTTAAAAAGGGCTCTGGGCCTGAAAAGTATGATAAACCAATAGTTGTCCTATGGGATTCCACTTGACAGCTTAAGAGCAGGGAGATCAGAACAGATATAAAAAAGGCATTTACTGTGTTTCTGAATTCCTGTTGGGCATAGAGTCAATTCTCTTTTTGGACACATTTTAGTTAAGGTCCTCCATGTCAAATGAAATAGTTTTGCAAGTTTAAAAAAAGTTAGTATGACATGACACAGCAACTACTCTGCTCAGAATTCTGATAACATAATTCGCAACTTTTGACAGATATTTATTAAGGTGTTTCTAGGTATTTGAAAATTGAAATTAATTTTGGTTACTCTATATCTACACTTAAATCACTTACACACAACAAAAAAGATCATCTTCTTGTTGGATTAGGGGTTTGATTTTAGACACATGTTTAAGGTAATGTAGGAAGGTATAGAGAATGCCTAGCAGGCAGTTAGAGATACAAGACTGCAGTTTAGAAGAGAGAAAGGGATTCAAGATACAGACTTAAAGTCACTTGTATTATCAAAATATTAAGCTAAGATTCACTAAACATTTGGTAGGTGCAAAGTACCACACCAAGAGCTTTATAAGCTTTTACTCACTTAATACTCACCATACCTTCATGAGATAGGAATTATTACTGTACCAATTTTACAAATGGGAAAACTAAGATTCAGAGAGGTTAAGAACGTTGCCCAAGGTCATGATAACTGGTGAAGCTGGGGCTCAAACAGACAGTCTTATTTCAGAAACCGGCTTTTAAATAATCTACTAGTAAAAAATAATGATTGTGAATGAAATCCATCCCTTCCTCTAAATATGTACAGAAAGAGAACAGAAGACCAACATAGTGACAATGGAGCAAAAGGTGAAAATAATAAAAAGAACAGAGAAACAGTAATTAGAACAATACACGGAGAGACAGGATCCAACAGATTTAGAATCATGACGTTTAATTAAAAGGGACCTGAGAGAACATTTAGTGTCAAAGGAATGAAAATCTCTTCGTAATAGGCACAGCCTGAGCAATATTCAATCTGAGAAAATTCCATTATGAACAAACAATTTGAACACTCTCCTGAAATCTTTGTCTGTATTAAGAAATCTGGTCCATAGCTCCCACTTGCTGCCCCTTCGGAAAGAACATGTGCTGGTAAGTAACCAGCACAAGCCAGGTGCTTACGCACATAACCTGATTTAAGCCTTGACACAACCCAGGAAGCAGACATTATTTTTTGTTTTATAGATGGAAATGTCATTATAATCGGTTTAAATATCTGCTCAGTCACAGATGGTAAATGGAACCCACAGTTAACATTCTTTCCAATCTATACTAAGGGTCACAGAAAGCATTAAAGCAGGTTTTCTCACCACTGGCCTGAATGCCTTTTTCCTAGATTTAAGTCAAAAATCTACGCTTTCAAAATATGTATTTTTCCTATCGAAATTTGAAATTTTTCCTATCTAAAATTAATTTTTTATTAAAACATTTTGATTTTTAAAATTGAAACCTTGACAGTTTTCTAATTAGATTTATTTTTAACTTAATCTGATCTTTAAAAATAACATTTAAAATTTACCTCATTGTTTGTTGCCTATACCAGTGCTGTGCTAAGACTTTAGCCATCTAAAAGCTGCATGCTTTTCTTCCTGGTCCTTAATAAACACACAAATAAAATCTCTCCTTAGCTATATTGTTCCTGTGTAGATACCTATTATAATGGAATGTATCCTCTAACAATTTTACTTTTTCTTGAATCCATGCCCTTTCTGCTCCCAAACTGTATAACCTCATGCCTGTCTGTCCATTTTAAATTACCATCATAGTACAGAGCCATAAAAATATAAAAAAACACTATATGTGGTTGGACTAACTGTCCTAAGGCACAAAACAGTGAAAAAGCGTGGGCTTCAGAGTCAGATCAGAGTCCATAGCCTAGCTTTGTCCCTGGATGGATCACTTAACTCCTCTTAGCCTCGGGTATAAAACAGAATAATACCTGCTCACAGGGTTATGGTAAGGATTAAATGAGATATGTTAAGTAGTAGTGAACAACTGTGGTAGTGAAAGACATTCTATACAAAATCATTTTTGCCCTCACGACATCAACTTCAAAAAGCAAGGGGTATGTGCCAAACATTCCTGATTTATCAGCTCACTCACCATCCAGTAGAGTTCTGGGAAGCAGCTTTCTAATGCTGTCACCTAACAGGGCACCTGCCACACTGCCCCATGTGAATTGTAATCCAAGCTTTTTTCCCAGTCTTATTAATCTCCAGCACTAAGTCACAGACGACTTCCCTTTGGGTATGACCCCCAAGCCAGTAATTCACTCACTGGCAACAGTATATGCTTCTTTTTAGATGTGGTAATGAAAATTTTTACCTACTTTTTTATTCTTTTACTCTGTTCATACTCTGTATATTTATTATTGTGTAGTGGAAGCACTTAACCAAAAGACCAAAGTTCTGATATCTGTGACAAATACAACTCAGAGCTACTATCATGGGAAAAAGGTATGAACTGGAAAACAGGGCTGCTAAATCAGAGACTGAATTATAAAGTCCTTATTTTACAACACAAAACATTAAGCTAAGTTAACTAAGTGTATAAACTTCGATTTCAAGTGGAGTTTGCTGAACCCCCAAATATGAAAATTACTTCCTAAAGATTGTAAAAAATAATTACTAAGGAGAGGCTGCTGACTTGGTCACAAAAACAAGTTGAGTAGGAGGGCTTCTTTTACGTAATTGTGCCCAGCATGTGTGACTGTGCATACGTGTCCTGTGTATGTGCAGAGATGACAGAGGAAATGGGATAAAATTCAGTCTAACAGTATGCTGTGCTGTTAGGCTGATTGAACTACTAAGAAGTTTCTTTACTCCAAAAAGTAGACAGGTTAACTGTTGGAAATTATGTAATTATTAGATATTAACAGTAATTTACAATTACATATCACTTTACAATTTACAAGTTGTTGAATATACATTCAATTTGACAGCCTGAAGGAAAGACAGCCTTTCCATTCCATTGAGGAAAGGCTAAGGAACACTTGACCAGGAAAGGTCATATAAACGCATCAATCTGTACAGCCCCACAAAGAATAAACGGGACAAAGGCAGGACCCTGGAGGGGGCCACAGGGATTTAAAGGAAGCAAAAGACTAGAACGTTAGAAAGGCCCAGGGGTCTCAGGAGATTTAGGCAACAGAAGGGGCAGGTCATGTTCACTACAGAAAAGGAGGGGCACACAGTGTATGTTCCACAGTCTAAAATAACATGAAAAGATCATAACCGAAGAGCTGGAGTCGAACTTTGTGGTTTCTGAGAACACAAGTCGATGACCACCAACCATGGCTTCTGATTGAGCTCAGAATTCAGGGTTCAAAATTCTGGTTGCAACGGAGGGCTTCCTTGGCCCTTTGAAATTTATCAAAGGTCATCTGAGGAGCTGCAATTTTACATAGTGGTGGCATCCTGAGAAGCATCTACTCCATCAATCAAGTGTAATATCTCATAACCGTGGAAAAGGAGTTTCCGAGCGGGGACGAGCACTATCGATGGGAAGCCGATACCTGGGCCATCTCTTGGAGATTCCTGCTGAAAGGACTGCAAGTGTTTCTCCAGAGAAAGCACTTGCCTGGGTATGACTCAGGGCCGGGCAGGAATTCACACTATGAATCCGGGTGGTGGGAAGGCGGAGAAGTATGCCTACGAAGATCAAAGAGCCAGGAATGGAAAACATACTAAAAACCTTCCCAGTGGGCAGGCTGCCTCCCCACAGATAAGAAGACCTCTTTAATCCTGAGTGTAATCAAGGAGACAAAACAACACCCTGGATGCCACCAGCACAGGCAAAGCAAAAAAGAGTTAAAAAAAAAAAAAGAGAGAGAGAGGGAGAGAAAGAGAAAAGAAAAAGTATGATTAAGTACATACATACATAACAAAGAAAAGAGCAGCAGAGACAGGCAAAAAAAGAAAGAGGAGCAATGCTCACACCGAGGGGGATGCCGACAACTCCCACCGATCCTTCTCTACACCACCACAGGCTGTCTAATCTCAGCTGCCAACTGCACCATCCAAATGACAAAGGAGAGACTCGGTCTAAGTCTGAGACTTCTGCAGCTCGGGTGAGGTTACGCAGCATTACCTTCTGGGTGACTCACTGAAATGTACTCGCAGTGAGTCATGCCTTGAAATCAAGTCTCTCAAATTTTGCCTACTTGCAGATGAATTTAGGGATCTTAAGAGGTGAGGGATTATTCAACAAAGACGTTAGCCTATCTTAAAAAAAAAAAGGCATTTCTTCTTCTGAGAAAAATGGGAAACTCTCAGATACAGGGGCACTGAATTACCAGGTAGGAAAGTGTCTGGTTGTGGGTTGGGAGGCCCTAGAGTCTCTCTCATAAAAAAGGAAAAGATAGGGAAAGTGAGAACTTGCAAAGCACCAGCAAGTTTCCCTTTTCCAACAGGGAACAGATGCCCCACAAAAGCAAGAAACATTAACTGAGATTAAGGAGTAGAATGTCTCCTCCTGAAACCCCCGAAGGAAACCCACTCCCAGAGGAGACGACCTTAAAGAAGGAGGAATCGGAGGTTCTACGGCCAGGGATCTGAGCCACACTCAGAGACCTCACACCTACTCAAAAACAAGGAAGTAAAGAAATCCTAAGCGGTAAACTGAATAATAAGAAAGGCAATCCTTACCCAGTGAGACCAGGTTCCCATAATTCTCTAACATCACTTCTCTGTAGAGAGCCCTCTGAACAGGGTCCAGGCATCCCCATTCCTCTCGAGTAAGGTGCACAGCCACATCCTCGAATGTCACAAACTCCTGAAATAACACAGCCTGGCTGCTCTGGGGAAGGAGGCCACCACAGCATCATGGCCAGAGAATGAAGGAGATGATACAGAGGGTCTGCAGGGTGCATTTATGGTGGAAAGGAGGGAGAACAGAGTAGAATCTAGGGAATAGGTTCCACAACCCTTTAACATCTAATAAGCACCCATGACAGCACCAAGGATAAAGGAAGTGTTTGCTGGTGGTATTGGGGAGATGGAAAGGTGGTTTCTGTGAAGTCCAGGTCTCTGAAGATGATCAGCACCCAACCTGGGGTCTGCTATTAAAAAAAAAAAAATTCAGGAAAGGTTTATGGATGGGATGAGGAAAGGACCACACTCAATCAGCAGCAATAGTCCCTGAGGAAAAGCAGAGGGTTCCTCAGCTCACCTGGTACCTGGCTGTTAGGAGCGCAGCTGCCTGGTCTCCTGGGCTTCCCTCGTGGGGAAGAGCAGGCACCTGGGGGACAGGTGGAGCTGAGGGAGGAGAAAGGAGCCAAGAGTGAGAGCAGCCCTTCCCCAGGGCTCCCTTACACAAGAGAGAGTCAGTGGGACCCTTACTCACATCAACATTACGGTAAAACCAACGAACGTTTATCGGGTATTGACCATGTTCTGCACCTTCTCAGCACCTGCATGCCCTCCTTACACATGCTTAGACCCGTGATACAGGATTTTATTATGAAATCTCATATTGTACATTATTCCATGACATGACATACCTCTAACAGAAGGGTAAGCACTGTTACCTGTTTTGCAAATGGGCAAAGCAAAGCATAAAGATTTGCAGTGGCTCATCCAGAGCCACAGTTATTCAGTAGACTTTTGACCCTCTCCCAGACACTGTTCTGTAAACTTCATTAAGCCTTTCTTTTGAGACTGGGCACTGTCTCTGCAACCAGTGTGTAAGGCCCTCTAGAATAAGGAGTGGTCATCTGTTTCCTCATACTCCTTTCCACACTCTCACAATGCTCCACAGCACTCTACGCACCATGGCACTCAGCTGGTGTTCCTGACACACAAGTTATTTCAGGCACTGCAGTCGGCACAAGTGATCTCATACAAACTTCATACAAGACAAAGGCAGTACAAGAGAGATCAACCTCTCTCTATAATACATAAAAATGTTATTTTGTGGTCAACATGTGATATGTATACATTGTTATTTTACGGTCAATATGTGATATGTATACATTGGGCTCAACCAAGGAATTAGATGGTTGTTTTCTTGATCAAAATTAGATTAGTCACGAACACTGCAGTGGCAACAGAATGGCAGCTGGCAAAGCACAAAAGGTCAAGGAGGGAAGAAACTAAGTTAAGGGAACAGGGGGAGGGACAGGCCCTAAATCTAAGAGGAAGTGAAAGCAAGGCACGGGCGGTAAGGTGCGGCAAAAGCAGCATTTCTTAGAAATTATTCTGAATGTGGTAACTGCGATGAAGTGAAAGTTGCATGAAGGAGAAACAGCCAGAGCAGAGTGAGCGAAGACCACTCGGCCTATTAAAGGACAGGCTGACCTCAACAGAGGGGCCGAGATCAGGACTGGACTGAGTTGCGTCTGTGCCTCCCCTTCAAGATCTCCCTCTAGGGAGCAATCTCTCATTGAAATCCCTGGCCTCTCTCATACCAGGCCCAGGAGCCCCTCTGCACTCCCATTCTCCTGGATGGAAGTGGTCTCTCTGCCTTACCCCCAGTGAGTCCCTGTTCCATGTCGGTGTCCTGCACGAACTGAGGCTCTCGGGACAGACCCTCAGAGTGGGTCTCCAAAGGCTGAAACTGGACCCTTGGAGATCCTGCTGCTTCCTGGGCCGATATTTCCTCCATCCCTGTTCTGGAGGACGATGACCATCACTGCAGGGTGAGATTAGGAGAAATTATTGTAACAAGTTAAAACAACCCATCATTTTACATTCTCAGGACTTAGCAAAGTATCTTGCACACTGTAGACACAATGAAAATAGTTAATGATGATTAACCACCTAAAATAAACAGCAGGAAGAAAAATGGACATTATTCACGTTCAGATATTTAAGAACCAAGTCATATGGTCCAAGTATGCAGTTTATTTGAACTCCACTAATCCAGAATTTGTGGAATTTTTTTTAATCAAGGAAACACAATTTAAGAGCCTAAAATTTTCTGTGTAAATTGAAAATACTTGACATTTACAAACTTCTTTCAAGGTTCAGGTATGCACCCAGAGAAACACACTAGTTCCGATACTCGTAATTTTTTAAAAGCAGGCCCCTACGAATTTTTTGGTAAACACTGTCAGCCCCCTCTGAATTACTGAACGGCCTCAACTGATAACCAAGTTCCACTCTGGGGGGTCAGACCCTTCGATAACTCAGACTAGGTGGCAAGGCCCTTCCCACAATCCTGACAGTAAGCCAGGGAAGGGCTGCGACTCTAACAGGTCTGACTGGTTGTCCTTCACACCCAAGGACGCGGCAGCGCTCCGTCCCCTTTCCACACCCTCAGAAAGGGCCCTCGCGCCCGGCCCTCAGAAGGCCTCGCCCGGCGCTGCCCTCCTCCCACTTCCCTGCTAGGTCAAGACACGGTCCCAAAAGGGCGAAGCGGGCCCCAGAAACCCAGCTCACAGCAGGGCACGGTCACCGGGTCCTGACGGCGGGGCCCTCCGTCCGCGGGGTGTCGGGGCGAACCCTGACTGAAGAGACACGGGCCCTCGCACCCCGGCCCCGCGCGCCCCTGGGGACGGGAACCGCAGTCAGCCGGGGACGAGAGACTCCTCCTCCCCGGGAGGCTAAACAAGGAGCCAACGCACCGCGACCCCAGAACGCCTTCCGGGGACTCACCAAGCGGAGGGGCGGGCCGGTCGGCCGTCCGGTAGCGGACACCCTGGCTCACGGGGCCACCACAGCCTTTCGGGGGTCGCTCTAGGCTGCTCGGAGGCCGGCGCTTCTCTGTGGTACTTCCGGAGGCGGAGTCCGATGGCTGGGGGCAGGGCGGGCCCCGGATGAGGGCCCCGGATGCGGGCTCCGGATAAGCGGGTGTCAGTCGCTGAGTCTTGTTTGTGAGGCTTTTCCATCCACGTCCTTCTGCCGGTCTCACCCTCCCT
This sequence comes from Globicephala melas, assembly GCF_963455315.2. Taxonomy (NCBI): domain Eukaryota; kingdom Metazoa; phylum Chordata; class Mammalia; order Artiodactyla; family Delphinidae; genus Globicephala; species Globicephala melas. The sequence continues at coordinate 6,196,903 of NC_083328.1, read as the reverse complement.
GCTGACCCTCGCTGGCCGCTCTGTAGCCAGTACATCGGTAGTGACCGCGACAGCCCCGGACTTGGGAAGGCGGCCCCGCTCTCCCTTCCCTGGCTGCAGCCAACCTTCGAGACTCCCCACGGGGTGGTGGCTCTTCCGCGGGCGTGCGTGTCGGGGATGAGGACGAAATATCCAACCTAGTGGTCCGACCTCCATGAGTCAGCCGTTCGGGAACTAGCACAGGGGTACAAAATACGCTGATTACAGCCAGGGTTGAAGGCGCTTCGGTTATATGAGAACCTCAGAAAATCATAGGATCGAAACATAATACGGTTCTTGGGGGAAGGTGGGGGCATTGAGCAAGTTGGAGTGGAAGAGAGACTGGGAAAGAGCTGTGTTCCTGGTGGAAAGACGGGACTCTGCAGAAGGAGGGATGGGTAAAGCACGGTGCACGTGGACAGGCAGGCCCAGGGCTAGCACAGAAGCCCCTAGGGCATTAGGACCTCCTGCATCCTTAGAGAATGTGATGTCTTGTGGTGGGACTAGGTCCGCCAGGGACTGGCAAGTCGACTAAAGAATCAAAACAGTGATTGGAAGGGACTTTAGGTACTACTCCTTTGTTTAAGCTCACAAATCAGATATTTACCCTTTAATGATATTTGACATTTACAGTTAAATATAAGAAAAATCAAGTGTGACATTCTCCATGCTTTTTCAAATTACATAAGCCTCTGGGAGATTCTGATATGACTTCCCTTTCTCTCCTTGAGTATCTCATGAACCTACAGCAACTTCCTACTATGACACAATCTCTCTAGTCTATAGTATCTCTGTCACAATGGAGTCAGCATCACGGATAGGAAATGCACTGCTTAAAAAAAAAAAATGCACTGCTTGGTCAATTGCTTGTTGGACAGCTCCAGTTAGAAAGTTTTTTTTTGTGTTGAACAGAACTATACCTCCTGGTGATGTCCATTGTTCCTGTTGCAATCCCTGGGACAACAGATGACACATTACTTCCTGCTTGTCATTAACAACTTGTTATGAACCAGGTTCGTTTGCCCAATGGGCAGCAAGCCAAACACTGAGAGACTGAGGTTGGCAGCAGAGTTTATTAACACGGAAGCCAAGTGAGGAGGTAGGAGAACAAATCTCAGATCCACCTCCCTGAAGGTGAGGGACTTGAGATTTTTATTGGATAAAGAAGCAGGTTGGTCTTAAGTGTGGGGTAAGGTGATAGGAGGTTGGGGAAAGGTGAGGTAATCAGTGTTCTGCAAAGGCATATCTGAGTTACAGGCTTCTTAATGGGATGCATGTTCAAAAATGCAGGCACTTAGCATGATCTGAGCTTCGAGTTTTTGGCCCTCTGATGTCAAAAGTTCATTCGTCAGACACCTGCACAGGCTGAGTTTTAGGATCAGTGGTCCCAACCAGTCTTAGCCAGCTTGAACTGGACAAGAGCTGACTCCAAGTTTCTGAAAAACAGCTTTAGTCCCTGTTACTGTAGCCACTCATATGACAGAGGTGTTATCTATAGGGGTAGTTGAGGAATCTCGTGGTATATTATCTAGGCTACAAGAAGCTTGGAGGGTGTGTAACTTGAAAAAAATAATTTAAGCGAGCTTGTTCAGTGAAGGCAGAGGGTTTTTTCTTTTATTTTATTATTATTTTTTTTTTGCGGTACGCAGGCCTCTCACTGTTGTGGCCTCTCCCGTTGCAGAGCACAGGCTCCGGATGCGCAGCCTCAGCGGCCATGGCTTACGGGCCCAGCCGCTCCGCAGCATGTGGGATCTTCCCGGACCGGGGCACAAACCCGCGTCCCCTGCATCGGCAGGCGGACTCTCAACCACTGCGCCACCAGGGAAGCCCAGCAGAGGGTTTTTTAAACAAGTTGTTCCTTTACCTGCTGTTCTGTAAAACAAGCTCAAGAATTGGGCACCATTTCAAGCTCTTCTAATGTTCTAGGATAGCTATAAGTTTGAGGTTCTTTCCTGAGTTGCCCCACAGGTTGTAGCTCTCAGCAGAGTGTTGCATTTCTACAGCAGAGGTGAGCAAACTATGACAGTGGTGCATCTGTGTCTAGCTCAGATGTCTGGCTCCCTAATACGTATTTGTAACACACACACACACACACACACACACACACACACACACACACACACACACACACACACACACACACACACACACACACACACACACACACACACACACACACACACACACACACCCCCCCCCCCCCCCCCCACCCAAAAGCGCAGCACAGGCCCGGAAAGCGGATGTTGACGCACTTCCGGCTTTTGTGACACTCTGGGTTCTGGCGAGCGGAGCGCCTGGGTCCAAGTCCACTGTCTTTTGGTCCCCAGACTCACCTCCCTTTTCTATCCCAGCACCCCAGGCTTCTCCGGGGTTCACGATGAAACGGGGTTCCAGCCGGGGAGGATGGGCGGGGACGCAGGTGGATGTGTACGGCCGTGTTCCGCGATCCCCCTCGCCACGACCGTCCCCAGACGGGGTGGAGGGTCCGTGTCCCTGTCCTTCGTCCCAGCCTTGGCAGTAGGAAGCGCCGTCTCCCTGCAGATACAGCCTTGGATCCCTGGTTTCTGGACTGGGATGAGATGTCTCTGGGACCGGGAGGAGGCAGCCTGCGTGCCCCACCTACAACGCCTCGTCCTCGGTTTTCACCCCAGATGACCCTCGTCTAATTTCTGTGCTCCCCGATCGTCCCCCTTTGCTTTCCTTCTGGTGAAAGCTTGTCTCCTGGGTTCCTAGGGACCTCAAGGTGTAAAATGAGAAAGACCCTAGAGCCTACCAAGCTCCACGGTTTTGTTTTTGATTTTTTTAGTGAAGAAGTTTAAGACTCATAAGTGTTTGCAGATCATCCGCTCACCCCCAAATTCACCACCATTAATGGCAGTGATTAAAGAATGTTTGCAGCTTAGTGAATAAAGTGAGTTGAATGCAGGAAAACGTTACATGCACTTCACCCTCTTCTTTTCAGTTTCCGAGCTTCCTGAAAGCTTTTTTTACAGGAGTAATTTGAGACACCAGGTGAATTTTTCAATTGTGGAAGCCAACTGTGCTTGACTCAGAGGGCTGAGTAGTGAGGGGTGTCTGCCGTGGTGCGGCGGCAAGAGCAGATCGCTGGGCCACTTGCCCATTGGTCACTGGCACCCTCTCTGCCACTGATTAGCAGGATGCTCTTAGACAAAACACTAAGTCTCAAATTTATCCTAAGTAAGGTAAACTAGACTGCATATCTCAGAGGGCCCTTCCAACTTGGACATTCATTGATAGAGGGAAATTAACTGAAAAATGCAGCTAGGCCAAACTTAATGCCCCATCGCCATTTCCTGAAATGCCACCAGTATACACAAAGACGCTGTCATTGAGAGAGGCTGTTAAGTGGCAGAGGACCAAAGAAAACACTTATACAGGACTGTGCTACACAGATCATTTGCAATCAATAAATAAGTTGTGGAGAATACCTTGTAAGCAGATCAATGAAACCTCCTTACTACTTGCTGGAGAAATAGGTTGGTTACATAGTGTAATGGGAGACGTAGGTAACTTACCCATGGACACATTATTTACTTATGTATTTTAAACCTGTGCTGCTATAGTATTCCTCCCATCTTACTCAGATGCTTCATAAGTAACCTGACAGTTGCAGTAGAGTAGCATCTCTTAATTTCTAAATGACATGCCCTTCCAAGTATTGAAATACCCGGCCTATAATGAATTTGTTGAACTTTCTCCAAATGGGCAAAAAATGTTGACATTGCATGCATTCAAACAAATGTTTTTTAAAATATCTCCTGGTTGCAACGAACTATGTCATGTGACTTAAGGGCCACAAAGTAAAAGACAGTCTTTATTCTTGAGGAGTAGTCTAGTTGAAATATGGCATGAAAGCATTAAAAATTAAATTTCAGGGTAAGAACTATCAAAATATTGCATACCAAACTGGAGACAGCCAGTGAGCTTAAGGTCAAGTGATGATTGAGTGCTGGAATCATTCAAGAAATGCAATATAAAACCCAGTCTTTCTACTGCTACTTGCCTAGAACATGGGCAGGAAAACACTCCAGAAGGGCCTGTCCATGTCCTGACCTCAGCCCCGTATCTTGAGTTTCACTCCCTTGGAGTCACTTCATTTTGATTCATACTGCCAGTGGTAGGGAAGGCCTCTAGGAATGTGTTATTCCCCATACCCCACCTTTAAATCTTTGATGAGATGTCAAAAACCAAGATTCCTTTTCCTTGATCTTAAAATACCTAAGAAAGAATGAGATTTTCAGACAATATATCACTAAAAATGAAGGGAAATGAGCAAAGAAAATAAAATAGTTGGAAGATGAAAATAAGAATGGCAACACAAATGATGACAGAATATAAATGCTATAAGGTGGCTATCAGGAAAGCTTAAATGGGTTTCAGTGTTTTTAAAAAATAAATACAAGTTTTCATTGTTTTCCCCTGTGCCCCAATGGGTGGTCTTGTACACCGTACTTTGGTGATCACTTTTTAAGAGTATCTAGATGGCAGTGTAGCAGCATAGTTAGGACCCTGGACTTCAGACTTGGGTTTGAGTACTGGATCCACTACACTATGTTGTTAGACACATTATTTAATCTTTCTCAGCTTTTAAAATAGGAATAATAATTGTGTGCTTCATTAGGCTTCCATGAGACTTAAATGAGCTGTGCATGTAATGTACCGAATCTGCCTGGTACACAGCTAACATGAATGGCAGTTACTCCGCATTTACTGTGTCACGTCATTGGATTTAGTGACTTGTCTTCATGGATGAGGTGTAAGCAGCATAGCAACACTGTGTTAACCTTTTAATACTGCTATTAAATTTTTCTACCCTGCAGGACAGCAAAAACTGATCTCATAAAACATCTAGGACAAAAAGGAAAGTCCTGCAGACAGACCCTGTTTGGATCAAGTGAGCCAGTTCTTTGAACCCGAACAATGACTGCTGAATCAGGCAATGCTACAGATTTGTCTCCCCAGGCTACCCAGGAGATGGAAGGCGCAGTGATCGTGAAAGCGGAGGAGGAAGAGGAAGAAGATGAGGAAGACCGTTTTCAAACAGAAAGAAATAGCCTAGAGTTATCAGCCCAATTTCTTAGTCGTTACACAACTATGAATGAGAGAGCCTTAATATCATCATATTTAGTGGCGTATCGAGTGGCAAAAGAGAAAATGGCTCACACAGCTGCTGAAAAATTATTCTCCCAGCATGTATGGATATGGTACGTACCATCTTTGATGATAAATCAGCTGATAAATTAAGAACTATACCTCTTAGTGATAATACAATATCTCGTCGAATCTGTACTATTGCAAAACATTTAGAAGCAATGCTTATGACACGGCTACAGTCTGGTATAGATTTTGCAAGCCAACTTGATGAGAGCACTGATATTGCAAGTTGTCCCACACTCTTGGTATATGTCAGGTATGTGTGGCAAGATGATTTTATAGAAGATCTGTTGTGTTGTTTAAATTTAAATTCACATATAACTGGATTAGATTGATTCACTGAATTAGAAAAGTGCATTGTTGGTCAACATAAATTAAGCTGGAAAAATGGTAAAGGAATTTCAAGTGATGGAGCAGCAAATATGACTGGGAAACATAGCAGAGTTATTGAAAAATTGTTAGAAGCCACCCATAACAACTGTCTTTGGAATCATTGTTTTATTCACCGAGAAGCTTTGGTATCCAAAGAAATTCCACCGAGCCTAATGGAGGTATTGAAACATGCAGTGAAAATTGTTAATTTTATTAAAGGAAGCTCATCGAATAGCCGACTTCTTGAAATACTGTGTTCAGAGATTGGAGTGAACCATACCCACTTATTGTTTCATACAGAAGTTCGTTGGTTGTCTCAAGGAAAAGTATTGAGCAGAGTATACGAACTCAGGAATGAGATTTACATTTTTCTCATTGAAAAGCAATCGCATTTGGCAAATATTTTTGAAGATGACATTTGGGTAACAAAATTGGCGTATTTAAGTGACATTTTTGGCATTTAAAATGAATTAAATTCGAAGCTACAAGGGAAAAACAATGATATATTTCAATATCTTGAACACGTTCAAGGATTCCAAAAGGCATTATTGTTATGGCAGGTAAGACTTAAAAGTAATCGCCCCAGCTACTACATGTTCCCAACGCTGTTGCAACACATTGAAGAGAACGTTATTCATGAAGACTGCTTAAGAGAAATAAAATTAGAGATATTAGTACATCTCACTTCTTTGTCTCAAATCTTCAATCGTTACTTTAGAGAAGAGAAATTTGCATTGTTAAAGGAAGCTGTTTGGATGAAAGATCCATTTGCTTATCAAACCCCAGAATCAATAATTGAGTTACACTTGGTGCCTGAAGAAGAGAATGAATTACTGCAGCTCAGTTCGTCATTCACACTGAGGAATTATTATAGGACATTAAGTTTATCAGCACTTTGGATTAAGATTAAAGATGAATTTCCACTGCTAAGTAGAAAGAGTATATCGCTATTATTACCATTCACATCTACCTATTTGTGTGAACTAGGATTTTCGCTCTTGACACGATTAAAAACAAAGAAAAGAAATCAGCTCAACAGTGCACCTGACATGCGTGTTGCCTTATCTTCATGTGTGCCTGACTGGAACGAACTCATGAACAGACAAGCACACCCATCACATTAAGTACAATCGTTACGAAATTTTGTTTTTGTACGTTCTTAGGCACTTTTTGTATATTGTATTTAAATATTAATAAAATTATGGTTGGGATTTACTAGGTTTCATTTTCTTGTATAGTAAGTATTGTCTCGTGAAACTTGTTTGTTACATGAATATGTGTGTATGTGTATGCAGAGTAATGATGTAAAATATATTTCTATGAATTGCTGTCAATTTGGGAAAATGGTGCTCTTAACACTCTTAGTTTTATACTCAAATCTGTCGCCGTGTCCACTGCTGCTGCCTTGCTTCTTTCAGGCAGAGCCCCATTCAGATTCAGTTTCTCACCACTTATGTGCCTATGTGCTCTTCCTTGTCTGTTTTGTTTTGTTTTGTTTTGTTTGTTTTTTGCCACACCACATAGTTTGGGGGATCTTAGTTCCCCGACCAGGGATCGAACCCAGGCCCCCTGCAGTGGAAGCATGGAGTCCTAACCATGGGACCACCAGTGAATTTCTGTCTGTTCTAATTCCAGGAAGTGAATCTTGATGCTGATCATGGTCTAACACCATCCTCGTCCCTGGGTTTATTTATGCATGGGCACATGTTATAATTCTAGCGAAGGATATATGTAGGGCAGTCTGTCAGGATATCTTTGTGAAGGTTTCCCTTGCTCTCAAGAAAGGACACAAGAGAAGCTAGTGACGATAGTGCTATAGTTTTTGTATCTCCCCAAATCCCTCCTAAAAAACACGCAGAGCATCATATGATCCTGCAATCTCACTCCTGGGCATGTATCTGGAGAAAACTCTAATTAAAAAATATACGTGTCCCCCAATGTTCACAGCAGCACTATTTACAATAGCCAAGACATGGAAGCAACCCAGTGTCCATCGACAGATGAATGGATAAAGAAGGTGTGGTAGTTACAGTCACTGGAATGATTACCCATAAAAAAGAATGAAATTATGCCATTTGCAGCAACATGGAGGGACCTAGAGATTATCGTATTAAGTGGAGTAAACCAAAGACAAGTATCATATGATATCACCTATATGTAGAATCTTAAAAAATGATATAAATGAACTTATTTACAAAACAGAAATAGACTCACAGACACAAAAACAAACTTACCAAAAGGGGATGGTGGTGGGGGCAGGGGAGAGAGAAATCAAAAGTTTCAGATTAACAGATACACGCTACTATGTATAAAATAGGTAAACAACAAGGACCTACTGTATCGCACAGGCAACTATACTCAATATCTTGTAGTATCCTACAATAATGGAAAAGAATCTGAAAAAGAATATGTGTAGATAGATAGATGTATGTATAACTGAAAAAAAAAAAAAACAACAGAGCAACTAGGATTGCAAAGCTGAAACCCATGGACATTTACAACAAAACCAGGTGGTGGAACCACCAACAGTTACAAAACTAGCATGGTCTCAAGCCATTCTGTAAAAGGAAGCAGAAGCAACAAGCATCTGACAGATTAAAGAACTGCAAATAGTCAACAGGTATTCCTGCAATATTTCAGTGAGCTATATTGAGAACAGCAGCTGAAACCAGGAGTTTGCCCATTTCAATAGAGAGGAAGTGTTGGGAATTGGTGGTAAAGTCTGGGAGCAGTGTAGACTCTGTGAAATAGAATCCAAATTGACCAAGATGGGGACAAGAGAGACCAAGACTTATCTCTGTGTCCTTGAGGCTTACTTTGCCCAGAATCAAGATCTGTTTGGCTCTTGTTAGTGAAAATTGGCCTTTGGCCAAGTACCAGGTTTGTACAAGCACCATCCTGTGGACCATGGCAGTTTTTGTGGGGTCTTTTCTATCTAAAATCTTGCTTCTTCTTAGTCAAATACCTGCTTTCTTCATGTTTTCTCACTGTAAATTAAGAAGTATGTATAGCTCACCAGCACAGTTTTTCACCAGGGAAAATTTGAAATCACAATGGCCACTTTCAGGGAACTTGACGTGAACAAGGTTGTTCATTTGAGAAGCGCCTTAAACAAAAAGGGAAGAAACTCTCACGAGAGTTTTTGTCTGTCTGAAAGAGACCATTTTGCTTAATGCGGGACACATACCATCCTTTGTCATTTCTGTATTTTAGGGTTTAATAGGTGCTGGCATCTTAATTGTATGGCTGTTTATCTAAAGCTGTTTCTGAGGGTTTTTTTCCCATTTTCCATCTCATTTTCCCTTTAGGGAAAATTTTAAAGATTAATTGACAAGGGAAAACCAGATTGTCACTTTGTACACTCTAAAAATACTATTCTAGATAGTCAAAAATAACTAAAAGAAAGGAAAGGTATTAATATATTTCTTTTGCTTTAAGAAAATTTATATTTTTCTGATTACTAGTGAGAGTGAACTTTTTAAAATAAATTTATATATTTATGGCTGCACTGGGTCTTCGTTGCTGGACGCGGGCTTTTCTCTAGTTGCAGCGAGGGGGGCTACTCTTTGTTGCAGTGCGCGGGCTCCCCATTGCAGGGGCTTCTCCTGCTGTGGAGCACGGGCTCTAGGCGTGTGGGCTTCAGTAGATTGGCACGCAAGCTCAGTAGTTGTGGCTCACGGGCTCTAGAGCGCAGGCTCAGTAGTTGTGGTGCACGGGCTTAGTTGCTCTGCGGCATGTGGGATCTTCCCAGACCAGGGCTCTAACCTGTGTCCCCTGCATTGGCAGGTGGATTCTTAACCACTGCGCCACCAGGGAAGTCCTGAGAGTGAACACTTTTATATGTATATGACCCATTTGCATTTTGTATGAATTATTAGTTCATATCCTTTTTCTATTTTTAATCTTTTTCTTATTAATGTGTATGAGCTCCCTCTTTAGAATAGATCTTAATCTCTTGCCTACTAAATATTGTGCAAACATTTTCTTTATTTTAACTGAAGTACAGTTGATTTACAATGTTGTGTTAGTTTCAGGTGTACAGCAAAGTGATTCAGTTTATATATATGTGTGTGTGTATGTGTGTATGTGTGTGTGTGTATATATACACACATTCGTTTTTCAGATTCTTTTCCCTTATAGGTTATTACAAAATATTGAGTATAGTTCCCTGTGCTATACAGTAGGTTCTTGTTGTTTACCAGTTTTATATATAGTAGGGTGTATATGTTAATCCCCAACTCCTAATTTATTCCTCCCTCCCTTTCCCCTTTGGTAACCATAAGTGTGTTTTCTATGTCTATGTGTTTATTTCTGTTTTGTATATAAGTTCATTTATATCATTTTTAGATTCTACATATAAGCGTTATCGTATGATATTTACCTTTCTCTGGCTTACTTCACTTAGTATGATAATCTCTAGATCCATCCATGTTGCTGCAAATGGCATTATTTCATTCTTTTTTATGGCTGAGTAGTAATCCATTGTCTATATGTACCACATCTTCTTTATCTATTCATCTGTCTATGGACATTTAGGTTGGCTGTCTTGGCTGTTGTAAATAGTGCTTGTGCAAACATTTTCTTGATGTCTATTTTAACTTTTTTTATCTTACTTTTCCCATAGAGAAGTCTTACATTTTTATATTGTGAACTATGTCAATCTTTTCCTTTGTGACTTTGGGGTTTTGTGTCATAATAGGAAGGACCAAATGTACTAGTCAGAGGAGGCTAAAGTGCTAACATAGATAGGCCCAACATGTAATGGCCCAAACAAAATAGAAGTTTTCTGTATTCAAATGCAGTCATTCAGGGACCCAGACTGACACTAGCTCTGTCATCTTCAACATATGGTTTTCAAAGTCACTCTGGCCATGGAGAAATGTTCGTGGAAGGTTTTATGGGCTAGAACTGTGAGATGCATACAAACTCCTGCGAGGCTGAGAAATGTAATAAAGCTGGATGCATGAAAGAAGGGAGAATGCGTTAGAGAAATCTAGCATTCTCTGCCACAGTTCTTCCCATCTGTCCCATGCATGAAATAGGTTTACTTCTTCCCCAAGAGAGAACCCAGAGTCCAGTCTAATTCCTACATTCGGCACAAAGTCCAGGATCTCTGGATGATGGACAGTCGTCTCCGGCAGGTCTAGATGGGATTCCTTTGGGTCCAACAAACTATGAACTAAAAAACAGGTTATCTGCTCCCCTTTCCTTACCCCTAGCACATACTCGATTTACAACAGTGGAACAGGGACAGAATAACTGCAATTAAAAACTCCCATTCTTAAAGGATGAGAGGGCTTCCCTGGTGGTGCAAGTTTAGGAGTCCGCCTGCCAGTGCAGGGGACATAGGTTCATACCCTAGCCCGGGAAGATCCCACATGCCGCAGAGCAACCAAGCCCATGCGCCACAGCTACTGAGCTTGCGCTCTAGAGCCCGTGAGCCACAACTACTGAAGCCCGCGCGCCTAGAGCCCGTGCTCTGCAACAAGAGAAGCCACGACAATGAGAAGCCCCAAACTTCGAGTGCACTCGTATTAAAAGAAACACACATTAAAATTATACTGAAAAAAAAAAAAAAACTATACTGAGTTTCCTCTTCTGGCCGTGATGCAGTTTCTAGGACTGGACTGACTTATTGGACTTACTGTAAAAACTATCAAACTAAACAGAATATATGAAAAAATGTTCTCAGACCTTGGACAACAGGCAGGGCAGACCCGTGATCCCTGGGCAAAAGGAAATACATCAGGTGAGGCCTATATGGCCCTGACTTTCTAACTGGAGGCCCCAGTGCAGAGGAGGAGGCACCCAAACAGACCACAGCAGGCTCTCAGATGAGGACACAGAAATTTGAGTTCAAGGAGGCAGAGGGAGCTGGGATTTGGGTAGCAGAAGCCTAGAAAGCCAGAAGCTGCACAGAGAAAAAGCTCTAGAAATCTCCATAACGGGTCCTCCTGAGTTTGTTCCTGGCAGAATCAAGCCAGGCAAAGAACAGGTAGGAAGCTGTAAGCTGAGTAATTCCCAGAGCTCACACAGAGCTAGGAGACGTTCATGATCTGGCCAGCTATAATGGAATCCTCACTGAACACCTGAGGCAGCCAGTAGAGATCCTACAAGGATAATGCCTTAATAAAAGGACTGAACCAGGCCTGGAGTACTTCAAGATTAGCTCAAGCTTTCAAGCCAAGATCACACTCTTCCAGGCGGTGATACACCGATACAAAGCTTCAAAATAAGCCTTGAAAGAATCCAGGTGATATAAAAGTACTTTGAACTGTTGGCCAGGGGGAAATTTTTTATTATGGTAAAATACATGTAAAATGGAATTTACTGGGCTTCCCTGATGGCGCAGTGGTTGAGAGTCCGCCTGCCGATGCAGGAGACACGGGTTTGTGTCCTGGTCCGGGAGGATCCCACATGCCGTGGAGCGGCTGGGCCCGTGAGCCACGGCCGCTGAGCCTGTGCGTCCGGAGCCTGTGCTCCGCAACGGGAGAGGCCACAGCAGTGAGAGGCCCACGTACGCAAAAAATAAATAAATAAATAAATAAATGGAACTTGTAGAGATTTTAAAAAGCACCAATATCTGAAAGGATCAGCAAGCCTAAAGAGTAGCAATAGGAACTATTGCTTATAAGACTTACAATTATTGATCTCCTCTCCATAGTGGTCTTTATCTAATAAACACTGGGAGACTGGAAAATTCCTCTCTTCCTTGTCCAATGTTCTAGTATAGCTCGTTAGCCTTCTATTCCATGCAGCTTCAGATATCAGTAAATATTTTGATAGGGAAACTATCCCTGAGTTTGAGGCCCCCAGGTCTCCAATGTCGTCAACTTAGCACAGCATGATTGTCAAAAGCTCAACTGTGTGAGCATTTTTCTGTCTGAGTTCAGCAGCTTTTTGCCTGGACCAAGCCTTAAGTGCTTTGAATAACATTTAAATGTGTAATATTTAAAATCTAACAGTGCCTGGCACATTCTAGGCACTCAATAAACATTAATCGAATTAATGAATTTCCTTGTATTTCCTGATTTTTTGAATTCTCCTATGGAAGTTCAAACTGCTACAACACTGAGTCAATGAATGTCTGTATTCATCTAAAGATGTTTGGAAAACTGAAGGTTTTCACTCTAATACTTGAGGAACATTTACTGTGCCAGGCATTGTTTTAAGCACTTCACATATGTTAACTCATTTAATACTCATAACTCTATGAAATTCATAGTACTGGTATCCTCATTTTACATCTATGGAAAATAAGGTACAGAGGAGCTAAGTAATTTGTCCTAGGTCAAACAACTAGTATGATACTGGAGATATATATATATGTATATCCCGTGGAAATCCGGACTTAAACGGAGATTTCACACAATACCTCAGAAGGCTTTTTTTTTTTTAATCTGCAGTCTCTCTTACTTCTTTACTAAACATATGGAATCATATAAAAGATTAATTAGTCCTACTATCATTTACAATTAATTGTCACTAAGTCCTCTGTTGCTTTAAATAACAGCATTCATGTCACAGAAAAGTAAACAATTCTGAATAACATAATTTCAGATAAGTATCTATTTTTATGTTTTTATCTTAATAACATATATGTGTATTATAATTCATTATACTAACATATTTTTTTTGCCTGGTAGGGCTGTGTCCAGGGTCGGCTCTCTAAAAAGTTGGTCACTCTATATTAGACTACCAGGAGAAGCTTTTAAAAATACCCAACTGCACGAGGGCTCACTCCTAGAGATTTTGCTACAATCGGTGCGAAGGGGAAGGACTTGGTATTAGCATTTTTAAAGCCCCTAGCCTCCAGACCTCCAGGGTAGGCTGGAACGGGCTGGGGCGGGGCCTGAAAGTCACGTGGCCTAGTCAACGCCCTCTGCGGCAGTTGATTGGCTCCGGCCAGGAGCGGAGGTTGCGAGAGACATGAGCGCCCCGCCCCCTTACTCGCACACTCCCCCCACCCCCGCCCCTACCCTTACCCTCTATCAGCGAGTTGCGAAGCCTCCGCCGTTCCTAGAAGGTACTCGGGTGGGGACGCTCTGCTCGGCGTGCGCCAGTGATCCGGCTGACAGGCTCAGGGACCTTTAGCGTCGCGCCTTCAGGTGCGGTTTAGCTGAGAGGCTCGGACCTGATTCCGGGTCCAGCCCAGCACCTCGAGAGGGGATCCCAGCCCCCATGGCAGCCGCAGGTGCATCCTGAGGACTTCCTGGAGGAGGCGACGCGGCTGGAGTCGGAGGCCGCGAGGTTTGGGGAGAAAGGAGCTAGTGTGATGGGAGGATTGGGTGCCGCGGGGAAGCCTCAGTGGCCCCGCCATAGAAGGTGTGAGGGCTGGAGAGACACCCCCTCCCCCCCGTATCCTTCCCCCCCATCCCACCCCGATCTTCAGGGCACTGTATTGTTATAGATTAACAAATTGGATTATGGGTTCTGACTTCCAAATGCACAATGCTCACAGAAGATAATCTAGTTTAGATAATGAAAGGGTTGAGGTCCCTTCCCCTGATCAGGACCGTCTGGGGGGTGCCTTCTTGCTTAAGAGGCAGGAGCGCTTAGGAGCAGTGTTTTTAGGGAACGTGAACGGTGTGTGAGGGACTTTCTTAAAGATGTACTTACATAAAGCAAGGTTCGCCGGTAGCCAGAGAAGCACAATTAAAAAATGAAGATCCTCCGTATCCCATCATTTGTGTATTCCCTGAGAGAAACAACACCGAATTTACTATATTTAAAAAGAAGCAAAGCGGAGGCCACAGTTTGGGTATGTCCCCTGGCCAACCACCCATAGCTGCGGAACCAAAACTTAAAAGCTGTCCTAGTTTCCCCCAAATGCTGGCTCTGTCCTTAACGGAAACACGCTTTCTTCGTGTCAGGGTGACCTTGCAGCTTCCTAGCCAATCAGCTACAAACAAGTAAACTTGTCCGGTGCTACTCTTCTAAAAGGAATGTCAGTTTCTAGTAACCAGTCCCAATAGAAAACAATGTACTTCCTCATTCATGTGTGTGGAAGGAAAATAATTTTCTCTCTACCCTTCTGAGTACTTAGTTGAGACCCCCGCAATAAAAGATGAAAATAAACAAGTTTCTTAACATGTATACCTCATGTAAACATGGGAGATACCCAAGGAAAAATGACTAACCCCTGAGATGGCATAGAATTCGGGCCTAAATACTATCTTCATAGGGAAAGCGGAGGGAGGTTCTATTCCTGGAAGAGGCTGAAATGGCAGTTAGGTTAAGGATTAAGTGTTGGTTTGCTGACATGGGGCTTAGCATGAGTGAGTCCACATAGCTTTCAGGATCTTAGTTCCCCAACTAGGGTTGGAACCCAGGCCCCGGCAGTGAAAGCCCCGAGTCCTAACCACTGGACTGCCAGGAAGTTCCCCTGTTGCTTCTTTTTTAAACAGCCGTTTTTTAAGTCCCGCAGCTCAGTATTCCAAAGTGGTATATTTTGGGGTGGCTTATTCTGCCACCCCTTCACAGGCTTTATAAACTGAGCGGTAACTGCTGAGAGCCCAAGACTTTCAGTTTTGAAGTCTCCTTGTTCACAGTTTGGGTTTTGCTCCCTAAAATGTTCCTATCAAGTAAAGTCTTCTGAATTTTCTTTTGACCACAATTAGCTCTTTGTATATCATATGTAGCCTAAAATCTCTAACTGCCCTAAAATCATTTTTACACTATCTGAGCTGATTCTGTGTGATGTAGAAATACATGAAGACCACCCAAAAGAGAACAAGCAAAGGCTCTTCATTCCCTTCATGGCCAAGGGAGTTGGCCACCATCACGTGCGTGTGGCAGAGACTCAAAGGCAAGCAGGGGAAGTTTTATAGTGGAAAAGAGGGAAGACTCAAATATGCTGAGTTTGGAGCTGATTGGCTTGGAAAAACTGGAGGCAGGTTAAATAAAAGAAGCGGAACATCCTACGTGATTGGGTACGGGAGCATATTCGGCTTTTCCTCTCGGCCCTAGATGGAGGACAGGGGTACATATCAGAGACAAGCTGGCACTTGGAGACCAAGTCCTGATGTAGGGCCTATTGCTGCATTGCTTGTGGTTTGGGTTCCAGGCGGGTTGCTGCAGGTTGCAGGTCAGAGTTCTGTTTTTTCCTACAGTCTGGTCCCTTGGCGTATTGGGTCTCTCAATGAAGTGCTGCTGAATATACTCTAGGGAGGAGGTGAGGGCGGAGCCACAGGTTTCCTTGGATAAAGATTGGAAATTGATTTAGCTTCAGAAATTCCTAACAAGAGTATTCTAGCAGTTGCTTTCATTTTATCACATATTCCAACACCAAACACAGTGACTTTGTGCTAGCTGAGGTTCGTTGGCCCCATTGGAATTCCCTGTCCTGGGCTGCCTGGTGAGAGAGCTTCAAATCGGGGCTGGCCTTACGTGTGCTCTTTTCCTCTCCTTCAGCTCAGCCTGATGGCCGGGAGGCTGCACCACCTCAGAGGCCAGGCCGTGGAAGCCGTGTTCCTGCCAGTCCTGTGGAAGGTGAGCAGGGTTGCTCCTCCCCTACCTTGGTGTAGCCTCACCACCGGGCATTGGCGTTCACATGGCTTTAACTCCTCTGTTCAGGTCGAGCCATCTTTATCAGCTGGGGGTTTTTCCTTCTTGGAAGGTAGGATGTAAAGAGCTTGAACTTTGGGGCCAGACGGGTTCAAATCCAGGCTCTGTTTTAGATGTGTTACCTGATCTCTCACGGTTTCCTTATCTGGAAAATGGGATAATGATAGTAGCTGTCGCAGAGTTGCGAGGATTCAATGAAACGGGGCACGTGGCATATCGGCAGGGTATCTAGTGACACGTGGAGCGCTCTGTAAGTTTTAGCTGTTGTCACCACAGTTGCTCCTTGTTTCTGTCAGTGAGCATTACTGTGTACCTACTGTATACCAGATAGTACTGCCTTTGTGCTGGGAGAGAAGCTCTCACCTAAGGCGCTTACAAGCCATTTGGAGAGGGAGCTGTGGAAACAAACTCCCACAACACAGGATAAATTCTGATCTGTTGGCATCAAAGGGACACTGGAAGCTTAGTTACTGAACTCGTAACATGATGGAGGGTGAGTGTGAGAGGCTGAGTAGAAAAGTGAGGAGACACGTGAGGAACCCTCGCGACCATTTGGAAAGAACAGTCTTGGACGGGAGGGAGGCAAGAGGGAGTTGGAGGGGCAGCGCTTTGACCCGTTGGCCCAGCGTGTCCGCATTTGCTGAGGGATCACAGAGCTCTGCCTGCCCTTCTGGTGGCATCTCCCGCCTTCCCTGACGGCCAGAGGACCCGCCCGCAGAGATGTGGACTCCCTTCTGTCCCCCGGCCTGTGTACATCCTGTTCTCCCTGTCCACAGGCAACCCACCTCTGCATATGCTGAGACTCAGCGCAAAAATCCTCCCTGTGAAATCTCTCTGAGGTCCTGCATTAACCCCATGACTCTCCCTTGTGTTCCCACGTGGGCGGAGGGCTGGGCTCAGAAGGACAGCTGCAGAAGAGCCACTGGGTGGGTGTGGGGTGACTGGAGGTGAGCGTGTAGGGTCTTCTTTACAGAAAAGGCCCAGTAAGGGAAGGAGAGGGCGGAAGCGAGAGGGAGCAAGGCGCCAGGAGCATCTTTGTAAAGGCAGGAGAGGCGGCAGCATCCTGCGGGCTAGGGCAGGAGTGATAGTCTGGGAAGGAACGCGGCTGTGTTGCTCTGCTTCATGACGCCTCACTTCTGACCGTTCTGACACCAGCTGGGTGCCCGCAATTTAACTCATTCTGACACTGTCACCCTGGAGTTAGCATCGGACCCACAGGGTAAGGGCTCAGTCCCCGCAAGACCGCCCCCCGCCCCGAACTCAGATGCCAGTCACAAGTGCGGGCTGTCACCTGTGCTTCTGACCCACCGGCTCTAAATTGGGTTCCCACGACCCACTCCGCGGGTGCCATTGATCTGGTAGAGTGGCTCACGGAACTCTGAAAACGGTTTACTGAGCAGGTCCTGGTTCACGTAAAAGGCTACAACTCAGGATCAGCCCGATGGAAGAGAGGCACAGGGCAGGGGGAGTGGGGGAGGGGTGCAGGGCTTTCCTCTCCAGGCAGACACTCCCCAGCACCTCCGTTTCTGTGTTTTTATGGGGGTTCATTAGTGGGCGTGATGGGTCGAGTCACTGACCTTTGGTGACTGACTGAACCCCAGCCTCTCCCCTCCCCGCAGGTGCTAGGGGTGAAGGTTCTAACCCTCTCATCACATGCTTGTTCCCCTGACATCCAGCCCCATCCTTAGGAGTTTTCCGCATTAACATGAACTCAGGTGTGGGTGAGGGATTTGTTATGAGTAACAAGACATTCCCCTCACCTGTATGGCCCTGGAGCTATTTCAGAAACCGAGGACAAAAGCCCAAATATTAAAAGATGCTCCTCTGTTCTTATCCCTTAGGAAAATCCAAGGGTTTTTAGGAACTCTGTGCCAGAAGTAGGGAGGAAGACCAAATATATATTTCTTATTTAAATCACAGTATCACAAGGGGGAAAAGGGTAAGCACAGGAGGGAGGGAGAAGGGGGGTGGTGAGGCCCGATGCAGGGGATGCCTGGGAGCCGGTGGGGAGGCGGGAGGAGGTGAGGGCCGTGTGCCCCGGGGGCTGCTTTCTGGGAAGTGACTGGCAGTGCCTCCTGAGAGGAGGGGGTGGGGTGAGCCCTGTCCTCACAGCCCCCGTCGCCCCCCGTGGACCCCTGCATCGTCACCGTGTTGACTTCTCCCGCTTCCCCACTGGACCCTTCACTCCCTGAAGCGGGGCTGGGGCTCCGTGGGTCGCACAGGCAGTGCACTTAGCAGCTCTGGGGGCCCCGTTGTCACAGCTGCCATGTGAACAGCGTCCCCTAGAGTCGAGCAGTGCGCAGCCCGAGGGGCTGGTCCTGTGGGCCCGGCAGGAGCTGTCACCTCTGTGCATTTACTGTCACTGGCATGTGGCACGGAGGCCGGCGACTTCCTGGTGCTCAGTAAATGCTTCCTGAAGGAGCGGGAGTGATAAAGGGGAAGAAGACCCCTGGTGAGGACCTTGAGGGCGAGAACTGTGGAGCCACACGAAGGGCCCAGCTAGGAAACCCCATGCACACAGATGACTCTGGGGCTTTGAACCGTTGTATCCCAGCGCCTGGGAGCCTCCACGCAGGTGCAGAGAAGGCAGCGGGCAGGTGGGGCAGGTGAGGGCGTCTGCGGGCAGCTCTGGGGACGGAGGATATTCAGGATCGGGGGAGGGGGCTTGAGACCCTAACCCTGGGCCAGGTGTGGGCAGGAGGAAAGAAAGGCCTGTCGTTTGCGAGACTCAGGGTCTGTCTGCAGAGGGGAGCGGCGTGAAGCATCTCGGGTGGGGCTGGTGTTCCTATTGTTGAAGCCCTTCCGCACGAACACCCCCTGAACCACGGCGAGTGTGGGGGGCAGACGCCAGGCCTCTCGGCCCCCGGGAGCTGGATACACAGTTGCAGATGGAAACTTCTGCCGTGGGCACGGTGCTCAGCGGTCTGTTTGGCCCGTGGAGACACTCTCCACCGTTCCCCACTTTGTCTGCGCCCTGGGAGGCTGGCCTTTATATTCTCCATCCACGGGCTCCCTTGCTCTTGCTTCGGGTTGGCTTCTGGCAGGGGGATGGGGTGGGGACCAGACGCCTGCAGGGGATCGCTGTTGGGGGTTTATCCCTCAGTCCCTCCCTGCTGGGCTGCCCCCCGCTCCGGTCTTGCTTCTCCAGCAGCTTTCTGGATCCCAGTGTCCCCTCCCGTCCTCCCCCTTCACACCTAGTGGGTAGCGGTGCCCACGACAGCCAGCCCCACGAGCTCCAGCCCGCCTGGGTGGTTCCCATTAGCCTGTCCGCCCCTGTGTCCCATTAGCCAGTCCATCCCTGTGTCCCATTAGCCTGCCCGTCCCTGTTTCCCATTAGTCTGTCCATCCCTGTGTCCCATTAGCCTGTCCGTCCCTGTGTCCCATTAGTCTGTCCATCCCTGTGTCCCATTAGCCTGCCCGTCCCTGTTTCCCATTAGCCTGTCCATCCCTGTGTCCCATTAGCCTGTCCGTCCCTGTGTCCCATTAGCCTGTCCATCCCTGTGTCCCATTAGCCTGTCTGTCCCTGTGTCCCATTAGCCTGTCCATCCCTGTGTCCCATTAGCCTGTCCATCCCTGTGTGAATGGCCCGCTCGCTGCCCCGTCCTCAGTGACCTCATGGGAATGAGCCATCTCTTTCCTGAGAGATCCGGGCAGAAGAAATACAGGATGTGGAAGGTAGGGTTGTACAGAGCAGGGTCGGCAAACTCACCTGGAGCCGGGAGTAGTTCTATTGGGTCACAGCCACACCCGTTTGCTCTCCTGTTGTCTGTGCTGTGTCTGTGCTACCAGAGCAGAGCTGAGTGACTGCAGCAGAGACCAAACGGCCAGAGAAGCCTCAAATACTGACCATCTGTAATAATAAAACTGTAGCTCACAAAGTTATTGTAAGAATTGCAGCTGCAGTTAGTCGCTGTGTTTCCAGGGGTTGCTGTCCTTTGAGGACGTGGCTCTGTACTTCACCAGGGAAGAGTGGGACACACTGGACTGGGCTCAGAAGGACCTCTACAGAGACGTGATGCTGGACAACTACAGAAACGTGCTCTCCTTGGGTAATGAGTCAGCTTAACATTTCACTTTGAGTGTCTGCACATCTCCTCAGTCTCTTATCTGCAATTCCAGAAGCAGAAAAAGCTCTGAAAACCAGACGTTTTTTCGTAACTCATTTGGCTATAAGACCCAACCTGAAGTCATCAGGTGGTTAAATCTGATTTTTATTGTACAGGAAGCTATTCATCATCCTTTTTCTCATTTGGTCTTTATATATATATATATATATATGGCATCAGAAATATCAGTGTGTTTAAGGTTTCAGCTCCAACCCCTGTTGGGGGTGGTGCATAAGAGAAAATATACCCACCAAGGCACCTTTCTGAAATCTGGAAAAATTCTGAGTCATGAAACACATCTGGCCTCAAAGTTTTCAAATGAGGGATTGTGGACAATTAATAGTTCCCTTTTGTTTTAGAGTTCAGAGACGATGAGCCCATTCCCCACCCCGACCTGAATCCTCCACACCTGTTAAGACCTCTAGGCGCTGACAAGACTGTGGCCGCCGCAGATTCCAAGTCTAGCATCTTGCTCCCTTGAAGAGTCTTTTTCTTCCTTCTGTCTGAAAATGGTTTCCCTCCTTGTTTACAACATCACTGGGTGCCCAGGAAATGATTCTTCACTGACTTCACTTCTGAACCTTCACAGCTTCCATCTTCCCAGGAGCCTGCCTTTGTGTTACTCCGATGCAGAGTCTCCCTAGGGTGGGAGGTTCCTGGATGACTTTTTCTTTCTGGGGAGTGTTGGCTCCCTTGCAGACACTCTTGGCACAGAGTCTTGACCGCCTCTTGTGAGACTGTCCACCCAGCACTGGATGTTTTACTGTTTACTTTTGTTCTAAAAGCATTCCAAGAGCATACTTGAATATATGGAAGATAGAGGAAAGCATAAGCGGAAGGGGAAAACATTCAGGGCTAACACTGTTAATATTTTGGAACATTTCCTTCCTGTTTTTTTTTTCCTGTGCTGTTTTTTTTAAAAAAAAAGCTATCTGAGCATAGTCTATGTATAATTCTGTAATCCCTTTAAAATTTAACATTATAATATCAGCATTTTCCCTGTTATTAAAAACCCTCATAAAGCAGAAAATTAAAATCATCTGCCTGCCCACTGCCCAGCATTAACCCTGTTAACATTTTGGTTTACTTTTATGTATGTATACAGACAGCCCTATTTATGATGGTTCAGCTTAAGATGTTTTCAACTTTACAATGGTGTGAAAGCAATACACATTCAGTGGAAAGCGCAATTCGAATTTTTATCTTTTCCTCGGGTAGCGATATGCAGGACCGTTCTCTCTGGTGACGCTGGGCTCAGAGCCGCAGCTCCCACACAGCTATGTGATCATGTCGTCACAAGGGCAGCCAACCAGTACACTTGAAACCATTCTGTTTCTCAACTTTCAGTACAGTATTCAGTAAGTTACAACAGCTTTTCACCACTTTATAATAAAGTAGGTTTTGTGTTAGATCATCTTGCCCGACTGTGGCGTAATATAAGTGTTCTTTGCGTGTTTAAGGTCGGTGAGGCTAAGCTATGACGTTCGGGAGGTTAGGTGTAATAAATGCATTTCTGACTTAGCATATTTTCAGTTTAGATTGGGTTTACCAGGAAGTTACCCTTTTGTAAGTAGAGGAAGATCTGTACACACACACACGCACAGACACACACGTAGTTTTTAAAAACAAAATTTGGATCATAATTTACATGAGTTTTGTATTCTGCTTTAAAATATCTAGGGAGCATTTTCCTATTTTAAGAAACATTCTTTGAAGAATGTATCAGATGCACTGGGGGGAAAAAGAAATATTCTTTTTTTTTTAATATGAAACTTCTTTCAGTTTTTTTTTTAATGTATTTTATTTCTTTTTTTCTTTATTTTGGCTGTATTGGGTCTTCGTTGCTGCGTGCAGGCTTTCTTTAGTTGTGGCGAGCAGGGGCTACTCTTGCGGTGCGTGGGCTTCTCATTGCAGTGGCTTCTCTAGTTGTGGACCACAGGTTCTAGGCGCACGGGCTTCAGTAGTTGTGGCTCGCGGGCTCTAGAGCACAGGCTCGGTAGTTGTGGCTCACAGGCTTTGTTGCTCTGCGTCATGTGGGACCTTCCCGGACCGGGGCTCGAACCCGTGTCCCCTGCATTGGCAGGCAGATTCTTAACCACTGCGCCACCAGGGAAGCCCAAAAGAAATATTCTTTGAATACATGG
This sequence comes from Globicephala melas, assembly GCF_963455315.2. Lineage (NCBI taxonomy): Eukaryota > Metazoa > Chordata > Mammalia > Artiodactyla > Delphinidae > Globicephala > Globicephala melas. The sequence continues at coordinate 6,174,522 of NC_083328.1, read as the reverse complement.
ATTTTCAGTATCTGCCTAATACTTTTGCCTTTGTTGTATTCATGTGCTACACTTTAACCATTCCCCTATTGACATTTAGTTTATTTCCAGTTTGCACTGTTTGTTAGAACTCTGCTGAACATCTCTGGTTCATTAACCTTTGTCCTAATTTTCCTTAGGCTATATTTCTAAGAGTGAAATTACCACATCCCAGAGTGTGAATATTGTTCAGGCTTTCAATAAAGATTGCACCAAGTCCTCTCCTCACCAGCCCTGTTCACTACTGTCCTGATCTCTGCTTGTCACTGTTCCCCCACCGCTTAGACCCCAAGGGGTAAAATGAGCTCTGGGACATCTGCTGCTCACTAACCAGCACATCCCATTTACTTCCCCACGAGTAGGAGTTCAGTTTCCCAAACCTGAGGTGATCTGTCAGCTGGAGCAGTGGGAAGAGCCGTGGATCCTGGATCTACCAAGAGCTGGGACTAGGAAGGCTTCCGGTAGTGCTTGCCCAGGTGGGTGAGGAGAAGACCCGGCCCTATGGGGGTCACACAGAGGGAGGGACCCCATTCACCAGGCCCCTCCTGTGCCGATACCGAGCCGGGTGTCTGGTGTCTCTCCTGCTCATTGTCCCTTCTGCCCCCTGCAGGTGGTGGGTATGGTCATCAGCCCCATTCCCAGGTGAAGAAACTAAGGGACTGCGATGTCTGTCACACGGCTAGTAGGTTGACAGTTGGGATTTGACATCAAGTCTGCAAAGCTCATCCTCTTTCTACTGCATTTCAAGTGCTTCTCTGAAGCAGCCGGTCTGGTGTTTTCTGACAGCTCTCGTGCCATCCTAGATACTCCTTTTTTCTACCCTCATCACTTACCCTTTCTCTATACTTGCTCTTGTTCCCTTGCTCTCATTTTGTTTTCCAAATTCTCTCGGTGTTTACTGATGTTCCTTTTTCCTACGTACTATGTCCTGATTGCTGCTTCTACCCTTTTTCGCATCCCTCCCTCCACGGTTTCACAGCCTCAGCACCGCTGACATTTTAGGATGTTTAATTCTTTGCGGTGAGGGCTGTGCTGGGCCTCGTAGGATGTTTAGCAGCATCCTTGGCCTCCGCCCACTAGGTTCCAGCAACACCATCGCTGGTTGAAAACCCACTGCTCTAGTCCATTGGTTTTGTACTTATTTCTCTCTGTTTCCTTTTCTATTCTATCTTACACACTTTCTCCATTTTTAAGAAGTTGTTTCTCCCAGAATTATTAAAAACATGCTTATCTAGAAAGTACAAAATGCTACCTCTCTCCTAGTTATGTGACACTGCTGGTACTGAGAGTAAGTTGTTATCCCACTAATGGTGATGGATTTATTCAATTCTCACATTCTCTGACATATACTCTTGTGCACATTTTAGCTGGTTAGCTGATGTCAAGAGCTCTTTCTGATATGAAAGCTGTGGGTCCTATGGAAGGAAATCAGAATACTGGCCTCTGTAGTATGATGGTTTAACTAGGTGAGCACTTCTTAGCCTCGTTTGAGTCTCGTATCACAAACTTCCTGACTTCTTTCCTTTTTTTTCCTTCTATGGCAGTCAGGTCATTTATATACTTTCTTTTTTTTTTTTGGCTAGGTCCTGAAGCCAGATTCAAGATGAAAGAGCTAACTCCAAAGCAGAACATTTCTGAAGATTTAGAGTCATGTAAGATGTCACTGGTAAAGCAGAAAATGGCCAGGAAACCCTTAGAAAAGTTACTTGAATGTAACGAATTTGTGGACATTTACCGACTTTCACTCCCTACTATTGGTGATGAATGCTGTAAGGACTTCCTTCAAAACCTTAACCTTATTCAAGATCGGAAAGCTCAGGCAAGGACAAAGCAGGGCAAATATGATGAGTATGGAAAACCCTTCCATCAGAGATCACTGCTTTTGAGGCATAAGCGAATTCTTACAAATGCGAAATCTTATGAATGCAGCGAATGTGGAAGAGCCTTCCAGCGTCAAGCAAATTTTGTTCGACATCAAAGAATTCACAGTTCAGAGGATCCCTTTGAGTGCGACATATGTGGGCAGGCCTTCAAACAGAAGTCTGCTCTGATTGTCCACAAACAGTGTCACTCACAAAAAAAGCCATATGAATGTCATGACTGTGGAAAGTGTTTCCGTCAGATGGCGTATCTTGTTGAACATAGGAGGATCCATACCAAAGAAAAACCCTATAAATGTAGCGAATGTGAAAGAACATTTAGTCAGAATTCAACCCTTATTCGACATCAGTTAATCCACAGTGGAGAGAAACCCCATAAATGCATTGAATGTGGAAAAGCCTTTGGCCGGCATTCAACCCTTATGAGCCATCGACAAATTCACAATAAACAGAACACTCATAAATGCAGTGAATGTGGTGAATCCTTTGGTCGGAATGTAGATCTCATTCAGCATCAAAGAATCCATACCAAGGAGGAATTCTTTGAATGTAGCGAATGTGGGAAAACTTTTAGTTTTAAGGCAAATCTTCATCGACATGAGGTCATTCATACTGGAGAGAGACCCTACAGATGTGACAAATGTGGAAAATCTTTCAGTTGGCGCACAAGCTTTATTAAGCATCAGGGTACTCACAGAGAGCAGATACCTATGTGATAGTAACCAGAAAAGCTACCATTTAAAGACCAGAACTTAACCACTCTTGCAAATATGTGTAACTCAATTGTTTTATGAAAATTAATAAACAGGAACTGAAATGGTTTTTCTGTGGGGACCCTCTCTTCGTAGCTAACCTTCTTGCTACAGTCAAGAATTACTTAATAGAGGACTTCCCTGGCGGTCCAGTGATTAGGACTCTGCACTTCCAACACAGGGGGCATGGGCTCGGTCCCTGGTCAGGGAAGTAAGATCCCACATGCTCTGCAGCACAGCCAAAAAACAAAACAATAAAACTGGATTTAAATTTTAAAAAAAAAGTTACTTAATAGAAATGTCATAGGTTGTTGTGTCCAGTCTCCCTGGGTCCCCTTTACCTTCATTTCCCCGAGTTAAGTCAAGGCAGATGGAAGGCATAGAAGTTTTACTCTGTGGTCCCCCAGGCTGGAGACCATCTTCTGGATCGTGAACGATTTAAGAATGCCTTTCTTGGTTTCATAATGAAAAATCACCTGAGATTATATAGACGTTTTAAAAATAAAGTAAGGGCTACCCACTAGTACTACTGAGATATTAAGAATTACCGAAATTTACCCAGAAACTAAAATTAGTGTGCTACTAGGTTCTACTGAGAGTTCAAAGTCAATGTTCAGAGCAGATGCTGTTACTGCCCTGGCCCCCTGCCCCCGGCCTTTCCCCTGCCGTGTACTTCATCCGACTTGCACCATCTGTGTCTCTTGGGCTGCGGGCTTTTTTGAAAACCACGAAAGACCACTGCTCTGGGGGCAGCCCTCAACCACGCTTGATGGGATTTTGACAAATACCAGGTCTCCCTCTCCCCTAGGGTGGAACATCTGTGAAGCATGTGTTTCACACTGTTTTCAAAGTCTTTCCATGCGATGACACACATTCACTCTCCGTGGTAGCTGCTTTATTAGCTGTCTGCCCTTCTCTGTGTCCCTTCTAACTCCCCTACCAGTATTTCAACACCTCTTCTCACGAGTAAACTGCTGCTGTTAGACCCTCTCATGTTAATCAAAGCTCTTGATTTGATTATTTTCTTGCCCTTACCAGTTCCATGATTTCTTACCCAGCACATAAAAACAAAGTTCTATTGGGAATGATAAGAAAGCGAGTGGCACCCCATAAAATAAAGGAAACTTCAGCTTTGCAGCAGGAAAATAATGAGTGTTAGATTATATACTGGCTTCGGTATCGGTACTTGTGTACCAAGCGGCAGGAACTGGCTGGAAGGAAAGGCTGCCAAACTCTATTTCCCCGAACAAAATTAAGAAGTCGAGGCCTCTGACAAGAGGAAATAAGCCAATGAGAGAGAATTCTTGCTCACAACCACCTCTGGAGTTGGGGACCTGTGAAAGCAGACCCAGGCTTGAGTACACAGTCTGGCTCAGACTACTGAATCTACTTTGTGTAGATGATGTACATGCTTCCAGCTTCCCAGGAAGAGAGGGTACAGCTAAGGATCCAGAGGTATCATGGAAATGCCTACCTTCAGCCACATCTGTCCCAAGGAGGAGAAAAGAGCTGCACTCTTCAATATGGCAGCCACTGGCCATATGAGCCTATTTAAATTAAAATTTTAGAAAGTTAAAAAACTTCCTCAAATCAAAAGCCACATTTCAAGATCAGCACAATTATAGAACACTCCCATCAGCCCAGGCTTGTTGGACAGCACTGCTGGAGAAACCCTAAGGACTTCTTATGGAGGAACAAGGGAGCTTGTATTTGGTGCCACTTCCTTCTCTACGACTAAATTAAATGGCCTTCCTTTCCCTTTATAAATGGCCCCTATAAAATGTTTTATTTGCTGAAAATATTTTTTTCAGTAGAATTCCTGGGACACAAAGGAGGGGAGGGGTGGGGCTGGTCTGGAAGACTTGCTGAACTAATTTGCCTTGGGAGAAAGGGGTCCCCAGCTCAAGAGTGCCGGCGTGCAGGGCAGGCTTCCTGCCTTCCGCAGAGGCTAGACGGTCACCAGGCCAGGAGCACAGATCAGCGATGTCATCGTCAGTGTATGGTCATGTTTGTCAATATTTAGCAGTAGGGCAGGAGCTCCAAACTAGCCCTCCAGGGAAGGTAATGGAGAAGAAACGCTCAAGTTTTGGCTTTTCTATTTAGCTAATGGTCTGAACCCACTGTCCTCCATGCCTGGCCACACAGGGGAATCATTAGCTCATACTGCAAAGGTCAGAAGAGTCTAGAATACTCCACTGGACTAGAAAAGGTGCACCTTTTTTTGACAAGACCAGTGAAGCTTTTTACACCATATTTAAATCAAGGTGAAAAATAAATAATACAAATGTTATTTCCTTCTTTAGCTAATAATGCTAAACTATAAATGAAAAAACAGACTGTGTTAAAATTCAAATGACTAAAAATAAGATATAAAAATTGTTCAGTGCTTTCATTTTCTCCTCTTTTTACACACTTGGATTACAGTTCACTAAAATGTCACATAACATGGTCATATGACTAGTATGCAGCTCACACCTTTGACAACACCTGTGTCGGTCTAGATCTTATTCCAAGTTCATACTCAACTGTAGCTTTTATCAAGGTGGCTTCTCTTTCTGCCAACATTTCTTAGCTGATAGAAATGAGGAGGGGAAGCATAAAGGAAAATACTACATTTTAGAATGTAGTATTGAAAATGAAATTGAAATTGAAAATTTCAATTGAATTGAAATTGAAAATTTCAATTGAATTGAAATTGAAAATTGAATTTTTTTTCAATTGAAATTTCAATTGAAATTTCAATTGAATTTTTTTTCAATTGAAAATTGAAAATGAAATTGAAAATGAAATTCTACATTTTAGAATAAAATAGTAATAGATGACTTCCTGTCAAAATATACATTTTCAGGTAAGTTCTTAGATTTTTTTCAAGTAAATTTATGGTCAGTTATTTGTGTCATTATCATAAATGGATACTTCCCCCACTTCCATTTCCAAGTGCATACTGCCAATATAAATGACTCAGTAGTGATACTGTTATTCTGAAATAATTTCCAAATTGCAAAAATAATACAGAGAATCCTTTACACCATCTACCCACATTTACCAAATTTAACATTCTTCCAAGTCTCTCTCGGGAACTAATTTACAGCAGTTTGAATAAACTGGATCTATTTATATGCAGAAACATAAATCAATCTTAAAATGGCAAATCAAGTTCCAATATGACAGAATATAATATGTCTGCATAAAATTTTAAATCCTGCAACACTACATATATTGTTTATGGATACAAGATCTTGTGGTATAAAATGGGGAAAAGAAGGACACAATTTCAGTATAGTTATTCCTTCTGATGAGGGAAAGGAATGGGAGCCTTTACAGTACATATTATTTTATTTCTTAAAATGATATGAGGGATTTCCCTGGTGGTGCAGTGGATAAGACTCTGCACTCCCAATGCAGGGGGTACGGGTTTGATACCTAGTCAGGGAACTAGATCCCACATGCATGCCACAACTAAGAGTTCACATGCCACAACTAAGAAGCCCGTGTGCTGCAACTAAGGAGCTGGCAAGCCGCAACTAAGAAGCCTGTGAGCCACAACTAAGGAGCCTGCCTGCCACAACTAAGACCCAGTGCAACCAAATAAATATATATATATATTTTAAAAAAAGATATGAAGCAAATATGTTAAGAATGATTAATCTGGTGCATATGTGAATGTTCTTTAAAATCAATCTCTATTGTCTATACTTGTCTGTATGTTAGCAATATTTTACAGTAAACTTGTCCATGTTTCTTGTCAAATAATATCATAATTCAAAAGTATCTGAGGATATATGACAGTAAATGATAATGAAAAGAACACCCATGCATCCTCATACTATGTAAGAAATAGATCATTTTCAGAATCACAAAAGCCTCTTATATTCTGTCCAATCTCGTCTCCCTCCCTCTTCACCAAAGGTTAACAAATATTCTGAGTTTTATGTTAATCATTCCCTTGTATTATGCAGACGTACCACCTATCTATTTATGTCTGGATGATGTATTACTTAGTTCTGCTTTTTCAGAACTTTACATACATGGAGTCATACTCTTTCACTGCACATGTGTTTTGAGAATCATGCATCTTTCTGTGTAGCTGTGGTTCAACCACATTCACTGACAATAAATATCCCACTGCAGGAATACAGCACAATTTATGAATCTATTCTTTTGTTGATGGGTTTTCAGGATGTTTCCAGTCTGGGGCTTTTATAAAGCAGCATGTCAACATGCCTCTTGGTTCCCTGTGAAAAAACCTAGAAATAAGATATATACATGTTCAACTTTAAGAAGTATGGCCAGGGACTTCCCTGGCGTTCCAGCGGTTAAGACTCCACGCTTCCAATGCAGGGGGCACAGGTTCGATCCTTGGTTGGGGAACTAAGATCCCACATGCCATGTGGCATGGCTAAAAAAAAAGTATGGCGAACTGTTTTCCCTAATAAATGTAACAACTTACACATTCAACAGCAGATGAGAGTTTCCACTATTCTATATCTTTATCGGTACTTGATACTGACGGATTTTGAAAGGTTTGATAATCTTTTGTGAAATCGTATCCAATTGTGGTTTAATGTGCTTTTCTCTTATTACTAATGTAGTTGAGCATCTTTTCATCTTCCTGGGCTGTGCTTCCCATTTTGTTTGTCTTTTCCTGATATAGTGTAGTTGAATTTATCAATTTTCTACAGTTAGTAATTTTTGAGTCTTGTTGTAGATTGCTACCAGTTTATCAAAAATGTGTTTTTCTCCTTCCTGGACACACAGCTAGACTACACTTTGCAGCTTGTATTGTTAAATGCAGCTAGGTGACCGAGTTCTAACCAATGGACTATAGTGAAGATGATGTGTGCCACTTCTGGCTTGGCCCATAAAGCCCTGTCACACGTCCGTGTTCTCTTCTCCCAGTTGACTAGGTTAGAAAATCCCCAAGGAGGTCTCGGAAGCCACGTCTGAAGATGTCAGGGCTGCCATCAGATTGACTGCCCAGAGGAGAGCCTTCCTGTCAGTCATGTATATCTGCCTTACACTGTTATAGGAGTAAAAAGTAAACTTATAGGGGCTTCCCTGGTGGTCCAGCGGTAAAGAATCCACTTTCCAACGCAGGGGACGCAGGTTCAAGCCCTGGTTGGGGAACTAAGATCCCACATGCCACGGGGCAACTAAGCCCATGCCACAGTGAAACAGCCCGCGTGCCGCAAACTACAGAGCCCATGCGCCCTGGAGACCTTGCGCCACAGCTAGAGAGAAGCCCGCACTACAATGAAAGATCCCACATGCCTCAACAAAGACCCCACATGCCCCAACTAAGACCCGATGCAGCCCCAAAAATAAAATAGATAAATAAAATAAATAAATATTTTAAAAATTCATTAAAAAAAGAAAAACTGCTATTGTGTTTGAGCAGCTAGACCTTTGTAGGTCTATTTGTTAGAGCTGTTATCATTAAACTGACTTAATACATGTTTAAGATATTCTTCATTAAATCTGAGATTAGAACAATACCTCCTGCATTTTCTTTTCCAAAAGAACTGAAGAATTTCAACAAAGAACTGGATGGATTATTGGGCTCTAACCAAAAGCTAAGCGATATAGTCTGGCAAGTGGGGCTCGGACAATTAAAACTCATTAAAATGGGGGGCCCAATTATGATAAGCCCTTTGCTCACCAAAAAGAATCCAGCGTGGGTTCTGAAGGGAACAGGATGCCAAGACAGATGTTCTAGTCCAATCATTCAAAGTGGCAATGCAATCTCTGCTCACCAAGATGAATAGCCACGGAGGCCCCCAAGCCATGCTGTGATCATCCAATGATCCTACATCCACTGTGACACCTGCTGGGGCAATACCGGTTACCGCAGACTGTTCAGAATCCTGCCAGAAGATAAGCTTGTGAGAAGCAAGGGCTCACCCGCTCCACCTCGGCTGACTGCACCACACCTGCCTGGTAGACAGCCCCACCCCGAACCCTCGTTAGAACAGATGCTTGCTACACTGCTGGGGTTACTGGAAGGGCACAGACCCTGCCCCTGCAGTTCCCACCCCAGAGGCCCCAGGAGCTTCCCTTTTACCTCTGTGCCATTGTCCTGGAGACTGAAGTTCCAAGCAGGAACTAGGACCTTCCAGAATAGAGCTCAGAAATTTTATAAACAAAGATGAGCTAAGACAATAGATTTAAATGACTTTATAACTCCTCTCCCAGTTCCCATCAGGTGTTCTATCACTTTGTTAACAAAAACCTAGATTTACCATTTTGCAAGGCGCTGTGCTAGGTGCTATGGGAAAACACAGATAGTGACAAGATAGTTCCCAACTGTTCTGGGCTGAATTGTGTGCCCCTCGCAAAACCCATGCACTGGAAGCCCTAACCCCCAGTGTGGCTGTATTTGGAGACAGAGCACTTAAGGAGGTGATTAAGGTTAAATAAGGTCATAAGGGTGTTATCCTCAAGGATAGGAATGGTGTCCTTATAAGAAGAGGAAAGAGACACCAGGAGTGCACAGGCACAGAGGAAAGTCCACAGTGAGAAGTCAGCCGTAGGCAAGCCCAGGAGAGGGCTCAGAGAAACCGACCCTGTGGACACCTCAGAAAACGCTAGTGTCTTGGTTTTGTCTCCAATTCCTTTCCTAATCGATCTCATCACTTAGGTTAAGTCAAAGCACAAAGCTAGGCTGGGAGTGAGTGAGGGAAACGTGGGAGTGGGCATCTCCCCACATCCTGCAGGGGGTAGTAACTACGCATCTCTAGTCCCCTACGCTACCCGCAGCCGGAAACTCTGAGCCGCGGGGCTGGTGCGGAAACGAAAAACCTGCAGACGATACAACAACCTGTAGCACAAATAGAACGAGTTCCGGAAAGCTTACCGGAACCCCATCACGGTTCCGCCCCCCCGGAACTCCACCCCTATTGGTGTTCTCTAGGAATCCAGGAGGTCTCGCTGTCTCGGTGGTTCCTCTATAAATCTAGGGAATTTAACCTCCTCCTCAGTTGAGGAAAAAGACCAAGATTTAGCGGCACGTCCTCACTAATGGGATAGAAGTAAGGAATTGATGGGGAATCTAGCCTCCTGGGTGGAAGGTGCAGGTCACAAGTTTTGAGAGCTAGCACATGGGTGTCTCTTTCTAATTGTTCCTTCTGCAGGGAAAGGACTCCAAGCTGATGACATTGACCTGGTCGCACTCAGATGGCTCTGATACTTTTGTGAAAACAACAACAAAAAATTGATAGAATCAATCACAGTCTTCCTCCCAGCCCCAATACCGTAGCAAACATTTCTGTAGAATTCAACCAACGTGCTCTGGGCACGCATTTAGTGATGTGATTGGAATGCAGATTCTACTGTCCTGTTCCTTTTCTGCCTTTAGTCCTTTACAATATTTTAATGTTAAAAAACGATAACGAAACAGCGTCTTGAGCAAACAGATTTTGCTCCAACTTGCCGCAAAATTGAGGAAACAAAATACATGACCCTAACGTTTTGTTACCCTTTCCTTTCAGAGGTTTAGAAGGTAAGGTGATGATGGATGTGATGACTGAAAGGCAGAAAAGAACTTCACAGTCTAATGTTCAAATCATAACACTCCTCTTTTTTCTGCAACCACGAGATGTATGACCCCGGATCAGCATAGTTTTCAGCTCACTAAGAAGTTTCTGGCAATCAGAGCTGTTTTTAAATGGAAGAGGCTGCCCTGGGAAGCAACGAGCTCCCCATCAGTGGAAGGATTTCATGCAGAAACTGGATAATCAGATGCCAGGAAATGTTTTCTCCAGCTCAACAAAGTAATTATACACTTGGTGCTGCACATACCTACAATTGAATGGCGATTCCTCCATTGGGTGGGAGGAATGATCGAACCCTTTACAATTCTAAGATTCTATTACTGTATGACTTTATCATATCTTGGATCAAAACTGTCTTTCACACAAACTGACAAGAACAGCATTTCATCACTTTGTAATGTTTGATGTTTAATCATCTAAGACATAGTAGATTTTGGTGCTTAAGAGCTTAGCTTTTGGAGACAAAGTGATCTTGGTTCAAATGCTCGTTCTGCCACTTATTGGCTGTGTGACCTCGGGCAAGTGAATCAACTATTCTGAACCTCAAGTTTTTCCCAACTGTAAAATGAGGGCGCTAAGAAGTGAAACCACCTCATAATGTGAGGATTAAGTGAGGTGATCCACATAAAGCACTAAGCATGATGTTTAGAACACAGTAAATGCTCGACAGACATCAACACCAGGCTTCACTGAAGTTGTCACTCTCATTCAAGTCCTATATCACCTTTAACTCTGTAATTCTGTTCGCAGGCAACAAGAGTCTCACCAACGAGGCCCTCTGACACAGGTTGCATTAAGTGGGTGGATATTTGTCCTGAGTGTGTTATTTTCTCTCTTCAAGCAATCAGTGGCTTTCAGCAAGAGCCACTTGATTCCATAATCCTTACATTATTTTTATTTTGTTCCCCAAACCTTACCCGAGTCAGTGCATCCCCTTCTACCTGAATTCCACCCCAGTTCACCAAAGTTAATGTCTCCCAATTGAATGGCCGCCACACGCCCGAAACTACCAGTGTCCTGCCCACCATCAGTGACGTGGTGCTCATTGCCTCATGGTGAGTGGCCAGCTCCACAGGGCATTCTTACAGGACTACTCATGGTGCCACACATCAGATCACATTCCCTAAAGCAGAGCCTGAGACAAGGATTCAGAGCCATGTGATTTGTTGACGGCGTGGAGGGGCTGAGGGGATGGTACAGGAGCATGGATATAGTCTAATGAAGTCTAGCCTCAGCCTGATCCACAATGGGTGCGTCTGAAGCATAAACTGCACCAATTTCCCACCTTGAGGCACGTGAATCAGCCCTTTGTACCCCCATATCAATCCGTCATTGGCTAGGGGGTGGGGAGGACAGCTAACTCCTGGATGGGGCAGCTCTGATCACCTGAGGGCAATTCCCTCAGAGTCTCCGGAGAACAGGATGAGCTGTGAGCACTTGGCAGACAAAACTCAAAGCAGCTGGGGGATGGGTATGGCAGCCTGGTAAAGGGGATCTGGACCAGGTACCAGTGTACAGCACACAAAATCAACAGGTATTTATTGGGTGTTTATTTGTAAGCCAGGCAGTCAGCAGAAGCAGGACTTCGGTGGCGCCCAGAAGCGCCTCTCCCTCTCTCTAGCAAACAGGCTCAAGTTTACCCTCTTTTCCATGTCATCATCCTTCCCCCACAACCCCTACCCAGACCTTCCCACAGGCAGGGCTCACCAGACCAGGACCTCCCTGCATCTACTAATGTTTACTTTCAAATCCAGCTGCAACTCAAGTTGAAACTCCTTCTCTATGCTATTATCCTATGGGGGAGATCTATCTCCCGGGCAACTGGGAGTTGGTACATCTACTGCTTGGACAATTCTTGATTCAACTTGGTCCAATTCCTTCTATGGACATAGCTGCCCTCATTCTTGTGGGTAACAGAATAACCAGTCCACAGTCTGGCCCGTCTTCTCTTCTCTATTCCCCTAAGGTCCCGCTCCCCTCTCCCCAGGCTGTGACTGACCAACACAGTTTCTCCTGAATTTACAAACTTAACTTCTCTTTTCTACTAGCTAACCATGATGCCAGGAGAATCAAGATAAAACAAAAAGGTAGAGTGTGTTTCATGGAGAAGTTGTAGGTTGAATAAGGCAGCGAGAACACATACCATCCAGCCTCTGAACCTCAATTTTGCCAAAATAGAAATACCTTAAGTCAATTTCTTTTGAAAAGGTTTAATACTCAAGATGAGAATGTCGCCTGGAGCACTCCAGTGGCTGGCATCACATCTAGAAAAGGTTCATTGCTGAGGTACCCAAACCAAGATCATGCTGAAGGGTTCTTTCTTTCACTGTGCTCTTCCCTGAATAGATAAGCTGTCAAACAAGGCAGAAACTACAAATGAAGCTTATTCCTACTGCATTTGTGAGGCTTTTCCCACTGTCAACGTTCTGAGAGTCGCACGAAGAATGAGTGCCATCTGAAGGCTTCCCTTCGTCCACTGTATCCTTGGGTTCTCTCCTGTCTAGACTCTCAAGCTTGAAGATGCAAACGAACGCATTTCTCAGTGGAAAAGCAGCTATCTATCTGCTGTGGATGCTCCAGTGTCCTAAGTTCTAACTGAAGGATCTCAACAGATCCATAGGTTTGATGGTTAAGTTGGAGGAGATGCTTGAAGTTATTACATTCGTTATAGGAGTAGGGTTTGTCTTCAGGAAGGCTTCTCTAAAATCGTGTAAGAGCTGTTCTACAATAGAAACCTCTAGACACTTAAGGTATTTATGGGATCTGTCCTCTCGTGACTTCTCAGATGTTTAAAGAGGCTACAACTCCAACTGAAACTCATTCCGCATTCTTTACATTGAAAGGGTTTCTCACCAGTATGGATCCTCTGATGTTGATTAAGATGTGCCTTCAGAGCAAAGCCTCTGCCACATTCGTTACATTGATGGGCTTTCAGGTTGGAATAGCTTTTGGGATGTTGTTTTGTGTGGGAACACTGGCCAACGCTTTCTCTACACATATCCCATTTATAGGTTTTCTCTGCGGTATGAGTTCTGTAATGCTGAATGAGCTCTGAACTGTAATGAAAGGCTTTGCCACACACATCACACTTATAAGGCTGCTCTTGCAACTCAACCTTCTTATCCTCAATCACCGTTAAGTTCCAGCTGTACGCTTCCCCGCGGATGCTATTTTGTTCATTTTTCTGGCCCATGTGGAGCACCTGGTGTTCAATGAGGCTAACATACTGAAAAAAGATTTCTCCACATTCATGACACTGATGGGATTTCTCTCTTGAGTGGAGCCTGAGATGCCCAGCAAGGTGTGAACGTCTCCCAAAGCCTTTCCCGCACTCATTACACTTAAAGGGCCTCTCCCCACTGTGCACACTCTGGTGCTGAACAAGGTGGGACCTCACTCTAAATGCTTTCCCACACAAGGGACAGGTGTAGGGCTTCTCCCCAGTGTGGACCCGCTGATGCTGAGTTAGGTGTACACGCTGATTGTAGCTTTTCCCACACTCGTCACACCTAAATGGTTTCTCCCCGGTGTGTATTCGCTGATGCTGGATAAGATGTGCACTCTGAATAAAGCTTTTCCCACATTCGTTACATTTATGCGGTCTCTCTCCGGTGGAGGACTTTTTGTGGACATACGTGACTTCGCTGAAATTCATCCTCTTTGAAGAGGGCTGTCCTAGTATCTCTTTCATGGGAATTCCCTGCTTTCTATCCAATTTGCCCTGGTGTTCATGGACTTCTCCAAAATCTTGAACCTGAGAAACATTTCTTGGGATTATTCCTGTTGGTTCCATGTCTGCTTCTGAAAATTCTGAAATTTTCTTCTTAACATTCAATTTTGTATTCTTACTTCTTTTATCATTGCCTGAAAAGATAAAGAGGAAACACAAATGTTATCAGTTCTTTTACAGAAGAAAAATTATCAGGCAAAAGAGGATAATCAAATGAAACTACGAGGTAATAGGAGTAACAAAGGCGGGGTGAAGGGTGCATGGACGTGCTTGATGTTAACAGAAAAGAACCTTTCGGTGTCTGTTCAGTGAAAAGAACAAAATGAAGAGAAAGCTTACTCGGGAGGGTGGTGAGAACGACTGAGGTTAGGCGATCACAGGGGAAAGCCAGACACTTTTATTACATAGGAAAGAGAGAAGGGAATTCTGAAATGGGAGAGGAGGTAGGAAATGTGGAGTCAGGGAGACAGATGAGACAGAACAAAGATACACAAGTGGGGAGTTCCCTGGCAGTCCAGTGGTTAGGACTCCGTGCCTTCATTGCCGTGGGCCCAGGTTCAATCCCCTGTTCGGGGAACTAAGATCCTGCAAACTGCGTGGCAGCAGCCAAAACACAATTTTTTAATAAAAAATAAATTTAAAAAATGAAGATACACAAGTGAACAGTGAGAACTGATGAAAACTAGAAGAAAGGAGTATGAAGAGGATACAGAGTTGGAAGAATACCCGACTGGGAGCCAGGAAAAAAGAGAAATGAGCCAGTAGAAAATATTGTCAATACGATGCGTGACACATCAACCTTTGCTCTATGCCCTTAGCCAACACCCCAGCTTCCTTTTCCCTCCCAGGGCACCCGACACTTCTTTGGGAATGCTCCTCCCATCAGACCGTCAGCTCCACGAGGGCACGAGCAGTGTCTGTTCTGCTTCCTGCTGAATCCCAAGCACCTAGCACTGGAGGCACTCCATAAATACAGCTGGATGAGCACACAAAGTATCCCTCCCTCGATCAAAAAAATGGGGGAAGTATTAACTAGGAAACTAGGCCGAAGAACAATTACAGGGAAGATATAAAAGATCCTATTTTAAAGCAGCTGCTTCCCAGGTTCGGAGTGCTATTGGATGGATTTCCCCCAAGAGGCAGTCACCAAGGAGAATGGGATCAAACTGGCTGAGGAGACAGCTGAGCTCGACCCAGGCCATAAAGACACCATGAGCTTCATAAGCTCCTATTCCATGTTGGAATAGGTGACAGCAGCTGTTAATGTGAATGACAAGTAGCTGGGCTTGGGGACACCAAAGGCATAATTTAAAAATAAACACTTTGGCCAGTCTTCGAGTTTTCTGAAGAATATTAATAAAAGCCTTTAAGTTCACAGCACAGTTTACAGTGATCTTATCCTTACAGAAGTCATGTGAGCAGATAAAAAAATAAGTACCAGCAGGAAAATTACTCAGCCTGATTCATAACTAAATTACTGAAAATGAATACAGCAAAGAATTCTCTTCTGCTTACACAATTTGCTAACAACAACAAAAAAAGTTTGATAGTCCTGGAAGAAATTTAGTACAACTGATACTCTCATATGTGGTATAATTGTTTTAAAAAGCAATTTGGCCATATGTATCAAGAACCATAAAAATGTCCTTGACCTTTCATCCACTAGTCCCACTTCTGGGCATCTATTATAAGGAAATATTCCCAAGTAGCGAACAAGGCATAAGCACAGTTATCAGGACAAAAGAGAAAAAAAATTAGAATTTCAGCTGGGGAACAGTTGAGTAGACCATGATGTTTCTACACAATGCCAGGTTGTCAAAAATAACAAACAGGAGGGCCAAGCAACGCTGGAAAATGTGTGTGTCTAATATTTGATTGCACCCTATGAGTAGCCCTATATAAAAAAGGCTTATAAAAAAAATGGAGGCACACTAAGTAATAACAGTTCTACTAGTTAGGATGGTGGGATTATGGGTGATTTTTTTCCCCTCCCACTTTCTTTCCCCCAAACTTCCGGTACAGTTGACCCTTGAACAACACGGGTTTGAACTGCAAAGGTCCGCTCATATGCAGATATTTTTCAATAAATATGTACTACAGTCCTACACAACCCACAGTTGGTTGAATCCAAGGATGTGAAACAGCAATACGGAAGGCTGACTGTAAAGTTACATGTGGATTTTGGACTGCGAGGGGGTCAGCACCCCTAATCCCTCTGCTCTTCAAGGGTCAACCATACTATTATTACTTTAGCATTTTAAAGTAAGTGAAATAACTAAATTGGGAAAAGGGGGAAGAGGGAAGAAGCATGTAAGAGAGCCAAAGTCCTCACTTACGAAATAGAGAGTCAACAGATAATGTCTAAAATTCATGGGTCAAGCAACAGCCGTATTATTTTAAAATGTGGAATTATCAGAAGAAACAGGTAAGATTGCTGAGAGCAGCACCTCTGGGGAAAGAGAAGTTGTGGGGATGGTGGGGAGGGCATAGAGTTTTGCCAACTAATCTGACAATTAATTAAAGTACAGGTGATACAGACATAGAGAACAGGCTGGTGGTTGCCAAGGTGGAGGGGGGTGGGGGAGGGAAGGACTGGGAGGTTGGGATCAGCAGATGCAAACTATTATGTAAAGAACGGATAAATAACAAGGGCCTACTGTAGAGCACAGAGAATTATATTCAATATCCTATGATAAACCATAATGGAAGAGAATCTCAAAAAGAGAAGTATATATATGCATAACTGAATCTCGGCTGCACAGCTGTCATTAACACAACACTGTAAATCAACTATCTTCAGTAAAAAAAATAAGAATTTAAAAAACCCCATAAAGTACGTGATAATAAAATAGACGGTAACTCTTTGTCCCTTCCTGCCACTGCTGCCAGGACCACCACCCATCTGTCCGATAGTTCTAAGCTGATAAGGCAATTTCTGCCTCGTTTATGCTCCGAAGACAAACTGCTCACACCTACATCTTTGGGATTTCTCTCTGAAGTGGCGCTTGAGGTGCTCGATCAGGTGGGAGTGGCGCCCGAAGCTCTTCCCGCACTCGGGGCAGCCGTAGGGCCTCTCCCCGCTGTGCACGCTGTGATGCTGGACCAGGTGTGAGCTGACACGGAAGGCCTTCCCGCACACCTGGCACTTGTAAGGCTTCTCGCCGGTGTGCACACGCTGGTGCTGGGTGAGGTGCACGCGCTGGTTATAGCTTTTCCCACACTCCCCGCACTTAAACGGTTTCTCTCCCGTGTGGATTCGCCGGTGCTGGATGAAGTTGGAGGCCTGAAGGAAAAATTTCCCGCAGTCGTTACATCGGTGCCCTCTCTCGCCGTTGGTGTTTGGCTTCCGGTTCACGTCTGTGATGGCACTGAGGTCTCTTTTCTGGGAAGGGGTCTGCCTTGATTTCCCCATGGGGGGGTTGACCTGCCACCTTTCTACCACGCTGTGAGGGTCGCTAACTCCTCCAAACTCTTGACTCGGGGGGACATTTCTTTCAGGGCTTCCTGAGGTCATCCAGGGCGATTCGGCTTCATCAGAAATCTGCTTTACTATCAGTTCCACATTGTCGTTCCTGGACTCGTAATCTGAGATAATAGAGGGAAAATGGAAACGTTAGCTTATTCCCCGCATTCAGAAATAGCGGATAATTACATGAAACCAACACGTGCAAGCAAGGCGTGACTTTGTAAAGCCATCTGCAAAATGACTTCACAATACAGGGATAGGATGAAGAACACTGAAGCAGGAAACTGAGGCAGGTTAGGGAAGACAAAGCCGGCAAGAATGGTTCAAGGGGATGCGACTGGGAGAGCAGTCATTCCATTTAATGACAATCACATCCTCTGGGTACAGTACATCCGTACAGTACCTGTTTGGGAACACCTGTGCCATGTCAACTGTTCTCAGTAAAATCTGATACTGGGTGATGCAGCTAACCCAGTCCTCACCTTCCTCTTCTTGTTTATTCATAGCCTGGAGAAGAAAGAGGATCTTTCTAGCTTTTTCAATCCCCAAAGAATCTCAGTTTGGTGTGAATTAGTCTAAAGGGGAAAAGGCGTTCTTTCTGTACCCAGAGAAGTCCTACAACTGTCGAGAGCTAGCTCACCACTCAGTGGTCATTGATGAACAGAGACATTTAAGAGGCTGCAATCGGTTCCCTGTGTAACTGGATCAGCAGCATGTATTTCACTCAAAACTCTGACATTTAATATAGTTTGCAAGGACAAACCTTCAGTAGTTAACAAAAAATAGGGAATGCTTTTTAAAGGATAGATAGATCATGGCCTACTGAGAACTTTCCAGTAAGGCTGTTTTGTAGAAAGAAAAGTAGTTTTCAAACATTACATAAAAATGGTATTAAGCACTAATGTTTGCAGAGTGTGTACTATGGACCAGGCACTATGCCTTCCAGTGCTTTTCAGTTTTATGGCATTTAATCCTTACAATGACCCTTTGAGAGAGTTACTATTACTATCCTTTTTTTGATATAGCAAGAAGTTGTAACTCTTGTACCATGAAGGCAACTTTAAATTTATTTTCTAACTATTTTTACTTAATTCTCTTCCTAAAAAGACATTTTAAGAGTGGAAACAAACATATAAACAAAAGAACTCTATCACAAAACCAAACTTTTTAGATGTTTTTTCCTCCTGCATTTAACTAGGCAAGTAATCTCAGCTATCACAGTATTTCTTTTTCTTTTATTCTCATTTACTTATGTCCACACATTTTATTCTTATTAGAGCTCTCTCCCGTTCAGCAAGGCAAATAAGCTCATGGCTTTCTTTTTCCAGGGGTGAATTTGAAAAAAATCACATGAGCTCCATGTATCTCTTTGGGACTATTCACAATCGCCCGTTTCCAGAGAAGGTGATGATACAGGTTGAGATACCCGTTGGCTTACAGGTTTTTTTTTTTCCTCTTTCCCCTCCCCTTCTCTGAGTACATGAGGAGCTTTCTGTTGATTCTCCTGATTTATGTGTATGTTTGACAGAGAGCTGTGTTCCTTGTTCAACACTATGCCCGGCTGCTTAGTAATGCATTGGGGGCGGGGGGGTGAGGAGGGAGTTGGTTCCAAAACACCCAATCAGCAGATTCGGTACTTTACAAATTCACGCTTTTCAACCTCACTGGTACCCCACACTGGCATCCTACATTTCTAAGGCTGGCTAGTTTCCCACTCATTCTTCTCAGCAGCTACATCAAAACGTCTTCATCGTGATCTCCAAGATAGATCACTGTATTTAAAAATAAAGGAGTGTTCTGGCACAAACTTGTCTACACACAGACTGTGTCTAGAGATGCAATCAGGAAGCTTAACTAACTGTCGCTGCCTCTGTGCGGGAAACGGAGGGACTGAGGGTCGGGAGACTCACTTCTCACTTTAAACCCACTTAAACTATTCGGATAATTTTTACCACGTGCGTGCGAACCAAAGTCCTCGCTGCACTCAAACCTCTGCTCCACCACCCACTCCATCACCTGGTCACTCGCAACAGGTGACTCTGTCTCCTATTCCAGGGAGAGTCTAAACTATCCAGTCAAGACCCCCTTGGACATCCTACAACCACAAGTGTCAGCGTGCTGGCAGCCTGATTCTCCCGTCCTCCCCTTGCCTCACAGCGGAAGAGCTGACCCTCCCCCTCACCGAGGTCAAGCTTTCCTCCGAAGGGGCCTCACCAGGCCATTCTGTTTTCCAGGGACCTCCCTGCACCAATTATCTGCTCTTCCTCACTCTAGCATTTCATACTCACTCCCCACCAGCCCTCGCCCAGTGACATTTCAGTGTGCTTAAAACTTCTCCCGTTAACAAAGACAACATACAAAACCCAACCATCCATCTACACCAGGTACGCTGTCGGTGACCAGCCCTCTTTTGCTTCGCCTTCACAGACAATGTTCTTGAAAGTTTATCTACAATAGCTTTCTCAAATTCTCTCCTGTGCAATCTTCCAAGAAACTGTCTCTTGTTCTCCAACTTCCCAGCCACTCCATTGAAACGGCTGTCTCCACGATTCATTCACTAATTTTTAAAAATCTCACTTCTAAATTTGATGGATACTTTAAAAATCGTGACCATCTCTGATGCTGTTAGGAACCCACAGGATGAAAATTCTCAAATGTGGTCTTCCCAGAGAAGCTGAAGAGGCAGAAACCACTGAACATGTTCTTAGTGTAGAAGAGTTTACTCAAGTTGTAAAGATATTGTAAGAAAAAGATGAATAATGAGAAAAAAAAAAATCAGGACTTCCCTGGCGGTCCAGTGGTTAAGACTCCGCACTTGCATGGCAGCGGGCGCGGGTTTGATCCCTGGGCTGGGAAGTTCTGCATGCCGCGCGGTGCGGCCAAAAAAAAAAAAACAGAAAGTAACAATTCAAAACCCCTTGGAGAATGGTACAGAAAAACTGCGCCAAGTTCTGCAACTCTGAAACCCATTAAATACCTATAAAGTAATTGAAAAAGATAAAACAATACTAATCAACTCAAATCACACAAGAAAGGTATTTGAAATTAATTTTAAAAGAGAATGAAAAAAATTTGCATTAAATATGATAATATTTATACTACATAAATAATTCCTTGAGACCACCACTAAAATCCCAATAGATAAACAAGCAGAGGGCATATGCAAATAAACCTAAGAAAACACAAATATATACCAACAGTAATAAAGGAAATGGAAAATTTGAGAGAGAAGTCAATTTTACTTTTTAAATAAAAGCCTGTGAGTGAACTAAACCCTTAACGATACAAACTGAGATAATGTTTTTCAAAAGAAATTTGGCATTAGAGTATATGTATTCCATCTAAAGTCTACTTGATAGTGATCGATAGTGTGCTTGATAGTGTGCTTAACAGTGATTCTTCCAAAAGAATTCACTCAAAAGAAGATAAAATTCATAAGCTTCAAAATGTCTGCCACAGTGCTGAGATTTTTCACAATTGCTCCAGGCAGCACAATCAAATATTAGTTTCCAAGATCATAACTTAGAAATAGGTTCAAAATCTTATCTGGGGTGCAAAATTCAAGAAGGGATAAGACATGTAAAATGCAGATGCCAAGGCAAACATCATAAAACAAGTACCGGTGATGTGAGAATGGTAATAGAGTGAACAAGTTGCCACCCATGCGTGAGAGGAAAGGAAAAGAATGAATGCTATTGAGACACTGTAATAACTACTTCAATGAACGGTTATTCAGCAAAGTCTGAGATGCTTTCACAAATGAGAATTATTCAGTTAACAATGATTCAGTTTGTCAAGGAACAGAGTACAATCACTACTACAACTCTGTTAAGATCCAATCCTGTTAGTCTTAAGCTAAATATAACATTTGCTGGATTGCAAATACTATCCCCAAAGCATTATCAGTCCTCAATCTTACTCTTATTATGATGGAGATAATCAGAATAAGCTGAATAAGAAAAAAAGAAAGAAAAAAAGAGAGAAGGGTGATATACTCTTTCACAGACAAAAAAAAATACGCAAAGTCACAGTGATTAAAACATACATGCCTTTACAGGATGTGCTATAAATATTCTTAATAACAAAATGAAGATGTCCTAATCCATGCAGACGAAATCATTCTTACCCATGGAAGTAATACTCCCATAATTCTCCTTCCTGTCATCCCTATAGAGGGACTTCTGGGACTGGTCCAAATGTCCCCATTCCTCCAGGATGAAGGATACAGCCACATCAGCCACATCTTCAATTTTCACCAACTTCTGAAACACGAGATCTCCACTAAATTCCCATTCCCTAGGTTCAAATTTGGAGCGAGGGGAGGAACTGGGAGCCTTAAGGAAAGAAAAAGGGGAGGGACTGTGCTTCACAGAGGGTGGGGGAGCAGAACAGAAAAAGACAGAAAAGCACAAACCCAAGATGGGCCCGGTCTCTGGTTAAAGAGACAGAACCCTGATAAAGACTCAGGCTTAAGGCAGCTACTTGTCCAAAATCAGACGTGGGTCCTCAATGTGGGCACAGGGACACCGGCTCACCTGGGGCCCAGCTGAGAGAAGTGAGGCTGTCAGCTCCTGGCTGTCCTTCAGGGGAAGGGAGGGAACTTGGAGAGCAGGAAGGGCTGAGGGGGGGAGAAAAAGAGGTGTCAGTGAGAATCCCTCTACCCAGTTCCAATTGCCATCATGTTCCGCTTTTTGCTCAAGAATCCACAACGGCGCCCTGTGGCATCAAGACCAAATTCTTCTGCTCAGCCTTCAAAACACTCTACATTCTGGGCCCCCCACACCTACCCTATACTCACCCTTCCCCTGAGAAAAACTAGACTCCCTGTGTTGGTCAGGCGAATCCTGCTGCCGACTGGGGATGGTACCATTCCCCTATAAAGGATGCTCTCTGCTCTGCCCAGGTCAAACCTAGTCACCTCAAAGAACCTCCAAAGGCCCACTCTTCCGTGAAGCTGAAGCGCTGCCTAGAGCCAGGGCTTCCCAAGCTCTAATGTGCAAACAAATCCCCCGGGGGTCTTGGTACAGGGCAGACTCTGCCTCAGGTGTTCCAGGGCAGCCCCCATGTTCTGCATTTCTAACAAGCTCGAAGGTGATGCTGGTGGTGCTGCAGCACTTCGGACCTCACTTTGATCAGCAAGGCCTTAGTTCACGTTCTCTCCCTTCAAAAAATGACTGCGGTTGGTTTATAGTCAGCCAACTAGCTTGTATTAAGTCTACTCTGTGTGTTCTAAGAATAGGCAGAGAAAACAATTCCTGCCTTCCAAAACCTCACCGTCTGATGGGGAAGGCAGACATGGAAGCTTTACTCCTGGCACAGGGTAAAGAGTATTATCCTCAAAGTTCACCCAAGTTCCTGCAGGAACACAGAGGCAGGGGCATCTACAGAGTGGAGAGCAGGAGGTGGGAGCACCCGGAAAGCCCTTCCACAGGAAGTGACTCTGGAAGCAGGGGTGGGGTGGGATGAGGCGGGATGAGGGTGCTTTCTGGGTAGAGTGAATCACATGTGCAAGGCCCGGAGGGTCTGGTCTCTAGATGCTAGTGAACATTTGACCCTCTGCTCTCACCTCTGCTCTCCTCTGTCCAAGATTCATGGTGCATCCGGATCTGTCTACATGCACCCTGACTTGGAGATCCACCTGGTATCAACCTTTAACACGACGATTTAGACCTTTCTATGGTGTCCCCGGTCCCAGAGATGTATGTGCATATGTAGCTTGCTTGTGTCCAAGGACTGGGAAGTAAGGAGCAAAGACCCACAATAGAGGAGATCGTGGTTAGAAATGAAAGCCGAAAACAGACACGGGATCTGAACCCAGGAGTGTGGTTACAGTCAAAGTAAGACGTGAAAGAGAGGGATGAACATAGTCTATACACAAACAGTAATTATGTTCCAGTCATAATTGGAATAATGAGAATAATTACATTCTAAATAATCCCACTTATTTTTTTTGAAGTTCCTGTGAAACCTGTTGTTTCTAACTTTTAAATAAACAACTTCGGCCCTCTCAAGATCAAATGAGTCCCAGAGATGGAAAGCCAGCTCTCGGTGCCAGCAGAGGCACGAAGGATGCAGCATCTTCCAGGGTGTAAAACAAACCAACCCAAACCAACCCTTTTGTTGGAATAAGGAACGTGGCCAGGGTCTGGCTAACAGGGCAGAGAAGAGAAGCACCACTGAGGGAGCAAAGACGAGACTCTGCGTGTGAAGGAAGATGACAGTGATCAGAAGGGGACACGGTTCTGCGCTGGGAGAGCCTGGAGGTAAAGCAGGCAGTGCAGCTCAGCATGGGGTAAACGTGCAGACTTACAGCCAGACTGCCTGGGGTAACATCCCAGCTCTGCCGTGTAATAGCTTTGGGACTTTGAACAAATTATTTAACCTCTGAGGGCCTCAGCTTCTTAATTTCTAATATGAGAATAACAATAATACCTAGTCCATGGGGTTACTGTGGGCATTAACCCTTGGAATGCCAGCTAGGTCTACTAGGTACAATTCTGGGTTTGGGGGTTCTCTTTTTTTGGACAGTTTCAACTATTTTTAAAGACTAGAATGACATGACTTTTATTCTTTTAGAGGTCTTCTGAAGAACAAAAAGAAAATGTTAGTATTATTAAAAAATAAAAGAAAACTCTTATTTTGTAATTTCCATACGGATCCATTGGACCTTTTTACAAATCTAGGATACATTTTGGGATCTGAATGATCTTCTATCTCCTGTACCATGAAGCACTCTTCTAGTTCATCATCCTAGGAATTATTTCATTTTTACTAATTATTCATTAATGAGTCTTAATGTTAGCACGAAAAGACTAAAATTATAAGAAAATGGGAGAATAAAAGAAATATTCAGGATCAGGCAATAGTGAAACAAACCATTGTTCTTCACTGTTCTCAAAGTATTAAGTACATTCCCCAGAGTTCTGCATCATCTTCGAGAAGGTTTAAGGCTGTTGACACCTGTTTTTAGCTTTCATTGACCACAGTCGAGAATTCAGAATTTCTCACTTTCCACCCACCCATATCGACAAAGAGAAGAAAATGTGCCGTGGAAGACATTTCACTACTCGTAGGTGAATGAGAAGATGACACAGAGAGCAGTGTGCTAAAGACAGTATGAAACTGAAGGCATAGGAGAAAACTGACAGAGTCTGCCAATGACAATATCCTAGATGAATCTTCCCACACTCAAGAAACAATGATAAACACTACATTTCTAATTCCAAAAAGGAGCTATGACACCTTAACCGATCATTCAACAGGAAGGACTTCATCACGTAATATTTTGCAACAAGATTCTGGACCATCCCATCTTGCTAAAAGGACATATTCATTTTGCTAAAGGGGTGGTATTGAGTGACAGTATTCTCTCATTTTTTTATGATTTTTATATTATCAAAACATACTTGATACAAAGAGGTTTAATTCTTACTAAAGTTTCTTTAAGATTTTTCATTATCTTTTGATTCTTCTGTAAGTATTCATAAAATGACTTAAAAATATTAAAAAAAAAAAAATAGAAAGGACCCATTGGCCCCAGATGTTAAATGGTGAAGACTGTTTTTCCTGGTACTACACTGAGGGTTAAATGAGTTCATACACGTAAAGCAGTTTAGAACAGCTCCTGACACGTAGTAAACACCACATAAGTAATAGTTACTGTTACCACAGTGAAAGGAAAGCTGGAAATGCTTAGAGCAGTGAGACTTCAAGGCCAACCACTATGAGGAGCCCGGAAGAAAGGCTGGGGCCAAACAGGAAATTCGAGTTCACAATTCCTTCTCCACATTCCGAAATCCCAAAGCTTTAAATACCAAAAGTTTTTTTGTTTTTCATTAACTTGGCCATTGAACTAATTTGACAGCAAAACCTGACCAGAACTGATATGAAGCTATTTGAAGTTTTTATTTAATCCACTTACTGTAACTAGGCATACATTTCACTGCCGAAATACTAAATTAATGTGTGATTATGGGGTCACACTTCAAATCCTGATGGCAGTGCACTGTATGTAAATCAGATCCTCTTACTCAATCTGAAACATTCTAAGTTCTAAAATATATCTGATAGCAAGAGTTTCTGATTAGTGATATTAGACTTGTGGACATATATCATCATAAATGAGATACTCAGCTGCCCACTTTTCTTCCTTGATGTATCTCATACAGGTTAATAACAGTGAGGGCAAGAGGGAGGGAAGGAGAGAAAGAGGGAACAGATGCTCTACAGGTCCTCGTGAAGCATGGCTTAAAATCAGATTTCACATGAATGGCTGAACAGCGCGAAGTGCAGTGAGGAACTGGAGAGCTTTGTCTACCTGAGCCTTAGGACAACAAAATGAATGAGGTAGAGCTGGAAAACTGTTGCAAAACCATGATAATACTTTTGTAAAAGACTTCTGTACATCTTTTAACAGTACCTGTACTCAGAGCTGTCGTCATCTGCAGCATAGCTCTCGAAGGACACTGGTTATTGGTACGACTCCTAGCCAGCCTGCGAGCTGACCAGGGACCCAATTCCAGGCCCCCACCCTTTCCCAACCTCCAGATCCACTGACTGCGGAGAGGCTGCCCAGCCCCAGGTCTCTCTACAGATACCGCTTACCCACACGGCCAGGGAGTCCACATCCATTCCACTGAAGCCCAGATCCTCACCGTTTTCCTCCCGAAGATGAGGCCTCTGCGGCTCGTGCTCAGGCTGCGGGTCCACGGGCAGGAGTTGGTGACTGAAGGACTCGGGCCCGGCTCCAGGCGGCACGACCTTCGGAGGAAGCACTTCAGCACACGCCACGACCTGACAACCACAATCACACCAATCAGCACGTTACGGGAAAGGCTACGAAGGAGCCCAGCAGGGTCACGTTACTCTTTCATTCACTCCTTGGCCAAGTATTTCACGTGCATCTACAACGAGCCAGGACTAATTACCCAACTGCTGCATAAACACGTTATAGTTGAAGACGACTTCCATTAGACATGTCGACACACCAATGAATACACAGTTACAAACTGTGTTATATGTGCAAAAGGAGAAGAAAGTGGTGCCATGAGGCAAGACAGATGAGACCTACTTCAGACTGGGTGGCCAAGGAAGGCTCTTCTGAGGAAGTGTCACTGAAGTCAATACGTGGAAGAGGAAAGAAGCCAGCCGAGGGAAAAGTCAGGAGTGTCCCAGGCAGACAGAATGACATAAGCAAAGACGCTCAGGCAGAAAGCCAGTGTGGCCAAGTTTAGTGAAGCGGGGAGAGAGTGAGAAACGAGCTTGGAAAAGTCAACACAGGACACAGGAAGTCACCCTCAAAGCCCCAGACGACCAGGTTCAAGTACGACGGACCAGCCACAAGAGCGGTGTGTCTCCGTCTTTCTGCCCTTTGTTCTTGCACAACCCTAGGGTACACAACCAGTCTCTAACATCTGCCTCTTCTGGAAGGTACTCGCTCAGTGCCATCCTAGCAGGTAATAAGATCCAGCTTTGAGATAGAATTGCCCTCCCCCCCCCAACCCCGCCACCGTCCCTTATGTTTCAAAGCACTTTCAGTTTTAACTCTCCCAGTAGTGGCAAAACGTGGCACAGGAGTATTACATTACGAGGCAGAGGCAGCACAGTTGTGGCAAATATGACTCAACACGGAAGTGTGTGTGTCCTTGTGGACCTGCTCAGGACAAGAGTTAAGATGATGCCAAGTACGTCAAAGGGCTCCTGGGCAACGAAGAAGCAAAGCAGCCCTTGAGGACCCCTGAGAGTAGGACAGAGAAACCAAGGAGGAGGGGTAGAGGATAAAGCCTGGGAAAAGGCTTGCTAGAGACAAGAACTACCTGGAGATAAAGGTGAGAAACAATGCCAGGGATACAGAGGGCAGGCAGAGAGAAAGGCAAACACAGTGAGCTGTGCAGGCCCTCAGGAAAACCCCCCTCGCTGGGCCTCAGATCCCTGACCTACCATCAAGAAATGATCTCTGTGCTCCTTCCACAGATGGGGTGCATATCCCAATGACAGGGGTCAATGTGTAATATCTGCTGTAAGTCATCCATTTAAAAATGCTTTCTGTTTTAAACTATGATTTTGAATATTTATTACCATAAAAAAGTAGGGAAAGATTTGTCCGCTAATGTCCCAAAAAGGTTTAAAAAAGGAATAACCAGATGGCACCAGGAACCTTTACTTCTTGTCCTGACAGAAGCAATAGGAAGGTTCAAACACTCCGGTCTGCAAGACAATTATTCAGCTCAGCTGCAGGGTCTGGCGGCGGGTCCCCAGCAACTCCCTCTGCTGTCCTCTTGCCTCATGGAGTGAGCTAACCCAGCTGAAGAGCCTGAGGATGTTCTGGAGTATTGAAGTACCCCTGACCCAGAGGGGAAGAATAATGAGACTGGTACCTTACACTGAAGGGCAATGGCTCTGAAGAATGAGGGAAATTCTCTAACTAGCTTCAAAGTCTTGTACACCTAGGATCCCATGACTTTTGTTTCTTTGCTATAAAAAAAAAAAAAAAAAATTAAAGTTTCAGAAATGTGAGCCTAGCAACAAGAGGGAGGTAGACAGAGTCAGGTGATAAATGAGTAAGAAAGGACGAGAAGACGTAACAATGTAAAGATACGGAACCTCCCTAAATTAACATTCGATTTCATGCAATCCCAGCAAAAAATACCGACAGGATTTTTGGAGTGGTAGAAGCTAAATAATTCTAAAGTTCATATGGAAAAAAAAATATATTGAAAAAAAAATTTGGAAGGGGGAGGGCAGACCTATTGACCAAAACACTTTACATAACTCAGATAATTGAAATACTGATATGTAAACAGACAGTAAGATCAACAAAATAGAGTAAAAAGACCAGAAATGGACTCAAATACATGTAAAAATCTGGTATGTAATCAAGATGGCATTTTAATCAGAGAAGGAAAAAAAAAGGGATTGCTGTACAAGTTGCTGGGGCAACTGGACAGACATCTGGAAAAAAAATTAAGCTATAACCACACCAAACACCCTACACCAAAATGAATTCCAGATGGAGCTATCATTTCAAAGGGTAAAACAAAAACAACAACATCCATAACAAAAAGGTGGGGAAGAAACGATAAGTTTCTTATAATACTCTAGTGGAGAGGGCCTTTCTAATTATGGCACAATTCCCAGAAACCATAAATTAAAAGATTTAAACTGACTGCATAAAAATAAAAAAACCCGGCAAAGCAAAAATCTCCACAAGCAAAGACAAACAACAAAGCGGGAAAATAACTCTTGCAACTCAGATGGCAGACACAGTGCTTACTTTTTCTAACAGGTTAATATAAACAGATAGGTCACAGAAAAGGGTATATGCACAGCCTTCTAAAATATGTACAGTGATCAAACTCACTCATAAGAAAAAATGCATATTAAAATTGCACAGAAATATTGCATCTTTCAGATTGACAGTAATCAAAAAGTTGGATAACATCGTGTTATCAGGCTGCAAGCAAAAAATTTCTCTCATACGTGGCTGTTGGGAATATAAGCTGGTATAACCTCTGCAGACAGCAATCTGTCAACAGCTGTCCAAACTACAAATGCAATGCGTACGGGCTCTGAGCCAACAATTTGACTTCTGAGCTTTGATTCTACAACTAATGATGTATATAAAGGATATTTATTGCAGCAAAGTCTGTTGCAGTAAAGATTCAGAAACAATCTAAAGGAACACTGTAAATGGCCTTCAACAGGAGTTAAATTATGGTACATCCATACAATGGAACACAATGCAGTTTCAAAGAGTGAGGCAGCTCTCTTTGCACTAACATAGAACAAGCCAGGATATACTATAAGAAAAAAAGCAAGAGGCAGAAGTGCACAATGATGTGAAAACATTTGTGTTTTTTAAAAAACAAGTCATACACATATACTCTAATATACACAGAATACAGTGTATCTCTGTAAGGATAGACAGGTATCATGGGACAATGGTTGCCTCTGGTGAGGAGAACTCTGGCGGCTGGGGAATTAGGGGTGGGAGGGACACTTACTTCTCATTATAACCTTATGTACATTTTGAATTTTGTATTATGTCACCACTCAAAAAATCAATACAGTAATTTAAAGTAGAAATAAAATCGCAGACTGTCTTCTCCAGATTAACAAACTGCATACTGCTTCTCTTTGCTGGAGTGGCAGGATATCTCCACAGTGCACCTAATCCCAGGAGAACAAAAGAATATGAATGAAGCACCAGGGCGCTCAGGATCTCACCCCTGCTCAGCAGCTCCTCAACTCTCTTCCTCTCCTTCCTCATTGCCCGAAGGTCTCCTCTTTCACTCACCTGTTGTCTGCGTTCCTCTAGTTCTCTTTCTATATTTTCTACCACGGCCACAGCCTCTTCTCCGTTTTCCGGGTGATGTTCTCTCACCCAGGTCTGGAACTCTTCAGGCAGGATGCTCAGGAACTGCTCCAGCACCAGCAGCTCCAGGATCTGCTCCTTGGTGTGCAGCTCGGGCCGCAGCCACTCACAGCAGAGCACCCGGAGCTGGCTAAGGGCCTCCCGGGGGCCTGACGCTTCATGGTACTGGAAGTGCTTGAAGCGCTGGTAGAAAGTCTCAAACACGGGCGGATTGTACTCCCTCATCCAGGTGCAATCTTCTTCTTCCACCTTCACTATCAGAAGGTCTTCTTGCTCTGGTGAAGTCTCCGCGGGAGGGTCTAAGTCTATAACTTCCCCAGATCCTGTCATTATCATTCCAACTCAAAGGGATCTCTCTCCAGGTAAGCTGGGTTACACGGACCAAACTTGTTTTCTGCTCTTTGAGATCTTCTGAAGGACACTTTCCTTAGCGTGCAACCTACTGATATATTGGAAATCGTTATTAGCAAAGAGATGACAAAGAGGTCATCTATCCTAAAGATGATCACCCAACAGAGTAATTTCCTTAAAAATTACAAGACAGCCATCAATCCACCCACAAAATAATGACCAACGGAGAATATTTCCAACATTTAAAAAGTGTAAAGGAGAGCAATAAAACTCTGACATACGGCTTCATGAAATACAATTTTTGTGGTGAAGAACATTGAATTTTATGTAAATAACAAGACAAGACTTACTAACTAGTCCAGACGCAGCCGCTCCTTCTCTCTACCACAAGCCAAACTTAAGTCAGAACAGAGGTCAAAAACATTACAATGGTCAAAATTGGTCCTGTCCCTCAATCCCTAATAGCTTGACAGACCAACGGGAAACTTCATGGGTCCCGAAGAGAGCCAAGGTTTTAAGTACAGATTTTGCACCTGGATTGCCCACAATCGCTCCTGACCCCGATCCACGGAAACCGGCCCGGTCAAGGTTAGGGACAGGACCCTCGTCTGTACACAAAGGCCATTCCCTTTCCTCAAGGCCACAGTCCCGGGGAGCTCCCCTGGAAGACCAAACTCCCGCAGCCAAGGCTGGGAAGACGGGTTTCTTCTTACAAACAGAGAGAAAGCCGAAGCCGACACTTCGCAACACTTCTTCGCCGGAAGTAAGCAAGTCCAAGCTTTCCCTGACCGGCGGGTAGAGCCATAAATCCCACCCCCGAGAGCACTTCCGAGTCCTCTCTAGGAATCCCGGAGGTCCCCGCCTCACCGCGGGAGGAAAGTGCCCGCCCCAGGCCCCGCCCCAGAGGGGCTGTGGGCCAACCGGCGGGGAGATGAGGCGCCGGCCCGGGATCCCAGTCCAACCTCCAGTAACGCGGCCATTCCCCGCCCACCGAGCCGCAAGTACAACAACGCTAGAGCCGGGGAGAAAACCCAGCCACCCTCTTCGCCACCCAACCCCACAGCCATTTAAACAGCCCGAGCCCGTCCCTTTTCTTAGAGTGGGGGCAGGGGGCGGGGTCTTAGGTGTCCGGAGCGCTTGCTAAGACAACAGTTGCTAGTGTCTGATTGGCCGTGGAACTTGCGCTCCCTCACCCCCAACGCTCTGCGCCCCAGTTCGAAGTACGTCCGTACCTTTCTGCGAGCCCGCAACCCTCACTTCTCTTTAATGGACTCTTCGGTTTCTTCACCTGAATCCTCGCCACTCCCCTCACCCCGTCTCCAGACACACCCACCGCTTTACAACCGTCGTCAGCTCAGGCGGCCGAAACCTCTGAGGTCAGACCCCTGAGTCCCCAGCGGCTCCAGGGACTACATCTCCCAGGAAGCCTCGCGCGGGCCGCGCCCTTCAGCCAATAGGGCCGTGACTCTTTTCGCAGCCTCAGTCTTGCGGGCCTATCAGAATGCGGGAGAGTAGGGAGGCGTTTCCTCGGCGACCCCAGTGGAAGGCTGAGCGCGTCGGGAGAGAGTCCCCCCTCCGGGCTGGGGACAGTAGGGGCTGGAGCTCTGCATCCTTGCAAAGTGAGGGGAGCCGTCTATTCAGGGCCTCTCTAGCCAAGGGGATCCCATCCTTTTTTTTTTTTTTTTAACGGCGACGTCTGTATTTATTGGGTAGAAGGGCCGGGTGCTGGGGTTTGAGGTTCATAGTAACTCCGAAGCCAACAGGTTGCAGCAAGAGGAGCCGCGAAGCACAGATTTTCACTAGAGATAAGCAACTTACCCTCTCGGGATCCCATCTTTAATAGTCTCGTTTTTGTATCCGTTTGCAAAGCTCTTCGACAGGCACAAGAGTCACTGTCTTACAAGTGATGAAGATGAATGAGGCTCACCGACTCCACTCTGAGTGGCATATATCCTTGGATACTCCAGGCGTTATTTTTTTAGCGTATGTTGTGAATTTTCACTCAAATCAGGGATGGAGTTTTAAGAATGCCTTGCTCGTGCCGTGGTCTACCTTATGGGAATGAAGAAATGCAGAAAATCCCCTACTATCTCCAGAGAGACCTGGAGACGCTTAAATTGACACTGCGGTATGTTTGGTGCAATGTAGTATCTGTATTTCCCTTTTTACATTTAGAATCGTCAAAAGTTCAGACAAAAAAAAAAGTAAAACCAATGAATCACTGAAGTGGTAATTAGTAAAAGTTTATTGTGCACACACCAAAAAGACAGTTAGCAAACTGGGAGCATTCAAACCAAAACAAGGAATGAGGCTCAGAAGTATATTGTTTTAAAGTATCTTATATAGTGTGGAGGCAGTGACTGTTTATTCTTCACAGAGATTGGTTACAATATTAGAATTTTCTTAAATGAAAGGGAATTGGTTAGCGGTTACTTCTTATCGATTTGGGGTAACAATTTAAGTTTTGCTTATGATTTTCAGAGGCATAAGCAGAAAATACCCAGGTCACTGTAACCTGGCTTGTCTTGCAAATTAAGTATGCTAATAAGTTAAGCTTTGCTCTTATTTTTTTTTTTATTTTATTTATTTTTTTATTTTGGCTGCGTTGGGTCTTCTTTGCTGTGTGCGCGCTTGCTCTAGCTGTGGCGAGCGGGGGCTGCTCTTTGTTGCGGTGCGCGGGCTTCTCATTGAGGTGGCTTCTCTTCTTGTGGAGAAAGGGCTCTAGAGCGCAGGCTCAGTAGTTGTGGCGCACAGGCTTAGTTGCTCCGTGGCATGTGGGATCTTCCGGGACCAGGGCTCAAACCTGTGTCCCCTTCATTGGCAGGCGAATTCTTAACCACTTCGCCACCAAGGAAGCCCAAGCTTTACTCTTATGAGTATAAATTTCTCTTCCTTCTTGGTACCAAGAATAGGTGGATTTCTCCTAAGCCACTATAGTAGTTCGCTTTTACCCGAGATACACTGTAAATCACGTAACTGATCTTGTTTTCTTCTTGCTTTGGCTGCTGAGGTTTCTCAAAGCCAAACTGTGGGCTACCTTTTGCCAGTAAACAGCAGTTTACAGTGGGCAATTTCTAATCCCATCTTATCCCTGGCTCCATCTTATTTATTCCTGCCCTGTTTTCCTTTTCTCACTTTCTCCCCTCACTTAATTATTTTTAAAAGATGAGGCAGCTAGCATTCTTCAATTAACTTTTTTGAACAAAGCATCAGAAAAGGCATTGGGAACAGAGAAATATGTCATTCAATGATATCAGTGAGAGCAGATGAAAGCACTTGATATTCTGCAGATGAAGGCAAAAGTTACATTACGGGAGAAAGGGAGATAAGAGCTAAGCAAATCACTATATCATGATCAGGGTCCACAGTCACACAACCCAGAAGCAGGAACTAGTGGAGCCCGGACTGGTAATCAGCTAGTAAGGAGACCTACATCTCCTCTCACTGGGAGGAGATGAAAAATCCTTAAACTGCCTTCATAGAACGTGATATTCTCTTCTGTATTCCGTTACTAGTTATATAGGTGGATATTGTCTGGAGCTAGATTTGCCTATACTATAAAGGGTTCTCTTATTTGTGAATTTGCATTCTGTCCAATTCCCTTGCCATCCTTGGCCACCCAACCCTACTCAAAGCCTTGTCCTGCAATACTGGGAAAAGAGCTTTTGACTTCCTGCCAGACTGTGATAGCATTCCCACACAGATGAAAAAGTAGACTTGTGCAAAGTTTCTGCCCCCAGGGACTTTCAAACCGCCTGGAGAGATCAGATGCAAACATGTGACAAGTTATGTCATTAAATTATTACATGTTGGGACTTCCCTGCTGGTCCAGTGGTTAAGACTCTGCACTCCCAATGCAGGGGGCCTGGGTTTGATGCCTGATCAGGGAACTAGATCCTGCATGCATGCTGCAGCTAAGAGCCCACATGCCGCAACTAAAAGATCCTGCAGGCCACAGCTAAAGATCCCGCAGGCCACAAAGAAGATCCCGCACGTGGCAACGAAGGCCCAGAGCAGCCAAATAAATAAATATTTAAAAAGTATTACATGTTGCTCTAAATTTGTAAAATGATGAATATGAGCCTTGTGAGTAGTGAATTTTTTCTGTGTAAGTGGATGGGACATAAAAATTAATCCCAAAAAATCTGCCTTTTCCTGTTTTTTTGTCCTGTTAATGTCCAATCAAAACAGATCACAACAGACTAATACAGCCACTTACCTGCTAGAGCCTAAAGTAGGGGTTGACTGCCTGTGCTTTTGCACAAACTATGGTTAAATCATTAGTTTATAATTTAAACTTTAGTCCACAGATATGTCTTATGGAATCCTGACCCTGCCTGGGACTTTGCATTCATAAATCAGGACATTAATTGTACAATACTTATTGAAATAAATGATATTTTAAATGCATTTACCCATAACATAACTTAGATAATTCTTCATTTGTTAAATAATGCAGATGATTTAATGTAAATATTAAACTAATGTATAGTATCCTTCATTTCAGTTGCATGGTTTATTTTTCTGAACACTGGCACAGAAAAGAAGAGGTGGGGTGGCAGTGTCCATGTAGATACTTAAAATGAAGTGAGGAAGAGGGAGTAAATGATAGAGCAGGGGAGTAGGGCTTAGAATAGGACAAAATCCTTGGCAACCTGGATACTGTGAAGCATTGCAAGGAAGCTGGGCATAGGAAATCTAAAGTTGGAGGGGATGATACAATCTACTATTGATTTATTGCCTATAAATTTAACCCATTTTAAAATTAAAGGGACTTGCCTGGTGGCACAGTGGTTAAGAATCTGCCTGCCAATACAGGGGACACGGGTTCGAGCCCAGGCCCAGAAAGATCCCACATGCCGCGGAGCAACTAAGCCCATGTGCCACAACTACTGAGCCTGTGCTCTATAGCCTGCAAGCCACAACTCCTGAGCCCGTGCGCTGCAACTACCCCGTGCACCTAGAGCCCGTGTTCCGCAACAAGAGAAGCCGCTGCAACGAGAATCCCACGCACAACAAACAGCAGCCCCCATGCAGCAACGAAGACCCAACGCAGCCAAAAATAAATAAATTTATTTTAAAATAATAATTTTTAAAATTAAATTAAATTAAAATATGTCCTTAGTTTACATGGACTCTTTAAGCATTATCTCTTCTGTGAAGCTTAATCTCTTCTGTGAAGTCTTTCACTGTACCCTCTCCATTAGGCATGGTTGATTATTTCCACCTCTGGTTATACAAATAGACACTGCATACACCTCAAAGTACTGCATTTACCACACTGTCCTGCAAGGATTTGTTTAAGTGTCTGTCTCCCTTAGGAGACTGAACAACGGAGGACGGGGACTATGTCTTCCCAGTTTTGTGTCTGTAGTGTCAAGCACGATGCCTGGCATGTAGAAGATACTCAACAAATCTTTCTTGCATTAAATGAATACCCAGTGGATGAATGACCACTTATTGTACAGTTGGAACTTTAACTTTCCCTAAAACAAAATTTACAAAACTTTATTCACAGATAGTGTGTTAAAGAATGACATTCATTTTTAATTTTTGGCTGCGTTGGGTCCTCGTTGCTGCGCGTGGGCTTTCTTTTTAGTGGCGGTAAGTGAGGGCTATGTCTTCATTGCCGTGCACGAGCCTCTCATTGCGATGGCCTCTCGCTGCTCTGCATTCACCCGAGCCCAGCCTCGAACTCCTGTCCCCTGCGTTAGCAAGCAGATTCCCAACCACTGCGCCACCAGGGAAGCCCGGGAGGCCCCTTCGTTTTTAAAGGGAGAATATCCTTTAGTTCGGTAACCTTAAGGACTATAAACGCCACATTAAAATGTACTCGTGCAGAGTATCTCTGAGGGGTGAAGACAGCGAACCACCGAGATGCACCTCACTCCTCCGGGGAGCCTAGAGAGGGCCCGGAAATGCCCGGGAGGGGTGGACACAGCAGGGAGTCGGGACGCACTTCCTGCTGGGGCTATTCCTGCTGGTTTTTGTCACGGGACTTGTCAGCTTCTGGGAGGAGTAGCTGCGGGTAGGAGGGGGCTGGGCAAGGTGGGGGCTTGTTAGGGAGGGGACGGTGGGCAGCCGCTGCTTCGGGGAGATCCGATGAGCTCCGTGGCTTTTTGCTGGGTTTGCTGTCATTTCACCTGAAGGCAGAACTCCGGGAAAGTGCGCACTTGCAGGAGAAGGATGAGTTGGATCTGGACCGCAAGTCAAGGCAGGGTCGCTGCTCTGCCCCTGAGTGATGGACCTTGGATAGTGAAAGTGGAGGAAGATTCACCCGGAGGTGGGGAGTCCGACCCACCAGGGGACTGTCCGGATCCCGAAACTTCCCGACGGCATTTTAGGCGGTTCCGTTATCAAGAGGTGGCCGGACCCGAAGAGGCGCTGAGCCGACTCAGGGAACTTTGTCGTCTGTGGCTGAGGCCCGAGGTGCACTCGAAAGAGCAGATCCTGGAGCTGCTGGTGCTGGAGCAGTTCCTGACCATCCTGCCCCAGGAGCTCCAGGCCTGGGTGCGCAAGCACTGCCCGGAGAGCGGGGAGGAGGCTGTCGCCTTGGTTTGGGCTCTACAGAGAGAGCTTGATGAGACCTCACGCCAGGTGAGGAGTGAACGTGTTCTGGTGGTGGGAATGGAGGTGTGAGGGATGCTGTGGTCTTCATAAGTTCTTTCCTTATTACATTTTGCGTGAACTTTAGGATGTGTATGAAACATGAGCCCTTTAACCTAATGGGACGTCACACCATCTCCAGGTAGGTAGGGTCAGAGTTATTAAACCATAGGACACCCAGCTGGTGCCACAGAATTGCCTGACCTGTGGAAATGCACACACCTGGTGTCAGAAGTGAAGGAGTGTTGTAGTGAATATTCAGAGTACTGAGAGCAGAGGAGACACACAGGAGTGTGGTTTTCCTTTACAAGGAAAGGAGAGGCTCAGGGGAAAACACATTACTGCTGTTGGTGAGGTACCTTCCTCTGAAGATAGATCTTTGTATCCATTTCACAGGTGAGGAAACAGCATCTGAAAGCCAGCACTGCAACTCGGGACTCTGGTTAACCTGTATATGTTCAATCCATATCAGGTGTCTGCTTTGATAAATCACAGCAGTATAACCCAAATGAATATTTTGCTCTCCCCCCAAGTTAGTGTAGACAGTTCAAAGAAAGGCTTTTCAGGATTGCAGGAGAATGCCACCTTCTGTTTTTAGTCACTTTGCAACTCCCGCATCAGTACAAGGCTCACTGATAAAGACTCCGTTCGTCGTGACTCGGTTTCTCAGCGCTCGCAGACTCCTCTCTGGAGTCCGGCTTCATCCTGGCACTGTTGGTGACGCCATCCTGGGATGGCAGGTGCTGAGGGAGGTCTTGTGTTGTTTCAGGGGTTGGTGACAGTCCAGGATGTGGCTGTGTCTCTAACCTGGGAGGAGTGGGAGCGTCTGGGCCCAGCACAGAAGGACCTCTACAGGGAGAGTGCGCCGAAGGATTATGGGAATGCAGTCTCGCCAAGTAAGTGCCCTGCCTTTGCTTGTTTCCAGCTGTGTGATTCCTGGAGGGCTTGCTTCAGTAAATCCCCCAGCCAGCCTGCCATTCAGACACAGGTTGAGAGCCTTCGAGTCCCTTTTGTGACCCAAGCAAGACGTCTCTGTTCTGTATTGTTAGGTGATAGAGTCAGCTTTTTATTTTCGTTCATTTTTTAATAAAAATACATAAGAAAGTATAAAAACATAGAATGAGCACCTGAGGATTAACCACCCAGGTTTATCGAATTTTAATATTGGCCATGGCTTCATTTTTTTTTTCTGAAGAGATAATATATTACAGCCATAGTTATAGGTGAAGCTCTGTGTACCCTCCCTGAAAGCTCTACCCTTGATCCTTCTCCAGCGGTAACCAATATCCTGACTTACCATTTCCATGTTTGTTTTATATTCTTTCTACTTATACATGTAGCCACATATACACACTCTCTCTATATAAATGTATGTAAACACGTAAATATGTAAACATGTAAACGTATATAGTATTTTTACATGTTTTTATAGTATATAAATTATATTACTGGATGGTTCTTTTGCACCTTGGCTTTTTTCTCAACATTGCATTTTTGGGATTTATCCATGTTGATACGTGTAGCTCTAGTTTATTCATTTTAACATCTATATATTTCATTGTATGACTATTCCAATATTTACTTATCCATTCTCCTGTCAACGGACGTTAAGGCTTCTAGTTTTTCACCATTACACACAGTATTATACCAAACGTTCCTGTCTCTTTCTCCCTGTGTTCATATGTAGGAGTCTCTGAAGAGAATATACTTAGGGATGTTTGCCCATCTTGCTGTCCAAAATGATGGGAGCCAATCTGTACTCCTACCAGCCGTATATGAGAATTCTTCTTTCTCCACACCCTTGGCAGCATTTGGTGTTCAGCTGACAGCACGATGTCTTAACCCAGTAGCCCAAGTGTTCCTTTTAGAATGTTGGTTTGCATCACACCTCTGCTCATAACCTGAATACTCCTCATTTCACGCAGAGTAAAAGCCTGTGGTGCCTGATGGGACGTGGCCCTGTTCCCTTCTGCTCTCCCCTCACTTACGCCCCCAGCCTCACTGACCTTGCTGCTCCTTGAGCGTGGTGGGCATCCTGCCTCACGGTCTTTGCTCTGATTGCTCCCTCTGCCTGAAATATTATTCCTCCGGATCTCCACCAAACAGACTCCCTGGCTTGTTTCAAGCCTGTGCTCACATCTCACTTTTCGGTGAGGCCTGACCTGACCGTCATGTTAATACATGATTCCTGCCATCAGCCACCTCACAGATCCCTCGCCTTGCCTGACGTGGTCCATAGCATTTATTACCCTCTGACATCCTATATATTTGACTTTATGTTCATCTGTTGTCTGACCACCCCTTCTGGAATGTCAGCTCCACAGGGGGAAGGATTTTTGTCTGTTTTGTTCATTTATATCCCAAGTGCCAAGAATAGTGCCTGGCACAGAGTAGGTGCTCAGTAAGTAATACTGTTAGGATTAATGAATGGTGTATCCTTATCTCCTCTCCTTTCCTCCACTATCTTTTAAATTGTTCTGTGGCTGTTCTTTATGTTTTTGATACTAATCCTTTGTTATTTTATTGGTTATAGAGGTGGCTTGTCTTTCTAACCATGGCGTTTTTGTTATATAAAATTTTGAAATTTTAATATAGTCAAATTTTTCAATCTTTTACTTTATGGTTTGTGTTTTTCGAATCTTCTTAGGAAAATAGGCCCTTCTCAATCCTGATTCCAACTTTGCAGAGACAATAACTTTAAAATCTTT
Source organism: Globicephala melas (assembly GCF_963455315.2). Lineage (NCBI taxonomy): Eukaryota > Metazoa > Chordata > Mammalia > Artiodactyla > Delphinidae > Globicephala > Globicephala melas. Next base: position 6,135,088 of record NC_083328.1, on the reverse strand, counting down.
TCACGCCTTCCAGTGGTATTTATTTTCATATTTCTAAATAAGATGCTTATTCTGCTGGGTTTTTGTTTCTCAGTTTCAGTTATTATCTCTTGACTGCCTGCTAAGGACGACAGGGTCCTGTCTCCCCAGCATGCTCACATTTACAGTCCGTAATTCTCTCAGCATAGTTAAATCAGTCTGTTTTTGTTAAGGGAGTGTTTCAGTATTATGCCTATATAAATATTATCTATATTCACCCACCTAATATGTATGACTGTAAGTCTTTTCCTTTACAGCTTTTAGTTTTTCCCAGAATTAATAATGCCTCATTCTGCACGTGCCTCCTTTTCTAACTCCTGAGCACCAGTTCACCCACAAACTCTCTGTTAGAAATGTAAACCCCTCTCAGTAAGTTCAGATTCATCAGATGGGCCATCAGTTTCATTCTCCCCTTGGAGAGTTCCTCCTCAAGCTTCCTCTGCTCCAGGCTGGATGGGCTTCTCCAGGTCAGTTACACAGCTGTTGTCCTAGAACGTTCCTTCACTCTCACCTTTTTCTCTTTCCCGGATCCCATACGATTTTCTTCCTTGGTTTACCCCCTCCATTTGATATAGAACGACCTCCGGTATATTACAGAGAACATATACTTGGGAACTCAATGCATGTCTAAACGCCTTTATTCCTCTCTCACATCCAGATCCTGGTGTGGCTGGATGCAGCATTCCACTTTAGAAATGACTCTACCCTTGAATTTTGAAGACGGTGGATTTTGTAACTAGCTTGCCATGTTGCAATTGAGAAATCTGACGCCACAGTGATATTTTATCCTTGGTGTGTCATCTGTCCTGTGCAGAAGCCTTTAGGAGCTTTTCTTTATTCCTGCTGGTATGAAATTTCACAATGGGTGTGGCTGGGTGTGAGGTTTCTTTTTTCATTCACTGTTCTGAGTAGTTGGTGGGCCCTGACGATATAGACGCTTGCGTCTTTGAGTTGTGAGAAATTTTTTGTACTATTATTTTATCTATTTATTTTTATCTCATTTTTTCCTGTTTTCTTTCTGGGATTTCTTCCAGTTGGATGTTGGAACTCATGGGCTGATCCTGTAGGGTTCCCTACCTCCTTCCCATTTCCTTATCTTTTCTTTCCCTTTCTGGGAAATCTCCTTAGCTTTATTTTCCAACTCTTAGGTTGAAATATTTCTGCTCTCATTAATATTTTGAAGAGCTTTTTCTTTAAACATCCCTTTTCTTTTCTTTCTTTTTTTTTTAAGATTTTTTTGATGTGGACCCCTTTTTTTAAAGTCTTTATTGAAATGGCCACAAGACCGCCCCTGTTCTATGTCTTGGCTCTTTGGCTGCGAGGCATGCGGGATCCCAGCTCCCTGACCAGGGATCGAACCTGCACCCTCCGCATTGGAAGGCAAAGTCCCAACCACTGGACCACCAGGGAAGTCCCGAAATATCCCTTTTCTTATTTTTTTAAATAGATTTATTTATTTATTTTTGGCTGCATTGGGTCTTCGTTGCTGGGCGCGGGCTTCCTATAGTTGCGGTGAGCGGGGGCTACTCTTCATTGCAGTGCTCTGGCTTCTCGTTGCAGAGCGCGGGCTCCAGGCATGCGGGCTTCAGTAGTTGTGGCACTCAGGCTCAGTAGTTGTGGCTTGGGGGCTCTAGAGCACAGGCTTAGTAGTTGTGGCACATGGGCTTAGTTGCTCTGCGGCAGGTGGGATCTTCCCGGACCAGGGCTCGAACCCGTGTTCCCTGCATTGGCAGGCGGATTCTTAAGCACTGCACCACCAGGGAAGCCATATCCCTTTTCTTATAGCTTCCTTGTTTCCTGGGTGCAGTACTGTCTCTTATTTATCTGCGAATATTAATTATAGGTTATTCAGTTTTCTCTCATTTCATGGATTGCATGTTTCATTGGCATTTCTGTCAGAGGTTTTCCTGAAATTCTGGTAACCTTTCACTTTCTGTTTGTGTTTAGCAGTTAAACCCAAGCATTCTGACTGGAAACTATTGGGAAGGACTTGTGAACTGTGATCTTCAGGACAGGGTCAGGCATCAGGCGCTGTTTTACCTGGAAATTCCCACATGTCAGTGTCTCTGGGTCTTTGGCCCAGGCTGCTAAGTTTTCCCATAGAGTGATTCAGTCAACAGATATTTCATTGCGTGCAGATAAGCCAGGTGCAGTTCTAGGTGGGAATCCAGTAGGGACTAAAGCCTTTGAAATCCCTGCCCTTTCTGCCAGGAGGATGTCAGGCTCGGGGCTGACAGTTTGAGCCTGAACAGAGGACAGTGCATGGAGGTTCCACCAGTCAGTGTGTCCATTTTCACTTGACTCTCCTCATGGGAAGGTGGTACCTGTCCCCTGTTCTCAGCTGTGCCTCATGTCCCCAGTCCTGAATTTATCTGGTTCAGCCTTCCTGGAGAGTAAACTGCAAGAATTCTGGACTGGGGGATGGAATCCTTCACAGACTTTCCATCAGTCCTAGATTTACTGCCTACCCAGAGCCTGCCTTCAGACTGGAGGCAGCTGGTGTGTCTGTTACTGTAGCTCATCTCTCTTAGTAAAGCATCCTGCGTGCATGGGATAAAGGTTGTACCGTCTGTGTCAACACCTTCTCCAGTAGTGCCTCGTGTAATACAGTGATTCACACGACAGTGCAGTGGGGCTGGGGCAGGAGAGACGGGTTGGCCGGCGGAGGCAGAAGTATAAAAGGAAAGAAACGGGGTTTGTACAGGTAAATGTGAGCACATCTGACAGGTTAGTTAAAATAATTTAACTTCAGGAGTGGTTTCATGGAGGACATTAAAAGGGCTTTGGCCGGGGCGGGGGGGGGGGGTTGTTTTTCTGCTAGCACTTTCTTATTCACTCTTGTGCAAGGATGAAATGTCAGCAATCTGTATCTTAATGTTTCAGGTTTGGAAACCAGAACTGAGAACAAAGAGTTGATTCTAAAGCAAGAAATTCTAGAAGAAGTGGAGCCACAAGGGCAGCTACAAGAGTCTCAGGAGAAGGGGCCCCTGTCTTCCGACTGTGGGGTTGCCCATGAGGACAGGATAGAAAAGCCATCAGGCGACCCCTCACTGCTGAAACTTGAAAAGCCTCCTGAAGATCAGGGAGCCACCAGCATCTCAGATCTCAAGAGTGCTCCCAGAGAAGAGGGAGACTCCAAAAAGAATGAATTGGGGACTAGTGCCAGAAGTTCAAACTTCGTTCCTGCTCAGCACATCCAGACAGCAGAGAGACCCATTACCGGTGATGAACGTGGGAACTATTGCAAACACAGGTTAGATACCGTGAAACCTCATGAATCTCCTGACAGTGGGGAAAACTACCGTCATTCAAGCCTACTTGAGGCGCAGAGGCGGTTCCATGAAGAAAGACCTTATACGTGTGACACCTGTGAGAAGAGTTTCAAACAGCGTTCCGACCTCTTTAAACACCAGAGAACCCACACCGGGGAGAAGCCCTACGGGTGTTCTGTCTGTGGGAAAAGCTTCAGTCAGAGTGCTACCCTCGTTAAACACCAGAGGACTCACACTGGAGAGAAGCCTTACACCTGCCCCAAGTGTGGGGACAGCTTCAGACAGAGCTCAAATCTCAGTCGGCATCAGAGAGTCCACATGGGGGAGAAGCACTACATGTGTCACGAGTGCGGGGAAATCTGCCATATCTCCAACCATTTTAGACATCAGAGGACACACCAGGGAGAGAGACCCTACACGTGTGAAGAGTGTGCGAAGAGCTTTAAACGGTGTTCCGACCTCTCCAAACACCAGAGAATCCACACTGGGGAGAAGCCCTACGAATGCCAAGAATGTGGAAAAAGCTTCAGTCAGAGCGCAACCCTTGTTAAACACCAGAGGACACACACAGGTGAGAAGCCATACACGTGCCCCAAATGTGGGGACAGCTTCAGACAGAGCTCACACCTCAACCGGCATCAGAGAGTCCACATGGGGCAGAAGCACTACACGTGTCACGAGTGCGGGGAAATCTGCCGTCTCTCCAACCATTTTAGACATCAGAGGACACACCAGGGAGAGAGACCCTACACGTGTGAAGAGTGTGCGAAGAGCTTTAAACGGTGTTCCGACCTCTCCAAACACCAGAGAATCCACACCGGGGAGAAACCCTACAAATGCCAAGAATGTGGGAAAAGCTTCAGTCAGAGTGCAACCCTCGTTAAACACCAGAGAACTCACACTGGAGAGAAGCCTTACAGATGTCTTGAATGTGGGGACAGCTTTAGACAGAGTTCACACCTCATCCGACACCAAAGAATCCATAGAAATAAAGCCCCATCATTTTGACATGCTTCTGCATGAGCTGTTTTGTTTCTCTCTCTCTCTTTCTTTCCAGAAACTACATTCTTTGGCTTTTGGAGTATTTCAGTAATCATGGGTCATACTGCCCTGGGCATTACACCCAAGAAAGATTGAGTCCAGCTAGAGTCTAGGGACGCCCTTTGGTAGCGTATTGCCTTGAAGCAGGACTGCGTGAGTCAGGAGCCCCACCGGAACATACTTTCCAGCAGAGCGAGGGCGGAACCATGAGAGTTCTGTCCTTGTCACTCTTCTGGAACCTCTGCTTTTGGGCCAAATCTTGTCCCCCCGTGTTGCTTCCCTGAGAATGTATTGCAGTCACTTAGAATTGTCTTTCTACTTAGATGGTAGATATTTTATACTCCAGAACACCTTGTACAGTTCAGTGCCTACAAGAGGCACTCTATATATTTGACTTTTTTAAAAATTAATTTTGCAGAGTCCCTCTTTCTTTCCCATTCTTTCCTTGTTGCATTAAACACAGCTAAGAACTTGGATTAGAGCCTAAATCTATCTGATTATCTTTCTAGTGCTACCCACTGATAATATGCATTGCATCCATATTTTTGGAATTTTTTTTTTAATTAAGGGAATACAAGTACATTATTGGATATCTGGGAAAACAATAGGGGAAAAATTACCCAAAATCCCAACACCACAATCCATTTGATACCGGTATTTTGGTGTATTTCCTTCTGATTCTTTTTCTGTGCACATTTTTCTGTATAACAAAAATCACAGTGTTTATATTTTATATCTTCTTTAGTATTATGTCCTAAGGATTTTACATGGTTTTCCTAAATGTTATGCTTAATAGCTGGTCATTTTCCATCAAGTGGATGTAACAATTCCTTTTGTTGGAAGTTTCAGGTCTGTCTCATTTTTCATTGTTGCAAAAAATGCTGTAGTGAATGTCAGTGTAATTTTAGGATTTGGATTGTTCTTTAGAATCTAACGCTACGTTCAGAGAAGTAGAATTCCTTGATCAGTGTTTTAGTTATTTTATGGCTTTCAATACACCTTTCCCCCAAAGCAAGTGCCAAGTTACATTCTATTATGAGTGTGCCCAGGAAGAAAAAAACATGTTGATAAACTGGTAGCAATCTTCAGCGAGACTCAAAAAGCACTATCTATAAAAGATTGGTAAATTTAACTACACTATATTAGGAAAAGACAAAATAGGAATTACAGCCCATGAAGATGAAAACATACTCAATTACATTAGTAATAAGAAAAATGCAAATTAAGCCACAATTAGATACTATTTCACACCTTACAGATGATCTAACCTTTCAAAATCTGTCAGTACCAAGTACTAACAGAGACGTAGAGTGGTGGGAACTCTCCTCAGCTATTGGTGTGTAAGTTGTTACATTTACTAGGGAAAACGATTTGGTGCTACTTCTTAAAGTTGAACATGTATATAACTTATTTCTAGGTCTTTTCACAGGGAACCAAGAGGCATTTGACATGCTTTTTTGTAAAAGCCCCAAACTGGAAACATCCTGAAAACTGATCAGCCAAAGAGTTTCATAAATTGTGCTATATTCCTGCAGTGGGATACTCAGTGTCAGTGAATATGACTGAACCACAGCTATACAGAGATGCATGATTCTCAACACACATGTAGTGAAAGAACAAGAGTATGATTCCATGTACACTAAGTTCCAGAAAAAGCAAAACTAGGTAATATATTGTCCAGACAGAGATAAGTGGTATATCTACATAACGCAAGAGAATGATTAACCTTTATTGAAGAGGAAGGGAGATGAGACTGGAGAGAATATAAGGGACTTTTGTGATTCTGAAGGTGATTTATTCCTTAACTAGGATGAGGAGGCATGGGTGTTACTGTTTACTGTCATATATATTCATATACTTTTGAACTGTGATATCTCACAAAAAACATGAAAAGTTTATTGTGAAGTATTGCTAACATACACGAGTGTAGACTAGAGAGAACAATTTTAAAGAACATTCACATATGCACCACACCGATTAATCAATTCTTAATATGTCATATTTGTTTCATATCATTTTTTTTTTTGGCTGTGCCACACAGCTTGTGGGATCTTAGTTCCCTGACCAGAAATCAAACCTGGGCCCCCTGTAGTGAAAGCGTGGAGTCCTAACCACTGGACCACCAGGGAATTCCCTTCATATCATTTTTAAGGAAATAAAACAATATAGGACTTCCCTGGTGACGCAATGGTTAAGAATCCACCTGCCAATGCAGGGGACACAGGTTCGAGCCCTGGTCCGGGAAGATCCCAGAAGCCACAGAGCAACTAAGCCCATGCAACACAACTACTGAGCCCGCGCTCTACAGCCCGTGAGCCACAACTACTGAGCCCGCGCTCTACAGCCCGTGAGCCACAACTACTGAGCCCACACACCACAACTACTGAAGCCTCCACACTTAGAGCCCGTGCTCCACAACAAGAGAAGCCACTGCAATGAGAAGCCCGCGGAGCGCAATGAAGAGTAGCCCCCGCTCGCCGCAACTCGAGAAAGCCCGCGCACAGCAACGAAGACCCAACGCAGCCAAAAATAAAATATAAATACATTAATTTAAAAAACAACAACAGGGGCTTCCCTGGTGGCGCAGTGGTTGGGAGTCCGCCTGCGGATGCAGGGGACGCGGGTTCGTGCCCCGGTCCGGGAGGATCCCACGTGCCGCGGAGCGGCTGGGCCCGTGAGCCATGGCCGCTGAGCCTGCGCGTCTGCAGCCTGTGCTCCGCAGTGGGAGAGGCCGCAGCGGTGAGAGGCCCGCGTACTGCAAAAAATAAAATAAATAAATCAATAAAAATTAAAAAACAACAACAATGTATACTGTAAGGCAGTGGTGCCCAACCTTTCCAGCACCAGGGACCAGTTTCGTGGAAGACAATTTTTCCATGGATGGGGGTTGGTGGGGTGGGGAGATGGTTCAGGCAGTAAGGCACGCGACAGGGAGCAGCATATGAAGCTTCACTCGCTCACCTGCCACTCACCTCCTGCTGTGTGGCCCAGTTCCGGTACTGGTCCTCAGCCCAGGGGTTGGGGACCCCACTGTAAGGGACACTCATGTGCCCTCCCTAATCCCATTCCCCTCAGCTTCAAGCCAACTCATTACCCAAGGAGAGCACGCTTCTGTAGTTGTCCAGCATCACGTCTCTGTAGAGGTCCTTCTGAGCCCAGTCCAGTGTGTCCCACTCTTCCCTGGTGAAGTACAGAGCCACGTCCTCAAAGGACAGCAACCCCTGGAAACACAGCGACTAACTGCAGCTGCAATTCTTACAATAACTTTGTGAGCTACAGTTTTATTATTACAGATGGTCAGTATTTGAGGCTTCTCTGGCCGTTTGGTCTCTGCTGCAGTCACTCAGCTCTGCTCTGGTAGCACAGACACAGCACAGACAACAGGAGAGCAAACGGGTGTGGCTGTGACCCAATAGAACTACTCCCGGCTCCAGGTGAGTTTGCCGACCCTGCTCTGTACAACCCTACCTTCCACATCCTGTATTTCTTCTGCCCGGATCTCTCAGGAAAGAGATGGCTCATTCCCATGAGGTCACTGAGGACGGGGCAGCGAGCGGGCCATTCACACAGGGATGGACAGGCTAATGGGACACAGGGATGGACAGGCTAATGGGACACAGGGACAGACAGGCTAATGGGACACAGGGATGGACAGGCTAATGGGACACAGGGATGGACAGGCTAATGGGACACAGGGACAGACAGGCTAATGGGACACAGGGATGGACAGGCTAATGGGACACAGGGACGGACAGGCTAATGGGACACAGGGATGGACAGGCTAATGGGACACAGGGATGGACAGGCTAATGGGACACAGGGGCGGACAGGCTAATGGGACACAGGGGCGGACAGGCTAATGGGACACAGGGATGGACAGGCTAATGGGACACAGGGGCGGACAGGCTAATGGGACACAGGGATGGACTGGCTAATGGGACACAGGGGCGGACAGGCTAATGGGAACCACCCAGGCGGGCTGGAGCTCGTGGGGCTGGCTGTCGTGGGCACCGCTACCCACTAGGTGTGAAGGGGGAGGACGGGAGGGGACACTGGGATCCAGAAAGCTGCTGGAGAAGCAAGACTGGAGCGGGGGGCAGCCCAGCAGGGAGGGACTGAGGGATAAACCCCCAACAGCGATCCCCTGCAGGCGTCTGGTCCCCACCCCATCCCCCTGCCAGAAGCCAGCCCGAAGCAAGAGCAAGGGAGCCCGTGGATGGAGAATATAAAGGCCAGCCTCCCAGGGCGCAGACAAAGTGGGGAACGGTGGAGAGTGTCTCCACGGGCCAAACACAGACCGCTGAGCACCGTGCCCACGGCAGAAGTTTCCATCTGCAACTGTGTATCCAGCTCCCGGGGGCCGAGAGGCCTGGCGTCTGCCCCCCACACTCGCCGTGGTTCAGGGGGTGTTCGTGCGGAAGGGCTTCAGCAATAGGAACACCAGCCCCACCCGAGATGCTTCACGCTGCTCCCCTCTGCAGACAGACCCTGAGTCTCGCAAACGACAGGCCTTTCTTTCCTCCTGCCCACACCTGGCCCAATGCTTCATCTTACTTGACTTAGCAGCAGCATTTAACACAGCTGATTACCCCCTGCTCCTTGAAACTCTTTCTTCAACTGGTTACCAGGATGCCAGACTTTTGGCTTCCCCTTGCCTCACTGGCCACATCATCTCAGTCTCCTTTGCTGGTTCCACTTCCCCTGACCTGGAAGTGTTGGAAGCTATAGGCCTCAGTAATAAGATCTCACCTCTTTTCCATCCATACTTATTCCCTTAGTGATCACAGTTTCATAGTTTAAAATACCATTCACACAGATTACTCCCAAATTTAAAGTTCCAACTGGAGTTCTTCCCAGAGCTTTGAGTTTCCAAGGAAAATTCACTTTCATTCAGTCCTCCAGATGGGATTTCCATGAACCTCTGAAGCAAGATGAAAGAAAGAAATGAGGACACACTATGAACACCAAGCTGAGATTTCACGGGAGGGAGATTAAACTCAAACTTGCCTGGAACTCAACAGGAAGGGGCTCTACGGTAGGCTCCACTTCTTCTGTGCTCTGTTTTTGGGGCAGAGAAGCATCCTCAGTAGTCATAGCTGGAAGGAGTTGCAAAAAAACCATGAAGGAGATAAACTATACCTTCCCACTTCCAAATTCACTAGGACAAAAGCTATCACAAGACAGATGAATTATATACATAAGGCCTACTCCACTTAACTCAAAAAGCTCAGATAAAGACAATAACATGAAAGTGCTTTGACCAAAAAGTTAAACTCATGGACCCATAATATCTCAACCTTTTGGAATAATCTAATGGGGGTGGAAGAGTATGACCTGTTCTTTGTCACAAAAGCAAGCACTGTGGAATATTCTCCCCTCCACGGATTCAGAGGGAAGGGAATGTGGATGAGAACAGAAATGTGGAAAGAGGAAGATGAGACAGGGGGATGCTATACAAGGAGCCTACTTATGGATTTCCAAACATGGTACCTTACTGAGTTTCTCTACTTTGGGGCCTTCTCCTGACATGTGTCTGCTTCCCTTTTCTTTCATGCAGAGGCAACTAACCTTTTCATTCTCATCAAGGGTATTTCCTCCACTTGTCCCCACCTTCAACTCCACGTTTATTTCTGTAATTCTTAACTTTTTCTTCAACTCCAATGGTCAGATAATCCATGATCAACTTCTCTTTGTTGGCCTGTTATTGCTATGACTCCCTCCTTATTCACTGTTTTAGATGAGATAAACATAGACTTTCCAGCAATATATAGTCTGCTTCTTTGTATATCATTCAGCTCTACCCGAAAGCTCTGGAGAGAGATTTTGGGGTAGGCCTTCCCCTCTCTGGAATTGATTCCTACTCCCTGGGGCATCTCCCTCTACCTCTACTCCTAGGAGGCTTATTATTTTGCTTAGAACCCTTATAATTTAGCCTAAATCAACCTTCACAGCTGGAAGACCCTCCTCTGGAGTACTAAGGTCAGTCACTGGATTCCACACGGAAGCAAAAACAGGAGAGCACCGGGGCAGTGAACTGTGAGCTTCAGTCACACACCTGGTTCCAGACGGTGCACAAACTCTCATGAGACCCTCAAGCACAGAAGTGGCCATTAGCTGGCCTGTGAATAATGTAGCAGTAACTGCAAGCAGGGCTCCCACAGTTGCCTTATCTTTTCCTATTCATAAACACCAGGCAATTGATAGATGGGGCCCTTCCTTACGCATTAAGATCCTGAAAATATACAGGCCGGGATTCCCTTCCACGTTGAGTCGAACCCCAAATACAGGCAGGCCCCAAAACTCTGATAGAGCAAAGCACAGAAGGGGAATGAGTAAGACACGGACCCCATTCTTTTCTTTCTGTCCCCAAAGTTCAGAACCTTAAGAATCTAGGTGGAGCGACAAGAGCTAAAGCTAATACCAACGAGAAGCACTCGCGCTCTCCACACCTCGGAAGCCGAGCCCTCGGTCCTCCGCACTCCCCTTCCCAGAATCCCTCGGTGTGCCACGCCCCCTTCAGGCTACCGGACTCCATTTCCCAGAGCGCTTAGCGGCAACCTCGCTTCCGGGACTCCCCTTCGCTCAGAACAAGGCTCCCGAAGCCGGCTAGCTACCCAGCCGGAAATACTCCAAAGGAGTTCGCGGAGCTCCCGCGGTTGGGACGGGGACGCGGGCAGGGACTAGCCCTGACCCTGCCGAGGCCTGGACCTGAGAGACCGGCCCGCGCTGTGGTGGGAGGCATTAGAGCCGCGCGCCCAACGGGCGGGTCGCGGAGGTCCGCGCCTCTAACCCGGTCTTCTCTTACCGCCGGACGCGCTGCGGACCCGGCTCCCGCCCCAGGGCTAGACTCCGGCCGGGCTGCGCTCTGGGAGGGGCGGGAGGGGCGGACACAGTCGCCTTCCGGACCCACGGAACTGCGGGGAGACAAAAGGCTCGAGCCCGAGGCTCCGTCTGGAGTCGCATCTGCGCACTTGGAGGCCACCGCGCCGGGTCGGGGGTCCCGGCGGAAGGACTCCACTTCCCAGAGGACTCGGGGACACCGGTGCCTGTCCTGAGAGCGCCTGCAGAGCGAGGGGAGGGAACTGCGGGCCTTTCCTGTCGGCCTCGAAATGGAGATCATTCCCCACCTGATAGGTCTCTTTTCTGAATAAACTGAGAAGCTGTTGTTTAAAAGCTCAGAGTGATTTGAGTGTCTGATTATTCGTTGGGAGTGGGCGATGGGGACCTGTGACACATAGTCTTTTTCCTAGTATTTCTCATTCTTTCTTATAATAAAGCCTCAAATCTGGACACCGAGCGCTAGTACTGATTTTGTTGAAAGCATTTTGGCTGATTTAGAAAGCATCGTCACGGGTGAGCAGCCGTTGTCCTAATAGGAGAGATATAAAAGAAGAAGCATGGTTAGGAATGAGTTCACAAGGAAAGTTAGATGTGACAAAGAAGCAAGTAGGGAGGTTGGCTCTGAAGTGAAGGATTGTGCGGACCTAGGAACGTTAGTACTATACTGGGAGGGCCACTCCCTGGAGCCAAAGATCAACCAAGATAAAAGATACTTCTCCCCACAGTGTCAGAAACAGTCGGGGCTTTAGCTTCTAGTTCTTCACAGAAATCCAGGGAAACCCGTCTCATTTCTTTCTTTTTTTAAAAAAATAAATTTATTTTTATTTTTGGCTGCGTTGGGTCTTTGTTGCTGCGCGCGGGCTAAGCAGCAAGCGGGAGCTACTCCTTGCGGTGCCCGGGCTTCTCGTTGGGTGGCTTCTCTTGTTGCAGAGCACGGGCTCTAGGCGCGGGCTTCAGTAGTTGTGGCGCACGGGCTTAGTTGCTCTGTGGCATGTGGGATCTTACCGGACCAGGGCTGGAACCCGTGTCCCCTGCATTGGCAGGCGGATTCGTAACCACTGCACCACCAGGGGAGCCTAAACCCATTGTATTTCAATTGCCGTTCCAGTCCAAATTACCATAGTCACCTGAACAGTCTCCACATCTAATCTCCCTTTTCTTCAATCTGTGCTATTCAAAGCAGCCTAGATGAAGATTTAAAAATTAAATCTGTTTATGTCACTCTTCCTAGAACGCTTCAGTGGCTCCCTCTGCCCTGGAGTAAGGTGTAAACCCCTTAACACAGTTTACAAAACCCTGCATAATCTGGCTCTGCCAATCCTGAATTATCTGTGGCTACCTTCCTACCTTTCTCTATACTCAGATCACATGGGCTTTTTAGTATCTCACATCCCAAACTTTTGCTCTCCCTTAGTCTGCACATTCTGTTTAGAACATCTTCCTCTAGTTACCCTTCAGATTTCAGTTCAAATGTCACTTCTTCAGAGAAGCCTTCCCTTCCCCTTCCTTCCCTTTAATTCAAATTAATTCTCTTGCAGAACTCTGTTCTTTCTCTCCGCAGAATTGCCACAATTTATAATCATACATTTTTCTTCTATTATTTAATGTACACAGACACACCAGAATGGGTGTCAACAGCTTGGAAGAAAATCCCAGAGACAATAGTGGAACATACTTAAGAATTGCTTTATTACAATATTCTTGGTGACAAGGAAAGTGATACTGGGTGAAAAAAACATGGGCACAGACAACACTGAGCGGAAAAATGATTCAGAATAGGATTCAGAGTGTGAAGAGTTTAGCAAGGCCTTAACCATTTTATTTTCCTCTTTATGTGAGTACAAGAGTCATATCATTTTAAATGTTTGATTAAAACTATGTCTAAGTAAGTCTAAAATGGACTTATTAATAACATGAAATAAAAGGTCAGAGTGATAATAAAATATTATGTCATAATTTAGTTGGCAGTGTTTTTTCTTTATTGGTGGCACAAAAAATAATGGTGCATCTTATAATTCCACGGTGTCTTAGAATCCATGGAATACTCCAGGTTCTTTACTACTGACTTTGTGAACTGTAAAATGAAAAATTCTGAAATAAATCATCTCTAGGACCTCTTCTTGTTCTGTTGTTCGGTGCTTCTCTGTGTTAAGGCCTGGATCTCAATGCTGATGGTGGGCAGACTCAGGGGACTTGGCTCTGCTTGTTAAATGCCATTATTCCTTTTTTTTTTTAAATTGTGATCTTTTAAAAATTGAAGTATAGTTAATTTACAATGTTGTGTTAGTTTCAGGTGTACAGCAAAGTGATTCAGTTGTATATATATATCTTTAATACTTAAGTAAATTTTAATGGCATGGTAAATTGGCAAAGATAATTTTTATACCAGTTGGATGAAATACAGTGTAACCATTAATAATATGCAGTATCTACTCCTAGGTATTTTTCCCAGAGAAATAAAAAATATGCCCACATAACATCTTATAGTATGTGAATGTCCATAGCAGCATTATTCACAGTAGCCAAAAACTGGAAACAACCCAAATGTCCATCAACTGATGAATATATGTATATAAAATGAGGTCCAAAAAATAAATAAATAATAAAAAAATAAAATGCGGTCCAGCCATACAATGGAATATTATTAAGCAATGAGAAGGAATGAAGTAGTGACACAGAGTACAACATGGGTGAACCTTGAAAACATTAAGTGAAAACATCTAAGTAAGAGAAACCAGACCCAGAAGGTCACATATTGTGTAACTTCATTTATAGAAACATCCAGAATAGGCATATCTATGGAGACAGAAAGTAGATACATGAATGATTGCATAGGGCTGGACGGGACAGTGGGTGTGAGGAAATGGGTGGTGACTGCTAATGGGTAAAGGGTTGCTCTTGGTGGTTATAAAAATGTTCTAAAATCGATTGTGGTGACGATCATACAAGTCCGTGAATATACCCAAAGCTGTTAATTGTACACTTTAAAAAGGTGAATTATATTGTATGTGAATTAGATCTCAATAGAGATGTTTTAAAAGACACATTAAATTTATAGGTAATATCTGTTAGTGTAGTATCACAGGGGAAATTGTTTTACATGAAGATTTTTACAAGAGAATGATGTGTAAGGACATATAGACAGAAAAATCCCAGTGAAGTTACACATTATGGCAAGAGTCTTGGTTTTCTCTGAGATGTTTGAATTTGGGTCATTTTAAGTTTTCTCATCACCATGTCCTGTATCGACAAATTTTCTATTAAAGAGCATATTTTACTGTTTAAAAGAAAAAAATAGTAATTGCCTTCTTTTCAAAATAGGGCAAAATAAAACACTCTTCCTCATAGGTGTGACTCAAGTACATTCTTGTGTGAAGGGCTGGAGGAAGAGGGTCCCCACATCGTCTCTTCAGTCTCTGCTTTGTGTTTTGCTGGTCACGTGTCAGAATCTCTTCAGATAAATTATGAGACTGGGGCCTCCCTGAGAACCTGATCTATTTTATCCTCTGACCCGTCCCCAGCTCCTAGAAGGGTGCTTAAACATCCTAGAACATCATGTGTGTGTTATCCTGTCACGATTATGCAAATGTTTGGGAAATAAATTATTATGACCGCTCTTAGGGTCACTCTACAGAGGAGAAAACCTTCAGAGGAGAAGCATCCCGCACAGACAGCGGATTCCCCGAGAGCGCCCCTGTTTCTGTTTACAGAAGACCCGCACGGCCATTGCTGCAGGTCAGTAAGTTTCAGACATTTGGACGTACGGAAGGGAGGGAGGGAGGGTCAAGCACGACCGTCGCCAGGCAGGTGACATGGGGAGAGTCAGTCCTGCAGGTCACATCCAGGATTGTGAAGGAGGAGAGAGCACAGGTCTGGTCCCCAGGCCACTTTTGTGTTCTCGCAGTAGGACCGGCTCCAGCTATGGATCCAGGACGTTCCCAAAAGCGCACTCACCCCAAGTGAAGACGATTGACCTCAGCGTTGCCTTCCATGCGCTGCCCTCCCGCTTTCCCTGGGTAGGTAGAACTTCCCCCTGGCACCTACTGATCCTTAGGGAGCTCCTGTGACAAAGGGAACTCTCGCGGTCCCACCTCACGTTCCTCTGGCTTAGTGGCTGCAGGAACCTCGGTCTCGGAGAAGGGGCTGGACCACCAGCGCAGTTTGGAGGATGGCCAGAGCCTTAAAATCGCCAGGGATCGCGAGCTGCTTAAACAGGCGAAGGCAAGTGTTCTCCGAGACCCTTCCCCTAACCCTGTCTACCTTTACTTTTTCCACCTTTCCACCTTGCTTTCTGCACGCCCATGATGTAAAGACAAGAAGTGCAGAGAGAACCCGAAACACTCTGGACGCATGGAGAGCAAACATTGAATTCTGCAAGGGAGAAGTGAGGAAGTTAGCATGTGATAAATATCCGAAAGGGACCAGCATTTGTGGCTTCGTGGCACAAAGGTAGCGCATGTGTCTCTAGATCAGAAGGTTGAGGGTTCAAATCACTTTGGTATCCAAGTAGATATTACCCCTCAATTCTGAGATTTCACCAATCATCAACCTTTTAAAAAGGAGGCTTTTTTTTTTTTTTTTTTGCCTCGCTTCTTGTGGGATTTTAGCTCCCCGACCAGGGATTGAACCCAGGCCCTCCGCAGTGAGAGCGCGGAGCCCTCACCACTGGACCTCCAGGGAACTCCCTAAAAGAGAATTATTTACCTATCTATTTATTTATTGAACTCAGCAAAGGACAGACTTTTAAATGGAAGGGGGTTGAGGCTGGCTTAATTAATTAAGTGAAAGCTTAATCCTGATAAGTCTGCAATCGTCCCCATTTCTGCCAGCCTGGGTTTTTCCTTTTTGAGGTCGTGACCACTGGTTTGTATGTGGAACTTGATTGTTTCATATCCCTCTAGGAGAGATGCATTTAAATGAATCCTAAGTGACAACGTGGTAAATGCCAGGGTAGCTTTCCACTCCCATAGAATTCAGGAACTCGGTCATCAACATAATAAATTTAGAATCAACTTCTTTAACCACAAAGCTCAGGGGCTTTTAACAGAGGAAGCTCAAGTCATGAAGTCTGTTTGGTGGTGGCAGTTGAGGTGGGGAGGGGGGACAGGGAAACTGACTTCATCTAGATGACTCAAATATCAACCCAGAGAGACTGTGCCAAACCCTTCTGGGGACCCAGTAAAACTACGTCCACATCAGAGTGAATTCGTTAACAAAGTCTCCTCATGCCGTTTTAATGTCCTATCTGAAGTCGTCTGATGTCCTACCTGAAGCTTAGTCCTGATAAGGAAAAGGATGGAACGACCTACATTTCGGCTCACCTGGGGTTTTCTTCCCTTTCAGATCATCCTTATCTTTCTGTTAAGTGCCTGTCCATTGCTGAGTTGTTCACAAGAAGTTTCTCTGGGCTAAAGAAAAGGAGAAAATCCACGCCTGGGAGCCCGCAGACAGACGCTTGTTTACTTTTGTTCACTACTGAATCCATCCCTTGGGGCAAGAGGAAAAGACACAACCTTGACCCCGACGTGATTTGAACACGCAACCTTCTGATCTGGAGTCAGACGCGCTACCGTTGCGCCACGAGGTCTTGGGAATGGCCCTATTTTTTATGCCTTAGAGGGACAATTTCAGCGGTTGTCAGGTGCAGCGTCCAGTATTTTTTTCTTTTACTGCTCTCACTACGTCTTGGGATTGACTGTGAGTTCTTTGTCCCTTTTATAACGAGGCTATTCAAAGCGAGACGTAAATGTAAATGAAGCAGGTGGGAAGCTGAGGGCTCAGGGGATACTCGCCCTGGTAATTCGGGAACCCCACTTCCCCTACGGAGGTTTAAAGGAACGATGCTTGGGAAGAGACTGGAAAATAAGAAGCTCAGCTCACCGGGGAGGCAGGGTGGGGTGATCAGCTTTCCGGGTTCTCTTGCCCCAGGGCTTCTGCATGTGGAGCGCGGAAAGGATTTGCACGTGGGTCACACCTGCGGAGGAACACTATTTCCCTTTACCAAAAGGGCGCTTAGGAGGTTTTTTTTTTTTTTTTTTTTTTTTTTTTTTTTAAATAACATATTCAGGGGAGAGGGATAAATTAGGAGTTTGAGATTAACATATCCACACTACTATACATAAAATAAACAAGCACCTACTGTATAACACAGGAAGCTATACTCAATATCTTGTCATAACCTATAATGGAAAAGAATCTAAAAAACAATATATGTATTTATATATTTGTGTGTGTATATATATATATATAACTGAATCACTTTGCTGTACACCTGAAACTAACACATTGTAAAACAACTGTATTTCCATTAAAATTTAAAAAAAACAAAAAAATTTTAAAGTAACATATTCATTGTAGAAATCTCATCAGACACAAAACAGAACAAAAACCACTACAATAAGGAGTGCTGAGCGCCTGCGGGCACCCGGCTCTGTACATCGTGCCGCCCCACGTGATCTTTCAGGTTAAAGAACAGAGGGGTGGGGGAAGGGAGATCAATGCTTTGTGGTTGCGCTGTTGAGGTGCCCAGGGATAACAGATTTCGCGCTTTGTTCGCTGGGCAGAGTAGAGTGGGGAGGAGCCGGCATCCGGGAGGTTCTGGACACAGGGAGTCGTGTGACAGCCAGAGTCCCCGACCTGGGCAACACAAAGGCCTCCTGGATGAAGTAGAAGGCTGATCTCTCCATTTCCTTGCTGTCGTAACCCGGAACCTTCCATTTCCGAGTTTTCAGAACAGAATGATGACTTTGAGTTGGGAACAAAGAATAGTTTAGATATTCCCTCGTTTGTGTGTCACATCCTTAGGCAGTCGGACTAGCCTGGTTGAGGATGCTTTACACTGAAGACTCGAGGGCCTCTGGTTCTATACTGGGCTCCAGAAGGGCATCACTCTCCCCTCTCCACCCCCACCCCCCATATCCAGGCCTCCTCGAAGACGTTTAGAAGGGCCCATGTCATTTATAAAAGAACACCCACGGCAAGGCTTCCACTGTACGCCCCGCAGTGAATTTGCTGCAGTGGCTGAAGAACAGGCCGTCAGACTCCTCGGTATTTCTCAGAGGTTGGACGGACCCAGTTAAAGTTGCAACACGAAGAAAAATACTTGTTGTTTCAAGAATGTATTTTATTTTCAAATTATAGCAAGTGGTACTGGTGTCCCCTTATATTAGAGATATAGAGTTACTGGTTGTAAAGGATCTCTAGCTATATCTCCTACTAAGATATATAGAGAGGTAATATATAGTATACCTATATGTATTTTTTCTTTTTAATGAGGATCGATTTAAAGATGACAGAACAGGGAATTCCCTGGCGGTTCAGTGGTTGAGACTCCGGGCTTCTACTGCAGGGGCCCTGGGTTCGATCCCTGGTCGGGGAACTAAGATCCCGTAAAGCCTCACGGCGCGGCCAGAAATAAAAATAAAATAAAACGTCCACCCTGCCCCCAAATTTCGCTGAAGCCGAAACTTCCAGATACATAGCCTAATCCTTGCCCACCCCAACTGGTTAATGGGATAGTCCAGGGGAGAAAGAAGGTTAAAACTACTAGGGTAGTAGTAAAACTTGAAGAAATGCACTGTTTGGAGTTTTATTTTGGAGGAACAATGCACAAGACTTATATTGGATTGTTCACGATGCAAGGAGATAAATGGTGAGGAAATGCCTCTGGAGTGTGGAATAGAGTAACTAGGTGAACAGTGGTACAATTTATTTAAAATGATGGGAAATCTTAGAATAAAGATAGAATGAGGGGAAAGAACAAGATTTTAATGTTGGATTTTTTTTTTTTCCGTACGCGGGCCTCTCACCGCGGAGAGGTGGCTCCGGACGCCCAGGCCCAGCGGCCATGGCCCACGGGCCCAGCCGCTCCGCGGCACGCAGGATCCTCCCGGACCGAGGCACGAACCCGCGTCCCCCGCATCGGCAGGCGGACTCTCAACCATTGCGCCACCAGGGAAGCCCTTGGATTATTTTTTAATATGCGATGTCTAGGAGGCATCCAAGTCAGAAAGTCAACTAGGCAGTTGTATACCTAATTCTGGCAGGAGGTAGAAATTTGAGGCTTATTACCAGAGTTGATATGCAAAGCCTTAGCAAAAGATGAGGTGACTCAATGTAAAGAAAGGACCCAGGATTGAACTATGACACACTTCAAACTTTAAAATTCAGGTAGGGGAATATTTGCTGGTGAAAATTTCTGCGAAGGAACATTAAGAGAGAGAGGAGGGACTTCCCTGGTGGCGCAGTGGTTAAGAATCCACCTGCCAATGCAGGGGACACGGGCTCAAGCCCTGGTCCACGAAGATCCCATATGCTGTGGAGCAACTAAGCTCGTGTGCCACAACTACTGAGCCTGTGCTCTAGAGCCCGCGAGCCACAACTACTGAGCCTGCTCTCTAGAGCCCGCGAGCCACAACTACTGAAGCCCACGCGCCTACAGCCCGTGCTCCGCAACAAGAGGTACCACCACAATGAGAAGCCCGCGCACCACAACAAAGAGTAGCCCCTGCTCGCCGCAACTAGAGAAAGCCTGTGCACAGCAACAAAGACCCGATGCAGCCAAAATATATATATATATATTTTTTAAAATAAAATTACTTAAAAAAAAAGAGAGAAGTAGGAATAAAAGGAGCTCAGCCAGGCATATTCTAAGGAGCCAAGAGGAGCATTTACTTGGACAGCTGCTAGAACGTCCAGTAAGATGGTAACTAGACTGTCCAGTGGATTTTCACTCTGGACGTCAATGGTGACCATGGCAAGACCAATGTTTTGGAGTGATTTCGTGGGAGAAGTAAAAGTGTAGTGGAATAAAAAGTGACTGTTAGGTGAGAATTCTGAGAGTATGTTGACTAGCACTTTTTGAAATTTAGCTCCATTTGGAGTTTGGGATTAACAGATACAGACTACTATACATAAAACAGATAAACAACAAGGAACTGCTGTACAGCACAGGGAACCATATTCAATATGTTGTAATACCCTATAATGGAAAAGAATCTGAAAACGTGGTGGGATCCCGGCCTCCCCGCCCTAATCCAGGCTGTCCAGGGCGCGCCGCTGCAGCATCGCTCACCACGCCCTGGAGGTGGAGAAGCGCCTGGTGTTAGGACCAGAAAGGTGATCAATCAACTCCGTGGAGGTCACGAGCGCCCCTGAAGTGCAAATCGGCGGTCATGCCTTGATGCAGGGCCTAGGGAGTGATAGAACCGTCTAGCAGCTGTCTCTCTAGCAGGAAATACGCGGGTGACTCCGATAAAGCGAATGATTAGAGGTCTCGGGGCCCAAAGGATCTCAACTAAGTCTCAGACTTCAAATGGGTAAAAAGCCCGGAGGATGCGAGTGAGGTGGGGGCCACTTTGACCAAGCCAGGACTGCGCTGGGGAGTGAACCCCAGGCAGGGTGAATGCACGAGATGCCGATGACTTCAGTCTCCAGAAACCGTGTCTGTGTACACCCATCACAGTGACCCTAGAAGTCAAATCGCTAAGGGGGTGGGTGAGTAAGGAGTTCTGCAAATGGATGGTGCGAGACCCTCGGTCTAATATGCTGCCCGTGGTTGCCCGAGAGAGACCGGAGTGGGCGGGGGAGTCACCGGGCGGGGCCTCTAGACACCAGCGCCGCCCAGGTGGCTTCTCAGCTGCAGTGCAGGGGAAACCACGGTGTGCGGCCAAACCACAGCCAATGCATAGGGCAGAATCAGCGAGAAAGATGACCGAATTGAGCTTGACTCTGGCCTAGCCAGGTGAAGAGACGTGAGGTGTCCCCTATGGCTGTCCTTTATTTACTGACTCAGTTACGAGCAGGCGAGACTGGAGGGACTTTCCCTTCTGCCCATCATCCTGGCTGCGGTGGTCCGGCTCCACCCGCTGGGGACAGAGTGCCAGGTGCGGAGTTCGGATGTGGAGGGACACCTGTCAAGGGGCACCGCAGGTTCCCAAGACCTCTCAGGGAGGATGGAAACTTCCCCTGAAGCAGAAAGGGACCAGCTTGCTTGACCTTGATTTTCAGACTGAATAACGATGGATGGTGAACTCCCAGCCTCATGATCCTTCTGACTGTAGGGTTTTAAGCAGGGCTTGGAAAAGTTACCAGGGGGATGATTGGCTGGTCATCACTTTTGTGATCCTGGACCATAACTCACCCTGTCATCATGAGGCACAATTCACCAACCCTTGCATCATTCACCCAGTAGGAATAGAAAACATCAATCCAGAGACGTAAAGTCCAAGTTCATGGGTGATGGCAGAATGGACAACTGGAGTCCAGCTCTCCTGGCCCACAGTACAGCCCCATCTATCAATAATCCCAGGACAGCATTCCCAGTTTTTCAAAATGAAGTGAACTTTGCAGTCAGCAAACAACTGTGGAATCAAAGACTCCGCCTGGTGTTAGCAACTCGGAAAATTTAGGACTGTGGTTATCAGCTTCCAGTGAATCCTTGAACTTTCCTCAGAGACAATCAGCTCAAGTGCAAAGACCTATTAGTAGCCGTGGATGGGAAGGCATAAATCTCATTCCCCAATAACCACTAGGACCAATGTGCCTGAAATGCCTACTGAATTTCAGTCCAGAAAAGTTTTCAGCTTTTGACAGGTCTTTTTTTAAAAAATGATTTTTAATGGGTCTTTATAAGCACATTCAGTGTGGAGGCCCCTGTGCTTTACCACTTAGTAGGAGTGAACGAGCCCCTCTCATCCCCCTCCCAGTGATGAGATGGAGCTGGAGCCTGGTGTCCACATCTACCCACGCCCACCCAGTAAAAGGAACCCACATGTGGAGGTAGGTGCAGCTGTAGCCATTCAATGGATGTCGTGGGATTAGCAAGTTGTATGTGATATTCTGTAGGAAGCTTTGAGCCAGGATGGAAGGTTGTCAAGGCGGTTTAGTGTGGGTTCCTAGAATATCCCTGTTCTGATAGTTTTCTGGGGATGTTTTACGGTGGCCTAGGGGCTGTCTCTGGCTTAGTGTCACTTGACCTCATTTAGCTTGTGTTCCCAAATCCACTAGTTGACTTTAATCACTTAATTCAAATGCAGAAATTCTGAAAGCTGGAAGCTCTGATATAACCTCAGGCTTCTCTCCATCAAAGGACTTTCTTCAACTACCCCATCCCTCAGCTGTAGGTTTAACACGGCAGAGTTTCTGAGAAAAATCTGCCAGTCTGGGGCCAATCCAGTCCCTGACTTTTCCTAACACAGAAAACATTTCTAAGTGGAAACAATTTGGGAATCATTGATGTGGAGGCAGACATTTTACTTGGGGGGCGGGCAGTGTGTGCTAAACAGATTATTCTGGTATCTTAGAGTTCATAGTTGAAACACTGGGGTGGAAAGGTAAGGACCAAGGCCTAGTAGGGAATGTTTCTGACCCCATCAAATTCTGAATTAAGGGCCCTGAAGACCACTAGTACACTGCTGTACCATACATGCAGATTTTTATAATAAGTCTTCATGTTAAATGAGGCACTCACTCTCCCAGCTGTTTCCCATTGGGATGCTCAACATAAGATCACACACCTTATGACATCTTATGATCAAATGATTTCATTTGCCTCATCACCACTAAGAAGGGAACAAACATGAAGGAACACTGCAAGTGGCTCCTCTGAATTAAGAAATGTGGCACTGCCTTTACATCTGGGAGGGGAAGAAGCTGGGTGTGTCTTAGATGGGTTGGCTTTGAGGAGGGGCTTGCAGAAATAAAAAGGTAAACATTTTTGTTAACACTTTTCAATTGCCCCGACCTCTTGCCTACCCACGCAGATTTCCTGATGGAGAGCCCTTTGGGGACGAAGAGAGGGTTCAGAGGTCCAGGGTAAAACCTGGCTTTCAATTCTCATGAATTTATTAATTATTCACTCCACGGGGGCTGTATGATTGCAGTGGTCGCTAACGTTAGTCATTTTCAAGAGCAAACCCCACAACATTCCGTACTATCTCAGGGAGTAAGAGTCAATCCCTGAGTTTTCATGCTTCATTTCCTGCTGTCTTAGATCTCCTTCTTAGCAGTTATTCCTAAATCAGATCATCCCCAACATCGTGGGCAATAAACATTCAAGGGCATTTTTCAAGGAAATGTTCTCCCCGTCAATCTTTATTCTTGACACAGCACACCCAGCTGAAACTTCTGTCGCCTTCTATTTTTCGTTACCAAACACCACTCCAAGCTTAACTAAATAACTGTATTGCCTGTTGCCAAAATAGAAGTCAAATACAAAGTACAGAAACACCAACAAACCAGAAAAAAGAAAAAAGTTGTGTAATGAAGGCCGACGAATGACAAACGGGGAAAAATATACACTTATGAAAACAAAGCCTAATGAACAAGTTAAGAAACTAAGAAGGGGCTTGTTGAGGCTTGTTTACCGTCACCGGAGATACCACGCCCGCGGGGCGGGGCTTTCCGGGGGCGGGCCGTCCGGGGGTCCCGCCCAACGACTACCAGAACCTAAGCAGCCTTCCTGCTGGGTTTGTACGACCCCTGCTGCCGCCTGCCCCCTGGTGCTGGGGGATCCTGGGTTCGATGCGCTGTCCGCTTCCAGCTAGGGGTGTGATCCTGGAACAAGCCACCGTCTCTGAGCTCCAATAAATTCACCAATAAACTCTGGGACGTATCCTGACTCTCCTGGGCAGAGAATAGGTAGGATGCAGGAGGGGAAGGACCCTCCGCCGCAGGGGTCCTGGAGGCACTGCTCCGGGATGACTTCCCCAAGGGAGTCAGGTGGGGGTGGGGACACCACGTCCCATTGCGACGCGCCCCGAGCTTCAGTGGGGATTGGCCGGGCGGACGTGGAGTGGGCATAAAAGCCTGGTTGCCAGGGCCACAGACAGAGTCTTGGAGCCCAGAGGCTCCCTCGCTCCCACCGCTTCCTTCCAGCAGCCCTTTAAAGATGACTCTACCGAGGTGACCACTCAGACCCGCAGCTCTTCTTCTGAGTCTCAGGCATAGACTCTGGTCTCCCATTTCTCACCCATGGCTACCTTCTCTCCCCTTGAGGAAGCTGAAGAAAAAAGCAGAGAAACTCGGAGCTGAGCCCTGTTGGGTTCGGAAAGAAATACCCATATTTCAGTGCTTGTGGAGTTGTGGCCACAGTAAGCCACCACCAGAGTGAACACCGTGAGTTCAGTGATTCTCGCGTGACGGGAAATCTTCGAAAGCTTCAGGAACTCAGGCTGACAAGAGAAAGAGAAGTGAGTGTGGGAAGGTGCCGTGGGCAGTAAAATCTGTTTACAGAACACCAGAGGGCAAAAGAGCACCTCAGAAGGGAGGGATGCTGGGTATTTCTCAGAGCAGGCAGTTTTCAGTGTTGAAAAAGCTGCAGACCTCTTTCCAACCCAGAGGAGATGGGAGAGGTCAGGATGAACCTGGAGGAGGCGGAATCACGACAGGTGCTCACTGAATGGGGCACCAGCCAGAGAGGAAGATGTAGGTAGAACCTTGCAACAAACCAGAGCCCGAGCGAGCACCGTCATCGGGTTCTGGGTCTGCAGGAGGAGAAAAAGAACAGCTGCTGAGCAGTTAGCCTTGTTTGGTGCTGTTTTCTTCTCCATCAGAGCAGACAAACGAACACGTGAGTCCCCTCTAATGACTTCTCCACGGGGGAGTTGCCAGCACAAAGCTTGTCCCACCTGTGACATTAACACGTACCCCAGCCAGACGCTCAGGGAGCAGTGTGTCTTCCATGGGGTGAGATCCACACTCCTTGTGCTCCGTGGCTCCCCTCTGAGCTGTGGGAGGCATCCTTCCATCTGTCCAGGTACTGAGGGTGACAGGTTTCTGGCAATCTCTCAAATAATCTGGGTAATGGTTCATTACAGTCTTCTTGCTTTGAACAGGCTCCTCCCCCCATTGCCTTGGCATCCCACCAGATCCAGCTACCCTGAAACTTCACATCTCGTTGCATGGGGACCTCCACAAAACATGAAAGGAGGAAGGACCTCATAAAGTTTTCCCCAGTGTTTATTTATTTATTTTTTAAAATAAATTTATTTATTTATTTTTAGCTGCATTGGGTCTTTGCTGCGCGCGGGCTTTCTCTACTTGCGGTGAGCTGGGGCTACTCTTCGTTGCAGCAGGCAGGCTTTTCATTGCGGTGGCTTCTCTTGTTGCACAGCACGGGCTCTAGGAGCGCGGGCTTTGGTAGTTGTGGCATGTGGGCTCAGTAGTTGTGTCTCGTAGGCTCTAGACCGTAGGTTCAGTAGTTGTGGTGCATGGGCTTAGTTGCTCTGCGGCATGTGGGATCTTCCTGGACCAGGGCTCGAACCCATGTCCCCTGCATTGGCAGGCGGATTCTTAGCCACTGCGCCACCCGGGAAGTCCCTCCCCAGTGTTTAATAATGAAGATTTTGAAATCTAATGGATGGCTGAAAGAATTTTACAGTTGATACCTGTATCCTCCGAACATTCTATCATTAATATTTTAAGGTACTTTATCACATATCCATCTATCCATCCCCCATCCATCAACCCATCTTATTTTTATCGACTTCAAAGAAAATTGCAGACATCAGTAAACTGGTACATCAGTATGCCAGTACCTGTGTCTGCTTAGACCCAGGGAGTCCCTTCCGTCCTGGCTGCCTCCACCCTGTTCCTGACCTGCGTGGAGAAGCTGCAGGAAGCTCCCAGGTGAGGGAGACCCAGAGCAGTCAACGGCAGGCAGGTCGTGTTGCTGGACAGCAAGAAAAAAATTCTTTTAACTTTTCCCCACAGGAATGGGATCAGAGAGCTGGGGACAGATTGAGCTAACCAATTAGCCACTCGTCAGGGCTTGCTTTAGACCCTCGTCGCTCCTATCCCCTCCCAGGACTTCACTTCCAATTACAAAACCCAATGAGTTTTTTCCCCCAATTTTTAAAATTGAAGTATAGTTGATTTCTAATATTGTGTTAGTTTCAGGTGTACTATATATATTCTTTTTCAGATTCTTTTCCATTATTGGTTATTACAACTATTGAATATAGTTCTCTGTGCTATACAGTAGGTTACTGTTGTTGATTTCATATATAGAGTGTGTATCTGTTAATCCCAAACTCCTAATTTATCCCTCTTCCCTGCTTTCTCCTTTGGTAACCATAAGATGATTTTCTATGTCTGTACAAAACTCAGTGGTTTTGAGAGAGGATCTACAGAGACCAGTGTGAACTGTTTGCAACTTTCTAGTAATCAGTCACTTGATAAGACTGCTTTGGGGGGCGGGGATGGGGGTTAGAGTGGCTTGAGAACACGACGATGACATGTTTGTGCCCAGAGCCATTTCTCAGCGTCTCAGTCCTTAAAAACAAAAGCTGCGCTCCTGAGTGGATTAGTCTCTGAACTGCTCCTCTAAGGCTGAGATGCTTCGGCTGTGAATGATGCCCCTGGCACCTTCCTCAGCTCTGCCCTATGGGGCCACAGGTACATCTAGGCTCCGTCTGCACTTCTCCTTGGACACTGATTCCTGCTTCTCCCAGGAGCTGCTGCCCATTCCTGGTGTCTGCAGTCCCTCCCAGCAGAGCCTCAGGTCTCTGTGCCCACAACCCCAGGCCACCCATCCAAGGGCCTCGCCCCCACGTGGGCTTCCTTTCTTGAGGCTCCAGTGTCTCTGTCCATTTGAGCATCTACGTTGTCATTCTGGGTCACCTCATTTGTGCAGGTGAAGGTAGGGGGACAGGGCTGCGCTGAGGCTTGTTTACTGTCACCATGGAAACTGCCTGTGGAGTTGGGAAGGGGTGGGGTCAGGGTCCTAGGAAGAGGAGGTCTCCCAGACTCGAAGGGTAATGCCAGGTAGTGCTTCTGCTGGCTTCCCTACTCAGGCTCGACCATGCGCCCTGGCCTCTCTGGAAATCTTCCAGCCCCAGGAGGAAGCGTGGCCCCGGGGAACACCGGATCTTCTCCCTTCCTCCGGACATCGTGATCACTGCTAGTCGCTGTCACTGAGCTGCTGCAATTTCTCTGGGAAATGAGGGACATCTCCCAGTTCTGCACAGGGGAGAGAGCAGGCAGGACCAGGAGACTAAGGCAGAAGCTGCAAGGGGCAGGATGTGGCGGGATAGGGCGCTGAGGGGCAGGGACAAGGACGGGGCAGTTCTAGAGGGCTTTCAACCGATGGAGTCAAGACGGGAGACGGGGAACAGAGAGTCCCATGGTGATATGGCGGAAGGCTTGACCTCCGATTGGTCAGGTTTGGGAAGGGCAACGATAAAAGCACAGGTGTAGGCCAGATGATACTGGACAGAGAGGGTCTGGGCGCAGAGAGACTGGTCTCTGGCTCTGGGCCTTCTGCTGATCCCTTCCTTCCAGAAGCTCTGTAAAGCTGACCCTGCTAAGGAATCTGTTCTTACCTCAATCCCGTATCCCGTTTTACAGGCCCAGACTCAGCTCTTGGCTTTCCTGCGCCCACTGTCCCCTCCTTCGCCTTGTCCCCCATTTCTGTCCAGGGCTGGGGCTGCTGCATCCCGCACTCGCATGTCCGGGGTCCAGCCTGACTCAGAAACAGGCTTTCTGTCGGGGTAACACCTGCAGCTCCCGGCCTCCTGTGCATATACGTCTGGGGCCACCAGGGGGAGCTGCTGCGTCCTGGAAACCGGGCTGGGAATGGGGCGTTCAGGGAGATGATCCATTGTAGGGTTGAGACACTGGGTGTGTCGGTGCCTTGATGTGAAGCCCCGCAAGTAAGGGACAATCCCCTTTTCAGGAGAGGAAGGTGTCCCAATGGTGACTTCTGAGCCGCTGGAGAATACTTAATTTTTGAGATTAAATGAACAAAAACCAGCTCAAAAGTCATCCAGTCTGTGACAGTCATTCTCTTTGCTCTTATAGACTTTGCAAATGTGTATTGTTTCATGCAATCATTTTATATTAAGTGATATTGTAACACGTTAAAAAAATCCAGTATTGTAGATAACTGTAAGTGAAGGAAATGAGGGTCACAGAGAGAGAGTAGAATAGAGAATGAGAAACTAGGTCTTAGAATAGTTTTGACAGGTGCAGAGAGGAAGCCTCTTGGATCCAGTGTTGGCTAAGAATCATCAGAACGTCAGGGCATGGCTAAGAAGAGAGTCCCAGGCATCAGAGGTGTGGAAAGTACAGACATTTCTGTTAAGGAAACCTGGTAAGATGGACTCAAGCTAATGGCTATGCTAGGGTGAGGGATGACTCTATCCTGTGCCAGAATTTCTTCAAGTTTTCCAGGAGTCTATTTTATTCTTAGGGACTTTACTCTCCTTAAAAAGAAGATATCAACTGGCTGAACGTTGGAACCGCAGTTTGTTCAAAATACCTCCATAAAGGTAAGAAGTTTTTACAACATTGTCAGAATATTAACGGAAGTCAAAGAAGAAAAAATCTTTTGGGGAAAAAAACATGCAAAAGGCTCTCCAAAGGAAGTCATTCCATATAATGAAGAATGGGACAAAAATGAGTAAAGACAAGGAGGTGAAGTTATATAAAGAAATAATTCAAGAACCAGGAAAAAAAATACAGAGAACAGAGCCTTCCTACAAAACCCAGGCAGGTAACTCAGTAAGAAAACCATGGCTTCTATGTTGCAGCTCAACTTCTAGAGAGATGATACCGGCTACAGCCTGTGGCTGGTACTTGATGCATCTTTTTAAAGCCATTTTTAGAGCAGTTTTAGGTTTACAACAAAATTGAGAGGGAAGTACAGAGATTTGCAGTATAACTCCTCCCTCCACACGCATAGCCTCCCCCGTTATCAACATCACTCACCAGAATGGTACAGTTTTTACGAAGAATGAACCTACACTGACACATCATAAGCACCTAAAGTACATAGTTTATCTTCGAGTTCACTCGGTGTATATTCTATGGGTTGGGACAAATGTATAATGACATATATCCATCATTATAATATCATACAGAATACTTTCACTGCCCCTAAAATCCTCGGTGCTCTGCCTATTCATCTCTCCCCTCTCCCACCCATGGCAACCACTGATCTTTTTGTCTCCATAGTTTTGCCTTTTCCAGAATGCCATATGGTTGGAGTCACAGTATGTAGCCTTTTCAGATTGGCTTCTTTCCAATCTGCAAGAATATGCATTTAAGTTTCAGCCACGCACTTAAGTGTCTGCCATGTCTTTTCATAAGTCATATACATTTAATATGCATTTAAGTTTCCTCCATGTCTCTTTTTTGTTTTAACATCTTTATTAGAGTATAAGTCCTTCATATCTCTTCATAGCTTGATAGGTCATTTCTTCTTTTTTAAAAGTTGAAGCATAGTTGATTTACAATGTTGTGTTAGTTTCTGGTATACAGCAAAATGATGCAGTTATACGTATATACACATATTCTTTTTCACATTCTTTTCCATTATGGTTAATTACAGGATATTGAATATAGCTCCCTGTGCTATACGTAGGACCTTGTTGTTTATCTATTTTATATATAGTCGTTTGTATCTACTAATCCAAAACTCCTAATTTATCCCTCCCCTACCCCTTTTGCCCTTTGGTAACCATAAGTTTATTTTCTATGTCTGTGTGTCTGTTTCTGTTTTGTAAATAAGTTCATTTATGGGAATTCCGTGGTGGTCCAGTGGTTAGGACTCTGCACTTTCACTGCCAAGGGCCTGGGTTCCATCCCTGGTCAGGGAACCAAGATTCCGGAAGCCCCTTGGCATGGCCAAAAAAAAAAAGTTCATTTGTGTCATATTTTAGATTCCACATATAAGTGATATCATATGGTATTTGTCTTTCTTTTTCTGACTTACTTCACTTAGTATGATAATCTCTAGGTCCATCCATGTTGCTGCAAAAGGCATTTCATTCTTTTTTATGCTTGAGTAGTATTGCATTGTGTATACATATACCACATCTTCTTTATCCATTCACCTGTCAGTGGACATTTACATTGCTTCTATGTCTTGGATATTGTAAATTGTGTTGCAGTGAATATTGGGGTGCACGTATCTTTTTTTTTTTTTTTTTTTTTTTGGCGGTACGCGGGCCTCTCACTGCTGTGACCTCTCCCGCCGCAGAGCACAGGCTCCGGACGCGCAGGCTCAGCGGCCATGGCTCACGGGCCCAGCTGCTCCGTGGCATGTGGGATCCTCCGGGGCACGAACCCGTGTCTCCTGCATCGGCAGGCGGACTCTCAACCACTGCGCCACCAGGGAAGCCCTATCTTTTTCTTTTTTAAAAAATATTTATTTATTTGGCTTCGTCGGGTCTTAGCTGCGGCACACAGGATCCTCCTTGCGGCATGTGGGATCCTCCGTTGCGGCACACAGGCTTAGTTGCCCCGTTGCATGTGGGATCTTAGCTCCCCAACCAGGGATGGAACCTGTGTCCCCCGCACTGGAAGGCAGATTCTCAACCACTGAACCACCAGGGAAGTCCCTGCATGTATCTTTTTCATGAGCTGTCTTTTCAATGGCAATCATCCCCTGATCATACCTGAATAATAATAAAACCTACATTTTAAAACATGGTCTAGCTTAATAGGTAGTCACTGGCCACATTAATAATTGAAATTAAATAACTTGGACTCAAAAGCCAGATGTTGCTGGTGGGTATTCAATTGTACAGTGCAGACACAGACCATTTCCACCACCACAGAACGCTGTATGGACAACGCTGGTCTAGTTGCTCCCATCTCAGAGATGGTCCTACCCTACCCACCCATCTTCTCCCAGGCCAGAAAACTGAGTGTCCTTGACCCCTTCCCACGACCACCTATCAAAACCAGTCCGTGCCCAAGCCCCAAGGATCCGCCTCCTGAATGCGTTTGTCCACTGCTCTCCACCGCTTCCCTTCTGTAAACAAGCCTATCTGCTCCCTCTGCCTGCCACCTCACCCACACCCACTGGGCTCACTCCACACCCCCACCAGCCTTTGCCACCCTATTTACAACCACTGCCTTTCTTCCGCTGGCTCTCCCTATCCTTCTCAGCTTTCTTTTTCTCCACTCATCACCATCAGACCTAACGGAGAGGTCACGGCCATTTCCCAAATAGCTCTCACTTTCTCTTCTTTGGAGCCCTAGGTGGATTTTTACTTCCGAGCTCCTTGGGCGGGTGAGCCACGTGACAATTCCGGCCTATGAGTGTGCACGGAAGTACCGGTGAGCCCCCAGGCCTGGGTGTTGACAGGTCGGCTGAGTCTCTACCCTTGAGCCAGGTGATTGAGATGGGGGCTGCTCACCAGCCTGAATCCCTGAGTGAGTACAACGAATAGAGTCCCTTGACTACCTGTGATGGGCAGTTAGGGTAAAAAATAACCTGCAAAACAATTTTTTTTAAGTCCCTGGGATTTGGAGGGACTATTCTAAACCTGGCAGCCTGGTTATCATTCTAGTAAATGTAAATCTGATCATGCCACTGTCTTTCGTAAACCCTCACTGCCTCCTTGTTTCCCTCAGTAAAAACTCCACTCTTCACGTAGCATGCACAGCATTTTGTGTTCTGACCCTTGCTTGCCTCTCCATTTCTCATCTCAACCATCACTTTGTATTATTTTTATTTATTTTATTGTGATACAATATACCTACCCCTCATTAAGGAGTCCATGGCCCCCTGCTGTGCATACATGGATCTACTGCTGTGCTCTCACATGTCTACACACCTGTCTCCTGCACAATACCAGGGATCCTAGAATGCAGAGACCATGTCTGATTGATTTCTGTGTCTCTAGTGCCCAGTACACAGCAATGTGTATTTGGTGAATAAGTAAGTGACTGATAAAAAGTGAGTTTGATAATTAACTCCCCACCAAGTTACTTTCCTGAGGAAGCCATCAGTTCACTGGTCCAACTCCTACTATCCACTCAGATCTTATTTATTTATTTAATTATTTATTTATCTTTGGCTACGTTGGGTCTTCGTTGCTGTGTGGGGGCTTTCTCTAGTTGCAGAGATCGGGGGCTACTCTTCGTTGTGGTGCCTGGGCTTCTCATCACGGTGGGTCGGAGAATGGGCTCTAGGCACACGGGCTTCATTAGTTGTGGCACACAGGCTCAGTAGTTGTGGCTCGCGGGCTTAGTTGCTCCATGGCATGTGGGATCTTCCCGAACCAGGGATTGAACCCGTGTCCCCTGCATCGGCAGGTGGACTCTCAACCACTGCGCAACCAGGGAAGTCCCCTCTCCTCAGTTCTTATTCCTTTATTTTGACATACATTGTTTCATTTAACTCCTACAGCAAGGTAAGCATTACATTCCTATTTTACAGAGGAGAAAACTGAGATTCAGGGTATCAAAGCATCTTGCCCAACTCAGAATTGCCTAACCAAGAATGTTTATTGTGGCCTTTCCAGAAAAAACACAAAATGGTGTTGAGGCATCATTGTGCCCGGAAAAGAAGTGGCAGAAAGAAGAGCTGGAGCTATGTACCCTAGGGTCTTGCTTATTTCTGTCCTTAAAGCGTAGCGCCAGAGCCTGGACACGTTAGATACTCCTGAATCAAACCTATTTGGAGCCTAAGCCTGGACACCGGCTTTTCCTGCTGCTTGGGGATTCCTTTAATCTCCCATCAAGCACAGTTGGGAGGAAGGGTCTTAAGATGCTCCTGTCCTCTTTCACAACAAATTTAACACGACAAAATAAGAAAGCTAGGATGCTCTTTCCTCACCTCCCTTTTATTATTATTTTTGGGGGGGGGTGTCCTTTCCAGTCTCTTTCCTCCCAGAACTGGGAGCCCAGGTTGAGTCCTACCACTTCCACTCCCACTCCTTCACCACCCCCAGGTTCCCAACTGCGGGGTCGCGGTGCTTTGCCCTCCAGTTTCTTCGCCCTTCACCCCACGGCGCCCCTGAAGTCCCAGCCTCGTACCAGTCGCGACCTGCTTCCCGTGAGCCTCTGCTCCCGGCCCCCAGGGCGCATGCTCCCTACCCAGCAGTCCTCGCGCGGCCCGGAGGACCGGACAGCCAGGACTTCAAGATGGCGTCAATCGGTAAGTTTCCGGATCGGTTTAGGGCTACCAGGTTAAAGGCAGGAGTCGGGGTTCGGGGTTCAGTGCTCAGAGCCGCACTTGGAGGGGAGGGACCGAGTGCCGGAGCCGCCTGCCCTTCGCTCAGGACCTTCGCCGCGCCGGGCCCTTTGCCCAGGGCCCCACGCCGTCCAACCCTTCTTAGCTCGCCCCGCCGCGCCTCCCGCCTGCCCAGGGTCCGCGCCACTCGGCTGTGGCGGGGAGGGCGACGGCAGCTCGGCGAGGCGCCTCGGGTCTTGAGAATGCGCTGTCTCGGGCCACCCCTCCTCTCCCCGCTGAGGAATAGCTGCTCAGCCCTGCCGCAACCCAGGCGCTTGTTTTGCACCTGAGCCCTCCGCTCAAATTCGAAGCTCAGATTAAGTTCCAAGAGGAGCTAATGCCTAGGATGGTGCCTGACACCACGTCGAGTTTGACGCATGTATATATATGTTGAATAGCGTTAGAGAGGTGAAGTGACCTATTCAAGGTCACTAGTAGTGAGTGGGCTGAACTGGGATTCAAACCTAGGTTTCTGGGGCCTCGTGGTAACCTGAGCTTTAATCACAAGGGTGACCTTATGACCAGCAGGCTTTACGATGACATGCATGTATAAATCGGACCGTCCACACTGGTTTTTTTTTTTTTTTAAATACGGAAGCCACCATGTTTTAGCCCTGCATCCCCACCGTAGCCTTGTCAGGATCAGTGCTGGGAACGTTGATCCCATTTTAAAGATGAGGAAAATAACGGTTAGAGATGTGGTGTGGCTTGCCTGCTGTCACACAGCGTGACAGTGGCAGAATTTTGACTAATCTATGTGTGTCTTACCCCAGTTTCTATATTCTTATTTTCAGCCCGGAGAAATGAAAAGGGGATCAAAAAATATGAGAGTGATGCTTTTTTCCCATCTGTTAAAACGGGCATGAGAATATTTATCCAGGGTGGTTATGTTGTTTAAACAGACAACATGTGAAAAGGAAGCATTGAGACTTGGTATCTTATTTAAGCAGAGGGTTGTAGTGGAGATGGAGAGTGCTATGAACTAAGGGTTAAACAACTTAGTATATGTAAGGTGCTTGTAACACTGCCTGACCCACAGTTGAATGCTAGTCGTCCAGCTTTCCCTGCGTGACCTTTGGGTAAGGTCATGTCACACCTGGCCCATTCAGCATCACGCAGGTGAAGGAACTGGAGTCCAAGTACTGATGATCTTTCAGATGGTGTCTGTTGCCAGAGCATAACGCCACTAGTCCATTAGCAAATAAAGCGATGGAAATACCAATTAACAGTGATAGATGAGATCAGGGTTGACAAAGTATGGCCAATGGGCTGGATTTCATGTGGCCTGTTTTTGTATGCTGTGAGCTAAGAATAGTTTCTGTTTTTTTAAAAATTTGTTAAGGGACTTCCTTGGCGGTCCAGTGGTTAAGACTTCACCGCAGAGGGCACGGGTTCGATCCCTGGTCGGGGAACTAAGATCCCGTATGCTGCACGGCGCAGCCCAAAAACATAAAAATAAAAAAAATAAAAAATAAAAATTTGTTAAAAAAAGACTATGTTAGAGACCTTGTGTGGCCTGCAAAACCTAAAACTCTTCGCTCTGGCCAACCCCAGAGTTGGATTTAGCACCCAGAAGACACTTGGCATTTCCATGTCTCTCCATATAGGTGGACAGTATGCTTCTTGAAGTCATAAAATCAAGCCAAGTAGTCACTTGCCCTCCCAAGAACCTGTGGTCCGTTCTCAGCCTTCACTGAAAATCTGTCATAAACAGGAACTGTGTGTGGGGAACTCCCTCCCACCTTTAGATAGCTCATAAGCAGAAAGACAGGTAATAATTCCTATTTACATAGTACCTAGAGCTAAGGTGGGTAC
Source organism: Globicephala melas (assembly GCF_963455315.2). Taxonomy (NCBI): domain Eukaryota; kingdom Metazoa; phylum Chordata; class Mammalia; order Artiodactyla; family Delphinidae; genus Globicephala; species Globicephala melas. Next base: position 6,100,135 of record NC_083328.1, on the reverse strand, counting down.
TATTCTTACCCTTATTTTACAAAGGAGGAAACAGAGCAGTATCTTGCCCAAGGGCACACAACTTCAAAGTGGCAGTAAATCCAGAATACTCCATGGTAGAGTCTGCTCTGTTCATCAGCATGCTCTACTGGTGTGAACCAGCCGCTGCAGAGGAGTGTTGGGGGAGGGTTTCAGTATGGCTGCCAAGGACTAAGGCCTTTGCCTTCCACTAAAAGAGAAACTTCGGAATAAGTGTAGATGCATCTCTGATGAATCTGATGGTCTCTTGGAATTTTGTGATGGTGCTGTACTTGGCTCTCCTTAAGGCTAATGTGATTTTTTTTTCTGTGCTTATAAATTTCTTAGTTTTGGTTATGGAAATGCTGTTTTCTTCATAGTACAGAGATATAAATATGAAGAAAAATAAATTGTTGGCTTTTTTCTCCTGTGATGTGCCAAGGCACTGTGTCAGCCCCTGAATATGAGAATGAGAATATGTTTTCATAGTTTGTGTGAATGTGAAAAAATAGCTTCACTGGGCCTAGCAGTGACCTAAATACTTTTTTTTTTGAGTCACCAGCCTTATACCAGTTGAAAATATTTTTAAAATTCTATGTTTCTCTTGCACATTTCCCCAACATAGTTCTATTTTTAAAATTATTTATTTATTTTTGGCTGCATTGGGTCTTTGTTGCTGCTTGCGGGCTTTCTCTAGTTGTGGCGAGCGGGGGCTACTCTTCGTTGTGGTGCGCGGGCTTCTCATTACGGTGGCCTCTCCCATTGTGGAGCACGGGCTCTAGGCATGCGGGCTTCAGCGGTTGTGGCACGTGGGCTTCAGCAGTTGTGGCTCGTGGGTTCCAGCAGTTGTGGCACGCAGGCTCAGTAGTTGTGGCTCACGGGCTTTGTTGCTGCACGGCATGTGGGATCTTCCCTGACCAGGGCTTGAACCCGTGTCCCCTGCATTGGCAGGCGGATTCTCAACCACTGGGCCACCAGGGAAGTCCCAACATAGTTCTATTTTTAAAAGCATTTTCAACCTTTTTATTATGGAAGACTTCAAATACAAAGAAAACAGAATAATGTAATGAATGCTTTGTATTCGTTACAGAGCATCAACAGTTAGCAGCATTCTGCCATTCTAGTTCCATCTGTCCCTTCATCGTCCCCTCCCTACCACATTGCCATATTTAAAGCCAGTTGGTATTAGAATGACATGTTTGTACTCCTCCCTGCATGCAAGAAGACTTTGAGAGTGTAGCAAAGGTAGCCACCATGTTCTTACTCAAGAGACGTGGTATAGTAATTCTTGGACTAAAAGCCTACTAATGCAAGTGATGACAAAACTGGGATGTAAGATGTGTACTTGTTAAACTTTTCTTGAAATAACACAGGCAAGGTGACAGAGTAGGGTATAGGTCATTCTCAGATGACATTATTGTTTGGTTTTGAGCTCAATATCATTGACACTCAATATTCCTGATTTGGAACATTCCTGAAATTCATTTGAGACTATCTCACATTTCAGAAGTATTACCAAACTAATCACAGTTTGTGTTCATAAAAGAACTAAAGGGTGCAGTTAATCCCTGAAGCCCTATAAATGTCCTAAAGTTCAGTTATTTGCCATTTCTTTCTCTGCCACCTCCCTTTTTTTTTCTTGGATGTTTCACATGGACCTTAAAGAGATTTCAACAGTAATAATAACAGCTTACAGTTCTGAGCATGTTCCAAATGCTTTTACATAGATTCTCCTTCAAACCTTGGAATAAGCCATTTCACAGAGGAGGAAACTGGAGCTCAGAGGTTACATTGGATGGAAGTGCTGGTGCTTGAGATAAGGCGGGCAAGGCAGGAGGCCTTCTAGGAGATGACGGTTAAGTTGAGATAGCCCTGTGATGATCCAGGGGCACTGCAGATACAAAGGCCCTCAGGTGAAAATAATCCTGTTGCATCTGAGAAACAGAAAAGGGTTTGGCTGAAGTGTGGTGAACCCAGGAGGATGAGTGGATTTGAGATGGCTGCCTTTCTCGATGGAATGCTGGCTTCTGAGCACAAGGCTGTCATCTGCAGTCAGTGCTGTACCCACAGTGCTTAGCAGGCTGCCTAGCACACAGTAGGTGCTCCATGTGTTTGGATAAGTCTAGATGGAAGGTTGGGACCAGTTTGTTGGGGACAGGCCACCTGAACCATGACCCTAAAACCAGGTGTGCCTCCACCTGTCACTTGTGACCTCTTGACAAGCAGTCATTCTGGTCCATCAAGGCCATGTGTCTCATTCTCCAGACAGCCTGTAGCAGAGTAGAAGCTGCCATTAAGCCTGAAGGCCCTTGTCCTTGATAAGGGTTGGGAGACGTCAAGAGACCTGTGGGATTCCCCTCAGTGGACTCTTGAGGATGGTCCTTAAGGAGCCTGAGTCCCAGCATGCGGGATCTTAGTTGCAGCATACGGGATCTAGTTGCCTGACCAGGGATTGAACCTGGGCCCCCTGCATTTGGAGCACAGAGTCTTAGCCACTGGACCACCAGGGAAGTCCCCAAACAGCTTTTTAAAGTTGATCTTTTGGAAGAGGACAGGGGAAGAAAGATTCTCTCCTTAAGAGCATCTGGATATTCACAGGGCCAACCCCTCCCTGGCCCCCTTCCTATGTTACTCTTAAGCCCAGAGATGAATACAGTATGGCCTCAACCAGGAGCCGTTCCTGTCCCAGATTCTCATTGGAAAATGATCTGGGGCCTGCTGGGTCTTTAGAGTGGTTTTTACTAAGTCATTTGACATCTGTGGTCTGAGGTAGGATGCTTGAGGTAGAAATCAGATTGGCTTCAGGAGCATGAGAGCCAGACCTAAGGTGGAACCCTGCCTCCATGGCCTGCATGCTGTGTGCCTTTGGCCAAGATGTGCCCAGCTTCTCTGTCTCCCCCACTCCTACTTATAAAGGCATCTGTCCTCTGCTTTACCTCTTCCTCATGGCCCTTAGTTCTCTTTTTACATAGTTATTCCCAGCAAGCTTTTATTCAAAAGCCTGTTCTGCCATTATGTAGACTCTGGCTTAAAATAGTATATCTGGTGTGACATGTTTATTTATAATATTGCTCATATGCAGCCTCTATTTAGTAATGTTACTGAATGCACCTTTATTGAATGGTTGAAATAAGTGACACAGAAGGTTGCTGTTTGTGTTATTGGGAGACCTTCCAGTGTGTGTTTTTTTGCACTTCCTTTTCAGTACCACTGAAGGACAAGAAGCTCCTGGAAGTCAAACTAGGGGAGCTGCCAAGCTGGATACTGATGCGGGATTTCACCCCTAAAGGCATTGCTGGAGCGTTTCAAAGAGGTCAGAGCCTTAAGGGCATGTGTAAATAAAAGCACATCTCTGCGTCTTCAGGGCAAACAGGTCTTTCTTTGCCCTGAATTACTTTGGCCAGTACAAGCCTTGTCTCAGACCAGTAAGTTATGTAGAGAAGGACAGAGCGAGATTGTTAGCCCTCGAATTTCCATGTTTGATCGGTCCTATCAAAGGCTGGCTCTGAGATATTTCAGACAAGGAAATGTTTTCTATTGCTTGGAATCGGTACCAGCACCTCTGTCTTAAAGAAATGTCATAAGACTTAAGAGGAAAATGAGTTGGAAGCACAGGGGACATGAGTCTATAATGCTCATCTCCCTGCCAGGCAGAACTTTCAAGATGAGTATTTGAAATGGTCTATCCTTCAGGTCTGTGCATTTTAAAGTGCAGAGCAGTCCTGTGTCATCATGTCATCATCCTTTGGGAGCCTGTGTGGTTGCCAGCCTCCTCAGGGGCCCCCGTCTTGATGTTTTTCTCTATATAATTCTGGCTACCCTGTGGCTGTCTTTTTGTGTACTGTTTCTTCCTGCCCCCAGGCCTTTCCTCAGCTTTGCCCTCTCCTATTAGAACGTGTAGAATGTGCCCTCAGAGGAGTGGCCTCCTCTCCGCTTTGCAGGTTACTACCGGTATTACAACAAGTACATCAACGTGAAGAAAGGGAGCATCGCTGGGCTTTCTATGGTGCTTGCAGCTTACGTGCTTTTCAACTACTGCCGTTCTTACAAGGAACTCAGTGAGTCTCTTCTGGGTTGGTTTGCCTTCAGTGGGGTTTCCCATGACAGGGTGGTATTGGTTCACTTTCAACCTTATTAAGTCCATCACCCTGCAGACAAGCTGATGACTTGGAGGGACTTTTCAGAATATAGCATATTTTAAATGCAAAAATTGTGGCAAAGAGAAAGACAGGAAAAATAAGATGAAGCTGGGGTAAAGGTAATACTTAGGCAGCATTCTATCAGCCACTGCAGGCTCTGCCAAAGGTTGGTGGAAAACTTGGCTTTATCTTCCTAGCAGCCAGTGTGAAGAGGGAAATAGGTTGAGTGCTACAGTCCAGTGTCTGTGTGGTGCTCTGGAAAAGCGTGGCTGTTCCTGGTGCTGAGACATGAGAGGAGTTGGTCTGGTGGCCGCTGAGTGGGCTTCATGGGCTGTTTCTGCCAGTGTCGAGCCACCTGCCACTCTGTGGCATCCAGAGCAGTGCTGGCCCTGAAGGGTAGGCGCTTGGGTGCTGTTTTTCTGAGTGGGTGTTCCCTCAGGGAAGGAAGAGGCTGGCCAGGTGGCAGATTAGCTGTAAATTCCACAAGTAGGTTCTGGGTCATCTCCTGAAAGGAATTCTCAGGATGGCTTCACCCCCACCTGTGAAGAAACTTACCATTTTGCCTTTCTAACTTCAGAACACGAGCGGCTACGCAAGTACCACTGAAGAGGGCGCACTCTGCATTCCTGACCATGACCTTTGCCTGGCACCCCTGAATCCTTTTATATCCTAGTGGAGAATTAACACCCAATAAAAGATGACTGGTACGCGGACTGCCTCACTGGTTCAGCCATTTCCCTGCCCTATAGGAGCTCCTGTTGCACAAGGTGGGGTGGGGTCATTCTGCAGCTCCTAGACAGCCCAGGGCTTTGAACCGTGGAGCTTCAAGATCTCGTCCCAGTGTGCTGGGGGGTCACCTAGAGCCTCCGCCAACAGTGCCGAGGTGTTTTCCTGCTCTGTGCCTCATTTTTGGCCTTTTGTCAGCTGACACTTTCACAATATAAAGCAGAAACCCTCGTTTCTAAAAATGCCCTCCCCTTCCCCATCTTTCTGCACCATCCTGGGGTATTGGGGTATCAGGGAATTGGGATGTGTGGGACCCCCTGGTCCTGGTAAGTAAGCTTCACTTGCAGGAAGCTCAATGGGATGTTGGAGGCGGGAAGGGAAAGCACAGGCCCTGATAGGAGCTCTCAACTGCTGTATCCAGCACCCTCTTTATCCTTCACGAAGGCCTTCAGTAATGTGATAATTAAGGTCAGAATCAGTTTCTTATTAGGGGGTGTGCGATAAGCATATATACTTCATGGAGTATAGGGTGAGATGCTGTGGCTAATTATCTCCTGCAAGATGTGAATTTGAAGGAACAAGTATTCAACATCAGAAATAAAGGACATCTGCCAGGTGGCTGGCCCAAAGGCCAGGCTTCCAGACTGTACAGGCTGCCAGTACAAAGGCCTTTTCTTCCTCTGACAGCATCACTTCCGGTCATGAGACACATTCACCAAAAGCAGAAAAGCGAGCACCAATGTCAAAGCTTCGTGCCAGGCAGCTAATGCAGCCAGTAGCAAGAATCCTCTCGGCATGGAGTCCCCGAAGTAATGAGACAGAGCTTAAAAAACACGCTTTAATCAACTTCATAAAAATTGTTCTTGTAATTGAACTTGAATAGACCCACTTGTCCAGCAGGTTGCAGGTGCCAGTTTCATATTTCCAGGCTCAGAGGCAGGGTCCTCTCCTCTAGGCCAAAGGTGTCTGATGGTGCAGATGCTTGATGGGGCAGGAGGTAGGTGCACAGATGGACTGCATCGTCTATTTCAAGGGTGTCTGCAGCCCCAGCTTAAGGTATACCTTAAACACTGTTGAGCAAGTGCCCCGAGAAAATAAACCCAGAGGAAAAAAGCCATCACACTCAAGAGCCCTACATGGTCCTCTCAACTGCTGCCACCCTGGAGCGGGACCGGCAGAGGCAACTCCACACTTGCTTGCTCTGAAGGGCTGTCTCGTTCAAATCACATGGATAGGCACGGCCTCTGATCAGCAGGACAGGGCGGAAGCAGGTGTGACTTGGCCACAGCTTTAAATGATCCAGCAGCCCCTGGTGTTTAAGGAGGCCCTGAGGGGAAGGGCCACCTTCCTCACAGAACTGCTGCGCACAAGCCCTTCCCCACAACGTCCTCCCTCCCCAGAGGGTGGTGTGCAGAGTCCCAGATGGGAGGCCTTGATGCCTAGACAAACATGATCCCAACTTGAGGGACCGAACTGGAGCACATGTCCCCCTTAAAAAAAAAAGATTACAGCAAAATGATAGGGAAACTGACAGATGTAGCCCCTCAGAATAAAACCCAGTATGCCTGCCTGCCAGCTCCAGCCAGAGTTGTACCAGCATCAAACAGTTGAATGCACACTCCCAAAGATGGCCCAGAGTGGTCCCCAATAACGGGGCCCCTCGGGCTGCTCTGAGCTGGCTCCAGCTGCTGTCACTGTCCACTGAGAAAGGCCAAGTGCCCTTTGGTGCATCTGTTGGCGTAGTGTCCTTTTTCACCACACTGCAAACAGCAGGAAGGGAAGGAGGAAACAAAAAAAACACATTGTTTCAAATGCAATTTTCAACTAAGGCAGCACCCGCTAAATTCCAGGTTGGGAGCAGGGACTCTGAAATTCTCAGCGGCACAGATTTTCATTCAAACATGAGGGAAAGGGAGCTCCAGAGGTAGAGTGGCACAGAAACTGCAGCCAGCAGCTCAGCAGGTGGAAGGGAGCACGCAGGCCACGGCGGACTCTTGTGGTGGGGGGCGGGGTGAAGAGAAGCCCGTGGCACCACAGCTCTCCCGCCTCTCCAGGGACCAAGCCCCTCTGCATGGCTGGCCAGTCACTTACCTCTAAGGCACAGTTCTGGGACTCCCCTGAGACAGGGGAGGCGGCAACACAACAGAAGCCACCAGGCTCCTCCCCCAACTCAGGGATTCACTGCGTGGACAGAGGGTGGGCTGCACCCAAAGATCTTTCCCTCCTGGCTCGTGCATACTTTTGCCTACGCTACCCCTGGGCCAGGTTTGGGTCACAGGATCAGAGAGACGGGACAATGATTAGACTTGGGGGAAGAGACCCGGTAGAATCACTTCAAAAAATCTAGCAGGACCCTGACTTGTCCCGGCTGATTATCCATACCCTTCCTTAGCTTCTCCTCATTCGTTCTTGTTACTCCTCAGAAAGCAGAAGGGAATTATAAGGAAGTGGCAGCCTCGAGCACTGAACAAGGGGTCGGGAGACAGGTCGGGGCACCCAACCCGCGCTAACCCACCCAGGGCCCTCCCAGTCCTTGCTTCCTTGGTCTGGAACTCGGGGCTTTGGCCTGTTCTATTCCCCCGACTGCACAGTCCCCATGTTTTCAAGTCTTTCTGATCTGTAGGTGTAACTCGTGTGGACAAGTGGCCTGTGTAGCTGCCAGCTGGACCTTTGGCAGGTGTGACAACCAGAGGGAGGGACTCCGCGGCCCCGCGTGCTGCCCTTGGCCTGTCCACTGGCCTCTGCGGCTGGTCCTGGCGAATCAGGGTTCCCCTGAGATGGCTTTAATATCAATTGTGCCCGTGGTAGGAAGAGGTTGTTAGGTTCGTCCCCTACCCCCAGCCCCATCTTTCTAAGGTTCCAGGACTCAGGAGAGCTTGCTTCAGAGGCCCTGCCGACAAGTCCTGGAGGAGGCAGGACAGCTCAGCTGACTCAGGACACCCAAGTCTCCTCACTGTACTTGAGAACTGTCTGGTCTCCCCTCACCTTCTTCCACAGCCCCCGCTTCCATACTCTCCTCACCTGTTAGGGCTCAGGCTCAGCCATCTCTGGGAGGCCTTCCCTACATGCGTGGGCACTTTTAACTTTGGTGTCTGGGCACCTGCCTTCCACTCCCTCAGAACACAGACCCCTCCCGGGAAGGAGTGACAGCAGTGGGCTTCTGCGCAGAGCCGACAGAGCAGGTGCTCAATGAGTGTCTGATGGCTGTGGGAAGTGACCAGTGGCTCAGCTCTTCCCAAAGGCAAGTTCTAGGAACAATACAGGCATATGCTTTTTGACTTGGCCCTTCTACTTGTAGGCATGGATGCTCCAGACACCAGACAAGAGCTCACAAATGTCTGTCAGATTCAGCACTATTTTTAGCAGCAAAAACTATAACTTAATAGTTTACCGGCGGAGAACTGTTTACCAACAGAGAACTGGTAAAATTATGTAGCCACTGAAATACATTAGAGTTACTTATACCAACACAGAGAGATCCAGAATATGTTATAAGGAAAAAGGAATTACAGAACACTGTACATACTAAGGCCCTATTTATATTAAAATATATATTGTCCTTGTGCTTGTGTGAATAAAAGTGTAGAAGAGCACTCCTCTGAGTGGAGTCCCCTGTAGGAGTTGTGGAGTGCAAAGGGGTATTGAAAACAAAACATGAGAACAGAACAGCTGAGTAAAAGTGGCTCTTTTAGGAAAGTGGTGGGAATAAAGGGCAACACTGTACGCTAAACACTTCTGTATCATCTAAAAGTTTTTACAGAAAGCACGTACTGATTCTGTATTTCATCTAATAATCTCCACATCTGAAATCTTTGTGAGTCTAGTTCTGTTGGTGGTTTCTGCTGACGGTGGTGCTTGTTTCCTTCTACCATTTTTATTATGAGCTCATTCTGGGGAACCTTAGTTGTGGGAATTCTGTGTGGCCTGGGTTGAGAATAAATTTCTCAAAGTCGGGTGCCAGGGGCTCACCCATCCGGGGCTGTTTTAGATTAGAAAACTCAGTCTGTGGCTATTTGGCCCTCACCAAGGCTGTGAACACAGGCCCAGACTCAAGGAAGGGCCTGCCAGTGACGACAAACTCAGAAGGGCTTTTCTCCCCACCCCCCTTTGCATCCTGAGCCGAGAGTGAGATGGACAAGTTTTCCAGTAAGTTTTTAAAAAGTTTACCCTTTCCCTGAACGTCCCGTTTTGTGAGTGGTTGGGGGTGGAGGTTCTACTCCATTTCCTCCCCACGCGGGCCTAAAGCTTCTGTCCCTTTCCTTTGGGTGTGCCCACCTGGGATATGAGGACACCCAGAGGCTTCAGGGCTCACTCTGTTCCTTGGATTCGTGCTCCCACTTCGTTCCCGGCCTCTGGAAGGTTCCCATCCCTTTCTTGCAAGCACAATCCTTTCATTCAACAGCGTGTGTTTAATTGTTCACCTGGCCTTAGTGTGTCGTGGATGGAAGTAGCATGGTCTCTAGCTCACTGGAGTGGCCCAGTTTTACTCTTTCAATCAGCAAAAACAAAGATGTCTTCATTCTTCAAAATCAGCTAACTCTCTGGGGAATGAGGGAATAGCCACTGACTGTGAAGACCCCCGGCCACACCCCCGGCCCCAGGACTCACCTTGTAACAGGTGACCTGCTCCAGCGGCCGGGGTCCCCGGTTGCCTGCGCTGCTGTTTTGACTCTGCATGACCCCGATGACCTGCGGGGCTCTCTGCTGGTTGGGAGAAGAGTTCTGACTCGTTAACTGGATCAAGGAGGACGACCTTTGTAATGGCGGATTGTTACTTTGCTGGAAAGAGTTATACAACACGGTTTTACTGCGGAAAACACGTGCACGCAGACTACCAATGGGGACAGGAAAAAAGAGGGCGGGACTTCTCCCGCATGACCGTGACCAGCAGGAAGAAGGGCTTCCACGGTGGCCCGGCTCAGGAGAGTAGGTGGAAAAGAAACGTCTGGTGACGGTGGCAGGAGCCGCTGCCCGAAAAACACCATGCAGACACACAAAAACGAAAAATAAAAGAAAACAAAACACCAAAGAGACGAGGCAGTCTCTGGGGCGGCAGGGCGAGGGCATGAGCAGGCCTTACTTTTGTTTGTGAGGTTCTAGCTTCAGGTCAGGATGAACGCTTGGTTCAGCCAGGTGTTTAGAGCCTACACGGCGGGCAACAGTCACAGAAAACAGTCGGCGGCTGACACGCTGACCTGCGGTCTAGGGGCTGAGAGGGCCCTCCGCTAGGGAGCCGCATGAGCAAGGCGGACGGGGGCGCCTGGGGTGGGGCCTGGACAGCAAGGCCACCGCCGACTGACTGAGTGGGTCCCTGGCTGTGGCCCCGTCATTGCAGGAGCCCTAAGCTGGAAACCCCAGGTTGTCATGGCCGCATCCACACGTGGGAATGCCCGGCTCTGACAGGAGTTCTCTTTGGTTCATCCCACATCCTCCTGAAGGTGGCAGGCAGTGCTGCGAGGGTGGCCACATCTCCTGGCTGCTCGGCCTCTGGCATGGAGGAGGGCCAGGCAGGCTCTGGCAAAGGGCTCAGAGTCCAACCAGGTAAGAGGTGAGGCTTCACGATTGCTGGGCAGTTTGCTCAGCCCGCTGAGACCCTGCCTAGGACACCTGGCCAGCCTGCCTCTGGGCCCCCGCCCGCATCTTGTGACCAAACCCAAGGCGCCTTTGGTTGGGGGTCACTGCTGCAGATTCCCATTCGTTTATGGCATTTCCCTCTCCTCATGCTGGAGGGGAGCAGCCCGCTGCTGGGGTGTGGGATCCCCTTGCTTAGGAGACTGGAGCCAGCTGATGCCTCGACCATCTGTTCCCAGCATCCCCCCTGCAGTTGGGCACCGGCCAGAGAACCAGTCAGCCACACTTCCTCTCCCGCCCCACTGGGAGTCCCGTTTGTAGAGAGAAGGGTCTGAACCGCAAGCAAGAATGGCAGACGTGTGGCGCCCACGCCGCCCTGCACTCGCCAGGCAAGAAGGGAAGAGAAGCCCGGTGGGCATCTGGCTCCAGCAGACAGCCCTCCAGCCCAGAGAAGGTGCAGACTGCTCCATTCCCTGAAGTTTCAGCAGGAACCAGGGTGACTCCCCTCCTCTCCCGCCTCCTCCCACAATCTCCAGCCGGATCTCCGGCAGGCCCCACACTGAGGCGGGGGCACTGAGCGTTCTGCGGCCAGGGCGCGGCCAGGCCCGGCAGCACCGCGGGCCCGGGGCACGGTACCTTTGCGGGAGGCTGCGTCTGCTGCGGCAGTGGGGGCTGCTCGGTGGTTCCCATCGGCAGTTCAAATCTAGGGCTGGTCACCCAGCGGCAGAAGGGGACAGGAAAAAGGAGAAGAGGAGGTGAGAGAGGAGCTAGGCTGGTAGGGTTCTCGAGTTCTGGCCCCGGGAAAATCACAAGCAGCCTCTAGCTAAGCACAGAGCCGCACGAGCCACCTGGACGTAGGGCGGGTGCTGGTGCTCGGGATGGTGCGGAAGACAGGTCTGACGTGCCTGGACTCAGACCCACTTTGCCTACACCTAGCTGCGAGCCTGGGCAAGTGTGCTGCTCAGAGAAAGGAGGGAAACACAGCTGGTACTGTCAGAGCCTCTCCAGAGGCTCTTTGTACACAGAAGGCCTTCCCAACAAACACCCTTCCCTGCAGGGGCACCTCAAGTGTTAGACCTCTGACAGCAGAGGTCTGGGGGACACGCCCTCCACCACCACCCCACATGGAGGAATCCTGGGCCACCTGTAGGCTCCTAGGCTCTCATCTAGGGAGTGGGACCAAGTCAGGAGCACCAGCCACCTGCCAACCACGTGACAGCGACCAGGACACTCTGCTTCCATGCAAGTGTCAGCAGCATGGAGGCAGCACAGGGTGTCGGGGGGACACTACTCTACGGTCCCAGTGCCACCCCACAACCACCGAAAGTGACAGAGGTGCACCAAGACCCAGGAGAGGAGCGCTGAGCCCTCCCACGCAAGGACTGGGCTCCAGAGGTCACAGATCTGCCTTTGACCGGGAGCTACCACCTGCCCCCTGCCAGCGGCTGAGCTCCGAGCCCCAGTGTCCCCATGTGTGAAATGGGGACATCCTTTCACGTGTGAGGGTTCTATGAACCTCCATATAGGAGGCCCCGAAACTGAAGCTCCCTTCCTTCAGGGCACAGGTTCTTAATCTGAGGTCACATGTACATGAGCTTTTCTGGAGCACAGGGCCCAGAGCTTTCATCTGAGTCCTAGATGGTCTGGGACACAGTAAAGGTTACCCTGAGCTTCCCGCTCAGGAAGCAGTGGTGGTCCCTCCCCATCTCCCACCCCTGTCCCAGACCCTGTGCTGACACTACCCAGTGACCAAGGCCCCGATGGACTCAGGGGAGATACAGGGGGCAGCAGGGCCTGGGCAGGGGCTGGCTACTCACTGCATGAATTTACACGAGGGCCCCTCCGGGCAGAATCCCACGAGGTAATTCACACAGATGACTCTCCGCGTGTGCCGATGCCTGCACAGGGGGCCTGTGGAGCCAAGCACCAGGGTCACTCAGATTGTCCCCTCTTCAGGGGATACCCTCATGCCCTTCTGCCAGTCAGAGCTCTGCCCACACTGCTGCCTGGGGGCAGAAAGCAAGAACAGGGCTTCAAGTGCTGGCTCTGCCTCTTACTCAGTAGGCCAGCGGGCAGGGTACACACCCTCTCAAACACTAGTTTCCTCATCAGAAATACGGGTGAGAATGCGGTCCAGTGGGAACCTGGGGAGGCTCAAGTGACTTGGTGTGAAAAAGACTCACTGGCCCCCCAATGCCTAACACCACGTTTTGCAGGAAGAGGCAGGACAAGCAGAGGGTCATGTGGGCAGGGGGAGGGAGGACTGGCTTCTGACCAGGCAGCCCAGCCACCCGGACACCTACCATGCTTGCAGAAGCCACGGTCGTACCAAGGACAGTCCTTGATCTTGGACTCGGGGTCGATGTGCAGGAAGGGGCACTCCTTGTTGCTGCACTCCCCTGCAGGGAAGACCAGACATGCGTCCACCTGGGAGAGCTGGACCCAGACCTACCCGTGCTTCTCCTGTGGCCGGGGCCACGGTACAGCAAAGAGGGCCAGGTGGGTCTGGTGTCCAGTCCCGGCCCGGCGAGCCCTGAGACCCAGGGCAGGGTGTCTCAGAGCCTCAGTAACCTGACTCGTACGTGGGCTGTGACGGTCCTTCCCTCACAGATGTCCGTGCTGCCTTGAGGGTCAATGACACTGACAGAGGCAGGCACAGGGTACACACTCATCAAACAACTCACGGCTCCACCCCTCACCCAAAAGAGGTGTTGGCAATGTAGGGGGCCCAGATGTGAAAACGCATCAGTTGAGACCAGTAGCAAATTACCGTTCCACTCTGATGAGCTCTGATGGGACAGGGGAAAGGCCTGAGGACTCTACCTTTTACGATAAAAGTGGGGAAGATTTGGGAACTCACAGCTGGGTCCCTACGGTAGAATGTGATAAAGCCTTTATGACAGCTCCTCTCAGGAGCAACGGGCCCAGCTGGCCACCAGCATCTTTCAGCCAAGTACAGGCACTGCCGACCTGGGCAGCTGCACTGCCTTCAGTCCATTTACACACAAAAGGCCAGTCTGATCACTGCTGTTCAGAGCACACTCCTTTCCAGACCCACAAGCCCCTATGGGGTCTAGACCAGTCCCTTCCCAGCCACACTGGCCTCCCAGGGGTTCTTCTTAGCCTTTGGCCCCCAGCCCAGGTCTCCCCTCCTCAGGGAGGCTGTCCCTGCCCACACTGCCTCAAGATCTCCTCAGGTGGCCCCATTACTGTTTGTCTCTTTTAGAGCACGTATGGTGAATTCTCCTCTTTGTCCTACTGGTGAATCAGCTGCTTCATCCCCTGGGCCACTGGAGTAAAAGCACCACAGGGCAAGGACGGCGTCTGTCCTCTTTACCACTGTCCCTCCGGTGCCTAGAAGGGGGACCCTCACCTGTGGAATAGTGCCAGGAGCTGCAGACAGTGAGTCTGCACCAGGACAGACTCTGCAGGGGAAGTGCAGGCAGCCGATTGTCACAGAGGCCTGGAGGGCAGCGGGGCCCAGGGCCATCAGCAGGGAAGGTGGTAACCCAAGCCAGCTTGCAGAGGCGCCCCCGGGAGTCCACTCAGGAGGGCTGGCTCCTGCCTTTGGGGCCAGATGGGAGACGGCTCCCATGGAGAAGCTGCTGCCCCTTCTGCTACTGGTTCCCATGCTGCTGTGGGCAGGACGGAGAGGGTGGGGAGCTGGGAAGCTGAGTCCTGTTTCCTATCTGTCTGTGCTTTGACTTCTCAGCTTATGTTGCCTCTACAAAAAAAGCCACAACTATCATTAATAAGCCAGCAGGCCAAGCCTGTTGGGCTGCTGAAATAATTAACGTCTCCTCTGACAACAGTGCTCTGAAAGCGTGCCGTACGCCCAGCGTTCCTTGGCCCGTCACAAAGAGTGCAGCAGGCTTCCAGCCTCCTGCCGGCTCCTGCCCGGGGCCTGAGGCCGGCAGTCCTGGGGCCAGCGCCCACCCTCATCCTGACCAACAGGGCTTCTTCCTGGGCAACCTCGCCCAGGGCACAGGCAGGGGAGTCTAGTTCCATCACGGAGCACATCAGCTCCACCGGGCCCTGTGCCAGCCCCACCACCCTGGCTTCTCCACACAGTTCACTCAGTTCAGCTAAGGCCACGTGTCCTCTAAGCAGAAACAAAGGCAATCTCACTTTCAAGGTTAAGAGGACGGTTCTTTGCCACCAGAAGACAGCCCCGGAGCAGCTATTCTTAAGGGGTATTTAGGAAAGACAAGCTACTACCCAGGATCACACTTCCAGAGAGAAGGAACTGACTCAAGCCTGGGGGGCAACCAGCTGCCACTCTGGAAGAAGCAGCTGATTTAAGGGAGAATGTCCACTGGAGCAGAAACAAGGCCTCCAGCCAGCTGCCCTGTTCCCGCACCCACCGTGAGACCCACCGTGAGACCCACCGTGAGACCCGTGAGACCGGGTTAGCCTCGACTTCCCAAAGTACCTGCCAGCACTCAAAACACAGAAGCACTAGGAAGACACAGGGGCTACGAGAGAATAACCCTAACTGCCCATAACTGAAGGGCCAGCTGAGGTCGGCAGGCATCACAGGCGCCTGAGTAGCTGCTTATCCCCCAGGTCTTGGTGCTCAGTGGAGCCTCCCGGGGCTCCCTACCCAGGGGGTCTGGGTGCTGGGAGCCTGCCACACGCCTCACCGAACTTCGAGTAGAAGTAGCACTCGGGCATCTTGGTCATGTCGTACTCGTGCAGGAACTCGCACTGGTCCCCCTTCTTGCACAGCCCCCGCAGCCAGTGTTTGCACACAACCGTCTTCTCGCCGCTGATGTGGCGGAACGGGCACATGCCCCCTGCCGAGGAAGATGGGTCAGGGTGGGTGGGTGTGGTGTGAGGACCCAGGCGGCCCCTGAAAGCAGTGTGTCCTGGAAGGTGGCCAACTGCCCTGGCAGAAGGCAGTGTGATTTTCGGCAGCATGTGAGCACACATTTTAAGTTTCAATAGTTATGGATTTATTTTAATGTGTCTTAGGAAAATCTAAAACATCAAATCATGATCCCACAGATATTCCATAAGATGGAAACTTAAGAAGCCTAAGGGAGGTGGGGGGGAAGGGAGGAGTGTTTTTCTTAATTCAGTTAAAGAAGAGTTCCGGTGATACACAGTCGTGGCAAAATTTGTAGGGGTCGTAAAAGACTGGGGTTTGAGAAACACTGCCCTAAAAGACAGAAGGCAAAGAGGACCACCAGCAGAAGCCTGGGCTCCGCGTGGGCTCTACCCCTAGTTAGAAGTGCCCACTCACTCAGCCCAAAAAGGACCGAAATTGGGTCACTTGTAGAGACGTGGATGGACCTACAGACTATCATACAGAGTGAAGCAAGTCAGAAAGAGAAAAACAAATACTGTATATTAACGCATATATGGGGAATTTAGAAAAATGGTACAGATGAACCTGTTTGCAAGGCAGAAATAGAGACACAGACGTAGAGAATAAACTTACGGTCACCAAGGGGGGAAAGGGGATGTGGGATGAATTGGGAAATTGGGATTGACATATATATACTACTATGTATCAGACGGATAACTAATGAGAACCTACTGTATAGCACAGGGAACTCTACTCAGTGTTCTGTGGTGACCTAAGTGGGAAGAAAATCCAAAAAAGAGGGAATAAATATATACATATAGCTGATTCACTTCGCCATACAGCAGAAACTAACACAGCATTGTAGAGCAACTATACCCCCCCAAAAAACCCCCCAAACCCCAAAAAGTGCCCACTTAGCTTCCAACAAGTAAGAAAGAAATCAACTTCAAAACTGAAGAAATGCATCGTATACAAACTGGGGGAGGTCTGCCTTCTGTAGAACCTGAGCAATCGATCACCCAAATAGGACAGAGCCATACCCTGGGAAAGTCACATTTCTAACTGGTGACCTAGAGGGACTACTGGGAAGGCCTGACCAGAATGAGGTTGTGTCTGGGAAAGATCCAGACCAGCCCCACTGAACAGAACCTTCTGCAATGACAGGAATGTTCTCTATCGATGCCGTCCAACGTGTCGGCCACCAGCCACACATGGCTACTAAGTAACTGAAATACGACTAGTGTGATTGAGGAACTGCATTTTTTATTTAATTAAATTTGAACAGCCACACGGAGCTAGTGGCTACTGTATTAGTTAACACAGAAACAGTCGTAGTGCCCTGTGTTAAGGATGGCTGTACTAACAGAAGGTGGTGGGTCAGAAAGGCAGAAGACAAGGGAATGAGACCAGGAGCCCAGCAGAGGAATGATGTTCCGACCAGAGAGCCTGAGGTCAACCTGGCTGATCTACCTGGCAGAGTAAATGACTTGAGTTATAGAACCACAACTTGCCCAAATCATCCATTAAAACCATCCCCTTGCTGTAATTCTGTGCGCCCTATTCAAGCTTCTAATTAAAATTTAGTTTCCAAATAAATTTGGCTACAGGAAGAAAAATGCCCAGACCTGTACATGGCAATGTAGGGTCCCACCCAGCGGTACGTCTTATGGATCAGCAGAGAGTCTGGCTCACGCTGCCTGTGTTGGGACCTGGTTAGTATGAACAAGAACCCCACGAGACACACTATCGTGGAGTTTTTTGATGAGAGTACACAGAGGACGTGAGCTTGTGTACACTGTAGAATCAGAAAAGGCCTGGGCTCAGCCACTCACTGACTCTGTGACCTTGAGAAAGTTCCTGAACACCTCAGGGCTAGGGGCCTCTGTCCATGTCACAGGTCAGCTCGTGGCTGCAGAGAAAGTGAGGTGAGAAGGCAGACTCAGAGCCAGATTCAGGCCTGTGTTCCAGGTTTCAGGCAGAACACCCCACCACGTTCCTAGCTTATCTGGACCACAGTTGCATCTAGGGACACCGCGAGTCACAGAAAGCAGGGTGAGCCAGGGACCTGAGAGCCTGCGAGTCTGCCGGGGACAGGGTGGTGGAGGGCGCCTCAGGGGGAACGTCGGGAGCCAGGGGTCTCTTACCTTTGCCACAGGCAGCTTTCAAAAAGAATTCGCAGACAGCAGCCCCCGACTCTGCAGAGAGGAGAAGAGGTGTCAAACAAAGCGATGTGTAACTGCTATTGGTGACATGTGAAGATGCGGAGGGAACCCTTCTGTCCTTTAACCCACGGAGGGGTCAAGGCACAGGAAACAGAGTGGCAAAAAAATGCTAAGCCTGACCAAGCAAGGAAAAAGCTCAGTTCAGTCATTCCCTGCAAAATGAGACATCCACACTGAGACCAGTCATTATTCAGGGCTTTCTGAGAATCTTCTATAAGCAAGATGCTTTCAAGGAGTTCGGAGTGGATGGGGGAAGGAAGGATGGAATGCAAGATCACAGAAATTCATTACTCCCAACTCAGACGTCCCAGAGGGCTAATTCAGGGGCACTTTCACCTGAGGCAGAGGGAGGGAATGATCTCACAGGAAGCACAAAGAAGCGGATGGGGGCTCTGAGGAGGAACCGGCTCCAGAGTAGAGGCAGGTGCCTCAGAGAAGCTATTCCGGAGGGAAGAGCGTAACTGAAGACACAGGAGCAGGACTGCTCTTAACATGCAATACCAACACACAGTAACTAAAGGAGTACAGTCTTCTGCTTCCACAGATGGAGCTGGTCCTGGTGAGGGGAACAGGAGAATAAAAGCTGAGCGCAGTGGAAGTCAGTGGGGTCCAGGGCTGTCCCAAGGAGCCCAGGGACTCACCTGCCATGGCCACCAGAATAAATAGCCCGTGCCTTCCCACACAGTTTTCTCTATCAACAGGCATTTTAGCATCATGGGAAATCCACCGACACCATCTCTGAAGCCCACTTACGTGCCTCTCCTTGCTAACTTGCAAGAGATTCGTTGGCTTCTTGGAAGCAGGCAGCTTTTGCTAGGACAGATTTAAGGTTCCAGTGATGGGAGTCACAGGGGCGTCACTCGTTTGCATTTCAAAAAGTCCGAGAAGTCTTACATTAAAAAAAGTATCATTTAAAAGTATTTCTGGGCCTTCATTCTTTTCAGAGGTTAAGGTCGTTTCATTCCCTAAAGCCAGAAGAAGTCCAGAGTCCTGGGGATCGGGTTTTAGGCAGACAGGATAAAGAAGTATGCCTTCAGGGCATAACTAAGATGGGACTTATTAAGATGGGACTTATTAAGATGGGACTTATTAAGATGGGACTGAAGTGCAGGGAAGGGGGAAGAAGAGCTGTGGCCTCCCTGGCCTCTAACACACTGACCGTGATCTCAGGCAGGCAGTGAATGTTGACGGCGCTTACCAAGTCTGAGGCAGTACCTGTGGCCAGGTATGTCCTGGACCCTCCCTAAGAACAGGTTTGTGGGCTCCCCACCTCTGTGCCTGCCCTCACAGGCTCAAGCATCTGTGCTTCCAGGCTGGAGCGGGGAGGGAGAGAAAGAGCCGCCCTGCGCGTAGGGTTCCATGCCATCAGGCTAGTGCCATCAACACAGGAAAAGCCCACGCGTGAGTGGACATACACGTAAAAGCACAAAGTGACCACGCGTATCAACGAGTAGGTTTAAGAGTGCATATCTGAATGCGAGCAGTGGCTTATGAGCCGTGTACAGTGGAGACAGTGCTGAATGTGTATAAAGTAAGGCTGTTTGAATTATATCTCTTGAGCGTAAGCATTCTCACACAGAAGTGTCAGGGACACCTCAGAGGTCACGTGTGCATCAGAAGTGTGGCCACTTGGGGGGAATGAGGCTGCAGGGAGACTTGACCAGCCCTGGGACACGTGGGAGAACGTGGGGCTATGGCCCATGTCCTCTGGCAGTTACAGGAGATGGCGTGGGGAACTGCAGGTGGAAGGGTCAAGAACCCTGGCGAGCTGAGCCACCAGGCGCTGAGCCATCTTTGGCAAGTCCCCTCCCCCACCCAGGCCTGAGCTGCCCCACCTGTGGCTTGAACCCAATGACCTCTAAGAGCCCTCTGAGGTTTAATGCTATAGCGTTAGATTTCAAGTATGTCTGGAAAAGAGAGAAATTAAGGAAACTGTTGGTTTCTTTTAAAGTGCTAGATGTTCCAAGTAACTCCCTGGCGGTCCAGTGATTAGGGCTCGGCGCTTTCACTGTCGTAGCCCGGGTTCAATCCCTGGTCGCGGTCAAAAGAAATAAAAATAAAGTGTTAACCCGTCCCACCTGAGTTGGGGTGGGGGGGAAGCCAGGAGCCACCACGCGAAGCGGGACAGTGAAGGGAACTCAAGCAGCTGCCTGGGTGTGATGAATGACCCAGAGGTGGGGTCCAGAGAAACAGTGAGGGATGGGCTCCCAGGAGTGCGAGTCCTAGGAAAACAATGGAGCTTGAGAGTCTCACTGGGGTGTTCTACAGAGAGGGGTAGATGGGTCCTTCCCTCAGCAAGACTCCTCCAACGGCCCAGTTTTGATGAAAGCAGGAAGAGGGCGCTCAAAGTGGGGGGCCTGGAGGTAGGGAAAGGGGATATCTTAGTACTTTCCTGTAGTTGGGGAGTGTGTGCGAGTGAGGGCAGGATTTCCAACCCAGGACACCTGCCTTCATTCAAGAGTTATTTGAACTGCCGGACGTGGTCCTGCCCTTCTGAAGACTGCCTTAAAATAGCCCCCGGGGCAGAGGGGAGCTCCCTAGTCCAAATGAGGCGAAAAGGGGGGTTCCCTGGATTGGGGGAAAGGAGTCCCGGGACCGAGGGGGAGGAGCTCCCGAACTGAGGGGGAGGGCGTCCCGAAACCAGAGAATGGGGGTCCTGGGGCCGAGTCGGTCGCGCCCTTCGCCCGCCTGCCCCGACCCCGCGCTCACTGTCCATGCCGGGGAAGGGCAGCGGCTGCGCCCCAAGCTGCTGCTCCACCGCGATCTCCAAGTCGAACTTGATGTGGTCCACGCTGGCGATGATTTCCTGCATGGTGGCGGTGGCGGCGGCGGCCACACCGGCCCGGCTCCCGATCAGATCCCCTGCCGCCCTCACACCTCTAACCGCTGTCGGCCCCGCAGCACAAGGTCCTCCACCGCCCCGCCTCGCAGCCGCCGCCGCCACTGCCGCCCGAGGGATGCTGGGAGCTCCCGGAGCCCGCGCCGGCCCTTTCGCCTGCCCAGGCCCGGCCAATCAAGCGCAGAGTACGGGCCGCTCCGCTAGGCCCGGCTAGCAGCTCGCCGAACGCCCACCGGAAACCATGCGCGCCGGGAGTTAGCGACGCGGACTGCGCCTGCGCAAGGTCGTCCGGACCGCGGAGACGGGTTCGCGGCGCCGCGGCGACGAGAGTAGGGGTGACGCGGGGTCAGGACTGGGGGTGACGCGAGGCGGGGCGGGGGTGTCGTGGGCTTGGCGGCCGAGGTGGGGCCGCGTTCACTGGGTCGGACCCTTGGAGTGAGTTCCTGTTTGACCCTCACAGGGGCCCGGGCTCCGGACGAAGACTGACCAGAGGGGCAGCGAGGGTGACAGCCAGAGTCGGAGCCGGGGGCGTCCGCTGAGGAGACCGAGGCTCTAAAGGCCGGTGTGGAGAGGGGGCGGGTCGGCCTGAGGGTCCCGGGGAGCGTCCGGGGAGAGTCTGGTCCCCCAAGGGAGGACGGCGGCCCCGTGTCTCTAATTCAGGGGTTAGTAACCCGGGCGGGTTGACGAACTTGAGGAGGAAGGAATTACCCCTTTATTGTCTCAGTGTGAAATTTAGCAAGTCCTTCGGTGACTGACCGAGTGGCGTTCGCTCTGTCCAAAACGAAGTCGCGATTGCAAATGGGGATGAGTGTAAATGATGGTTGGAGACAGAGTATCTGCAACAAACTCCTCTCCAGTTGTCGCTGCTTGGACATGACGATAGGACTTGTTATTTAATGCTGGAAAAAGAAGCATCTATACTAATAGAGCATAAGTTTGTTTTAAAGACATTTTGGTACCTATATCAATATCAGTAATTAAAATTCTCTGTATTTTGATTAACATGTGTAAACCCTTTATTTAATGTGGTCACTTGAACATTTAAAATTACATACGGGCTCGCATTATGTTTCTCTTGGAGCTTCACCAGGTGCAGAATGGTAAAGGCCCTCTGCACTGGTGTCACTAGGGTGCTGGTCAAGAGAAGCTGTTTGATACTATTCATGGACTTGGGTTCGAAGCCAGCCAGTTCCAGAGCTAGTGGATCTCACCCACCATACTGCTGCAGGGCCCCCAGCAAGTCAGTCCCCTCCCTGGGCCACAGATACTAATTTGTCCAACCTGCTGTCCCCTCTGAGGTCTTTCCACCTTCTAATATAACCAGACCTTAAAACGTGTTCATGCTCGTTATTCTGATTTTTTTTTTTTATTTGGGGAGCTTTCTTCTCCTTTGAATGAGTTTAAGTATTCATCTGTTTGGGGGGAAAACTTTTTGTCAACTGACAGAGTCCTTGAATTGGGCCGAAAGTTCTCAGAGTACATAAAAACTTCCCCAAATTGTTTCTTAAGTAACTAAAACTATTCATATTCTCCCATCAAAATAAGTGCATGGCTCTGTTCATAGGGGGTATTCTGATATTTTTTTATTAAAGAGTTTCAAATATGTAGACCAGGATCTCTAGCCTAACTGTGCGATAGAAGTATAGTGTGAGCACGTACGTAATTTAAAATTTTTAAGTAGCCGCATTAAAGTTTAAAGATTGTGAAATCAGTCTCAAATTTTCTTTAGCCCAGTATATCGAAAATATTATCATTTCAACATGTAAAAAAATGTGTAGTTTACCTTCTTTTTTTGTACAAAGTCTTTGAAATCTGGTGTATAATTTACCTTTAAAGCATATCTGCATTTAGTCTAGCCACATTTCAAGTGTCAATAACCACATTGGACAGCACAGCTGAAGCCCATTTGCCCATGAATTTTGCAGAAGAGAAATGTTTAAGTTAACTTCCCTGTGCAGAGGCCCAGAATGCCAGTGTTTTTTCCTAATAAATGATAATGCTATAATTTTTTGAACACCTATTAAACCCCAGGCATTATGATAAAAACATCTCATTTAATCCTTATGGCCTTGTGGTAAGGTGAGTGTGTCTTGCAGCTGAAGGAATTGAGGTCCAAGAAGGTCAAGTAATGGGCCCAGTTACTCAGCTCTGGCCAGGGCTCAAAGTGAGCTCTGACTTGAGTGCCCAGTCACTTAGGTCGTGGCTCAGTGATACAGATCAATAGTTTAGGTGTATCGAGTGCTCACCATGCTGCACCTGAACGCCGGTATCTGAGATTGAATCATTGCTACGGTGCTGTGTGGGTGATGTTATAGTTAACCCCAGTTTATAGCCGAGGAGACAGGCCAGAGCAGTGAGTGCCCAGGGACTCAAGGATAGTTGTTTGGTGGAGCTGAAATCTGAACCTAACCCTAACGCTAGGCCTACTTTCTAACCTCAGGGCTTGTGCTTGTGCCCACCTTCTTGGTCTTCTTTCTGCCTTTTGTGACTATGAACTCGCGTTGACTTTCACTATTTTGCTGACCTATGCCAGGCCCTGGAGGGGAACACCAGAGATGGACCTCGTGAGACTCTCGCGGCTCTTCTACGGCCCCTGCCCCATGGGATTGGCCATCCTGCACCACCTTGACCCCCTCAGAGCCAGGTGGGCCGGAGGCAGGGAGGGGCCCATGTGGCCGAGGGCCGCAGGGCTGATTCGGCTAGCGCCAGCAGCCTTCAACAGCTCCCTCTCTCGGCTGTCCCTCGGCCCGCGGAGCCAGAAGAACACAGGCAGCCTGAGCTCTGACCCAGGCCAGCCCAGCCCCACGGCCACGCAGGAGGAAGGGGAGGAGGAGAGCTTTGGGACCCTTTCCGACAAATACTCCTCCCGGAGAATGTTCCACAAATCGACGGCCCAGTTGTATAACCTGCGGCTCAAGGAACAGAGTGGTGAAGAAGATGAGGAAGGGGGGCTGCAGCCAGAATCACGGCAGGGCCCAAGAAACACCCCTTGCTGGTACTTCTTTCAGTGCAAACGCCTGATCAAGGAAGGAAAGGTAGGGAACCTTTGGATTCTGCTGCTCCTGGCTCCTGCTTCCACTGTGCTGTGGTATTTTGTGATGGGCCGCCCAACCTTCCAGTCATCTCTAAAGGGTGGGATGCTGAGAGCTCCTCTCTCCTCTTTGTCTTCACTCCCCCCTCGGTGCTGCACCAGGCGACCCGCCAGCCTCCTGGCTTTCAGTGCCCCCTCCTTCATGCTGCTCCCATCTTCCTGTTACCAGCTCGGCCATCCCATGGACTCCCCATCTGTGTATTCAGCTGCCTCCTCACCATCTCCCTTATACTTACCCTCAGTGGCCTGCAATTTTTGTTCACAACTTTGATTTCCCTACGCTTTCTTCATCTCACTCAATGGTAACCCCATTATTCCATCCGCCCAGGCCACATGCCTTCAGGTCATCTCTGAGTCTTCTCTTTCTCTCACCAGCTCTAGCTTCAAAATTTCTCCCGTCCTAACTTCTCACAAGCCTACCCCGGAATGCCCAGGCCAAGCCTTCTCCTTGCCCCCCTCAGCTATAACGACACTTGTCTCTGGGCTCCCCGAGGCTCTCTCCACCTCTTTCCAGGATGTGGGCTTGCAGCATGGAGCCATCCCGTTAAAGCAGAGAGCAGATGGCCTGACTTCTCTCTCCAGCTCTCCCAGTGTATTAAGTGACACTGGGGATGTTCATTTCCTTAGGTATTGATAACGACATTCCATTTATATTTAAAAATCTCTTGGAGGTATATGTCGAAGCTTTGGTGAATGAAGTGACAGGATGTCTGAAATTTGCTTTCAAAAATTCAGTTTGGGGGCTTCCCTGGTGGCGTGGTGGTTGGGAGTCCGCCTGCCGATGCAGGGGACACGGGTTCGCGCTCCCGTCTGGGAGGATCCCACATGCTGCGGAGCGGCTGGGCCCGTGAGCCATGGCCGCTGAGCCTGCGCGTCCGGGGCCTGTGCTCTGCAACGGGAGAAGCCACAACAGAGAGAGGCCCGCGTACCGCTAAAAAAAAAAAAAAAATTCAGTTTGCAGGAGAAGTGCAGGGTATAGATGAAACAAGATTGGCCAGACGTTAATAGGCATTGTAGTTACGCTATTCTCTTTACTTTTGTGTATATTTGAGATTTCCCATAATGAAAAGTTGAGAAATGAAGAGAAGCCGGAGTCCTCACAGTAGCTTATGAAGCCTGCAAGAACTGCCACCTGCCCTCCACCCCCCTTACCTCTCCGCCCGCATCTCCCCTCCTTCACTTACTCTGCTGCAGCCTCCTCTCTGCTCCCACAGCTCCCAAGCACACTCCGGCCTCAGGGCCTTTGCACTGGCTGTTCCCTCAGAGAGCCACATGGCTCCTTCCCTCACCATCCTCAGATCTTTGTTCACCTGGGCATCTCCCCTGCCTCTCAGGGAGTTCCCCCATGGCAGTGGGGCCAGGAGCTCTCACAGGTGGTGGGAGACTGGTAGGCTTCCTTCTTGGCCACCGCGAAGGCCCGTGGCTGCAGACCATGGGCACCAAGAGGCTGGTGGCAGAGGCCCAGGGTGGGTGTTTGTCTCCTGGGCAGGCCTGAGCTTGGGCTCAGCTAGGGTCCCCCAGCCTCAGTCTCCCTCCCTCTGCTGAGGGTCTCTGAGGTCCCCCCCGTTGTGTCCTCCCCCCACCCCTCTTCCCCAGCTGGCCGAGGCCCTGGACCTGTTTGAGAGACAGATGCTGAAGGAAGAGCGACTCCAGCCCCTTGAGTGCAACTACACCGTGCTGATCGGGGGCTGCGGGCGGGCTGGCTACCTGAGGAAGGCCTTCCAGCTCTACAATGACGTGAGCATGAGTCTGGGGGCAGCAGGGGCCAGGCTCCATAGAACATGGGCTTTGGGCCCCAAAAGAGCTGGGTACAGACCCTGGATGTGTCACCTGCTAGTGCATTACCCCCTCCAGCCTCAGTTTCATCGTTCATAAAATGGAGGTGATCTCAGATAACTACGTGATGACATGGAAGGTCCTCCAGTGCCTGTCCGGGCCATGGCAGGGCCCACCGGTCCCCTTCCTTTTCCACTGCTACTCCCAGTTAATTTAGTTTGTGTTCCTTTTGTCTCACTCCCATCCTCACGCTACACACAGGTGCACACATGCACCTTTTTTCCAAAGCTGATCCTTTGAAAAAGGGCTTTTATTTCTCTTGGAAGATGGTTTTACTTTATATTCGCCCACCTCTGGGGTGTGTTTGTCATTCTTAGAGCCAGGAAGCTGCTTCCCTCATGAGTCAGGAAAGAGCTGTGCCCGAGAGGACCATAGACTCTAGCAGAAGTATTCCCATCTTCTCCAGGAGCTGAGAACATCCTTTATTCCAGCAAGAATTCTTGGGAGCCCTAGTCTCGTCATTTGGGCCTGGCCCTTAGTAAGTCCTTAGGACACGCTGTGGAATATGTGAACACATACAGAGCATCTGCCCTTCCTTGAAGTTGGGATCACCGTCTTCCTTTTTCAGATGAGGAAACTGAGGCCTGGAGGGATGAAGTGCCATGTCTAAGGTTACCTCTCTCTCTCTCGAGTGCTGGATTTGGGAGTGGAGCCCAAAATGGCCTGAGAACAGGGTTCTGTACACTCTGCAAAAGCTGGTCACCTACCCTCGGTCAGGTTGCCCTTCTCTGGGAAATAGCGAGTGCTTGGCTTTACCAGGAGTTTCTCAAACTCCGTCACCTGGAGGGCTTAATAAGCCCAGTGTCAGTCTGGGGTTTGTGACTCAGCGGGGGTGGGGTGGGGGACTATGACATGTGCTGCAGAGACGAGCTCCTGGCTGCTGCTGCTCCCAGGGCCTCTCTCCCATGATGCTCTCCCTCATAACAGCCTTTCGAGGTGACCGTATCACCCCCATTTTTCCAATGACGAGCTAACTTATGACCCCCTCAGGTAGTAAACGTTGGAGCTGGGGTTTGATTACCACCCTCCTCCACCCTTTCCCAGACCAGATCCACCCCATGGATCTTAACAGTCAGGGTGGCCTGGTTGGCCACAGAGCGGGAGCGTTGGGGAGACCCTGCTGCAAAAGCACCCCAGGCCCAGGGTGGACTGCTGAGCACCATGGGGAGGATGGTTTCTTGTTTGGAGCATCTGCGGTGCGGGGTCAGTTCCCAGAGCCCCTCGGGCTGAACCGGGTTCAGAGAGCCCAGCTCTGCGTGTCACTTGGCTCTGCGTTGTCACAGGCCCGGCTCCCAGGCCTGTTCAGTGTGGTAGCACAGTCTTCTCTAGCTTCCTTTCAGGGTGGCCATCGTCTGTGCGTCGGGCTGATCCCAGAGCCACTTCCAAGTTTCTCCCTGTCTCCACAGATGAAGAAGCGAGACCTGGAGCCCTCAGATGCCACCTACACAGCCCTGTTCAACGTCTGCGCTGAGTCCCCCTGGAAGGACTCTGCTCTGCAGAGTGCCTTGAAGTTACGGCAGCAGCTTCAGGCCAGAAACTTCCAGCTCAACTTGAAAACGTACCACTCCCTGCTGAAGATGGCCGCCATGTGCGCAGACCTCAGGATGTGCCTCGATGTGTTTAAGGTGGGACATCCCTTCCTTCCTGCTCCCCATTCAGGGCCAGTCCCACATGGCAGGGTGTGAGGCTGTGTTGTCTGTGTTCCTCATGAAGGAAGGTTCAGGGGCCAATGAGACAAGCCCCGTACTGGGCTCTGGGGTTCACAGGTGAATCCCATGAGACCCTGTTATCAGAGGCCTGGGTCTGGCAGACAGAGGAGCCCCCAGCCCTGTGAAGGCGGTGGTTCGTGTGCTCTGCCGTGTGCAGTCCCGCTGGATGGGACTCCGTGGTGCCGTACCAGAGGGTGGGCTTCATGGTGCTGAAGATGAGCCAGTGCTCACTGAGGGGTCGTTCCAAAGGTCCTATAAGGCAAGTCCTGTGCCCTCACTTCATAGATGAGGAAACTGAGACCAGGGAGCATAATGCCTTGCCCACACTCCCACAGCGAGCCAGTGGTGAAGCTGGGATTTGAAACCAGCTCTGTGCAATGCCAAAGCCTCATGTACAGGGGTTAAAAGTGGCTGCTGGGGTGGCCTTTGCAGAGAGGCTGCAGAGAAGTGACCGGAGCAGAGCCAGGAAGAGAGGCCTGGGAAGGAGAGGAGGAGGGGGTGCAGGCAGCAGTTAGCTCTGCCCAGCAGCTGGTACTGAGCTGGCCCAGAGCCAGAGTCAGGCCCCACCTCTTCCGGAGGCACAGCCCTGAGCCTGACCTGGGGTGTCTGCCCTTAGCCAGCCCCATCGGGCCTGGGCCTTGGCCTTGGCTCTTCTGCAGATTCTCATCCGGCCCTCTTTGTTCCCTCCCCCAGGAAATCATCCAGAAAGGACATGCGGTCACAGAGGAGACCTTCAGTTACCTGCTCATGGGCTGCATCCAGGACAAGAAAACGGGTTTCCGATATGCCCTGCAGGTCTGTCCCGCCTGGCTCTGCGTCCTTTCTCTCCTGTTGCCCTGCTCGCTCCCCCTCCGTGTGCCTGTGTTGGGTGCAAGTGATGATCCTGTGGGCGTTACTTGAGCACTTGCTCCTGCCCTGTGCTGGGTGTTTTTATATTTGTGATCTTTTGGCCTTCCCAGAGCACGCTGCTCCCTGCGTTTTACAGATGGCAGGAGGGAGGGCACGCGGAGGAGGCGTGGCTGCTGCTCCAGTCGGGACACAGCCAGCCCACACTCTCCCACTCCGCTTGGTGGCTCTCTGTGCAGCCGGCCCAGACCCGCTGAGCTTACGGTCCCTGAAGGTTGTCTGACCCATCCCCAACTCAGCGTCTCTGCGTGTGGGACCCAGGAGTCAGCATTCAGTCCTGAGAGAGCCTCACGGACATTAAAGTTGAGACACGCTGCTCTAATCCCATCGCAGCGCCCCCCTTATCAAGTGCGGAGGCAGGATTAGCACTGGTACCACAGCTGCCTCCTCAGCTCCTCAGGGGTGGGAAGGACCTGGAGTTCACCAAAATCTCTAACTTCAGGTGTGGCCCACAGACCAGCAGCCTCAGGCTCACCTGGGGCTTGTCAGAAATGCGGGGTCTCAGCCCCACACAGGCCTCATTCAGCCAGATCGGCATTTCAGCAAGATCCCCAGGGGGATGGTCTGCACAGAGTTTGAGCCCCAGTGATCTGGGGCAGCCCTGGACCACGTGCCTCCCCTCTGCAAACCCCCTGGAAACAGTGGCTGCCGGCCATCCCCTGGCTGCTTTATAGACAGGATCTGGTTCCTCCCTCTCTTTGGCCTCGATCTGTTCTAGTGAGAAATAGTCTATCACGCTAGCAGCTGGTTTGTGTCATGCACTTGTTAAACTGCTCAAGCTGGGTACCATAGCCCCGTTTTAGAGACAACGAGGCTGAGGCTCCCGGAGGTTGAGTAACTTGCCCAAGGTCTCACAGCCACTAAGAAGCAGAGCTGTGATTTGAATCAAGAATCCCTCCTGCCACGGGATAGCATCTGCGTCCCTGATAAACCTCAGTTCTGTCAGTGTTCCCCATGGAGGTGGCTTCCCAGACCCTTGCCCTCCTCAGGACCCTGTCTGGTGGGCAGTAGCCATTTTGCATGTGGCACCCACCTGGGCCTGGCCGGCCCTGACTCGTAGGCACACTTGATGTGAGCTCCTGGCCGCTGCACGTGGCCTCCCAGTGAGCCTGCGGACAGGAGCCAGCAAGACCATGAGCCTCGTGGGGCATCTCGTGGCATCTTGGTTGGTGTCAGAGTGACCGCACGTGGTCAGACTGCCCCCTTGAGAACTCACAAGTGTGCTAGACTCCTCGCTGAGGGGTGAAAATGACCTCAGCTTGAAGGGAGACAGGCCTGCCCGGGCCCACAGCTTGTGAGGTGCTCTTCCTGGCTGAGGCCCCCCTCCGCCCGCGCCCGCTCCGTGCTCTTGAGGCAGCTGAG
Source organism: Globicephala melas (assembly GCF_963455315.2). Taxonomy (NCBI): domain Eukaryota; kingdom Metazoa; phylum Chordata; class Mammalia; order Artiodactyla; family Delphinidae; genus Globicephala; species Globicephala melas. The sequence goes on along the minus strand of NC_083328.1, from coordinate 6,070,927 downwards.
GACGCCGCGTGGGGCAGGGCACACGGCAGGCGCTCAGGAAGGGCAGCTGCGTCCAGTCCTTCAGTCAGCCTGGACTCCTCCAGCACCGAGCCTCTCCGGCTGTCCCTCCCCAGGGGAGTGGGAGGAGGGCCTGGGAGAGCCGGAGAGATGGACGTGCGACACGGTTTTGGGGTGAGCCAGAGGAGAGGAGAAGCGGCGCCCCGTGGAAGCTCCCAGGCTCTGGGGTTCTCAGTGGCCCAGAGCCTGGCGTCTTTCCCGTGTCCCCCCTGCCCCCACGTTTGCAGACTGGTTGCTGCCTTGCGCTGCCTGCTCTGCTGGGGGCTCTTTGGAGCGGGAGCTGGGGGTGAGGCCTGTCTCTCCTTGGCAGGTGTGGAGGCAGATGCTGAGCCTGGGGCTCCAGCCGAGCCGGCACGGCTACAACCTGCTGTTGGGGGCAGCTCGGGACTGCGGCCTGGGGGACCCGGAGGTGGCCTCGGCGGTGCTCCTGAGGCCCAGGGAGGAGATGGTCCTGCTCCAGCCCCCAGCAGGTGGGCGGCAGGCAAGGAGGAGAGACGGGGTTGGGGCGGACGGTAGCCTGTCAGCCAGGCTGCACGTGGAGGCCCTGGAGAGGCAGCTGTTTCTAGAACCTTCTCAGGCACTTGAGGGGCCTCTGGAGCCTCAGGAGGCCAGAGCCCGCAGCAAGGCCCAGCCTGGGGTGGAAACCAAGGTGGAGCCTGACCACGCTGTGGCCCCTGCGGCCCCGGTGCCGCCTCCCTGGGGGCTGGAGACCAACCTCCTGACCCCCGGGGCGGTCTCCTCGGCTGTGGTCTCCTTTGGGACCGTGACTACTCCAGCCGACAGGCTGGCCTTGATGGGGGGCCTTGAGGGCTTCCTGGGAAAGATGGCGGAGCATGGGCTTCGGCCCGACATCAAAACCCTCACGCTGTTGGCGGAGGTGGTGGAGCCCGGCACTTCCGCAGAGTCCTCGCTACTCACCATCTTGGACGCGCAGCAAGTGGAGGCCGACCTGACCTTCTTCAACACGCTGATGAGGAGGAAGAGCAAGCTGGGCGACCTGGAGGGGGCGAAGGTGAGGGGCGCAGGGGAGGCACAGGGCTCCCGGCTGGGCCCCTCTCCTTCCCCCTCAGACCCTCCCCTGCCAGGTGTGTCAGCAGTTCCTGTGAGAGGGGCGCAGACTGTCCGGAGCTCCTGGGAATCAGGTGGTGAACCAGCCATACTCCCCGCCCTCCCAGAGGGGCCACCCTTCAGCCCCGCCCCAGCCTCATGGACTTCCTCACACTTACTGTGCTTCATTCTGTTCTGAGAGCTTCACATCCACTCGTTTCTTTACTGACCACAGCAGGAGGCTCCACTGGCCTGTGGCTTTCCTCGTCTCACAGATGGCGACGTTGGGGCCCTCACGGGATTTTTGTCCATTCGTACAACGTATTTCTGTGTGATGCCCCTTTTGCCAGAAGCTCTGACCTGGGCTCTCCTGAGAGCTGACAGAGGCAGCCTCTGCCTTCAGGCCCTCAGAGCAGAGCACAGCTTTCTCTAGAGCCCCTCCCTGGGCCCCGCCCTGACCCAGCCATGTTGAGCGGGCACCCTCTTCCTCATCTCCTGCCCGGGGGCTCCCTCGGCCCTCACTTCCCATGCTGTTGTCGGCTTTGTCTCCTGCCCTGGACCACAGGACCGCCATCCCCTGAGGCCCCTGGTGCTCGATGGACATCGAAGGCAGGGATGGATGGTGGCCAGGAGAGGAGCAGAGGGGGCAGGAACATGAAGGGCATTCGAAGAAGGGATGACCTGCTACAGACAGGCAGGCTGGAAGGCAGGGAGGACTCGCAGAGCAGCTGAATCCTGGGGAGCTGGGCCAAGGCCGGTGCCCAGTGTGGTCAGCAGAGGGAGCCACGAGGCCTCAGAGCAGAGCCGTGCCCTGGCGCCTCCAGCAGAGAAGGCTCTTGCCAGGGCTGCTGGGCTACAGCTTACGGTGATGCCACGTCTGTCCCCACAGGCACTGCTGCCAGTCCTGGCAAAGAGGGGAATCGTCCCTAACCTGCAGACATTCTGCAGCCTGGCCATCGGGTGCCACAGGCCAGGGGATGGCCTGCAGCTGCTTGCAGACATGAGGGTGAGCGGGCCCGGGCCCAGGCAGGCCCCGTGGTGCTGAAGAAGAAAGCTGGGGTGTGGGGGGGTGAGGGGGCCCTCCCGAACCGTCCAGGCCTCTGCCCTCAGGGTAAGCTGTTGGGGGCGGGGCAGGGAGAGTGGGGTCTCTCTAGCTGCAGTGTGGAACGGTCAGTGGCCCAATTTGGGAGACAGGAAACCCTGGTGAGGCGCTGCAGGAATGGGCGTTGAGGGCCAGGGGTGTTACGATTGCCAAGGTGGTGGCCGCGGGGTGAGATTGAGGGGTGGGGAAGGTCTTGGCGCCAACCCTCTAGAGGGATGGAGGCCATGATGGGAGCAGGGAGCATACCAGAATTCTCAAGGGACAGGGGTGCAGTGAACCACAGGAGGTGGTCTCCTGCCCTGATGTGGTTTACTGCCTGAGCCTGTTGATCTCTGAGAACAACCCTCTACTTGCGTCTAGGTTCTTCAGGGCTGAGAGGGCGGGGTCCTGAGTCACCTGGGATGGACCCACAGAGCGGGGGACGTGGAGCGGGGCATACAGCCCGTTGTTGCCACGAGGTCCTGCCCTTCTCGTCCCTGGTGGCTGGTCTGCAGAGCAGGCCTGACTGGCAGGGTAGCTCCCCAAGCCCGACGTGCCACCAGTGGCCTCTCTGTCCCAGCCACCACCATCATCTTGCTGATGGTGTGTCTGTGATGTTCCAGAAATCCCAGATGACCCCCAGCGCCCACATCTACAGCACTCTCATCAACGCAGCTGTCAAGAAGCTGGACTACGCCTATCTCATCGACATCTTGAAGGACATGAGGCGGAACAGGGTCCCGGTGAATGAAGTGGTCATCCGCCAGCTGGAGTTCGCAGCCCAGTACCCACCCACCTTCGACCGGGTAAGTGCACCAAGCTCTAACATGCCCGTCGTCTCCCTAACCAGCGCCACCCACACCCCGCCTGGTTCTGACCTGCTGGGATTGGCATCCTTTTGCTTTAAACTGTCGGTGGCTTCCCTTGGGGAAAATGCCAAACTCCTCAGACTGCGGCCTGCGAGCCCCTGTTCACGTGGCTCATTTCATCTTAGGCCACTCCTCCCTCGGTTCACCATCAGTCCCACGGCCTCTTCCCTGCCTCAGGGGTTTTTGTATTCCATCTTGAGTAGGCTGCCCTGCTTTTCACATGGCTGTGGTTCCTTCTCATCTGGTAGGTGTCGGCTCAGATGGCTCTTTCTCAGAGGTGCCCTGCTGGCGGCCCCCACACGAGCACTATTCCTTTTCACCATGTTTCACAGTTGGTAATTACATGCACACGTGTGTGACTCTTCCCTTGAAGAGATTGTAAAAGCCCCTAGAGGTGGAGACTGTCTGCTTTGCTCACCTGGGTCCCTGGTACCTGCCTGTCATCTGGCGCCCAGCATAGATTGTTGTTTGTCGAGTGAATGGGGACGGCAGGAGGGCAGCGATAGAATCTGATTTGTAATGGCCACTTCTCTCCTTGCTGTTCTGAGGATATCAGGCTCCGGGGCTTTGGTTTTTAGGTCCGCTGAGTCAGACCCTATGCTGAGCACCTCCAGAGCAGCTGTGGCCTGACTGGGAGGGAGACAAGTCGGCCAGGACACACCAAGCCAGGGGACGTGGGGTCAGGGACGGCTGTGCAGGGGGGATGCTTGAAGGCTTAATAAGAGCTAGTGAGACAGCAGTGGAGAGTATGCTGGAGGGCATAGCTGGGCATCTTTGAACAGCTGATTGTTAGTCTTACCTTACAGATGCCTCAGAGTTCTTTAAATATTCTGGACACTAGTCTTTTGTTGGTTTCGTGTTGCAAGAATCTTCCGGTTGGGGGGTTGTCTCTTCACTGTGTAGGGCCCACTAGGGGTCTTCTCAGGTTCAATCAACAGTCACCAAACTACCAGAAGCCTAAAGCTTATTGTATTCAGTCATACATTCATGCTCCCTTATGGTGGACTTATTTCTATTTGTGATCATCAGGTTTTTGCTTCACGTACTTTCAGGCTCTATTAGGTACAAGTTTAGAATTGTTAAACCTTTTGAATCAACCCTTTTATCATCATGTAGTAACGGTTTTTATCTCATACGTTTTGTCTGTTTTTCCTCTGGTCTTCTCTGTGTTCCTCTACCAGCTTTCTCTTGGTGTCTGCCTGGCATGTCTTGTTTCCTTTCCTTCTTCCCTCCTCTCCTGAGACCTCTGCAGCAGTGCTGAGATGACAGTCAGAGGGAGGCAATGCCTGTGCCGAGCGGGAGGCGCTCAGCAGGCTGTGGAGGCACAGCTGGTGGCGCCCAGCGGTTCTAGCTGTGCAGGGCTGGGGTGCCATGCCTGGGTATATAGGAGCACAGCAGCAAAGACTCAGGAAGGATTGTTAGCAGATGAGAGAGAATCTGGGTCTGCCCCATGGTACAACTTTGTTTCTTTACTGTACACTACTCGGTGCTGAGCAGCTTTTCTGCCCTCTCCCTTTGACCAACTGGAAGCAAGAACAGCTTCCCTGAGCCCTGAGCCAGCTGCCATGGTTTGGGGTCAGCGGTAGGTAGTATGCAGTGAGTCTAATCGTGGCCCCTCTGAGCCTTGGAACCCCACGCTTTTCCAATTACAGTACAAAGGGAGAAACACCTACTTGGAGAAGATTGATGGTTTCCGAGCTTATTATAAGCAGTGGCTGAAAGTGATGCCAGCAGAGGAAACCCCCCACCCGTGGCAGAAGTTCCGGACCAAACCAAAGGGAGACCAGGACACCATCACTGTGGCCGATGTGGACAGAGGCCCTGGGGGCAGGTGATGGGGAGACCCTGGGGGACCTCCAGCAGAGCTGGAACAAAGTGCATGGCCTTCACACGGCTCTGCGGGAGCCCCAAGAGTCCCTTTCATATTCAAGACACGTGAATGTGCCGTGTAGCTGCAAGCTTGAGGGAAAGGTCTGGGCCACAGTAAGAGCTGCAGCTTTTTGCAGGCGTTGGTCTGAGGTGCCCAAGAAGTTCATGGCAAGTCCAAGAGCAGCTTGGGCCACCTTGGTATGTCATCTTAGGCCCTCCTCGTCTGAGAGGTTGCCACCCCCATCACTAATGAGGAAAGTAAGTGCTCAGGGTCACACAGCACCTGTGAGGTGGAGTTAGGATCACGCCTTAAGGGAGACTGGTCTCCAGGGCTTGGTGCTGTCCCACTGGGTTCCACAGACTGCTGGCTCTGAAAGAAGGCAGGCAGGACCCAAAAGGTTTACTAGTTTTATTTCTACAAATCACAGCTGATGAACACCAAAGCCTTCACATGTAGAGACCATGCTCCTACTCGGGCCTGGGGAACTGCTCTGAGGAAGAGCTGCTCCCAGGAAAGGGTGGCGTGACAGGCAGAAACCTGCGCAGTCCAGAGTCCAGGGCGGAGAGGGGTCGGGGCTGATGGCCTCAGCCAGAGCAGCCCCGGCAGCCGCAGTGCGTGCACTCGATGATCCGGCCCTGCAAACAGAAGACAGCTGAGACCCCGTGCCCCTGCCACGGGCCACACGCCCACACGCAGGAATCCTCCTGTGGGAAGGGTGGCCACGGGACATCCACTCCCCATAGGACACTCCTCAGAAACCCTCTGCGACAGTGCTGGATGGGGAAAATTCGGTTCCCTCGTGAACATGGAAACAGCTGCTGTTGACACTGCAGTTACTTCTCTATGTGGATTTAATTTATGCAAATTCAGTGTACACACTTGCTCCCAAAAAAGGAAAAAAAAAAAATCTGTGTAAATGATTCTTGTTATTCTGCGAAGCACGCAGGACACACCCTACAGTGAGCTGGGGGTGGGTCTGCTACCGCTCAGGGGGCTCAGCGCCAGAGGCCTCAGGGCCGCCTCTGGGCTGGGGAACTTTCCACTGTGGGCTCGGGAAGAAGAAGAGTGTGTACTTGAATCTGTGTGGCAGCGGAACAGTCTTGTCCCCCAGGCCAGGTGTGGCCTAGTGTCTGGCCGGCAGGGGAGCCCGCCCAGCAGACAGAAGGCCCCAGGGCAATGGTGTTTATTTTCCTTTTTCTTCTTTTTTGGAGGAGCAAGACTCTGGTCTAAGGAAACAAGATCTGATGGTGAAACCCAACTAAATCTGAAGCAGGCTCTGTTCTGGCCTCGGGTCTGGGGCAGGAGCCCCAGCTAGACATCACCGTGGAACCCTGGGGCTCTTGGAGGAGCAGGGCTTCTGCTGCTCTGCCCCCCTTCCTGCCCCCGCCAGAGACCAGCAGCAGAGCTGCCCCTCAGGAGGCAGCCCGTGCTCGCTCTCCACTGCTCCACATGCCCGTCCTTGAGCTTCCAGATGGTTCAGGGGGACAGAGCTGCCTGCTGAGCCGAAGCCCTACAAGCTGTAACTAGTGCTGCAGTGTGAAGGGACCTTGTGACGAGGGACGGTGTGAAAGAAGACATCTGGCCTGACATCCCAGCGGGGCCCATGGCGGTCAGCCGAGGGGCCACGCTCAAAGGGCGCTAACGGCCAACAGCCCAGCAACCCTTCTCTGCTTCCTGCGGCTCCACTTCAGAGGCGTATGTGTGTGGAGCCGAGCTACTGCACACCCAGCCGTGTTCCCCAGCCGCCCAGGAAGTTCTGGCAGGAGACATGGTGATGCTAACATTGAAGTGTCCCTGGGAGGAAAAGGAGGCCTGGAAAAAAGGGCGGCTGAAGGGCAAGCACTGGAGGGAAAGGGACAAGCTCCTGCCGACTGGCCGGTGGGTATCATCACCCCCATTTGGTTAAGTGAGGAAAGGAACCCAATAACTTGCCCAAAGGAGGAGGTGAGACTGGCCCCCAGATGTAAGATAATTACTGCCAAACTCCCTGGCATGGATTCCTGACCAGAGGGTCTCACTGCTGGGGGGATGGCCAACCACAAAACAGAACAACATAAAACCCCTTGTGGTCAACTAGGGCAGAATCCTGACAGTAATATCCCACCCAGTCGTCAGACATGACAGGGGTGGAGACATTACCACTTCCAACTTGCTTTTGGGGACCCGGCAAATGCAGTTCGTCCCAAAATTGGTGTCCCGTGTCTGAATGCACCGCAGGCAGCATAGGTTCTCATATCCCTGCTTTTTCCATTTTGCGATTAGGTTTTTATCTGCATAGCCTTCTTTAATACAGTATTCATACAGTTCTGTCAAAAAGATGGGGAAAGGGCATCAGACCATAGTATAACAGAGCTCCCGGGCTTCCCTGGTAGCGCAGTGGTTGAGAATCTGCCTGCTAATGCAGGGGACATGGGTTTGAGCCCTGGTCTGGGAGGATCCCACATGCTGCGGAGCAACTAGGCCCGTGAGCCACAACTACTGAGCCTGCGCATCTGGAGCCTGTGCTCCGCAACAAGAGAGGCCGCGATAGTGAGAGGCCCACGCACCACGATGAGGAGTGGCCCCCGCTTGCCACAACTAGAGATAGCCCTCACACAGAAACTAAGACCCAACACAGCAAAAATAAATTAATAAACTCCTACCCCCAACATCTTAAAAAAAAAAGCCTTCTCAGATTAAAAAAAAAACAAAGTTCCCCCCACCCCTGGCCCATTACTACCCACCCTTAAAAAGAGTATTTAGCCAGGGGCTTCCCTGGTGGCACAGTAGTTAAGAATCTGCCTGCCAGTGCAGGGGACACAGGTTTGAGCCCTGGTCCGGGAAGATCCCACATGCCGCGGAACAACTAAGCCCATGCGCCAGAACTACTGAGTCTGTGCTCTAGAGCCCGCGAGCCACAACTGCTGAAGCCCGCGCACCTAGAGCCCATTCTCCGTAACAAGAGAAACCACTGCAATGAGAAGCCCACGCACAGCAACAAAGAGTAGCCCCCGCTCGCTACAACTAGAGAAGGCCCGCACACAGCAACGAACACCAAACGCAGCCAAAAATTAAAAAAAAAAAGTATTTAACCAATATTGGCCTGGCCCCTCTCCTTTTTTTGGTGGTAAGAAACATCATGACACTTGCTGAGGTTTCAAGAATTAAATAAATCTGAAAGCTACTCAAGTTGGGAAGCGTCAAGAGAGAATTTGGCCAATTACCTCTGCTTATGGCTTTCCGCTTGTAGAAAAGGTCAAAAATATAGCGGGTTTTCTGGTGATGGATCCTAAAGATGGGCCACAGAGATTCCACTTTCCTCTTTCCCTCGTGAGGTTCTGTTTCAGCTGGAGAGAAAACACATGTGTTTGTTTTTTGGGGGATAGGGTAGTCTGCATAGGATATAGTGTTATTTTTTTAATAAGTAGGGATAAAGAATAAATCCTTTGTACCCACTAGGATGGCTATAATCAAAATGACAAGACAGTAATAAATATTGGTGAGGATGTGGAGAAATCAGAATCCTCACACACTGCTGGTGGGAATGTAACATGATGCAGCTGCTATGGAAAACAGTCTGGCAATTCCTCAGGAAGTTAAACAGAGTAACCACATGACCCAGCAATTCCACTCCTAGGTATATACCCAAGAGAACTGAAAATGCGCTTGCACACAAAAACCTGTACATGAATGTTTGTGGTAGCCAAAATGTAGAAATCACCCCAGTGTCCATCAACTGATGAATGGTTAAAATGTAACCTATCCACATGCTGGAATATTTTTCAGTTATAAAAAGTAATGAAGTACTCACACATGCCACAACATGGATGACTCTTGAACACATTATGCTCAGTGAAAGAAACCAGTCCTCACAGACCACCTATTGTATGACTTTGTCTATACAGACAGGAAGTAGATTAGTGGTTGCCTAGATCAGGGAGACACGGGGAAATGGAGAGGGAGACCCCTGCTAAAGGGGATGGGGTTTCTCTGCAGGGTGATAAATACTGTAAAACTGACTGTGGTGATGGTTGCCTAACTCTGTGAACACACTAAATGCTGCTTAACTGAATACTTTAAAAGGCTGAATTTTACAGCATATGATTTATGGCTCATTAGGGCTGTTTTTTTTTTTTAAAGATGAAGCAAAAGGTAAGCCCCATGACTTAAACATTAATTGCTTTAAATTAAAAATGCCTTTTAAATTAGATAAATTAGAAAGCAAAGGTTTTAAAAAATCAAAGACAACCTCTGTTAATACCCGGGTCTCTATCCTTCCAGACCTATTTCTCCAGCATAATAATTTCTCAAGATAATTCCGGACCTTCAGATGGGCATTCTAATAATCTTTTAAGGCACCTCTAATTTCATTTCCCAACCAAAATCGTTTAGGGAAAAAAGAAAAAGACAAGCCTGAAAGTTCTTAGCATGGCGAGCCTGCAGGAAATAATGGCTCCATCAAGTCATGTAGGATCAGGTAGCAGCTTGCACCTGCCAAAAGGCAAGTCTTTCTCTTAGCGTTACAAGCTGATCTTTGTCACCTCTTCTTGGTTTTTAGGGCAGAGGAGAAAGGTGAGAAGGGTTAAGAAACCTATACCTCCATTTCTCCGACACCGAGGCTGTTCTATTACCTAGAATTTGTAATTCAGCTCAATAAACAGGATTCTGTGATCCAAGTCAAAGGCAGGTGTTGAGGACTCAGCAACACTGCGTGTCTGCTATGGGCGAGGCCATGCTCCAGGTGCCCAAGATATGGCAGTGGGCAAGACACAGAAACCACAAAGCCATGATCTGAGAGGGAAGCAGATCAGCCCCTGGTGGTTAAGTGGTAACGGCCACAGAAAAGAAGGGAACAAGGAAGGGGATGGCGAGCAGGGAAAGAGGGGGACTGCCACTTCATACTAGTCATCAAAGGAGACATCCGCTCAGAGACCTTAAGAAACAAGACGTGCAAGGTGGGCTGGGGGGGTGGGCAAAATGGGTGAAGGTGGTCAAAGGGTACAAACTTCCAGTTATAAATAAGTCCTGGGGAATCTATAGCATGGTGACTATAAAGTTAATGATACTGTATTGTATATTTGAAAGTTGCTATGAAAGTAGATCTTAAAAGTTCTTATAAGAAAACTATGTGAGGTGATGAGTGTTCACGAAACTTGTAATAATTTCACAATATAGTCATATATAAAATCATGTTGTACACCTAAAACAATACATTGTATGTCAATTATATCTCAATTTTTAAAAAAAGAGAAGAGGGGCAAACGTGTACAAGGCAGAGCCAACACCAATGTAAAGGCCCTGAGGTGGGACTGTAACTGGGAGTCAAGGGACAGCAGTGTGGCTGGGGGCTTGGTGGGCTGGGGGAGGTGGGGGGTAGGGGACGGAGTTCAAGGGGTGTGGAGAGAGTGTGCTTGACCTGGAAGGCCACAGAAGGACTTGATTTTGCTCTGCTGGGGGAATGAACCACCGCAGGGTCCTGAGCAGATGATGATGTGATCTGATGTACAACCTAAAGCCCTCACCCTGGCGGCCCCGTGGAGAAGACTGCAGGGCAAGCAGAAGCAGGAGGCTGCTGCAGGCACCCAGGTGACAGGTGAGGGTAGCCTGGACCAGGTGGTGGGGTGGAGGGGCTAAAAGGAGACAGATTTTAGATTCGTGAATTCTCTAAGGTTTCAATAAGGATAACTTCAAACATACACAAAAGAAAACAGTATACTGAACTCCCAAGTACCTTCCACCCAGCTTCAACAATTAACATTCAGCTATTTGTATTTTATCTGGTTCTCCCTACTTTTAGGAGTTGGGGGAACTGGAGTATTTTAAAATGAAACTTCTAGTGTTGAGTCAAGGCTGGAGAAGACATTTGTTCACCGGAGTCGAGAGTGTTTCGGAAAGCCACGTGACTAGATGGGATGACTGAGGGAAGGGGGGGTGGGGGCCATGGAGCTCCTCAGGCTGCCATCCTGGACGTGGAACCTTCCTGTGCTTTTGAGTCATCTCTCAACATTTTAATTGTAGCATCACCCACATTTTAAAAATTTCTTTTTGGACCCATTTTCACAAGCTCATGTGAACATTCTTGGATATCATTTTGTACAGGTTCGCACACACAGTAGAAGGCAGCTTTCAGTGGGCGATGTGGAGTCCTGCCACTAGGAGGGTATGAAAAGAGGCTAGAGGTAGGAGACACTGTGGCACAGACGAGACTTAGGTTTCTGCCTCTTTGCTAATGCCCCAAACTGTCTATTAACTTCAAATTTCAATTAGTTTAAAGTACTTGTAAAAGCAAAGTTATTTATAAGTCCTGGTTACAGTCCATGGAGATAGCGCCTTTATTTCTCAGTCACCCATAAAAACCCCTGCCACACATAACTTCCCCCATCTCTGCCCCATAGTCCCTATAATCAGGCTCTTTTTGTTTGGGGACTTACAGGGCAACAGTGGCTATACAAAAACTTGAGTAGCAAGCTAAGAAACATACAAAGAGCTGGGCAGTTGTGCTGGCTAGGAAATAACAGGGACAAACTAGGAGAAAACAGGAATTTTCCTTCCTAAGGTAAGAGGACCAACTGCTTCAATAAGTGTGAGTTGTCCTGTAAATGGCCCTCATCAGAAGGACAGGCCTGGCAATGCCACTGGCTTTGGGCCTTTGTGGGCCCAAGGCTCCTCCATGGCCTAGGAGTGCGGCCGCAGATCCCACAGGCAAAACTTGTGTGGAAGGCTACAAACTGGAGGCTGGCAGCCTCCACCAGCCTGAAGGCTGGCTTTGTTTGGCTCCTCCCACAGACACTTTTTTTTTTAAGTTTGAATTTTAAATTAGAAGACTTCACACAGAAAAGCTGAATTTCTGCTTATCTTGGAAAAAGAAAAACACTCAGCAAATCTGGCAAAGCTGAGGCTGCATCCCACATGGTAAATGGCCCTGGGTGAGTAGCAGCTTCTCCCCACCCCCAGAGCTCCCTATTGTTCCCAACACTAAAGCCAGCTCTGGTACCACCTGCCATCCACTCTGTTTTCTTTATAGTGGAAGCGAGAGCAACATGAAACTAGGTCTTAAAATCTGTGTATCAAAAATGGGAAAGCAGAGAAGAACTATATGCTTAAATAAAAACAAGAGAAGGAATACTTCTTTTGACGGTAAAGAATATCACATACATCTAAATGCTCTCCCTCCAAAAAGTCACCCCTTAAAAAGAGGAAGTAGGTTTATTTGCAAGGACTCACAAAAATCTCTTCTATTACAGCAATCTCTAAGTTCCTTTATGTTGAATAAAGATCTGTTTGGGGAAGAAATCTCTCAGCCCAAAATGACCTGATTACTGCAAGTTCTGGGTATTTAATAGAAGTTACCTGATACAGTCAGCTTCGAAGGAAGCAAAGTAACTTAACACTCACTTACTACTTATTGCTAGAGGTATGGCTTCATAATAACAAAGGTTAGATTAATTAGCAAAAACCTTAAAAAAAAAAAAAAAGATTGCTTTAAAAAGCAATTCAGGGACTTCCCTGGTGGCGCAGTGGTTGAGAGTCTGCCTGCCGATGCGGGGGACACGGGTTTGTGCCCTGGTCCGGGAGGATCCCACATGCCGCGGAGCGGCTGGGCCTGTGGGCCATGGCCGCTGAGCCTGCGCGTCCGGAAGCCTGTGTTCCGCAACGGGAGAGGCCACAGCAGTGAGAGGCCCGCGTACCACAAAAAAAAAAAAAAAAAAAGCAATTCAGTAAGTGGTTATACTGTGATAGGGCCAACAGATGCTTGTGGCTTCAGATAAAATTTCCCAAAACTGCACACTACACTGACTCACAAAGTGCAGGATCACACAACATTTAGAGGGAAGTGAAGATGGTGCATTCTGGAAAACTGGTAGATGATGCAAAAACAAAGTGATGATGAAAACAGAGACTCATAAGAAAAATCCAAATAAAAATGTTTCAGAAAATTTGGAAGTGAAAAAGAACAGGATTTCCCAAGTAAATATATTTTGTATGATTTTAAATATACCTCTAACCAACACAGCAAATAATTATAGGTAGACTACTTGATCTATACTCCCTAAAGCTCTTATATTCAAAAACATTTTTGAGGACCTTTTCATTTGTATCATCTTACTTTCTGGCATTTATAGTATTCCTATCAGTTAATAAGCAAACAAAACATGTCAGTGTCAGGAGGCCACAGTGGTACAGCCTGTCTCTTCTCATTTATCCTTGCATTTATGCCTGGCCCCTTGAAGCATGTAAGCCTGTGACCCTTGGACACAGCCCACTCAGACAGGAACTCCTAGACTCACCTTCTCTCATCTTTTGATCTAATTCATCCAATGTTGGCTCGATCAACTCCCAGCCATCTGGGGGAGCTTTCCGGCTTCTCTTGACTTTAGGCATTTTTTCCCCAGAAGATAATCTGCAAGGATCTGTGGGGAAAAAAATTAAAAGAATTGGTTGCTGAGCCTCAGATCCCCAAAAGACTTCACAAGCCACAACTCTGGTGCACACTCATGTCCCTAAATCTGTTTCCTCATCTGTAAAGGGGGGATAATAGAATCTACTTATGGGGCCATTGTGAAGATTAATTATAATTATACGTAACATGCCTGGCATTTAATGTGTGCTTACTAGATTTTTGCTGTTATCATTAACTGACATCAGCTATGAGCCTGTCCCTGTACTGAGAACATAGAACAAAGAATAGGACACACACTGTCCCTGAAAAGGTGATATTCTAGCAAGGAAATACAAAGTGAAAAGGGAATTACAACACAGTGTGAGGAAGACTATGGTTGGGAAAGCAAAGAAGATGAGTGTTTAAAAAGGATAAAGACAGTGTGAAACCAAAGTACCTTAGGGTCTGTTTCCCAAGAGTGTATGTAGCAGAAAGAAAGATCTCTGGTCTCTTCAGTTACAGGCTTAGGTTCTTGGCCAGCTGTGACTTTGGAGAGGTCACCTTCTCTCTCTGGTCCTCAATCTTGTCTATAAGACGAGGACAGTGTATTAGCCGGATGGCCAAAGTCTCTTAAACCCAACAAACATACTACATAAAGGAAAGTCATGTAAAGCCCAACGACAGACCAGTGCAAATCTACATAGCAAGTCATTTTTCAAACCGCATAGCATTTCCTAGGTGGCAAACAGAACTCAGGTTAATGATCTCATCTTTAAGCATAGCAGACTCCTCTCTTCCAAGTTCATTGAGTTCCTCCCCGCTGTAGGGGGCCTGACAAGTTGATGAAGCCCCGCCCCTCCCTTTCATGAATTCTCCGTAACAACCTTACAGATGAAGATCAAACTACAGGAGGTAAACTCAGGGTCGCACACAGCTGGGAACTGGAAGAGTCCGACTCTAATCGGGGGCTCCTGACTCCCAAATCAGCGGTCTTTGCACTTGTCTACCCTGCTATGAAGCTAGAGACGGATGGAATCTGGTCCCTGTCCCAACGCGCAAGGGCTGGGAGGACAAAGACACGGGAATGACCACTCTACTAAGACCCAGGGAGATTCGAGGGCCTGGCCCAGCCGGGGAGTCACAGGAGGCGTCCCAGGGGAGGTTAACAGCTAAGAAGTAACCAGATCAAGGAGAAGAGGTGCGGGGCCGTATAAGAGAGGTGGTAGCGCTCGGAAGAGGCGGCGAGCGGAAAGGCGTTCGGAGGGAGGGAAGACGTTACAGCCTGGGTTGTAGGAAAGGCTCAGAGAGACGGCTGCATCTGAACGGGGCTTACGAGAACACGCAATATTTAGACAAAAAAAGTTCCAGGCGGAGAAAAAAAAGCATGGAAAATAAAGGGGGAGAAAAGCCTAGAAGCAAGGGAACCCCCCAAATCTCTCATCCCTTCGGCCGAACGAGCAAAGCGCCGCCTCCTCTCTGGAACTCACTTCGACCTCCCGGTCCAGAGGCCCGAACCCGTCCCAGTTCAGCTGTTCAGATCGCCCTTCTGAGCCAATGCAGACCTCCGATCCCTGGCCCCAGCAGTCACCAAGTTACTCGAAAACAGACGAGAAACACTCACCACGTCCTCAGTAGCCGTCGGACGCCCCTTCTCTACCGCCTGCCTCCGCTTCCCAAGTTATCCCTTCAGCATGAGGTCCTCGCGGAGCCCCGCCCCACCTAGCGCAGAAATTGCGTTATCTTAGGTGTCCGCAGCTCTGCCTGTACAGAATTCCAGAGCCACTGTCGCCTTTTGCCCTCACTTCCCGGGGGGTGACTGGCAGGCTTACGCGCTTCCCCCGGAGCGGGGCTGGGGGCTCTGTTGCCCAGCAGCGCGCGTGCGAGCCTAGGCTCAGGCGGTGCGTGGGACAGTCCTGCCTCACTGAGGTACCCGGTCCTAGCGGCGCCGACGTCGGCGGCGTCGGCTGGCTGAGTGGGGACGGGGTCGGAGGGGAACTGGCCGGGCGGAAGAAGTCGAGCCCGAAGTATTTCCGGTTCCGGTGTCAGTTAGAGGCGCCGCCGCTGCAGCCGCCGGAGCCGCGATGCCTAAAGGAGGTGAGGGGCGGGCGCGTGTGGCCCGCGGGCCTCGAGGAGCAGCCCGAGTCCAGCTCCTGTTGTCCACTCAGCCCGCGGGCGCCTCGGAGGGCGGCACAGAGGGAGGACGTCTGCTCGGGCTGAGGGCCAGGCCTGGGCCTCGAAGCCCAATTGTCCCGCTGGGGAAACTGAAGAGCGTGGTGGCCTCGAGCCACTCCCTCGGGGGTCTGAGGAGACTCGGAGGCTCTGGGTCCTTGGCGATCCGGAAGGCCTATCTAGGGCGCCCTTCTCCCGGCCTGGGGGCTCTGAAGTTTCCTCCCACTTTCAGGCTCGCCGGGGACTGAGTCACCGCATTCGCGCGCCAGTGCCGGACCCGCCTGCCTCGCGCGTAAAACGTGCGTCCTCCTGGGTTCTGGGCGAGCCAGGCCTGCCTCTTGCGACCTAACTTGATGCTCTTCAGCCTGGCCGACCTAGTTTTGACTGCCCTATTCGAGCGGCTCGATGTGTGCCTTTCAGCCAGTCGCTTAACCTCCCCGAGTCTTAATTTTCTCACTTGCAGGTGGGGTTGTGATTGTACCTGCCTCACAATACTGACGCGAGGTTTTAACTAGGTAACCCATGTGGAGAGTGCATCGCGGTGCTGGATAGTCGCTAAGTGCCCAGTAATAATTAACTACTGTTAGTCGTTAGACTTTGCCAGTTCCTTGGCCAGGAACGTAAAGGATCCATGGCTTCCCAGTACGTTGTAGACCATCCTCTATCTGCTTCCCCCTTAAGGTCAATAGTGCTCGACCCGAAGCCCAGCTGTGTCACTGTCTAACCTTATGGCCTTGAACAAGTTCTTTAACTTCTTCCAGCCTGTTTTCCCCATCTGGAAATAACCCTTAGCTTGGAGAGTTCGGTCGGGATCGTAAAACTAGAGCACTCGCCGTGCCTGGCTGGCTCCTGGCGCAGAACAGATGTTCCGTTGATATTGGTTGCTCGTGTGTTACGTTGGTTAAGATGCGTCAGCCCACAGGGTTTACAGAGCTGAATCTCTTTAAACTTAGGTCTCTATTGGTTTATTCTGTGGTAGGAAAAGCCTTGTCTTCTCTGTGTTCCCCAGTCTCCTGTTCTGCAGAAGGAGGGATACTAAGGGTACCTTCTGGCTCCAGAATTCTGGTTCTAAGAGTCCTACTTAATAGATGCTTTGAGCCAAGGTTGGAGGTTACAATTAGAAAATCCTAAATATGGATTCTTGTTTAAACGACTTGGCTTTTTGGCTTGTGAAAGCTTTATGGGCAGATAAGGTTTACATTTCTTGCTTGTGTTAATTTGCTTGAAAAGTAAAAGAGAACATGAAGGGACTTCCCTGGGTCCAGTGGCTGAGACTCTGCGCTCCCAATGCAGGGGGTCGGTTCAATCCCTGGTCAGGGAACTAGATCCCACATGCCGAAACTAAAGGCCCAGCGCGGCCAAATAAATAAATATTTTAAAAAGGGAGAGAGAGAGAGAGAGAACATGAAGATGTAAGTAACAGTATAAAATTCTCCAAGAGCCAAGGACCAACTCTTGTTTCTGTTATGAAACCTGTGAAGCTTTTTTTAAAATTTATTTTTGGCTCTGTTGGGTCTTCGTTGCTGCGCGCGGGCTTTCTCTAGTCTCAGCGAGCGGGGGCTACTCTTCGTTGCGGTGCACGGGCTTCTCATTGCAGTGGCTTCTCTTGTTGCAGAGCACGGACTCTAGGCACGCGGGCTTCAGTAGTTGTAGCACACAGGCTCAGTAATTGTGGTGCACGGGCTTAATTGCTCCGCAGAATGTGAGATCTTCCTGGACCAGGGCTCGAACCCGTGTGCCCTGCATTGGCAGGCGGATTCTTAACCACTGCGCCACCAGGGAAGCCCCCTGTGAAGCATTTTTAAAGGCATGGAAAGCTTCTGATAAGAGTTACTGTAGACCAAGCTAAGATCATTATCGCATAGCCAAGCGTGGGGGATGAGAACCTATAGTAGTCAATTTTGAGTTGTTCCTGTTACTTAGAGTGTTAAGAGGGCAAGAAAAGATGTTGACTTTTTGGATGGCAAACTTGATCTCTCACAGTAGGACTTTGATGAACATAGACTGAGACACCCCTGGGAACCCTGGGTAGTCATTAAAAATGAGTGGTGTGGTCTGCAGCAGCCCAGTTATGGCTCTGCAGCTGCTGTTTAGGAAATCATGGGACGCCAGTATCTCTGCTACTGGCTCTGGAGTCCAGAGCAGCTCTGGCTGCCTAATTACAGATTCTCTGCTCTCAGTGAGAGAGTCACGAGATACCTGGTGGGCTGCAGCTTCCAGGAGAGGTGGAAATGGATCCAGGCCACAGCCACCCCAGCGTTCTCCAGGACCAGCTGAGGGGGTGCCACCCTTCTGTAAAACTGGCTGATGGCTTTAGCAGGGGTCAGTCTAGTGTCTTGGCTCAAGAGGGTAAGACTGTAAAACTGATTATCTGTGATGAACTTTAATTGCTAGTCACATTTTTTACTCTTAGAAGGTAGTCAGTTTTATTTTCAACTTTAGATAACTTTGTTTGCCAGTTGTGTTTCTTAGTCCAAGCACGAGAAATTTTTCCTTTCTAGGTTTTAAGTTTTCTCTTTCTACCATGCATATGACTTAGGTGAACGTGAAGTATCTTATTATATTCCCTGACACCTGTAGTAAATCGCCGATGTGACCAGTGGCTTTGTTTTTTTTCCACACCAGGTGCTATATTAGAAGAGTACCAGTCATAGCAGACATTTTTGTGGTGCTTGTCCAGTGCCGGGCACTGTGCCAACATCTTTACATATGTTAACAAATCCATCTTCACAACAACCCTATGTGGTAGGGACACAGACGAAGAAGCTGAGACTCTGAGAGGTTAAGTACCTGCCCGAAGTCACAGAGCTATTAAGTGGTAGAGCTGAGATTTGAACTCAAGGATTGGACCCCAACATTTGTGCTCTTCCCCACTCTGCTTTACTCTCAAGTCTCCTTTGTCTATAAAGTGGGACCAGCCGTGATTGTGTGCCATAGGTTTAATCTGGGGATGAAATGAGCCCATAGCTATGACAGAACATTGCAAGTAAAGAGCACTGTTGTGACAGCAGGGGCGAGTGTTACATGTTCTTCATGATTGCATCTGAGTCCACTGTGTTTGGATAAAGGGACCAGGGGATTTAGCCAGTCACTCCATGTGGTGCACCCTCCCCCAGATCCTCCCCTCAGGTCTTATTTGTGGGAGCCTACATCCAGTACATGGTTTGGTACTGCATCAGGTGATTGTGTGTTTCCTTTTTTGTCCCTTTGAACACATAAGGGTACAGGTTTGGGTGGTGCTTGGTGAGGGGTACCTGAGGTTTGCAGCCTCTGCTGAGAGCACCTCAAGCAGCACACAGCCTGGGGCCCAGGGCAATCAAGGAAGCTGCTTCCCTCCCACCTTCTTAAACTGCCAATCCTTGTGCAGGGAGAAAGGGAGGCCACAAAGGCCGGGCAAGGCAGTACACGAGCCCCGAGGAGATCGACGCACAGCTCCAGGCTGAAAAGCAGAAGGCCAGGGTGAGTACGTGCCTGTCCAGGCCACTCCAGTAGCCCAGGGCGGCACCCTGCGCTTTTGGCACCCGGAGAGGCCAGGCAAGGACCACCCATTCTCAAGAAGCAGCTAACACCTGAGGTTCGATTGGAGGGGACAGGCAGCAGGTAGCAGATGGGAGTCCCAGAGCAACCGCTGAGAGTCAGGAGGAGAGCCAGCCTCTGACTGGATCAGTTAGAACTTTGTCCACTCAGCAGCGAGTGCCTTGGTGGGTCTCTGTTTGTGGTCCTGTGTTCCTGCTCCTGTTCCTCTCTCCCTCGCCCAGCTCTGCCCGTCTGCAGCTCGGGCTCTCGGCACCCCTACTTGTGTGCTCCAGCCATGCAGGACTGCTGCCAGCCCTGCTGTGACATGATGCCCCTGCCTTCCCACACCCCCAGCAGGCAGAGTGCCATTCGTTCCTTCAGACCTTGCTCAGCATCCCCTCCTCCGTGACTCCCACCCTTCCCCCTCCGGTCGAAGCTTAGGCGGTCCCTCTATTCTGTTCCCCCAGTCCCTTTTCCAGCCCACTGTCAGGAAACAGAACATGTTTCCATTGTTGGTGTCCATGTCCCTACCACACCATTAGATCCTCACCTGGCTAAGGGCCAAAGGGAGCACAGTCAGGCTGGATGAGGGGCACGGCTGTGAAGTGTCAGGGAGACTGACACTTCATGCCCATCAGAGGGGCGTGGGGTGGCGTGGGGTGGTGGGGAGGGCCTGGTGGAGGAACCAGAGGCTGACCAGGACCTTGGAGAGTGTGCGGGCAGGTGCTAAGGGGCAAAGGTCATATGGTTTTTGTAAGGGATGTTTTTGGCTGGGAGGCAAGAAAGGTAGAGGGAAGCGTCCTGTCGGCGTGTTGTCATGGGAAGCTGGCACAGCCGGGCCTCTGTGTGGGCAGGTTGGAGTGGCTGGCCCGCCACTGACGGAGAGTGGAAAGCAGGGGGCCTTGCCCAGGACAGCAAGGACAGTTTGGCAGCTCCACGTGGCAGCAGGGAGAGCGGGAGGGAAGCTGAGCAGGCCTGTGCTTTCCAGCCCCACAGCCACGTCCTTTGGACCCTAGGAGACGAGCTGCTCACCCTGGTTGTCTGAGGTACCTGGGCTGAGAAGAGGAGCAGGGCCTTTTATGGCTGTACGAGGTGGTGGTTGGACTGGAATTGGCTTCCAGGCTGTGGAGCCTAGTGGAGAGGCTGCCTCTGACACAGGTCCCCCACTGGAGGCCAGCATGGCAGAGTGGGGCTCTAATCATACTTGGCCGCAGCCTTCTGGGGGCCTGATTTCTCAAGGTCCACAGTCTGGGGGTGGTGGCGGCTGGATCACAGTCTTGGGGGTTTGTTTTGCATTTTTGATACCTCACGTTGTCCATTTCTGAAACAGGAAGAAGAGGAACAAGGAGAAGAAGGTGGAGATGGGGCTGCAGGTGACCCCAAAAAGGAGAAAAAATCCCTAGACTCAGATGAGAGCGAGGATGAAGAAGATGATTACCAGGTACTGAGTCTGAGGGGGGCCTGGGACCTAGACTCATCCATTCAGCAAACATTACCCGTCCCAGTAGTACAGGCAGAGTCCTTGCTCTTAAGGGTTTACATTGTAATAGGGAGGTACAGACGATAAGGAATGAATGAACAGTATGATTTCAAGCAGCCAGAAGTATTATGAATAAGACAGACCGTGATCGAGGGTACTTGGAGTAGTGTGTGCTGAGGTGACTTTTAAACTGAGATCTGAAAAGCAAGGTGGAGCCAGCTGTGTGAAAACTGTTGTTCAGAGTAGTCGAGGCAGCCAGGTTAGCAAGGGCAAAGGCCCTGGGAACAACCTGGGCAAGTTCAAGGAACAGAGAGGCTAGTGGGGCTGTGACTTGGTTGGTACAAAGTGGAGTGGTGAGGAATGAAGGAGGAAAGGTTGGCAAGGGCAGCTCCTGTGCAGCTGTTGAAGGGTTTTGGTTTCATTGTGGTAGGTAGTGGGCAGCTGGCAGAGGCCTTGAAGTAGGAGACAGAGATGACCAGATTTGGGTTTTTTTTTTTTCCGGTACGCGGGCCTCTCACTGTTGTGGCATCTCCTGTTGCGGAGCACAGGCTCCGGATGCGCAGGCTCAGCGGCCATGGCTCACGGGCCCAGCCGCTCCGCAGCATGTGGGATCTTCCCGGACCGGGGCACGAGCCCGTGTCCCCTGCATCGGCAGGCGGACTCTCAACCACTGCGCCACCAGGGAAGCCCGCTTTTTTCTTTTTTTAATAGATTTTATTTCTTTATTTATTTTTGGCCATGTTGGGTCTTCGTTGCTACATGTGGGCTTCTCTAGTTGCGGCGAGCGGGGGCTACTCTTCGTTGCGGTGTGCGGGCTTTTCATTGCGGTGGCTTCTCTTGTTGCGGAGCATGGGCTCTAGGTGCACGGGCTCCAGTAGTTGCAGCACGCAGGCTCAGTAGTTGTGGCTCACAGGCTCTAGAGCACAGGCTCAGTAGTTGTGGCGCACGGGCTTAGTTGCTCTGCGGCATGTGGGATCTTCCCAGACCAGGGCTCGAACCCCTGTCCCCTGCATTGGCAGGTGGATGCTTAACCACTGCGCCACCAGGGAAGCCCCCAGATTTGCTTTTAAAAGATTGTTTTGGCTCCTCTGCCGAGAGTGAGTTGTAAGGTGTTGAGGGTGGAAGCCGGGAGACGGCAGCAGGTATCCAGATGAGAAATTGTGGCTGCGTTAGGCTGGTGGCAATGGCAGTGGAGAGGAGTGGGCAGATTCAAGCCATGTCTTAGAGGTAGACTCATTGGGGTTTGCTGAGGGAAAGAAAAACGAGGTTGTCCTTAGGATTGGGAGGAACGGGGTGGGTGAGGGCTGAGTCTCCAGTTCTGTTTCAGACAAGTTAAATTTGTGATGTCAGGTATCTGGGTGGAGGTGTAAACGTGTAGCCGATTGGGTAGAGGTGCCTGGAGCTCCGTGCAGTGCTCAGATTAACTGGTGTTTGGAAGCTGTCTCCCTGGTCTTTTAAAGAGAAAAGCTGGGTTGACAGGGCCTGAAACTTTGATCGAACCTGTTACGTCTAGCACTTGTGCTCTCACTTCTTTCTGAACTTCCCCAGGGCAGGTGGGAGGTGCGAGCTCCAGGTTCTTGTGCCGCCTCCCCAAACCTGCAGACTGTGTGACTCGTTCCCAAGTCCCATTTCCCCGCCGTCACCCGGATGGCTAGGGATTGGCCCACCCTGCTGTGGGGATCCAGCATGGCTTGTTGCAGTCAGGCATGGCGTTCCATGGAAAACTGCTTTCAGAGGCTGAGCTCGAAGTGAGGGAGTAACTCTCTGTGCTGAGAGCTTGTGAGTTGGCCTCTGCCGCCTGTGAAACTAGGATAACGATCCCTGGTGGCCGGGACTAGGCACAGGATGGGCTCTGGTCACCCGTACTCGCTCTCCCTGCATCTCCCCAGGTGGTGAAGACACCCAAGCACTGTTCCCACCGTGAGGCTGGGCCAGGAGTCACGTGGCCTGGGGGTGGAGCGGGAGTTTGTCCTAGTCCAGGAGGATGTGGAGATGGGGAGTGGCCTTCAGGGGCTCTGCAGGCCAAACTTCTCTGACAGCCGGCTTCTTGTCCTATCTTAGCAAAAGCGCAAAGGTGTAGAAGGGCTCATTGACATTGAGAACCCCAACCGGGTGGCACAGACAACCAAAAAGGTCACACAGCTGGACCTGGATGGGCCCAAGGAACTTTCAAGGAGAGAAAGGTAACCTCTGCTTCTGAGCCTTGTGACTTGGGCCTGGGGCTGAGGCCCCCAGCTCCTCTGCCCTTGCTTCCTGGGCTCTTGAGGTCCCCAGTGGCTGGTGGGCGCTCTGGCTCCGGTATTTATTTCTCTGTCATCTCATTCTCCCAAAGGCCCTATAGAAGCTTCTCCCCCACAAAACAAAGCAGAAAACAGAATTTTTTCCCCCAGTGGAAGCATAGCAGGAAAAACAGAAATTATGCTGTAGCCCCTTCCTCCAGGGCACCCCACTCCAGGGATACCTCCCTTATCCAGCCTGATCTGACCCTTCTTGGCCTGCATCCATCCCTGATGTTGTGGCCATAGGGATTGGGAGGGGACTGGGGACCCGTGCCGTCCAGCACTGTGCAGGGAGGTCCACCAGCTGCCCCAGTCCTCTCTGAGTCCCAGGTGAAAATGGAGCTGCAGAGAGCTCGCTCACAGGCTGTGCAAGGGTCACACCAAGTGCTACAGTGCCCTGCACACAGCTGGTCTTTAACAAGTTGTTCCCTGACTTCTCACGGCCACCAGGTGACCAAGGGCCTCATAGGAGGTTGAAAGCTACTAGGAAAAGCCACCCTGATTTCTCTCCTGACTGGGTTGCTTGATTTAAATCCACCTTGCTGTGCTGACTCTGTGACAGCTGAGGGGGGTCTCTGAAAACCCCGTGGGGAAGGCCCACAAGCTTGGGGTGTGATTGGAGGCTGCTGAAGAGTCTCCCCTTCCAGCAGCTTCTTTCTCACCAGTGAAACCCCCTCTGAGGTTGCAGAGTGACAGCCACTGCTGGCTTGTTTGCTGAGTGTCATCAAGGAGGGGGCACATGGAGCTAGGGCCCAGGCCTGAGTGCTTGGGCTTTATTCTGGCTCCCGCATCCAGCTCAGCTGCTAATGGTGGGGAAGATGGCCCCTGTGACACCATTTTACCCAAACAGAGAAGAAATCGAGAAGCAGAAGGCAAAAGAGCGTTACATGAAAATGCATTTAGCGGGGAAGACGGAGCAAGCCAAGGCTGACCTTGCCCGGCTGGCGATCATCCGGAAACAGCGGGAGGAGGCTGCCAGGAAGAAAGAAGAAGAGAGGAAAGGTAAGTCTTGAGCCGCTGGTGTGGCAGCCTGACTGGTTCTGGACAGGCCACCAAGCCCTGCACTTCAGTGTCCTTGTCATGAAGTGGTATGAGGTCAGACTGTTCGGTAGAGGCCTACCGTGTGTGGGGGGAGGGCGGTGTGGGTGTATGTGCACGTGCGTGCCTGTCTGCCTGCCTTTCTCACTGTCAGATGGAGGGGGGTGTTCCTGCCCGCCACCTCCCAGGATGCTAGGAGAGTCCAGCAGCAGCGGAGTCAGATGTGAGTTTGAATCTCAGCAGAGCACTGTCCACAGCATCTGAGGGAGGCCTCAGGATGCACCTACCTTAGAGGCTAGAAGGTTCCCCTAAGGTCTCTGGTGTCTTGTGTAGCCTGGAGAGCTGCCTGGGGTAGCTCTTCATATGTCAGCATTTCATATTTCAGCTGGATGTCACAGATGATATCTGGCCCAGGTGTCCCTCTTCCCCGCTGCCTTCCTTCCAGTGGGGCCAAAGGTGGTAGGGATTCTTCCAGGCCAGGTTGGCTGTGGGGAACCGGTCTGCTTTAAAGGAGCATTTGACTCATGACCTTCTGGCCTCATGCACTCCTCTCTCCATCTGTGGGGGGCCATGAGTGTGTTGGGATCTTGCTGTCCTGCTTTCTAGGCCTAGAGATGGGAAATCAGTTGCCCTAGGGCATTGTCACCACGTTGGAGATACCCAGTAATCTCAACTTCCCACTAGTAGCTCCTTTCACAGACCTCAAGCAGCAAAGGACCTCATGTGTAACTATTTGAACGTTGCTGATTGCAGGCTTCAGAATCCATGGGGAGAGGTTGGAATTACAGGGCTCTGCCTGGGGGGTGGGCTAAGAAGAGTTTCCATTTGCTCAGTAGATTGTGTGTTGGTGGGCTTTTGTGGAGGGGGCAGCCACCCAGACTCCACGAGAATGTCTGGACACGTGGGTCCGGTGGCTTCCAGGGGAGGGCGTCAGTCCGGGCCCTTCTCTTTGGGTCGCTTCCTCATCTGCCAGCTGAACCAGTTGCACAAAATGTTGTCTGAGGCCTTTCAGACCTACAGTTGTATTATGGTTCGGGGGTGTGCGGGCTGTGTATGTGGAGGGGTGGTGTTGTCTTGTAACTCCTTCCCTTCCTGCTCCTCAGCAAAAGATGATGCAGCTTTGTCAGGAAAACGAATGCAGTCGCTCTCCCTGAATAAGTAGCACGGCCTGTGGGAGGAGATAGCAGGGAACTGGGCCGTGCTGCCAGGACCTCTGCCGTGTCTCACCCACCCTGTGCCCCGGCGCCACTGCAGCAGCCCCTCGCGGCGAGGAGCCCCCCACGGCTCCTCTTCATCTTGGCACAGAAATCGTTTGGGGGGGATGGTGGGTGGGGGGAGGGGCAGCTGCTATCTTTGAGACAGAAAGATGCAGGACAGCATTTCATATGTAACCATTTGAATGTTTTGGCTGTTTTTAGAATTCAGAACCCTTGTGGGGGGGGTGCCTGGGAGGTGGGGTAAGAAGAGCTTCCGTTTGTCTGGTCGATTGCGGGGCAGGGGGCGGTTGAGCCGCAGTAGCTGCTGACAAGTTTGTGATGGACGGCCCCCTGTCTGTGTTGCCCCGGCGCCCAACTGGGGGGCTGTCGCCTGGGAGCCAGGGCCCTGGGTCTCTGAGGGTCATGGCTCATCCCCAGCCAGTCCCCTCTGACTGAGGCTTCACTCCTGACCTTCCCACCCTACTCCCTACCCCCGACTGACTCTGGCCAGGGCCCGGGCCCATTCTTAACCCTGCCCATGGATCATTTCAAGAAACCTGTTTACTGTGTAGCCCCCAGGCAAAACATGCTCCACAAGTCCAACTTGTATATTTGGCAAATTAAACTTGACATTATCATAATTCTGGTTCTGTGATCTGTCTCTGGGCCCCCATGCCTGGGCTGTTTTCACCCAGCAGGACAAGGTGTCACTCTCAGGCAGGCCCACCCCAGGGTTCGGGTGGCACCAATCCGGGTACAGGGACTGGACCCCGGGCATCCGAGCTGGGAGAGACTTCAGGATACAGGAGCCAGCCCCCTCCCCTCCTTTAATCAAGCGGGGACCTTAGGCCAGAGGGGCCAGGGACCTGTGCACAGTACATAGCGTCCTGTCCTTCTGGTGCCCCCTGGTGGTGACAGCCTCAGGATTTCAGGGCTGGGAGTAAGGGACCCAACACCCAGCATGACTGCTAGGCATTACCTTGTTCGTGGTGGGATGGCAGTGGGGAAGCCGAGGCTTAGCACAGTCACGTGGGCGCCCGTTCTGCTTCTGCACCCCTCCAGGAGGGGCACCGCCTCCTAAACAGCAGTCCCCTCTGCGCGGTCCTGAGAGGCGAATGGGCGCCAGGCAGGGAGGGACTTGGTGAAGACTAAGGGGAGCTGTGTAGCCTGAGCTGTCTCTGGGGACTGAGAATTTTTATCTCCTGATTTAAAAAAGAATCAGTGGGTCTCCTCTCACCGAGGAGACTATCCTGAGGGACAGGCCCTAGAACAGTGGGGGGGGGGGAGGCTTCCTTAAGTATCATTTGTCCTGAAGATGTGAGGACAGTTCACAATTAGATCTACTGATGTAATTCATTACCTAGTTGGACTAAAAGAAAAACCATGGTTACGTAAACAGGTAACTAAAAAGCATGTGAGGGCTTCCCTGGTGGCGCAGTGGTTGAGAGTCCGCCTGCCGATGCAGGGGACATGGGTTTGTGCCCTGGTCCAGGAAGATCCCACATGCCGCTGAGCGGCTGGGCCCGTGGGCCGTGGCTGCTGGGCCTGTGCGTCCGGAGCCTGTTGCTCCGCAATGGGAGAGGCCGTGGCGGTGAGAGGCTCACGTACCGCAAAAAAAAAAAAAAAAAAAAAAGCACGTGATTAAACAAAAACACCTGAGTAAAATAGGAATGGAAAAAAAAGTCCTAAAAAATGATGAGCAGTTAGTAGAAACCAACCGCAAACATCAAATAGAGAAATAATAAGTTTCCACTAAAGCCCAGAACCAGCCCACAATGTGCAACCACTTGTCTAGGAATCTGACTGCTGAATGAGTGACAGAAAAGACACCTGGTCCTGGCAGCTCCCAGGCTGGACTGCAGCAGGGAAGGAACCATTTGGGGGCAGCCTCTTGGGTTTAAGGATCAGCTGTGCTGGCAAACAAAAATAAGCTACCAGTGCTCTGCCCAAACTAACCTCTCCTTCTAGACACACAGGCCGGCGTGTCTACGGTTGCATTTTTATTACCTCCACATTTTGAAGCAGTTCATGACCAGCAGAGTGCTTTGGGGACATTTTTTACAATAAATGGAAGCATTTCTTTAAGAAAAAGGCAATTGTTCCTTCAGTAGGTAAGCCTCCCGCCCCTCCCCTCCCCTCCCCTCCCCACCTGAGGGAGCAGCCTGTGGGGACCCGAACTGGTACCCTAGAAACATTCAGCAAAGCGATCCTTCGCCTCCCTGACCCCCTTCCCTCAGCAGCTGGGATGAGGGCAACAGACTCCTCACAGGTCATTTGATCTTGAGATCCTTCAAGGCTGACTCCAAGCTCTGGAAGGAGACAAATAAGATGGGCTGGTTCTCAGCTGTCCTGCAGACACCCCACCCACAGGGACCTGGCCTGGGACAGAGAACCTGGTCTTTGGGGTCAGGCAGACCTGGGTTTGAATCCCAGCCCTAAAGGAAGATGCTGCAGAGGGTGCCAAGGCCCAGATGCCAAGGAGCCCTCACCCCACTGAAGTGCCCTGCGGGAAAGAAGGAGGAGGACTGGGGCATCCAGGTGGCTGCCAGGGAGAAATGGGCGGCCTGCGGGGAAGCGAGGCGGTGGGGGGAGGGCAGGCCTCACCTTCACATCCCAGATGCTCATGCCGCCGTCCATGCCTGTAGTGCAGAACTGCGAGCACTTGGCCTTCCCCCCACTGAGCACCGAGATCTGGCTGCAAAGAGGATGAGGGCTTTACAGATCCCAGCCTGTGCCTGGGCCGTGCTCCGGCCCACTCTGCCCTCCAGGAGCTCCCCAACTTTTGGGGGAGCCCACCCCAGTGAGTGTGAGTGTGTGTGCCCAGCAGGGACAGCCCAGGAGGCCGGGCTGTGAAGGATCACAGAGGACAACAGGACGGGGCTCCTGAGTCTGCTTTAGGGACAAGCAGTAGTCCCTATGCAAGGAGCACAGGGCAGCCGGGCAGCTGGAATAGGACGCACAAAGGCCTGGGCAGGGGGTGAAGGCACACATGCTGGGGGAATCAGAGTGATGGAGCATAGTAGGGTGGGGAGAAGAAGCAGAAGATGGCACTGAGTGGATGCAGGGCTAGTTCTGAAGAGCCTTGAAGGCCGGGCAGAGGAGTTTAGTTTGAAGACGTTGGGCCACGCAGCCACAGGAGGGTTTAACTAGCCTAGGGGCAAGGTCAAAGTCTCGCCACGCTTCCTCTGATTTGTCCTGGGGTGGACGCCTGTGGCTGGCAGGATCCGGGAGTCTCTGGCTCTGGTTCCACTCTAGTTCCTCAGGGAGGCTGCTGCGAGACCCTTCATTCCGCCCCTCCCCCCCTCCAGTCACTGCCCGGCCACCCCCCAGAACGGTCCCACAGTGCGTCCTGAAAACTGAAAACGCAGAGCAAGGCTGACTGCTCTGCCCCACCTGATGCAAAATCTCAAGAGACTGACCAGCTTCCTAAGTGGGCCTGCACATCGACGCTGCCTGGGTGGGTGTGGAGCTCGCCCTTCGGCCCCGCTCTCACCTGACACTGTTCTTGTGCAGTGAGTCCAGGCCCCCGCTTGCTGCCGTGCTGCCCTCCGAGCTCGCCTTCTTGTCGAGGTTCTGGAAGCGCTCGCGGGCCGTCAAGCCGCGCTGCGAGCTTTGCTTGGGCACGTCCAGCCGCCCACCGAAGCTTAGTGTCCCCGCGGCGCCGTCGTAAGTGAACAGCACCGGGAAGCAGTCGTGGCCCTGCAGCGGGGAGGGGCGGGGTGACATTGGAGCGCCCCCACTTTCCTCCCGGGGAAACCCAGGCCGAAGGGCAGGTGCAACGCCGAGGGGCGCCCGGCCACAAATCGGGGGGGTCCCAGAGGCTGGATGCAGGGCTTGGGTGTAGCACAGGGAAGCCGATGCCAGCTCGGGGACACAGTCGGCGACCCCAGGTGTAGTAACAGGGACTGGATGTCGGGGCTGAGCACCTAGGAGCAGCCCCCTCAGCCAGCAGGGCCAGTGTTCAGTTGAGAAAGCTGGTCTGGGACTTTCCTGGGAGCCCAGGGGGCCTTGTCCTGCCTAGACAGTTACACCTGCTCTGGGAGAGACCCCA
Organism: Globicephala melas; assembly: GCF_963455315.2. Lineage (NCBI taxonomy): Eukaryota > Metazoa > Chordata > Mammalia > Artiodactyla > Delphinidae > Globicephala > Globicephala melas. The sequence goes on along the minus strand of NC_083328.1, from coordinate 6,041,915 downwards.
CAGCTGGACGTTTGTCTAGGCAGAGCAGGCCTGATCCCCCTCTGGGACCCCATTAGGTTCCCTGAGGCCTGAAAAGAGCCTTGACATAGGTGGGCAGGAGGAGGGAGGGAGAGTAGTGTCCTTCTGGACACACAGGACTGCACTCCCCCACAAGCACTCATTCTCTGAGTGAGGAGGTGTGGTCCTGTCATTTTCATTGGCCAATAAAATGTAAGCAGAAAGATTAGGATCCAGGGCCCAGTTCTCCACTTCCCCTCCTCACTCCACGGGAGACAAAGCTCCCATCTGCACTGAGCAGAGCCCCCCTCACAGCGCCCACGCTGGACAGTCAAAGGGAGCAAGAAACAAACCTTTACTGTGTTAGGCCACTGCAGTTGGGGATTTTTTTGTTGTTGTTACCACAGCATAACCCAACCTATTTTGGCCAACAGAGATATGGATGGATGGGTGGGTGGATGGGAGGAAGGAAAGGAGGAAGGAGGGACAAGTAGAGGGCTGCCTAGGCATCTCGGGGCTCGCTGGGAGATCTGCTGTCACCGGCCCCTGCTCCCCCGCCCCCGCGCCCCCTTACCGCTGCCACCAGACTGTTTTCTGTGATGAAGGTCAGGGCCAGCAACGGCAGCGTTTCAGAGGCCAGAGTCGCGACGCTGAGTGAGAGAGAGACGTCAGCCACACCGGCCCCTTGTGCTCGGTGCCTGGGTTGCCCCCCATTCGGGTGACCTGTACTCACGCCATCTTCTTGTCGGCATCAGCCAGGCACACGGTGCTGTCATGGCTGACCCAGGCCACACGGCTGCCGCTGGCGGAAAAGCAGACCCCGTGCACCCAGCCGCAGCTGCTGCTGGACTCAAACATCAGCTCCCCGAAGGGCATCTTGGAGCCCCACGGGGTGGGTGCTGGCCGCTCCTCCACCTCCTTGATGTAGGCTGAGAAGATCCTGCCAGGAGAGGCAAAAGAGGGGGTGACCGGGGGTCTGGGAGGGGCCTGACAAGGGACTCCCTCTCCCAAACTGGCCTGCTGAGGCCAGAGCACCCGGCTGAGTCCAAGGGTACTGTAGCCGGCTTTCCGTGACCTGCATCTTCACGCTCAGACAAGTCTGGGCCTTGGTGCCCACTTTGGGCAATGGTGTGGGGTCAGGAGGTCTCCCAGCTCAGGGTCCCAGGAGCTCCCAGGACCCTTGGGGCCCTCACCTGAGGACTGACCATCCACGGCCGACGTGGCTCCCAGGGCGTCTCCTGTCCCCCTCACACTGACCACTACACTCCAGGGCTAGCCCCTAGGATGTGCCCCCCCTCCTGCTCGGCACCGTGAACCAATCCTGCCCCCCTTCCTGCCAGCTCCACCAGTTCCACTCGCCATCCCAGGGCCAGCCCGGAGTCATCTGACAGGTCAGGGTGCCAATAAGAGCCTCATCAGGACCTCCTCCTCTCTGTGCCTGGGGCCTCTGGTGCCTGCTGTAGCGTCATTTCCCAGGGCAGATGCAGAAACCCAGGCCATCTGCCTGGAGCTGGGAGCCGGAGACCTTGGGAGACTCGGGGGGCGGGGGGGGTAATGGGCCCAGAAGTGACAGCCAGCCAGTGGCAGGTGGAGACTCTTTGTTCCAGGCCTTAAGATAACGAGGCAGGGTTTGTTCCAGCCTATCAGTCATTATACCTTAATGTGAAAAAGTACACCCACTCATTTTCCCTCAGATAGAAGCCAAGAAGCTGAAGGAGTGGGAGGTTCTCATGAGTACAAGAGGGCCTAGAAAAGAAATCTTGCTGACATTAAGTGGTGGCAAGGGGCACATCCTTTTAAGACTCCACAGAGGCTGGAGAGAGGACCCAGGGATGACCCTTCAAAGAGCAAAACCTCACAGAAGCTCGACTGAGGCCCCCAGGTCACCTGCTGACAGCAGAGCTGGTCTGGAAGGTGGGTCGTGGGGCTCCCAGGACGGAGCTCCCCTCCACCCTCCGATCCCTGTCCCTGTGTCGATGGCAGGGCCCCCCTCACCGGCACTTGAAGTCACAGGAGCCGGCGGCCAGGAGCACGTTGTTGGGATGCCAGTCCAGGCTGAGGATGGTGGAGCGAATGGGCTTCTTGATGTGCTTGCAAACCCACCTGGACACGGCAGGCAGACAGGTAGGGAGGAGACAGGGACACACAGGTGGGCACCCGCCAACCCGGAGGCTCCAGGCTCCCACTGGGCCCTGTAGACCACAGAGATCCCAGGAGGAAGGGGCCTGGGTCCAGGCTAGCAACGTGCCAGGTCCCATCCAGGGTGGGGACACCATCCCTGGTCTTGCGACAAGCCTGGGGCAGCTCAGTGAGAAGTCACGAGGCCGCTAACTGGTCAGGGTTGGATTTGAACTCGACTCTTGGACTCCAGCCTGACCTCCCACCTGGCCTCTGCCCTCAGGGACCCCGGGGAGAAGATCATGACGTGCCTGGGAGCTTGTGAGTGGGCCCTGGAGTGTGATGGGCCGGGAGCCTTGGGCGAGTGATCTGCCTCAGGGCCTTTGCTCATCTGTAATGGGACTGCAGCAGACGCCCAGTCCAGGGGGCTGATGGGAGGGGGTGGGTCAGTGCCAATACGTGTGCAGGGCTTAGCGTGATGCCTGCAGAGGCGGCCCGGGTGCTGCCTGGGCCCTTATTACTGAGACAGAGCTGTGGGAGGGCAGGGGGCTGTGCAGAGAGCCTTTCGCCTCGCCTCCAAGGGCCAGAGAGGACACACTTCCCCAGGGTCATGTGAACAGGGGTCCTGACTCCCCGTCCCGTGCTTTCTGGGACCCTCTTGTCCCACCACCTGTTGGTCTGCAGCCCCAGGTCCCTCCCAGCCCACTCTGGCCCCACCCAGGCACCCACCAGTCGTTTTCCTGCTCAAAATAGCAGATGGAGATGACACGGGAGCCACTGCCCACAGCAAACTTGTTCTCCTGGGGAGCCCAGCGCACACAGCGAGCGGCGCGGTTGATGCGCAGGATGACGAGCGTGGGCTTCCATGTGCGGCCTTTCAGCGTCCACACGTAGGCATTGCGGTCTGTGCCGCAGGTCACGATGCGGTTACTCTCGGGGGCCCAGTCGATGCCTGTGGGGTGGGAGGAGGCACTAGGCTGAAGCCATCCAAGCAGAGGTGGCTCTACAGTGTACGCATGGGGGGCCTTAGAGGCCACAATCGGGATGAAAGCTGCTCCAGGGGGTACTACTGGAGTTCACTGGGGGTGTTACAGCTCCCCCAGCTATCAGCAAACATGCTGGAAGGCCAAGCCAAGAGACTGAAAAGAAATGGGTCCTTGGTAATGCTGAGCTGCTGGATCACACCTTTCCTGAAGCCCTTAAACTTCTGAGTTTTTCAGTAACATAAACCAATCAATGTAATCCCTTTATAACTTAAGCCACTTTGAATCAGCGTTCTGTTACTTGCAACCCAAACTATCCTACCTAACATAGTGAGTAGGTGGATGGCCCAGCCCTGCCCTGTCCCCTGCCTTCTTTCAGGAAGATGACCCCAGCCAGCCCAACCCACCTGTCACCTGCCCGTTGTGCTCCTTGAGCTCGTGCACCTGGACCCACTTGTTCCCACTCTTCTCATAGATGTGCACCTCGTGGTTGTTGGGGCAGATGGCGATCTCTGCAGGAGAGACGGGTGGGCGTGGGGAGGAGGCATGCGTGCCCAGGCTCCCCCATGACTCCCCACCTTCTCAGGCCACCTGAGCAACACTTTGTCCTCTGCTAATGCACTCTCCTCCTCTGCCTCAGGTCCTGCTGGGCCCCCCTTGGGATTCCTCCCCAGGGGCTGGCCACCCCTCATCTGCATCCCCCAGCCCCAGTGTCCCCAAGGCAGTCTCGCAAACCTGCGGGAGCTCTCCCTGCCCCCTGCTCCGCCCCTGCTCCAGCCACGGTCTCCTTGCTGCTCCTGATGACACCAGGCTCTGCCACCGCGGGGCCGTTACACCCACCCTGGCCTTCGCACGCTGGCTCCGTCACCTCCTTTGGGTCTCCATGCAAACGTCACCTCCCCTGAAAGCCCTTCCCTGGCCCCCTTTTCTAAACTAGTGCCTTGGCTCCATCGCTTTCCCCTCACCCTTCATGTTTCCTCAGAGCTCATTTCACTGCAGGTTACATTTCCCATCCCCAAACCCTCCCGTAGCCGTGAGCAGAGGGCAGACCCGCTGTTGTGCCCACCCAGTCCTGGCACCCAGAGCAGTGCCTGGTGCAGGCAGGGCCGTGCTCTCGCCTCCAACCCTCAATGCCCGCTCGCCTGGCTGCCCTGCTTGGGTCCCTTCCCCCCATCACTCAGGATCTCAGGATCGGGGGTCAAGCAGGGGGACAGCTTCCCACGGCATCCGATGGTGGGGGGAGGGCACTCACGGGTGCGGTCCTTGTTCCAGGCATGGCAGCTGATGGGCTCCACCAGGAAGCTGTGATAGGCCATGGCTGCTCGGCTCCTGTGCCCAAGACAGAGAGGGAAGCCAGGTCAGCCCCGCCCTGCCCAGCCAGCCTCGCGGGAGGGCAGCCAGGGGGCCACCCTGGCCTCCCGACTCTGGCCTAGCGCTTTGCTTCCCTCCTGGGGCCTCAGTTTCCCTCATGAAACAGCAGCTCTCATGGGATGTGTCCGAGGCTCCAGGGTACAAACACAAAGGATGGGGTGGGGAGTGGAGGCGGGGAATGGGGGTGTGCGCGAAGCCACTACCATGAGTGGGGTGTGCTGGGACCCTGCCCCAGACAGGCCATCACTCATCATCTGTGCCTCAGTTTCCCAAAGGTGGAAACTCTCGCTCCCCAGGAGTGAACCAGGTCTCCTGGCCTTTGCACATGCTGTTCCTTCCCTCTGCAGGGAAGGCCAAGCCTGATGTGCCTTGGAGGCCAGTTCTGTCCACATTTCACACCAGCGTGCTAGTCTCTCTACACCACCAAATGTCCACCCCTGTTCTATGCGGCAAAGTCCTGCTCAACTGGAAAGACCCAAAGAGAGCATCACTTCCTCAAACCCATTCTCTCCCCACCTCAGCTTCCCACTCATGGGTAGAGCCCAGCAGCACTGCCTACCAGCTGTGTGACCCCAGCATACCACTCGCCCTCTCTGAACCTCAATTTCCACATCTGCCAAATGGGAACAGGAATCCGGTCCCCCGCCCGCCAAGGTGTTAAGAGGGTGAAATAAGACGACACACCACGCCTGGCACATAGTAGGTGATCATGAAATGGCAGAGCTTTGTCTAGAATGGATGTGCCAGCACCCGGCATGCTTCACCTGTTTAGGGGTGGGCCTCCCGGCCGGACCAGGGGCCAATCCAGGGGCCCACGAGCCTCAGGTCTTCTCACTGGCTGTTCCCTCGGCCTTCGAAGCTCTTCCCCCAGATGCCTGCACAGCTCCCACCCTCGCTGCTGCCATTCAAGTCTGTGTCCAAGGCCACCTTCTGAGCAAGGCTGCCTCCCACACCACCTCCACACTCCCTAGGCCCTAGTTTTCTCCAGGGGATAATCTTACTGAACGCGAGTTACTTTGTGCTCATTCATCCTGCCCGTTTGTCTTTCTCCCCCTGCTGGAAAGTAACGAGCTTGATGGAGACACACACTTCTGACCATCTTGTTTACACTTCTATCCCCGGCGCCTAAATGCGTGGCACATAGTAAGCACTCGATAAATATTTGATGAACACAATTGTTTACTGCCATCAGTGTCCAGCAGAGTAAGTTATTTTTTTAAATGTAAAAAAAAAAAAAAAAAGCCACACCGCATTCCCTGAATGCTGCACTCACCAGCTCTAAGCCCTCCTGTATTCTCGACTTGAGCCCCAGATGACGGGTGTGAGGGCTGCGGTTGGAGGGGAAGCCGCCTGCTAGAGTCACGTGGCCCTGACGTGGGTGTTCCCAGGCCCTCGGTCACCTCCCCCACCTGACTGGCAGGTTTGTGGCCCGAGGCTGGGCCCCAGGAAGGCCGCTCCTCAGCCTGGATCTGAGCCCTGACCTCCCCGGAACCCTGGGGTCTCTCTCTGCCCCCAGGGGGGGTCTCGACCAAGACTCCTCTGGGAGGAACAGCACTGAGTTGCGGCCCAGGTACGAGGGTCAGGCTGCAGTGCCGTCCATCATACTGCTGGGGACTCCGGGGCTCAGCGACCACAAATCCCGCTTTAATTTATAGCAGGAAGTCCTGGAAAGTTCCTAAAGCGGCACAGACCACCGCGCACACGTGCACAGAGAGGGCAAGGGACCACCACGCCTGTTCCCGCAGGCCTAGCGCAGGGCCCCGAGTGGGTCCCTGGGCAACATTTGCTGAGAAAGAAGGTGGACACACACAGCCAGGCTGAGGCCACACACGCGCGCGATCAGCCTGGCACGTGCGCATGCGCGCGCACGCACACACTGCTCCCATACACACACGCATGTCAGCCTTGCATGCACACACGAGCACACCGCTCCCACAGCGGCCGCCTCCCCAGCCTCTGTCTCCTTATAAGGCCTCTTTGTGTAAAGCAAAGGCCCCGGAAGTGGCCTCGGAGCCCAGGTCAGCAGGCCTGACGGGGTTTCCCCAGGCACTTCCGCTGCATCCGGGCTGGGTGGGCCGGGGTCATCCACGTCTCCACCGCAGGGAGGGAGCACCTAGGTCTGTCCACTAAGCCGTGCTGCTCTGCCTGCCCCCATTTCCCAAGGTCACAAACGGGGCAGGGGGCGGGGCGGGGTGGTGGTGGTTAAAGTAAGAAACTCACTTCCAAACGCCAGCTAGGTTCTTCTTGGCCCCTGACTCCACAGGAGGCCAACCACCCCCTCCCCTTCACCCCAGGCGGCCCAGCAAAAGCCCAGGGGGTCCCTGGACCCTAGACTCAGACGGAGCAGAACCCAACTTCCCAGCTCCAACTGTCCCAGGCACACTGTCTGGCCGGGCATCTCTGCCCCTTGTCGGCTCTTGGTGAGTGTCCAGACGTGTGGGCCGGGCTCTAACAGCCTGTCTAGGGACTTTTCAGAGTTCCAGGCTGTGAAGATGGAGACACTGGCAATACAGAGGACAGCGGCCCCCACACTTGCCAATATCGCAGCTGAGAGGGCTTGGGGACCCTGCCCATTGTTTCCTGGGACCCAAAGATTCTCAAGCGGGAGAGGGAGGGGCTGATAAAGATGACCACAGCACAGTGGGACAGGCAGGTTCAGAGCACACCTATCAGCCGACCACACTTTAGCATAAATTCAGACAGAAATACTCCCTAGTCTACTGACCCACACTGTAAAGGGGGGAGGGGGTACGGGTGGAAGGGGTGGGAGAGAGGAAGACGTGTTTTCCCCTTTTCATAACTTTTTCATAACTTCTGCAAAGCGGTTGAAAGCAGCAGGGCCTCCCGAGGACTCCCTACCGCCACAGGTTACAAATGCGGAAGTGGCAGCCCAGGGAGGGGCGTGGCTTCTCCAGCCACTGCAGGCTTGAGGATCATGGGATCATTCCGTGTGGTCAGATCCAGGAAAACAGCCTTCACACCAGGCCACCCCGCCACAGGAACTATGTCTTAATCATTCCCAGGGAAACCTCTACCCTACCGAGGGGCGGGCACTGCCCGAGTGTGGACAACGCAACAGCTCAGCGGTGTCTGCTGGTGGAGGCAAAGGCAGGCTGAGGCCATGGCCCCGGGAAACCCACCCACTCATCGCTGTGACCCTGTGAGTCAGCATTGTGGACCCAGTTGATTGTCAAGGACAAAGAGAGAGGAAGGGGCCCTGAGGATGGCGTTGGGACTAGGAGTCCACGTCTAGTGCTCTGTGCCCCCATCACCCTGGAAAGAGAGTGAGGCTGGGGGAGCACGGGCCAAACTCCGACAAACTCCCCCAGCTGGCTCTAACTGTCCCCCACCAGCCTGGAGCCGGGATCTCTCTGTGCTCCAGGTAGCTCTTCCCCCATGTCTGGCACACAGTAGGTGCTCAGGATGAATGGATGGGGGATCACGCAGGGCTGGGAGAGCAACATGATGGCTGGGAGGAGCTTTGGGTCTCCAAGGTGGGGTGTGGGTCTCCAGGCAGGGGGTGCCAAGGACCATGTACCAGGGTGTGGACATAAGCTGCACGGGGACAGGTATATTTGTTTTGTTCACAGATGAATCCCCAGTACCAATTAGAGTGCCTGGCACATAGTAGGTGCTCAATAAATATTTCTTGAATGTGGTTGCATGAATGAATCACATCCGTCTTATGGTATACTTCTTATAGACCAGCCCTATTATTTCACTGGTACATGTATGCAATCTGTAAATATTTACTGGGGAGTATGCGCTCAAGATTTTTTCCTGATAGCGTCAATGATCCAAAAAACTTGGAAATCGTCAATCTAAAGGGTCCTCTCTGAGGATTCGGGGAGAAAACAGCTCCCTTCCAAAGCAAGGCAAGCCAGGCGAAGCCCCCAGCTGCCCAGCCAACGGTCTCAGGCCTCCCATCTTTTTTCTTACATGCTGGGTGCAAATTCTGACTCTCTCCATACTGACTGGGTGCCCTCCGCCCATGTTTCCCCCACATCTCTATCCAGAAAAGTCTGGGGTTGGACGAGGCACCAGCTGTAGGTTCTTTCTTGCTTTCAGAGAAGCTTCGCCGGCCCAACCTTCTCTGAATCCAGAGGTTTGACTGCATTGGAGGCTAAACCAGGCAGGAGCTGCCTGGAGCAAGGATCTCTGCTCTGCAGGCACCCAGGGAAGTCCCCACCCAGCTCAGCCACTCCAGGGAGCTGCCAGCAAGCCATTTTGCACATGTGCTGAGCTGTTACTCAACTTCCTGTTGTATGTGGAACAGCCCTCCTCACCCCAACAGACCAGCCAATCCTAGACCAGCTCCACTCTTTAGGTCTTACAAACCAGGCAAAATCAAGTCAAGAAACACAAATGAAAATAACCATAAGGCACCATAAAGCATCAGCTAAAATAATCCAAACCAAACAAAACCTCAAACACAAAACTCAATGCTGGCCAGACTGTGGAGAAATTCTCATTTGTTGCTAATTTGTTCAGCCTTCCTGAAGGGCGATGGGGTAACATTCAATCCAACCAACTGGGTGGGAACAAACAGAAGAGAAGAACACAAACAGGAACTTAAAATATGTTAACATTTTTGGTGGCATAAATTCATTTTGGTGCTAAAAAAATAGCCGACTTTTTTTTTTTAAAAGCAAACATGTTCATAATAACCTTCTTTAAAATGGTGACAGGATAGAAAACTCCAGATGACTACAAATATGGAAAGAGAAATAGTGATATGAACATGTTGTTATAAGACCTATGTGGATAATATACAAACACTTATGTAATTATGTAATTAATTAACTTGGCTTTTTTTTTTTTTTTTGCCACTTGGCTTGGGGGATCCTAGTTCCCCCACAGGGGATCCAACCAGTGCCCCCTGTAGTGGAAGCACGGAGTCCTAACCACTGGACCAACTTGGCATCTTTAAATGCCCAGAATTTACCCAGGACTTTGACATACATTCTCTCTTTTACACCCTAAAACAAGCCCAAGAAGTTTTCCAGTGTTTGTTTTAACCTTCATCTCGTACAGGAGGAAACAGACTCAGACAAAAGCCAAACTTTGCTCAAAGTCACCCCACTCCTAAATGGCACAGTTTGGGATTCTGACCCCAATCTCAGAGTTTAGGTTCACCTGGACACTGATAAATGTAGGCAAGCCTTATAAATAACAGCAAGGACAATAACAGGGCATGTTTAGTCCCTGTGTGTGCCTTCACTCATGATCGTATTTAAGCCTCACAACTTGAAAGTTCCCCATTTTCCAGATAAGCAAAGTTGAGGCCCAGAGAGGTTAGGTGGCTTGCAAGGTCGGTGGCCAGTGATGGAAGAAGCTGGCGCTCTTACCAGTTTCTGGTCCCGGAGACCTCGCCGGCGGGGGTGCTCTTAACCACCGGGCAACACTGCCCGCCAGGCGGGAGGGGCCGGGGGACAGCCCGGAATAACCTGAGAGCCTCGGTGTCCGCACCAGGCTAGCTCCTGCGGCTTCACGCCAGTCACTACTGTGTCACTGTCACCGCCCGAGGTCCCGGCCCTGGTCGCGGTCCCCACGCCGCCGGCAACGGGGGGCGCCGCTCGGAACGCTCCGGTCTAGCGCCCGGGAGCTCAGGAGGGAGCGTTCCAGACCCGGCCCGCCCCTCCCTGGACCGGACCCCTAGGACCTGGCCCAGCTGGCGGGAGGCGGGCTGAGGGAGGGGGCGGTGGCCGGCAGGGAGGGAGGGAGGGGAGGGGCGAGGCGAGGCGAGGCGAGGCGAGGCGGGCGGGGGCGCCAGCTCATTTCCCGGCTGGAGCAACCCGGAAGGCTGGAGGACGGAGGGGAAGTGACTGGGCGTGGGGCCCTCCGGCCCGAAATAACGGGGCACACCGACGGCGGGGCAGAGTCTGGGGGGAGGGGGGAGGCTGGGGGGGCGGGGAGGCGGACGCGCGGGCCGGGGCGCCCCGAGGGCGCAGACTGCGGGGGGTGGGGTGGGGAGCGCTGCGGTTCCCTCGCCCGGAGGAGGCCGCCCGCCCGCAGCCCGTGCCCCGCGTGTCCCCTCACCTCCAGGCGGGCCCCGTGTGGCCCTTCTCATCCCCGATCTTCCGGCGGCCCCTCGTTGCGTCCTCCCCACCAGCATGAGGTCGCTCCCCGCTCTCCCCACGCCCACCCCCCCCCTCCGGGCCGCTCCCGCGCCCCCTCACCTCGGGGCGCCGCGGCCGCGGACTCTGGGCAGTCGACGCGCCGAACCGGCTCTGGGCCCCGCGCAGCTCTGCCACTTCCTCGTGGGCGGGGGGCGGGGCCTCCCGGCTCAGCCCCGCGGGGACCGGGCGGGACCCGGGCGGGCGGCTAGCGGTTGGAGAGCCCTGGTCCCGCCCACCCCCCGGGGCTGGGGCCGAGCTGACCCGGGGCGCCCTGAAGGCATCCGCCCCTCGCCCCCTGGCGGGCGGGGAGACTGAGGCTCGGCAAGGGGGACACCGCCCGGGCGGGAACCCGAGCCCTGCAGGGCGCACAGCCCCCATCCCCGCGAGCGGCCGTGGGGAGCGCCGGTGACCCAGCAGCTTAGCTGCCTCTCCCGGCCTCGGGCCCCGGCCGCGCGGGGACCACCCCTCCATTCGCGATAGGATGCCCGCTGGGCGCCGAATGTGCGGGGTGTGGGCAGTCAGGGGAGCCGAGGCAGCCCGCCCGCCGCCGGGGTCCTCGCTTCAAAACGGGGCCGCCAACCCCCGGCTGGTCCAGTTCCTTCTCAGTGCCGACTTCCTGCCCCTTTCCACCGCAGACCGCTTCCGACCCTTAAGTTACCCAGCGGCCTGGCAGCCGCCTGTATGTGGGTCTTGGGTCAGGTAGGCCCGTAGGTCTCTCCATCCCTGCCCTCTGCCTCATCAATGGACATGTGGCCAGGTGGTCCCTCCCGCTACGATTCAGCTCAGCTGGTCAGCCAGGCACTAAGCAGCATCACGGATGGGCGTGGGGTCTTCGTGGGTCTCAGGAGGTCCGGGGCCAGGCACCCACCCTGTCAGGTCTCCCCGCTTTGAGCCATGCTGTTTTTCTGTCTGGAACACTTGTCCCACCCTGTCCCCACCTGGCCCACTTCCCTTTATCCTGCAGGACATGAGTGAGTGTCTCTTAGGTCACTCTGTCCCTGACCCCCTCCTCAACAGGATCCTGTGCTCACCAGTCATGGCTTCCATTACACAATTCCACACTTGCGGGCAGCCGGGAGAACGAAAGGTGTCCAAAGGTGAGGAGCACTTTGAGGTGAGCACACAGGGTGCTTGGGAAACTTCAGCTTCAATTAGTAGGACCCTGGCTCTGAGGAGACACTGAGTGGCTGTCAGCAGGGCCCCCCATCCAGCCTTGGCAAATCCAAGTGATGGCTTTAGTCAGAAAAAAGTTTCAGATGGTCTGTACTGGCCACCCCCATCCCGTAAGGACAAGTGCAGTTTAATGCTGAGGTGACATTTGTGTCCCTGCCTTCCATTTACCCCTCCGCAGCTTTGCAGATGCCCAGGGAACCATTCCAGGTGGGACTGAGCCCCATCTCTGATGGCGGCCCCTGAGTGCTGTCACCCAATCAGCGTGTGGTCTCCCCGCCCCACCTCCTGGACTTGTGACCTGAGACGGTGGGTCAAAGCAAAGCCCAGGATCTTGGATGAAGATAGAGGGGAAAGCAGCGCCTTCTGGAATTTGAAAACGAAACTGGAAGAGCCACAGGGAAGCCCGACAACCCGGGGTGGGGGTGGGGAGCGTGATGGAGAGAATCCCAGGAAATGACCAGAGCCCTGGTCAACCTCTGACTGGCAGCCTGAGCCCAACCTGCCTCCGGGGGTTTCTTCAGGTACATGAGCCAAGGAATCTACTTTTTAAGTTGGTTTGAGTTGCTTTTCTGTTACTCATTCCTAAAAGCATCCTAACAAATATGCACACCTGAGGACTCCCTCTTCCTCACGAAACTGAGCTAATTTGGTAAGACTCAAGCTTAGTGTGAGCGGAAACCATATTTGTATTATTCACTCTGCTCTTCCCGGCGCCGAGATCAGTGCCTGGCAGCCAGGAGCACTCAGTATGTATTTGCTGAATGAATCAATGAATGAACAAACCAGTGGGGTTAGAAACTTGAACCCACTTCCGGCTCTGCCGCTTAACCTGTAGTGTAACTTGAATCTTCTTGCAGTGCCTGGGTTTCTGTATCTGTAAAGTGAGGCTAATTCCTAACAAGCACTGCCCGGCCACCTCAGAGGCCTGCGGTCACTGTGGGAAGACCCAGTAGATGGGAAACACACCTCAAGCTGGGAAACGACAGGGGTGTTATTTGAAATGGCTCCCTTGGGGAACAGTCTTCTAAGCCTTAAGTGGAGCAAGTCCTTGGGTGAGGAGAACCTGGTGGTGGAAGAATTTCATCTGGAGCTCAAAGAACAGCTCAGAGAGCTTTCTGTTTCTGCCCGGAATCTGCCTCCCCTGGTGCCCTGGGATGAAGGTCCTACACTCTACCTTCTTCCCTGCCTTCCCAGGATCCCCAGGAGGCAGACACACACCCAGGCTGACTCCTCAGGGCTGGCTGACTTGAGGAGGGCCGTCAGCTGGGGTCTGGTGCAGCGTTTCAGGGCCATCAAGGTCCTCCCTGGCTCTCTGCTCCTTCCTTCTTGCTGCACTGGCCTTACTGCCTCTTGGTCACAAGATGGCAGCCTAGCTTCAGGCTTCTGGACTCAGGAGGTGGTGGGCTGGCCAAGGCAGCGGGAAACCAGGGAGGAAAACCTTCCAGAAGCACGCAGCGCTATCTCCTTCTGTCTCAGCCCCTGCCCACCCCCGAATGGGGACCATAGGTCTTCCCCTGAGATCAAAGAATTGACACCCGGTACCAGGAGGGAAGAGGGGAGACCCTGGGCCTCCTTCCAAGGCCACGCACACATGGAGGTCTGGAGCACACACAGCACTCCTCAGCCGGGGCCTGCTCACACCCCTTCCAAGCCAGAAGGCTCAACTGAGAAACCGAGGTCTACCAGGAGACCCCACAGGTATCGCCGGGGGGTCCCCTCCTGGTTCCAATGACATCACCCTGCTTCTGAGTGTGGTGACAGAACTGGGCTGGGTCGCTAGGCATCTCCCCTGCCTGTCACCACCCAGCAGGGAGCGTGCTTGGCGGTTACCCCTGCGGCTCTGGAAAGGCTACCTTGATACAGGCTGCCCTCCCTCTCTGAACTTGAGTTTTGTCATCTCTAAGATGTGGCAGTCACAGTTCTAACCCTGCAGGGTTGCTGTGAGGAGTTCCTGCATATCAGCTGCTTCCCTTGGTGCCCGGCACAGTGACCTTGTGTGCATGGCACACATTCTTGCTGTGTTGGATCCGCCCATCCTTCCTCATCAAGCCCCACTCATCAAGCTCCTCTACCTTAGCAGCTTTCAAACTTTTTTTGACCATGACCCCCACAGACATATGTTGCGGCCTAGTCCACAGCCCCCTGTGTATCTGAAACAGAAGTACCATGAAGCAGAACTTACTACACACAATGCAGAATGTTGTTTTCTCCTCTAAGTACCAGCCATGATTTTACAACCTACAAATGGGCTCTGACCCTCAGTTTGAAAAACTCAGCTCCAGACCATATTTCCTTTTTTTTTTTTTTCCTGCCGTGCCGAGTGGCTTGCGGGAGCCTAGTTCCCTGACCAGGGATCGAACCCGTGCCCCCTACAGTGGAAGCACAGAGTCCTAACAACTGGACTGCCAGGGAAGTCCCTCCTCCCCTTTTCTGAATGGACCTAGTGGATTCATTTCCTGTTACTGCTGGAGCAACTCACCACAGAGCGGGTGGCTTGAGACAACGCAAGTGTCTTCTCTTACAGCGCTGGAGGTCAGATCTTCACAGCCCACATCAGTAGCTGGAGGGTGCTGGCGGGGTGCTGTTTCTTCTGGAGGCTCCAGGGGAGAACCAGGTTCCTTCCTGCAGCTTTTAGAGGCCTTGGCCTTCTCCCACCCCAATCTGCTTCTACCCCTTCATTTGCTCAGACTCTCCCCTGCCCGCCTCCCTCCTTTAAGGATTCTTGTGATTACACTGGGCTCACCTGATAATCTAGGCTCAGCTTCCCCAGCTCAAGATCTTTAACTTAATCCCATCTGCAAAGCTCACAGGTTCTGGGGATTAGGGCAGGGACATCTTTGGGGGGCCAGTAGTCTACCTACCACACCCAATATTTGAATTAGACACACACATAACTCACATAACTTTATAATGTATAGACCATCTGTACTATTCCACGTGGGGTAGCTTAATGGCCTCACCGACATCGCAGGCACCTGAGGGAACCCTAGGCCTTCGCATCACTGCCTCACTGGGCACACATGAGAACTAAACCACTTGCGTGATTGCTGGGTCAAACTGAAGGGGCCATGCCTAAGCAATTAATCTGGGTTCTGAGGCCAACCCAGTTTTCTCAGCATATTCTAGAAAAAACTTTTTTTGGTTAGCGAATCCTTCATACACCACTTCCCACCCTACCCCACTCTGCTATTAAGGGTCTCCGGGGCCTAGTATAGGGCCAATGCCAAGCCTGAAGGCAAACCTCGGCTTTACTGAATAACAGGAACTGCTAACCCTTTACTACTCCCATTTTACAGGTGAAGATAGTGAGGCTCAGAGATGTTAACTATGTTGCTCAAGGCTACGCAGCTTGGCAGAACTATGACCTGACACCAAAGCCTCCAAAGGGCTTTGGCCACTGTCCCTCCAAATCGGTAGCGATTGTGGACCGAGGACTGCTCGGAGTCTCACAAGCAGGGCGAGATGAGAAGGGACCTTCCACCATCTCAGACCCCAGCACTGCGGGTTTCTGGCTGCCACGACAGGGATGGGCCTTCTTCCATGGACGTGAGATGGCCCAAGTTAAAAAAAGAAAAAAGATGACTCTAGGCTTAAGTTCTTAGAGGCCAAGATAGTAAATTTGTTTCTTTCACAGAATACATCGTTTCTCTAAAAACCTCTGGAATTGCTCCCAAACCATGTGATTTAATGAAACTAAAAAGAAATTGGTAGCTAATTCCTGTTTCTTGGCCTGCTTTTGTCTATCCTTGTTCTGTCACGACAGCCTTGCCGATGTACTGGTACAAACACGTGTACACAAAGGAGCTCCTGCCATTGGTGGGGGGTGGGCAGGGAGGATGCCACAGCAAACGGGAAGAGGCAGGTGCCCAGGTGCTGGGATTCTCTCCTGGAGGGAAGTAATGCTTCCCATGGGTTAGCAAAAGGGCAAATTTACTCTTTTAAGAATATCACGATGTCCTTTGAGAAGTGCTATTACCAGCGTTGTCCTAACTACTAGAGTTGTGTTGGAATCACTGCTCCGCTTCTGGGCACACAGCCATGCTCTAGGCTACGCTGTGTTCATTTATTTGCGCCTCTCAAGAGTCTCAGCCTTGAAATGTCAAACTCTGTGTCTAATTATGATGAAGATGACTTAGTCTGGGCACAATAATCTCTAAACCAAAATGACAACTTGTGCTTTTTCTCTCCCACTGCACACTCCCCTGCACACGCCTGCCACGGGCACTGGGCAGGGGCTCCCTGGCTGCTCATTGGAGGCGGGTTTCTCTGCTGCCTGTATGCAAGCAGGCCTCCTCTGCCGAAGTCCTGCACGGCTAAAACACAGCATTCGAGAACCGGTTCTTTTGGGTAAAGGTTGTACAAGATGGCTCAATATAAGAAACTAAGAATCTAAGGTTCTACCCTAAAAACTAACTAGTATAACAAAGAATTTACCCATCTTTTCCTACTAAAAATGCAAACGGTATAAGGAGACAGAACCAAGAACACATTCAGTATTTTTATTTAATTTTGTAGCGAACAATTTACATACCTCCCCCACCCCTTCCTTTAAGTTAGTGTGACAATTTTCCATAATAAACTACTTAAAGAGAAGCTTTGGTCAAGAATGGAATGAAATAGCAAAACAAAAAACCAAAAAACAAAACCCAAATCACTGCTGCTTCTAAAAAACCAACACTTTCACCAATTATCCTCAAACAAAACACACAACAAGGTTTGCGCCATATGTGTCTTCAGTGTTTCCTGGCGGCCGGCTCTCCTGCCCATCATGCGAATGGCGGAGCTGCCCGGCGCAGCCTGTCCGTCCTCATGCTGGATCTGGGCGGCTCACTCAGCTTCACATTATCCGAAGGCCCTGGATAGAAGACTCTAAGGTCTGGAGAGCGGCAGGAAGAACACCGATGGTCAGTGGGGACCGGCCATCCTGGCGTTTTCCCCAAGGCACTACCCCACACCCCCTCCTTCCTGGCTGTGACCCGCTCCCTCTGAGACGGACTCCGGGACTATGGCCTGCAGGGACTCTCCCAGGCAGGACTCCCCCTGCTGGCCCTTCCAGGCCCTGCGCCTCCTTGTCCCCACGGCCCCAGCCCACAGGCCCTGGGCACACGCCTGCTCCCAGGGCACGTATGTGCTTATCATCTGTGTCACTGGCCCTCACTCCAGGTGCCCTGATGGCAGGCACTCCCGTGTTTCTGTGGCCCCCATGCAGTCAGCCTGGTGCACAACGCCTAGCGGTGCTCAAAGGCGGACGGACCAGAGAGGAAAATGCGCTGGAACTTCCCAGCTAACTCGCACAGGAGAGAAAGGACTTGGCCGCAGGGATCAAAGGATGAAGGGCGGAGCTACCTGCCCAGGTGGAGCTAATTGCACAGGTGCACGATGCCCCAAAGCAGGTGAAGGTAACAAGGGTGAGGAGAGACTTGTAGAGGCAGCAACATCAATCATGGAACCGCACAGGCAGTGGCAGAATTCTGTAAACGTTTAACTTCTGGGGGTTAAGTCCGCAGAGTTGCACACCTGAGCTGCTCTCTTAGCCCCGCCCCTCCTCCCCATCTCCTTATCCCAACCCCGAAGCTGGAGGGTGCAGAGGCCTCGGGGGTTTGTCCCTCATGGTCACAACACCCCTCCACGCGGCCTCCTAAATCCCTCTAGCCCAGAACCTCCTGGCCACCCCCTGCCCCCCAGCACGGCTGGAGGCACATCCCTGCCACCCGTTCACTCCAGCAGCCTCTGTCCAGAGTCCAGGCCACCTGCACGTCACAGCAGGTGCCTTTCCACGTCGGTTCCAGAGCAGCCCCCAGCTGCCCACAGGCAGGGCCCGCGTGCAGCACGCGCCCCCTGAGCCGCTCGGCTGCTCTGCACGTGCTGCCCCTGCAGCTCAGACCGCTCGCCCGGAGAGGCAACTCAGGCAGTTCGTGCAGCCCCCCAATTCCTCAAGGTGTAAACAGAGGCGCTGGCTCCTCTCCCGGAGCTCCACCCGACCCCCACCCTCCTCCCTCTCCCACGACGAGCTCCCCGAGGGCTCCTTCACGTCCACGTCCTCAATGCCAGCACCTGGCCCGGCACCCGGCAGGCAGGCAGTGAGTGCTGATCCGATTAGTTGGTGTCAACCATGAACACATGTCTACAGAGTTCAGCTAGTCCGGGCCCAAGCTGGGGCCCGCTAAAAAAGCAGCCCCCAGCCCCCCTCAGTGACTCCGAGGAAATCCAGAAGTGTGGACTCCACCTCAGTGAGCAAGTGCGGCTCTCTCCTGGTAACAACTCCCAGGGTTTCAAGAGAACCACAGCCAGTGCACTGCACTCCTGACGTGCACTGCGCTCCTGACGTGCACTGCAGTTGACGGCTGGGTCCAAGAAATGAGGACCAGTCTTCTCATGGGAAGACTTTTAACACAAACGAGATCTGTTCTGAAAGATAGACGATACCTTGAAATCCCAAATGGTCATGGCTCCATCGATGCCAGTAGTGCAAAATTTGCGACAATCTTGCTTGTCCACCTCATAAATAGACACTTGACTGAAAAAAGGCAAAGACAAGAGAGAGACTGTAAGGCACATGGTGAAAGTGAGCTCCAACCTTCCTAGAAGGGTAACAGCGTCTTCAGGAAACGAATTGTCTATCAATTCCTTTAAAGTGTCCATAGATATTAGTCTGTAGCCATCTGACTCAGAAAATATTAAAATGTATTTTATTACCAGATGTCCAGAAAAGAAAAAGACTGGAAAGAGAGAAAAGTTAAGAACGTGCATTAATTAGAGGGACGTGGAGAAGCAGGACAATTCAGGCCACACAGTGTGTACCCTGCGGAGCCAGGAGAGGCCACGACCACAGCTGTGACTGAAATGGACACACTGCTTAAAAAAATACTAGAGGCATCATGAAGCACGACTGAAATCCAACTGGCTCCAAACCAAAACTCCCAAATTACCCTCTAGGACAATGAGGGCATATGAGTCAAAAGCTCTCCTTACATTTGAAATTAATCATTAATAATATTAGCAACATTCAGACACACCACAAAATTCCAACCAAGCTCAGCAGAGGAGATTGATGAAACAACCTGGCTTAGCCCGTTTATCTGAAAAACTTTCAAGAAAACCAATTCCACAGCTCAGACAATATTTGTCTTTCTCCCCGAAATGCCTAGAACATTCCCTCTGGGGAAGGGGATGGCACACACCACCTGTTTCTGCACAGCCTATGGGCTAGAGAATAGCCTTTACAATTTTAAGTGCTTAGAAAAAAATTAAAAGGCTATTATTTCATGATATGAAAATTATGTGAAATTCACATTTCAGTGTCTATAAAGTTTTATTTTATTTTTAAATAAAATTTTAAATTAATTTATTTTTGGCTGCATTAGGTCTTTGTTGCTGCTCGCGTGGGCTTTCTCTAGTTGCGGTGAGCGGGGGCTACTCTTCATTGCAGTGTGTGGGTTTCTCACTGCGGTGGCTTCTCTTGTTGCGGAGCACGGGCTCTAGGCACACAGGCTTCAGTAGTTGTGGCTGGTGAGCTCTAGAGCGCAGGCTCAGTAGTTGTGGCGCACAGGCTTAACTGCACTGCAGTATGTGGGATCTTCCTGGATCAGGGCTTGAATCCGTGTCCCTTGCATTGATTGGCAGGCGGATTCTTAACCACTGTGGTACCAAGGAAGTCCCTATAAAGTTTTACTGAAATACATCCATGCATATTTATCTCTGTACTGTCCATGGCAGCCTGCAGGCCACATGGCAGGGCTGTAGTAGTTGTCATGGAGACCACGTAGTCCTCGGAGCCTAAAATTTACTCTCTGGTTCCTTATACAAAAAGTGTGCTGACCCTGCTCTAGGGTAAAGAGGACTTAATATCTGCAAATAAAAGCAGTCACGCCAATCTGCAAAGGTCTTTTTATTCCTAACCTCAAAGTCTCAAAAAGGCAACGAGAGCTGTCTCTTTACAGATACACAGTCTGCAGAGAAGCTTAAGAGAACCTAACAGAAAATAATTTTGAAAATTTTTCAAGACAGAGAAACTTGAAAAGTGTGGAGAAAAGTTCTGCTATGCCTTCAAATGACTACTTTTCAATAGAGCACAGATTATTTCCAGCCTATTTTAAGTCCAGTGGCCCTTTCCGCTGAACATAACAACCTGCAGTTAGAAATTCTCTTGAAGAGGGACTTCCCTGGTGGTCCAGGGGCTAAGACTTTGGGCTCCCAATGCAGGGGGCCCAGGTTTGACCCCTAGTCAGGGAACTAGATCCCACATACTGCAACTAAGAGTTCGCATGCCACAACTAAGACCCAGCGCAGCCAAGTAAATAATAAAAAAAAGTAATACGAATCTTATAAAAAAAAAAAAAGAAGAAATTCTCTCGAAGAGAAAGTCTAGAGGTTTCCATTATTCTTCCCATGATCATCTCCCACATTAAAGTCTCTCAACACAAAAGGTCTAGTCAAAGAATACAGTGCAGGGCTTCCCTGGTGGTGCAGTGGTTAAGAATCTGCCTGCCAATGCAGGGGGCATGGGTTCGAGCCCTGGTCCGGGAAGATCCCACATGCCGCGGAGCAACTAAGCCTGTGTGCCACAACTACTGAGCCTGCGCTCTAGAGCCCGTGAGACACAATACTGAGCCTGTGCGCCTAGGGCCCATGCTCCACAAGAGAAGCCACCGCACCCCGATGAAGAGTAGCCCCTGCTTACCACATCTAGAGAGTGCCTGCGCACAGCAACGAAGACCCAACACAGTCAAAAATAAATTTAAAAAAAAAAGAACACAGTGCATTTCTCCTCTACATTAAAAAAAAAACCACCAAACTTTCTAGACACGACACAATTCTACTGTCTTATTTAATCACAGACGCCTGATGAAAAATAAGTAAAGGAGTTTTTTGGCTTTGTCATAATGATGCTGAAAAATCTGTCTCTCTAGTTAAACTATCTTCTTACTTGTACACCTTACTTGAAACCCATGGCTGAAGTGACAGCTACCTTTCAAACAGGATATGACTGTCAGGTGCTCAGTATTAGAGGAACACGACATTCAGGAAGGTCTCCTTTTGTCCTCAGTCAAGTTTCTGAGAAAGCAAGACCCAGAAGAGGCTGCATGACAGGCCGCGCCAGCTCACGGGCCCGCAGCAGGGCCTGTGTTCCGCACGCGGGACGCCCAGACCGTCTATGCCCTGAAGGACGTAATGACTACGTGGGGGCGGCTCGCTCTCTGTGACGAGTTGGAAGTAAGAGCCTGCAGCCGGGAAGTTATAGACCCCTCACCGCCCCCGTTCCTGAATGGATGTCTGGGCCCGCAGGACAGAGAA
The DNA here is from genome assembly GCF_963455315.2 of Globicephala melas. NCBI lineage: Eukaryota > Metazoa > Chordata > Mammalia > Artiodactyla > Delphinidae > Globicephala > Globicephala melas. The sequence goes on along the minus strand of NC_083328.1, from coordinate 6,020,860 downwards.
CATCACAGGGACCCGTCAGGAAACGAAGAGGGGAGAAGGGCAGCCCGGTCACCTAACACTTCTGCACAGCCGTCGGGCCAGGGGCCGGGTGGCACCTACGTGATGCTGTTCTGGTGCAGCGTCTCCAGGGCCGTGTTGCGGTCCTCGGTCGTGGCCCGCTTGTCCATGTTGCGGAAGCGCTCCATGGCCGACATGTTGCGCTGGATGCTCTGTTTCGGGATATCTAGCTTCGAGACGAAGGTCAAGCAGCCACGGTCGTCGCAGCTAAAGAGCATGGGGCAGCAGTCATGGCCCTGAAACGAGGGATCAGTCAGGCCCTGCGGGGTGTGCGCCCAGCGAGTGCCCTAGCAGAGCGGCCCCACCATGGGAGCCTCTGGAGCTGCTTCCCCTACAAGGCTGCTGCTCCGTGCTTGTGCGCACAGCCACAGGGCACGCCCTGCTCCCGTTCTGGAGAGTAAGCACAGGCTCCGGGGCAAGAGAGATGCTTACAGCGGCCACGACGCTGTTCTCCGAGACGAAGCGCACACTCAGGAGGGGCAGGAACTCTGTCTTCAGAGTTGAGACCCTGAACACAAGAACAGTGTTAACCCGAGATGGAGCGGACCACGCAGCCTCTTCAGACACAGACGACAAAGAACCCGTTCTCATGGGGGCTTGGCAGGATGAACGAACACTTACGTTAAGAGGAGTCCCATGACCCAAGCCTCCAGGAATCTCCAGCATGAGCCAGCCCTGAGGTGACCCGCAGACGCGCAGGCCTCTGCCCCCTTTGGCTGTGCCCACCCCTCCTGCACCCACCCCTCCTGCACCCCTGCTCACCACCAACTGCCCTACACTGCGGTCCCAGGAGCGCTGGTTCTCTGCCGCCTCGGCCTTGGCTCCCCCTGCCCCGTTACCCACACGCCCTTTCTGCTCCTTCTGCTTTTCCAAAGTCCACCCCAGTCTCTGAAACTCGGCTTGAGTTTCATCACCCCCACGAACAGCCTTCCTGGACCACTTCAGCCTGCAGTGGCTGCTCTTCTCTCTGGCCTCCTAGAGTTGACCATCACCGGCACGCAGGATTGAAGGCCTTTCTCTGCTCCCTTCTCCTCGCCTGTGCTCACATGGGCTCCTAGAGGGCTGGGACCACAGACATTTATGGGAGTCTATTCTGTGCCCTGCCAGGCACTGGGGCAGGAGCTACGGCCACCGATGAACATGACACAGTATTGGCCAGGCAGGAGCTCACATGCGAATGGGCCGTGTGTGTGTGTGTGTGTGTGTGTGTGTGTGTGTGTGTGTGTACACATGTATGCTTCATGATCATCTGGCCGAGAGATTACACAGATACGGCAGCAAACATGCTGGCTGATGAAGTAGGATCATATGGCTCCATGTAGAAGATGATGCGTTTTGAAACTGTGTCTCAGGAGACACCCCTGCCCTATCCCCTTCAGTACGAATGGTATTGGATTAAAGTACTAACACCTCATCTTAGGCTCTCCTGTGGCATACCTGGCTCTTACTACATGAAATACTCTGATATGGAGAAGGGTAGCAGATGTAATCTGACTTGCAGGACCGGAGAAGCCAAATAATAAATCAATATGAAGGTAGACAAGAGCTTCTAATATAAGCATGTGCTAAGAGCTTATTATGCATTACAATAAACTGTACAGAAATCAAACAGCCATGACAAAACATTACTGAATGACAAACAGCAAATTACTATACAAAATGTATACCATAATCCCAGTGGAGTTAAAAATGAAAAGATATATGTGTCTACATATGTAAAGAAATCTTCTGGAAGGCTTCATAATTTAGACTGGGGGTGTGTTTAAAAATTAAAAAGAAAAATTCACCCCAATCAGTAAAATATATATTCTTTCTGAAATGTCACTTTGTTGTCAGTGTGGGGCAGTGGGAGTCAGATGTGACTGGTTCCCTGCACAGGGGACAAGTCAGGAAACCCTTACAGGTGGGTTACCTTTTTTTTTTGTTTGTTTGCTTTTTTTGCGATACGCGGGCCTCTCACTGTTGTGGCCTCTCACGGTGCGGAGCACAGGCTCCGGACACGCAGGCTCATTGGCCATGGCTCACAGGCCCAGCCGCTCCGCAGCATGTGGGATCTTCCCGGACTGGAGCACGAACCCGTGTCCCCTGCATCGGCAGGCGGACTCTCAACCACTGCGCCACCAGGGAAGCCCCAGGTGGGTTACCTTCAGCTGCCAACGGAAAGGATTCACCGGGACAGAACCAAGATTCACAAGCGGAAAGGACTGCGGTCACCCTCTCTCTCCCTCTAGACATGATAAGCAGACACAAACTGAAGTCTGATGAGACACACACTGCTCTCCTCAGGGCTGAGCAGGCACCTCTTCACAGAGAGTCTCTGCGATTCGGGCTCCCCCAGTGCACACACCAGGGGGACTGGCTCCCAGGGTGTCAAGTGTCACTGCATGAAGGCCCACATGAATGGAGCACTGTCCACTGACTACACAGAGTAAGAACACATCTCCCACTTCATCTAAGGCTGCTGGATGCCATTTACGTGTTGTGAGGAATTCACAGGAACAGACTAAACTGCCATCTGAAGGAACTCTTACCAGGAGCAAACCAGGAGACTCCTTTGGAGGAATCACAATCAGCACTTCCATTAAGAAGTGTTTCTGGAAGTGAGACCTAAGTCTTCAAAATTTCCCCAAATGGACAATCTAAACGTGTGAAGGTAACTTTAAAGGCTGCCTTGCAACCGGGTTCGGAATTTTATGCTGGTGCCCTGCACTTATACCCAGGGAAGGGCAGCCTCAGGCCAGCTGCTGAGATCCCACCCCACTCCTCTCTAAGTCCAGACGAAGGCAGATACTCACTGCACACTTTTTGAGGCATCGGCAACGGACACGGTGCTGTCGTGGCTGACCCAGGCCAGGCGGCTCCCGCTGGCGGAGAAGCTGACCCCGTGCACCCAGCCGCCAGTGCCACTGCCACCAAACTCTGACATCAGCTGACCAAAAGGCATCTTGCTGCCCCAGGGCGTACTGGCTGGCTTCTCATCCACTTCTTTAATGTAGGCAGAAAACACTCTGTGGTTTAAGGGCAGGAAGAGAAAGAAAGAGTAAATGAAAATATGCGTATATAGAAACAGGCCACAGGCAGCTGCTGTAAGGTGTCCCAAAATGAAAAGATACTGACTCATCAAAAGCAAAACCTGATGGGCTTCCCTGGTGGCGCAGTGGTTGAGAGTCCGCCTGCCGATGCAGGGGACACGGGTTCGTGCCCCGGTCCGGGAAGATCCCACATGCAGCAGAGCGGCTGGGCCCGTGAGCCATGGCCGCTGAGCCTGTGCGTCCGGAGCCTGTGCCCCGCAACGGGAGAGGCCACAGCAGTGAGAGGCCCGTGTACCGCAAAAAAAAAAAAAAGCAAAACCTGATGACAGACAAGTTCAGATACATAAACCTCTTAAGATACAGAAGGGTTCTAAGGGCTGCCTACAGGTCAATTCAAGTTTGGCCTACGTCGTGTCAGGCACTACTCTCGGGGCATAGCTCTAGAAGTGATGGACACAAAAGCCCTTCCCTCCTGGAGTGCATCCAGGGGAGGACCTTGCTGTCCTGCCCCTCTCCGCTCCCTGGCCCATGGCAGACTCTGCTAAATGAGCACAGCATACTTTCGTGTCTGCTTCACCACCATTCTTAACACAGCAGTCCAGAGCCCACACAGTCAAATGGTAGGAGAGAGGAAACTATTTGCTACTCTGCAATAAACCACTAGCATTAACTCATTTAAAGAAAGAAAGGGAGGGACTTCCTTGGTGTCTAGTGGTTAAGACTCCATGCTCCCAAAGCAGGGGGCCCGGGTTTGATCCCTGGTCAGGGAACTAGATCCCACATGCTGCAACTAAGGAGCCCGCCTGCTGCAACTAAGACCTGGCAAAACAAAAGAAAGAAAGAAGAAAAGAAGGAAAGAAAGATAGGAAAGAAGGAAGGGAGGAAGGAAAGGAATGAAAGGAAGGAAAGAAAGGAAGAAAGAGACATCCAAAGAGAAAGTCAAGGGAGGCCAGTGAGAGTGGGTAGGCTCTCCCTAGTGTCACCCTCAGGTCCACTGTCCAGCCTTTGTGGCAGGTCTAGTCTGGGATGACGGCGGGTCCATTACAGCCTGGGATCATCAGTCTCTTTCTCTAATTCCATGAAGCTGTGCGTAAGGATGTTTTGACCAGAGTTGGGAAGCAGAAGGGCTAGAGAACAGCTGGGGATCTGCCCTCCAATGCTATTTCTTTATACAGCTTCTCTTCAAAAACTTCTGAAACGTAAAGACTCCCGAAGCGATCTGGGATATTTTCCCCCTAAAACAATAATGATGGCAGCAGCTCTGGAAGAGGCAGGACAGTGGAGAGGCAAAGGAAGCCTCGAATTATCTGTAAGTTAGATGATGTGACCTCAGAATCTCTGTGCTTTAAATCTGCATCACGATGGCTACTGCTTTAGTCATCAGAAGCCAGGAAAGAACTGTGCTGCCAAATTGACAGTTCGAACAGAAAAGACCCTTACCCACAGGACCACAGGTCAAAGCCAAGTTTATTTCTGGAAATTAATATTAACAAAAGAATTGTAAGCTATTTGTACAAGGAGATTTTTAGACACAGCCTGACAACCCAGGTGGTATGGTTAAATTGCATCTTCTAAGGGAGCTGTAATGACTCTGCGTAACACATCACAAACAACAAAACTCCTGAATATGAAAAAATCTTTACTGTTAACACTGGTTCTCAAGCAGAAGAGCCAGTATTTTTCCAAAAAGTACCTTGACACTATTGTATTCCCATCCCACAGCCAAATTCCCATACAAGTCCTTTAAAAAAAAATCCCAAACCAAAAACCCCGTGAGGATTCTTGGATATAAATCACTGGCCAGGTTTTCTGGAATTTCTCCACATAGCTTACCAAAGAATGCTGCACCCCACCTCCCAACCCACCATAGAGTCAACATGAAGCAACATTTGCTTTTCTTCTGGCTAAGGCCGGGGTGGGGAGGGGGGAGACTTCTTGATAAAGAACAGCTTTAAAAAGCAATTACACTGTATGACCCTTAAAGCTCTCAGCAAAGTGGCTGTGTTTCTTCTAGTCTCATGCTAATGACAAATAAAGAGCTTTAACTGAAAAGGAACCGCACAATAACAGCTCAGCAGTGCTCTGTTCAGCTCTGTTTTGTTGATCTTAGTTTCACTCTGGAATTTGCCCAGTCTGCTGCCTGGGTTATGAAATGAGAAGTAACACCGTGAGAGCGGGGGACCCTGTACCTGGATGTTCTGCCTGAGGAAACTTCCTGGCTCTGCCCTTGCATCCCTCCGCCTGCCCCTCCTGGTCCACTGCTTTCTATTGATACCTCCTGATTTCCGCACTTGCTGTAGCTCCTTTTCTAGATCACAAGCTCCTTTCATCTCTGGGACCCTCGTGGGGCCTAGCACAGTACCTTACAAAGAAAAGGAACCTCAAAAATACTTGCTGAAAGATGAAAAACGAAGAGCTCAAGGCCATCTACCAATCCTCACTCGTTCCCACCTGCATTTGAAATCACAGGATCCTGCTGCCAGCAAGACGTTGTTGGGATGCCAATCCAAGCTGAGGACCGTGGAGCGAATGGGTTTTTTAATGTGCTTGCTTACCCACCTACAAAAGGAGAAAACCCATTTTAGTTTATCCACGCATCAAGCAACCGTCCCCAAATGACCTACAAATGTGTGTCAGGCAAAAACACCTACACGTGGTTCTCAAGTGGCCACCGAGTGTTCTACCAGAGAGAAGGTGCATTTCTAGAGGAAGAGAGGAAGGGGAACCATATGTGGCCCCTTTGCTCTCCTGTCTTTCAGGCTTTGACGTTTTCATCAGAGCAGCCAGTTCGGAACTTTCCCGGCTACCAGGGGATCCTCATCATTAAGTATATTTATGGATTAACTCTCATACCGTCCCCCATGGACTTTCACATTATGTGTAACTCTAACCTTTGAAATAAAAATTGAGGTTTGAAATCACTTGAATTTTTTTAAAAAATAAATTTATTTATTTTTGGCTGCGTTGGGTCTTCGTTGCTGTGCGTGGGCTTTCTCTAGTTCTGGCGAGCGGGGGCTACTCTTTGTTGCGGTGCGCGGGCTTCTCATTGCGGTGGCTTCTCTTATTGCGGAGTACGGGCTCTAGATGCGCGGGCTTCAGTAGTTGCAGCATGTAGGCTCAGTAGTCGTGGTGCACAGGTTTAGTTTCTCCGCGGCATGTGGGATCTTCCCGGACCAGGGCTCCAACCCGTGTCCCCTGCACTGGCAGGTGGATTCTTAACCACTGCGCCACCAGGGAAGTCTGCTGAATTTTTATTACAAATATTCAGTGATTTGTTCCTTTGTTTTGGGTTAAGTTTGGGTTGTAAAATAGTTTAATTTCCTTTCTAAGTCTCTGAGAAGCTGCAAATTCTTTATTTTTTCACAGAGAAATCAAGAAATTAGCAGAACCTCTTGCTGGTGATGGGCCTCTGACTAACTCTCTAGCTCCACTAAAATGTTTATTTATGTCTAAGATCAGTCATTATTCTGGCCTGATTCAATTTCTGTCCCTAAACTGCTGCTTAAAGACCAATGCTGTTCTGCTGCTTAGAAGCTGAGAGACTTACTCTCGAGCAGAGCACCCTTCCTTGGATGTTAAATCACTTTTCTATAGAATCTTTTTCGTAGGGTCTTTTCTGAAAAGCAGACAACATTCTGACTTGTTTTATAACAGTTGTTTTACCTTAAAGGCGTTTAGAGGTTGTTTTAAAGTACTCGCATCCTACAAATGAATTATAGTGCCATAGCTGAGACACTCCCCTGAACATAATGGCTTGATCAAGGGACAATACCTCGTACTACAGTAAAGCCCAATTTGCCTGAATCTGAGACTATTTTTCAATGAATAAGAATGCAAAGTCACTGAGGTTGAAAGCTACCCAGGAAAAAAGCTGTTTCTAATCTATTTGTTACAGTGAGCCTTCTAAACAATTTCTTGCAGGCAACATTTTGTTAGCCTTATTTTTACACATGCTTGCAAGCTTGCAAGCAAGAAAAACCGCAGGTCTTCAACTCAAAATTCAAACTTGGTGCAAATTCACAGACTTGTTTCAAAGAATCAAAATTTCTGAGGTTTTACTAAATTACAAACTGTAATGTGATAATCCCTTCCTTTCCTTGTTTCAGACAGTGACACATGAAGAGTAATGTGTACCCGGCTATTTTTAGTACAAACACTGCCAGTTTCGCACTAAATGACAATTCCATGTTGAAGCATATCTACCACCCTTTCTGAACACATGCCAGGTAGAGCAGAGTGGTTTCCTTATCAAAGTAAGCAGGAAGGAGTAGTTAAAATAACTTACTTAGCCATTAAATAAATCCCCGTATTTTGACTGGCTCAGCTCCAAGTGGTTTACAGTATAAAGTAAGTACAACAGGCTGATTATATTTCTGAGATTCTGGTCAAATTTTAAAGTTTAACAGTTTAAACAAGTAAAATATTATGCCAGGACACAGATTTGGTATAAAACTTTAAAGAAAGGAGAATATTGTTATCTGTAAGACTCCTAGATACTTTAAGTCAATAGAGATAGGGAAAAAAACTTCCTTAGGGCACTGAGCATCTTTCAAGTTTATAATTTATGTATCAGAGTAAGAAAACAGCAATTTAGACAGCACAGAGTGAGAAGAGTTGTAGCATCTTAAAGAACAAACAAGTCAGGAGATCAGAACATGGAAACCACAGTTCGATATTAATATGAGAAAGATGTGAGATTGGACTCCCTGCACACAGAAGAAGGAAAAATGTTCAGAGAGAATGGAGAATTTCAAAGGAAAAAAAAAATATCCAGATGAGGAAAAGATGAAGTTACAGTTAAGCCTCCACCCAGTGCCTCAAGAAGTCACCGAGGACACAGCAGTCCAAATGTATGATTCTACAGAGAAATAAAAATACTCATGTTGCTCACCAGTCATTTTCGGACTCGAAGTAACAAACAGAAATGAGTCGTGCTCCGCTGCCCACAGCAAATTTGTTCTCTAGCGGGGACCACTTGACAAAAGTGGCTGCACGGTTAATTCTCAGGATCACCAGGGTCGGCTTCCAGACACCATCTTTCTGACTCCACACGTAGGCATTGCGGTCAGCCCCACAAGTGACGATGCGGTCACTCTTGGGAGCCCAGTCGATACCTGCAAGTTGAGATGTGGTGGCATCTGCTCTGCCTGGCCATTGACAACTGACATGGCACCGGCGTAGCAGGGCTGGATGCGGGCTTGGGATCTTCCTCCCCAGCCCATCCTTCCCCACCTATGGTCCTGGTCACCACTTCACACACAAAGGCAAGGATGTTTCTCTGCAAAGTTCCGTAACTCAGGATCCTCTGGAGGCCAGGCAGAACAGAGCTGTTATAATTGCGGAGGTTACAAACCAAGCAGGGGCATTCTTAACACCCAGCCACATATCTTTAGAATATGTGATCTGAAGACCCTTTTCTTCCTTCTTTACTGGATTTTTTTTTTTCTCTGAAAGTACCTTTACTCATTCAGTAACAGACCTTGGTCCATGATATTAACTGAAAGACTGCTATATGACCTACAAATAAAACAACATACAGGGTAAACAATCATCAGTATAGAGGGGAAAATATAAATTGTGATTCTTCTGAAGCTCACTGTTTTTTAAACTAACCGAAATACCTTTTTTACATGATACAGGTTCTATGAAAGAGTCTTTGAGTATCTTTGCATCTAAACAAGGAAAAGACCTAAATATGTGTCTGAATGTAAGATTTATTTTTCTTATTTGATCAGACTTTTACTTACTTGGTGCCTCTATGACGGATCCCAAAGTCAAGGTCAGTTTGTTATATACCAAGAGTAAAATCTGCTATGATTCAGTCATTTTATAGTTACTGATGAGGTATTTTCTATAAGTATAACTTAACACTGAAGGTATAGAAATACTACTAATGATTTTTTATTATAGATATCTCTTTAAAAATAATTAACATTCTTAACATTTACATGAAAAAAGTAAGAATCAAAGTCTCCATTAGCCATAAATTACAGTGACTTTAGTAGTGTGAACAGTTTATGTTCATTCACCTACAGGAATAGTCAGCTCAATTATTCATACCAGTGAAGGGAAAAATATGGGGAAGTGTATTCTCAGTGATATGTATTTTTATTTTAAATCTATTCATTATAGGACAGCTTTGCAGTTCTCTTTATTACATTTTAAATTTTATTTTATTTTATTTATTTTTTGCGGTACGTGGGCCTCTCACTGTTGTGGCCTCTCCCGTTGCGGAGCACAGGCTCCAGACGCACAGGCTCAGCGGCCATGGATCACGGGCCCAGCCGCTCCACGGCACGCGGGATCTTCCCAGACCGGGGCACGAACCCGTGTCCCCTGCATCGGCAGGCGGACTCTCAACCACTGCGCCACCAGGGAAGCCCTAAATTTTATTTTTAACTACAAAAGCAAACCCACATATTATCATGAGACAAACATCACGATGGGACACATGCAAAGTCAAAAAAGCCCTGCTTCCATTCTTCACACACATTCTTCCCGCAAAGGATACTAATATGGCAAACATTTTCTCCTGTTTTTTATAAATCAGCAGTGGTTGTACATTATTTTAGAACACTGATCTTATCATAATAATTTCCCAAAACATCCCATTGTTGTACTTTTTATTCCCAGTCACTTATTAGAATAGATAAAACTGGAATAAACATTCAGACACACACCTTCTTGCTCTGGTTAAAATGATCTCTATGATAAATTCCCAGAAGTGTGATGCAAAATAGTTATTTTTATGACTGTCTTGTTCTCCTAACTTGATTACCAGCTTCCTGACAATATGAAGCGAGTCTCTGAAACTACTGTGGTGGGCAGACCCTGGAGTGGTCTCCGAGATTCCACCTCCTGTTGTTCACGACTCTGTGGGACCCCCCTCCCTGTGGGTGTGGGCAGGACCCCTGACTCACTTCTAACCAGTGGAATGCTGGGAAGGTGAGATGGATGTGACTAGTGCACAAGATTACCTAAGAGCACGGCACCCCTCTTGCTAGAGACTCTCAAGGTCTTTCTCTGTTACTCTCTGTTGAAGAAGCAAGCTGCCATGAATCTCTCAGCTGCATGGAAATGAATTCTACCACCATCAACCTGAAGGCGCTTGGAAGTAGATCCTTCCCTGGTGGAGCCTCTGATGAGAACAGCCCTTCCGTGGCTGACACCTTGATTACAGCTTATGTGAGACCCTGAGCAGAGGTCCCAGAGAAGCCAAGCCCAGACTCTTGACGCACAAAAAACTGTGAGATAATAAGTGTGTTTTGGTTTAAGTGGCTAAGTGTGTAGTATTTGTGACATAGCGATAGAAGACTAATACATCTTTATCCAGAATATTGCCTTGTAATGAGAAAACTCAGTGATTCTGTAATGATTTTGACAATCTCAAATTTCACCCCATTCCAATATCACCACCACTTTAATTACACACGTATGTATTTTATAAAAATTCCTGAGGTGCTTTAAAAAAAAATCAATAGATCCTTATTCTCTAAGAAAAATACAAGGAACTGCCTTCTGCTTTGTTTTATAGTTCTAAGTCTACTTCTGTGGCTACATCTTTCATTTGAATATAGGAGTTGTAAAACCAGAGTCGTAGCCTCAACCTGTTTTTAGATAACATTAGCTTTTAACTCTTTTAAAACACACACTTGTTAAAAAGAGAGTGGGAAGGGCCAATATTCAGTAAAGGCAAGTTCTCATCTCTTGCTAATTTAGCGTTGCATCTTTTTTTGTTTTCCTGCCATTAGAAGACTTCGAAGGAAAAGAAAAGGAATCTAACATCTATCCTGTCTTTCCTATACTAACTATATTTCAGGATAACCAAATAGTAGATGAAGGTAAGCATCTTTTATGAATGTATTCCAGCTAACAGAGAAGAAATGATAGATTTAGAATATTATCATGTTGCAGCCACTATTAAATTAATGGCTATAGGCACTAATCATCAACAACTGCTAACATCACAGAAAGAAAGACAACCGGACATTATGTGCCTCCGTCATGAAAGAACCTGCTACCACCTAACTTCAACTAGCAATTCACAGGAAACACAGAGGACGGAGAAATATGTGAAACACCATGGGCTTGCAATCCATAAAACCCAGGCTCTGGAAAACAGTACAGGACAAACAACCTGATTTCTCAATTTTCTTAACAAATAATTTGCAAAGGAAAAGAAAGAAGGGAACCTATAAACTTAATAGATAGATCAACTGATCACAACCATGTGTGTACCTTATTAGGATGCCAATTAAAACAGACTATTGTATTGGTTATTGTTGAAGAGTCCTTACCTTTTAGAGACGCAAACTGAAATATGAAGTGATGCAATGTCTGGGATGTGCTTGAAAATAGTACAGGAAAAAGAATTGAGAGTGAGCTGAGAACAAGATTAGCTGTGAATTGATAATTGCTGAATCTGAGTCATGGGTATATAGGGGCTCATTACATTACTCTGCTTTTATATGCTTTCTATTTAAAAGTGTCCACAATAAAATTTTTTTTTTTAAAGGAGATGGTGATCAAGCATTTAACACAAAAGAATAAAGTCAGAGAAAAACACCAGAACTCTGATATCCCTTTGATGCATGCCATACTCTTTTTCTCTGTAGTACTGAGCAGACTTTTCTTCTAAAAAGCTTCAGAGAGTAATTTTCTTTTTCCGTAGTTACTATCTCTCTGAGAAATTATGTTTGATCCTTGGTCTCCTGCCACAGAGTTATATTTAGACTTTTCCAACAACAGCTTTTTCAGATCTAAAAAAAAAATGTCATTTGAGCATTTGGACAGAAAACAGGCCCAAGTTCAAAGGATTCCAGAAGAGAAGCAGGGGGAGAAAAAGGACATAACTATTTCACTTTTTTGGCTATTTCTTTGGTCTTTCATCTTGGCCCTTTCTCATTTATAAGTATTTCCTAATGTTAAAATTCCAATTTAAAATATGAGTGTTCTTATTTTTAGGCTGTAAGGCCACTGGCAAAGGGACTTAAAGAAAATAGGCCAAACCTCATAAAAATAAGGTCATGGGAAAGCAACAGCAACAAAAATAGAAATTATGTCTTTGGTGCTGGTTTGGTAATATAGTTAGTCGGTTCCTGACTGATATCACATACAAAGCACTGGTAAAAACAAGAAGGGATGGTCATAAGTTTTTGCTGGGGATACAATGTAAGGGGTGCAGAGGGTCAAAACATGCTGTTTTTCTCTGATTGCGGGGAAGGATATATTTAAGCTAATCAGTATATTAGGGGATGAGAGGCAAAACTCAAGGGTCCCAATTAAAAAAAAAAAGAAAATTATCATCAGTCCCTGTGCTGCCCACTTAAGTGCAAAAAATCATTGTGAGAAGGGAAACCCAAGACTGTGGTGAGAAATTTATAATTGAAAAGTTAAGGAGAATAAGTTTTGATGTGCTTGGCCAATTGTTTAAAGCAGTTGAATCACTTAGAAAATAGGATAAAAAAGAAACTATGGTAGTAAGGGTCAAAGACTAAGAGTTCTCCCTGAACGCAGCAGTAAGTTAGTATGTTTTTTTAAAAAGTAGCCAGACAGGGCTTCCCTGGCGGTGCAGTGGTTGAGACTCCGCCTGCGGATGAAGGGGACATGGGTTCGTGCCCCCGTCTAGGAGGATCCCACATGCCGCGGAGCAGCTAGGCCTGTGAGCCATGGCCGCTGAGCCTGCGCGTCTGGAGCCTGTGCTCCGCAACGGGAGAGGCCACAATGGGGAGAGGCCCACGTACCGCAAAAAAAAAAAAAAAGTAGCCAGACATGATTTAACAACAAAGCAATACACTCTCTTGAAATCTGGTATCAAGATATGGTTTACTAAATTCTGAAAACATTGTAAAAATTCTCCATTTTTTCTTCCTTCTCCTTTATTTCACACTTGCTTAATAAAACTCGACACTGCTCTGCTTGCTACCTTTACCCCACTATTCATTGATAGTTTTTGTCAAAGATGAAAGTTACTGTACACTCAGGAATCTGCCTCAGAGCTAATGCTTTAAGATCCAGTCTTCTACAAATTGACAAGAACAAGTTAAAAACTCAATGGAAAAATGGTTAGGAGTTATGAACAGTAAAGTCATGAAAATTAAAACCCAGGTGGCTAATAAACATCTGCTCAACCTTTCTATTAATCAGGGAAATGCAGCTTATAGAGTGACCAAAGATCACTCATCAGTCAGTCTGCTTCTATCAAGCATGTGTGGAGTGTGGGAAGAAAAGCACTCCTATCAGGGCTGCAGGAATGCAGGCGATCTGACAATGCCTGGCAAGGCTGAAGATGCTTGCACCCCTGTGGTACAGCAAGTCTCCCAGAGACATTCACACCTGAATGGAGATCTGCCCAGGGACGCTCAATTTAGCACTAAAATGTCACAGGGAAAAAGTGGAAGCAACTTAAATATCCTTCAATGGAGGAAAGAGTAAATAGATGAGGTATGAAATGCTACCCAGCGGGTAAAAGGAATCAATTTGATCTAGATACACCTACATACAGAGAACTCAGAAACAATGTGGAATGCAAAAGTAAGCCACAGGAGATGCATGCTATGATACCATTTATGCAGTATTTAAAAATTCTAGCCAATAGTACTAAAGACTGCTTACACACACACACACACACACACATACATGTATGTGAAAGTATAAAAAATGGACTGGGACAATGTCATACCAATTACAGTGTCTTCTGGGGGAGAGGAATAGGACTGGTGGTGACAGGAGACTTTACGATTATCTGGAATAATATTTCTTATAATAATATACTTCTTATAATCAAATCTTTGTGTCCCAAGTTTTCTGGCACAGAAAAAAGATAAATAGCTGCTAATTCTGGGTGGCAGGAATATGGGTGTTTGTTATATTACTCTATGTCCTTTTCAATATTTTGGAATGTCTTCCTTGCCCTAAAAACAACATACAGGAAAATTTTGGAAGACACAGCGTTCCCTTAGGACTTGGGAACACAGCTTGGCTTGCGGTTGCACACAGCTGACGTGCTGTCTGGTTTTCGCTTTCATGTCTCATCTAATCTAAGCTCTCTAGTCCCCAGAGTAGGTTGTGTTTTCTGTAACATTAGCAGAACAATGCATACCAGCTGGGCTCAGAGACGCACTTAAAAACTGAGGTCACTATTATATATTTTCTCAAATTTTCTCAAGAAAAATCAGTAAATGCTGCACTAAGTACCATGGCAGACTTCCTTTACTAGGCTATCTGTTTACACAGAAGCGTGCTAGACTTGGAAATGCCGTACTAAGCTCATGTGATCTCCTTTTTTTACCTGTGATGTGTCCGTTGTGCTCTTTGAGTTCATGAGCTTTCACCCACTGGCTCCCGTTCTTCTTGTAGATGTGGACTTCATGGTTATTGGGGCTAAGGGCAATCTCTGGAGAAAAAAGTCAATAGTTAACACCTGAACTCGAAATTGTCACAAAAAAAGTGATGTTACAGTTGGCATTTTAAAAACAGACTGAAAAAAATAAAAAATAAAATAAATAAAAACAGACTAAAGGAGGGAACAGGAAAGCGGTTTCAGAAAATGGTTCCCAATATTCATCCTGAAGAATTCCTTTATTATTTTTACCTCTACTTGTACTCCATATTTTAAAATGTTTTCTAGAAAGACTGAATTAAAAAATTCATTTTATTATAAACATATACAACTGTCAATTAAAGTTCTAACCAGTAACAAATAAACAATATTACTATACTTAACTGATATAATTTTATTTATTTTATTTTGTTTTGGCCCAGCCGCTAGGCTTGAGGGATCTTAGTTCCCCAACCAGGGATCGAATCCAGGGCCCCAGCAGTGAAAGTGCTGAGTCCTAATCACTGAACCGCCAGGGAATTCCCTTAACTGACATAATTTTAGTCCACAGTAAATATATTTGACATTTTAGTTTGCCTGTACAACACTATTAAGGACAAATATTTTATTTCTGTTAGACTTTCTGAAATACTAAAAATAGCTCATAGGCTTTCATTACTGCTATCATAGACCCAGGCTGGAACCACTAGTTTATAAAAACAAAGAAACAAACAAACAAAACCTCCAACAACCCTTGATACTACTGATAAAATATACTGAAGTTTTTCTTTACAATAAAGCCAATATAAATCACAAAATAGAATTCTCAAGAGAACTCTCTTAGACCAATGTAAAATGTTAAGAATATACATATATGATGGATTTTTTTGAACTTATACTGGTATTTTTTCCTTTCTAGTTCATCCATTTTTTAAAAATAAATATCGATTTCTTAAAATTAAAGTCTATGACCCAAACTTTAGGTCAATCATTTAATAGTTCCCCCATCTATACATAATATCCAGAACAGGCAAATCCATGGAGACAGAAAGCAGACTAGTAGTTGCCTAGGGCTGGAAGTTTTGAGGAAAATTGGAAGTGAATGCTAATGGGCATACAGTTTCTTTTTGGAGTGATGAAAATATTCTGAAACTAGACAGTGGTGATTGTTGCATAATTCTGTTTAATATACTAAACACCACTGAATTGTATACTTCAAAAGGGTAAATTTTATGACATGTGAATTATATTTCAATAAGGCTATTATTTTAGACAGTGAATAAATACCTAACTTTTAAAAATAACTCATGGGCATAATACTACACTTCTGTCTGTTTTTTTTTTTTTTTTTTTTTGCGGTACACGGGCCTCTCACTTTTGTGGCCTCTCCCATCGCGAAGCACAGGCTCCGGACGCACAGGCTCAGTGGCCATGGCTCACGGGCCCAGCCGCTCCGTTGCATGTGGGATCCTCCCGGACCGAGGCACGAACCCGTGTCCCCTGCATTGGCAGGTGGACTCTCAACCACTGCGCCACCAGGGAAGCCCCTGTCTGTTTTAAGATTTTTTTTTGCCTTCTCCTTGTCATATTACCTGCACTTTGCTTGCTGTACTACACCTACTTCTAAAAGTCTTCTCCATCCCTTTCTAGTTTGCTAGAGCTATAAAACTGGAAACTCAAGCTTATTACGAATAGCATAGTAAACACTAGATTAAATACTGCTCTCAGTATGGTTTACTTTGTAAACCATATGTGTCTTATATCTAGGTCCTAGTATTCTGACTAAATGCTGGGTGGTCAGTGTTACTGTACAACCATCCCAGACATTGGGTTATTAGGGCAATGAAAGATGTCTCTGATATAAACTGTCCTCCAGGTGGTACTGTAGAAAAAGAAGTGGACAAGGAGCCAGAAGGCCTGAGTGCTAATTACGGCTCTGACATTAACTTGGGTGTAACCACTGGAAAGTCCTTCCAACCCTCTCAGCCTCGATTTCTCTACCTGTAAACCAAAGGACTGACCTAGTTCTCTCTGAAGCTATATCTATGTCCTGTTCACATGATATTGAAATATGTGATCCCTAAAAGTACCTACATCTAAAAGAATCAAAGGTACCAAAATAAAGGAGCAAAGTTAATAGCATACTTACGGGTACGATCCCTGTTCCAGGCATGACAGGTGATTGGCTCTAGTAAAAACTGATGCAGGGACATTATTCTTAGTGTGTTCAAAGGACAGAAAGCTGCAACAAGCAACAGAAAAAGCATTTAAAATGGCAGGCAACCCATATTTAAGTTGTCTGGGGATCCTGAAATGTTTGGGGAAAAATAAAACCATTCTTCCATTGAAAAAGACCAATCTCAATGTCAAAACTTAATCATTTAAATACAATTAGCACTGTAACCACATCAAGGGACTCTAAAACCATGAGTTAAGGACTGTTGGGGTACAAGACATTCACACAGTCTCAAATGATCATCCCATAGATTATTTATTAATTACAAACAGAAAAACATGCGTTTACAATAAAAAAATCTGGCAGTCACCACCTTAACCAAGCAATCAATCTTAGTATCATAAGTAGTGGAACAATATAATCTGATAGGCCTCCTGACAGGAGACAAACTGAAGGGCACACCATCACTTATAAATAGTGACCACTTAATTTATTATCCAGACCAGAATACATTCAAGAGAGCATAAAGGGGCACTATTAATAATTATGCTGCAAACACAGGCCACAGGACTATGCTGGAGAAACCTGGTAATATGGCCAACCTACCTATGAAGTATTTATGCCAAACATATTGTATTTATGCTAAATCCAATCAACATCTAGACCTAATTTCCGGTTTACAGGAAATAAAGGGGAGTGGAATTAGTTAAGTAACACCAAGGGAAA
Source organism: Globicephala melas (assembly GCF_963455315.2). Classification (NCBI taxonomy): domain Eukaryota; kingdom Metazoa; phylum Chordata; class Mammalia; order Artiodactyla; family Delphinidae; genus Globicephala; species Globicephala melas. The sequence continues at coordinate 6,003,549 of NC_083328.1, read as the reverse complement.
ACAAACAGTTAAAACCAGAATGTGTGCCATCCTATAAAACAATTGGCCTGGACAATTCAAAAGAGGTTGGGGTGGGGGAGGGTGGCTGTTCTAGATTAAAAGAGCTATGAAAACCAAATCTGATAAATGAAACTTGATTGTAAACCTACATTTTTAAAACAGCTGTAAAAGATGTATTTCGTAAAATAGGAAAAATTTGTATTTGAACTACCTATCATACAACAATATGGAATTATTTTCAACTTCTTAACTATGATAATGGTTGGCTGTTAGGTAGGAGAATATCCTAACTCTTAGGAGATAAAGATAATGAAGTATTTAGGGATGAAATGTCATGACATCTGTAACTTATTTTCAATCATTCAGGACAACAAGTAGATGTATAAAGAGCAAATGTGGCAATACGTCAACAACTGGCGAATCAAGGCAAAGAGTAGGCAGGTATTTGTTATGTTAGTTACTGTTTAAACCTTTTATTGTAACTAAATGAAAAGCAGGAATCTGTGAAACATCATTAAATTAAAAATCAAATCACACTCTCCATTCTATAGGCACCCAAATCTAGATACACTGATGAAGCAACTTTTACCTGAAATAGGAGAAATTTTTTCAAAAAAGCAGTCAGCGGCCCCACCCCCATCCCTTTTTTATCATTTCTAAGAGGCACTCCCACAGCACTCAGACGTTTCAATACTTAAGTACAAGTCAACCTAGGGTGGAGACTGAAATGTGAGATAGGAATTCTGATGCAAGAAGGAAATGAGTGGAAAGGCCATTAGAAGGTTGTAAAGTGAACAATGAAAGTTCAGACAAAGCAGAAATCAATCTTAGTAGAAATCAAAGGAAATGTCTCTGCTAATTGTTGTAAGGGAACCTAAAGGTCAAAAAGAGATAAGTGTACCCTTAAATAAAACATCTGATAACTTGAACTGGCAGAGAAATATCAGTGTTTCACATTCTATTCTAAGAGTGAGGATATTTAAGTCATTAATTTTTTTTACGGGTACATGTTCTAGAAAGCAAATTGCAACTCACAAATAAAATCTCTAACTCGAAATAAAAAAAACTTTTAAATGAATTCAAATAACACTGCTTAATTTGTCTATTTTTTTTTTAAGTAAACCTCCAGAAGCTCAGTGCATGATTCTTTTTCTGATACGATACGCTTACCCATTACAAAAAGTTTTACTCAGTTACTCAAAATAACATGTTGTGCCATAAACATCTGCTTAATTAAAAGCAATTTAGTTTATATGCCACATTTTAAAGGCTTACTTGTTAACTGAAACAAAATTGGTCTGCAAATTAATAATTTAATGTAAATATCTACATGCAATAAAAGCACACATTTCATATACAGTTAAAAAAGAAAAGGTGGACTATTCTGGTGGCGCAGTGGTTAAGAATCCGTCTGCCAATGCAGAGGACAAAGGTTCCAGCCCTGGTCTGGGAAGATCCCACATGCCTCGGAGCAACTAAGCCCGTGCGCCACAACTACTGAGCCTGTGCTCTAGAGCCCGTGAGCCACAACTACTGAGCCCGCACACCACAACTACTGAAGCCCGCATGCCTAGAGCCTGTGCTCCACAACAAAGAGAAGCCACGGCAATGAGAACCCCGCGCACCGTGACGAACAGTAGCCCCCGCTCACCGCAACTAGAGAAAGCCCGCGCACAGCAACAAAGACCCAACGCAGCCAAAAATAAATAAATAAATAATTTTAAAAAAATGTTCTCGGGCTTCCCTGGTGGCGCAGTGGTTGAGAGTCCGCCTGCCGATGCAGGGGACACGGGTTCGTGCCCCGGTCCGGGAAGATCCCACATACCGCGGAGCGGCTGGGCCCGTGGGCCATGCCCGCTGAGCCTGCGCGTCCAGAAGCCTGTGCTCCGCAATGGGAAAGGCCACAACAGCGAGAGGACCGCGTACCACAAAAAAAAAAGGAATGTTCTCAATTTATATTAAAAAAAAGGTGCAGACAAAGGCTTTCTCATTCTAAACCTCACGGTTATAAGCAATGCAGCAAAGCCTTCAAAAGAGGTAAACATTTACTCAATGGCATAATTATTTCTAAAATTGCATTTCTAATTTCGTTATAGCATTCAAGTTCCGTATTTGGACATACACTTAGACCTGTACTTCCTTCTATAATCATGTGGCTATTTTAAGTCTGTAGGCCAAGACAACACTCATGTTTGTCAGATTCATACGACACCAGTAAACACTGCCTGTGTTCATTAAACTCAGTGTGAAAGCAGAATAATGACAACTTGAATTTTGTACAAAGAAAAAGAAACCTCTGTCGTAGGGTGATAATTATAATTTCTAAACTGTGATTCATATTTAAGTGAAATCTGAAAAACTTTGTCTTAACGAGGGTAGAGAGAAGAAAAAGGGAGAGACAAAAAGGTGCTGCATTAAATTTAACGAACTTCTACTGATGAACTTTTAATGTCCAGCAGAGAGAGAGAGAAAGAACAATTTATAGGACATTATGATTCCAGGGACCCCCTCCACCCCCCAACTCCTTTCTATACCTATCACTTGAGTCATCCTGGTATTTGGTTAGCCATGGGCTGCGGAGCCAAGAGGACCTGGGTTTGAATCCTGGCTTTGACACACAGTAGCTAGGAAACCCTGGGCAAGTCACTCAATATCTCTAAAACTCATTTTTCTTCATCTGTAAAATGGACACAGAACTGACATCCCAAGGCCAGTGGTAGCAGGATTAAATAATACGTGAAAGCATGTAGCTCAAAGCCTAGCCTAAAACAGATGCTCGGTAAGTTAAGTTAGTTAGTTCCCTTTCTTCCTCTGACCCAAGGCTTTTGAACCATTCCTAGAAATACACACCAGTAAGTACCCTCTGAACTTGGAAACAGCTACCTAGGCTTTAAATTCTCGGTCCTGGAGCTTTAAAGTATTTGTACAGGAGGGATTTCAGTTCCCTGCTTGGGGTCAGTTTTCGAGACTGTGATTCATCCAGTTTCTAATTGCTCTCAATACCCAACCCAGCAATAGCAGGTGCTCTGACAAGGTCACCACACCCTCCCCAGCGTTCAGAGACAGGTTCCAACTCCAGGCACCAGTCTCACCAGCAGACCAAACTTCCTTAGGCAGAACCTGTTTCAGCACAGGATTAGTTACCTAGATCTGATACTCTCCCCCAGCAGGAGATTTAATTTTCCAAGAATGATCGCCTCCTTTAACTGTGGTAAGTAGATAAATTAACCTCGGAAGGCCTCCGAATAGGTTGTGTAGGAAGCAGCCACTTACACCTACTCCCTCACAGGGCAAAAAATAGCCTCCTGAATGATACCTTCTCCTTTTCTTTTTTTCTTTTTTCTTTTTTTTTAAGATACCTGAAAAACCCAGGGCCTCCGGGAAACCAAAAGGTTAGATTTAAAAACTGATAAAAGAGGGCAGAACTAGGATAATTTAGGTAATTTCAGCAATGAGTTGAAATAGATAAAAATAGGTCAGCATTTCCTTCCGGTTCCAAAGCCCCAGTATGAGAACAGATGGCTTTATAATTAAAGATTCTAAACTACAATTTATTAAGTGCCTGCCATGTGCCCAGCAGTGTAGTAAGTACCAGGTTGGGGCCAGAAACATAAATAAATCTGACACTTTCCTGGTCCTCAAATCTGGGGGGAGAAGCGTAGAAGAGGAAGGGGAGATAGATACACAGACAGAGAATGCCGAGAAGCAGGGATAACTGCTAACATTTATTGAGCACCTACTCTGGGCCAGGAACTATCCTAAACAATTTATGCAAATAAACTCACTGGAGCCTCAGAAACCCCCTGAGGATCCTATTACTACAGATGAGAAAACGGGGACTCAGAGGAGCAATCTTCCCAGGGTCATCCAAGCAATGGTGGCGCCGGGATGGCAATCTGGGCAGCCCAACCGAAGGGGTGTGGTGGGAAAGGCGCTACAAAAGGGTTCCACGGAGCGACAAGGAGCGAAGAGGTACAACTGTGACTTAGGAGAAGGCGGCACCCAAGCGGGGGGATTCTTAAAGAACTCGGGGGAAGGTTCTTCTCGAGCTCGGTAAGGTCCCCCAACATCTGAAGGATGGAAGGCGGCCCTAGACAGGAGCCAAACATTCCAGGGGCGCCTATGGCGCGCAGGGACCCTATTCTAGACGCTGAAGAAAGGAATGAACGGTGCCTCGTGACGCTCGACTGGGGGGAGATGATTCCATTCACCACTATATTAGAGACTGGGATAAATGCCCACAATGGAAGCGCAGGAGAAGCAACCTTTAATTCTGGCATCGGAGAAGGCTTGGCGCTCGAAAATCGTGAAAATGGGATCTGGACGTGTGGGGACCCCAGGGCTCGGCTGGCCCCTCTGAGAACGCGGCTTCCCCGCCCCCTCCCCCCGGCCCGCCCCTCAGCCTCAGGGCCCCACGGCCTAAGCCCCCGCCTCGCCGCCCCCGCGGGTTCAGATCCGGGACGAGGCCGGCCCAGGGGAGGCCGGCAAGGCCAGAAACTCGCCCCTGCTGCTTCTTACCTGGGGGTCGGGGCCGAACGGGCTCGGAGCGTTGAATTCGCGGACTCTGGTCAGTCGACGCGAACAGGCTCCGGCGGGCGCGGGCGGACGACCGAGGCCCTGAGGGAGCGGCTGACAGATCCCGGAAGTGGCCACGGCGCCTGCGCAGCGCGGCTGGGGCGGTCGGCGCACGCGCACAGCCGGGCGCGCGGCCGGGGTCCCGAGTACGGCCGGCGGGGGAGGGTCGGGCCTGAGGGGAAGCTGCTGCCTCTGCGAAGTCGGCTTCAGAAAACCGCTGGAAGGTGGTGGCGGGGCAGCGTGGACATCTTACTGATTCCCTCGAAAAATGTCCTCAGACTCACGGACCGAAGTGTGTGGAGCCTTGGCGCTTTCACAAGTGCATTGGTCACGAAATGAGGTACTGAGAATTGGGGCCTTTTGAGCCACACGGACCGACAAATCCCTATGTTTTTCTCCCTTCATAGAGGCCCCGTCAGAGCCCGTCTCCCTCTGTGGGAGTCTCTCCAAGGAACCTTCTCGACCTTTCCACGGTCAGAATCGCTTGTTCCCTGTTCCCGAGATGGCGCCACAGCACCGGGGAGTTGGGGGAGTTCAACTGCCCCCCAAACACAGGAAGACAATGCCCTGAACCCCTCTTCCCGCTAGACTGGTTGCTCTTGAACCCACAGAAATTCTGAACCGCCTCTCCTGGCCCTGGGGTGGTTTACAAGTTTGACCCCCAATGCTTGGCTGTCAGGTGATGTTCACCAAAGTGAACTCGTCAAATTCCCTACTGCAGAGTCACACTGTGTTCTCTGGGGCTGTTCATGGAGCAGTAACGCCGTGGAAGTAATTGTTGTATTTGGTCCCATGGCTACAAAGCCTTTGGTCTTAAGGGCGATCGAGGACAGATTGAGAGCTGAAAGATCATTTTCAGTTAATCACTCCCTCCTGAAGACAACATCCTGGTAAAGAAAGGACAGCACGCGTGGAAGCAAGGATTCCTCGTGTGTCTGCAAGTTAGGTGAACTAATCTAGAAGTACGTAGAGTTGGTACCCAGAGTCAAAATACCTACCGTGTTTTATAAAGATCCCACCTCTTTACAAAGGACAGTTCCTTCTTTGAAGGAGTTTATAATCCGGGCAGATGAGAGTGACACATGCAAATCACTACCAGGTTCTTTATGATAAATGACAAGGTAAGAAATAATTTAGCCTCAGAAAAGTAACAGTGAGACATTTAATGTTAGTCACTGGTTCTATCGTTTGAGTTAATATTTTGCTTTTCAGCCTAAGCAAAGCTTACCGTTTGATGCATTTCCTTTCATGTTTTATGAGCCATTCCAGATGATAGACTCTTAGTTCCACAGGGGCTCGAAGTGAAACCATCTTGTTCTGTACTGAAGAAACAGGACCAGAGGATTTTGAGAGTTGAGGAAGGTTTTGATGTAAGTCAGTGGCAGGGCTGACCTGATGCCTAGTCCAGAACATAGCTCCTAATCCCATCATGTTCTGGTGTAAGAGCCAGTTTGAGTTACAAGGAGGGCAAGTTATTTTTAGTGTTTGTTTTTTAGACTAGTGTAATGACCTTGATCTAGTATCCAACATGAGGACTCTGCCTTTTAAAAAATTAATTCCAGGGAAGGTGGTACTTAGAAATGGGAAACAGGAGGAAGAGAGTGGTTGGACACTGCCATGGGATGATTTTATTTGCTTAATAGATTCACTTGGAATTGATGATATTGCAAGTGCGCCCCTCCTACCATCTCGTTGTGGTTTCTTGTTTGTGTCTTTGGGTGTAGAAGATCTTTTTTGGTAGGTTCTGGTCTTTATTATGGATGGTTGTTCAGCAGTTGTGATTTTGGTGAGCTCGTGAGAGGAGGTGAGCTCCAGGTCCTTCTGCTCCGCCATCTTGTCCCAGCCCCGCTCAGTTGGAATTGGAATAGGATTGAATTGAAGCTTTGATCAAGCTTCAAGTCATCAAATAATGAGTATTCACCAAGTGCCAAGTATTGTGTCAAGCATTTTGTGCAGTGTACAGAAGAGTTGGGTAAAATTCCACTGTCCTCAAGGAACTTAGAGACTAGGATGAAACCAGTTCACACATATTTTAAATACAAGGAAATGCATGGTGCTTCGAACCTGGAAGTTCCTAGTTAATGTTTGTTGAATGAAACTATGAATAAATGAAACAGTCTGGGGTTTCGACTGGTTACCCCCAGTTGTGAATGGGAAGGGGGTTTGTATAGACACATCAGGAACATAACCAATCATAGGTTGGAAAGGTTATGTGTTTGCAAACATCTAAGGATTTCCTTCTGTTCAGGAGACCTTTGATTTAGTATCTGGAATGTTGATTTGGAGAGTAAGAAGATTGGTTCTTGCTTGTACCACCAGCTGAATGACAGTGAACACTTACTGCCAATTTGTCTCCATTTCCTTTACATGGATTAAGGCCTGCCACCTATTCACCACAAGACTCTTGGAAATGTTACTGAATCAATGCGTATAAAAGCTATAAGTTAACAAGGACAAAAACCTAAATGCATACTCTGTGTTAATACTTAATAATCCTTATGATTTAGATATTGCCCCAATTGCTGGGTGTGGCCCCAAGGGGGGAAGGTTTCCTATAGAAAGGATTTTATACAATTAGTGCAGAGGGATTGAAAAATGCATGCAGGTTTTTCCACTCTAGGCTGCTCACCCAGTTCATTTCCATAGCACAGGGATGGGACCAGTTTATGGGATGTCTAGGGACGTAAGATAGTCTCAGGTGGTATATAAATAGCATACAATCACTAATAACCATACTTACAAGAACAAGCAGATGCGCATACTTATGAATACTAAGTATCGTTTTCCAAATTTGAGAAGTGAAATCTGTAGTCTGCAAGCCTGTAAATCTCCTGGAGGCCAGGGCCACTTCTTACACATTTTGTTTCTAACACATTTTTTCATGTTTTTATGGAATCTTCTATTATTTTAATAAAAAGGTAGTATGATGGACAGCTTAAGAGAGTTCATTGACTGGAAATAAATTGAACTGGGTTCAAATTCTTACTCTGCAGCTTACCAGCTACAGTACATATATGACTTTGGGCAAGTCAATCAACTTCTATAAGTTTCTGTCAAATGAGGATAATAGTTCCCACCTCTTAGGGTGGTTCTAAGGGTTAAAATAGATGACATATATACAGTACTTGAGTGTGTGACACATTAAAAGCAGCCAATAAATTGTGGCAATTACTGTTTGAGAATACTGTACCAAATTGATTGTCATAATTTATTATTTCCCAATTGTTTTTTCCCCAGTCTGTGGCTTCTCTTGGTTCATTCTCTTAATGTCTTTCAAAGAGCAGAAGATCTTAATTTTGAGGAAGTCCATTTATCAAGTGTCCTGTTTAAGAAATTTTTGCTTAATTCAAGGTCATATAGATTTTTTTTCCTGTATTTTTCTATAAGTTTTATAGTTTTTACACTGATTGATTTCAGGGTGTTAAACTAAACTTGCATTGTTGGGAAAAGTCCTACTTGGTCTTGATGTATTATTCTTTTTATACAATATTCTATTCGGTTGTTAAAATTTTGTTAAGAATTTGACAATTTAAAATATAATTTAAAATCTTTGCTTATGGGGTATTGTTTTGTAATTTACTTTTCTTATAATTTCTAGTTTTGGTATCCAAGTAATTCTGGCCTCGTAAAATGCGTTCAGAAGTATTCCTTTCTCTTCAGTTTTCTGGAGACGTTTGTGTAGAATTAGCATTTTAAAATTTCTAAACATGGGAGTTTTTTTTTTTTTTAATAAATTTATTTATTTATTTTTGGCTGCGCTGGGTCTTCGTTGTGGCACACGGGCTTTCTCTAGTTGCGGCGAGCAGGGGCTACCCTTCGTTGCGGTGCGTGGGCTTCTCATTGTGGTAGCTTCTCTTGTTGCGGAGCACAGCCTCTAGGCACGCGGGCTTCAGTAGTTGCAGCACACAGGCTCAGTAGTTGTGGCTCGCGGGCTCTATCATAAGGCTCTATCATTACCTCATTTGACAGAAACTTATAGAAGTAGTTGTGGCACATGGGCTTAGTTGCTCCGCGGCTTGCGGGATCTTCCAGGACCAGGGCTTGAACCTGTGTCCCCTGCATTGGCAGTTGGATTCTTAACCACTGCACCACCAGGGAAGCCCAACATGGAAGTTTTAAGTTATATTTTTGTTAAAGATTTCTGCTGTAACTGCATAATTTCTAGCTTAACTACTGATTTGGTTTTGCTTGTTTATTCTTTCAGTTGCTAAGAAAGGTGTGTTAATACATCCCAAATGATTGTAGATTTGTCTATCTCTGTCATTTTTTTCCTTTATGTATTTTGAGGCTATATTATAGGTGCCTCTATTTTATATAATACGTTAGGTTTTTTGATAAAGTGAATGTTTTACCATTATGAAATGTTCCTTTCTGATAGTGCTTTTTGTCTTAACATTTGCTTCTCTGATATTAATATAGCAACCCCAGCTTTCTTTTGGTTAGTGTTTGCCCGGTATATCTTTTTCTCTCTTTTTACTTTAAACTTTTCTATTACCTTATGTTATTAGATGAGCTGCTCATAAACAACATATAGTTGCATTTTATTTTTATAGCATGTTTATCTTTTAACTTGAAACATCCAGTCCATTTACATTTAAAGTAATTACTGATATATTGGAGTTGAACCCTACTATCTTATCATTTACTTTATTTTTGTCCTATTCTGTTTCTCTTCTTTCTTGCCTTCTTTTGGATTGATTTTTTATTTTTTAATTTTATTTTTTGGCCGCGCCATGCATCATATGGGATCTTAGTTCCCTGACCAGGGATTGAACCTGCGTCCCCTGCATTAGAAGCTTGGAGTCTTTTTTTTTTTTTTTTTTTTTTTTTTGCGATACGCGGGCCTCTCACTGTTGTGGCCTCTCCCGCTGCAGAGCACAGGCTCCGGACGCGCAGGCTCAGCGGCCATGGGTCACGGGCCCAGCTGCTCCGCGGCATGTGGGATCCTCCCGGACCGGGGCACAAACCCGTGTCCCCTGTATCGGCAGGCGGACTCTCAACCACTCCGCCACCAGGGAAGCCCAGAAGCTTGGAGTCTTAACCACTGGACTGCCAGGGAAGTCCCGCGGATTGATTTTTTTTTTTTTTTTGCGATACGCGGGCCTCTCACTGTTGTGGCCTCTCCCGCTGCGGAGCACAGGCTCCGGACGCGCAGGCTCAGCGGCCATGGCTCACGGGCCCAGCCGCTCCACAGCATGTGAGATCTTCCTGGACCGGGGCACAAACCCGTGTCCCCTGCATCGGCAGGCGGACTCTCAACCACTGCGCCACCAGGGAAGCCCGGATTGATTATTTTTTATATTCCATTTTCAAGGACTAATTCAGAGCTGTGCTGGAGCCAGCTCAGACTGGCTCAGGAGAGCCAAGAATGCCCATCTCCTCCCAACTCCATGTTCAGTAACCTCTTGGTGGCTTGACATCAGCCATGGTAGAGCATTTATACCATAGAAAGTAACAAAGGCTTCAGATCATGGCTTTTATCCTACAGAGAGCTGGTTGCTAAATGTTTACCAGCAACCAATGATTAGTCTTTCTCTTCCTGGATAATGCAAGGATCTTAGAATACCTTAGCTCCTTTGTTATCCTTCTCCATAGTTATATGCTATTCTTGTCATGCATTTTAATTCTGTAGTAAGTATCATGTGTTTGCCATTTTCTGAAGTTCCTGTGGGATTGTTGCTATTACCAATATGTTGTTTTGACTGGTTCTTGTCCTCTCATATGCTTGGTTACCAATGTTGTGTCTAACATTTTATTTTTAAAATTGTGTAGGAATAATTTGAGACCTAAAATGATTTTATCTTTGCCCAGATAAGGTTTTCATTTTCATCTTGCCATATACCCAAAGATGTCAACAGTCTGGAATCACCTTTATCTAATTTTAGGATTTGAGATTTTCTGGACCACCCAGATGACTCAAAGCTGGGCTCCAGTCCTTGGGAAGAATGTTCATCTTCTAATTCACCCTTATTCCTCGAATCCCAACCCAAAACACAGGTGTGGTGGTTAATTTTATTTGTCAACTTGACTGAGCCCTAAGATGCCCAGATATTTGGTCAAACATTATTCTGGATGTTTCTGTGAGGGAGTTTTTTGGATGAGATTGACATTTAAATTGGTAGACTGAAAACAGATTGCCCTCCATAATGTGGATGTTGCTCACCCAATCAGTTGAAGACCTGAATAGAACAAAAGGCTGACCTCCCGCAAGTAAAAGATAATTCCTCCTGCGTGACAGGAGGAATTGAACTGGAACATTGGATCTTTCTGGTTCTACAGCAGCTTCTGGCCTTCCGCCTTGAACCAGGACATTGGCTCTGCAGATTTTTTACTTGCTGGCCTTTATAATCATGTGAGTCAGTTCCTTATGATAAATCTCTTTACATCTATCTACATATATATCTTTCTGACTCTGTATCTATCTTTCTCTCTGTCTGTTTGTCTGTCTCTCTCTCTCTCTGTCTCTCTCTCTCTCTCCTGTTGGTTCCATTTCTCTGGAGAACTCTAAGTAATACAACAGACATTTACCAGGACCCTCATCCTTGGAGGGCCCTGGACTCTGACTTTTGTCTTTGTGGTCATGATAGGCTGTCAAAAGTACTGCTCAGACTCTCAACCACTTGTACTGGAATTAGCAAATAGCCCTCTGGGTAAAGCAGTCCTAAAATGCTGAACTCACTCTCTGGTGTTTCTCTTGGATATTGACCTGGTAATTACTACCTTATTAGTTCTCTTTTAATTTTGAGTAGATGTTTTGTGTATTTTGTCCACTTGTTTAATTATCATTAGTGAGAGAGTTGTCTGTCACCCTAGTCCTCCATTACCAGAATCATTTGGTAAGTAACCATTTTAAAAAAATTATCCTGTTATTTTTATTTTGCTAAACCCTATTGCATTAATGATATGTCTTTTACACATTATTACATTGTTTGCTTTGTGATACATGTCTGTTGTAGGTTAAAGGGAATATTTAATTCTCATCAAATATAGTATAGGACATGTCATCATGTACTGCTCACAAGTGTAATCACTATGGAGTTCATTAAGTGTTAAATAAATAGGTAATTAGTGTTTAAAATGTTTATATTATGCAGAAATGTTTGGAGAATTGTTTTATAGGTGTTCAGGAGGGTTTTAGTGATATTTAGAGAAATTGGTTGGAATTTTTGGACAGATGGTGAATGCATTCTTATTTTCTCACTTAAAATAGTGTGATATAGACTCCTTTGATCTTAGAATTGTTTTGGGGAATGGATTAACCTGGGATGGCTATATTTCTATTGTAGCATATAGCGTGCCTCTGATTTTGTGTGCTTATCACATATATATTTGTGACTGGTTGTCATATCATACTCCCAAATGAAGATGTTGGCAAAAGTTGAGCAATTTCATAGTTGGAGGGAAGTTAACCAGTTGTGGCAACTGTCTTGACAGACGGAAGGGTAGAGCAGTGTGGAAAGGTAGAGACCGGGGTCCTTCACATTGCACTAATTCTGGAACCTGTGACTGCAGGGCTTGGTGTGAAAGATCATTAGATGTCACTATTGTTTGCACCACTGTTGGCTCATGTGCCACTACCTGCCACCAAGCACACTCTCAGCGAGTTCTCCCCACTCCTACCTTCCACTCCCCCAGGCTCTCCCTCCCCTTTATGCCTACTACGCATCCTTAGGCACCAGCAAAGACACGATTTCCTCTACCTTCCAGGACTCTCCTGTTGCATCCTGTACCTACCCCCACAGTAGCCTTTCTAATTGCCAAACCTAATTTTCATAATACAGGTTCCCCCTTGGTCGAAATATCTGGTTACTGTTTTGCTGTCTTTATTTAAAAGTTGTTTTTTTAAATGTCTATAGAAAAAAGTGTTAACGGAATCACTGCTCCAAAGTCTCAGGATACACTTTTCATTAGCCTAAGCCAGGGTTCAGGGTTCAGAGGAGAGAACAGTCCCTTATAACAGTCCCTTATAGCCAGCAAGTTCCCTTCCAGTCTTGTGGTTTTACCATAACTCAGGGTTGGCCTTTTCACAACAGATCTCCAGCCTCAGTTCCTGGTAGCTTGTGGGTGGAAGGGCCCACGGTCTTTGTGATTTCTGGAAACACCCAAAGTTGTGCTCCATGGGGATGACCCAGAACCTGCTGGGTTCCCCACAAGGACCCAGTAGTGGTTCACATGTGAAAGGAGGAGGAAGATAATTGGTGTATGTACCTTAAAATGTACCTGGGGTTTGCTTTAATCAGGTGTGGGAAGATACACAGACATAGAAATGATTGTCATGAAGGAAGAAGTTTATACACTCATAGACCTAGAAGTAGGAAGCATGGCATGACATGCCACTCAGGGCCATGTGGGGAAGCACCAGGGTTGGTCAGGAGTAGAAGGAGCAAGGGGGAAAGCATGGGCACGAGCTTTCATTGTGGTTTCCATGGGAAGGAATGGGCGATGCAGGGTGAGCAGGGTTAGGATTGGCTAATTTCAGCAGGCTGTGGGACAGAGGGGCAGTCCCTCGTCTGCTACCTTGTCCTGGGATAATTGGGGCAGGGGAATATTGCCTCCCAGAGTATAAGAACTGGATAGAGGAGGTGATTCAGAGTTTGGGCTCCAGATTGGTTAGTCTGTGTATGAGAGCTGTTTGCTATCCCTAAGAATTGGCAGCCCTGGGAGAGGCAGTGTCTCCTCAGATGCCAGACCTTCAAGAATATAGAAAATAAGAAAATATACTTAATACAATCAGTGATACAAAATTTAGCAGCCTTGAAAGCTATCCCCAAACATTTAGCAAAACCATCTAAATAGTCTTTGTTCCATTTACTCTACAGAACATTGGTGCCAGTGCCCTGATTTCAATCATCGTGGATGCCAATTATATATTATTATTTTGTAAGGCCATATAGATTATACCCTTTTAGGCCTTTAAGCCATTCTGAAATTTCATGTCCTTAGGCAAAAAACAGCATATATGGCGAGGTGAAGTCCGTTTTCTTATAAACACTGGGTCGGAAACCTCACCTCATCTCCTGCCACAAAGAATTATTTCTGTCTCTGCATTAACTGAATGGTCTTGGGCAAGTCACTGAGCCTGTCTACTTCTGGGCCCCCACTCTCCCTGGCAAAGTCAGGAGCTGCTCTGAAATTCTCTGAGTGTGGGGGGACCAAAAGTGGACTGTCCTCCAGGAAACAATGATAAGGTCTTTCAACCTCATGGAATGCTCCTGGCATCTCTCCAGGAAGAGGCTCGCTGCCATCAGCTACTAGACTGACAGCCCAGCAGAGCCTCCCCCAGGAGGTCAAGTGGCGGAGTCCTACGGAATGCTAGAAGAAACTTGGCGAGTGTCTCAGTGCCACGCATAATGGGCTCCGTGCCAAGTTATCTTGTTTAAACTTCACATTCCTACGAGGCAGATGCTCTTATTATTCCTCATTTAATAGTTGAGGAAACAGGAGATAAGATAGGTTAAGTTGCCCAAGGTCACACTGCTGGGAAAGTGGAACCCATATCTGACTTCAGAGCAAAAGAATTAGACTTATTTTATGTAATTACTGAGGTGAAGACTAGATTGAAGTAAGGGCAAAATAGAGGAGACATATTTTGACTCAATACTGGGTGGGACTTTTGAACCATGATTGTCAGCCAAAACTGCAATGAGCTGCCTTTTTTTCACTGGAAGAGTTCAAGTTGGATTACCATTTTTTTCAGGGATGCTGTGGAAGGGAATCCCAAACTGGCTGAAAGTTGGACTAGACACCCTCCAAATGTCCCTTTGAGCCCTAAAATTCTAATATAATTCTAAGATTGTGTGATTTGGTGTCTCCCAGGAAATTCACATACAGCAGTTGGAGACCCCACCACCGGAGGGCAGCGTCTTCACATTTGGTGCATTTGCACAGAAGGACGCAAACCCCGTTCCCTCCGAGGTGCCTAGAGAGTGCGAAGATTAGAACCATCATGGGGGGTGATGTGAGCCCGTGTGAAGACGGAGAGGGATCCACCACCAGCATATTAATATCCCTTCTTCTACCAGCCTGAACAATGATTTCTGTCTGCCAGTGCATTGGAGAGGTCAGGGTGCTGAAATTCAAAGGGAAGACCCCATTTCCATGAAGCTGGGGAGGAGGGGCGTTCTGAGGGCTGCTCCCTCTGCCCCTGCACCCCAAAGACTAGGACAGTGAGGAGAGAAACAGGGTCGAGGAGTGTCAGAAGGTGACAAAGAAATCCTGTCACACTTGGGAAGATGGAAGGACCCAGGAAGGGAAGAGCAACTTGGAGGGACCGTGAGACCTGCCTTCCATTCAGGTGGTTCTGTAGAGTCCCGGGTGTCAAAACCAGGGTTGACAAGTGGATTCCACCAGGGGGCAGGGCTCAGCCTGATTTAAGGAAGCTCTCTGTGCAATGTCAGGAAGCACTGCCGTGGGAGGCATTCACTCCAAAAGTATTTACCGTATTTACTGTGTTCTCCCTTCAGGCTGGGCGCTATCTTATTGCTGAGAAACAGCAGTGAATAAAACACACAAGATACACTTTGCCTGCCCTCACAGAGCTGGCCTACCTGTGTCTGAGCATCCAGGGAGATGCTGAGGCGTGGCGTGGGGGGCCTTTGGGTCGTTAGCCTGGATGGATCTTAACATCCTCTTAGGGGGTCCTGTAACTATCTCAGCTTTACGAAACCTAGTTTGTCTTCATATCTCTGATATGATATCTCTCTTCATATCTCTGATATGATACACCCTTTCACAATTTGCAAAGAACCTCACCATGACTACATAGGTTTCATGGTTTCCAATAGCCACAAGCCTGTGAATGAGGTCACGGACACAACAGAACTCTGATATACTATAAAAATTGCCTTTGGATTAGGAAGTCACAGAAAAAATTCTTCACTTAAAAACAATCTCGGTCTATTTTTCAAGTTTCTTTTATTTAAGATGCACGGGGACAAGGTATTAAAATTGTCCACACGAGGAATTACTTCTAGAGAACAGCCAAGTCCCACAGACATTACATATTCCGTCCTTGACATGAACATGTAGAATCTCAACTAAATCAGACCCACTCTTACTGTTATCCAAGTGCTTGACAGGTTGATGCCATCTCGGAGAAGCCGCGCTAATTTAAATTCCTCTAATGGCTGGGTATTTACATCCCCAAGCCCATCTCCCCCACAGCTATCTTTATTCTTTTGCACCTGTCTCTTTCTGGCTTGCACTTTCCTTTGCATAGTAAACATTCTCAGGATAGACCCAGTTTTCCATTTTCATATATTTTTCCTCTCAGTGGTCTGCTGTTGTGATCTGTGTCACCCTGGAAGAAAAAAGAGAGAGAGGGTGAGAAGACCCTTGTGGGCCAGAGCTGGGAATTCTGACATCTTTGCCCCCTTCTTGCTAGAAAGACAGTGCCCTCAGGTTCCTGGGCTGCTTCTGCACAAGTTTCCTTCCTTGTAATGGACACCACTGGGTCATACCTGGCTCATTCTCTGCTAGGTTGTGAGGGTTTAGGGACACCTTCTTTGGGCCTGGCATGCCCAGGTAGGTCTGAACTCTAGTCGGGCCATTGAGAGGGCCAGAGTGCGATGCCCTGGGATGCAATGCTCACCATGCACTTGTCTGCAATGTCTCATGAGGGGCCAAGAGGCTTCTTTTGCCAACTTGATGTGTCTTCCCAAGAAAGAAAAGCTACTACTCCTCACATCCCACAAATGGATTTTAAAAATTAGCAAGATTTCCTTATGGAGATTATGGAACACTTGCTCCCAGCAGGGCCCTTCACACCCACCCCCCACACCTGTCCCACCAGCTTTGTCTCCCACCCTGTCCAGCACTCTGACCTCATCCTGAGCCCCTCTTCTCCAGTCATGCTGTACTCTTGTGCGCATCCCACCTCTGCACTTTTGCATGTGTTGGGCCTTCTTTCCCTCTCTACCTGGTGAGGGATCCATTTTATATATTCTTTTTAATTTCGATTCTGTTATTTTTACTTTTCATTTTTGTTTATTTTAATTACTATCTGAGATGAATACTTTTATGAAATACACTGACCATGCACTTGGATGTCATGGCAGCATCCAATTGCTCTCGAAATTTCTAAACGCTTCCTCTCAGTTTCTGCAGTGGGGACCACCCACTGAGTGGTGCTGCTCTAGACTCTCATACGGGTCATGTCCTCCATGGAGCTGCTCCCTAGCCACCTCAGGTCGAACCAGTCGTTCCTCCCCTGGAATCCCCTCCTGTGAGAAGCAAACACTGCAGAACAGTTGCTCACAGCCTTGTGGTGATTGCTGTGTGTGTCTGCCTCTCCACTGGATTCTGAGCTCCATGAGGCGGGATGTCGTTTCTTATTCATCTCTGTATCCCAGAGTACAGGCCTAGTCCATATTCAGGGCTTGGTCAGTATTTGTGATTGAAGATAATGCCACTTTGGAAAACTAAATTCCTGTGGGATTTTGGCTTAGTGCTAACCCATGTACTAGTTTGCTTGCAATATCTCATGGCCACAATGGCATATCTGTGACTGATACGGGGAAAATGGGGTAAAAGAGTGAGGATGGACCAGGACACAGAGAGCAGACCCCAGGGGCTCTGCCTCTGGGCACTGTTGGCAGGACTGTAACCCAATGACACGAAGACAGAGCAGTTGGACCAGGGCCAGCAGACCCCAGGAATAAACAGTCACCAAGCTGGGGCAGGGGATCTGCTTTACAAGGTGCCTAATCCGGGAGGCTAAGACTTAGCAGGCAGAAGGAGCTGAAATGCCTCCTGAGTCTGGGTGGTGCAGGAGGCCTAAGGAGTAACCCCCACCAAGGGGGGAGCTCAAAAGAAGGGACCCCTTTGAGGGTTTTGCCCTGAAGGGAGGGGGTTACATGTTAATTGTAGGACTCATCCAGAGGCAAGCCTCTGGTTTCCTTAACTTCCTGAGCTAACCATTATTTAAGAATTAGAGAATTAAAAAGAAGATTCTGTGTCCTATTTTTTGCTCTCTCCCTAAGCAAATGGTGAGAAAAGTCTCAGCTTGAATTCAAAGGTCAATGGGGTTATCACTTCTGGCTAAAACCCAAACTGACCCGGTCCTGAGAGATAGAGAGCTGTGAGTGGGGGACCTTACCCTCACCAAGGGCTGACTCAACCGGATGCTCGAACATGAGGCCAGAAAAAAATTCCCAGAATCCGTGGAGGTTGAACATCAGCATGTGGCACTGAGACTCCAAACCCCTGCCCCTCCCAACCTAAACCAAGTCCTTGATCATGAGTTGTCCCGGTTCATCCTAATCAGACGGTAACCTTATCAATCTCCACAGCAATTAAAGGACAGCCTGCCTTTCCATTAACACAGGGCTTGCGTGACCATGGGCGTCACTGAACTTCCCTGAGCTCATTTTCCTCACCTGGCAAACGCAGATATTTATACCTACCTCAATGGTATAAATTAGAGTGAAAAACATTTACCAGATGTCTGGCTCTTGTGAAAGTAGAAGAAACCTGCATTCCTTGGCTCCTGTTTCTGTAAGGGGAGATTTCTGCTACAGCACTGGTTCTCAAACTTGCCCATATGTCAGAATCACCTGGAGGGCTGGTTAAACCTCAAATGCAGGGCCCACCCCCAGAGCTTCTGCTTCAGTAGGTCTGGCGTGGAGCCCAAGAATTCGCATTTCTAACAACTTCCCAGGTGATGCTGAGGTGGCTGCTGGTCCAAAGGACCACATTTTGGGAACCACTGCTCTAGAATAATGTTCTTTGCTTCTCACCTTTCCCTTGCTCCTCTCATGGGAAGAGGAGTGGTTTATCCTGTGCTTGGAAGAAGGAACCAGGAAGGCAGGGATGAACCCCATCTGGTCTCCTTTTGGATCTACCTGCAGGGTCGATGAGCTCTGGTCATTCCTGCCCTTGGAGTAGGGGCTGCTCCCCAGGGAGCAGGGCTGTGGTTGTTCAGTTCTGCAGGTACTTTTAATTCTGGGGTGAAGTACAAGGATGCTCATGGTGGACACCCATGAATTCTCTATCTAGAATTGCATCATAATAAAACTAGCATTGTGACTTTTATGTGTTTGTCTCCTGTATTTCTTCTCAATTGGTTCTGGATTAAGGAAAATAATAAAAGACTATTAAAAAAATTTCCCCTAAAATCCCACTGGCGCTCAGTGCTCAAGAAATGGTAGCTGTGATGATGATGATTTCCTTGATGTTAGAAACCTAAATTCAGCCAGCATTGATGAAATCCTCAGGGATGATACTGTGGGGGATATGAAAGATGAATGCACACCACCTATAAGCTTGCAAATGTCCCTACAGTTCTCCAGTGAAAACAAGCATGTACTGAGCACCTATCTGCCAGGCCTAGTGTGAAGGGGCAGCAGACGCGGAACCTGCCTCCCAAGAGCTTCCACTCAGATGGGGGGAGCGTCACGACCACCAGCACCTGTGACACAAGTGTACGGCATCACACCTGAGAGTGCTGAGGGAGTGTTGCGGCTGAAGGGACAGGGGAGGCTTTGGGATCCCCGTTGCATAAGGTCGGGGCATGGCAGACAGGAAGCAGAGAAGTTGGAAAGAGCAAAGCAAGAGCAGGGGAGGTGAACTTGGAGCATAGAGTCCACACCTACCGGCTGTGAGCTGGAACACGTGGCACCTCACTCCTCAGAAAGGGTTTTGGAGGTGCCTGTCTTGGACACCTGGATGATTTCCACAGAGGTGATGCCTTTGCCAGCCACGCGGTGTCTGGTGCGCAGCTTGTTCAGGGCGGTCTCCGCCATGCCGGCCCGCTCCTCGGCGTCATCCAGCTCATGTACCGTCTTCCTATAGCGAGCCAAGGTCTGGTTGGCCTGCTCCTCCTGTGACAAAGGCACAGTGGAAAATGGGGCATAAACCTGGCTTGTTCTGGCTAAACGTGCATTGTTTTCAGTTCTACATGGACATCTTAAAGAGTCCAGTCTTTCTGTAAGGCTTATTAGGAAACACAGCAGTCCTGGGTCGGGGCATCCTCCAGGTCACCACGGACACCTACCTTCAACGCTTTTAGCTGATTGTTTTTGGTTTTGACGTCCATATTTCTAAATAAAATGTGCTCTGTTGCGGCTTCTATAATATGTGGTTTTAGGCATTAGCTATTAGTACCCCACCATGGAAGATGTGGATTTGGAGCTTTCTTGAGCCCCTGTCACACATTTCCCACCCCCTCATCTTCCCAAGAGAGTAATAGTGTCATTTTGGTTAGAACCGTATTTCCTATAAACCTGGCCTTTATTGAGCCTTTTGGGAACAGTGTTAGGTGCGTGGGTGGATGATGGCGTCAACATGGTGGTCCCAGAACTGGCAGCAAATGACAGCAGAGTCAAATATCTATATCCTGGGTGGGGGATGATGGTGGCGGCAGGTGGGCGTGCGGTCTAGGGTTGAGACTTGAAGCTGCCATTTGCTAACCATGTGACTTTGACTGAAATAACATAAGTACCCTACTCTGGGCTGTTTCCTCACCTGTGAAATAGATTAAGAGTATCAGCCTTCCTGCCTTGTGTCAAGGGGATCAAAAAAGGGAAGGTCCTGGTGTTTAACCTTCTGACCAAGAGGGAGAGGCCACAAGGGGCAGTGGAAGCAGGACGGAGGCACCCGAGACCTTCCCTGGCTTTAGATCCCACCGAAGTAGGTGTTTTAGTTAGCACGGGTGTTCTCGGGATATCTTCATTTTTTACACGTTCTTATCTCCAGTGTGTCATGTCTAGTCCACTCCCCATGTGACAGCGAGGATGAAGTGCTGTGGACAGGAAGCCATCTTTTGGCCAAGACTTGAGTCCTCTCCTGTGGTTCATTCTAACCAAGGCTGGAAACCTGGGCTGGGAAGGGGGGAGAATTGGGGCCACGTGGTAGGCACCCACCGCCTCCTCGATCTGCCGCTTGTAGACCTTCAGCTTGTTCTGCAGCTTCTCCACCAGCTCCTGCATGCGCTGGTTGGTCTTGTGGTCCTCCTCCGTCTGGAAGACCAGCTCTTTGAGGCGCCGCTCATTCTTCCGCAGCGTCTTGACCGTTTCCACGTGCTGTTTCTGCTCCCCGTCCAGCTCCGTCTCCAGTTCTTTGATCTGGGGGAGGAGGAGAGGAATGCGGCTGGGGGAACGCAGGTTTTTGAACTTCAGAGCTCAGTGGCCTTGGGCAGGGGTGTTGCGGTGTCCACTTCCTGCCCAGAGGTGAGCCCTGCCCAGGAGGGTTGGGTGGGCTCAGCCTTTCACCAGCAGGTGGTCAGATGCCTTGAGCCTCAAGTTTCCTCCTCTGGAAAATGGGGGAGGCAGGGGTGGGACAAGGTGACCGACCCCCTGGGCCCTTCCAGCTCTGACATTCCATGAGGTGAAGACGGAGGCTCGTTTTAAGTAATAAGAGAGGAATAATGTTGGAAACAGAGACTGGGAACAGAGACAGAGGAAGAATGTGGGGAACCACTCTGCTTGGGGGCTAAGGACACTCTGTGGGGAAGGTGACAGGGAGAGGAGGAGGAGAGGAGACCGTTGTAGAAATAGATTAGAGGCCCAGCTCCTCATCAGATGCTTGGCACTTTTGGGGGGAAAAGACCCCTTTCCCATCTCCTTTTTCCCTCTGGTTCAGTGCCACCCTCACCCTGGCTTCCAGCTTCATGATTGTGCGTTTCCCTCCCTTGAGAGCCAGCTGCTCAGCCTCCTCCATCTTGGCCTGCAAGTCCTTGATGGTGACCTCGTAGTTCTTCTTGATTTTCTCCAGGTGCATGCAGTGGTCCTGCTCTTGCCGGAGTTCCTCGGCCATGCGGGCAGCCTGGGGTGGGGGGGCGGGTGGAAGCACTGGAGCTGGAGCTGGGCTCCCATCCAGGCTCCTAGTGCCTTTGAGAGACGAGGGTCCTTGTCTCCCAGCCTCTGGGACACCAAGCGGTGGACAAGAGGACCCTGGCTGACATGCTGCTGGGGTGTGGTAGAGGGGGTGCCCCATGCTCCCACATCCCTCCGAGTGACGGGAGGAGGCAGGCGCCTGTGCTCAGACCCAGGCTGCCCAATCCCGTGGACTCGCCAGCCGGCGCTCTCCAGCCAGACTCTGCTGTCTCCTCCATGAGGGGCACAGCACAGAGAGCAGGAAAAACACAGGTCTGAGTAGAAAGTCCAAGGTCTGCACCCAGCCCCAGTCATTTAACCCACTTGTTCTTGTGTAAAATATTCATGGAGGGCTTACAGCGTGCCGGGTACCAGTCTATGATCTCAGAACACAGCACCAAATAAGACCAACAATGTTCCTGAGCTCCTGGCATTTCAGTCAAGCCTAAGGAGCTTGACGATAAAATCTGTATTTCCTCATCTTTAAAGTGGGGCCCGTAGCATCCACCACTGAGCACCCAAAGGGATACTAGGGTGAAAACACTTGAAGGCCTCCCTTGCTGACCTCCAGCCCTGAACCCCTGGGCACGGCACCCATCTTCCTTTCACTAACCCTCCCTTAAGGCTGGTTCAAGGCTCCTCTCCTTGCCAAAATACCTGCCCAGATGAGCCCACTTCAACGGCTCCTTTGGTCTGTGTCCCCAGGCCTCATGCTCTAATCTCTTGGCTTTTCAGAAACCAAAGGAGGCGGCCTTCCCTGCCTAGGGTGGCCTGGTCGCCGGCAGGGGGCCTGGCTGGGGTGGGAGTAGGGTGCCCAGGCCCCTCCCGGCTGCAGCAGACCGTGCACGCACTTACGTCTGTCATGGCTTTCTTGGCCCTCTCGTCGACCGAGCGGAACTCACTGATGAGCTCCTCATGATCGTTGGAGATGCGCTGGACATCAGACTCCAGCTTACGCTTGACCACAAGGAGGCTTTGGTTCTGGAGGAGGAAACGAAGACATTGCCATGAGCCCAGAGTCTGCACAGCCCTTCCTGTGTCCAGGAAAAGCCACCCTCTCCCAGACCCCCAGCAAGAAATGGCCCTGGACCCCCTGCTTGGGGTGAAGGTCTCTATCCTGCATTCTTCTCTGAGTTTTAGATTAGAATTTGCATCACACGGAGCCTGGGAAGAACATCATTTAGGCCTGGGGTGGGTGGTATCTCTAGTACAATCCTGAACTTGGAGCTGGGAAGACCAGGTTCAAGCCCTAGTGCTTCTGCCTGTGTGTCTCCTTTTTACCCCTGGGATTGGTCTTTTTATCTCTAAAGTGGGGTTGTAATCCCTATATGTCCCATGTACATTTTTTTCTTTCGGTGAATTCGCATGAGATGGTGAGTAAGGATGAAGCCGTGCTGGTAAAGGACTGCATTGTGAGCGGCAGGAAGCACCTGCATCACCGCTGGGGTCCCTGGTGTTGACCATGGGTGAGCCACTCAACTCTCGGCCACAGTTTTTCATGTGTACCACGAATGTCGGACTTTGGAATATTCTAGATCCCTTCCAGTTCTGAAGTTCTATCTTCAGGACACTGGGCGGGGTGGGGGGATGGGGGGTGGTAACGGTTGTCCTTAAAATTGGCTAAATCATCAGAATTTCATGAGTTTCTAAAAGTTAAATTCCCGTGGGTCCCACTACAGACTCACTGGATCAGAATCTCCAGGGGGGAGTCGTGGGAGTCTACCTTGAAAAGCTCTGCACTGAAAAATGGTTAAGATGGTACATTTTATGTTATGGGTTTTTTGGTTTGTTTTCTAACCACAAAAGAAAGAAAGCTCTGCAGGTGCATTCTGAGGATCTGCCGGGTGGGCCTTTGAGGGGAGCCCATGAGGTTTGGGCGCCGCCCTGGCCTCACCCCAGCACCCCGAGTGGGAGTCCACATGGCCGGTAGCTGCCCCCACCTGGACGTTGAGCTCGTTGTGCCGCTCGGTGACCTCCACCACCTCCTGCTCCAGCAGCTTGCGGGAGCGCTCGCTGCCCTCCAGGGCCGAGCGCACCTCGTCCATCTCAGTCTGCAGCAGGCTCAGGCGCCGTTCCTGCAGGTTGTACTGTTCCCGCAGCTCCTCGTGCTGCCGGGCGTCTTCGTCCATCTGGATCTGCAGGTCCTGGCAGACGAGAGACCCTGGCCTGAGCCCTTCTCCCACAGCCAGGGGTTGCCCAGGCCTGAGGGTGCTATGACCTTCCTGGACCAGGCTCAGCGGGGAGCTGGGGTGAAGGTGGGGAGGTGCAGGCCACAGGGGAAGAGAGTGCAAAGTGCAGCCCTGCCCTGGGGAGTTCAGGGTCTGGTTGATGCAGGGCCCAGGTGTCTGGAGGATCTGTCCAGCCTGGTCAGCATGAGGTCAAGGATTTCCTGATGACGAGGACCTGGTGTTTCCAGCAGGGTCTTCTCAAGGAGGCCTTCCTCAGTGACCTTTGACAATTACACCCTGCCCTGGCTAATTCCCGTCTCCCTTCTCCTGTCTTTCTCCATAGCACTTCTCACAATTTTTTTTTTTTTTTTTTTTTGCTGTACGGGGGCCTCTCACTGTTGTGGCCTCTCCCATTGCGGAGCACAGGCTCTGGACGTGCAGGCTTAGCAGCCATGGCTCACGGGCCTAGCTGCTTCGCGGCATGTGGGATCTTCCCGGACCGGGGCACGAACCCGTGTCCCCTGCATCGGGAGGCGGACTCTCAACCACTGCGCCACCAGGGAAGCCCTCTCACCATTTTTAATACTACAGTTTTATTTATTTGTTGCTTATTATTTGTCTGCAGGGAAGTTTGTTTGTTTTATCCATTCTTGTACCCCTAGCACCTAATACAGTGCCTGGCCAGGGCAGGGCTCCAGTAAACACATGTTGAATGCGTGGGTCCAGCTATGTATGTGCTACAGACCAGGCTGATGACAGCAAGTGATAAAGCAGGCCTTCAACTCCATTTAAGATGAGTGGTCGGTATATGGGTGTTTGTTATGTTCTTTATTTTTCTGTGTCTGTAATCATTTCTAATAAGTCAAAAATGATTTTAAAAAGCAAGACAGGCCCAAATTCCTGATTCCCTCCTTCCCTCTTTCCAGTGGTCCAGGATACGGATCTTGGTAGTTGGGGTCTCTCATTTATACAGTCCCCAAGTCTCCTGCTCCCTAGACTGCCAGCCACCCCACGTTCTCGCTCTTGTGCCTTTATCCTGGCTGGACAGGCATGTCATTAGCTCCCAGTGAGCCTGCAGGCTCGGGGATGGCTGGCTTTGTGATTAGTTCTTCCTGCTTCCAGATTTGCTACCTTGATTTGCTGTTGCAGCCTTTTCAGCGTCTTCACAAGTTCGCTGTTGTTCTTGTTGGCGTGGTCCAGCTGGATTTCCATCTCATTCAGGTCTGTCTCCATCTTCTTCTTGAGCCGAAGTGCCTCTGCCCGGCCCTTGGCCTCCGCCTCCAGGCTGGCCTGCAAGGATTCGATGGCCCTCTGGTGGTTCTTCCTACAAGTCCAAGCAGAGAAGGCCTTGGCGTACTGGGCCCACTGTTCAGGATGTGCTAAACCTCTCTAGATAAGAAATCTCAGCAATAATGTGGATACGGCCAGCATGCTGTGAGATTAAACTGTATCTCCTCTTAAAGTCTTTAAGTGGGGGAGCATCATGCTTTGGGAAAAGGAATGGAAGGTGGATGTTAACCATGTGTCTTTGTGATCTCAATTCATTTAATATGCAAAACAGCCTGGCAAGGAAACTGAGGCTCCAACATGATGAAAAACACGCCAAAGATCACTCTTTAGTCCACAATGGAGTCAATTCAAGGCCAGATGCTAAGGTCTCCGCTGTTTGTTTTCATTATAAAATGTGAGCTTTGGCTATACAGGTCAGAATCTCTCTTTTCAAAGCAACAGTTAAGTGACCAAAGAAAAAATAGATAAATTGGACTTCATCAAAATTTAAGACTTTTGTGCTTCAAAGGATATTATCAATAAAGTGAAAAGACAACCCACAGAATGGGAGAAAATATTTGCAAATCATATATCTGATAAGAGTCTAGTATCCAGAATAAATAAAGAACTCTTAAAATCAACAATAAAAAGATAAATAACCCAGTTTTTGGGAAAGAACTTGAATGGGCATTTCTCCAAATCAGACATTTAGCTGGTCAATAAGCACATAAAAGATGCTCAGCATCATTAGCCATCGTGGAAATGCAATTCACGTCCACCAGGATGGCTATAATCAAATGGCTACTCTAAGTACTTCATATAAATGGGATCATACAGAATTTGTCTTCTTGTGACTGACTTATTTCACTTAGCATAATGTCCTCAAGGTTCATTCATGTTATAGCATGTGTCAGAATCTCCTTCCTTTTTAAGGCTGAATAATATTCCACTGTATGGATGGACCACATTTTGTGTATCCATTCATCACTGGGCATTTTGGTTGCTTCCCCATTTTTGCTATTATGAATAATGCTGCAATGAACTTGGGTTCACAGATATCTCTTTGAGACCCTGATTTTAATTCTTCTGGGTATATACTCAGAAGTGGAATTGCTGGATCATATGGTAATTCTATTTAAAAAAATTTGAGGAATCTCCATACTGTTTTCCACAGCAGCTGTACCATTATATTACATTCCCACCAACAGTGTACAAGGGTTCCAATTTCTCCACATCCTTGCCAACACTTGTTATTTTCTGTGTTTTGGATAGTAGCTATCCTAATGGAAGAGAGGTGGTATCTTGTAGTTTTGATTTGTATTTCCCTAATGACTAATGATAGTGAGCATCTTTCCATGTACTTGTTGGCCATTTGTGTATCTTCTTTGGAGAAATGTCTATTTGAGTCCTTTACCCATTTTTTTTAAAATATATTTTATTGAAGTACAGTTGATTTACAGTGTTGTGTTAATTCTGCTGTACAGCAAAGTGATTCAGTAATACATATATATACATTCTTTTTCATGTTCTTTTCCATTATGGTGTATTACAGGATATTGACTATAGTTCCCTGTGCTATACAGTAGGACCTTGTTGTTTATCCATTCTATATGTTTGCATCTGCTAATATCAAACTCTCAATCCATCTCTCCCCCACCTCCCCTCTGCCTTGGCAACCACAAGTCTGTTATCTATGTCTCTGAGTCTATTTCTGTTTCGTAAATAAGTTCATTTGTATATTTCAGATTCCACATGTAAGTGATATCATGTGGTATTTGTCTTTCGCCTTCTGATTTACTTCACTACCCATTTTTGAATTGGGTTATTATCTCATGGGGTTTTGTGATGAATCACTAAAGTACTATATTTCTAAGTGCACACCAGAGAGTGCCATATTAGTATGAGGTACCATCATTATTCCCATTTCACAGATGAGGAAACAGGTTCAGAGAGGCTCACCTAAATTGCCCAAGCTCACACATGACTGGTATGTGGCAGAGACCCAGGTTTCTGGACTCTGCTCCATCATGCTACCTAGACTCAGTCTCCTGTCCCATCAGCCTCATACCTCGTAGCTTCAAATTCCTCTTCTTTCTCGTGGATTCTCCGGTCAATATCAGCTTTCACCTGAGCCAGTTCCAGCTGAATTCGAATCACCTTGCTCTCTTCAACCTGCCAGGAATATAAACATCAGTCTTCCTGGCCCAGCAGGTGTGTGGTCCCTGGCCAAGTTCCAGCCCCCAATGTGATGACCACATGGTTACCTCCAGGGAAGACTCAGCTTCCTCCAGGGCCACCTGGAGTTCTTCCTTCTCAACCTCCAATTTTTTCTTCATTTTCTGCAGCTCATGTATACTCCGTCCTCCCTCACCCAGCTGATCAATCAGTTCCTTTATCTCCTCTGAGAAAGGAATATTCTTGTTAACAAGAAGCAATATTCTTGTTAACAAGAAGAATATTTTGTTAACAAGAAGCATGAGGACTATCGGCTTCCTGGGGTAATGGCATGTGACACAATTATTCCTCTATCTTTTCTCACCTGCACCAGGAGCTGATAGGGGGTGGTAGGCAGGGACCCTCAGCAGCACTTGATCATAACCCCCCCCTCCTCTTTTCCTTCCTCTCCTAGTCCAGTCAACCTATATCTGGTTCAGCTCTTCCTCCCCAGTCTTTAACTTGTATTTACTTTATGCCCAAGTCCTTCAGTACTTACACTTCTGAAATTAAGAAAGCAGAGAGAGGCCTTAAACAGTTGACTCTCAAGATTATCTCCTGTAAGCAGAGAGCTCCTCTGGGAGTGACTCATAGGACCTTGGGCAGCTTTGGGGACAATCAAGGACCATCTTTTTCTACCTTCCATTGCAGTGATGCTACATCAACCCCCCCGCCCCCACCAGGACTGAAATACAACCCTGGGGAGGAAGCAGGGTGGGGCAGCCCAGATTGAGGAAACCCTGCACTGGCTGAGTTTTCATTTCTGCTGCTCAGCAGAACAGGGGCCCCAAAACAGTTCTTCAAAAATGGAAAAAAGTGACATCTCTTGAACACTGAGTTTGTGTTTAGGAAAACCACAGAAACAAATAATACAAATTTCATGTGGCAAGATTAGATAACCAACACTTTTCAAGCAATATCCAACAGAATGAAATTCCAGCCTGAGACTCCTATATGTAAGAAACACATATGCATACACATATTATTTACATATGGTAGATGGAAGGGCTCAATATCTAAAATCTCCTGAGCCCTTATTTGACTAGCTACTCTACCGAGCGAAGACTTAAGACATTTTTATCTTATTTCATTATCTCAACAGCCTTACACGGAAGGCAGTATTATTTCCCCATTTTACAGATGAGGCACAGAAGAACCAGGTAACTCACCTGCCTGAAGTTATACTGCGGAATGCCCACATGCTTTGACCAAGTGCTTGCCAGCCAGTCAGCAAACACTGATTGTGCACCTACTATGCGCTGGGTGCTCAGACCCATGACGGCGGGGGGGGGTCCGGCTGTGTCCTCGTCGCTGCAGGCCCGTCCACCTGCCCCCAGACTCACCCTGCAGGGTCTTGTTCTCCTTCTTCACCGACTCCAGGTGCTCCAGGCACTCCTCGTAGACGGTCTTGATCTTGAAGCTCTCGGTCATGTACATGCGGCACTCCTTCTGGGAGGTGTCCACCTCCACCTGCAGCTCCTCGCACTTCTGCTGCCACTCAGCCAGCATCTTGTCAAAGACCCGCTGCTTCTTGTCCAGGGCTGCGGCCGCGGCGTTGGCCTGGGGTGAGGAGGGGATGGTGTCAGGGGTCTGCCTTTCCTGTGCCTTTCCCCTCCTTCTGCCCCCTCCCTTCCTTCCCTCTACCTCTCCAGTAACTCTGGTGACCCCAGACTTCTTCGAATGGGGATAGAATTCAACATTTGTGGCACAAGCACAGAATAGGGAGTCCAGAAATTATGTTTCGGTTCCAAAACATCTACTACTAGATGTGTGACCTTGGGCCGCCCACCTTATCTTCCCAGGTGAGGGTTTTCTCAGGTGTAAAAGGAGGGATCTGGGCCACAACAACCTTCCCAGATTTATGATGTTCACCTAACTCCCCATAACGTATTTCTCTATAACATACTAATATATATCATTGCCCAACTCAGAGATGGGTGGGTATTATTTTTCTTGTTCATCAAAGCTCATTATTCTTAGATATTATTCTCACAGCCCTTCCATCTTTTTCATAACTCCCCGCAACTGTGTATTTGCTGCTGCACAATATTAGACGTTGTAAATTTCTGCTTAATTTCTTCTTTTTTTTTTTCTGCTTAACTTCTTAATTTGGAGGGAGCAAAAACCTTGGGGTTTTAGGACTTTTTCCCCCCAAAGCCTCTCACATGGCTATGACCTTATCTGGACCAAGACTGGGTTGGTGTGTGCCAGCGGAAATCTTATTTAATTTTGCTAAAGACTGGCGAATCAGTCTGAACTAGGGATGCAAACGGGAATATTTAGCCACACAAAGTGTGTGGAACATGGTTTGCAGAAGAGGAAGGGGAACAGGGGCAATAGGTTCCTGGACTTCCCGGGACTGAGTTTTATCCTTGTCACGGACCTATTTAAATAGTGGCTGGTTGAGTTAAGATCTCAGAATCATGAGCATGTTGACACATGTTCAAGCAGTGAACAGTGGGCCTGACTGCAAACCCTGTTCTCCACCCTCTTGGGCCACCTGTTCCTTCTTGCTAACCCAACATGTGACAGTCTCATCCAGCTTCCCGTGGGCTGTTGGACCCAGCAAATGGTCAGCCTTGGAGCATTTGGCCCTCTGACCTTCTCCAAGTCGATGGTGAGGTCCTCAACTTCTGCGTGGAGTCTCTGTTTGTTTTTCTCGAGGGAGGCGGCTCGGGCCTGGGCGGCTTCAGCCGTCTCTTCTGCCTCCTGGAGCCTGGCGGCCAGTTTTCTCCTGTGGATGAGAGCAAGAGAGGCCATCAAGGAAACATAGGCACCCAGGGGCAGGGGAGCCCAGCATGGCGCTGAGCTCTGGTGTCACAATGGAGAAGATGCAGATAAAAACGGGGGTGTTTGGCACAGAGCAACCAGTGTCCAGTCATCCATTCCACAAATATTCATTGTTTCTACTCAGTGCCAAGTCCTATTCTAGGCATTAGGGAAATAGCAGTGAATAAAACAGACTAAGATCCCTGCCCTCAAAACTTCTGTTCTAGAGGGGGGACAGAAAACACAACAAAGTGACATAAGCACTATGGGAAAATAAAGCAGGGAGGGGACACATGTGCAAAGGCCAGGACCCTGTGGGTGTCTGGGGAAGAGGTTCCAGGCAGAGAGAGGGGAGGGTTTGAAATTGAGGTTTAGCTCGGAGTGAGAGCCTGGGGTGGGACCAGGCAGCCCCCATAGCTCTCAATAGAAAATATTAGAAAAGGGCTGGAGGGCAGGAGGTGGAGCTGCAGGAAGGCAGGTGTAGGCTCAGCGAATAAAGAGTGCCAGATAAAGATTGATGTCAGCTGGAAGGCACTGCGCTATGCTGTCACCACAAATTCCAGTGGATGGAAGGCACCAGTGGCAGGCTGGGGTTCCCTCCCCGCCTGGCACCAGGGGCTCACGTGCAGGCCTTCCCTGGGTGCCCTGGCCCACGGGCACCCACGCCAGCCTCTTGTGCAAGAGGGCAGCTCTGAGCCATGTTCATGTGTCCACTCTTGTTTCCTCAGGCCCGTCAAGCAGAGCGTTTGTGTCTCTAGTTTGTGAAGGAAGAAAGTTCAAAGGACTTGAGGGCATTCGCCACAGAGCTGGGGAACTGGCCGAGGGGGGACCTCTGCCACGGAGCGTGGCCCGTGTCCTCTCAGCATCACCGAGGGGCCTCACCCCAGTCCCACCAGGCCCATGGAAGCTTCCTGAGCACTTCAGAGGCAGAGAAGCCCTGCCTGGAGGCAGATCCCGCCCCCCCACCATCCTGACTTCCCTGCAGGGAGCCTGAGCATTTCTGGGCAGAAGATGTAGGTAAGAGAGCCCTTGAAGAGGGAAGCTGAAAGCAGTGGGGCACGCAGTGCGTGACCTGGTGAGGGAACGAAGTGGGCTCCCTGTCCTGACACTCGTCCCCCCTTTAAGAGGGGCCCCTGAACTGCCCTCTCCTGGGTGTGGCCCTGGCGTCAGCTGTGGCTGTGGTGCTCAGGCCCCCACCTCGCACCCACCCGCCAACCCGCTGGCCTTCCCGGCCCTTCTGGCGCAGGGTGACGCTCACTTGGTCTCCTCCAGCTCCTCGGTCCTCTGGATGGCGTCCGTCTCATACTTGGTCCTCCAGGTAGTCACCTCGGTGTTGAGTTTGGACACAAGGCGCTGCAGCTCCGACTTGCCTCCCTGCTCCTCCTCCAGCTGCTCCTTCAGCAGGTCCAGGTCGTGCTTGGTGTTGGCAAGACTCACCACGGCCGTGCTGCGGGACTGCGGTGACCAGACCAGCCTGTCAGGGCCCCCCAGCTCTGTGGCACCCAGGGCCATCACTTAGGGATACACGACGTTGGATCAACAGTACAGCGGGGTAAAGGCAGGGCAGGGGGCGGTGGGGGGAGACACAGGAGTCTACAACCCAAACCACCAGGGTTTAACTTTCCTTGATTTCTTCCAATTACTATCCACAAGGATACGTAATTCCGTTAATTTCATTTAGTCGCACATATAGCGTACTCTGGTTTTGTTGTTAACTCTTTTACTTGCAGTGGAATCAAATATTTTTCATGTTCCTTCTACATCTTCATAACATATGACTTTCTTCAAGGAGGCAGCTCTGTCACCCCCTACCTCACCCCCAAACCAACCTTGGACTCTTCATCCAGCTGCCTCTTGTAATCGTCCACCTGTGATGTCAGGGACGTCTTTATCCTCAGGATCTGATTAAGCCGGCTCTGGGATTCTTCATATTCCCGGCTCAGTTCACTGTTTTCAGCTGGGCGAGAAGGGAACGGAAGAAGCGTTGGGTGGAGAACTAGCTCCCCCGCCAGATCCTAAGCCTTGCTCCCAAAGTGCCCATCAGTATAGTGGCTCGGCCAGCTGAGCTGGAATGGGGAGCAGGGCGACCACCGCATCAGCTGCCCAAATCTAGTGGGCCCAGGAGGGGAGCAAGTGCCCAAGGGTCGCCACCATCCAGGTGATTTGCATGGGATAAGCGGCTTCAGATAGCGAAGCCCCTGGCAGGAGATACAGCAAAGAAGTTTGGAGAAAACAGTCGTTTACTTTGAAAAAAAATGCATTTGTCACGGTCCCAGAACCTACACTCCTGTCATTTGTAGACTGCTCTCCGGAGCCAGAGGCCAGGAGAAGGTGCATGAGCCAGAGAACCAGCAAGGGTTCCCAGTTCTGCCCTGTATCTTCGGTTTTGTGACCATGGGCACGTCACTTCACCTCACTGAGTTTCACTCTTCTTATCCATCAAATGGGGATACTGATTTTAAAAAGTATTCAGAATGTGGAAAGTAAGGCCAAAGGAGGTTGTCTGGTGTCAAACGAGAGTGTTGTCTAACTGGTGCGCCTCAGGAGCGTTAACTTCTCGAAGGAAATGCACCTTTGCTTGACTTAACTGTTGACCCCTCTTTAGAGCCCAGACTCTACGAAGTCAGACGTTAACTTGCATATTGATGAGTTGCAAATTAGTTTTGACCTAGAGATGCAGAGAATTTCTTCTGGTAGAAAAAACCCCAAATCAAACCTAGAGGTTGCAGTATTATTGCCGCATAGGACATGAACCAGTTTTGCATCTAACTCAGCAGAGTTACTGAAACATTCCTTTCCCGACTGGCTGTGTAAATCTCGGCCCCCTCAGGTGCTTTTCAAAGGCAGTTTTCCCATTTTTCTGGTTCCCTCATTAGTGACACGTGTTCGCTTTACGTTAGTAGGCAGGTCATGTTTGAAAATGTTTGAAAATTGTGTTTTGTCGGTATTACTGCTCCTCCTGCTGATCTCACGGGGTGGCTGAGAGAACTGATAGGAAAATGTTTTGGACAGTGTTCCCTGTTTTACACTGTAAAGACGTTACTTGGAGCACTCAGTGGGAGGAAGAAAATCTTCTCGTCTCGTCACAGGGGATGTGGATTTTCCAAGGTCAAGGAAGCTCTGGGAGGACACCCAGGTACTCTTTCAGTTTCCTTGAGGATCCCCACTCCTTTCCATGCACTGTTCCTTAGGAAGCTGTGGGGAGGGGAGAGCTCACCTTGGAGGCGGGTCCTGATGGCGTTGATTTCCGCCTGGTTCCGCTCCAGCTCAGCCACCTTGGCATTGGCCTCTGATAAGTTATCTTCCAGCTTTCGAACGTGGGCCTCGGCATTCATCTGCTCAGGGAGAACGAACCCAGTGGGGAAATGGGGAGGGCCAGGCCAGGCCCTCCCTGCTTCCCAGCTGCGCTGCCCTAGTGCAGCCTCCCAGGCCACCTACCTCATCCTTCTAGAACATCCCTGTCTCAGAAACCTCCAGTGGCTCACCATTTTCTATCAACGTAAGCCCAGAGCCTTTGGGTTGGCACACAGCCCCTCACTCCCGGGCCCCTGCTGACCTCACTCGATAGGAAAATGCCGGGAGCCAGTTAATTTAAGGAAAAATACCAGCATTAGAGCAGGCGCCTGCAGATAAAACAGGAACTACGAAGATGCCTCGTGAGTGTCTGAAGTTTGGAGACACTAGTTGGCTGGGACCTGGACCCCCAAAGCATCATCCCTGCTCACCTTTGGAGCACCACCCGCCACTTCCCTTGTGTCACAAGAAGACTCTTCCTGTGGCAGGGGCTGGATAAATGCATGTTGAGTGGCTTAATTTTACTTTAATTGTACTTAATTTTCTTTCTTGCCACATATCACTTTTTCATTGTGGCGATGATTGTTTCTCCTACTAAGTCTCCAACTCCTGGAGGATATAGTCATACTAATGTCACGATGATCCTAATAGCTCACATTTATTGAGCTTTTCTTACGTGCCAGGAACTGTCGTAGCCCTAACAACAGCACTATGAGGTGGGGACTATCATTATTCCCCATTTTACAGATGGGGAAGCCGAGGCACGGTTAGGTTGTGCACCTTGGCCGAGGTTATACACACAGCCAGTGGGGTCTGTGATGGGTCCATCTTGGTTCCCTTCACAGCATCTAGAATGGACCTTGGACCTGTCGGGGGACTCGGGGGATATTATTTGTGAAGGCTCTGCGGGGTGTTCCCCCTCACCTTGGACTTCTGTATGGTCTCCACGCTGGCGTTGAGGTCGTCGATCTCGGCCTTCATGACCTGCTTGTCCTTCTCCAGCTTGGACTTGACCCTCTGCAGGTTCTCCACATGCTCGGTCAGCTCGGCCATGGAGTCTGTGTGCTTCTTGCGCAGTGTGGAGGCCGCTGCCTCGCTCTGCAGGGCCACCTCCTCCAGCTCTCGCCGCAGCTTCAGCAGCTCGGCCTCCCGCTTGCGGTTCTGCTCGATCTGGGGCGGAGCAGAAGAAGGGCTAGCGGGCTGGCCGGTGCTGGCCTCCCTGGGGCATTCAGTCCAAATCCCACCTGCATCCACTGAACCGAGGAGCCCCAGAAGAAGGTGGACTGAACCAGCCCCCTCTTGCCTATTCTTTATCATTGATTGGTTTCTCCTCAAGGGAGCCCCGGGAATTCAGCAGGAACTAACTGGTCCTTATCCCCCTGCTCATCGTCCAGCATTTGTTTCTCCACGCAGGCAGGCAGGCAGGAATCGGGGTTCCTGGACACCCCGAGGATGGTACCTGAGCAGATGTGGCTCCCCCAGCCTCTTCCAGCCTGTCACTGAGGTCTTCGAGGTCTCGGGACAGGTCACTGCGTTGTTTCTCCACCTGGGGGGAGATGGGATAACACTGACCTTGGCCGTCCAAGAACCCCTGTTTCTCTGGTAAGGATTGTGATCACCATGTGGCGTTTGTGAGGCCAGGGGCCTGCGCGTGGGGAGCTCTGCACTCTGCCTGTCACCCCCCCACACACAGCAGAGGATGCTCTCTGTCCTCTTCCCTGCACTGGGGGGGCCTTAGTGCCCATCCTGCCACCCAGCCCAGCTGGGCTGAAGCTGGAGTTAGGTGTGTTACGATCCATCTCCCTACAGGATCCCTGCCCTCAAGCCTTCCTCCACTCCTGGCTCTTCCTTTCACACCTTTGTACCTGTGCACATAAGTGCTATTTGATTCCCTTTGCCTAGAAACTCCTCCCAACCTCAGCCTGTTGAATGCAGTCTTCCAGTCCCCAGGCTAACATTGCCCACTCTCCTTGGACCGCACAACAAAGAGCATCTGTGCCTCTTACGTCGTCATT
Source organism: Globicephala melas (assembly GCF_963455315.2). Taxonomy (NCBI): domain Eukaryota; kingdom Metazoa; phylum Chordata; class Mammalia; order Artiodactyla; family Delphinidae; genus Globicephala; species Globicephala melas. The sequence continues at coordinate 5,968,434 of NC_083328.1, read as the reverse complement.
AATGGGCACGTGTAGCACAGTGCCTGGCACACAGTAGGTGCTCAAGAAACAACAAGTCCTTTCCAACCGGAACCCCATCCTCCTCCCTACTGGTTTCTCAACAGGAGTTTCTGCTCGTTGTTGGATTCTGGCTTCACTGGGTCCTTTGCCTCAGGAAAGGAGGGAGGAAGACGCATCTCACTTACCTTGGCTCTCATTGCCCTCTCAGCCTCCAGCTCTTCCTCCAGCTCCTCGATTCGGGCCTAGCAGGCAAAAAGGCAGACAGAGCGGGACATTTATCTCTCCTGGGTGAAGTTAGAGACCCACCCACTGGCCTTTTAGAATGAAAATGATGGAAGACAGCTAAGTGTATGCGGGACGCTGTCAAAAGCAGAGGGAAGCGGGCCACAGAGAGCGTGTGCAATGGTCCTGAGGCAGGAGGGAGGCTGGGGTGTGTGAGACCCCGCAAGGGGCCAGAGGGGCTGAACGGAATGGTGGGGGAACGGTGGGTGACAAGCCAGGGAGGGAGCAGGGGCTATTGTGGAGGGTCCTGTGGCCACTGTGGGGACTTGGAATTTATCCCAGCATGAGGTGGACATCAGTCAGTCTCTGAGGACTCTGTGGCAGCAGCAGATCCGCTGATGTGAGCAAAGGTGCAGGCCAGTGCCTTTCAAAAGAGGATCTGGGTCTCCTCCATCCCGCACAGACAGACCTGGTGTTCCTTTAGTTTCCGCTGCAGCGTGGAATTCAGGGACTGCTCATCCTCATATTTAGAGTTGACAGAATTGATTTCCATATCTCTCCTGCAAGAGAAGGTTTGACCTCCTGAGGAAAAGCTCTGAGGCTAGACCAGCAAGCTGGCACGGGAATGGAGCTGGGGCTGCCGGGGGAGACCTTGACCCTGCTGAGACCCACTCAGCCCTGACCCCTGGCCTTCTCACCCTACAGATGAGTCGCCCTACAGAGCCCCAGGATTTGCTCCACTGGTTTTTCACTCACTCATTCATTCACTTGTGCATTTATTACTTTGCCTTCAATTTATTGAGTCCCTCCTGGTGCCAGACATTGTCTGGGGTTCCAGGGACACATCAGTGAACAAAACGGACAGAAGTCACTGCTGTGGTGCAGCTTACAGTCTAGGGGCTCCAGCATCACACAGATGCTTGGCCTTTTTAGGGAAAACGTTCCTCCAAAATCTTTCTGCAAAAGGCTGTCTCCTGATGTGAGTTTCACGTGTCAAGAGCCACGTGTGAGAGGTAAGATGCCAGAGACCAAGCAGGTGGGGAGGATGGGCAGGGTCACCCGCACCTTCTGGGTGTGCCTCGCAAGAAATGTGCTGAGATGCAGATTTAGCTGCACACGCCCTCTTGGCAGCCTGTGGTGCTTTAGAATTGCCCTAGCAAAATGTACTTCAAAGATGCATTGTCCAGGGGACTTCCCTGGTGGCACAGTAGATGAGACTCTGTGCTTCTAATGCAGGCGGCCTGGGTTTGATCCCTGCTGGGGCAACTAGATCCCACATGCATGCTGCAACTAAGAGTTTGCATACCACAACTAAGGAGACCATGTGCCACAACTAAGGAGCCCGCCTGTCACAACTAAGACCTGGCGCAACCATATAATTAAATAAATAAATAAATAAATCTTTTTTAAAAAGATGCATTGTCCAAATTCTGCCCCCTAAAAGCTTTCCTTACCTGCCTCCTTATCTCCATCCCTTCAGCCTCTTACTCAGTTCCGGTTTATGCTTGGACTATTGCAGTAGTTGTCTTCCTGCTTTCTCCACTCCACATGTGCTCCATGTTATTACCAGGGTGATATTGCTAACATATCCCCTCAACTCCTTGTGATCTTTGAGAGCCCAATTTTCAGGTTTCTGCAAAGACTCCCTGACCTCTGGGGTGGGTGCATTGCTTAGTACCTGTGTCCTTTCCAGCGCCCAGCAGGCCCTGTGTGAGGCTGGGAACTACCTGAGAACAGGGAAGCACCTGCCCCTCCCTCCCTAATCCTCCGAGCTGAGCACAGTGCCTGGTACAGAACAGGTTCAGGGGACATGCACTGATACACATGAAGCCCTCAGCAGAGTGCCTGGCGCCGGGTGCCATCCAGGAAGTGCTAGATATTGCTAACACTGCTATGGGCAAAATGAAAGACTGCGTACTTTTTCACCACCTCCTCGAGATCTAGCTTGGACCGCTCCATCTCATTGAGATTGTCAATGGTCATCTTCAAGTCACTCTCAGCTTTCCGGCGAGCTTTTTCCACTTCCGCCCGGATTTTCTTTTCCTGTTCCCAGTTATCCTCCAGCTGCGGAGACAAAAAATACAAAAGAAAGTAGGGTGTGTGTGTGTGGGGAGGGTTGTCTGAGGCCAGAATGCAACAAAGAACCAGACTGGGTCTGGTTCCTTAGCTGTGGCATCAGAAAGGGCCTCACTTCCCAGTTTCCCAAAATGTATCTGAGATCCCTGTGACCTGGGACAGACCTGACTGTCGAGCTATAGAATCAGACCCAACGACGGGGCATTACCTCATGGATCTGGGTGCTAAGCTTGCTGTTGTTCTTGGTCAGATGGTTCACCTTGTCCTCCTCGGCTTGCAGGTCATCAAGGGTTTTCTGGAAGGAAAGATACACGTGTGTGTCCTGTGAGGCAGGCGGGAGCAGCTGAACAGATCTGGTTCTCTGCCATCACTTCCGAGCTGAGTTGATGATGTCAGTGATCAGTTACAGAGCACCTGCTCCTGGGTGGTGGGTGAGGCCACGGCACACTGATCACCCGTCAGCCACAGGTGGGCCCCTAGGGGTCTGTTGGGGGCTCTGGTTCTCCACGGGGCATATAGGAAATTTGGGGGGTGTGGTGCTTTTGGTTGTCACAATGATTGGGGGCCTCACTGGTACTTTGTGGGTGCTTCCAGGGACACTGGACATCTGGCCTTGCTCTGGATAATGGGTGCCATGAAGAATAATTCTGCATTTCACACATTTGCTGTCGCATTCAGCCATTCACGTAAGTAAACAACTATTTATACTTTTCTGAACCTAGAACCTAGTACCTCTTCGCACATAACACAACATTTTTTTCATTTAGTATACACTACAATTTTAAAGAATGATCTACCATGGAAACTAAGAGAAGATTTACTTCTTGTTGTTAAAATCTCCCTGAGAATTATTGACTGTTTTGTAAAATTGCATCACTGGTAGCAACCGCACTTGGCTACCTGAGTCACCAACACACCCTCGGGTGCCCGTCTACAGCCTTCAAAGACGGGCTTGGGCAGGCAGCCCTCCTAGGTCTGCCTGAGCTTTTACACGTTGACAGCCCCATTATTTACTATAAATTACTTTCATTCATTTCTCCTTTTATATGGAAGGGCACTCTTGATTTTTCTGAAGTTATATATTAGTTACATTATTATAATTTTCAATTCAGGATAGTAAGAGGGCGTTCCAAAATACAGTTGATCCTCATTATCCGTGAATTATCTATTTGCCGGTTTACCTACTCGCTAAAATTTATTTGTAATCCCCAAATCAATACTCGTGGTGCTTTCGTGGTCATTCGTGGACATGCAAAGCGGGGCATGTTCCCAGCTGAGGTCGGATAAATGATGCTCTGTCTCCTTGGTTCGTCTCAGACTGCAAACATGTGTGCTTTTCCCAGTCTATGTAGTGCCACGTTTTCTACATGTCAGTGCTCTTTGTTGGTGATTTCACTGCTTACAGTGGCGCGAAGCACGGTTCTGCAGTGCTGTCTGGCATTCCTGACGCAAGAAGGCTGTGATGTGCCTTGCAGAGAAAATCTATGTGTTGGATGAGCTTCATTCAGGCCTGAGATACAGGGGCTGTTGACCATGAGTTCACTGTATCAACAATATGTACTGGGGCTTCCCTGGTGGCGCAGTGGTTGAGAGTCCGCCTGCCGATACAGGGGACACAGGTTCGTACCCCGGTCCGGGAAGATCCCACATGCCGCGGAGTGGCTAGGCCCGTGAGCCATGGCCGCTGAGCCTGCGCCTCCGAAGCTTGTGCTCCAGAACGGGAGAGGCCACAGCAGTGAGAGGCCCGCGTACCGCCAAAAAAAAAAACCAAAAAAACCCCAAAACCCAAAAAACGATATGTACTAAATAAGGTGTTTTTCAACAGAAATACACATAAAACAAGATAATGTGTTGATCACCATCATATGTATGATGTATTGAGGGGTTGGCGAAAACGCTGTGACTAGAGGCTTGCAGGAAGATAACCCTGTATCTCCCCGAGAGCAAAGGTTCAGTATTTGCTAATTCAATGACTCTATGGAACATCGCTACCCCGAATAATGAGAACTGAGCATATTTGCTATAACAGGGGGTTCTGGGTTTGATACGATGGAGAGTCACAGTCTAAGGGGAGGTGTTTCCAGAGGCGACAGAGAAATGTGCTCGGGGGACATATTGTAGATTCATGATGTCAGCAAACACAGGGATGAGGGTCCACTGTCTAGTTCTGGGCTTCAATTTGCTCCTGGCACCTGTGTCTAGGTTAGGAGGTGCTCCACGCCATGGTCGGCACTGGTGGGTGGTCAGAGTTGGCTCCACACTCAGGAGCAACTGAAACAGTCGGGTGGGCTCCCCATGACCTCAGGAACTCAGGCCTGTTGTTGCCGCAACGAATCAGGGTTCCCTGGTGCTTTAGAGCTCACGGCGCACTTCCATACGCCCACTTCATCCTTATGACTCTGGGAGCATCCCTCCCACTGTGCCTGGACCATTCTGACGCATGCCTGCTGACCCCTTTCACTCTGAAACCTGTCCTAGTTTGGGTGATAAATGATATGTTCACCCCACTTAACAACAAACCTGGAAGGAAGGTAGCAAGTGACTGTGTCCACTTCACTGATGAAGGCATTGTGTTGTAGGGAGACACTGTGACTTCCCCAAGGGCCCCAGCTGATGGGCGGCAAAGCGGGGATTCGAATGAGGGTCTCCCGTCTCCGAGCTCCATTTGCTCCGCCAAGAGGAGAAGTGGCCGGTGCCTACCTGCTGCAGCTCCTCCAGGGCCCTCTTCTCCTTCTGGAGCTTGGCGATAGAGTCTTCTCGAAGCGAGAGGTCCCCAGTCAGGGTGCGGACCTTATGATCCAGGGCCTGGAGATGGGGCGGCAGGGGAGAGCCTGGACTTTAAGGCTGGGAACACCCTCAGGGGGAGAAGGGGAGGAGAGTACTTGCCCCGAGAGAGGGTTCTCAGCTTGGCTGTTCCCCAGAGCCACCTGGGAGCCTAAGAGACACCAATGCCCAGGTCACAGCCCAGCCAACCAAGTCAGAATCTTGGGGGTGAGGGGACAGAGAGAACACCGTCAGGCCTTGGCTACTCAGAGCCTGGTCCTTGGACGGCAGCCGTGCCTTCGCCGGGGACTGTGTTGGAAATATAGCCCCTGGGCCCCGCAGGACCTGCTGGCCCAGAGCCTGCGTCTTATTGAGGTCCCTGTGGTTCGAGTGCACATCAAAGCTGCAGACGCCCCGGCTTAGGCAGCATCCACCTCCCCCTGCTCGGGGACCCCACCCACTGTGAGATAGGAAGGGGGCCTGGGACCAAGGGCGAGCCAGACGGTACCAGGAGTCAGGGAGCCACTTGGAAGGGCAGCAGCTGCTTGTTTGGGCAGAAATCCAGCAGCTAAAGGTGACCCCACCTTACAATATGGTTGCTTCCTCTGGGAAGGGGGAGGGGTGGACATGGTGCTGCAGAAGGATGTTCTGTGAGGGGCCCCAGGGATGCTGAGGCTGAGTGGGCAGAAGGCCAGGCAGACGCCCAGGAATCCCAGGCACGAGGAGAACCAGCCAGGCCTGGGCGTCCCCACGAGGGGAACAGCTCTCAGCCCCCTGAGTAAGCTGCTCTGTCCAAACAATGGACGTGTGCTCTGTCTGCTCTATCCGACATCGTAGCACTTGCTGCGAGCGGCTACTGAGCCCTCCATACGCGGCCAGGTTGACCGAGGAACGACATTTGAAATTGTAATGAATTAAGTTAAAATAGCTGCATGTGGCTGGTGGCTCGGGTCCCGGGCAGCATTGCTGTATGGGCTCTGGGTGTGGCCCCTGCAGGGCAGCGGGCTGGGGGTTCCCTGGCCCTGGGAGGAGCAGGGTCTGGCCCAGGGGCCTCCCCACCTGCTTCTCCTTCTCCGTCTTGGCCAGCGTGGTCTCCAGGCCCTCGAGGTCCCGCTTGAGGTCACTGAGCTCCCCCTCCAGCTTGCGCTTGGTGGCGCTCAGCGAGGCCGATGTCCCCTCCTCCTCCTCCAGCCTCTCCCGCATGTCAGAGATCTGGCTCTCCAGCTCCATCTTGGTCTTCATCATCTGGGTCAGGCGCTCCTCCGCATCTATCAGGTTCTCTTGCTCCTGGTGGAAGAAAGAGAGTATTGGTCAAGGGCAGGGGCCGGGCACCTGCAGGGGAACGTGCTGACGGATAGGCCTCGGGCTGATGGGCCCCCAACAAACGTGTCCTGGGGGCTGGACAGGGGCTGGCTATCTCTGAGCTTCTTGGTGACGAAGCCTCGTCCAGGAGTGTGGTCCCCAGACCAGCAGCAGCAGCATCACCTGTGAGCCGGTTAGAATGCAAAATCTCAGTCCCCACCTGTGACCTGTTCATCTGAATCTGCTTTTTAATGAGACCCCAGGTGATCAGATTCACCTTAAGGCATTAGCAGTGGCCTAGGAGAAGCCCGGGCCACTCAGGCAGGACGCCTCTGTCCATTCAGGCTCTGCCGTCTCATCCACTGATCTCATGTGGGCCTGTGCTTGCATCTGCCAACGTGGAGGGGCACGTCCACCCAAATAACTCCCAGCATTGATTTAGCACTTCCGTGTTAACAAACCATTTCCCGTCCCTGGTTTCTCCTTATAACAACACTGAGAAGCAAGCCAGACAGGTATCATCTATAAGCTAGGGTTCAGAGATGAGGGAACCGATATGCAGAGGGGATGGAGTTGTCAAAAGTCACACAGGCAGTAAATGTCAGAGGAGGGGCAAGCGGGGTGTCCACTGGGGTCTCCCTGAGATGGGGTCAGTGGTGTAAGACAACAACTGCCCATGGAGTCAGAAGACCAGACCAGCTAGATGACTTTTGGTTCGTGGCATAAATTTACTGAAATTCATTCTCTGCAAAATAAGGGAAATGATCATCGTGAGGCATAAAGGGATGGAGCACATCGTGGCACTTCTGTAAACGGAAGATTCTTTGATCCTTGTATTCACGCTCGGCCTCAGCCTCCCCAAACATAAAATGAGGGTCCTAGCCTGAGCAACTTCTCAGGGGGGTGGAAAGGATGGGAGAAAAGATGTCAGAGACAGCTTGGGGAAAATGGATAGCTAATGCAAGTGCTGACACGCTCTCGGCGAGGAGACGTGGCTGTGACAGAGCAGGAATGACCAAGATGGGACTGGACCCCTCCCAGTTGTGGGTCTTCTACTGACCGGCTTGCGACCTTGATCGAATCTCTAAAGGTCGGTCAAGTGGAGTTTCCTACCCTGAACATACACATGAAAATCGGGCGTCTTATGAGGTGGTTGTGAAGCTCGAATCAGAGAAGGAAGGACCCTTGTAAACCAGAAGGGTCACGGCAGTGAACCTGCTCATCGTATTGGGAGTCAGGCTCCCCACAGAAACTAGGTCATATGTTCTCCCCTCTGTGTTTGCACTTGATGGGCGAGGAAGAGGAAGCAGAGAAAAGAGGGCAAGTTCCCTAGGTCCCCAGGGAGCCAGGCTCACCCCAGAGGTGCTCCTCCCACCACCTCGTGGCCCCCATGTCTGGACGATGCCCCAGGCCCAGCATGTACTGTATGTGTGTACGCTCAGCCTGCTGCTGTGGGCGAACAGGAATTTGATGGAGACTTTTTGGTAGTTGGGTCCAGGATGACATGGCAATGAGAGAAAGAGAAGGCTGGGAATTCCCCAGCGTCTGGAAGGACACAGCTTCTTAGAAGGCCACTCTCCCTCCTTCTGTGGGTCTGACTCTTGCCAAGGCCCCCAGCTCCTGCTGCTGCCCCCAGGGCCCCACATACTGCCTGCAGCTGGATGGTGAGGTCATTCTTCTCCTGGCTGAGCGTGGCCATCTTCTCCTCCAGATCCTTGATCTTGTCTAGCAGCTTCTGCGTCTTGGCCATGGCGTTCCTCAGCTCCTCCTCCTTGGCCTTCATCTCCTCCTCTTGCCGAGCCACATTCAGGAGTGGCTTGACCTGGGTGGCAAACAACACTGCATAGTGTTAGGGAGATGGGCTTTGCCAGGGGACTAGGTGTGGGCTGCTTTGCCTTCAGCCAGGAATAGTCGCTCCTCTTCTGCACCCACAGCACCTGTCTGGACCGCTCTGTGCATTTGGCACTTCTCATCCTACAAGAGTGCCTGGGTCCATTGGGTCCTCTGCCCTGCTAGACCACGAGCCCTGCCCTCTGCCCCTCCCCATCTCCCTCCTGCCCTCGGTGTCTCTACAGCACCAAGCAGAGCAGGCAGGACAGGCCCTCGGGATATTTCCTGATCTATGGATACATTATTCAGGAGTGCAAACACCATGGATTTGGGAGAAGGAATGGCCTCTCTTTGAAGATGACAGATAAACCTGTCATCGCCAGCCTGGTCTGTGGGGATCTGGGATATTGCAGTGCAAAATTTGCATAAAAAGTTGATAGTGGGCTTCCCTGGTGGCGCAGTGGTTGAGAGTCCGCCTGCCGATGCAGGGGACACGGGTTCGTGCCCCTGTCCGGGAGGATCCCGCATGCCGTGGAGTGGCTGGGCCCGTGAGCCATGGCCGCTGAGCCTGCGCGTCCGGAGCCTGTGCTCCGCAATGGGAGAGGCCACAACAGTGAGAGGCCCGCGAACCGCAAAAAAAAAAAAAAAAATGTGATAGTAAGTATCACTTGCAACTGTGTTACACTTTTTATCCAGTGAAAGCCTCCCCCAAGGTGTTGTTTTTTTCCATTGATTCAGCTTATCTGACTTAGTTAAATAAGGTTAGAGCTCACTTAACACGCTAAGAGTAAAGGATTTTAACTTAATTTTATGTTTTCACTTATTGGAACAGGATCTTGCTCCGCTACGTTTAATTGGTGAAGTTTTACTTTCTGGTAAAGAGCAGAGAAGTTTCTAGGCTCTGTCTCCTTGTCATCTGTGGTCACTTATATCTGGCTTGGAAGGAATCTTAAAGGCTGTTGGTCTGGGGCTTCCCAAAGGGTAATACATACACTGAGGGGGCAGGTGAGATGGATTCAACCTTTGCACGGAAACCTTTTGATTTTCATTGTTACATGGTTACTTTAAAAATAATTTTGAAAAGTAATAGTTTAATACGTGATTTTGAAAAATAATAATTTTTAAAAATGAAAAGAACTCTTGAAATCCACAGTTTTATGCATAACGTTTGCTTAGGATGAGACAGGTAAGGATGTGAAGTTTCCTTTTAAAATAAAAATTTCGAAATAAAACAGTGAGTTGATGTAAAGAAAGAAGGTCAGTCATAGAACAGGTGGGGAAAATGCCATACTGACTAAATTTGAGAAATTTTTGTTTAGATCCCTCTGCCGCCTCAGGCCCTCCACCGGGCCGGCCGGTGCATGGGCACCGCTGGGGATGCAGAACTTACTGTCCCTCCCTTTCAATTTGTGGTCAGCATGGATTGTTAGAAAGTTCTTCCCTATGGGGAGGGGAGAGAAGCTTCTGCTTGAGTTGTCGGGGGCTCAGGGCCCCCTAAGATGACCTGGAGCCTGGGCCAACCCTCCACGTAGCTGCCCTGAACACCCCTCCCCTCAAGACAACACTGCCCTCCGGCCCCCTGAATGCGGCAGCCCTGCCCCCGGGTCCAGTGCCGTGCTTCCTTGTAACAGGGACCCCAGGTGGGACGCCATGCCCCAGCGCCACTGGAGCCTCATGCAGTAGGTTGGTTCGTGGCCTCCTGCATTTGCTGAGGGTGGACTGCTTACTTGGCCGCCTGCAGCCTCCCCTCCTGGCTGACTCACTCACCCCCACTGCTGCCTCAGAACAGCCTGGGAAAGGAGAGGTCGGATCCCATGATTTCCTAAAGTCCAGGACTTCACTGAAGGAGCTGAGATGCTTCGACATGCCCAAGGGTGAGGCACTGCACACCAAGCCCACTTTTGTGGGGAGGGGGCTCTCTGCATCCTAAGTGGGTTTTATTTTGAGGGATGAGTTGAAAGGTGGGAAGACACACTATCGTTTTTCTCAGGGAGGATTCAGCCCCCTCCTGGAAGGAGGCTACACTCTTCCTCCAAGGTGCCCTCATTTTCAGACTGTCCCTGCAGCATCCCACGGCCTCCCATCCCCAGGAGGCCCCTCCGCCCAGGACTGCGGCCCCTCAGTCCTCACCTTGTTGTAGAGCTTCCACCAGCCCCAGAAACGCAGCTCCAGGAACTTGCGTGTGTTCCGCTGGATGACCTTCAGGCCAACTCTGCAAAAAAAAAAAAAGGGAAGAATCCAGCATTGCATGGGTTAAAATGAAGGCATGGGGGGCAGGGGAGGGGACGGGGGACTGGCCTCCCCGATGGAACCAGCTCCTCCCGGACAGCTCAGGGTTGAGCTCATTTCTTCCTGCATTTCCCTCCTTCTGCTCCCTCACCAGAAATCATCCGTTAGTCTCCAAATCCCATCAGTCTGCGGTCTCTGGAATCAGCCCTCCTTGTCCCTGACAGCTTCCTTCAACTGTCATTTACTGAAGATCTGTGCACTGAGTCCCACCACTCAGCCCCTAACTGGTGTCCCTGCCTTTGGCCGGGGTCACAGGGGCCCTGCTGGTGGATATCAGGACTTCATTACTGTTATTATTTATTCATTACTGTTACTATTACTAATACTATGACCACAAGAGCCAGAGTCAACCACAGGGCAGCCAGGGTAGCCAGAGCTATTTTCTAATTACCATTTTAGGGAGATGGCTGAGAAACACAATTCTGAGGGCAGCGATTTGGGACAAGGATTTCTGGCTTCTAATCCTGACTCTTTCTGCATGGACCTGGCCCAGTACCTTAACCCCTCTGATCTCAGTTTCCAATCTGTAAAATGGGGGTGCTGATCCTACCACATCCCTCTCACAGCATCATCATATGGATCAAGTAAGGGGAAGGCTGTGAAAGTGACTGTAAAGAGAAGGGTTTATATTAGGTGGTCCCTGTTAGGAGTTGAATTGTGTCCCCTCCCAAAAGATACGCTGAAGTCCTAACCCCCAGAACCTGTGAATGTGATCTTATTTGGAAATAAGAGTCTTTGCAGATGGAATTAACTTAGTTTAAGATGAGGTCATATTGGAGTAGTGGGGGGCCCCTAACCCAAGATGACTGGTGTCCTTATAAAAAAAAGGAAGACCATGTGAAGACAGACACAGAAGAAGACCTTGTGAGGACAGAGGCAGAGATTGGAGAGATGCAGCCACAAGCCAAGGAGTGCCTGCGGCTACCAGGACTGGAAGAGGCAAGACAGGCTTCCCCTCTCGAGGCTTTGGAGGGAGCTTGCCTGCCAGCACCTTAATTTCAGACTCCTGGCCTCCAGAATCATGGGAAAATAAATTTCTATTGTTTTAAGGCACCTGGTTTGTGGTACTTTGCTAATGGCAGCCCCAGGAAACCAACACAGGCCCCAAAGAGGGTTCTTTGGGACAACAAAGACATTGGCACCCTCCCTATCTCACTGCCCAGTGTCACTGGTGGAGCTGAGCACTGTGTGTGTGGAGGGGTCCCTGGTCATTCCATGTGGATGGCGTGGCTTCAGTAGGCCTGCCCCACTGGCGCTACCTTCGTTCCAGCATCTTCTTGAACTCAACCCTCATGAGGAAACCCCGGAGCCGACACTGAAGCATCGTCAGGATCTTGGCCAGATGCTCGTCCCGCATGTCCTCGAGCTTGGCCAGGACGCCTGCTCGGAAGAACACCTGGGGGAAAGACACATGGATCTGAGAATAGCCCCTCTGTCACCAGAGCAGCTGCTTAGCGGGGAGTTCACAATGAAAGAACAAGAAGTTCCGACGGGTCCTTCAGAGTTCAGAGACCCTGGGAAACAGCTGGCCCTGGCCTGGACATCTGCACGGCAGGGCGTGCCAGCCTCGGCATCTGTTTCCTCTCGCTCTTGGACACTCCCGTGGGCTCTAGTCCTGGCCTTGCAGTTACTAGCTGGGTCACCTTGGACATGCCTCCTCACATCTTAGGGCCTCAGTGCCTCATCTGTGAAATGGGGTTGTTGATCCCTCCCTTAGAGGGTTGCTATAAAAATTAAATGAGATAACAGGGAAAGTACTTCTGCAAACTGTGAAGCTCTGAGTAAAATGTGATAAATCGTTTGGATCTTCACTGTTACCTATGGGGACTGCCTGGCAGCAGGGTGCCAACGGGCCTTCCTTTTTACCACTATGCAAAGCAGCCTTGGGACAGTCATGGTCCCACGGGATATGGGAGTGGGAAGAGGGGATAGTGGTTCAGCAGGGGGAGTTGACTTTCTAGAAGGGGGACAGAGTTTTCCCAGTGGTGCACAATTTCAGGCATCTGGCTCTGTTCTATGAGTGGGACTCATCCCCAGGAAAAGAAGAACAGCTTTGCAATGCATGTTAGAAAGGGCCAGAAACACCCAACCTCAGGGCAATGCGAATTAAGGTCACAAGATACCACTCCCCCTCCCCCGCAACCTGCAACACTGAAGACTTCTGATAAAACAAGTGTTGGCAAGTATGTGAATCAACGAGGGGGTGGGTGGTGAGTAAGTACAGTTTTGGAAATTGGTTGTCACTCCCTCAGTGTGTATCTCAACCCTGGCTGCACATCGCCCCCACCTGGAGGGCTTTGGAAAGATGCCGTTGCCTGGACACAGGTGACTTCAAACAGTTTCTGGGGTGGGGAGCTCAGGCATCGGTGTTCCAACCTCTCTGCCCCCACCCACAGTCTGGATGATTCTCATGTACAGCCAAAGTTGAAAACTTTGTTCTAGAGAAATTCTTGCATAGGGCCATGTGTGAGGATGTTGATAGCAGCATTGTTGGTAACTGAGAAAGGAAGGAGCAATCCAATTTCCAAGGACAGGAGACGGGACAGGTGTGGCATGGCCATCGGAAGTCCTATGATATGGCTGTGACCATGAACAAACGTCACATACCAGCCAACAAGGATGAATCTTAGAAACATGATTAAGTGACAAAAGCATGTCAGATTAGATATCAAGTATGATAACTTTCATGAAGCTCAAAACCAGGCAAACCTTGGGCCATGTGCATATGTGATAAAACTGCTTTTGAAAAGGCAAGGGTACAGTTAACATTCAGGACAAAGGTTACTCCTTGGGGTGGGGAGGAAGGAGAGGAAAGAGATGTAAAGATGAAGTTCTGGGTTTTTAAGTGGGCTTATGGGTGATCGCTTTATCAGTGTGTTTTATAATGCACCATATTTTTATAGGCTTCTAATAGGACATGATAGAAACTTCTGGAAGTATAGAAGGAACCAGGAGACCCACACCTGGCCTCAACCTGCTTTGGATGTGCTAGGGCACCTTGGTTAAGTCACTCTCCTTTGGGGGAACGTGGTCTCGTCTCCTGTCCAGTGGGAGTGCAGGACCCCAAGTCCTTTCAGCGCTGGGAATCTCTGATTCTACACGTGGGGGCAGGGATTAGAGCCCCCAGATGAATATAAAGATGTGGATGCTTGGATACTGACAGGGAAAGGACGGAAAGGGATGCTTCTTCCCTCTGCCCTCTCCCCACCAATCGTAGGGTAGAGACATTGGGCTTGATATTTCCAGATTAATTGTGGTTGAGGTTTGGTCTTTGAGGAGCAGTGAGGCAAGCATGTGGCTGGTGGGGAAGGCCCACGTGAGCCAAAGCCAGGGATGGGGACACAGTGTACAGGCGGAGTCATTCTGTTCTCTGTTCTGCCCCTGCCGCCAGAGCCTGCCTGGCACCGGGGAGCAAAGCAATCCGCAGCAGCCCCAGGCCTTTACCTGGACCTGAGGTGCCCCATGCAACCCTTGAACAACAGCAAGATCAGTCTGTCTGCCCAGGGGTAGCTGTGTCAGATCCAAGTCATGTGACTTCCCTGATCCCATGACGAGGGGCCTGAGGCCTGCCCTGTCCTGCCTAGTTCTGTGAAATTGGGCATGTCACCTCTATGTCTTCTCCAGGCTTTCTTAAGTTTCCCACCCATCAAAGGTGGGGTGGGGGAAGGAGTTGGTCTCCGAGGTTCTCTCCAGCTCAGGTATTCAGTGATTCTGTGACAAAGCCTGAGAGTTCCCATAAGTCAATTTATCTCCACACAGCACGTCTCAGTGGTGCAGGAGGCCAAAGCTAATGGTTCTGGCAGGTTTGAAGGCAGTATTACAATCCTGCTAACACCAATGGCTACAAAGCAAGCTGTAGGGAGCTAGGGACTCTTTCTGTTCTGTCCACCTGCGTATCCCTAAGCCTAGAACTGTGCCTGGCACGCAGGAGGCACTCCGTACGTGTTGGATGTACATGCAGCTGGGAGCTTCCCTGGGCATTGTGCCACACCAGGCCCACAGAGAAGCTGGGCCTGCCTGTGCCCCCCACGAGACCAGGACGGTCAAGTGACCCACTCCAGGCTGCACGGCAGCAGGCTCCGAGCCTGAGGCAAAGCCAGGGCCCCTCTTGCATCACCCTGACTGTCACGTTGGGGTGCAGTCTGGTTGGGCAGGTGTCGATGGGCACCTCCCACCATCAGCCTGGCCCTTACAATCCTGACAGGACTCTGCGGGGCCAGGAAGTGGGACAGACATGGGCCCCATGAGTCAGGATCAGGCGACCGCTCTGTCTGAGTCAACCCTGACTCGCCTGCCAACTCAGGGCTGGGACTCGTGGTGTGGGTGGGCTGGGATTAGGGTGCTTCACCCCCGGACCTCGCCCACACACGTACCATGGTGCCCCGGTCCAGTCCAGGACCTTGATTCCTATCGGCTGCTTTTATTCTGAGAAATCTGTGGCCCATGCAGTCCTAATATTCTCCTGTTTATTGAGTACCTCTCTGTCTGAGCTGGGTTCTCACGCACGCTACTCCCAATCCTGTGAGATTGGCTTTACCAGCCCTGATTTTTCAGAAGAGGGCACAGAGGCTCTCAGCAGCTGAGGGGCTTGACCACCTGGTCTACGGCTGAGCTGGAATTCACACCCCGACACCCACCTTCTTGGGACAAGCCTGAGTGGGAAGACCCTACCTTGGTGTGTCCGATTTTGTATTCATTCACATCCAAGTCGATGCTCCCGAGCAGCAGCTCTGAGGCCTTCTTGTTGTCCACGAACCCCTGAGAAATCACGCTGGGGTTCAGCACTTGGTACCTGTCGGGAGAGACGATGGCAGTCCCCATCATCCCCAAGTTGGCAGCCCAGGAAGTCTACCCTCACAGTTATCATCGACCTGTGAGATGGCCTTCAAATCAGGGATTAGACTTGTTTCTCAGAGGCCCATGGCAGGCAGAGGGAGGGGACTGACAGGAGACGCTGGGGAGTAGATGTCGGTGTGGGTTGGAAGTTCAGCGGGGAGATGGTCTTAGAAGTGAAGGCACCAAAATCTTTCCTTCATCTTTTCCTCCAGACATGGGAGAACTGCTTCTTTTCCTGACCTGCCAGTAGCTCCCTTAGTCCTTCCCCAGCTAGGGACTTCAGAGGGCTTGGACAAGATGACCTCTAGTGACCCTTCTTGCTCCATCAATCTGCGGTCCTATGTTCTAGCAATTAGGGAAGGGGTCGAAGTAAATTAACCTCTCAGGTGGAGGTCTCAGTTTGGGTTCCCCCAGAATCAGACCTTGAGACCAGGAATCGAGTGCAGGTAGTTTATCTGAGAGGTGGCAGAGTTGGGGAGTGGGTCAGGGAGGCCAGCAAAAGGCATGTTATGAAGCCAGTTATCAGAACAGGTAACTGGGGCTTCAGGCTGCTGGGGGACCCTTGTGTGCTGGGAACAGCTCCCCCTGGCTCACAAGCGCCTGTGTGCATCTCTCCCCACCCCTGCATTCAGTGATGTCATATTGGTAGCTTGAAGTCAGCCGTGGTGGGAGTATTTATACCATGGAAATCGGAAGATATTACAAATCATGGCTTCTTTTTTAAAAAAAAAATTTAACTTGGAGGACCCATTGTTAAACATTTACCAACACACAGCTGTCTGAGAGCCAGTATAGAACATGCCTCAGAGTTAGCCCATCATCAGGGTGAGGGAGCTGAAGCATTTATATGCCAAGTGTCCTTAGTCATTGGTCGAGGGCTGCTCCTGGGGAGGCATTAATTCCTGATACCTTCAGCCTGCCAAGTAGCAAAGCAGGCTCTAGCAGCCAGAGAGAGCCCTCGGGCAAAGAAATGCAGGTGCTGGCTATTCAAAGTTGGGCCATTGTGTACTGAAGTAGACAGTGAGATAGTGTCCATCACTGTACCCATAGTGTCTGCTCCAATGGGACTACATTTATCAAGAGTCAACCCCTGGAGACCGAGAACTGTACTCAAGGTATCGGGAAGACACCACTCACCTCTGTTTGAACTCTGGGTACTGCAGCCTGTTTGGGAAGCCCTTCCTGCAAATACGGATGCCTTCCAGGACTCCATTGCAAGCCAGCTGGTGCATGATCAGGTGGGCGTCCACCACACCTGCCAAGAGGGAGGGCACAGGGTGGGGAGTCACTACCCTAGGCCACTCCTTGCCACTCAAGGAGGCTGAACTCAATATCCAGGTCTTCAACCCTAATCTCCAGTCACTGCCCAGGGTGTCCCCCTGGGTCCCCCACAATTGAGCGAAGGCTCAAAGGCTCTCCTGAGTGTGACTTCTGCCTAGGTGGGCACCACTCTGCTTTACAAAGTAGCTAGAACGTGCTGTTTAGATGATCCACTGTTGGAGGTTCTTTCAATGCCCCGTTTTACCCCAGTCATTCCTGGTGATTAAAAAGTGGACTTAATTTGGAGTGACCCCCAACTTCACATATCCCGAGGACTTCCAGCTGGGAGACATGTCCCCATGATGTACCTGATTGCTTGAACTCATTGGGGACAATACAGCGGACAAAATGGGGGGAGGTGCTGTGGAGGGTGGCCATCAGCTTGTTCAACTGCTCCTGGGGGTAGAGGGAAAGAAAGAGTGAAGCTTGGCGTTGGTGTTGCAGGACACCCGTGCTCAGGAGAGGTATTTGTTTAGAGTTTAATTAATTTAATTACAATTACAATTCAGTGCTTTGGTCACACCAGCCACTTTTCAGGTACTCACTAACCACGTGTGGCTAGTGGCTATCGTACTGGACAGCATATTGGACAGTGGCTGCCATATTGAACAGAAGAGAACATTTCCATCATCGCAGAAAGTTCTGTCAGATAGTGATGCTCTCAAAGGTCCAGTAACTTGCCCAAAGTGACATGTTTTACAGAAAGAGGGACCCTCTGAGTTCAGTGCTGGCTCATCGTAGAATCTTGCTACTAGAAGGAACCGTAGTGCCTGTGTGGATAAATCCCTCACCATTTTTAACTTCCCTACTAGAGGATCCCTCCTCTTACACTTGGATATGTCCAATGAGGTGGCTCACTCTGCCTCAGGACAGCCGGGTCCTTGGGAAATATTGAAATCATTCTTTGTGCAACATCTCACCATTGGCTACATTTCTGCCTTTGGAATATGTTTCCAGTAGTGCCCAAACTTTGTGGAAGTTGTGCCCAGCCCAGAAGACCTGCCAGCACAAGATCTTAGGCACTGATATTTCCACTTGTTATGTTGGGCACGTCCCATCGTCCTCTGGGTTTCAATCTGAAAAAACGCAGTTAGACTGGACCATCTTTAAGGGTTTTTTCTGCCCTATGGTCCTGTGGTTCTGCGCCCTCTTCAGAAGGAAATGGACTCCTGAAATGAAAGAGGCAACCATAGGCATAGAAATGAAATCATCTTGTCCTGGGCCATGAGGTGGCAGCCAGACCACTACACCATTGGAAGGGATGGTTGGGGGCAGTGGTCACAAGGTGGCCTCTGGAGCAGCCCCTACTTACCCTGTAGAAGTTGGAGACGGTCATGAAGGAGGACCCTCGTTTCTGCTTCTTGCTTCCAGCTGAGGAAGAGAGATAAGCATGTTTCACATCAGTACCCAGCACAGGGGCTGGCAGCCCCATTCAGTGCTCTGTGTCAAGGACGTGCATTCTCTGGTTTTGAAAAGACTTGTCTGGGAACTAGATGAGGTGGGACCCCCACACCAGGAAAACGAGATCTACCAGGGAGAGGGTGAACGGGCTGACTGTGGCATAACAGTCACAAGGCGTGCTGTGCTTCCTGGAGGGTCTGTAGCCCTTTGTGATTTAGGGCTGGCCCAAGGCAACACACGGCTGCCATTGCCTGGGGAGGAGGAAGAACCCACACGATCTGGAGGAATTGCATGCTGGTGGTGCACACATCTCTGAGCCCAAGGAGATTTGCAGTTCTTGTCCCTCTAAGTGGCGGCCCTGTTGGGTGTTCCCCTATGGGTCACATGACCTCTACTGGGTAGGAGGCAGAACTGAGCTTGACATTTAGCTCAGACAGGAGAGCAGGGAGCAGAAAATAAGCACAGAGCTTTTGGGCATCAACTTTTCCAAAGCAATATCGCTCCACCTAGACGTGATATGGGCCCAGTGATCAATTCGGTTGATGGAGGAAGCTCCCAGGATGCATCTGTACCTCTTTATTGCAGTAGCATCCATAGCCGATCTCATGCAACTTGTCATTCATTCATTCATTCGTTTGTTCATTCATTCATTCATTCAACAAGAGTCAAAGATGAGAGTTTTTGTTTTCTTTTTTTTCTACTTCTGGCCGCTAAAGGGTATTGGCACAGAGAGACTGGACACACGAAGGGTCAGCCATACTTGGAGCCTCCTCTTCTTTGAAGAGAAGGGCTAGGAGCCCCAGGTTTGATTTCTGGAACAAGCCCACCACTGTTTCATTCAGGGGGTCTTTGTTCTTCTCCAGCCAGCCCGTGATGTTGTAACCCACCTGGAAGGGGGCAAATGCCAGTGGTTACATTTCAGGCCCAGGTTCCACCTTTTAGGTCCCACAGCCAGAACCTCAACCTACATCTTTGTCTACTCTGGGTTCCCAGGACCAACCTTCAGCCCCATCTCCTGGGACTTCAGTTCCTGTCCTGATGACTTGCCTGGAGTCCCGGGATGTCCATGAACCCCCATCTCTTGGGCATTTGCAGTTTGCCTGTCTAGGGCACCCTGTCTCTGAGCTTACCCACACACCAGGACTCCCCAGCTACTCTTTGCCAGGTGTGACCTTCTTTTATATGTCTTGCTTTGCTGACCACACTGAGCCTCCCTGAGCCCTGGGTCTTCTTCTACCCAGGTTGGCTGACCTTATTCCTAGCTCAGTGATTGACCTTGACCAGTGGCATCCCAAACAACATGAAGAACTCCCTACAAGGGCATCTGTTCTCTCCTTGCTGAGAAGCACACATCCCCCCGCCATTGCTTGGTGGGAGTTGGGCTCCATCCATCCAAACTGGGGGCTTCCTGTGTCCAAGTAATTGGACATCCACTAATTTCTGGTTCCCATTTTGCCATGTAGCCCCAGCTGGAGAGGCAAAGAGGAAGGTGCCTTTCAGATCCTTCCGTTGAGCACGGAGAGCCTAGGGATGCAGATGAGAAGACAAAACCTTTGGGCTTTCCTTCTCCTGCGTGGTGTATGACATTCATAACCTCTGGGCCTCATCTTAGAGCCTTCTTGGAAGTGCATAGGCCCCATTTGACTTTGGATGTCCCATTGCTACAAACACCGAGCCCTTCTCATTCCATCGTGGAGGGTGGGGTGGAACACTGCAATTCAGCCCCAAGCCCGTTTGCTCTGGGTAGCGGCACAGTCCATTTGGCCAGTAGTTGGCATTATCATGGTTGTTGAGATCATAAAAGCCCCAATGCCCAGTCCAACAGCAGCTTTCCTGACAGCTCTGTCCTAAGCCTGCCATTTCCCCACAGCGAAACCCAGAGAGGCTCAACAAACTCCTTGGTAACAGGAGGCATTGGCATTGATGGCAACACTGATTGTTTCCCCCATCAATTATTCAAATAAACCTGAGTCCTGGCTGCACTTAATTTCCCTCTTCCCCAAGGACTAGGTTTGTCATGAGTGAAAAAGCCACTCCGTAAATGTCACCTTGTTAGTTTGGTGGCCACGTGCTGTCAGAGGGATGAATGAGTCAACTGGGGAATAATTGATGGACTCATGGACTTTTTTTCCTTCTTTTTGCAAGTTTTGTCTGGTTTTTTTTTTTGGCCTTGCTGCGTGGCATGTGGGATCTTAGGTCCCCCAACCAGGGGTTGAACCCGTGCACCCTGCAGTAGAAGCACGGAGTCCTAACCACTGGACCGCCAGGGAATTCCCTGCAAACATCGCCATTTCTGACCAAGATCGAAGTTCAGCCGTCAAACGAAGGGCCATAGACAATGGCATGGCCCTGGCGGGTCTGAGGGCATGAACTGCTGGGCATCCTTGGCTAGATTGCTTTGGAACTCCCAGAGGGAGAAGTGAGGAGGAAGTACAAGCCAGAGGTCTTTTCGATCAACTGATCACCCTGTTCGATGGTGGCTGCATTAGGGGGAGGGAGGAGGCCTCAGCGAGGGTGTGGCAGGACAGACCTACATTTGTGGGAGATGGAGGCAACAGGCAGGTGGACACAGAGGGTGCCGAGGAGGTACTCACGGTGCCTGCATAGTGGACAAGCTCGAAGTGGGCCTCGGGCCCCTTGCCCTTGCTCCCCTTGGGCTTGAGGAAGTTGCTGGACTTGCCCAGGTGGTTGTCGTACAGGGCTGCCTTGAATGTGGCGTCGGTGGCCTTGGGGAAGACACACTGTTCCTCCAAGATGGAGAAGATGCCCATGGGCTAGAAGGGAAGAGGAGTGGATGGCATTGGAGGGGGCCAATGGGGTGACTCTGGTGCTGGCCTGGGGCTGGTGGGAGGGGTGCCCCAGACCCCACATGGCCGGCCAGGTTGCAGAACTCTGGGCAGTGACCTCTGGGAATGGTCTAGTCTTCCATGGCCTTCGAATGCCACGACCTTTTAGACTTGAAAGAGGCTAGAATTCATCAGGTCCAAGAGAAGGGAAGACTGACGTCTCTGAGGGGGCTACATAGCTCCCCAAATGCTAATCCCACCCAAATAGCGGTGCCAGGCAGGCTTGGCTCTCAGAAAAATGGTGACATCATCAATGACACCCGTCTTCTCTTCTAAAGCAGACTCCTGGAAGAAAGCAACGCTTGATCCCAAAGCTCCAGCATGAGGGCGTTTCAGGCTCTGTGACAGCTGGACGGGCAGGTATTTGTAGGTATTGCGGGACAGGCAGTCCACTGCCTGTTTTGGAGACTTTTCCAGGGAGGTAAGGCTGGTCCCTATCGAAGACCCCTGGCTGCCTGGATGATAGCTTCTCTATGACGGGCCTGAGGGTGAACCTCGGAGACAAGGTATGTTCTTTCTTTATTTTTTAACTTTTTACTTTGAAATAATTTCAGGCTTGCAAAAATGGTGCAAAGCATTCCTGTATATCCTTCATCCAACTTCTCCAAATGTTACCATAACCTCTGTACATAATGATGAAAACTACGAAATCAAACTAAGAAATCGAAGTCTGTGCGGACTTTGTTCAAATTTTGTCATCTGTCTTGTTAATGTCCTTTTTCTATCCCTTTTCTGCATTTAATCAAACAGTATATATTATTTTTTCTTTTCTTTTAAATTTTTGTAAAAGATTTATTTCATTGAAGTGTAGTTGATTTACAATTTTGTGTTGATTTCTGCTGTACAGCAAAGTGATTCAGTTATACATATATATATATACATTCTTTTTCATATTCTTTTCCATTATGGTTTATCACAAGATATTGAAGATAGTTCTCTGTGTTATACAGTAGGACCTTGTTGTTTATCCATTATATATATAATAATTTGCATTTTCTAATCCTATATATTCCTGAATGAGGCCATTTGTTAAAACATTCCCTATGGTGTGATTACAGGGGAGGCTATTAGATGGCCTTGGTTAAAACCCAACTCTGCCACTCATAGGATGGATGACCTTGGATAGGTGACTTCCTTTTTCTGTGCCTCAATGTGAAACGTTTATAATAAATTCTGTGAAATGGTTATAATAAATTCCTCCCCACCATTGGTAGCTTGTGATGATCCAATGAGTGAAGGCATAAAACAGCCGAACTAACAGTGGCCATTGCAGTGACTGTTGTACCCATTCTGCAGAGAGGAAGCTTGAGGTGAGATAAACTGAGGTCATCTGCCATGTTGCTGACTCCCCCGAAACCACAGGCCCCAGTGAAATCCCTTCCTGAGATGTGCCCCAGGGTCCCGACCTCTCTCCAAGCCCCTCCTTTGAGAAGTGTGGTACCTTTTCCAGGAGGTCGATGCAGGCCTGCAGGTCAAGGCCAAAGTCGATGAAGACCCAGTCGATGCCCTCCTTCTTATACTCCTCCTGCTCCAGCACGAACATGTGGTGGTTGAAGAACTGCTGCAACTTCTCGTTGGTGAAATTAATGCACAGCTGTTCGAAGCTGTTGAACTGTGGCAGGAAGACAGAAAGAGGCGCATTAACCCGGACGCAGACACAGCCTCTCCCCAGATTGAAAGCTGATCCACAAGCAGAGCTAAAGCTTGCTGAGGGCCGACCAGTGTCTGGCATTTCCCCGGATGCACCCACCACCCGGTCAGTGCTCCCATTGGCCCTGCAAGAAGCCCTTCTCAGCTACCCTCCCCTGCAAAGGCACAGAACCCGGGCCACCCAATGCTGCTGCCAGCACCCAAAACTCAGACTCTGGCCCCGTGTGGTTAATGAACATCATTTTATTTCTAGAGATGGATCATTTGAGATGCTTTATTGCTCTGACCTCCTGTGTGCCTTTAGACAGTTCTCTCTCTCTCTGGTTTTTCTCATCCTCATCTGGAGGATGAAGCTGTTTGAGGGGTTTATAAGCCTTTTTATTTTTTTTAAACCAGAGACTGCTTTCTCTGAATGAAACCCCCTGCTGAAGCCTCATATGAAAAACAGGTCAAAGGAGAGGTGCCATTGTCATCACAGAGCAACCTGCATGGAGCAAGTACGTGTGTCAGACCCTGGCTAAGCTGCATCTGCTCAAAACCCTTACAAGGCAAGAATGATGAGTGTCCTCATCAAAGATGGGGACACAGAGGCACACAGCTTGGAAGTGGAGGAGCTGGGATTCCAGCCCCATTTGTCTATTGCACCTGCCCTGCTGTTGACACAGGTGTCATCCTCACTCCCTGGCCTCACCCTGCTGGCCATCAGCGGCTGCCCAGAAGTCCAGGCGGCGTGGTTTGGAAACTCTCTCTAAGGTTCTTTCCACCTATGGAATTAAATGATTCTACTATAGACAGCAGCCACATTAGCCTTTTAGAGCCTGAGAGAAATTGGGCTAAACTATTTTTTTTAACCCATCTTAGAATAATAGGACAGTGGAGCTGAAATGGACCTTAGAGGTCATCTCTTCCAGACTGCTCATTTTAGAGTTGAGACAACTGAGGCTCAGAGAGGGCCACTGTCCGAAGGCCACACAGCTAGTTGGTGGCCAACCCGAGTCCAGAACTAGGTCTCCCGACTCCTAATCATGCTGCCTCCAGTTACAAAGGTAAAATCTTCCTGACCCATGGCACTCATCTTATGATGAGACCTGAGCCTCATTTTTGTGGGCAAGAGGTGGGAGCCACCAGTAGTGTGCTGATAAATCAGCTCTCTCTCTCTCAAAAAAAATGCCTGATTTGTAGTGTGGGCTGATCTCCATGGTGTAAATACACCTCGGACATGTGTCAACAGGATGGCAACTGGTCACAGAGTTCTTGAAAATTCACCAGTCAGTTCTGGTGAGCCAGTACAGGCTGGATCCAGCCAGCACGGTGCTCATTCTATCTGTTATGTTCTCCCTGTTCTTTGTGACTTGGCACCGTACAAATGAAGATGGAACTTTCCGAAAGCCAGAAGCCAGAGAGCCAGGAGCAGACTGAGATCGGCCGGCCCCAGGTCCAAGGAAACAAGAGAACCTTGGTGAAAAGTCACTTATCAAAGGAGGGTGGCCACCCCAAAGCAGAGATGGAATGCGAGGCCAGACACACCTCAAAGATCTCGAAGCCGGCAATGTCCAGCACCCCGATGAAGAACTGCCTTTGCATCTTGGTGTCCAAGGTCTTGTTGATCCTGACCACCAGCCACTTGAACATCTTGTCATAGATGGCCTTGCCCAGGGCCCCGATGGAGTTCTGGCACTGTTCCATGTTCTGGCCCTTCTGCACAAACTCGTTGCCTACTTTGACCCGGGGCCTGGTGATGCCCTTCTGGAGCTCCCCAGAATTGAGACCCATGAGATGGGCGACTTTGTCGGCCACTGAGTAGGGATGGAAGAAGCAGGTGAGTGAAACAACGATGGTGCCCTGCCCCAGAGAACTCCAGCACTGTCTATCGTGTTTAGAGAAGGGGTTGGGGGGAGGGGGAGGAGACCCCCATGTTGCCAACAAGAAAACAGAGGTCTGAAGCTGTGCCATAGATATACCATGGAATACTCTGCAGCCATAAAAAGAACAAAATTTTGGCATCTGCAGCAACATGGCTGGACTTGGTGATCATTATGGTAGGTACAATAAGTCAGACAGATAAGGACACGTACTGTATGATATCACTTATTATGTGGAATCTAAAAAATACAACAAACTAGTGAATATCACCAAAAAGAAGCAGACTCACAGATGTAGAGAACAAACTGGTGGCTACCAGTGGAGAGAGGGAAGCGGGGGAGGGGAAAGATGGGGTAGGGGAGTAACAGGTACAAACTATTAGGTATAAAATAAGCTACAAGGGTATATTGGACAACACAGGGAGTATAGCCAATATCTTATAATAACTATAAATGGAGTATAACCTGTAAAAATTGTGAAGCACTATATTGTACACCTGTCACTTATATAATATTATACATCAACTATACTTCAATTAAAACAATTTAAGAATGAGGGAAAAAAAAGAAAACAGAGGTGTGATACGGTTTCCACGCTTGCTCAAGGTGAAGGGGCAAAGCAATATAGAAGCCAAAATTATGTCTCCGACTCTGTCATGCCTTCCCAAGGATCTTGATGTCTGGATATCAAAGGAACATTCTCGGTTTACAGCGTGTCTCTGAAATGTGCAGGAAGCCCTAGAGAACCCCGAGCCCCTACCCCCGCCGCTGCTTCCTCCCTGCATGGCCCCCGCCCCACACCTACCCTCCGTGGTGTCCACTTCAGCCTGCTCCTCTCTGGGCTTCTGCTTGAACTTCATGTTGCCAAAGTGCATGATGCCCCCAGTCAGCTTATACACGCCGATCTTCTCCTCGGAGCTGAAGCCCAGCACGCCAAAGGCTACCTGCAAGGCCACAGGGAGAAGAAAGCCAAGAAACTCCTGGCTCCCTGTTCCACAGAGTGGAGGCCACCATGGGGTGGCACCTATGGGCTGCTGCGGCACGCTGTGGACTCTGGAGGTCGGACACACCCTGACCAGAGAGAGAGAGGACTGTTTTCCTCCAAGGAGTCCAGACCAGATGCTCCATGAGATAGTCGTTGTATTTATTTAACCTCTCTGGCCTCAGTTTAGTCTTCTGCAAAATGGGTGGTGGTAGGTGATCATTAGGATAAACCAAAGTGACGTATAAATGTTTAGTCCTGTGCTTGACACATAATAATAACCAGGAAGTAGTGTTATTCTTCCCATCATTATTACTGTTTAGGCTCCTAGCTAGGTACCAGGAGAAGGGGAAGGCAAAGGTACATCAGGAATCAATGCGGCTGTCAGGGAGGAGAGAGTACACAATATTCCTAACAGAATTCTCAGGTGCTGCATGTCACAAAGAAGGAGAGAGAGGGTGCCGTGGGAACTGGTGGGACTAGAGGGTCACATCTAGCTGGGCTGGGGAGGAAGAAAAGTCACTTGGAGTAGTTGGCCCCCTTAAGTCCCTATCACATTCCAGTTCAACTCTGCAAAGAGAAACTGCTTGCTACGACAGCCTTGGGAAAAATGCCAGCTGCAAACCCCAGAAATCTCCATGGGAGAATCCAGGCTGCTGCCTGGTGGCTCTGAGTGTACCCGCCCCGATCCCCGACCCACCCAGTACTGGTGGCAGTGCCTGCAGGGCCCCAAAGTTTCCCTGTCTTTCCCCAGCCATGCTGAGTACTCACGTCTGTGACCTGCAGCTCCTCCCCGTCGTCCATGTTATCCACGGTGGTGACACCCTGGCTCACCCAGAAGTACTCCTTAGGGTTGGGGACCAGCAGAAGACTCTCTGCCAAGAGCAGGAAAGCAGGTTAGCAGCTTGGTGACACGTGGTTTTCTTCTTCTTCATTTTTAACCCATATCTCTACATGCCTCCCATGTGCCAGGCATGGTGGTGTCATCATGGGCGTTACAGGGCTGAATACGATGTGGTCCCTGCCCTCTGGGATCACCCAGAGTCATGGAGGGACTTGAACAGGGCATATGAAGAACTTTAGAGTGGCAAGAGGGTCTCTGGAACTTGGTTGTGCCCTTTGTCACTTGGCCCAGTACCTGGCACCTAGTAGGCAACCAGTAGATATTTTTGGAATAAACGAGTGCATATCTTTCTCCTTTCTCTGTCCTGTAAAGAGCAGGTCGCACTCAAAGGCAGAAGGTAACAGGACAATTGCAGCAGGCAATAATAATCACTTGCATATAATATGCATGGGATGTTGTCACTTTTACAAAGAAATATGCTCACTTCTATTTTTCTTCAAATACGTGCCCCTCTTGGTCTATGTTTGTTTTTTCACTCTTGGAAGAGACATGGATGCAAGAAATGGGTGGGGGATGATACTCAATGCCTTAGTCTCTGGCTAGGTTAGGAGGTGTATATGTGGAAGATTGAGTCTTCATCCCTCTCTGGACCTTAGATCCTGAGCAGGTCTGCCATGGACAGTTGAACAGGTTGTTGCTTGCACAAGGGCATCAAGCTGAGGGGGTGAGTGCAGTGTGCTTTCCAAGCTGTGTACTCAGTGGGCTACGTCCACTCAGAGGGGAACCTGTTACATGCAGTCGTCCTGGGCTGACATCTCTGCTGCTGTCCGAGCAAGACGTGGGGGGTCTAAAGCCCTATATCCCAGGTCCATGTCTCAGCCATGAGTTGCAGGCATCTCAAGGCCCCATCTGTGAAATGGGCCAACAATAGTGTGAAGCCTCATAGTCTGTTGTGAAGATGGATGTGAGTAGAACTTTGAGAAACTTCCCTATAACCTCTTCACATAACTCTAAACTAAAGGGATTCATGTAGAACTGCAGGTATGACACCAAACCCTCCATACATGGGAATTCTTTCGTTATTGAAAATAGAGGAAAAGCGAGTTAAGGGACAGTCAGACAGACATAAAGATCTTTACCGACAAGCTCAGGCTTCTTGTTAGAGAGAATCTGGTAGAAAATGTGGTAGCCCCTCTCAGCTGCTTGCTGTGAGATGACACGAGATTTCTCTAAGAGATCTGGAAAAGAATAAGACATGCCCATGAGTTCAGCCCATTCTCCTGGAGTTCAGGGCTCCATGAAAAGCAGAGATCCCCTCCCCATAAAGCCCAGTGCCATGGCCAGTCATGGGTCCACTCTTCTTCTGCCCCAGACCCACGGCCTGGGCGGGGGGCTGGCTCCTGATGGGGGGGAACCCGGGGGCAGGGCCGGCCTCCTGGGTGTGGCAGGCTGTGTTCAGAAGGACCCCACACTGAGTCCCTCTGCTGCTGTTTTGAAATTCTTAACACTTTTTGAACAAGGAGCCCCGCGCTTTCATTGTGTGCTGTACCCCACGCATTGTGTAGCTGGTCCCAGCCCCAAGAACCCTCCAAAAGCAGCCTGACGCACAGCTCTCGATGTCAGCTCCGGCCAGCTTGCCTGTAGTTCCGAAGTGGATCCGGATGAACTTTCCCTGAGCAGGGAGGAGAGGGGAGGGTCGTGAGGGAGCTCTAGACCAACCTGCGACCCGGGTTTGGCCGCCCCGCCCCCCGAATTCTAAGGGCACTGCAGGAAGGTAACTGGGCCAGAGGCGGCTGTATGTGGAGTTGTGGGTTTCGCACTCGGATGGGCAGAGAAGGAGGGTGTTGGAGCTAAATCTAGGGTCTGGGGGTAGCCTGCGGCTTTGGGACCTTGTGGGGCAGACGAGTGCCCCACAGGAGGGGCTGGGGCCCTTTGGAATTCGGCTTTGAGGCAGGAGTGGTGGGAATTTGAGCAGCCACATATAGGGGGCGCTGTACCACGTCTCCTTATGGAGAGACACCACATCCCTCTCCCTGACCTTTGGCAGAACCAAGGACAAACTCTCCTGGAAATAGGACTCTCTGTATCTCCATCACCTTTTGCCCTCACCTCTACTCACCTGCCCCCACCTCCTCCCTGCCCAGCCCTGTTTCCCCAGGCAGTGAGAGGCCCCAGCTGGAGATGGGGGTTCAGCAGGGAAAGGCAGGGCACTACAGAGCTCCTTCTATGACCCCAGCTCCCACCAGACCATCTTCAGAATCCACCAGGGCCCCGGGGACAGCGCCTCTCCTACATCCTGCCAGCCATGGTCCCCCTGGTCGGGAGCGGGACGTTGTCAGCTTCCAGCCACTGCAAATCTCTGGCTCTCCTGTTTTAATTTCTCAGCCCCTCCATCACTGTGTACCCACATCTCTGCATTCAAGCACCTGGATTTCAATACTGAACTGGACTCTGGTTGATATAGACCCGGACGGATAAAAATCTCTGGGAGGGAGATGCCATGACTTGACTCATCCCATTGGTGAGTTTCAATCAGCCCTGATTTCCTTCCTTGGAATGGGGTGATAATGCCTGTCCTGCCACCCCCAGGGCCACCACTGCCGCTGTCACACTTACGAAACGGGAGGAGTTGTTGTTTCTGGTGGTCTTGGCGTTCCCAAATGCCTCCAGAACAGGGTTTGCCTGGATGATTTGATCCTCCAGGGACCCCTGACCCAGAGAGAAACACAAGGTGGGGTGGCCTGTTGGCTGCTGCCTGGGGACCCAGGGCTTTCACATGACAGTGGTATATGTGCCAGGAACCCAGGAGGGGCACAGCCTTGGGGAGGCAGGGAGAGCGGGACTAGAGGGGACCTGGGAGGAGGGCCACCGCCTAAGTAAGGACTGTCCCCCTGCAGACCCTGACATTGGAGGACCCCTGCCAGATGACAGGCTTTGACTCTTAGCTGCTATTTCTTCCTTTTGCTCTTGGTGGAGCGATTCCTATGTGAACCTGAAAACCCTTCCTTGGGCATCCCTGGTCTTCCACCGAAGTCTTCCTTTCCTCTTTGTCAGCTTTTTTTTTTTTTTTTTTTTTGCGGTACGAGGGCCTCTCCCGTTGTGGAGCACAGGCTCTGGATGCGCAGGCTCAGCAGCCGTGGCTCACGGGCCCAGCCGCTCCGCGGCATGTGGGATCCTCCTGGACCGGGGCACGAACCCGTGTCCCCTGCATCGGCAGGCGGACTCGCAACCACTGCGCCACCAGGGAAGCCCCTTTTGTCAGCTTTTTACAGCTGCTGCTGGCCCAGCTAGTGCTCCCTGCGCTCTGGGGCTGCCAGGGCCTGCAGAAGCAGCTTAACGAGGAGCTGGCATTCCCCTTTCTACCCCGCTAAGCACAAGGAGCTCTAGCATTGGCACTTCTGGGGGCAGATGTGGCCTGGGGTATCAGAGTCCATCCAGTGGGTCAGATCTGGGACTGCAGCCATCTTCTCCCTATGGGTCCCCACCCAAGTCGCTTCCCTCTAAGCCTTCGTCTCCTCATCTGTAAAGCGGCCCTAACCCAGAGAGCAGCTGTGCCCAGTCGGCCCTACCTTCCCATCCGAGGACTGTTTGCCAGTTCCTCCGATGTTGGCAAAGTACTGGATGACCTTCTTCGTGTTCTCAGTCTTGCCTGCACCAGATTCTCCACTGCAGGTGGAAAACGAGAGCAGATGAGTGAAGGACAAAGAGGAGATTGCCCGCAGGGAAGCAACGCGATGAAAGGTATGGGCTGGGCATCATCACATCTTACCCATCAGGGACAGACAGGGTAGGGCAGAAGGGGACTTGGGGACATGGAGGCCCCCACCCCCCCACACTCGGTTTAGCAGATGCAGCCTTAGTCGTCCCCGCTAAGCCCACTCGCTCTCGGCCTGCAGATTTCCATACAAAGTCCCGCCAATTAATTCTAAGAAGGCTTAATGACATGTGTAAGACACAAACCTAATTATTTGTCTATAGACTGAGAGGCAGGAGGGACACTTACGTGATTAGCATAGACTGATTTTCACGCTCTGTAGGGAGGGAACCGTCAACAGGACGATGTCATTAGAAAACACTTAGAAACTCGACATTTGGCATCACCCTAACCACACCGTCTGCATCTCCCTGCATCCCACCCCGCTTGGAGAATGGCTGCAGTGGCCCACAGACACCGAAGACCTAGGATCCCATGGGGTCTGAGGCTACACGCCTGCCTCTGCAGCCCACATCCTTGCAGAAGGGGCCAACAATTTACCAGCCACTCTGTTTCTATAAGCACCGTCCCATGAAGCTGACTAGTCATAAGCAACATAAAGAGAAATAGTAATAAAAATCACGTTGTACTGTGTGGTGAAGATTGCACAGGGAATGGTGAAGATTGCACAGGGAATGGTTAAGGGTTGACTTGAGTTCTGGACGTTATTTAGCTTGGCATCCCATGTTTTTGTGATGCTTAAATGAGATGGGGTGTGAGGTAGGGCAGGTACTTAGCAAGTGCATTCACCGAGCAATATTTAAAAAAATCTTCAACGGGTGATGAGGGGTCAGGGTTGGGATTGGGTAGCACATGGGTCTAATACACCTGGAGCCCCAGTGGCAAAGGGACTTTTCTTGCCCTGCCATGACAGCCCCAGCGGACCCCATTGCACGCACCCATGAGCATGTCGTGGTAGGCGACGTCTGAAATGGAGAAGAGGTGGGGCGGCATCTCCGTACGCTTCTTGCCTCTGTACATGTTGGCCACGCGGGCCCCATAGATGGGCAGCCACCGGTAGGGGTTGACTGTCACGCAGAACAAGCCTGAGTAGGTCTGGCGGGAGAGAAGGAAGATGGTTAGCTGGCCCTCCCTCCTGATGCCCTCTTCCCTCTGTATCCTGGCCCATCACAGAGCATCCTGGCTGGATCATCCTGTCAACCTAGAGAGGTACAGTGATGTTCTCTCTGGGGGCAAAATCTACGTCTGAGTCTTTATTCAGTAAACAAAACCAGCCTTCTCTTTCATATATACCTCTTTCATTTTCTTTTGGCTTAATTATCTGAATCCATAACATAGTCATTTGTATGGATAAATACACAGCAAAAAGTCCCCCAGCTGCTCAGTGACCGCCCCCTCCTCCCACAGGGAAGCTCTGTGTTGGTTTCTAATACCCCTTTCCACGGTTTTTGATGCACATATACAAACAAATCCAGAGACACGTTCGTATCCCCTCACCTTGTTTTTAAAACAAGCAATAGTATTCTATGATGCTGATTTATTTTTATTATTTTAATTAAAAAGTTTTTTGAAGTATAGTTAATTTACAATGTTGTGTTAATTTATGCTGTACAGCAAAGTGATTCAGTTATACATATATATATATATATATATATATTCTTTCTCATATTCTTTTCCATTGTGGTTTACCACAGGATATTGAATATAGTTCCCTGTGCTATACTGTAGGACCTTGTTGTTTATCCATCCTATGTATATTAATTTGCATCTGCTCATCCCAAACTCCCAATCCTTCCCTCCCCTCCCCCTCTCCCCTTTGGCAACCACAAGTCTGTTCTGTTTGTGAATCTGTTTCTGTTCCATAGGTATGTTCATTTGTGTCGTATTTTAGGTTCCACATATAAGTGATATATGATACTGTTTTATATCTTGCTTTTTCCACTTACTATATGGGGGAGATTCTCCATGAGAGTTCATGGAGTCCTTACTATGTGGACACAATCCAACTGGTGGACAACTGGGTTTGATCTACTCTTAAGAAGAGACACCACCTTCTCTTTTCACCCCATGGCAATTTTTAAAGGAAATCATCCCAGTTTTTAAAAATCAGAGAAACCAATGAGGTAGTGAAAGAAATTATTTGAGGGCAGGAAATGGCCAAATCCATGGGTCCCAAACTTCTCCTGCTGGACACTCACATTGACCTCTGGTGCCCCCTCTTTTCACGTAAACTTTAAAACTTTCCATTTTGGTCCAAGTGGGGATACCCCCCCCAGTTTCTCCTTAGCAGAGCTGCAATATATTGAGTTTTTAAAGGGAACCTTATTAAATAGAAAGTGATACAAAGAAAGGGGAGCAAAGAGAAGAAGAAGAGAACCCACGTAGACTTGAGAGGATGATGCACTGTGTCTCATCCTGGGACCCAGCCACTGAGTCACTCTTTCCCTCCAGCCCTGTCTGCAGGGTGGGGTGGGGCAGATAGTGGACCAGAAGCTAGTTCTGTCCCTGTTTGGGTCGGAATGTAAAAGAGAGGTCCCCCGCCACCCTTGCAGGAGGGACACGAGAGGGCAGCAGTCGGGACCTTGGAGCTGTCCTGCCTGCCCCAGTTTTTCAATCAGTGGATCCACTGAGGTGTTTGGATTTAAGAGGAGACTCCTGCCCTGGTCCCTCAGGCCACACTCCACAGAGCCTGCAGCCCCTTAGCCCAAAGACATGATGTGGCCACCCACAGGAGCAAGGGCTCAGCTGCGTGGGGGCCCTGAGTAAGCACCAGCCCGGAGCTTGGCCATTGAGCCCACACGGACATTCTCAGCCAAAGCTCCAGGCTCAGCCAGGGGCAGATGTGGCTCTTCCCAGGCTGAGGTTCAGTGACGCCCCACTAGCCTCCAGGCCTCCAGTGCAGTCCTTCAGCACTGCATGGGGCTATGGTGCTGCTGAGGGTCTGAATCTGGAACTAAAGTAGTATTGAGGAGGACAAGGGGGGGAAGCATGTGGCAGTCCTCTTGGCTGTCACCAAAACCCAGAAGAGGAAATCCCCAGCAGCCTCTAACCTTGAAGTCAGGCCCCAGCTTACCTAGTCCTACCGGATAGCCTCTTTCCTTTTTAGTAAAGACATCTAGAGAGGCAAACACCAAAACTTCCTTATATCCCATTTTGAGTTTAGCCCCCACCACTTTCGGGAAGTCTTAGGATTTCCAAGATGGTCAGGGAGACTGATGGTAACCCGCTTTGCTTATCCTAGCACAGGGCTCAGTGTTCGTTGAATGAATGAATGGTTGGATGGAATTGGCGAGAAGGAAAGGAGAAAGGAGGGATGGAGGAAGGAAGGAAAGGAGAGATGAATGGATGGATGGAGGGTGGATGGACAGACAGGGAAGGACCTCTACTGAGGCCACATGAAGTCACTAGGGGGAAAATGATGTTTTGATTGGAGAGTTTGCAGGGGTGGGGTCAGGAGGAAGACTTCTGGATGACAGCCTCAGCAAAGGGTGTGTCAGCTGCCCATGGGGATCGTACCATCACTGAGATGACAAAGCCTTGGGGGTGGAAATTCTAACACGTCAAAAGCTTGGTCACTCTGCCCTTGTCCCAGACATAATGTGTATGAGTTGCTGGGGAGGGTAGAGTAGCTGCCCCCTCCCCATCAGGAGAGGGGCAGGAGGTCTGCAGCCTCCCCTTCCTCCCCACGCCCAGCCCTGGCACTCACATAGATCCTCATGCTGACGTAGCGTTGACGTAGGTTGTCCAGGACGCTGGCCTCGTTCAGGAAGGTCATGTTGGCCATGTCGCTGGTTTGGTAGAATTTGGGTGGGTTCATCTGCTGGATATCATCCTTCTTCATGGTGAGTGTCTGGGGGGTCAAGACACAGCAGCACATGCATTAAGACATAGTACTGTCACAGCCACAGTGGCATCGGGCACAGGGTACTACCCACTCTCTGGTGTCCTGCAAAAAGCTGGAATCAGTGGGTCCACCTCCTGGTCCAGCTATGTCTCATTGACTTGGGATGAGGAAGAACTTCCAAGGCCATATGAGCCCTAACTGCCTCCCCTCTGAAGTAGGGATGGCAGTGGCTTCCTTGGCTGGTTGCTGGGAGGACTATATGAACTTAAGTGGCATCAAGTAAAAAGACCTTGAAGTTCCTCCCCTACATTCAGAGCACCTCCAACCTGTGTTTCTCTTCCAGCCAAGTCCATTCTGGTAGCTGATCAGAACTTGCTCACTGATCCCAGGGACCCTTTGCAGAGATGTGACTCTTGGCTCTCTGCCTTGAGAATTAGTAGTGGTTTCTAAATAGCAATGAACTTTCCCATTAAAAATAAAAAGACACTCCCCTGCTCCCCCCAAACCACCTTGAAGTATAAAATTGAAAGCAAGCAAGCAAGCAAACAAGACAAAAAAAAAAAAAAAAAAAAAGACAACAATGATGAGCAGTAGATGTTTTAAGGTGAAAATAATATAGCATTAAGAGTCTGGAGCTCCTGTGCACAAGCAGGCAAATCCCATCCCCGCTCTGCACCCCAATTTTTCCTCTGTAAATGAAAACTCATGCCAGCTCTTAAATGACAGTGTCTGGGTCCGAAGCTCAAGACATGTGATCCAGAAAACAAATATCTTGCAGCTGCCTGAAGCCTGAGTTGTGAGACTTAAACATCTACTGGGATTTCTGGGACTTTTAATAATTTATGAGTCCAACAGGCAGATAATTTGAAATCTTGACAGTTCTGGAAAATCCACCCAGTAATGGTCACCACACCCCTAGTAAGTCAGGCTAGGTTTCATTCAGAGTCCATTTCTGGTAGTTGCTGATCTCTGGTCCTCGCCACAGGCAAACTCTTCTCTTACAGCCCCAGCAGAGAAATGGAAGCCTGTGCCTTTATTGCAGGAGCCAGACCAGCTGGTCTTTTCTGTCCCAAACCCGGCTGGATGGCCTGTCTACCGCAGATGCTCACAGAAGTTGTTTTGTCCTTAAATTGCACCCAAACTGGGGCCTCTGGGGCTCCACTCTCATCATCCATCATTCCTGGCAACACTGCAGTGCCCTGCCTTTCTGAAAAGGATGTTTCTCCAGAGAGTTAAGCTTGACCTTCATGTTCAAACCCACTTTACCACAGCTATAGCCTCTTCTTTCTGTGGCCACTCCCCTCAAAGGGAGGGGAGGCACGCAGTAAAGCTTAGACAGTTGCAAGTTCTGATCATGGAATGTCTCTGTTCTC
This sequence comes from Globicephala melas, assembly GCF_963455315.2. Lineage (NCBI taxonomy): Eukaryota > Metazoa > Chordata > Mammalia > Artiodactyla > Delphinidae > Globicephala > Globicephala melas. The sequence goes on along the minus strand of NC_083328.1, from coordinate 5,933,279 downwards.
TTATTTGTGAAATTAACCAAGGATTGACTTCACACTCCCCGGATGCAGCCCACCATGGAAGATGAGGTGGTGCAGTAGAGGGGTCATGGGCATTGGAGCCAGGTACAGCGAGCTTTGAATCTGAGTTCATCACTTCCTGTCTTTGTGACTGTAGGCAAATTACCTAAAATCTCTTTGATCCTCTGCAAAATAGGGTCCATACATCCTACTATATCAAGTTATTGAAAGGGTTAAGCAAAAGGTCTAGCGCCTCCCCAGGAGTCTGCCCCAGGGGAGGGGTTTCATGAACCAAAATTTCTATCCACTCTCTCAAGTCACGCCTTGTAGCTGAACACTGTGGACCAGCAGAGAGTGGTGTGCTAGTAAACCAGCTGCATGGGAAAAAAAAAAAAAAAATCCCTGATTTGTACCATTTGTCAATTCCACCACGGCTGACATCAGGCCGCCAAAGGTTTAACAACCAGTTGCAAAGCCCCCGAATGTTTAGCATTAGATCCTTACAAGCCAGGACAAGCCAGCCCCAGCACACCACCTCCATGCAGCAAAGGGCTTGGTGCCACCATCTGTAGCTCATGACGCTGGAGAGCTCACTCAGGTTGGCCAGGGTGTCCCGGGGCCCTGTCTCGCATTCCTCATGCCATCACGGGCACATAGCACCACTCCTGATGGGTGGGATGTTCCTTCTCATTCTTAGAAGATAGATTCCCCATGAAAGGGGAATTAAAGATAAGATAATTTGGGGCTTTAAAGATAAGTAGCTCTCCTGATAATCTGTCTCACACATGCACTGTTTTAGAGCATACAAAGTACTTTCATGTCCTATCATGTTGGACTCTCTGTTGTAAGAGAGCCAAAGCTCAGAGAGGGAAAGTATCCTGCTTAGGGCCCCACAGCTTGAGTGTCATTGAGTCTGAACTTGAACCCAGCACAGGGGACTCGGAGGCAGCTGCTCTTTTTGCCACCTTGCCTCTTGAGCCCGGGTGTCCACCGCTCCTAAAGCTCAATTTCATCCTGGGGATTATTCCCCTCCCACCTGGTTGGTGATCGTCTTCACGGTGACCTGGTCGCCCTGTTCGGACTGGATCTCCCCAGAAATGAAGCCCTCCTTCTCATCCTTGACCCAGCAAGACCTCTTGATGTCATAGGGCTTGCTCATGGCTTCCATTCTCTCCTTTTCGGAAGGTGTCAGGAAGGGCATTGGGTCCACATCATCCCCGCATTCGCCTCTGGATGCACTGGGCATTGTGGCTGGGCTGAGGGAGGAGCAAGAAGGAACCACGGGCGGGAACCAGGACTTCCCTGGGTGCTGGAGGGGAAAGAGAGGATAGTTTGCCAAGACTGTTGTATGGCCTGGGGCAAATGCCTGGGAGAGACATGGGGCTGCTTCTCTCATGTCACTTTGAATGTCTTGCTGCTATTAGATCTTAGTAACCAAGAATAAGAAAGAAGCTGATAACTCCTCAGAGTTGTGTACCCCTAGCCACCACAAAACACTTCTGCATCTGTGCTCCCATATGCCCGTCACACTAAGGCTGTGAGGTAGGGATCAGGGAGTCCATTTTATGGAGGAGAAGACGAAGGCCAAGAGAGGTTAAAGCATGCACTTTTAACCATGAACTGGGACGAGAAAAGGATTACCACTTGGTTTTCACTTTCCCTTAAGGTCTGAGCAGAGGCCACAAGCCACCGTAGTACCAGCACTGCTGTGGCTTGTCTCCAACAGAAATCACAGCTATTCTCCTTTCATTGTAGCAGGCATCTCCAAATATGACTTACCCGCGTCTCAACTTTGAAGTGATGGTCTTATGAGACCCTCGGTTAGAAGTTGTTATTTAAATCTACTAACAAAAAAGTACACTTTTAATTGCTATATCACAAACTGATTTTGTAATATTTTGATAACTGGATTTTAATACCATTGGTTTCCTTTGTGACCCTACGTAGTTTATTTTATGCATTTAAAAACTCTAATCTGAGCAGAGGTCCACAGGCTTTACCAGATGCTAAGCGAGTCCCTGGTACAGAATAATTGCCCCCGGTTCAATGGTTACCTCTCTTAAGATGAGGCCAGCCTGGGGTCAAGGCTGGACCTCTTGCTTTCCAAATGCAGACAAACTAGGAAGGAGGAGGACTGGGGACTTTCAGTAGCAAAGAGAGAAGTCAGGGGCGTCGCAGTTTGTCTTGGGGGTGAAGAAACTTCTTGGAGGTTTGGGGAGGATGTGGTTCTGAGCCCCATTGTCAGCAATGCTGTTCTCAAGCCAAGGGTACAGCCTCCACCTTTAAGTAACCCAGCTGGGGATGGAGCATCTCACGACCTATACCTATACCTATACCTATACCTATACCTATACCTATACCTATACCAAGGTATCCTCTGGGGAGCTCCAGCGTTTCCTGCCAGGGGTCCTGGTGTTTCCAAAAGAGGCTGAGCCAGGACAGGCAAGCAATGGAGGCAAAGCCAGACACTTTCTCCTCTTCTCATCTCGCTGTGGGGTCCAGCTTAGAGTTCTGATTGGAGCCTGGGTTCCCCACCCCCAAAGCTGGTCCATTTTGCAGAAAATAAGAATGAGAGAAGGGGTATGGGGGGGGTGGGGGGGTAGGGGTCCTGTGCCTTCATGGGCCACTGACCTTTTTGTCCATCTGGTGATGTCTGTGGTCTCACTGGACAAAATTTTAAATTCAGGTAATAAACTGTATATGATCACCAAGGAAACAAATGACATTGAAATGTAATTAACACAATATTAAACATGCATGATACAGCACTAGGTGTGCTTCCTAACGGCAGGTCTAATAACCACTTTAGTTTTGAAGCAACTGTGAGAATTAACAATCTTTTGACCTCTCTGCAACAATTGTAATATGATATGAAAATATCGGTGACTTCCGTTGCTGACAGTCACAGGTATTGCTAATACGACTGTGTTAAAAAGGGGAGGAAATGACACATTTCAGTTAAGGGTAGTGAACATCACGATGCAATTGTTTTACCACTGGAGACCCCCCAGCCCAGGGTAGGAACCCTGCCTGATCCCTCCTGAGTCCCGTCTCTGGGGAGCACGGGGCTGGGAGTCCTTCGTTTCTGCTGGTAGCTTTGGACAGTATTTGTCCAGCATCCAGGGGACCAGGCTCTCACTCAGCTCTGCCACAAGTCACCGTGGGCAGCTCAGTGGTCTCGTTGTCCCCCACCCCCTTTCTGGAAGATATGACTGCGCGACATAAACTTCCTCTTGCCATTTGTTGTCCCTGATGACACCAAAACATTGCCTTTTTGTGGTCTCATTTTTGTGGTTCTGTTTGACATAGATGGAAGTCACCAGGGACATGAGACCAAAATCCACATGAAAAGAAAATGTGAGTATCAGCAAGGTCAGATTTTTAAAAATGCATTAGGCTTGTCATTAAAACAGAACAACTGCTCCTGTCTCAACGCTGGGTTCCTTTTTAATTGTCCTAGTGGGGGAGGAAGGGCCAGAAATTCTCCTTTGTTTATTCCAATTAGGCTGCTTGCTTTTTTTTTTTTTAATGGTGGTTTTGCCGTGAACCACAGGCTAAGTTGTGATGGCTGTTGCCCTGGCCTGGTGGCCTGGGGCACAGACCCCTGGGACCAGGCACTGCCTGAGGGCTGTGCAGGCCACTGACACTAGGTCCCACCCCTCTCAGTGGCCACCAGCCTCCTGCTCAATTGTGACTCCACCTTCCAGGGCCCCCTGTATCCAAACCACTCCTGCCCCCTACCCCCGCCCCCAGACAACTGCTTTTCCAGGCATCTTTGATAACCAAGACCCATTTTTCAAAATCATGAACCAGAAAACATAGAAAAAATTCAGCTTGTGGAATGCAAAAGCTAAAAGGGTCCTCAGGGGGGAGAGATGCATTACAGAGTGTGGGAAGGGGGTGGTGGGGATTGAACCCAGCGTGACTCTAGCATCCCTTCAATCCCCTGGGGGGAGGCGGGTGGTGCAGTGAAGTGGGGTTGATCTGGGTTCAAATCCTGTCTCTCCGTGGAACGAGGCAGCTCTGTCCTGCCCCATAGATCCAGATCCCTTGGAGCATTGATTGATGTGCCCACTCTGCAGCCCCTCAAGAAATGCCCGCCCCCTAGTCCGCTTTGCAAATCTCTCATCATTACATCTCTTTTCCTCTGGAGGCTTCTCCACAGCACTCCCTCCCCGTTTCCCATCTCCCCCAGCATCCTCTATGGTACCTACCTGAGACCACACTGGAAGAGACTGGGTGTCCAGCAGAGGCTGGCCATTCCCTTTTATACCTGCCCAACAGGTCTGAGCCAGCAAAACTTAAAAAAGAAAAGAACCTCCCAGGTCTCCAGTGGCTCAGCTGGCCTCACCTTCCAGGGCTTGACTGAACACTCCCGGGTCCCTTAGGGGGGATCAGTGAATGCCTTGATTCTAGGACATTTGCTTTCCTCCCATTGCCCTCGTGGGGAAACCGATGACCTCAGCCCAGGGATGCAGGCTGAGGGCAGAAATAGAACAGCTGGCTAATGAGTTTTCCTCTTAAAGCTGTAACTGCACCGTGGAGGGGGCTGATGATCAAGGAGTAAGGCCCTGGGTGGGCTCATCCGAAGCCTTGGGCATGGATGAGCCTGGATAACAATTGGTTGATGACTTTGTCCCGTTCACAAACTCAGGACAGAAATACGAACTTGGACTTCCCTCCCTTGATGATGGCTGTGGGCCCCCTCCAGCCCACCATGGCACCTTGGTGTGGTGGCAGCTTTGAGTTCTAAAGCCTTACCTCTAATTCTTGCGTGGTTTTCCATGCATTTCATGGCCTTGAGCAAGTCCCTGTCCTCTCTGGGCCTGTCTTTCCCATCTATAAAATGGGATGGATGGATTCTAAGAGTCCTTTGTGCCCTTCTCAAGCTTGGAGATGGCCTCTGGGTCTGGAGGGAGAAACTGTCTGGGGGACTTTCTTCCTGGCATCTGCCATCACCCCATCTCCACCCCCAGGTCCCTAATTCACTATTTTTTTTATTTTATTTTATTTTTTTGTGGTACATGGGCCTCTCACAGTTGTGGCCTCTCCCGTGAGGAGCACAGGCTCCGGACGCGCAGGCTCAGCAGCCATGGCTCACGGGCCCAGCCGCTCCGCGGCATGTGGGATCTTCCCGGACCGGGGCACGAACCTGTGTCCCCTGCATCGGCAGGCGGACTCTCAACCACTGTGCCACCAGGGAAGCCCCACTATTTTTTTAATTGATAAAAAAGTAACATAAAATTAACCATTTTAAGTGAATAACTCAGTGGCATTTAGTATATTCACAATGTCATGCGACTGCCTACCACCTCTATCTAGTTGCAAAACATTTTCATCAGCTCAAAAGGAAACCTACAACCCATGAAACAGTTTCTCCCCCAGCCCTTGGCAATCACCAATCTGCTCTTTGTCTTTATAGTTTTACCTCTTCTAGGGATTTCATATGAATAGAATCATACAATATATGACCTTTTGTGCCTGACTTCTTTCATTTAGCATGGTTTCAAAGTTCATCCACATTGTAACATGTATCAGCACTTCATTCCTTTTTATGGCCAAATGATCGTCCTTTGAATGGGTGGACCATAGTTTCTTTATCCATTCATCCATTGATGGACATTTGGGTTGTTCCCACCTTTTGACTATTGTGAATCGTGCTTCTGTGAACATATATGTGCATATATTTGTTTTCAATTCTTTTGGGTATTTACCTAGGAATGGAATTGCTGGGCCATTTGGTAATTCTCTGTTTAGTTCTTTGAGGAATCACCAAACTGTTTCCACAGCAGCTGAATCATTTCACATTCTCACCAGCAATTCACAAGTGTTCAAATTTCTCCATATCCTCAACAACACTTGTTATTTTCCTTTTTTAAAAAAACTATGGATGGGGCTTCGCTGGTGGCGCAGTGGTTGAGAGTCCGCCTGCTGATGCAGGGGACGCGAGTTCGTGCCCCGGTCCGGGAAGATCCCACTTGCCGCAGAGTGGCTGGGCCCGTGAGCCATGGCCGCTGAGCCTGCGCGTCTGGAGCCTGTGCTCTGCAACGGGAGAGGCCACAACAGTGAGAGGCCCGCGTACTGCAAAAAAAAAAACCCAACAACTATGGGCATCCTAGTGGGTGGGAAGTGGTATCTCATTATGGTTTTTATTTAGATTCCCCTGATGACTGATGATGTTGACCATCTTTTCATGTGCTTGTTGGTGATTTGCATATCTTTGGAAAAATGTCAAGTCCTTTGCCCATTTTTAAATTGGGTTGTTTGTCTTTCTGTCCTTGAGCTGTAAGAGTTCTTTATATATTTTACATACTGGGCCCTTATCAAATATGTGATTTGCAAATATTTTCTCCCATTCTGTGGGCTTTTTGAATTTCTTGCTAAGTCCTTTAATGTACAAAAGTTAATTATTTTTTTTAGTTTTATTTTTTAAATTTATTTTTAAAATTTTATTGAAGTATATTTGATTTACAATGTTGTGTTAATTTCTGCTGTCCAGCAAAGTGACTCAGTTATACGTATATATATATTCTTTTTCATATTCTTTTGCATTATGGTTTATCACAGGTTATTGAATATAGTTCACTGTGCTATAGAATAGGACCTTGTTGTTTATCCATCCTGTATATACAAGTTTGCATCTGTTAATCCCAAACTCCCAATCCTTCCCTCCCCACATCCCCAAAAGTTAATTTTAATGAAGTCCAATTTATTTTTTATTTTGCCACCTGTGCTTTTGGTGTCATATGTAAGAAACCACTGCCAAATTCAAAGTCATGAAGGTTTGCCCCTGCGTTTTCTTCTAAGAGTTGTATGGTTTTAGCTTTTATATTTAGGTTTGATGCCTCAATTCACTCTTAAAGGAAAAAGGAACCCATCTGAGTACAGAGCTGATTTCCCTTTTTGTCTCTCTGGGTTGGGGCCCGGGAAGCAGCTACTTTAAACCCAAAGAATCTTTTATTTAGTACATAGTAATGTTCTGCAGATGTCTTCTATTATCATCTGATCCCTACAGCATGTTACTGTATTCTGAAAACCGGAATCTGGCAATGAAGAATCATATTGATAAGCAGTGATGACATTGACCTTTAGCAGCACCAGCTTCACGCCTGAGGATGAACCTCACTTCTCCCATGTGGGACCTCAGTTTCCCCAAAGGTAAAATCAGATTTTGACTGAGATGCCTTCATTCAAGCATGGCTGTCCGCGATGCTGCCGAGGCACCATTCCCGCCCACTTGCTGCTCTCCAGCGTCTGATCACGTGACGGGGTTGTTTTTCATCTCTTCAGCAGCAGGACTTTTTTTTTTTTTTTTAACATCTTTATTGGAGTATAATTGCTTTACAATGGTGTGTTAGTTTCTGCTTTATAACAAAGTGAATCGGTTATACATATACATATGTTCCCTTATCTCTTCCCTCTTGCGTCTCCCTGCCTCCCATCCTCCCTATCCCACCCCTCTAGGTGGTGACAGAGCACCGAGCTGATCTGCCTGTGCTACGCGGCTGCTTCCCACTAGCTATCTATTTTACGTTTGGTAGTGTATATATGTCCATGCCACTCTCTCGTTTTGTCACAGCTCACCCTTCCCCCTCCCCACATCCTCAAGTCCATGCTGTAGTAGATCTGTGTCTTTATTCCCGTCTTACCCCTAGGTTCTTCATGACCTTTTTTTCCCCTTAGATTCCATATATATGTGTTTGCATACGATATTTGTTTTTCTCTTTCTGACTTACTTCACTCTGTATGACAGACTCTAGGTCCATCCACCTCACTACAAATAACTCAATTTTGTTCCTTTTTATGGCTGAGTAATATTCCATTGTATATATGTGCCACATCTTCTTTATCCATTCATCTGTTGATGGACACTTAGGTTGCTTCCATGTCCTGGCTATTGTAAATAGAGCTGCATACGACCCAGCAATCCCACCACTGGGCATATACCCTGAGAAAACCATAATCCAAAAAGAGTCATGTACCAAAATGTTCATTGCAGCAGCAGGACTCTTAAAGGGCAGACCTTTGTGCAGAAGTCTGGTTTGTGCAGGATAAAAGTGGAGCTTTTCTGGGTAGAGCAGGGGAGGAGGCCTCCCCACCTCCACCCTCCCTGGGGCCTTTGAGGACAGCACCCAGCCAGCCAGGAGAGGCAATGGGGGGAGCCCTCCCCTGGCAGTGGTGGCCTAGAGTCCATCCTTGGAATGCAGTGTCCCACCCAAAGCCCAGGGTCCTTCTAGCTTCTTCCCGTGATGATCTTGACGACTGTCATCGTCTGGCTAACGAGCAGTGGGAGTGGCAGTGAGAACTGGGACCCGGCCCTGCCGTGATTCTGGGAAGGCATGTTCCCCAACAGGAGGTTTTCAGCCCGGGCCCCAGCGGGAAAGAGCCCATTCCAGTGGGGTCACTGTGTAGAGTGTGATGAAGAGACTCTTGAGTAATTGGGGCAACCTTAGGGGAAACCAATGGAGGGTGGTGAGGTACCCTCCCTACCCCTAGAGAGGTGACCGCAAAGCCACCACACCCCAGATATGGCTGTAGGAAAGGCATGACCCTTAGGAGCTGGCACAGCTACTGCCCAGCCAGACCCAGCAGCAAAGTGGGGACCTGGGGAGGCAGCGGGGAGCAGAGGGGAAGGCCAGCCTCCTGGGACACGAAACAGGGTGGTGAAGGATTGCAAATAGATCTGGAGCAAATGTAGGACATCCAGCACCTGTCTCTTGGTTTGAGCTTCTCACAGGGGAGTTTTTAATGGTCAGCATTCCAGAAAGTTCCATCTCAGTAGTGTGCTTGGGGAAGGCCCTTGAAGTAACTGTCAGGTGACTGCTACCTCCTAAGAGTAGGTGAGCGCATGCATTGTTCTCTGCCTTTAAAAATACACTAAGAGGGACTTCCCTGGTGGTGCAGTGGTTACAACTCCGTGCTCCCAATGCAAGGGGCCCGGGTTCGATCCCTGGTGAACTAGATCCCACATGCATGCCACAACTAAGGGAGCCCACATGCCACAATTAAGGAGCCCATGTGCCACAACTAAGGAGCCCACCTGCTGCAACTAAGACCCAGTGCAACCAAATAAATATATATATATTTTTTTTTGCAGTACGTGGGCCTCTCACCGTTGTGGCCTCTCCCGCTGCGGAGCACAGGCTCCGGACGCGCAGGCTCAGCGGCCATGGCTCACGGGCCTAGCAGCTCCGCGGCATGTGGGATCTTCCCGGATCAGGACACAAACCCATGTCCCCTGCATCAGCAGGCGGACTCTCAACCACTGTGCCACCAGGGAAGCCCTAAATAAATATTTTTTAAAAGTTACACTAAGAATCGCATTGGACTTGGAGTCATCTAGCCCCTAAAGATACCAGCGGGAAGTCTAGTGATGTCTTTCTATAGAAGGCAAGCTGACCTGAATCCCCTCGGGCGAAAAATTCCCTGGAGTCAAGGGCTGGTGTTGGTTCAACCATGAAAACAAGGGCCTCCCTTGTCCATGAGCTCATTTTGATCCTTCCAACAACCCAGGCACGTGCATAGGGCAGATGAGTAATGACCTACTTTTAGCAGATGAGAAAACAGAGGCTCAGAGTGGTGAAGCAATTTGCCAGAAGACACACAGCAAGTCAGTGTCTGAGAAATGACTTTGTTTTTCTTCCTAGCACTTAAATCACTCTCCAAACAATGCATTATAGATCTACTGGATGATTTCGGGGGGTCTTGCCTCATAGAACATAAGTGAGGTGAGGGCAGGGGCTTGGTCTCTTTACCGGGAAGCACTAGAGTGTGGTGGTCAAGGACTTGGACTCAGAAACGAGAGTCTCTGGGTTTGCCCCTTATGAGCTCTCTGTGCCTCAGTTTTCTCATCTTGAAAATGGGGATAACAGTGGTACCTACCAAATAGGCTTGTTATGAGAATTAAATGAGCTCATACAAGTGCCTGACATCTATTAGACGGTCGATAAGTATTCGCTGAATGAATGAAAGCCCGAGCCGTGTATGGGAAACAATGACACCAAGTGCAGTACTCTGTTCGGGGGATTGTCTAGATGGAAGTTGTTCTTGTCATCTACATCCAGAAACCCCTGGACTTAGCATACACAGAGGGTTGAGCCCTTCCCCCAAGCAGCCGGTTTAGGAAATAGGCCTGATAGTCCTTATGTGTCAATCTCTCCCCCATCCCCCTTCTTTCCTTTCCCCAGTCCCTTGAGGTCTGTGCCAGGTTCTTTGCTACCCCAGCAAAGACATACAGTTAACTAGACTCTCTCTGCCTCCAAGCAGTTCGCTCTGTTGACTCTGTGCCTCTGGTGGGGAAACACTGTGCTGAGTGCTATAGCGGGAGAAGGACTGGGGAGGGCAGACGAGATTGGGAGATAAAGGCGGGGGAGTCGCGCCATGTTCAATCCTTCTGTTCTTTTACAGCCTGAGGACCACACCCCCAGCCCTGGCAGTGCCCCGGGAGGGCCCCCTAGTGCCAGGACCAGGGCCCAGCACCTCGGATGGAACAGAGTTCTCACTCAAGGTAAGTCAAAGTAAATGGGACCCCCGTTCAGATCCGCAGTCAGGAAGCCAAAGCTGTAGATTCCCTGCCGTGTGCCAGGCCCTGGACGGGAGCCAGCTGCTCCTGGGACAGCGCCCGCCTTCCTGTGAAGCAAAGCGCCAGCTCTGGAAGGTCCACAGGGCGGGCTTTCCCAGCCTACGCGTGCCACTGCTGTTGGACATTCAGTGGTCACCCCCTGCTCACATTTACTGTACACTCCTAAGGGCCTCCTGCTTATGAAGCTGGTCTGTCCATCCATGATGGTGGGAGTTTGTGGGTGGGTGTGGTCTTCTCTCCTTGTTTAAAAAGAGAAGTGTGCCCTTGTCCAATTGGATACAAAGTGTTGGCTTCTAGAACATGCTTAGAATGCAGAGACCTCCCAAGTGGAAAGAGTTCCATGACTTTGAGTCTCAGTTTTGACCTTGAGTAAGTCTTTTAACCTCCATGAGCCTCCCAGTTCTTCACTATTAAATGGGAAAAATAATAATAACAACAGGACTTCCCTGGTGGCGCAGTGGTTAAGAATCCGCCTGCCAATGCAGGGGACACGAGTTCGAGCCCTGGTCCTGGAAGATCCCACATGCCGCAGAGCAACTAAGCCCGTGCGCCACAACTACTGAGCCTGCGCTCTAGAGCCCGTGAGCCACAACTACTGAAGCCCACGTGCCTGGAGCCCGTGCTCTGCAACAAGAGAAGCCACCACAATGAGAAGCCCATGCACTGCAACGAAGAGTAGCCCCCGCCTGCAGCAACTAGAGAAAGCCAGTATGCAGCTACGAAGACCCAATGCAGCCAAAAAATAAATTAAAAAATTTAAAATTAAAAAAATATTATTATTATTATTAATATAATAGTAATAACAACAACTACTAACTTCACAGAACTGATGAAATGATCAAATGGATTGTGGACTCGAAAATGCTTTTTTAAAATTTGTAACTAATCATCATTAATGAATTATATTGAGCATCTTTTCACATACTTATCTTCCACCTACGTATCTTCTTTGGTGAGGTGTCTGCTCAGATCTTTTGCTCATTTTTTAAAAAAATCAGGTAGTTTGTTTTCTTATTATTGAATTTTGAGAGCTCTTTATATATTCTAGACACAAGGCCATTGTTGGATATGTGCTATGAAATTATTTTCTCCTGTGGCTCGTCTTTAAATTGTGTTTAAGTGGTGATACGCTGCCTACATGTTAAGGATCTCCCCACTTGACTCAGAATGGAGACCCCAAGAAGTTCCCCCTTCATCCACCTCTGCTTATCTCTGGGCAGCTTCCCTGCAGCATGTTGGGCTCCTCTGAGCAAGGTCAGGTGTTGGAGCCGTGAGCTCTGAGAACTTGGCTCAGGGCTGCGGCTGGGGGGGTGGCGTGAGGACAGAGTTGGAATATATTTATCATGCCTGGTAATCGTCAGCTGGTTTCTGCAGGTGTCGGCAGAGTCGTCGGCAGCCCGATCCCCACTCACTCATGGGAGCATCTCATTGCCGCCTCTCTGATCGTCCCAGCTCCACATTCCACACAGTTTGGATGTATAGGCTGGACACATGCCTCTAGGGTATCCAGGTTCTGGAACCCTCCGATCTGAGGAAGGGCAGCTGAGTCAAGCCTGAGGCTTCTGGCCCCAACTTCCCACCTTGGGCCTGGAGCAGCCCCTCACCAGGCACTGCCCACCCAGGCTCCCGTCTCAGCTCCTCAGGGGAACCTCTTTAGAAGCCCAAATGCTGTTATTCTGTCCTCTCCTCCTCCTTTTTTCTCTTCTCTCTCTCCTTCCCCCCTTCAGGCATCTCTGAGTTAGCTTTGCATAGAAGGGAGCAGAAGGGGAAATTCTGCAGGGGATTGCTATTGGGATGGTCAAACTGTGAGGATGAAAAGTTGGAAACAACCTAAATGTCCATCCATAGGGGATTAGTTCATAATCTAACTAATTATGAACTATAAATAAAGTGAAATAAAGGCACAGTGGATATTTTTTAAACTGATGATGTAAATTCATATTTATTGGCATGGAACAAGGCTCACAGCAGACTGTTGGGTTTTTTTGTTTTGTTTTTTAAGAAAGGTTATAGAACAGCTTGGCCCTTTTTTGCAAAATGGCACCTGTGTAAACAGAGGCACCAAGAGCTTACCTGAAAGGATCCTCAGCCAGGTGGTCAGACCCATTAGCTCTGGGCGGCAGAATTTCAGGTGATTTTTGTTAAATCTTCTTTAAATTTATCAGTGTTGCCTAAAGTTTCTCTCAATGAGAAGGACTGTTTTTAGGATCTGAAATTATTTTTTAGCATCAAAAAGGTAACAAATGCCTGTCAGAGATATCTCAAGATCTTCCCTTTGGTTTTTTGCCCCAGGGTGGTGGTTGGAGGGTACTTCCTGGCAGCTCCTGGAGCTGCATTCCCAGCTGCTGTTTGATTCCTTGGAGGAAGGGGGTGGAAATCAGTGCCCTCCCAGGAGGGTTGTGGGTTGAAACCTTGGCAGGTGCAGGAAAGTTCACAGTGTGCTCCTTGAAGGCCAAACATGGACACGGAGCCTGGGCCCAGAAATAGCCCATCGCCCCAGAGACCCTTGGAATTCTGCAGGGTCATCTCAGGGAGGGGAGAGCCCGAGCAAGCCACTGCTGGAAACTTCCTTGCAGACTCTGAAATGGAAGATGAGGCCTAAGACAGGCTCCTCTAAGACAAGCTGGACCTGGGCAAGGAGTTCTCCAAAGTCAGCCCAGCTTGACAAGTGTCTGATTCCAAGTCAACTGGAGATCTCCTAATTAATCGTGAATTCTGTGGAATCCCAGAAATATGGTGGTCAAGCTTGCTGCAGATAGATTTCTCCAGCTGTGTTTCTTTCTTTTTCATACTGCATTTAGACCTATATCTCAATTTGATTTTATTTGGCACTATTGTGCCATTTTCATTTCATTATCTCAAAATAGCTAAAAATTGTTTTCACTTTTTATCCCCCCCGGCATCTTTCCTCTTTGTCAAGAAGTATTTATTCTTATTTTTCTGAAGGAGAGAATCTCTGCTTTCTGTGGATCCCCCAAGGTCAAATAACTGGTGAATTCAAACCTCAGCTCAGCTGAATAATCTCTCATCCATCCATCCATCAATCCACTCATTCATCTATCCAGCATCCATCCAACCATCCATCCATCATCCATCCATCCATTTGTTCATTTATCATTATCATCCATCCATCCATCCATTCATCCATCCATCCATTCAACACGTATTTATGTCACAACTCCCTTTGGGGCCCCAGACTGGGGTGGCGTGAACCTTGGCCTTATTCTCCTGTACTCTGCGAGGACAGCATGTCCCCCACAGAGCCATCACAGGGAGTGGGAGTACCGTGCTGGACACACAGTGCTGTCTTTGAATACCTCCCTCCCTCCTTTATCTGGGATGATGATAATATCCATCTCACCCAGTTGTCACATGGTGAGGTGATGATGGTGGACCAAAGACCCTATGTGATTGTGAGAGCCTCGGTGCTCGAGCGATGACAACTGTGATTCTTAGTTTCTCGGCAGCAGGGACCCTGTCAGGTTCACTCCTGCACCTCGCAGAGGCCAGCACAGAGTAGGCACCCAGGAGCTGCTCCCAAAGGAGCCGTGTCCACAGCCCAGCTCCTGAGGTCACGTGGTGTCGGGGAAAGCCACACACAACCCTGGACCCTGGGTGCGACGTGTGCCTCTGCTATTCAGCGGCCCCAACGAGGAGAAAATTCACCCCCAGAAAACCAAATGCTTAGGACAATCAGGTGGATGAGAAACTTGGGAGGGATGGTACCGAACAGCCCAGAAAATACAAATGCTTTGAGGAAATAACTGCTGTGTGGAAGGATTCAGACCTGATTTTACTGGGGAGCCTCAGACTTGATAAATAATCAATGTGGGTTCCTTTTTCTGTCTTCCATAACATCCCCTTTCCTCCTCTTCTCCTGGTTCTGGGCCAAATAGCATTTCCCAAGAATCTGAAATGAACTCCTTAAGCGTCAGCATCCTGGCAAGTTAGAGTTCCCCCAGGATCTGGGGACATTCTGACACATGTGTGCACACACACAGATACACAGGGACACACACAGACAGACACATGGACACAGAGACACACTCAAATACACACAGATACACAGACGCAACACAGACACACTCACAGACATACACAGATGCACACATACACACAGACACAGAGACACACACTGGCATACCCACACAGAAACACACACAGACGTATACACACATACACACAGGCTCGCATGTGCAGAGGCCAAGGACGGTGACAGCTGCATTTGTCAGGAGCCATGCATTCCCACGGAGCTGTGGATTCTCAAAGACTGACCTCAAGGACAAAACCTTCCCTGGATCCCCTGAGGAATTGTGACATCAACTCTCCAATTCTGGGGTTCTTTTTTTAATCCCTTTTACATTATTAATATAAATGAACGGGCATTTATAAATAACCAGCGATGCACGGAGTTGGGGGGATGATGGAGCAGGTGGCCGGGGACATGGGTAACAAGGAGGAGTCCTGACTGCAGAGGATTTAAAGACAATGAAAACCGAGTAGAAATCAGTCTGCGTTTACTAGAGCCCTGCGCTGGCCGGTGTAAACTGTGTCAACGGTAAATACTCCTCCCCCTCCCCCACCACTTGGGAGTCCACTGTAAATAACAGTATTAATGATGCTACGTGAACATGAAAAACATGTTCTTGTTTTAAAGAAAGAAATCAGAAGGAAGGAAATTCTGAGCCCTGCTACAACATGATGGACCTTGAGGACGTCACACTGAGTGAAGTAAGACAGTCCCAGAAGGACAAATACTGTGTGATTCCACTTATATGAGGTCCCTAGAGTCATGACATTCACACAGACAGAAAGTAGAAGGGTGGGTGCCAGGGGCTGGGGAGTCAGTGTTTAATGGGGACAGAGTTTCAGTTTGGAAAGATGAAAAGAGTTCCAGAGATGGATGGTGGTGATGGCTGCACAACAGTGTGAAGGTACTTAATGCCACTCTGTATACTCAAAAATGGTTAAAATAGTCAATTTTATATTATGGTTTTTTGTTTGTTCTTTTTATTTTTTTTTCGGTACGCAGGCCTCTCACTGTTCTGGCCTCTCCCGTTGCGGAGCACAGGCCCTGGACGCGCAGGCCCAGCAGCCATGGCTCACGGGCCCAGCCGCTCCGCGGCATGTGGGATCTTCCCAGACCGGGGCACGAACCCGTGTCCCCTGCATCGGCAGGCGGACTTTCAACCACTGCGCCACCAGGGAAGCCCTATGTTAAGGTATTTTACTACCATAAAAAAAGAAAGAGAGAGAGAGACAGAGAAAGAGAGAGAGAAGGGAGGGGGAAAGGAGGGAGGGAGGGAAGGAGGGAGGGAGGAAGGAAGGGAAACAGCTGCGACCCTAGCACAGGCAGTACCACACACTGAGGCAAAGATGGGGCCACACAGACCTGGTCTTCCCATCATGTAACCTCAGGCAATTCACATCGAGGTCGGCAGCCTCTGTGCCACTCTCCCACTCTGTGAAATGCGATTGGTAATTCCTACTGCATCAAAGGAGTCAAGGCAGGTTAAACAAACCAGGTAAACAAACCCATCCAGGTAATTCAATCTCGAGAATTTAACGTAAGAGTTTGTTGGAAGGGTGTAGGAACCTGCCGTCAGACCAGTGGGCAAGTGGCCCCCAGGGCTCAGCCCCGAGCAGAGGGCGGGAGGGCCAAGGAAAGGGGCTCAGTGGGGGGTGGGGCTGATGGAGGAAGGAGATGGAAGCGGGGAGCTGAGGCCATGCTCCCAGCCTGGGTGGACGGTGTGGCCCTTGCCAGTGATCGGGGCTTAGGAGTCGGAGAGGATGAAGTGACCTCCACTTGAGGACTCGGATGCCATCTGAAGTGATCTTCCTGCTGCTTTTCTGAGTCCTCTGGATGGCGACTGTGGGCTCTGTGTGGTGAGCTGATTCGATTTACTCAAAGGACGCCAGCTCAATGCTTGGCTCGGGAAGGGTATTGAGCGTGCCCACCGTACACCCTGGGTACTTCCTGGGTGATGGAGGGGGGAATGCCTGGAACACAGTGGGGGCAGGGGGAGAGCCTGGCTCTGGGGCCAGCAGGCCCACTTATGCATTCCACAAATATAATGAGCAATGACTCTTCCTGGCCGTGGGGATAAAGTGTCGAGTCAAACAGACAATGCCCCTACCCTCGTAGAGCTTATGCTCTATTTCAGGGGTGGGGATGGGAAATAAACAAACAAGTGAATGCATTGCATTTCAGTTGTTAGCAAGTGCTGCCTGGGAGAACATCAGAATGAAGTGAGTCAGGTGGGGATGCAAGGATGGGGTGAGGTTTGATTTTAGACAGGGTGACCAGGAATGGTCTCTCAAAACTGACACCTGAAGGAAGTGAGGGAGGCACAGGGAACAGCAGGTGCAAAGGCCCTGAGGCCAGCGTGGTCCTGATGTGTTTGCAGGACCGAGAGGAGGCCAGCGTGGCTGGAGCCAGAGTGGAGGGAGTAAGGTCAGAGGACGAGGATGGGAGGCAAGGCAGAGCATGAAGGGCCTCACAGGTGATTGTAGGGATGTTGGGAGCACTGGAGCGTTTGAGCAGCAAAGTGGTGTAACTTGACTTAAATGTTTAAAGGATCTGTGCATGTGTGTGTGTGTGTTTAAAAGCCCGAAGGGGCACAGGCCAAAGCAGTGACGGCTGTGATGAGGTGAGAGGGTCGCCGTCGGGCCTGGGTCCCAAGTGGAGGTGGAGAGAGGTGGGTTGTCTCAAATGCCTTGGGCAGAACAGGGAGGCCTAGGGCAATCTCTCTGCTGGCCTTGGATCCTGTGGGAATCAGGCCTCCCGTAAGTCATCCTGAATCCCCCTTTTCTGACACCATCTCTTACCAGCCACCTCAGCTTGAAACCACAGCTTTAACTTATATCTCTGTGTCATTATCACCCACCACTGCCTCGAGCGGCTCACCGGGTCCCACCCCAGTTCTGAGCCGACTGGCCTTTGCTGTATCCCCACCTCGATGTTCTCCAGGCACCTGGATGTGCGGGTCCAACCCTGAACCCCATGCTTCACCAACTCAGAACCCCGACTTCTCCGCCCCCATCTCCTGCTGTAACCAGGGTGTCCTGGGGTCAGACACCTCCTCTTTCTAGCCCCACCTGGGAAAGAATCCTCCTCTTACCCCTTCCCTCCAGGTTAGCCTAAATATTCTAAAATGACCCACTAAGAATGTTGCTTTTGGTAGGTGTGATCATGGTATTTTGGTTTAGTTTTTAAGTCTATCTGTTAGAGATTCATTCTGAAACTTTATGGATGAAATGATATGCCTGCGATTTCCTTTATAACACACCAACCCAAATCAATAAATACATAATAAAAAAGATGGGGGGGAGAAGAAAGAAAGGTGGAGTTGGTAACTGTTGGACCTCGGTGTCCTCAAGGATTCGTTTGTACTCTTCTCTCCCCTTTTACAAATTTGGAACTTTCCATAATAAAATAAAGAAAGTAAAAATAAGGCAAATAGGAACACAACCCTGCTGGGACCTTCGGGGGCTGCCTGCTGCTCTCCGGACGAAGTCCAAACACCTTCAAAGAGTGAGTAACAGGTGGGTGCAGCCCCCTGACACTCTTCGAAATTCCTGGCTCAAAGAGCAAACAGACGTAATTGGTTTTATCATTGATTTAAAATCCCCTACAGGGCTTCCCTGGTGGCTCAGTGGTTAAGAATCCACCTGCCAATGCAGGGGACACGGGTTTGAGCCCTGGTCCAGGAAGATCCCATGTGCTGCAGAGCAGCTGAGCCCGTGTGCCACAGCTACTGAGCCTGTGCTCTAGAGCCCATGAGCCATAACTACTGAGCCCACGAGCCACAACTACTGAGCCCGCAATCCACAACTACTGAAGCCCATGCGCCTAGAGCCCGTGCTTCGCAACAAGAGAAGCCACCACAATGAGAAGCCTGCGCCCTGCAACAAACAGTAGCCCCCGCTTGCTACAACTAGGGAAAGCCCATGTACAGCAACAAAGACCCAACAGCCAAAAATAAATAAATGAAATAAATATATTTTTTAAAATTTAATTAAAAAAAAAATCCCCTACAGACAGTGCAACTCCCTACTGCCTGGACCAGAGTGGATGGCTCCCTCTGCCCCTCCCCTGTACACCAGGCCATCTTTGACCTGGCACCTGACCCCATCGTCCCTCTAATAATCCTGAACAGCCTCTGTTCCCAAGTGAACCATGGCTGGGTTTTCTTGCCTTGGTGCCTTTTCCTATGCTGTTCCCTCTGCCTGGAGCATTTTTCTCACAATTTTTCACCTGCTGACTCCTTTTCCTACAGATGTGGCTCTAGCATCACCTCTTCCGGGAAGCCCTCCCTGACCTCCCCTGCCCTGTGTTGTTGCAATTACTCTCCTGTTCCCACTCTAGGCCCATCTCTGCTCCTGATGGGAGGGCAGGAACCAGGTCATCTTGTTCATGCACACCAGGGCCTGAAACACAGTGGGGACAATAAGTATTTGTTGAAGAAATACATGAAATTTTGTTCCTATTTCCATTTTGATACGAGGCAGACCCATTCTCGCCACCACCCAATCTTTTGCCTGCCTTGGGAAGAATCATTTGTTAACTGTTCGACAGCAGCTTTAAGCCTAATCCTTCAATTTTAGGAAGAGGCCACTCAATCCAGCTGAATCCCGGAAGCCTTAAAACACCCAGAATACAAACCCTTCCCTGGAGGTAGATGCCGCCGCCCCTCGCCTCTTGATCATCCATCTGAGGGTCTCCAAGGCTGCAGCTGCAGAGCCCGAAGGTCCGCGGTGCCTCTGAGGCTCCCATCTGTACCTTGTCGGTGCATGAGAGTCACCTGGAGACCTAGGCCTCCCTCCGCACCCCACAGGCCAGCTCAATCAGTCTCTGGGGTGGGGCCCTGGCGGCAGGGTGGGCGGAGCTCCCCACGTGATTCCAAGAACAGTTGACATTGGTCAGAAACCAGCCCCGTGGGGATGGGCCAAATGCACCTAAAGACATGCCACCTGCTGAGAGCATTTAAGGCCAACCAGTGGGCTGGAGACTGCGGCTCCCTGTCAGGTGAGTGATGGGTGGGTGGAGGGTGCCGGGGACCTTAGAAGCTGTTTGGGGGCCCCAGAGAGGTTGCTGCGGTCATGCCCTCCCCCAAAGCTGGTGGCCTGCCTGGAGCAGTGGCTCCCAGGAGGCCCAGGCTGGGCCTTGCCCTGTTGAACTTCAGTCTTGGTCGACAGAAGCTGTGCTAAGGGGCGCTTGGCTTGTTTTCAGTATGGGTGAGGAGCGGGTGGTAGGTGGTGGGGAGCCTTCACCCTCCAGAGCCCAGGCGGGGTTGGGGGGATGGCAGGGGGCCTGAGGCTGCGTCACCCGCACGGCAGCCAGCAGCCTGTAGATCCGTGTGTCCTGCGTCTTTGCTGGTGTCCTACTCCCTGAAATATCCCTCGGGATGTTCTCACCTGGGGAACAAAGCCTTTCCAAGCCTTGGAGGTGGATCACGGGAAGAAGGCCTGGTTGCTTGCTTCCTTCTTGCTTTGACACGTGCCTCTCATCTTGGCCAGCGTGGGCCGGGGAAGGAGGCATGGCTGTGTGTCTCCCAGCCTCCAAGGTGGTGTCAGGACACCTCTATTTGGTAAAACCGTGCAGGGAGCGGAAAAATGCTGGTGGAGGGGGCGGGGGCCCTGGAAGTGGAGACCACCCCCCTTCCCCGGGGGCCCACTCCAGCCCCCGCGGTGTCTGCTTGCTGACCTTGGAGCTGAGGTCAGCTCAGTCCTTCTGAATAAGCCTCACTCACTCCAACCCAATGCGTGGTTTTAGCTTAAAACAAATCCCACTTTGTTTGAACAAGGGGCTGTTAGTGATGTAGATCTGAACACACATCGAAAGCTGTCCCCGGTCCAGGCGGAGTGAAGAAGCATGCTGCCAAACCCTGCCTGTGATCGGCTCCCCTCCTGCAATCAGCACCTCGGGGCACGTGCAGAGCGGCTGGGGCGTGTAGAGGGTGGTGTGCATTTTCAGAGGTTAACGAGGAGGAGGAGGAGGGTTATGGGGAGTTAATGCTCAGTACGCTTCTGAAGTATTTCATTTTCTTAAGCTGTGAGCATGTATTAAAATCAGAAAAATCCTGCTTTTTAGAAGCCAGCTCTGGGGTGATGAGACGTATCTTAATTTAAAGCCGGTTTGGGTTCATGAAAGATGCTCACAGTGAAAGTTTGGCTAGACCTAGGGAAGGACAGAAGAAACCAAATGGCCTGTAATGCTCCCACCAGAGAAAATGACCCCATGCCATTACTAAGGCGTGGCCAGGGAGGGTCCCTTGGGTGGGCTTCTGCCACCTGACACCCAGGGCAGGGGGTCTCATAGTGTGGGGAGCAGCAGAGCTGTCCTGAGGCTGCGGGGGTGGTGTCAGCCCCTACGTTGATGGTGTTCGCCTACGTAACTAGTCTGGCTTTCTCTGGATCTCAGATTTAGAGAATCAATGAAGAAAGGTACTGACTTTGAGTTTGTTGCATAACTCAAAGCCTCCAAATTAGCGTTCTCATTATACTACTGGTAAAGGATGACGGGGTAGCCAGCTCTCCTGGTGCTAGAAATAGCC